>NC_135239.1:195330756-196762256 GCF_051348905.1 Ranitomeya variabilis
TCCTATGGTTCGGACATGTATTTTTGTAATATATAACCTAGAGTGACATGAGGTATATATGCTGTACTGTAGCCATACGTTATGGTAACAATGTGCAAACGTTAATCTCTTGTTGTAGTTTTTGGTTCCACCATCACTTGACCACTTCAACGTGCTCCAACCTATTGTGTTCCAAGGACAATTATAAGGAGACCTCTTACATGAAGAGGACTCCATATTCTAACCTTAAGGTTTCCACACGTATGGGGCCTACAAAAAAGTCTCTCCGTAACCATTAGATTTTTTTTTTTTCAAATCTTCATATGATATTTTTTTGGAGAAAAAAAAGTGACGTCTTGTACCTTACCAATATATCAGTAGCTTGTACTGACATCTACAACACATGTACAGTAGTTGTGACCTTCTTTGTGTGCTAGTATGAGATGAGGACCACGTTACTGTGTTACATTCTTACAATCTAAGGCGTAATTCACTCTACAGGGAATATATTTAGGATATGCTGGCTTGCTGAATCCGAGATGTACATATTTTATGGACTTAGACAATAGTTTGACAGTAAAACACCCAATTTTTACCATTAGGAGTCAGAGGGTTCCAAAAAATACATTGGAGAGAATTCTTGTGAGTCGGTTGGGGTGGAAAGCTGGTGGGTCATGTTTTCCAGATCCTTGGCGCTAATTCAGGTGCCAACATACTACTCTGCCTTGTTCAGAGTATTAAAGGTGCTCTTACGCTTGTTACCCGAATGCTTGGCTATTCCTCCCTACCTACCCAAACCCATGCACAATCGTTTGTCCAACAGCTATTCTTTCCAACTTTCCTCCCTTTGACCAAGAGTGCATGTGTCCTAAACGAGGAGACTAAGTGGCTCCTGGACACCCCTTATGGTGGCATGGCAACAAAGGATCAGATATGTTAAAATCAATATGCCCGATCCCTTTTTTTTCCTAACATCAATGGTCAAGGGAGAGTCATGAGACCAACATATGCATGAAATCGTTGGACAGTCCCTTTGAAATGATCAGGTTTATCTGATTTTGCTCTTCGACATACGGACACCTTTTGACATGGGGATAGGGCAACCAATTAAATCTTCGCCTCCTAGCTCTGTCTTTGAAAATTGTAACACCTTCCTCATCATTACTGATGCTTGGTCTTCAATGTCTTACTGACTCGTGTTTGGGTAGCAAGGGCAACAATGATAGAAACAATGGAGGCGGGATTGTACCGATCCCTTTGAATACCTTGAAGCTATGGAGGTCCTTTTCTCCTTGTTGCACTTGCTACCTTCTCACTATTATGAACCTGCTAAAGCTCCCTGCGCCATTCTAAGCATTAAAAAGAGGTTAAAGTAGCATATAAAGGATATAATAGTCCAATATCACAGTGTTATTAATATTATACAGTATTATAGAACAGTCAGTGTTACACCCGTAATGGCGCAATACTGGAAGGTGAGTGTATGTTCTGCTACCCTACGTCATACCCTTCAATCTTTGACTATAGTTGATCAAATACATTGTCATTGCTGATTCTTATAATCGGATATTGATGTGACTGATCTTATTATATATAGAAACTCAAGACACCTATCTGGGGGAATTTCTATGGTCTCTGATGTATTTTCGTGAACATTCCATTTTTTTAATATTGTCCATTGATTAAGGTCCACTGGCTATAGGTGGCCGGTGTATGGGGTTTATGTTATTTTATAATACATGTATCTATATTCATGAATTTTAGGCGTTAAGGACCTACCGACTGAACTAGCTTTTAACATTTACCAAGAGTATTCTAGTGACCGTAATCTACTACCTAATGCATTGATTTGTCGTCCTCCTGGCTGTACTCTTGGCAGACCACAAGCACAAATGATGTAGTTATTACTATACACCTATGTAAACGATGTATGGATCTACGTGGACAATCTCTATTGTAATGGCATTTTGGCTCAAATAAAGTTGTTGCGTAAAATGCATCAAAGTTTTTATTAGTTTTGTTCATTTCTCGTATATTTTTGCATTTTGATTGAGAAGTCGTTGAGTCTAATGACTTGTTTAAATCAGATTGTTGTGTTACATGTTTTAAAAATCTTTTTTTTTCAAGTTGGGTCTCTTTTTAAATAAGCAAAATTAGTAATTTTTCAATTTTCACACTGACCTTTGAGGCTTTTTTATACTAATACTTCCTATCCTTTCAGTAAGAGTTTTCAGCAGGCTCCTTATCAGCAGAGGCAGGATTATAGTGAAAGGTAGCACCTCTGTACGCAGCTGATAATACAGGATCCAGTAATCACAATAGATGTCACAGATCCACCTTCTTCCCCTCTGTTCACAATGACACATGCACATGCTCATTTGATGCTTTAAAAGGGCGGTCTGACCTTGGGGTATAAGTCTGAGGTCATTCTTTGACTGTAGACTTGTGAATCCTCCGAGCGTGCGCACTGCATGCTGTGAGGATTATCCATGTTGATGCCAGGAGCGGGAAGTCATGTGACTGCTTGTATGCGATTTGCATACTTGCGGCCACATTCTGACTAGACGTGTCTGGCCTCGCTCAATGCACAAGCACGTCTAGTCGGCTTGTGACCGCATTTATGCAAATCGCATAAGTAGACACAAAAGGTGCCACTTCTGGTGCCAGCACTAAAGAATCCTTACAGTGCTCCCAGACTGGGAGGATTCACAAGTCTCCAGTCACCAGACTTCTACCCTAAGTCTGCACAACCCCTTTAATACAAAACAAAGGGTCTGAGTCTGTTCATTGCTGCTAATGTACATGTTAACTTCCTGAATCAACAGGAAGTTTGAGTCTAAAAAAGCCCCAGTGGCCAGTGTGAAAATTGCAAGAGTTCTCATTTTTACTTACATTACAGATTGTTATATGGAAGAAAAATAACATTGCCAAAAAATATTTAAAAAATATATATTTAACACAAGAACTTATATGAACAATGGGTTTCTGATGAGAGCTTCCTTTTAAGATGCATGATCTCTTCGATTTCCAACACATTGGTGGCCTTTGTGGCTGCAGACTGACTCGCACACGCACGCACACAGTCACAAGTATCCATTCATTGGTCTTGATCTAGTATTCCGAAAATGCAACCTGTCACCAGTGACATCACTCAAGCACTTCCTATTAAATTGATTGGTTGGATATTTTTGGAGAATGTAGGTTATACAGAGGTATTATTACTAAATACTATTTAAAAAGTAAGTTAAAGAGTAAAAGAAAATTAAGTGACACAGAGTGAGCAATTCCCAATCTTCGCGGAGAGTGAGGACATGCTGTTGACCAAATTAATGACCAACACAATAACAACAGAACTACTACAACACATAACACAAGTGGTGGAAGACATGGGAGGTGTTATAATACAGTGGCATGTAAAAGTTTGGGCACCCCTGGTCAAATTTACTGTTATTATTACAAGGGAATATGGTCTCTTTAAGTCCTTCACTGGATTATTAGATATGCAGCATAATCCACGGTAAAGTAAAAAATAAACACGGCCCTTTTGCCTTTGGGCAAGAAACAAGAAAAACAAAACAAGCACAGTCCTTGCGGTTGCAGGGATCCGCCTGCTCAGGGTTAGCAACACAGGTTAGTTCAAAATGAACACCTTTCTGGAGTTGGCCTCTCCAGACACACTGAACACTGAATGCCTCAGAAGGTCCACTATTTAAACCCCAGACTACACCCTGAGTTGGAGATAAGGTGAACAACCTCCCAACTTCTCTATGGTTGTCCACAAAAACCCAGCCCTTAAAATGACTGATTAACCCCTCTCATCACATATTGTGCTGAAGAAAACTTCTGGGTTTCAAATCAATTAAGCTAATGGCCTCAGGGAAATGTATCTCCCCTCTAGCACTTTGCCAGTGACTTTGTCACAGCTCAGAGAACTTTGACCACGGTTTCAGACCTTAATTAGCCTGTCAGGGTTATGGATTGTTCACTATCATCGTTAGGAAAGGCAAAATTAGGAAACTAGTATTTAGGGCTCAATTCATTTTCCTCACCTGTGGAGGCAGTCCGAAGAGTGGGAATCGGACATTCTCCAAACCAGTTGTTAAACTGACAGCTGGCAGAGAACAGGTAAATTCACTTATATTTGCATCTTTTGAGTTATAGTAAATTAAGCTCTTTGAAGTGGAGCTGAAGGTACAATGAACTTTTATTGTAGGGGGTAGTGTGTGTGCAAAGTATGGTGAGTACATTATGCAGAGTGTGAGGGAATATGTGAGTAGGTACAATATAGGGAGGGGCAGCATGGAGGGACAGTGAGCAAAAAGGCAACATGAAAAGTGAGCACAGTATGGTGTGGGGTAGCATAGAGGGTAACAGGTTGGAGATGGGAGAATGTGCAAAGGGGTACAGTATGGAGAGGGGGCAGCATGAGGGGGTCAGAGTGAAGATACAGCGTGGAGATGGGAACAACATGAAGGGAAGCAGTGGATAGAGGACATTGTGAAATGGGGACAAAGTGCTGGTTATAGTTCATAATGAAGGATAGTGTGACCATTATAGCTCATAAATGGCACAATATGGCAGTTATAGTTCATAAAGGGAGACAGTGTGGCACTTACAGTTCATTACAGCAGACAGTGCAGCAGTTGTAGTTCATAAGGGCGGAAAGTATGGTAATTAACATTCATAAAGGAGAACAATGTCGCAGTTATAGTTCAAATCACGGACAGTGTGGTAATTGTACTTCATAAAGATAGAAAATTTGGAGACAGTATTTTACATGAGAAGACTTTGCAGAGGCAATGTACCAAAAATGGGAAAGCGTGGGTGTCATATTTGGTGCAGGGGGCACAGTGAGGGGCAGTTATTTATACAGTGGCACAAGCTTTCAGAGTAGGCCGAGCCCGATCTTACCTCCTTACAGGAAACTGTCTCTGTCCCTTTACTTTAGCCCCTCCTACTCTGGATTAGTCTCAATCATTAAGCCTAACTATCTCTACTGTTGGTCAAACTACTATGCCGACGATGATGATGGTTCTATATTCATGCACTGATGTGGTTCTGGTGATATATTCATGTATTGATGGTGCCATACTGGGACCAGGGGACCTCACAGCTCACTAACAGTATACTGTTAGGAACATCAGTGTCAGATCGCACCATCCGTCATAGTATGAGCCAAAGTGGACTTCATGGGAGGGGACCAAGGAAGTCACCATTGTTGAAATAAAATCATAAAAAAGCTAGACTGGAATTTCCCAAACTACTTGTTGACAAGCCACAAAGCTTCTGGGAGAATGTCCTATGGACAGATGAGACAAAAATTCAACTTTTTGGCAAGGCACATCAGCTCTATGTTCACAGATGGAAAAATGAAGCATATCAAGAAAAGAACACGGTCCCTACTGTGAATAATAATAATCTTTATTTATATAGCGCCAACATATTCCGCAGCGCTTTACAGTTTAACAGCTTCAAACACAACAGTCATAAGTAACAATGTTAACAATACAATAATTAAAGCAATACAAGACGACCCTGCTCGTGAGAGCTACAATGAGGTGGGGAGATACAAAGTACAGGTGTGTATTTACAATGATGTATTTACAATGATGGTCCAGCCATCTTCAGGGGGTGGGGGATAGATGGAAGTAGTGAATGGGCTACACACAAACAAAATAACTGATTATGGAACATGATAGGCCGCTCTGAACAAACGTGTTTTGAGGGAGCACCTAAAACTATGCAAATTGTGGATGGTCCTAATTTCTTGGGGTAGAGAATTCCAGAGGATTGGTGCAGCACGGGAGAAGTCTTGGAGTCGGGAGTGGGAGGTACGGATTAGTGCAGAGGTTAGTCGAAAGTCATTAGCAGAGCGCAGAGGTCGGTTAGGTCGATAGACAGAAATGAGGGAGGAGATGTAAGGGGGTGCCACACTGTGAAGAGCTTTGTGAGTGAGAACAAGTACTTTGAATAGTATCCTGTAATGAATGGGCAGCCAGTGTAATGACTGGCGAAGAGCAGACACATTTGAGTAACGATTAGCTAGATAGACAACCCTGGCTGCTGCATTAAGGATAGACTGGAGAGGGGAAAGTCGCGTGAGGGGGAGGCCAATTAATAGAGAGTTGCAGTAGTCCAGGCGGGAGTGGATCAGGGCGGCAGTGAGAGTTTTTGTTGTCTCCATGGTGAGAAAAGGGCGGATTCTAGAGATGTTCTTTAGGTGTAAGCGGCACGAGCGGGCAAGAGATTGTATGTGGGGGGTGAAGGAGAGATCGGAGTCAAACATAACACCCAGACAGCGCGCCTGCTGCCGGGGGGTTATTATGGTGCCACCCACGGAGAGGGAAATGTCAGATTTAGGGAGGTTAGTAGAAGGCGGGAGCAGAAGAAGTTCAGTTTTGGAGAGGTTGAGCTTCAGCTAGAGAGCGGACATGATGTTAGAGACTGCAGACAGACAGTCAGTGGCGTTCTGTAGTACAGCGGGGGTAAGGTCAGGGGCTGACGTGTATAGTTGTGTGTCATCAGCGTAAAGATGGTACTGAAAGCCAAATCTGCTGATGGTCTGTCCAATTGGGGCCGTGTAGAGGGAGAAGAGAAGGGGGCTAAGGACTGAGCCCTGGGGTACCCCGACAGTGAGAGGACGAGGAGATGAAGTGGAGCTAGAGAACAGAACACTGAAGGAGTGGTCAGAAAGATAGGAGGAGAACAAGGAGAGAGCAGTGTCCTTAATGCCTAGTGACTGGAGCCTAGAGAGTAGGAGAGGGTGGTCAACAGTGTCGAAAGCTGCAGAAAGATCAAGAAGAATGAGCAGAGAGTGGTCACTGTTACATTTTGCTGTCAGAAGATCGTTGGTCACTTTGATGAGTGCAGTTTCTGTCGAGTGTAGGGAGCGGAAGCCGGACTGTGAAGGGTCTAGGAGGGAGTGAATGGAGAGGTAATGGGTAAGGCGGGAGTAGACTAGGTGCTCCAAGAGTTTAGAGAGGAAGGGGAGGTTGGAGACTGGTCTGTAGTTATTTGTGCAGGATGGGTCGAGGGCGGGTTTCTTTAGTAACGGAGTAATGATAGAGTGTTTGAAGGAGGACGGGAAAATGCCTGAGGAGAGTGAGATTAAAGATTGTAGTTAGGTGAGTAGTGACGATTGGAGAGAGAGACTGGAGATGAGAGGGAATGGGGTCGATAGTGCATGTAGTTGGACGAGAAGAAGAGAGGAGCCTGGAGACTTCTTCTATGATGGGTTCAAATGTGGAGAGTGAGCCAGGGGAGATGCAGGGAGGGATGGGAGTCACTGAACTTGGTGATTGGGAGCAGATCTCCTGACGGATATTGTCTATTTTCTCTATAAAGTGGGAGGCCAGGTCATCAGCACAAATGTCTGTGATAGGGGCTTGAGCTTTTGGCCTGAGGAGGGAGTGAAAGGTGTCAAAAAGTTTCTTGGGGTTGTTGGATAGTGAGGAGATCAGGGTGGTGAAGTAGGTCTGTTTGGTGATGTGAAGGGCAGAGTTATAGGTTTTTATCATAAATTTGAAGTGTATGAAGTCTTCTGGTGTGCGAGTTTTCCTCCATAAGCGTTCAGCACTCCTAGAGCATCGCTGGAGAAATCGGGTTTGCGATATGAGCCAGGGCTGTTTTACTCTGTGTTTGAGGTTCTGAGGGTGAGGGGAGCTACTTGGTCTAGGGTGCTTCTAAGAGTGTCATTATAGTGATGTACTGCCAGATCAGGACAGGAAAAAGAGGAGATTGGGGACAGTGATGAGTGTAAGGAGTCTGAAAGTGTATGAGGGTTAATGGCTTGTAGATTTCTGACTGAATGGTAGGTAGGAGGGTGCTGGGGTGAGCAAGGATTTGTGAGCATGAAGGAGAGAATGTTGTGGTCAGAGAGGGGAAGCGGTGAGTAATTTAGGTAGGAGATTGAACACAGCCGGACAAAGACCAGGTCAAGGGTGTTACTGTCCTTGTGTGTCTCAGAGGTTGAGAGCTGTGAGAGGCCTAGAGAAGTGGTTAGTGATAGAAGCTGAGACCCAGATGTGGAAGTGGGGCTGTTTATGGGGATGTTGAAGTCTCCCAGGATAAGGGTTGGGAGTTCTGAGGACATGAAGTGCGGCAGCCAGGCAGAGAAATGGTCCAGGAAGTAGGTGGGTGAGCCTGGGGGCCGGTATATGACTGCTACTCTGAGGGAGACGGGACAGAAGAGCCTGATGGTGTGGACCTCAAAAGAAGGGATTGAGAGTGGTGGAACAGGTGGGATGACCTGGATGGTGCATTGTGGGGAGAGGAGTATGCCGACTCCACCACCAGGTCTGTTTGTGGGTTTCGGGGAATGGGAGAATTGTAGGCCACCATGGGAAATGGCAGCAGGGGAGATCGTGTCAGAATCCTGGATTCAGGTTTCAGTGAGGGCCAATAGATTTAGAGAGTTGTTCAGAAAGTAGTTGTGCAGGAAAGGAAGCTTGTTACATACAGACCGTGGATTCCAAATGGCACAATTAAAAGAAGGAGATTAGGGAGCGCAAGTAATATTAATAAGGTTAGAATGATTTTGATGTGAGGTAGGGTAGCAGTTGAGGTTGTGTGATGGTGGACCAGGGTTGGGGGAGATGTCTCCCGAAATCAGTAGGAGTAGGAAGATAAAAAGCAAGAAGTTTTTTAAATTGTAAGAAGTTTTTTTGTGCAGTGTGTTTTGGCAAGATGGACTGAGGTTTTTCAGGAAGGTGAGAAGTGCAAGGGAGCTGTACATGGGACAGGGAAGGAGAGAGGAGCTGATGTATATGAGTCGTGATGGAGGGGGATTGGGCGGTGGATGTGGATTGCAAGGGAACATAGGAGGATAGGAATAAAGCACATGGATAGAAGGGAGAGCAGAGTGTGGGTTACCTGACTCCTGCCCTGACTAACTGCCATGGAATAACTGCTATAACTTGATGCTTAGCTAATGCGATGCTTTGCTGAATCCGTGCGACCCCACACATGCGTGCACCCCTAAGAATGAATCTAAATTTATAGGCCCCCCAGTGCAGGGAGAGGACAGCGGGATTATGGGAGCTGGCTAGTTACAAACTAGGGACAGATGCTCAATACATCCTGGTGTGGATAGATGATCAAAGATGCAGTCCTGATAACATCTCTATACTAACACCTCTTCTGTGATAACCATCTACAGAGACCCCCCCACCCCCCACACACACACAACAGTGAGTGCTGAAAACCATGTAACTGATGATGAATTCCAACAAAGGAGTTGAATGACATGAAATTACTATTCAGGGTGCTTGCTGATACACAGAAAATCATTGCAAAATACAAAGACATTCAGGATCCAGGGAGAGCTGGGGATATTCACTGCATACCATTCAGGGTGCTTGCTGACACACAGAAAATCATTGCAAAATACAAAGACATTCAGGATCCAGGGAGAATTGGGATATTCACTGCATACCTGTGTGAAGAGAGGAGAGGAGAGTACTGTGAAACATGTAGGAGGCTCTGTTATGTTCTGGGGCTGCTTTGCTGCATCTGGCACAGGGTGTCTAGAATCTGTGTAGGGTACAATGAAATCTCAAGACTACCAAGGGATTCTAAATTTTAAAAAACTGACTGTCACATCCAAACATAAACTAAGTGTGAACAGGTGCTTACTAGTGATGAGCGAATATACTTGTTACTCGAGATTTCTCGAGCATGCTCTGGGGTCCTCCGAGTATTTTTTAGTGCTCGGAGATTTAGTTTTTCTTGCTGCAGCTGAATGATTTACAACCAGGCAACCCCCACATGCTCTTATGCTGGCTAACAGATGTAAATTATTCAGCTGCGGCAAGAAAAACTAAATCTCCGAGCACTAAAAAATACTCGGAGGACCCCTTGGCATGCTAAAGAAATCTCAAGTAACGAGTATATTCGCTCATCACTAGTGCTTACCTAGAGTCACCAACTGATATACACTCAAACAAAACAGGCAGCACTCTGTAGCGTCATATCATGCAAACATCAAATACAAAAATTGAATTGCATTACTGCTCTAGAAATATGAAAGATTGAGTATGCTTAGCGCATAACTTGGCCAATTCATGTGTACCTGGAAGCCACGTTAAGGCGTTGTTCATTTCCAGGACCTAACTTAATCCCAATCCTCTCTTAGAATAAAGTGTTCATCTTTATGGGAACTTAATATGAATCCTCTCTTAGACTAAAATCTATATCTCTGTGGAGGGGTAGTTGTCCTACTGTGATTAAAAATGCCTGAGGCTAAAAGGCGGAGTGCTCACTCAGAAGGCTAATGAATACAAATTTCAAAAAACTGACCGTCACATCCAAACATAAACTAAGTGTGAACAAAAAAGGCAGCACTCTGTAGCACCATAGCATGAAACATGAAGTAAGAACATTGAATTGCATTACTGCTCTAGAAGACTTTATTCTAAGAGAGGATTGGCATTAAGTTAGGTCCTGGAAACAAGAAATACCTTAACGTGGCTTCCAGGGACACATGAATTGGCCAATTTATGCGCTAAGCATTCTCAATTTTTCATATTTCTAGAGCAGTGATGCGATTCAATTTTCATATTTCATGTTTGCATGCTATGGCGCTAGAGAGTGCTGCCTTTTTTGTTTGAGTATCAAGAGATTCTAGAGAGAAATGTGCTGCCCAGTGTCAGAATGCTTGGTCTCAGTCACAGGTCATGGGTCTTGCAACAGGATAATGACCCAAAACACACAGCTAAAAACACTCAAGAGTGGCTAAGAGAAAAACATTGGACTATTCTGAAGTGGCCTTCTATGAGCCCTGACCTAAATCCTATTGAGCATCTTTGGAAAGAGCTGGAACATGCCGTCTCAAAAAGGCAGCCTTCAAACATGAGACAACTGGGGTCTCCTTTGTTGCTTGTTCGTACTCATCTTTTTTTTGTTTTCTAACACTGAGTTTGTTTTTTTCTATAACTCTGCTGCTGACCTCACAAGCAGATAAGATGGAAGGGCTATCTTGGTGGATCATTGATGTATCATAAAGCTAGGTGTGAAAATACAAATCCCACACTTGCTCCATCTATTCACAACTTGTGCAGGAGTCAGTTATTTTTGCTGTTTTCGTTTATGCACACAAGATAAAGCATCAATAAGATCTAATAGGTTGATTTTGAATATTTATCAACCTTTGGCTCGATCTTTAGCCATGGCGACTTGAAGGAAGATCGCTCTGAAGAAAGATCGATCTTGTGTAACCATAGATAGGTCCACCAGGGTCTTCTCTGCCGTTATCTTGATAGTATTTTAAGCCATCGGGCTTCTGGTCTTCCTCTTCTCTTTGTTCTTTCTATTCTTCCAAACATGATATCCTTCTCCAGTGATTGCTCTTTTCGTATGATGTGTCCAAAGTAGGCAAGTCGTATCTCGGTGATCCTTGCTTCCGGTGACATGTCTGGCTTGACTTATTCCAAAATTGTTTTGATTGTTCTTCTTGCCATCCATAGTATTGATAACATCCTTCTCCAGCACCACATTTCAAAGGCGACGAGTCTTCTTCTGTTTTAATTCATTAAAAATATGTCCTATAGGCAAGTGAAGATTGTCTTCCGCTTGATCTTTAGGGCTGACTATTTTGTGATGCTTGGACACAATGGAGGCTTCTCTGGTGTATTTCTGGAACAGTCTGATCTTGCATTGCATAAAATCCTTCAGTCTGGGTCAAAAAGTTCTCTGGGCTAAGACATAAAAATCTGTTGATCTCAGACATTTCCCCAAAAAATTACACATCAGGGGTAATAAAATAGTAGGTGTTTCTTTTTTAAGCATCGGGACAGCAGAAATGATCTTTCCATATGCATCAGCAATTGGTAGGGCAGGGGATTTTTAATGGCAACAGAAAGTAGAGTGGTCAGAAATGGGCATCAGGTGTCAGAATGGGCAGTCAAATCTGAACAGGGGTCCCAGTAAAGAAGCATAAACTACGGAGATATGGCAAACTGAATACACCCGAATAGTAGGAGAAAGACCTGAGAACCTCCTGCTACCTGACAACATTCCCGGTGCCTCTTCTGATTAGTAGGTCCTGCAGCTTCATTACATTGCGTGGTGACACATCGTTCCGGACCTATGCTCTGAAGAGGCATCAAAGAATGCCGGTAGATAGTCATTGTTTCGCCAAGTTCTGGTCCGGCATCCATGGACTACTGATATAGCCGCAGGACTATTGTCCAGCAAAAATTTTTGGTTCAACTCTAGCAATTATAATTGATTTTTTTAAACCTTGAATTTCCAATATCTCACAGTTATCTGGATAATAAGCTGAGCAGACCCTCCAAGAACCTTTTTTTTACTTTATCGTTTCATGGCTGATACCAGCCAATTTTCCTCATCGGTGTCCACAACACCAGAAAATTGCATCCTTCCGTAACGTTCTACAAGCTGAATGTGAAACAGATGGAGGAAATATTTTTATCCGTCGGAAATCAGTGTATTTTGTGCTGTCAGATGAGTGATTATTTGGAAATAACAATCGTTTGCTTCACCGCTAATTAAGGTCTTCGCGTTGATGGACACCAGTAATACGTACGTGTTAGCCTTGTCACCGGGATACTATGTAATTTTGCATTCGGCTGTAGAGTAGAAGGGAAATATACAGTTTAAACTTGGTGTAATACTTCTCAATTATCTGGGTAATGACACTGTCAGATGGCAAATTAAAGATGCTCTGACTATAAAGGGAGACGATGAGGGGAAGGTGAACCTCCCAATTCATTTATACCCAGAAGGGTCAGCCAGCTTTAGTAGGAACTCGTTTCATCCACCAGCCATCTGTGTGCCGCTCAAATGGGCTCCCTGGAAGAAGGAAGGAAAGGCAATTCGTAATTGGAAAGAATATTTCACTCTTAAATGACTAATTTAAATTAATCTAACCCATAGAAGTTAATGAATCCTCACAATTCCAGTGACACAAATTTGTTAGGAGACTCCAGATCTTCGTTTACAGTTTTTGCTTAAAAAATTAATTCTACTTCACAAACTAAATGAAAAGTCGAGCAACTTTTTAAATACTTTGGATTCGATTCATCATTTTCAACGTATTGAAGTCACTTTTCTTTCTTTTTTTTCTTGTAGTATATGCTGGCTTTTTTTTGCGCCAACATTTTTCAAACTGGAGCCCGAAATTAAAAAATGCCTTCATTTTTGGCTTCAGTCAATTTTTGCGACTTTTTGACAATAAAAGTCACAACTGCTTTAAAAAGTCACACAATTGTGCCAAATTGAAAACTCATCCAGAAACCTTGCTCTAGGCAGGGACTTGTGTGAGACGTTTATAAAAATGCAACTTTTTGTAATTTCATGTACTTTAAAAAAAAAAAGACAAAAAAGAAAGATGTAGAGAGAATAAGGTTCAAACACTAAAGCCACTAAAAAGTGGTAAGCTATTTCAGAAAAGAAGAGAAACAGCAATGACGAATTGTTTCACTTTTTTCAACTAGTTTTTCAACATTTTTAAAATTCCGCAGGTTTCCGTGGAAACAGACTACGCTTGTTTCCATCCTGCTGTCAGACATGTGACCCAAAAGCTTTTGTTAAAGGGAACCTGACAGCTTGCCCAGGCCCCCCAAATCGCCAGCACATATTTATTGCTACCATCATACCATTATACCCTTTCAGCCCATTTGATTTCATCATATGCCAAAAATCAATTTTACAAATGAGATGGTGATATGCTAATTAGTGGGTGACTAGTCATGGTGGCCACTCGCGAGATTTACATAGCCAGCAGTAAAGACTAATCGAGACCTACTTCACTACTTTTGAAAGAACTAAAAAGTATCTTTAATGATATTTTTATAAAATGAGTGAAATAGATTGAGATAGGTAATCAGAATAATAAAGTTACAAATTGGACAGTAATAGGTGTGTGGGTCACAGGTATAACAATAATAGACTCTTATGTATTCCTTGATTGAAGCAAACTACTAATAGCTGGTAAATTCCCTATAGCTAGCCGGCAGAACAGAGGAGAAGAACTGATAGAGCAGAGCAGGGGGGGAAATAGAAATCATGGCTCCCCAAAGCAAGAGTCTGGATTGCCTTCTGCAATAAAGAAAAAAGAATATTTGAATAACAGCAAATAGGCGCAAGTTGAAAAACGATAAAGATTGCACCGTTATTTACCAAGAATGATTACTCTAGAACATTGAAAATGCGTTACTGCCATAGAAAATAGGAAAAAAGTGCTATGTTTATTTATCATTTTTCAACTTATATGTTTTTTTGGTTGGCGCCTGTTCACACTAGCTTGGATGTGCTGGTCTTGTTCTCTATTTGTAGCAAATAAGCTCAGTCACAGCTCAACTTTTTAAGACAGGGAGAGGGAATATGTAGTGCAGCACTTACACAGAAACAGTGCCCTTACTTAAGCCCCTTAGTGTTCCCACCCACTACAGTCTTGCTTTCAGGACCCTGATACAGTATGATACCCATCCATACAATATGATGCCCCCAACACAGTACCCCTTCACACAAGCACACAATATGATGACCCAGCAACATATGGTGCCCCTACAATGCTCCCAACTTACAATGATGCCCCCACAGCTCCCCACACAGTATGATGTCCCTACAATGTCTGACTGTATTTGGTGGTTCAGCTGCTAGCATTACATATCTATTACTACATGCCCTCCCATGCTGAGCCAGTATCCTCAACCAATAGAGGCTTATCTCCATACTGGAGGCTCATCTGTATCTATTATCTATCTATCTATCTATCTATCTATCTATCTATCTATCTATTATCTATCTATCTATCTATTATCTATTATCTATTATCTATTCATTATCGACCTATCCCCTATCTATTTGTCTATAATAATAGATAATAGAATAATAGATAATAGATAGATATATCCAAAAAATAGAGGCAGCACTCCATGATGATAAATTGATAATAGATAGATAGATAGATAGATAATAGTTAGATGATAGATAGATAATAGATAGATAGATGATAGATAGATAGATAGATAGATAATAGATAGATAGATAGATAGATAGATAGATAATAGATAGATAGATAGATAGATAGATAGATAGATAGATAGATAGATAATAGATAGATGATAGATAGATAGATAGATAGATAGATAATAGATAGATAGATAGATAGATAGATAATAGATAGGTAGATAGATAGATAGATAGATAGATAGATAGATAATAGATAGATAGATAGATAGATAGATAGATAGATAGATGATAGAGAGATGATAGATGATAGATAATAGAGAGATAGATAGATAATAGATAGTAGATGATAGATAGTAGATAATAGATAGATAGTAGATAATAGATAGATGATAGATAGATAGATAGATAGATAGATAGATAGATAGATAGATAGATAGATAATAGATAATAGATAGATATAATAGATAGATAATAGATAGATAATAGATAGATATAATAGATAGATAATAGATAGATAATAGATAGATAGTAGATAATAGATAATAGATAGATGATATATAGATAAATCGATAGTAGATAATAGATAATAGATAGATAGATAATAGATAGATATAATAGATAGATAATAGATAGATATAATAGATAGATAATAGACAGATGACTTTTTCCACAGTCTTCTTCCCATCTCCATCACTGAGAATCCGGTAATTACGGTCGGACAGCGCTGGGCTTCTGCTCCGGACACTTATTGATGAGCATTGTTCTGCACCGTTCTGTGGCCGCACTGAGCACTAGGATTGTGTAACCACATTGTTCGCTTTCCTGTATAAATAAACCCCGGACGTGCCCTGTAAACAGAATTAATGCGCTGTGTGCACTCGCCTCATTCAGTAGTGTTTGATGCGGACGTTGCTTAGCAAAGTTACCAAGTCAACAAAAATCGAATAAAAAAAAAAAAGAACCAAACCTCCGCGAGCCGGACGATCCCGTGTGAATTATTCTTTTAGTGTTGGAGACATTTCGCTTCAGATCCCGGAGCAGAACTTCATCCTGTACTGAAAATGCCAAAGAGGTAATGAAGGGTTAATTCTGGTTGCGCCATTGTTTCCCTGCTTTATGTATAGATCACTTTAGAGGATCTGTTCAGACCTTTTTTAATCTTTTATTTATTCGCCTAGTGAGACCAGAGGTGTGAGCCGAGGGCTCGAGGCGCGGGTCCAATCTGGTCCTGGCAGAGTGGGCTCCAGGTTTAGGGGGCTCCATGGGTGGCATTGTCCCAATGGTCCCCTCTTCGCTTTCATTTTTTTTCTCCTTACCTTCCATGAGTTATATCTTTTTATTTTCCATTGACAGGGATATATTGGGGCTTTTTTTGTGACACAGCTGCAGTTTTATTAGTACTATTCTGGGGCTATGCAACTTTTTTATCACTTTTTCTTCAATTGTTGGACGCAAAATGACCCCCAAAACACTAAAATTCTGCCATTTTGAGATTTCTTATGTTTATTGTTCACTGTGTGAGATTTTATTACTTTGAACACTCAAACGCTGCAGTACCTAATATATTTTGGGGGTTTTTTGTTTTATTTTTATCTACATTCTAAGAAAAGGGAGGCGTGAATTCTTTTATTGTTTGTTTGTTTTAAAATATATTTTACAAAAATAAAATTAACATTTTTTATTTCTCTCCTCTTGGAGACCAGAACCAGGGATCACTTTACCGTAATATTGCATTGCATTGTAAAACGACCCATTTCCTAGCATTGATGGCCGGTATCTCTTAGGCCCATATGAGAAAGTCGATATTATCAAAGATCCGTACTAATCGATGAATCTGTTGGAGATTTTTGCATTGGGACCTACAAGGTTCAAGTTAAACCACTGCATGTATCACTGTATAATGAGGGAGATTTGTCTCTTAAAAGTCTCATAACTTTAAATTACAACCCCAGTAGTCCATAAATAAAAGTCTATACAGTGTCCAAATAACAGTGTCCTAAAGTCCATAAATAATAGAACTTTACAGTGTCACAAAACCGTGCCATACAGTTTTTGAATATTAATTCTATACGGTGTCAGAGTTTATAAAAAATAGTACTATACACTGCCCAAATATCAGGTCACACATTCATAGAAAAATAGTCCTGGAAAGTGTCAAAATAGTAGGGCAATAGAGTCCATAAATAATAGTACTATACAGTGCACAAATATTAGTGTAGAACAGTCCATAAACATTAGCACTATACTGTGCCCAAATAACAGTGTCATACTGTCCAAAAAAAAAGTACCGTACTATTATGTGCCCAAATAGCAGTGACAAACATTCCATAAATGATAGTACTATACAGTGCCCAAATAGCAGTGCCATATAGTCCATAAATAATTGTACCACACAATATCATATAGTCCATAAATAATAACACTATACAGTGCCCAAATAGCAGTACCATATAGTCCACAAATAATTGTACCGCACAATATCATATAGTCCATAAATAATAACACTATACAGTGCCCAAATAGCAGTGCCATATAGTCCATACATTTTAGCACTATGAAGTCCTCAAATATCAGTGTCATACAGTCCATCTATAAATATTAGTATTATACTGTGCCCAAATAACAGTGCCATAGAGTTCATATAAAATAATGCAGGATAGTGCTCAAATAACAGCGACATGGAGTGCATAATAAATAATTATACTATAACATTCTCAACTAACAGTGCCATAAAATCTACTGTATATAATAGTACTTCACAGTGCCCAAATAGCAGTACCATAAAGTCCATAAATAATACTATAATAGTACTATAAAGTACCCAAATAACAATGACATATAGTACATAAATAATGGTACTATACAGTGTCCAAATATCAGTGCCATATAGTCCATAATATTTGTACCGCTCAATATCATAAAGTCCATAAATAATAGCACTATGCGTTGCCCAAATATCAGTGTCATGCAGTCCATCCATAAATCCCAAAGAGGTATTATGCAGTGCCTAAATAAAAGTGCCATAGAGTCCATAGAAAATAATGCAGGATAGGGCTCAAATAACAATGACATGGAGTTCATAATAAATAATTATACTATACAGTTCTCAACTAACAGCGCCATAAAGTCTACTGTATATTATTATTATATATTTATATATATTATTTATATATTATATATTATTGTATTACTGTATATTATAGTACTATTGTTAGTACTATACAGTGACCAAATAACAATACTATAAAGTCAATAAATAATAGTATTATAAAATGCCAAATAGGTATTATACAGAGTCTAATTAAAAGTGCCATAGAGTCCATAGAAAATAATGCAGGATAGGGCTCAAATAACAATGACATGGAGTTCATAATAAATAATTATACTATACAGTTCTCAACTAACAGTGCCAGTTTATACAATAGTACTATACAGTGCCCAAATAACAATACTATAAAGTCAATAAATAATAGTATTATAAAATGCCAAAGAGGTATTATACAGAGTCTAAATAAAAGTGCCATAGAGTCCATAGAAAATAATACAGTATAGTGGTCAAATAACGGTAAGATGAAGTTCATAAATAATTGTGCTATACACTTGTCAACTAAGAGTGCCACAGAATGTATAAATAATACGGTAATACTCTACAGTGCCCAATTAACCATACTACACAGTTAATAAATAATCATCCTATAAAGTGCCCAAATATCAGTGACATACAGTACATAAATAATAGTAATAAATAGTGCAGAAACAACCTTACTGTAGAGTCTATAAATAATAGTACTATACAGTGCATACACACCCAAAAATAATTTATTGACAGAATGCTCAAAATATCAAGTTTTGTTGAGTTCAGATTTCATAATAGTGCTAAATATAAGTCACCTTTGGATCCCAATCTGATACTGTAGTGGCATCAATGTTGTCCATACGTTATAACTTACTGTAGACATAGGAAAATAATACCAGGCATAGAGATTTTATAAAAGTGGCATTGTGCCATGCAATAGTGTCTATCACAGTGCGCAGATGTTATGGTCACCCCTACTGCTCACGTAACACTTTGCTCAAGCTCAGCAACAAGTCTCTGGTATGTAGTAATTTTCCTCCAGTTCAGAGCTGGGGAACCTCTCTTCTGCCAATGGCCATTTGGATTTTTAAGCCGCTCCTCGGGGGCTGTACAAATCGTGCTCTAACTCCGCCCACAAAGTACATACTAACGCTGGCACCGGTGTCAGGACGTAACCTTTCATTGCCTGCCCTTCAGTGTTCAGTAGTGAACACTACATGTGCGTTCTCACATAGCAGGAAGACATTAATGTTCCGGCGGCAGCTGTGGGCCCAAGCACTGCGGTCCCCAGGGATTCGTATAAAAGGTCATTGAGGGTAAACGGCCCGGAGGCCTGAGGTTCACTACCACTGTTCTAGTTCATTCTACATTATGGGATATATATTAGTGATTTAGGATTAATGCTCATTATTTTCAGCATTATTTTTTTAATAGGACTCCCTTAAAAAGGACCTGTCGCCACATCAAAGTAGTCAGTTTTATCTATTATCTTATTCCTGCTACGTCTCTGAGTATTGCAGGGTTTGTTTCCGTTTTTTTAAATCCCTCATACGGTTCCAGTGATATGGGCCTTTATGATAATTTTTATGATCATTTTTATGGTCTTTACTTAAGAAGTGTGGCTCATAGGATCCTCTGGGGCGTGTCTTTTGACTCTTCTGCATAATTAGCCTGTGAGCCATGCCCCCTTTGTAAAGACCATGAAAATTAGCCCGAAATAGAAAAGCCCATATCTCTTGAACCGTAAAGCGGATTTAAGAGAAAAAAAAATGGATTACACAGGGAAGCAACAGGTATAGAATAAAACAAAAAACTGACAACGATTGACCTGGTGACACAGCCCCTTTAATAAAATGAGCCCATATTAAGTCATGTGCTTTATGGTTCTTTCTGCTTTATATATAAATATTGTCCCAATTCATAGATGCTTATTCATTTTAGCAAATGTCTTCTATATTTTATCATAGCAATACAATTCCAATCTCCAAGCAACTGGCCTCTATTAAAGGTAAATCTACCTATTTTTTAGATTATGTGTCTTAGTAGAACTATGTGTCTCCATGGTAACAGACTACAAACAAACCCTGTGTGTAGTCTGATTCTGCAGTTATCTGTTACTCCTGTCCTGTCAATTTTCTCTCTATGTTATAGGCTGTAAATCAGAAAACGAAGGTGGTAGAAGAAAGGAAGGACTAGACTATACAGAGAGTAACCATAGTTTGGTACTGGAGCTGTATACATAAAACGACATTTTAATCAAAACTATGTACAAAGTTGCTAAAAAAATTTTTATATATAGCAGACCAGCTAAAACAAAGTTGATTGCAAAAAATATACATACAGTTCAAGGTCATCTTGTGTTCCGGTGCATTAAATAGAAAGAAATGTAAGGTTTTTTTAATAACTTTTCAATAAAAGAGATATTTTTCTTGCACAAGTCGTTATGATTTTCAGTACACTGAGTTCCGCGACACGAGATATTCACATTGCAACTAACGCTGTACAATTAGCACATCTTGATTGACAGATTTGGAAAATAATTATACATTATGTAACAATTCTGCAGCGAAAAGATTAAAAATAGTTTCTCATTGTCTCCTATTATCTTCTGTCTAGCACTGGGGAAAGGCTCTGAACTAGAAAAAGCCATCGCCACGGCCATTCTTGTGTATAATTCATGTGCAGACAATGATGGGAAAGTCAGCAAGGGAGAAGTCAAGGACTTGTTGCCTTCACAGTTCCAGAACTTTACACAGGTAATTAGAGAGAACCCACGGATAATCTGCACTAGAACTTCCACGTTCCATGTACCCAGCCAATATCAATACCAGGCAAATCCTAGGCAAGTCTCACTGAGCCCAGGTATTCATTGGCAACATCTGCCATTCATTAGTACGAGTCAGTTTTGCACAGAACATTGCCTGATTACAAATGACAAAGATGGATAATTTTTAGACATTTTTTTACATTTTAAAAACATGATAACTCTGTCAAAGTGCTGTCATATTAAAGGATTTTTATAACTTATAAACATCCCTGGGCTCCCTTGATTGTGCAGATCTTTTCCATTTTACGCTGCATCGCTCCATCACAGAGATATTCACACTTGTTATTTTTGAAGAGCAATATGTGAAATCTCTGCTTGCTGTCCAACTATGCATTTCTTCAGAGTCTTCTCTCAGGGTGTACTTTTTCACCCCTCCTTCCGAGATGCTGCCAATCGCAGCACAGAATACCCCCAGAGAAGACTAAAGAAACGCTCAGTTGGTCTGCAAACAGAGATTTCACATGCTGCATTCAAAAAGTAATTAATGTGAATATCCCAGATCCTCCAATTACCGTCCTTACTACAGTCATTTGACAAGCCGCAGGGTGTCTATCCCAACGCATTCTAAAACAAGCTTCAAGTAGACAGTAGATGCATCTCTTTATGTTACATTTATTGTTCTTCATCAAAACAACTTCAATCGGATGAAATGAAATCAATTATGGACATTTCTTTTTTTATTACAGGGTCAAGAAACAAAACCAAAATACAAAGAGCTTATGAAGGATTTGGAGGAAGACAGCAAAGGACAAATGGATTTTGAAGACTTCATGATTCTCCTGCTCAGTGTGACTCTTATGTCCGACCTGTTCACGGAAATCCGTCAAGCCAAAAATACCAAATAAACATGGGGACTTTTGGTCACCAAACCCATCATGGCGACATCACAGCAGCCCAACCAGTCACAAACCCCATGTTCTTTTCCAGTCCCAAATACTGCAGTATTGTAAAAGTATCCAGGTCAACTATTCAATTATGGTTCTTAAATGTCAGAGTTGACTCCCTAAATATGGATAAGTGCTTGTTTGCATATGGCGGGAGGTCCGATTCTTGAGTTGGGCATTCTATAAAAGCTGGAAGGTCACTGATGGAATAAATTCCATTACAACCAAATTTTTAAAAAAATGCACATTTTATCAGTTGTTCTCTAGGATTATGGCATTGATGACCTGTCTTTAGGATAGGTCATCAATGTGTGATGGTCCTGATTTTACTTCTTGGACCCCTGACATTAAAGACAACGACGAGGCAGTGGGTCTTCCGTGATTGGCATTGTGACTCGTCACATTCTTCCTAAAGAAACAACCCGCAATACAAGGCACATTTGTTTCTACAAAGGTTGGACCTACACCATAATGCTTAATATCCTATTCTAATGTCATCAAGTCATGTCTTAGAGTCAAATGTCTATTTCTTCTCAAGACTTCATAAAGAAACTTGTCCTTCTGAGCAAAAATACTTGTTAGAATTGGGGCCACTTTATACTTCTGGAGAAAGTTCTGGTTGCCTAGAGCCATAGCTAGGTTTTGTTTCCCCTAGGGCAAATATCATGTTGTAATGATCTTATGTAGTGGAGGGGGGCCTAAAACTGTCCTTGAAACTGGTACCCTAACTATACCTGTCCCATGGGTACTCTTGATGGTAGAGAGGCCCGAGTCTCCAACCTCACTATGCTCCTGGTTATTCCTGGTCACTACGCTCTCCCACCCAATGGAGCCTGGAACAGAAATGTAATGCGAACAAGACACAAAAGACAAAACTGGGATAACAGAAACCCCCTATCATATAAAAGTACCAACCAACAATAGGGGGGAGAATAGGGACAGAGAGGAATAAACTAAACATGAACAAGGACCAGGACATAAACACACACGTACTACAGAACACCTTCACAACAACTTATCTCCAAAACACTTAGCTTAAGCAAAAAAGAACTCAAATTCTGAACAGCTTCTCCAAGGAGCTAGGAAGCAGAGCTTTCACCGGCAAGGCAGAGAGGGTCTGACCAGGTTTTATAGGGAGAGGTAATGTCCACATTAGGTTTCTGACCAGCATTGAAAGAGTCGTTAACCTCTTCAGCACCAAATGAATTAATTTAATATAGGACCCAAACACACAGGTTGAATGGAAGATCTGCTGTTCCCAGATTTCCCCTGTTGATGTGAAACACTTGTGATAGCAAAGGTTTAGTTTATTTGCTTCCCTCAAGCCCTGTATATAAAGACCCTTTGCCAAGGCAAAATGCCTTGATGGTACCAAACATCCAAGTCCCAGTTGCCTGCCCAAGATACGCCTCTATGGAAGCCAATATGTTATGTGACTGTACCTAAACTGGATCTGCATCTCCTCCTTTATAAGACTACACATCAATGAATTTGGGATAGAGGAATCTGAATTTACTGAAACGATAATCATGAATATACATGCAACGCGTTTCAGTTCTCTGCTGAGATTGTCAACGTGGTGAATTGCCTAAACTTGGAGCGATGAAACTATAGAAGTCTCTGCCGGGGAAGTTGTCACGGTGAATTAATTAAAAGATTTAAAAAAGGATCTGGTTTATTTTCTTGTGTGTCATATTACAAATTATGGCTACTAGATTACTGTAGATGGCTCAAAGATCTAAGGATATGTTAATACTTGTAGGCAAAAATAAATTATTCCCTAAAAAAAAGGAAATTTGGCTTCTATGGTGATTTTTAAATCTTTTGATTTAACATTGCAAGATAATAAGCTGAATTGGAAGGACTCATGCATAATTTTCTGCCTTATAAACTGTCTTTTCAATGCCCCGGAGTGCTTAAAAAAATAACAAAAAAGCATAATTACCATCTGGCAGAAGTGTGAAGACTGCAAAGCTCATGTGCCCTGATGTCATGAGATTACTGGAAGACACAGTGCTCGGAGCAGAGGAGCACCGGCAGTCTAGGAGGTAAGAATGCTTTTTACTTATTGGTGTTAGGGTACCGTCACACAGTGCCATTTTCATCGCTACGACGGCACGATTCGTGACGTTCCAGCGATATAGTTACGATATCGTTGTGTCTGACACGCTACTGCGATCCGGAACCCCGCTGAGAATCGTAAGTCGTAGCAGATCGTTTGAAACTTTCTTTCGTCGTCTAGTGTCCCGCTGTGGCGGCATGATTGCATCGTGTGACACAGGTTGTATACGATGTGTGCACAGTAACTAACGGCTTCTACATCGCAAATACGTCATGAAATTATTGCTCCAGCGCCGTGTATTGCAACGTGTGACCGCAGTCTACGACGCTGGAGCGATAATCATACGACGCTGCAACGTCACGAATCGTGCTGTCGTAGCGATGAAAATGGCACTGTGTGACGGTACCCTTATTCAGAGGTAGGTAACACCTTGAATATGAAGTTTGTCCCCCTAATACAGCTATAGCAGCTTCCGCTCTTAGGGAAACCTATCTCCAAGATTTTGGAGGCGTCTGTTGGAATTTTTGCTCCTTCATCCAGAAGAGCATTTATGAGGTCAGACCCTGAGGTTGGGGAGAGGTCGGGCTCACAATCTCCATTCTAGGTCATCCCACAGGGGTTGGATGGGGTTGAGGTCCGAGCACTGTGTGGTCAGACATGTTCTTCCACGCCAAACTCCTCTAAGCATGTAATAATGGACCGTGTGCACTGGACAAAGTCAAGAGAAACAGAAAATGGCCTTCCCCAAACTGGTCACACAAAGCTAGAAGCTACAATTGTCCACGGTGTCTTGTGGTGAAGCATAAAGATTACCCTTCACTGGAATAAGTGGCCAAGGGAGACCTCTGAGAAAAAGCCCAGAGCATTATCCCACCTCCACCAAACTGTACAGGTGGCACAATACAGAGTGTAGGGTGCGAGAGTAGTAGCAGATCGGCCCACGACAACCACGATCAGGCACCTTACAAATGCACCTAGAGAAAAATCTAATCCTAATATTACTAATGCAAATCTAGGGTCCTGCTCAAAAGATGTCCTGAGTCACGTAGGTGAAATAGGTCAGGTTTACAATCATGTTAGGACGTCATCCACTTGAGGAACATGAAACCGAACGGCATATGTTTTACACGAGTCTGTGCAAGCATCATACGCGCAGGGAGTGTCAGATTCATTAATTATCAAGAGTTTTACAAAGTTCCTTTATTGTAATAAACAAAGAGAGAAAGAGGAGCCCTTGACGGAGGAAGCGTGGATCACACCAGACCAGTCCTTCATCTGAGATAGAAAAGTGAGATGAACAAGGATTGAAACATGGCCGTGGTGGAATCTGCAGTCTACAACCTCCTGGGGGTTTTTCACAAATACTCCGCCAAGGAGGGAGATAATTTAACATTAAACAGGTCTGAATTAGCCGTATTACTGGAGAGTGAACTGCCGTGCTGCTACAGGGTAAGTTGCTCATCGCTTGGTGCCATCGTTCAAGAACCTTCTACTGCCAATTTTCCATTGCTATTTATGCCCATATGCTATATTCTTGTAGCTGTGTTGCTCTTTGGGCATCGAAGACCTTCATAATTCAATAACTCGAGAATTCAATAGAAATAGGTGGCAAATCTATTGCCAAATTTAGGAAACCAGTGTGGTCTAAACTGCCCTTACGGAAGGGGTTGGTTAGAGGTGCCCGGCATCCTAGGCTTGTGACCATCAATAATCATAATATAAAAAGCATTTTAGTATTACTTAAACATTGTGCCGCACAGTTTTTAGATGATTTTATGCTTTTAGGAGTTATTTGGGAGCTGTATGTTGGCATTGTCCAATGGAAGTGGTTGGTGACAGCATAGCCTTTTATATTTAGGGTGCCATTTTGGTTATTTGGTCAACGTACGGCACAGTTTACCAGCACACTAATGTATGGCAGAACCCTATGTTGGAGAGTGGAGTTAAAGGGGTTCTATTTTACCTACCGTACATGCTATCACTAGAATTGAGCGAATATGTACAGAAACGATCGCCTTATCCGAATTTGCCATATTCGTGCCACATCGGTAGCCTATTTGTCCCGAATTTAAGTTTGACATTCATTTTTCTACTCCCATTGACTCCAATGGCGTTCGGCTGTGTTCGTCATATATCACAAATACAATATTTGCCAGAGATCTTAATCTGAACCGAATATTGAAAAATTCACTCAACTCTAGTTGTCACGTATCCAAATGGTTGATCGCTTGAGGTTCAACTGCACCGATCGGCAGAATGGGGAACTTTTATCTCTGCCTGGGCTTTTTTTTATCCCTGTTTCAAAACAGAGTGGTAGATTGGATGCCCGACCACCACTACATTCATTCTCTATGGCTACCAGATAAAAAAAACTAGCGGACAGCATGGAATGAATGGAAAGGTGACCAAGCATCCAATATGCCGCTCCATTGTAATGGGGATAAAGGTTCACATTTTCGGTGAATAATTTCTTTAAAGGGAACATGTGATTAGAAAACGGGGAATTGTTTTTACATGTTATATACTGTATATATATGTATACTGGCTGAAAATCTTAATACCCTTGAAATTGTTTCAGAAAGTGAAGTATTTCTCCCTGAAAATTATTGCAATTACACATATTTTGTCATACACATGTTTATTTTCTTTCTGTTTTTTGGAATAAAACAAAAAAGCAAAGGGAAAAAAACAAGTAAACTTAAAGCGAACCTGTCAGCGAACCTGTCTGCAGGAATTTGCTCAGTAAACTACAGACAGTGTCAGGTTACCACTGTTAAACTGATTAAAATGATACCTGGGGTGAAGAAATCCGTCTTGTAGTTCTTGTGTAATCAGTGTTAGAAGTTTTCAGTTAATGATTTGCCCGTGCTCCAGGGCGGGATTGTAGGCAGAGTCTTATCTTCCTGCTCTAAGCCAGAGAAACCAATGAAAGACCAGCTCACAGGCCGCCCCGAAGCACTGCCAACCTGACAATGCCTGTAGTTTACATAGCAAAATCCTGCTGACAGGTTCGCTTTAATATTTGGTTGCACACCCTTTGGAATAAATAACTGCAATCAAATGCCTCCTATAACCATCAACAAGCTTCTTACACCTCTTAATTGGAATTTTGGACTATTTGCAGCGCCCCAGAGTCCTGGTCGTTGCAGTACTGTGGCTCCGCCACTATGGGGAGCTATGGAGCGTCCGATGGCACTGAAGGAGTTCATCTGATCAGGTATCACAGACACCAATACATTTCACAGCCGGGCCTCCGGGGGGAGCTAAGGGTGCTATTCATTAGGCCACTCCCCACCATAGTGGGTAAACTGGGGGTCAGGCAGGAAG
Source organism: Ranitomeya variabilis (assembly GCF_051348905.1). NCBI lineage: Eukaryota > Metazoa > Chordata > Amphibia > Anura > Dendrobatidae > Ranitomeya > Ranitomeya variabilis. Next base: position 195,357,846 of record NC_135239.1, read on the forward strand.
TTAGATCAGAAAGCTGACTGGGTTGGAACCAGGCAACACCTTGTGGCAGAGGGTGTTGTAGGGGAAGATACAGTAGGGTCTCTGTCAGGGGTGGGATCCTGACAGAGGCTTGGCAACGAGAACGAACGTAACGGGACCGTGCCTGCTCCGGGTAGCGGCGGTGCCCAAGAAAGGATTAGAAGAGAGATAGATTGTGCTGAGTGAGAAACGGGATCACGCAAAGGAGAAATACCAGTAGGAGTCGTGCTGTAAGACCGAAGCAACATCCTACTGAGGCGCACTACCGGTGGCCGGAACGCCGAGGGAGTAGAATAACATTCAGCTTCAAGCAATACTCCAAACAGCGGCAGGACAGTCAGTCTCAGGCGGGCTGTCTAACTCAAATCACCTATGAAGTCTTGGGAGGCAATTGTGGCAGAGGGGCGTCTCTAGGGTCCCGGAAGAACTCCAGGCCTACCCGTCAAACGGGTGCCGTTCCTACCCGAACCTCAGGGAGGGACGGAGGATTAGCAGAACATCATCTAGTCGAGTTGTGAGGGAACTTAAGAAACAGACACAACAGTTGTGGGGTACTTTCCGTAAGCACAGCAGGGAAGGACTACAACACATAGCGCTAGGGGGAAGGCACAGATTTCCTCCTGTGAAGAGAACTCTGGAAGTGTCATTGGACCGGCCGGACTTGCGCAGCCTGGTGAGCCGTATTCTGGACTGAGGACTCAGAGATCTTCAGTAAAGAGGTAAAGAGACTGCAACCTGGTGTCCTCGTTATTTACCGCGACCTGCACCCCACAACTGCACCGTACAACACCACTTATTGCACCGGACGTCCCCCACTGACAGACAGGGCCACGGACCGGGTATAGCCACCGTGACAACCCCAGAGCAGAGACTCAGAGGCCCGGTACCGGGTACCCCTCGGCCCTGCGGCGGTGTGGGGGTGCTCCAACTTGGCGTCACGAACAGGATCTACTTAAGCCTGAAGAATCAGGTCATGTGTGCCTTGGAACTGTGATTTGTTGTGCTTGGACTGTACTTTATTGAGAGACTGTGTATTGCCATTGACCCAGAGAAGTTCCCGCCAAAAGCCGCCGCCATTGCTACGCCAGAGAAGAAGGAGGGCGTGCCATGGGAGGAGACTACCAGAGTGGCGCGAGAAATGGCTACCGCCCCCTGCGCTTCTGGCTGCAAAGTGAGGACCTGCCTTCAAGCAGAGGACAACCCCCTGATTTGCAACGGCGGGAAGCAGGAGATGGAGAAGCTCGGCCCCGGAGAAATGGCGGAGTCCGATGCATGCATTGCCACCGATCAGCAGATCATGATGAAGAACAGCGAGTGCCGGAACGGGGAAGGAACAGTCCCGGTTTGCCCTCGTTTATCGGGGGCAGACCCGTGTCCCCTGCAGCCGAAGGATCCGAAGCCCCCGGAACAGATAGCGGAGCTGAGTCCACCAATCCCGACCTCGGAGTCAGCGGAGGAGGAACCACAGCGAGCGGAGCCGCGTTCGGGGACCGTATTAGAAGAGCCGCGGTCCGAGCAGCAGCTGACTCCAGCGTTCTTGTCAGCGGACCGGATCGACATCGGTGGAATCACATCAGGTGCAGGTACGGAAGATACTCCTGCCTCTCCGTTCGGTGCTGCTCCCGTGACCGATCCTCCCCGCAACAGTAATCCTTCGTTCACAATCGAGCGAGTGGTCCTCGGCCCCAGTGCAATGGGGAAGTTATTACCGCCACTACCAACCAAGTGGGGGGAGCCCATAGATGTGGGCCCGGACGGAGTGATGTTCCGGTGGGACACCCCCTGGGTTGAGCAGGATGGGGTTCCGGTGGATGGTCTCACCATCGCAATACTTACCTGGGACCAGTACAATCAATGCGTGCTCCAGCACTGGAAACAGCGAGGTGAAGTTGAACAACGGGAGACGCAACGCAAGAAGTTTGTAAATGGTGGGAAGGACGTGGTAAGGCGGGGAACTGTGTCGGCCTTCCACCCCAGGAAAGGATGGGGCTCTATACAGGAACCGGGTCTATTGACTGGCGTCTTTGTTGCTAGTTACGACGTGGAAACTCCCTGCTGTGATCGGGATGGCGAACCATTACGGGAAGGGGATCAGGTGACGTACACCCGTCACCAGAACGCACAAGGATGGCGTGCCCGGAATGTTCAACGATGTGAGCCTGAGAGAGTGTCACCTGTGGCCCCAATTATGGTTGATCCAGATTTGCCAGATCTCGTTACTGTCTCCACTGTGCGCTTTGTAGTAGCTCCTGAACTCGCCAGCAGGGTCAGTCTTCAAATTCAGACACCGGGTGACCTGGTGGTCCCTGCAGGGCCTGCCGCTGGTATCCATGCCACAGTGGTCGGAGGTCAGGGACCAAGACCACCAGAACAAGAATAAACCTCGAAACCATGATAATGTAAATAGTTCTTCCCTTTAACTGTTTGTTCCTGTTTTGCTGCTGAACCCGTCTAGGGTTAACTTTTAAAGGGATCCCTTTGTTGACCCGGGATCCCAATTGTTTGGTTTGTTTTTCCACTTTTTGTTTCCTGTTATCAAGAACTGCCGCAATCATGAACAGTGCATGATACAAACTTATTGTAAATAGTTGCACCTTCTTAAAGGCGCTCCCTACTGGTTTTTCTTCAAAAAGGACTCTTTGTGAAGATACCACACTGGAACCTTTGCTGAGTAAGGACTGGTAGCTTGAGAAGAAATGCTACCTCATAGAGACTTGGTCCCTTCTTAAAGGGGATGTTCAATTGTTGCACTTAAACTGTGATATTGCTTTAAGACAGGTAGCAATAATGTTTGATGAAAGAAAGTGATGATAATGTGTATATGAGAAAGTTATATGTATCCAACCAGTTAATTGTGAAGAAATGATGATGTTTCTCGAAAGAAGGGGGAATGATTGGTAATGTTGATAGAAAGTGGGGATAGAAGGTAAACCCTGAGTCCTCCATAGAAAGTTAGTTTATTGTAAAGAAAGAGTTAATAATGTGTTATAGAGGACAGAAAGTGAACCCGTAGGGGTTAGGAAGTGAGTCCTCCTAGGAGCCATACGTAGATGGCTCAGTGCTTCTAAAACTGAAAGTAATGTTATGATCTATACTGTGTATAGAAGTTGAAAAGGCGGTAGGCCCTGGCTGAACGGGGCGGTCCTGTAACAGAAAGGAGAGGCAGTAGGTCTGGTGCCGATAGGACAGGCGGTCCTGCAGATTTAAAGAAGGAGAATGAAAAAGTTAAAATTACCTTATAATGTGATTATAGGAAGGTCTTTAGTGGATACAGAGTGTATGTCCTTAAAGGCAACGTTAAAGTATTGTTCAGCAATTTTTGCACTTAGTAGAATACCCGGTTGGGTAAGAAGAGTTATTTATAGCATGTTGCTATGTTATCTAACCATGTTTGTAACGTTCAAGTGTCCTTACCTCCCATAAAGGGAAGCCTGTTCAAGTATACTTATTGTTATTGCACTCAACAAAATTGTATGTCTTTTTGCTAAACTTGTATTGTTGTTTTCTTCCCAGTCCCGGAGTACTGTGTTTAACCAGGGGGGAGTGCAGCGCCCCAGAGTCCTGGTCGCTGCAGTACTGTGGCTCCGCCACTATGGGGAGCTATGGTGCGTCCGATGGCACTGAAGGAGTTCATCTGATCAGGTATCACAGACACCAATACATTTCACAGCCGGGCCTCCGGGGGGAGCTAAGGGTGCTATTCATTAGGCCACTCCCCACCATAGTGGGTAAACTGGGGGTCAGGCAGGAAGTTAGATCAGAAAGCTGACTGGGTTGGAACCAGGCAACACCTTGTGGCAGAGGGTGTTGTAGGGGAAGATACAGCAGGGTCTCTGTCAGGGGTGGGATCCTGACAGAGGCTTGGCAACGAGAACGAACGTAACGGGACCGTGCCTGCTCCGGGTAGCGGCGGTGCCCAAGAAAGGATTAGAAGAGAGATAGATTGTGCTGAGTGAGAAACGGGATCACGCAAAGGAGAAATACCAGTAGGAGTCGTGCTGTAAGACCGAAGCAACATCCTACTGAGGCGCACTACCGGTGGCCGGAACGCCGAGGGAGTAGAATAACATTCAGCTTCAAGCAATACTCCAAACAGCGGCAGGACAGTCAGTCTCAGGCGGGCTGTCTAACTTAAATCACCTATGAAGTCTTGGGAGGCAATTGTGGGAGAGGGGCGTCTCTAGGGTCCCGGAAGAACTCCAGGCCTACCCGTCAAACGGGTGCCGTTCCTACCCGAACCTCAGGGAGGGACGGAGGATTAGCAGAACATCATCTAGTCGAGTTGTGAGGGAACTTAAGAAACAGACACAACAGTTGTGGGGTACTTTCCGTAAGCGCAGCAGGGAAGGACTACAACACATAGCGCTAGGGGGAAGGCACAGATTTCCTCCTGTGAAGAGAACTCTGGAAGTGTCATTGGACCGGCCGGACTTGCGCAGCCTGGTGAGCCGTATTCTGGACTGAGGACTCAGAGATCTTCAGTAAAGAGGTAAAGAGACTGCAACCTGGTGTCCTCGTTATTTACCGCGACCTGCACCCCACAACTGCACCGTACAACACCACTTATTGCACCGGACGTCCCCCACTGACAGACAGGGCCATGGACCGGGTCTAGCCACCGTGACAACCCCAGAGCAGAGACTCAGAGGCCCGGTACCGGGTACCCCTCGGCCCTGCGGTGTTCAATGGGATTTAGATCCGGACTTATTGCTGCCACTTCAGAACTCTCCAGCTCTTTGTTTCCATCCATTTCTGGGGGCTTCTTGAAGTTTATTTGGGGTCATTGTCTTGTTGGAAGATCCAAGATACAGGAAGCAAACCCAGTTTTCTGACACTGGGCACCACATTGCAACCCAAAATCCTTTGGTGATCTTTAGATTAAATGATGCCTTGCACACAGTCAAGGCATTCAGTGCCAGAGGCAACAACCCAACCCCAAAACATCTTTGAACCTCCACCTTATTTGACTGTAAGTACTGTGTTCTTTTCTTTGTAGGCCTCATTCCGTTTTCGGTAAACAGTAGAATGATGTACTTTGCCAGAAAGCCTTATCTTGGTCTCAACTGTCCACAAGATGCTTTCACAGAAGAATTTTGGCTTACATACATTTTGGAAACTGCAGTCTAGTTTTTTTGTGTGTCTGGGTCAGCAGTGGGATCCTCCTGGGACTTTTTCAAAAGCGTTTTATTTAATTCAAATGTCGACGGATAGTCCACACTGACACTGATGCACCCTGAGCCTGCAGGGCAGCTTCAATTTCTTTGGAACTTGATTGGGGCTGCTTATACACCATCTGGGCTATCCTGCATTGCCACCTTTCATCATTTTTTCTCTGCAGTGCTTATCCAGGGAGATTAGCTACAGTGCCATGAGTTGTAAACTTCTTGATTATGTTACACACCATGGACAAGGGAACATCAAGATCTCTGGAGATGGACTTGTAACCTTGACATTTTTGATACAGTTCAACAATATTGGTTCTTAAGGCCTCACACAGTTCTCTTCTTCTCTTTCTGTTCTCCATGCTTAGTGTGGCACACACAGACACACAATACAAAGATTGAGTCATCTTCTCCCCTTTTTTCTGGTTTGAGGTGTGATTTTCATATTGCCCACACCTATTACTTGCAACAAGTGAGTTTGAATGAGCATCATATGCTTAAAACAAAGTTGTTTACCCACAATTTATATACAGAAGATAACACCGGATCCACCATTCACAATAGGTGATATCACAACTCACCTCCTCCTCCTGTAGAATGACTTATAATACCTCTATGGAACAAGGGGGTCAGTGGGTGCTCCAGTCAGCTGGTTCGAGACCACATGGAATAGGGATCCTCCCATTGAACGCCCGCTCTTCTTTTACTGTGGGTATAATACCATTCAGACAACACAGGGTGAGGGTAAAACAGTGTGGTAATAATTTATTGAACCATCAGCAAGCAACAACATGTAGAACAGTCCCAGATGGTGCAAATGACAGTGTCAACCTTCCACTGACTTGCCGGGATTAGAGCTGCTTGCAGGGCCAACTACCCCCACCAGTGGCACCCCAATTTTGGTGAGCACCCACAGAGAGGAGGTAACATCAAGCTTACGAAGCTCAGTGAAAGCAGTGAGGTATGTGGCCAGGTGATTTGATTGTCCCTACCTGGATTCTTCAAGATGTCTCTGAGGGTTCATCAATGGTCAATAGAGCAGATCTGTGTTCTTCCAGCTGGGGCCATGGTCCCCTAAGCTGACATCCTGTAGAGTCACTTGGAACAGAGACAAATGCTCCTTATATTGTTCACAACTGTCCTTCAAGCCATGATTCACAAGTCAATGGTTAGGGGTGATGAGGTTAACCCGCATTGTTTGAATATTTATAGTTTATCCTTCAATGTTTGCAAGTCAACAAACTACATGACCTGGTATAATATGTAATCAACATATCAGCAAACATCACTGTTCAGTGACCTTACATCCTTGTTTTTCAAAGATAACACTACAATAAACTGTAGGAGATGATATAAGAGTCAATCTACAAGAAGAGTCAACATAAAGATAACAATCTATACTTCCTGGCTTACTGAAAATAGACTTCTGAATAGTTAAGATTAAATGCTGTGTTGTCACAACCTCTATATATATAGTAGATAACACAGTATGAACCATTCAAAATAATGATGTCACAGCTCACCTCCTCCTCCTGTACAATGACTGATAACACCTCTATATACAGTAGATAACACAGGATCCACTATTCACAGTAGGTGATCACACAACATGCCCATTACATTCTCTAATGGAATTCGCAATGTCATCTCTAAACAACAGGATTCTATATTTTACATTGACATACATTGAAGGCATCAGTTGGAGGAATAGTGCAAATATGGAAATCCTCCCAGTACACCGCCGATGTACAATGTAATCATGGTGTGAATGCGCTTAAGATAATAGTCCCAAATCTTGACAAACAGCAGACGTTTAGTCCCTGAAATAAAGCTTTTATGGAGCAAGGCGTGACAATCTTATTGTTTATCTGATACTGCTGTGAGTACAGATCATGAATTCTTCATATGTTCCTTATCATGTGACTGCTAAGATGCCGTATTCTGTCTTTCAGGACGATGCTATGAGGATGCTGGATTTGGATGGAGATGGAGAGGTTGACTTCATGGAATTCATAGAATTTATTACAGAAGTCACCACTGAACTACAGACCATGTACATTCAAAATGTATTAAAATATAAAAGGTAAAATATAAATAGTGAAAACACAGAGATGGACCAATGATACGATGGATAGATAGATCGATAGATAGATAGATAGATAGATAGATAGATAGATAGATAGATAGATAGATAGTGGAAAGATAGATAGATAGATAATAGATAGATAAATAGATAGATAGATTATAGATAGACAGATAATAGATAGATAGATAAATAGATAGATAGATAGATAGATAGATAGATGATAGATAGATAGATAGATAGATAGATAGATAGATAATAGATAGATAGATAGATAATAGATATATAGATAACAGATAGATAATAAATAGATAGATAGATAGATGATAGATAAATAATAAATAGATAGATAGATAGATAGATAGATAGATAGATAGATAGATAGATAATAGATAGATAAATAGATAGATAGATAGAAAGATAGATAGATAGATAGATAGATAAATAGATAGATAGATAATAGATAGATAATAGATATATAGATAGATAGATAGATAGATAGATAGATAGATAGATAGATAATAGATATATAGATAACAGATATAATAAATAGATAGATAGATAGATAGTAGATAGATGATAGATAAATAATAAATAGATAGATAATAGATAGATAGATAGATAGATAGATAGATAGATAGATAGATAGATAGATAATAGATAGATAAATAGATAGATAGATAGATAGATAGATAGATAGATAGAAAGATAGATAGATAGATAGATAGATAGATAGATAGATAGATAGATAGATAATAGATAGATAATACATAGATAATAGATAGATGATAGATAGATAATACATAGATGATAGATAGATGATAGATAATAGATAGATAGATAATAGATAGATAGATAGATAGATAGATAGATAGATAGATAGATAGATAGATAGATATGTCACTGGGTATAATAATTACCTTTCCACTTACAGTATGTCACCATATATCAGTGAGAGGATGCACATTGTATTCTGAGTCAATAAATTTCCCAGGATACCAAGGAGCTCAGAGAAGAATAGCCTGGCAGTAAAGCCGAGCTCTGCTTATTATGTAGCCACTACTAGAATTATTCCTCCCACAAGTTTTCCACAGGTCTAATAATAAGAGCAGGAGACCTGCCGGGTTCTCTTGTCTGCTTCATGGTTGTACCTCTGTGCTTTACAGAATAACTACTGGTGACTAGAAGTGAACTTTATTTGTGAATTTTGAATTAATCTACTGTTGTTTTACAACTTTCTACCTATCTGACAAAGCTGTGACACTGACGTTGTCACACTGTCCAGATTCACTACAATGCAGCTGCTGAATTCCCTGCCTCTGCTTTTGTGCAGACTATCATAATTCCCCTAATTGGCTGCGCTATGCCATGTGATGTGATAGCTGAAGGACAGTATGGTGAAGCCCATGCGGTTGCTCATGAGGCCGCGTGAGTCTTCTCTGGCTCCTAAAATCTTCTGCTTTTTGGAAATAGTCGGTGGGCATCTTTTGGCAAATTTTTGGAATTGGACGGATCCTATACATTTTCTACATTTCAACACAAATTTGATGCATGTTAAATCCATCTGCTTATCTTTATTTATGACCGCACCTATTGGGTCTATTATATGTAGTGAGTGACTTTGGTAGGAGGCCATCAGAATGTCATCATGTTATCAGCCGCAAAACTCTTACCTGCGTAAATCTTTTCCAAGTTTAGAGCCAAAACCTAATAGAATCCATGATGTACGAAATTTTTTTCAAAAAAAGATCTTTCAACGTAGCTTACTAATGTGCGGGTCATAAACATTGGGTCAAAGTTGGCTGAAACTGCAAAATTTAAGGGATTGGCTAACAATTTTGTACTTACGGGGCCATCCCAACTGTCCCCTGACAGCAGTTACCATATGTCATCAATCCTACTCTCAAAAGGAATTGTAGCCCAGGCCTGTTACTGTCATGATCCAGACCAGGTTTTGGGTCTTGTCTCTCCTTTCCCAGTCTGGTCATGTCAGGGGTTAACTTTCTCTGCCTCGTTCCGGTGTCGGGTCTGCTATTTAACTGCGCTGCATCCTGCAGACAGTGTCAGTTATATTTCCTGCCTACGGCGTGTGTAGCTGGCTCTGGTGAAACCCTGATTTGTCCTGCTGCATTTAGCTGACTTTGTCCGTGTCTGTTCATTCCTCTCTTCCCGCCCCGACTCTGCTTGTCCCTGTGTGTTTGGATTCCCTGGTACTCGACTCTGCTTTGGCTCTGACCTGCTTCTGTCTCTTCCTTCTGATACTTCTGCTACGGACTGGTACTGACCTTTCGGTGCTCCTCTGACTTTGTGTTTGGACTTTCCCTTGGTACTACGCTACTCTCTGGTATCAACCTGGCTTGTCTGACCATTCTGCTGCCACCTGGTGGTAGCCTCGCTGCAGTTCTGCTGGTCTGCTCTGAGCAGGATTTCAGCCCTCTCTCCACTATGCTGCTATCTAGTAGAGTCTGCACTTACCTACGGAGCTGCAGGGTGACAGTTACACTCCAAAATGATAGATTTGAAAATTTATTTAGTGCTCCATCTGTCATGCCAAATCACAAACCGCAAATCATTGTTTTAAAATATTCTACTTATATTGAATCTGTTAGTTTGCAGTTTCCATTAATCAATTAGTAGAGCAATATTATTTTTGTTGTGCTGTTTCTGTTCTGTATAGCTTCTTCTCTAGTGCTCTCCAAGTCAGTACATACGGTATATGAGAATATCGTGAAGTCACCAAAACCTGAAGGAAGGGAAAAAACGGTGATCATCTCACCATCCAAGGAGGACAATTCAGTGTGGAAGCCACTTGTACTCACATAAGGACCCTGTTAGACCTTGTTTGGTCACGGTGAGGTGTAAGGAGTGTAGGTACCACACCAGGCTGGTATCCAGGTCAGAAATGGAAGAAGGGTCCATGAGAGTTCCGGCACCAATAGGAAAAGGTCCATGAAAGTTCCGGCACCAATGGGAAAATGTGAAAAAATAACTTTTACTGTGCAATTAAAACATGGTGAGGAAAAGCAAAAAAGCTAAACAGAAAAAAGATCAATGATCCATAAGCCTGCGCGTTTCGGCTTAGCAACCTTTATTTGCAGAAGCTTATGGATCCTTCATCTTTTTTTTTTTCTTTTTTGCTTTTTCTCGCCATGTTTTTAATTCCACAGTAAAAGTTTTGTTTTCCCATTTTCCCATTGGTGCTCAATCCTTACGATCCCTTCTTTCATCACTAAAACCTTTCCTGAGTTTAAAAAAATAAAAAGTACCAGATTTGGGGGGTTAAGCTCAGGTTGGATAATTGGTCGGGTGAAAGGCGTTTTGTCTTAAACCCCGCTGTTATAAGTTTAACTTGTCACTTTTTATAAACCAATTATTTACAGCAACATGATATAACTTATTATAGGAGCCATAATTTTGAGCTGGATGTACAGTTCTAGCTTCTTCTCTAGTGCTCTCCAAGTAAGTACACACATGGAAATATCGTGAAGTCTGATGTGTGGGTAATGTTTGGCATCTGTGATAAAGGATACGTTTTATTTTTTTACAATACATTAAATTACAGGACCCCTTTAAGGTTTTGGCATGAGTTAAATCTTTAGTTAAGAGTTAGAATGATATCCTGAGCAATGTAGGGGCCACGGTGACATTTTAGCCCCTGAAAGTCACATTCTCCGCTGTGATCGCATGTGATAGAATGTTGCTCCCTATTAGTCATAAAAGTCATTTTCAGTCTTTGGACTCATTTCAGTAAAGTTTCTGCTCACTAAATAATTCACTTGTCATGATAAATATGTTTCCACTGTAAGCAACCGGTCTTGGAGCCATTAAATGTTATACATCAGCTTTTGCCATAGGTTACCTTAGATTTCACAGTTCTGTGCCCAGGAGTTGTGCATCTGTCATATGTGGACAATTTATAATATGTCATTAAATATTTCCGCCCCAGACACCGGCCTTTGTGTTCTTTTCTAGAAAGCTACGACTGCAATCATATTCAACTTTAAAGGATTAAAAATAAATTGTTAAAGGGAACCGGTCACCTTAGAAATCTCTTTTTACCTGCAGATCTAGGGTTAATGTGCAAAATGGCATTACTGGTCATTGTCAAATTTAAAATCCCTACAGACATCTCCTGAAAGAGGACATATCACCCCCCACACCTCAAAATAAACATCTGGGAATAATTGTAGCTAGAGAAGGTCAAAAACTAATTATAGTAAGGGAAATGAGGGTCAAGATCTATCATGTTATTCCTTTTGAAGCAGAGACCGCCTGCTGTGGACAGGTGATTAAAATAGGATATCTGCTGGGGAAAAAGACAGCAAAATTGAGATTTGTTTATGTATAAGTGGAGGAGTGCAGAGGCTTCCTTTGTTCCATAGAGGGAACTTCTTCTCAAGATAGAATCTGCACAAGAATATGAACATTGGGGTTTGTATCAATCTGATATTCATGGGATATAGGTTTTTAGCATCGTTGCGACGGGACGAACAGAACACATTCACTCACATCGTCGTAATTCCACTAGAACCCCTCCAACTTAACAACGATACATGAGGCTGCACAGGTCATGTTTCATCTGTATGTAAAGTTAAAATTATGTTAAGAAATATGATGAAGATATATACCGCCTGGGATCTCCAGGGGCGAAGATACAGTATCCCTTAAGTTGGGGATCTCATAAAATTCTGAATGGCTTCCACAAACAGCACCCTGATGAGGTCATCAAGGGGAGGTATCTGGGCATAACTTATAGCTGATAAAAAACAGAATATGGGTTTGGATCATTGTTCATTCTGGGAAGACATACCATAGTTCGCTGTGTGAGTGTCCATTTTCCTAATTGGAGCACTTCCCTCCGCTAAGCTCTGAGCCATTTCCGTGACCAGGTTTAGTAGTTTTCTTTCATTATTCCTTTTTATTTCATGTATTTGTATATTTGGTATTGTCTGCCTATCTTTCTGGATTAAATATATGAAGTTTAATAGCTCTGTTCCTCTTGCTCTGTAAACCGCACTCCTGAAGCCATACGCTGCCTGTAAAGGGTGCCCAATCAGCCTGTAGAAGCGATTGGTGGTGGCAGCTAGTAGTGGTTCCTTTTTTTGTTATTGCGGAGCTTGCAGTGGCCCTACAGGGTGTATATACTGTACATATATTACATGCGTTGGAATTGGAGGTGTATATACTATACGCTCACTGTGAATTCCGTGACGTCCATCACTCGTCAACCATTTGCGTAATTGTCCTGACAATTTGGAGGCAGCAGAGTTGCATTCGCTGTGACAAAGTGGTAATAGTGGTGGGATTTGCGTTACCCCCCGGCTGCGTTCCCTTGACAGTCACCTTACTGAAAGTGCAGCTACCATGAGAAATTATTTTATTTCCTCCCAGGAGCCACTGTGAGCAGCAGTTGGTAGCATGCTCTAGCACTTTGATTTGCAGCTAATTCTGCAGCCCATCTGTGCACAGTGAGCTGTTAATCAAAGTCCCAGAGTTAGTGAGCGGTGACTGTAGCTAAGACATGCACCACTCCACGACTGAAAGCCGGCAGCTCCCAGTCAGAAATAAGTTAATATTCACATAGTAAGTGGTTCAGTAAGGCAGCATGGAAGTATCGTAATGCTATTCACCTGCAGATTAGTCCTTTATCTGCATGTAAATAGCATTTTCCAACGTGATAGGTTCCCTTTCAAGCAGATCTGACATCAGATTTCATAACATAAACTGCAAAAACATTATTATATAGCTCTCTAAGATGTGATGAGGCTGGTATGCTTACTTTGGAAATTCCTGTCAGAAGAACTGATCCATATTCCTGATATCTTATAAATCCAGATAAAGAGTAACAGACCTTATGAGCTCAAGTTTATTCAATCTCCTGCCATTAAGCTTGCCCGAGAGCTGTAACTTGTACTGAGCAGTGTGAGATCTCAGCAGGGAGGAGGGACAGTGAGGAGCTGTCAATCAGGCTAGGTGGATCGAGATTCAACAGCAGGGAGGAGGGACAGTGAGGAGTAGTGAAACAGGCTAGGTGGTTGGAGATTCAGCAGCGGGGAGGAGGGACAGAGAGGACCTGTCAATGAGGCTAGGTGGGTGAAGATTCAGCAGCAGTTAGGATGTAAGCTTGCCTGAGAGCTGTAACTTGTACTGAGCAGTGTGAGATCTCAGCAGTTACGAGGTACAGTGAGGAGCTGTCAATCAAGCTAGGTGGGTGGATATTCAGCAGCAGGGAGGAGGGACAGTGAGAAGCTGTTAAACAGGCTGGGTGATTGGAGATTCAGCAGCAGTTAGGAGGTACAGTGAGGATCTGTCACTCAGGCTAGGTGGTTGGAGATTCAGCAGCAGGGAGAAGGGACAGTGAGGAGCTGTCAATGAGGCTAGGTGGGTGAAGATTCAGCAGCAGTTAGGAGGTACAGTGAGGAGCTGTCAATCAAGCTAGGTGGGTGGAGATTCAGCAGCAGGGAGGAGGGACAGCGAGAAGCTGTTAAACAGGTTAGCTGGGTGGAGATTTAGCAGCAGCAGGGAGGAGGGACAGTGAGATGCTGTCAATCAGGCTAGGTGGGTGAAGATGCAGCAGGGAGGAGGGACAGTGAGATGCTGTCAATCAGGCTAGGTGGGTGAAGATGCAGCAGGGAGGAGGGACAGTGAGATGCTGTCAATCAGGGTAGGTAGGTGGAGATTCAGCAGCAGGAAGGAGGAACAGTGGGGAGCTGACAATCAGGCTAGGTGGGTGAAGATTCAGCAGCAGGAAGGAGGAACAGTGGGGAGCTGACAATCAGGCTAGGTGGGTCGAGATTCAGCAGCAGGGAGGAGGAACAGATTTATATAATTTCGCTGGATACCACTTACTTAATACTTGTACAGACAAGCCTTGCAACTTGTGAATGACCTCCAGCAATGTATATATAGGCCCTGGTAGTTACTTAGTTATTGCCCCTCTTATCTATTAAACAGGGCAAATAAATAGTGAAACTATCTGTAGGGAGGGAGCCTGATCCTTCATCACCCGCTGGAGTTTTGGCTCTGTAGACTCCTGGTGCACCCATATTTGGGTCTGAAGAGCCGAGGGATGCCTGGCTATTGTAGCCATAATATTGAGTATGTCCTCATTACAGCAGTATAAAGCATTATACAGTTTCCTGCAAGGTGTAGTCTCAGGAGCCGTCCCATGTCCGATAATGCAGTAATTACCGGTCACCAGGTTAATGTGGATTATAATGATCAGCACTGACAAGTTACAACAGATTGTTCTTACAATTAGAGTTTTTATGGAGTCACAAGAGGGAGAAGTGTTCCAGATGTGAGCGTCAGATCTGATTGAATAGTTTATACCATTAACTATTTTATGACCAAAGGAATTATTTTTTTTACATTAACAGTTAAATTCTGTAAAAAGCTAAATAAAAAAAATAAAAAAAAGGAAATTATCCTTTATTATAATAGTGAGAAACCAATAAATGTAGCCAGGATATAGTGATACAATATTAATAATAATAATAATAATAATAATAATAATAATAATAATAAAAATAATACATTCCTGCCTACGTCTTTACGATTGATGATAACTAATAGTATTTGAGGGTACTGTGACAACATGTAGGGTCTCTGGTCAGCAGTCATATATGGATGATGTAGCGCTGCACAGCAAAGCTCCATTTTTACCTCTTACAAGCACACCTAATTAATATAACAGCGCAGTCAAAATTTTCCACCCTTATATTGTTAAAAGCAGCGCTAGACCATGAACATGTAAGTTGTGTCAGCCATGGGAATATGTGTACTGGGGAAAAACATGAGCTGAACAAACGAAAAATTATTTTCCCAAGCAATACGAAGAACTTAGAAGGCACATGGCCATTTGAGGGGACAGATTTCAATGCCAACCCCATCCTGCTATAGACTATAGCACTTGTATTCTGATATATAGAAAAAATAGGTATTCAAAAACACCAGGAAGACCCATCCGGATGCTGAAATAGGACTGTCTTGATAAAATCAGGACTGTTGGGAAATATGCGGATAGATAGATAGATAGATAGATAGATAGATAGATAGATAGATAGATAGATAGATCGTCTATCGCAGTCTGCTGGCTTCTTGTGGCTCTGGTCTCATTCACTCAATTCTAAACTCCGCTTACTCAGCTCCGGTCTCGGTCACTCGATTCCTCGCTCGGATCTGGTCACTCGATTCTTCACTTGGGTACGGACACTCATAATAGCGGCTATAAGCCAACTCTGCTGCAGCACATGTCCATACTGCTACAGGATACAGGCGTCGACTACATTCTTCACTGCCCTTTTGGGCCTTTTATAATTACTAACTGCGACACAGCTATGACCTGACCTGGTGTCTCCTCCAATCTCTTCCCCTCTTGAAACCATATTCTTCATTATACAGTTCCTGCTGATGCAATTCTTTCCACATTCTCTTGCCCTACAATCTTTTGCCAGTAGGTTGCGGCGCTTGCTTGCAGGTATTCTTTCATGCATTAACTGTGGAAATCTCTCATTTGTCCATCTCCTTACGGAAGAAAGGAATGGAAGGAAGGAGGGAAGGGATGGTGACTGGAAGAATGGAAGGAAAGAGGAAGGGAGGAAGGAAGGAAAATAAATGGAATAGTAGATATGAGAGAGGAATATTGCTAGATAGATAAGTCAATAAAATGCTAGGTAAAATATAGATATGTATATAAATATATAAAATATAGAAGATAGATAATGGATAGATGTCCAGTAGATAACTATGAAGCCATTACAGTTATTAAACATAAAATATATAAACGTAACCACTTTTGTCCCCAGATACTTCATGTCTACCTCCTTTTTGTCTTGCAGACCACCAAAGTTTGGCGCTAAGACTCGATCTGAGAAAGCAATCGTTGCCTTGATTAAGGTATTTTACAAGTACGCAGGTAAAGGAGGTGACTTGTTCGGCCTGGAAACAAAGGAGCTCAGGCAACTTTTAAGGAAAGAGATGCCAACCCTCCACCCTGTAAGATTATACATCAATCTCATACACATGACATGACTTTCCTTCTTCGGCATTTCCAGATACAAACACTAAACTTGCTCATTTATGACCTCACCAAGAGTGGCGCTGACCCAATATTTCTATTTGTACGCTGGGATCAACTGATGGGCACTGGGAATCACATCCGTACAGGAAGAAGTGGTGACGCTTTCATGTGGCTTTATCTTTGGAATCCTCTGTCTTCAAATGCCCATACATTTGTAGAGATGGCGACATGTATGCAGGGCCACATCTCACTATTTATGACGGTGATAGTGAGTCAGGTGGGGCATGAGTCCAAGAGTCAGGATGTGGACCCACCATCAACCCTAATGTGGCCCTAATAATACTAAACCAATCAGAGAAATGTTCAGTTATTGTTCGAAAGTATTAAAGATCTCGCCCATTGAGGTACCCAACGTGGTAAATGTGGGAAGCAGGATTCATAGACTCTTTGCATGTGGGTGGGGAGGGAGGAATCACTGGCTCTCAGTTTGTGGGTGGAGAATCAGGGCTTATTCACTGTATGTGGGTGGGGAAGGATGACTCACATGTTCCTTGTATGTGGGTGGGGAAGGAGATCGCACAGGCTCTTGTATATGGGTGGGGAAGTAGGACTCACAGGCTCTTTTGTATGTGGTGGGGAAGGATGACTCACGTTTGTTGTATGTGGTGGGGAAGGAGAGCTCACAGGCTCTTTGTTCGTGAGTGGGGAAGGAGGACTCACTGGTTCTTTGTATATGGGTGGGAAAGGAGGACTCACGTGCTCTTGTATGTGGATGGGGAAGTAGGACTCACAGGCTCTTTGTAGGTGGGTTGGGAAGGAGGACTCACAGTCTCCTGGTATGTGGGTGGGGAAAAATCACTCAGCGGCCCTTTGTATATGGGTGGGAAAGGAGGACTCATGGGCTCTGTGAATGTGGATGCGGAAGTAGGACTCACAGGCTTCTTGTATGTGGTGGGGAAGGATGACTCACATGTTTGTTGTATGTGGGTGGGGAAGGAGAGCTCATAGGCTCTTTGTTCGTGAGTGGGGAAGGAGGACTCACTGGTTCTTTGTATATGGGTGGGAAAGGAGGACTCACGTGCTCTTGTATGTGGATGGGGAAGTAGGACTCACAGGCTCTTTGTAGGTGGGTTGGGAAGGAGGACTCACAGTCTCCTGGTATGTGGGTGGGGAAAAATCACTCAGAGGCCCTTTGTATATGGGTGGGAAAGGAGGACTCATGGGCTCTGTGGATGTGGAAGTAGGACTCACAGGCTTCTTGTATGTGGTGGGGAAGGATGACTCACATGTTTGTTGTATGTGGGTGGGGAAGGAGAGCTCACAGGCTCTTGTATATGGGTGGGGAAGTAGGACTGACAGGCTCTTTGTATATACGTGGGGAAGGATGACTCACATGTTTGTTGTATGTGGGTGGGGAAGGAGAGCCCATAGGCTCTTTGTTCCTGAGTGGGGAAGGAGGACTCACTGGTTCTTTGTATATGGGTGGGAAAGGAGGACTCATGTGCTCTTGCATGTGGATGGGGAAGTAGGTCTCACAGGCCCTTTGTAGGTGGGTTGGGAAGGAGGACTCACAGTCTCCTGGTATGTGGGTGGGGAAAAATCACTCAGAGGCCCTTGGTATATGGGTGGGAAAGGAGGACTCATGCGCTCTGTGAATGTGGGCACGGAAGTAGGACTCACATGCTCTTTGAATGTGGGTGGAGAAAAAGGACTCACAGGCTCTTTGCATGTGGGTAGAGAAGGAGGGATTGCAGGCTCTTTGTGGGTGGGGAAGAATGACTGACATCGACTTTGTATGTGGATGGAGAAGGAGTTCTCCCAGGCTCTTTTTTTGTGGATAAGAAAGCAAGACTCCCAAGCTCTTTATATGTGGGTGGGGAAGGATGACTCACATCAACTTTGTATGTGGGTGGAGAAGGAGTACTCCGAGGTTCTTTTCTGTGGGTTAAAAAACAAGACTTCCAAGATCTTTATATGTGGGTGGGAAAGGAGGACTCACAGGCTCTTTTTTTTTGTGGGTAAAGAAGCAAAGCTCACAAGCTTGTTCATTCAATGGCAGTTGGGAAGACGAATCCATAGGTTTGCTTTGTGTGATGAGGGCCCAAGACTCAAAAGTTTCCTTTACGTGGAAAGAAGACTCACAGGCTTTCTGTAAAAAAAGATCCTGGCAGATGTTATATGACTTGTTTTATTTCCCTTAAAATAGTGACTCAAATCCTAGATAACTATATATCCCTTGACATATAAATGTGTTTTTCTATCTAGTTAATAAAGCAGTCATTTATCTATAGTGTTTCCCATATATTTTTTATATAAAGAGGCTGTAACATTAATCTATACTACAAACAAACTCATTTATTGCTCTATAAAATAAATAACCAGGGACTGGGGGGGTGTAGTTATATTAAATCAGTGCTTGACAAGTTCAATAATTCTGTTAATCATTCATCTGAGGTCATTGTATATTAATGATGAAAATAACATTAATCAACTCTGGCCCATTTAATAATATTGTATACTAATTATTAATGTCTGTATTTGCAAATATTTGCCGTGCAATGAATGTGATGGTATACTGTATAAAGTAATCAATGAATAAATAATTTATAACATAAGATTTAATAAAATTATAAAAAAATGTAAAAAATAAATAAAAAGCACAATAACATAAAAAGTGATCAAAGTGAAGTCCAAAAAATAATATAAAAGTCATTTGTTTATACAGTGCACATTATTAGTAGTTATAGTAGTACATTCAGTATAGGTACTGTATATAAAACATGTGAGCTAAATGTAGTGCCTTGCAAAACTATTTAATCCCTTGGAACAAAAAACGAATACTTTTGCATGCATTGCATGTATTTATACTATTATATATATTTTTATGCTCTGTTATAATGATATACCAAGTTATAGGGTAGTTTGTGTTGCAGGTGACTTTAGAATGCGTGTCCACACTATATATGACCATTATATGACTTGCATCCTGTATTTTTCAGCAGTTTTACCCCCTGTAGCCTCTTTCACTAATTTTCAGTTGTCTCTGAGCTGGTGGGTTGAGACAAGTTGCTATGATGTCTCCCATACACAGCACACACAGATATGATGCATCAAAAAACGGAAAAAAAACCTGCCTAGATAAATGGCGAAGCTTCAAATCAATATAACCATCTGAAGAAAGAACCTGGAAGCTATATAACCATTAAAATAACAGAATTTTATTGAAGACATACATAAATACAAAATAAATGAACTAAAATTAAAAATGGAGGTGAAGCATATGCAAAAAAGAACCACCACGAGGTAATGTAATACAAAGATGTTTAGATGGTTTCTAGCATATACTTTTTGAGGAATATTCCCGTTCATAGTATATCCATTGTAGCCTTTATATATTAAAACATGTTTGTTTTTTTAGGGTCTGCTTATTATTATTAATACGCTTGAGTATATGTATTTATGCGTATAATACCCCTCACTATCTTTATAAAGGGAAGTACCATTTCTTTTGGACTTAATTAACATTGTTTTTTGCGCATTTTTGTATAGAACACTTGTTTATTAACTCTTTGTCTATCTAAACATCTTTGTATTACATTACCTCGTGGTGGTTCTTTTTTGCATATGCTTCACCTCCATTTTTAATTTTAGTTCATTTATTTTGTATTTACGTATGTCTTCAATAAAATTCTGTTATTTTAATGGTTATATAGCTTCCAGGTTCTTTCTTCAGATGGTCACACAGATATGAGTAGCACATGATCAAAAGAAGCAGCAGCATTGAGGATATTGTATATCAGTACTGAGCAGTGTAGCTTTGAATCCAGCTCTGCTGTGAGAGATAACACAAGAAAGCAAAGTTTTTTGCGTTTCTTTCTTCCAGTTTCCTCTCTCTCTGTTTTTTTTCAATAGACAGTTGTAATTTGATCCCTAAGTGGGCTGTTGGATTTTATCTGTATTTCTAAGTGAATGATAAGTTCTGGAGCTAGGGGTAAGAGAAGTGGCTCATAAGTAGACAAAGAAGTATATTTCTCTGATGAGATATATCACAAAGTTTCTTATATTGACTTGTACTGTTCATTTATGCAAAGTTTGTTGATATTGTAAGAGATAGTACAAATTTATTCGCCCATCCATCTCTTATATGACAGCGTCCTCGGCTCTTCTTTTGTTTAGCCAGTCTGGTGCAACGCCGGTGTTGCGGCACAACGCACCTGTAATGTCACGCCATGCTGGTTAATCAAAGAAGAGCCACAGAAGCTGCCATGTAAGAGGCAGTACTCCCTCTCCCAATTCGGCGGACGCAGGCCACTGTGAGGCCCGATGGAATGGGCCGCGAGAATGGATTTGCACCCGCTCGAATTATAACTCCTCATTATTGTGACTTATTGTTTTATCACATTTATTCTTCCTTCTTTTTTTGCAGTGTTTAGAAGGGAATAACCACTTCAAAGAAATCCTCAGCAACTTGGAAAGCAGACGCACGGGTACGGTCGACTTCAAGGAGTTCATGTCATTTGTGGCAAACTTTGCTGTGGCCGTTGAGTTTTCCTTCGTTAATGAGCCAGAGACAGATGAGGACTGACGCCGATACCTCGATAATTTGTCTTTTCTGCTTGTAACCTTTCACCTTCTCTGTGTGAATTCTGAACAATTACTACGCATTTAACACCAGAATATCCATCAACTGAATACATTAAAACATTATTATATCTCTTGGCTTTAGAGAGCTGCACTTCCATCCTTTGAGCGAATGTTCATTTAATGTTATTTACCCTTGTAAGTCCCTACGGCAGTGTGGTGGCGGCAGGAAATAAATGTACCATACAAAAATAACACCCTATATGTCTGTTTTTATCAGTGATGCAGCTGACGGACTCCTTTTCCATGCACATTTTTAAGGGATTGCATCATCTTGTTTCTTCCAGAGCACGCCGCTCCTCTGCCTCCCGACTTCCTGTTTGCCGGGGAGCAGTGTGCTCCTGCAGATTGACAGTTCAGGCCATCAGCATAGTTGTGCCACTGTTTCGAACAGCGTGCTTTCCAATATTGCATGCAGTGTCAGCTTTGCCTTTGCAAAATCAAAAGAGCGCAGGGGGACCGAGGCTTGATCCGGCCAGATTCTACAAACAGCCTGTTTGCTTAAAGAAATAGGTCACCTCTGAGAGGGGTAATCTAGGCAATAAGCTGCACACAATATAATTAAAAATCCTTATGTTCTTGAGATCAGAGAAAATTTTTAATTAAGCACTTTAATTAAGCATTTTTTTAAGCACTTTGCAATTTATCCATTTAGCCCCCTTTTAAAGGGGTTCTCCAGGAACTGCCAAAATTAGATAGTTAAAGGAGTTGTCCACTACTAGGGCAACCCCTCCTGGGGTTCAGCTGCAGCCCTAGCATCCTCTTCATGTTCAGTTTGTTTGAAGGCAGAGACAGTGATGCGCACACTGATTGGGCGCCGGCGTCATGTGACAGAACACCATATCACAGCCCTGGGTGGAGCGAGTGCTGACACCACGGGAACGGCGCCAGCACGGGAGGTGAGTATAGGCATTAGTATTTTATTAGGACCATTAATTTAATTTAAATAAGAAAGTTATCCTGGTAGTGGACATACCCTATAATGGTATACAATGATAAAAGAAGCATTACTTACCCGATAATTTTCCCGACACTCAAGGTACTGTGCTGAAGTAATGTCCCATTACCCATGTGACTGCTGCAGCCAATCACTGTACTATGCTGAAGCTAGGCTGTAGAAGTCAGATGGCTAGTCTGCATGTGACCACTACAGGGTAGTAAACAAGGAGCAGCACAGAGCACCGATGTAGCAATGCTGGATAGGCCAAGTAACTGGCAGATAAGTAATGCTTCTTTCATTATTTTATACCTTTTAGTAATGTTAAATTAATTTTGACTCATCCTGGAAAACCTCTTTAAATTAGGTTCCCTATTTAATATAACATTTGGTTTGGAAGTTCTCTCAAGTTTTCTATCACTTGTCAATATGGTGGTTCTTTAGATCCCTTGCAGGGTGGTCTGGCACACTGCTAGAGGCGTAACAATCAGGGCCACAGAGGGTGCAACTGTAGGAGGGTGGTGCTGTTATGAACAGTAAGGAACACGCTGTTACTTTAAGAGACTGCACCCCCTTGTCTGGCGTGCTGGAATGTTCTGCAATAGACTGTATGAATTGACTGGACTGTGCAGATGGCAGGGGTGGAGCCTGAACTGTGTGTGTGAGCTGAGGCTGCTGCAGAGAGAACTTTGTGCTGATAGCTGCAAGAGAGGAGAACTGAGTCCTGATATAGCTGCAAGAGAGGACCCCCAGCCTGTAACGGAGTGGACTTGTGAGATTTGACAGACTTTTCCAGGTGCAGCGAGGGTGGCTGTCCTGTGTAAGTTCGAGGAGCCACGAAGATACAGAGAAAGGGATTTACAGTTTACAGGAGCACCTCCAGGACCCCCGAAGCAAGGAGAAGACCACATTTCACGGAGCTGGCAGAGAGCCATGCGCACCACCATACTAGACTGCTGGGGCCCCCTCGGGACTGGATCTGAGTCCCCAACATCACCGTGAGTTTGTTCCTGTGTTGTGCACATGTCAGGGCCTCGTGTAGGCTTCGATAGTCAGAACACGGCAGCCGTGTGGCCTGCTTAGTAAAGGCCAGGGAGGTTATATGTAGAGTAGCATAATTCTTTGTTTATTGTTTGCATTTACTTGTGTAACATATATTGAGTCTGTAACAGTTGGAGCACCGTGCTATTTTATGGACAAGCTAAAGAATATAACTCTTGTAAATTATCTTTTGCCATTGCATATGCAGCGCCCCAGAGTCCTGGTCGTTGCAGTACTGTTGCTCCGCCGCTAAGGGGGGCTATGGTACGTCTGATGGCACTGAAGGAGTTCATCTGACCAGGTATCACAGACACCAATACATTTCACAGTCTGGGGTCGGGGTAGCGTTCGCGCAGGTGCAAAGGCAGGATATGCAATAGGCCGTTTACTGGTCAGGTGACCGGAACGGCTTTGCATTTAATGCGGACACTGAGATACTCGAGACCACGCCCCCTTGAGGAAGCGAGAGTCATTCTCGCGAAACGCGCGTCGGGGAAAGCGGTCTGGTCCCGGACTACATATCAGACATTATGGGTAATTAACCTTTTATATCTATTAACTTGTTTGGAGCAGTAAGTTTTCTTAATATTTATGTGGTTGGTTAAACCTTCAGGTCTGTTCTTAATGGTTAAGGATAATTCCTTCCCTCACTTTATACAGTACATGGAGGTTACTTTCCACTTTGCTAAGACGGACACCTTATTAGTATAGGATTGACAGCTGCTCCAATAAGTCTGGGTCTGTGACCGCTTGTGCGTTTTGTTCGCACCTTTTTTGGGATCACACAATACAGTAGTATTTGTCCATGTCAATATATTTACAAATATATTTTTCTTGTTATTTTGCTTTGACATTATTTGGAGCTATTCCATTTGTAGCCTTTTTTTTATTATTTGTATTCAATAAATAATCATTTTTTATAAAATAACTCTGGTCCTTTGTATCTATTATATTTGCTAGAGAGTTTATATATGATTCATGCAAATTGCTGGTTCCTTTATATAGAATATAACTCTTGTAAATTATCTTTTGCCATTGCATATGCAGCGCCCCAGAGTCCTGGTCGTTGCAGTACTGTTGCTCCGCCGCTAAGGGGGGCTATGGTACGTCTGATGGCACTGAAGGAGTTCATCTGACCAGGTATCACAGACACCAATACATTTCACAGTCTGGCCTCCAGGGGGAGCTAAGGGTTCTATTCATTAGGCCACTCCTCACAATCTGGTAAAACTGGGGGTTAGGCAGGAAGTTAGAGGAGAAAGCTGACTGGGTTGGAACCAGGCAACACCTTGTGGCAGAGGGTGTTGTAGGGGAAGATTGAGAGGGGTCCCTGTCAGGGGTGGGATCCTGACAGAGGCCTAGCAACCAGAGAGAACGTTACGGGACCGCGCCTGCACGATATAGCGGCGGTACCCCAAGAAAGGACAAGAAGCGAGGTTTATTGTGCTGAGTGAGAAACGAGATCAACACAACAAGGAGAATACCAGTAGGAGTCGTGCTGTAAGACGAGGCAACATCCTATTGAGGCGCATAACCGGTGGCCGGAACGCCGAGGAAGTATAGAGCTCCAAGCCAAACTTCAAACCTACGGCAGGACAGTCAGTTACAGGCGGGCTGTCTCACCCAGTCCCAGGAAGACACAGGGGGGTAACAACAGGAGTGGGGCGACGCTGGAGTCCCGGAAAAGCTCCGAGCCTCCCCGTCATATGGGTGCGTCCTAACCGTAAGATCAGGGGGACGTAGAGGGAGAACATCAGAATCGAGTTGTGAGGGAACACGAGAAACAGACACAACAGTTGTGGGGACTATCCCGTAAGCACAGCAGGGGAGGACCACAACACACAAGCGCAGGAAGGTAGGCACAGATTTCCACCTGCAAAGGGAACTCTGGAGGTGCCATCGGACCGGCCAGGCTTGCGCAGCCCGGTTAACCGTATTCCGGACTGAGGACTCAGAAGCCTTCAGTAAAGAGGTAAAGAGACTGCAACCTGGTGTCCTCGTTATTGACCGCGACCGGCACTACACCGCACCATAAGATCCGCACCCTACCACCACCTATCATTGTGCGCCCCTCAGCAGGGTCACGGACCGGGTCTAGCCACCGTGACAACCCCAGAGCAGAGACTCAGAGGCCCGGTACGGGTACCCCTCGGCCCTGCGGCAGTGGGGGCGCTACAACTACCCCTGTTTGCATCTTCCTCATCCACTTAATTTCTTGCCTCCCAATAAATCTACCCTTTGTTGTTTGCACCTCATTTTGTATACAGTAGTCTTCCTGCACCGTGGTGGTCCCCCGGCCATCGCTTCACAACCACAACTGGGCCTGCGCTGGAGGGGACCCGCCGATGTCAGCACCTACTTCAGCTGGATGTGTGTCCGATGCACACCCAGCTGAAGTGTATTGCCACACAGGGACCCTCCAGCTACCTGACCTGCCATACACAGCACTGGCCTGTCAGAGGCTAGAAGCTGACATTGACATGCCAGGCATTGGCGTTGCATGGATCCCATTTAATTATTGGCCTCATATAGGTATTGATTGGCGTCGCATGGCAGTGACGTCATGCATCTCGATAGCAGGCACGCCAAAGTAAGCTGCCAACCTCTGCGCTGGCTACAGAAGAGGACACAGCACGTCGTGAGATCAGAGGAAGGTGAGAAGAGTGTTTTTTTATGTAGAGGCAGAACAGGGGACATATATACCAGAAAAGGACCTAGGATTGGGCACATCTATACCAGCTTTCTTATGGTGGAGTCATGAACACTGACATTAACTGAGGCAAGTGAGGCCTACAGTTCTCTGGATGTTGTGTAGTCTTTTGTGACCTCTTGCATGGGTCGTTGCTGCACTCTTGGGTAATTTTGATCAACCGGCCACTCCTGGGAGGGGTCACCACTGCTCCATGTTTTCACCATTTGTGGATAATGGCTCTCACTCTGGTTCGCTGGAGTACCAAAGCTTTAGAAATGGCTTTATAACCTTTTCCAGACTGATAGATCTCAGTTACTTTATTCTTTTGGTCAACTTCATTTTGTCAGGCAGGTCCTATTTAAGTAATCTCTTGATTGAGAACAGGTGTGGCAGTGATCAGACCTGCATGTGACTAGGGAATGTGAACTCAGCTTTCCAAAGGTGTGATAAACCACAGTTAATTTATGTTTTAAAAGGGGGGCAATCACTTTTTATCACAGGTCCCTGTAGGTTTGGATTTCTTTCTCCCTTAATAATAAAGACCTTCATTTAAAAGCTGCATTTTGCGTTTACTTGTGTTTTCTTTGTCTAGTCAGAGAGACTATCAGTCACTGAATAGAACCACCCACTTGACTGAAGAGACCAGAAAAAGCAGAGACTAAAATTAATAACATATATATATATGTTATGTTGAACATTTCCCCATAATACTGTTTGTCACCATTGTCAGCATTGCTTGCTCTATATTATTCTGCCACAGATTGGGGAACATTGTCAATATCACAGATTCGTTTTGAAGGGTTTTTTTTGTTTGCATTTACTTAAATCCTTTTTCACCCTCTCGAAAAACCATGATCCCCAATCCTTTTACATCAAGTGGAGAAATCCATTACCCTCGATCATTTTTCTCCATCGGAAAGTGCTGAATTGACATATTTTCATTGCCTTTATAATACTCTGTGAAATTTCAAGCATTTCGCTTCGTCAACGCTTTTACCTACAGAAATTACCTACAGAATTTTTTGGAACAACAAGCCCTAATATGCCATTTTCCGCACTACAACAACTATCTCAGCACAGTATCTCAGCACAGAAGCTCATCAGCCAAACTGCAGAATGAACACTGCTGTACCTGACATACAAAACCTGCGCTAAAGAAGAGAATATTATTTAGTCAACTACTAGCACAATGGATCCTACAAGTCATTTCAACATATAAAGCTGAGAACATCTTTTTAATCCCAAACATGCATGAATAACAATACAAATCAGATCTTACTGTTGACGCGTTGGGTCCCTAGGCGCAGTATAATGTACTTACTCATACCATTATGTACCATTACGTCTGATCTGACAGCCTTCATCCACCATTTGTGTTTTCTGCTTATTTGAGATCTCGTTTTAATACACAGATTTAAGTTTGGATTTTAATTAGATAAAACCCTGAGGTTGAGCAGAACTTAGCACTGCGTACATAGTGGAGGACCAGACGGTAATGCCAGAAAGCTGCAAAGCAGAAAATCCTAAGGGCTATTTAACCATGAACATGGAGGAATGCAACTCCATCCTCGGCAGCACATCTGCCATGGCAAACATATGCTGCACAGCGTGTATCACACATAGGTCCTAAACCCATGTAGAGCATCGTATGAACGCTTCAACCAGCATAAGCATAAGCTTCTCTGGGAACTCCTTCAAGATTGTTGGAAGACCATTTCCGGTGACTACCTCTTGAAGCTCATCAAGAGAATGCCAAGAGTGTGCAAAGCAGTCATCAAAGCAAAAGGTGGCTACTTTGAAGAACCTAGAATATAAGACATATTTTCAGTTGTTTCACACTTTTTTGTTAAGTATATAATTCCACATGTGTTAATTCATAGTTTTGATGCCTTCAGTGTGAATGTACAATTTTCATAGTCATGAAAATACAGAAAAATCTTTAAATGAGAAGGTGTGTCCAAACTTTTGGTCTGTACTGTATATATATATATATATACCTGATGAGGCTGATGTGCTTACTTAAAAAAAATCCATGTTGACATGACTGTAGAAATCGTTCTGTAGAGATACAGCTGGACTCCTAGAATACTCATTTTAAAGGGCATCATCCAATGTAATATATTATATAACTGTTACTTCAATTTAATAAAAACAATCTGAGAAATGTATAGATACACAATGAATATTTTCTTGAGATACACAACTACACAATAAAAATAATACTTAAAAATTAATAGCGAAAACAAGGAACAATGAAAGCAAGGGGAGGCAGATGAGAGACACAAAATAATGGAAACAAGATTACAATATCAGGGGTAGACACCAAATGGCAGAATACTACCAAGGAGTAATAACAGGCATGTATAGGCATATACAGTATTACAGTATACAGTATATACATATATATATAAATAAATATATATATATATATATATATATATATACACAACGTTAATCATAATGCAGTTGTGCAAGTTAGATCTATAGAGATTTGGTGCAATGTAATGCAGAGAAAATTAAATCAATAATGAAAAAAATAAAGATACATTATAATCAGACATGCCCCCCAAAAATAATAATAGACTGTGTCACCACATCGGCCTCCACCTCAAACCCCAAAATTCCAACATCCTCGGCTTTCTAAAAAAAAATATATAACAGCGCTCTTGTAAATTAGCTCATTGAGAGACATTCAGCTTTGTGTTGTGAGCAGATGAGTAAAGAGGACTCGGCTTCATACGGATCACTGTATGGGTACATTCCTTGTCACAGACGAATGTTCCCAGCGAGTGATTACATTCATTGTATTATTTTATGGAATAATAAGAGGCGAGCGGATGATTCGCGAAGCAATTACTATGACTTGACTTAAGTGACCCCAGAAATAGCTCATGATGTTTAGAGCAAAAGTTAAATGGATCTCAATTTATCCCAGATTTAGTACTGAGAAGAGACAAAGGCAATGAATAAAGTCGTCTTGAATATCTTAAAAAGCGCTATTTCAGGAGGCCCCATAGATTGTAGTCAAGGATGCAGGCAGCGCAGCATTACTTCTTGACCAATCACACGCTTCTTACATTTCTTGGAAAGAGTGGTGCCAAAAGAAACAAAACCTTGATCCCTCTCTAGTAATGTAAAGTTAATCAATGTATCTAAAAAAGTTATATAATTCCTTGATCTATGAATACATTTCATAGAGTAGAGTCAAAGAGTTCATCGAGAGCACCACGTAGTAACTATTTACTGGACGCCTCGCATAGGGGATGTCACAGTGCCCGTCTGCAGTGTGAACCAAGCACACACTGGCTATGACATTTATGCACGGATTACCTATATTCATGAAGGGTATAAATAAAACAAACATTCTGAAAAGTATTGGAGATTTTTTGGAAAGTTACAGGTAGGATTGCTTTAATACAGGGAGCCATTCATCTCTTGTTCCAGTGAGGCTCGCTTTGGAGCTGATATTTGTGACTGCTCTCTACATCAGTTGCATTCTGCACTCAAGGCCCTCACCTTGACAGTGCTGACTTGGACAAGCAGAAGAATCCCAGCTGAATGTGTTCTGTAAGTACTACTGCACCATTTGCACAAGTGTACAATAACCTCCTGGATCCACACAAATCTCACAGGTCACTATCCTCCTCTGGCAGCACTACCACAATGGCTTACAGAAACATACCATGTAAAAGTACAGAGTGGGCCATTTATATGGATAGACACAGGTGGGCCATGTATGTGGATACACCTAAATAAAATGGGAATGGTTGGTGATATCAACTTCCTGCTTGTGGCACATTAGTATAAGGGAGGGGGAAAACTTTTCAAGATGGGTGGTGACCATGGCAGCCAATTCTGAAGTCAGCCATTTTGGATCCAACTTTATAAATGGCCCACCCAGGTGTATACATATAAATGGCCCACCCTGTACACCTCGGTGTAAGCTGTGTCCAAACAATACTGGCATGGTGCCAAAGAGCACGCAGACATTACAAAACAATACTATAGGGTGCCAAACTTTGTCCTTGAAAACAGCCTCTTCAGATGGAAGAGGATTTGATCTCTGGTACAATCTATCGGATGCAAAAATCCTAAAAAGTCATTATCAACCCTTTAACGAACCCTGCCAAATCATGTAGGATAAGAAGCCAAACCAGATATGCTATTTGCAGACACATGTTTCGGGGTGTTGCCCCTACTCAGTGCAAATCAAGAGATCTGATTTTGCAGGATGAGAGGCCACTGAGTGGAGGTCTAAGGGGGAATGTTTCTCCTTGTGAAGAGTGACATGCCAGTGTAAGGATACTTATGAGCCATGCAAAGTTCTTCTGTGAAATATACTTTATCCTTATAACTATTGGATTAGAGTGCTCAAAAGATGGCTGATCTTCAGCTTTAAACTCTGGTCCCAGAAGGTCCTCTTTGGTTTTGCGCCCCACTGTTGTCACAGAATTTGAGCTGTGTGTGAAGGAGGGCTAACTGACTGCTCATTTTAATAACAAAACCAGCCTCCTTCTCTGAAAATGAAGGAAAATGACCTAGCTATTGAAATTCTGGCACAGGAAATTACCTGTGTTGGACACAAACCAGAAGACCAGTCAGTACCCAATATTGAAGCTGGTGGCAGAAGATTGAGCACCTTTCAGACCTACAGAATATCAGTAAGTCACATAATTTTCTTATCTAAATACATTTAACTGCATTTTTCTTTAGCTGGACAACCCTTATTAGAAAGGCTTTGACCCCCATAGCCCATTTGCCTACTCCTATGTCTCCATTTTTACCATAACTTCAACCTATTGTTCTTTGAAACCTGTCATTTGAGAGAGAAATAACTTTTTTCAAGATTTTTTTTTTTAAACAGTAACTTGAACTCTACTTTATAAAAACGCAAAATAGATGTATCCTATGATAATGGAAAGTTACCCAATGAGAAACCATTAGCGACGTGAAGACATCTAGTATCTATAGCCGAATGGCAACTGATTAACAAAAGCTTCTTGGAGAGCAGACATAAGAACTTCTACAAAAATGTTGATAAATTGGGGTAATTTCTCGTAGCTACGACTCGTTATAATGGAGTCGCTAATATTTTATGTCTACACAGGCTGTCTGGAGCACGGAAGAAACATTTCCAAACAAATGGCTGCGTTGTGATATAAAGCAATTGGAAGAAGAAAACTTCAATAGTTTAAGATTAATGGAGCTTACCGCCGTGCCGGCAATGTCGGAAATATTCATTGCATCTCCATCCAATATAACGGCCCCTAAAAATAATGTATTGGATGTAAAAGATTTAGCTGTGAATATTACTGATGATAGTTCTGCATATCAACAACAGGGGGGCATTTGTTTATTTTCTATAGCACCCACATATTATGCAGCTCTGCTGTTATATGTTGTTATATTTTTGCTTGCTTTTTATGTTTTTATTTCATTTTTTATGTAACAGTTTTATAACCCTAGCCCTATCCCTATTCCTAACCCTAAACTTAACCCTAGCTGTAAACCTAACCCTATTCCTAACCCTAACCCTACAGTAAACCTAACCCTATTCCTAACCCTAGCTGTAAACCTAACCCTATTCCTAACCCTAAACCTAACCCTAGCTGTAAACCTAACCTTATTCCTAACCCTAAACCTAACCCTAGTTGTAAACCTAACCCTATTTCTAACCCTAGCTTTAAACTTAATTCTATTCCTAAACCTAAACCTAACCCTAGTTGTAAACCTAACCCTATTCATAACCCTAGCTGTAAACCTAACCCTATTCCTAACCCTAGCTGTAAACCTAACCTTTTTCCTAACCCTAGCTGTAAACCTAACCCTATTCCTAACCCTAAACCTAACCCTAGCTGTAAACCTAAACCTATTCCTAAACCCTAGCTGAAAACTTAACTCTATTGCAAACCCTAAACCTAACCCTAGCTGCAAACCTAACCCTATTCTTAACCCTAACCCTAGGTGAAAACCTAACCTTATGCTAACACTAATCCAATATCTAGCATTAACCCTATTTTTTTTAATGCTTAACATAAAAGCAGCTCTTAATAATGAATGAAGACGGTATTGGAATATGGTTTTCCTTTATTAGCTGGTCATCTTCTGTCATCTTGGTTGCTGCATAAGCAGAGTGCAGTAGTCAAGTTGGGTTTGTTATTAGCTGCTGCACTCGGCCTAGATGACAAGGCTCCCTTCATTACATTTAGCTTTCTCATATCAGTTGCTGCCTATGAAAATCTCAGCAGCCTACGACTAACTTATTTCCACAGCTGTACTCTAGATAAGCAGCACTGGGCGAGCGCTCACTGCACTGTCCCAAGAAGGAGCTGCACTTGCAGTCACTGACAGTGGTGACAGAGCAGGAAGGGTGAGCTCCAATAGACTAAGGCATCTGGGGCAAACAACCATGTGCCACCCTGACCCCCTCGCTAGACCACTGCCTATCTGTGTAAATTTTAGAATGTGGAAGGAAACCAGAAAAAACAGAAAAACTTGGAAGGAACCCAGGCAAGAAAGATAAACCCCATGCAGATTGCAGATGATGACTTAGGTCAGACAGCAACACAACATAACAGTGCCAGCTCTGTATGATATAATGGGGCTGAACAGCAATAACAGACACAACCCATGTACAAAGGTGGCACACAGTGTCTGCAAATTGAGATTCTGGTTTGGCTTTTATCCTAAGTCATGTGGCAAGGCTCGTTAAAGGGTCGACATTGACTGTTAGGATTGCTACTTCCAATAGGTGGCACTAGAGTTCTAGTCCTCTTCCTCTCTGAAGAGACAATTTACATATTTCCCAGAGGAGCATTGCGGCTTTAAGTCTCCTCATCTCGGCATGCTTAACATGTCACTCTCAACGAGGAGAGACGATATTTCTTGCATCCCAATTAATGAATGTTATCTTTGTGCGAATCGCTTCTCCACAAGCCAGTTTGCCAATTCTTGACCATTATTCTGCAGTTAACCATTTTTTTTCTACAAGTTCCTATTTGCATAAACTGATTAATCGCTTTCTTCTATGTACAATCAAACCTCTACAAGTAACTACCTGTTGCCATTACACTACTGCTATCCTGCTTTTTACCATTTGCCTGCTGGTGGTTTTGGATTGTCTGTGCATTTGCTGTTCCATTTGTGTCCTCACATCTGGCTCTGCTTCATCTGGTATTTTATGCTCTGCCTATTTGTCTGCTCTCCTGATCCATGCTGATCCACATGCTATCTAGCAAGTCCCACTCCGCCGCATTATCGCCTCCGATCCGTGCTGCTTACCCTAATCTATTCCTGAAAGGCTCACAGAATCCACCTCACTAGGTGAGCCTTTAACAATTAGTACAGATAAAATATTACAACTCATCTTTAAAAAAAAATACAAGCTAAATGTGACAGCGTAAAGCATTTTTTTAATATCTATAGTTTTTATTGAAATTGTCATTATGCCATTTATTCCTCATGGTGAAAAAAATGTTGTTTTTTCTAACACCTTCTTCCTCCCATAAAATTAAACAATCTATATATATAATTGTCTAAGGGTTTAATTGTCTGTCTGTCCTGGAAATCCCACGTCGCCAATCAGCGACGGGCACAGTCTCTGATTGGTCGAGGCCAGCCGGCCTCGACCAATCAGCGACGGGTATTGTCCTCCACTGCTGTCAAGTGCCGCCATTGTGTTGTCTAAGGGTCTAATTGTCTGTCTGTCTCGGAAATCCCGCCTTGCTGATTGGTCGAGGCCAGCTGGGCTGG
Organism: Ranitomeya variabilis; assembly: GCF_051348905.1. Lineage (NCBI taxonomy): Eukaryota > Metazoa > Chordata > Amphibia > Anura > Dendrobatidae > Ranitomeya > Ranitomeya variabilis. Next base: position 195,391,194 of record NC_135239.1, read on the forward strand.
TCAATATACTACGTCGCTGGGCAATATACTATGTGGCTCTGTGCTGTATACTATGTCACTGGGCAATATACAATGTAACTGGGCAATATACTACGTCACTGGGCAATATACAATGTACCTCGGCAATATACTACGTGGCTGGGCAATATGCTACGTGGCTGGGCAATATACTACGTGGACATACATATTCTAGAATACCCGATGCGTTAGAATCAGGCCACCATCTAGTATATTATATGTACCCTACAATATTTCAATAAAAATACATATTTTTCCCAAAAGAACAAGCCCACATACAATTATCATATGCTGATAAGAAGTTGGATCATGGAGTACATTGATGAAAAACAATCTTGAAAAAAAAGGCCAAGTCCTTAAAGTTTCAATGAGACATTTTGTACGGTATCATTAGCAACCCGGAATCAACATGATTACACGTTGAATTATGCACTAGTAATTCTATATTTTTTCTCATTTGATCATATTGGATGGATATCAAAGGAAAAGTAATGCCAGGAAGGTGAATATATTATTAACCTCTTCTAGAGACCTGTGAATTATTTACACCAGCACATCCATGTCCCTGGTGTAAGCAGAGTGGAAAGTTCTGATCTGAAATCCAAATATATTTTAATATGGCAAAGAAAATGAATATAGAAAAAAAAAGGTGTGAAGTGTCTGCCGAAGTGAACAATATGGGATAGCACAGTGAGGAAGAAGTGTTAAGGTGCAATATTGGCAAATCCATTGAAGTAGTAGTATATCCTCACACCACACAGCCCTGTGTTTCTTGTTGGTAAGATACATATGATATATTTGCTGGGATTATCTATCTGTGGAGATCAGGAATAATGCCTGGCAATTTTTCACCTGGGTGAAAGTCTCCTATTGGTGTTGCATCACATGCCAATGTGTACACTGTAGCAAAGTCAGGTAGGACTATGTTAAATCCTAGCACTGCAGGTTTTAATTAGATGCACCTGGCTGGCTTTAACTATGAACCAGGTTGTGTGCTCACCTTGGTGGGTCAGTCTGCTAGCCAAATGTGCTGCTGGTGAGTGACCAGCCAAAATGTGAGCTGTAGCTGGGGAAACAGGCACTCCTGCGTCTGATGAGTGACCAGCCAAAATGTGAGCTTTAGTTGGGAAAGAGGCATGCCTGCGTCTGATGAGAAACCAGCTAAAATGTGAGCTGTAGCTGGGAAAGAGGCGTGCCTGCGTCTGATGAATGACCAGCCAAAATGTGAGCTGTAGCTGGGGAAGAGACGTGCCTGCGTCTGATGAGTGACCAGCCAAAATGTGGGCTGTAGCTGGGAAAGATGCATGCCTGTGTCTGAGGGGAAACCAGCTAAAATGTGAGCTGTAGCTAGGAAACAGGCATTCTTGCATCTGATGAGTGACCAGCCAAAATGTGAGCTGTAGCTGGGAAAGAGGCATGCCTGCATCTGAGGAGAAACCAGCTAAAATATGAGCTGTAGCTGGGAAACAGGCATTCCTGCGTCTGTTGAGTGACCAGCCAAAATGTGAGCTGTAGCTGGGAAAGAGGCATGCCTACGTCTGATGAGTGACCAGCCAAAATGTGAGCTATAGCTGGGAAAGAGGCATGCCTGCGTCTGAGGAGAACCCAGCTAAAATGTGAGCTGTAGCTGGGAAAGAGGCATGCCTGCGTCTGATGAGTGACCAGCCAAAATGTGAGCTGTAGCTGGGAAAGAGGCATGCCTACGTCTGATGAGTGACCAGCCAAAATGTGAGCTATAGCTGGGAAAGAGGCATGCCTGCGTCTGAGGAGAACCCAGCTAAAATGTGAGCTGTAGCTGGGAAAGAGGCATGCCTGCGTCTGATGAGTGACCAGCCAAAATGTGAGCTGTAGCTGGGAAAGATGCATGCCTGCATCTGAGGAGAGACCAGCTAAAATGTGAGCTGTAGCCGGGAAACAGGCATTCCTGCGTCTGATGAGTGACCAGCCAAAATGTGAGCTGTAGCTGGGAAAGAGGCATGCCTGCGTCTGATGAGAAACCAGCTAAAATGTGAGCTGTAGCTGGGAAAGAGGCATGTCTGCGTCTGATGAGTGACCAGCCAAAATGTGAGCTGTAGCAGGGAAAGAGGCATGCCTGCGTCTGATGAGAAACCAGCTAAAATGTGAGGTGTAGCTGGGAAAGAGGCATGCCTGCGTCTGATGAGTGACCAGCCAAAATGTGAGCTGTAGCTGGGAAAGAGGCATGCCTGCATCTGATGAGAAACCAGCTAAAATGTGAGGTGTAGCTGGGAAAGAGGCATGCCTGCGTCTGATGAGAGACCAGCTAAAATGTGAGCTGTAGCTGGGAAAGAGGTATGCCTGTGTCTGATGAGTGACCAGCTAAAATGTGAGCTGTAGCTGGGAAAGAGGCATGCCTGCATCTGATGAGAGACCAGCTAAAATGTGAGCTGTAGCTGGGAAAGAGGTATGCCTGTGTCTGATGAGTGACCAGCTAAAACGTGAGCTGTAGCTGGGAAAGAGGCATGCCTGCGTCTGATGAGTGACCAGCCAAAATGTGAACTGTAGCTGGGAAAGAGGCATGCCAGGGTCTCTCTAATTATGGAGACTGCATGGGTCAGCTAGGAAAGCTGAGCAGTTTGTGTGTTAAAGCTGCAGAGTAGCAGTTTTGGGCTTTGAATGCCTTGGAGTTTTATGAAAGCAATAAAACTGCACCTGTATGGGCCTTCTCCTCTAGTCACTTTAGCATGCCTCTGGTTCAAGTAGTAGCTCTCCACCTATAAAGAGAACCTGTCAACAGATCAAAAGTGTCCAGTTTTTGCTCTTTTTTTTATTCCCGCTGCTCCACTGAGTATTCAATCTTTTGTTATTTGTAACACGCTATACGGTTCCTGAGATATGGGCCTTTTTATTTGATACAAATTTGTACAGTCATTACCAAGGATTCTCTGGGGTGTGTATTTAGGCTGCTATGCATTATTACCCCTTACACCAATAGTGAAGATGTTGAATATATTCTAAGAACTTCACAGCAACTAAATAGGTTCCATTTTATAAATGTTAACATTTTTTAAAGGTTATTTTATCACTTTAGAGGAAAATTATATAGAGTAAGTGTAATGCAAAAATCTCAAGACTTGACAAAGTAGAATCCAGGTTCAATACGGTAATTATTACATAGGACTAATCTTTAAAGTAAATGTTTTTCCTTATGCATTCTTAATAGCAGGCACAAGCGGAAGAAGGGATTCAGAGACAGTGGAAATATCAGAAAGTTTTATCTTCTCTTCATTGGCTGATGCAGACTTCCATCTTCTTGCTCCGGACTTGGTGTTATATTCATACATGTTCCCTGTGACTGATACAATAGAAGAGATTTAATACTTATATCAGAGCATGAATTTGCCTATGTGGTGAACAATAATTTTTTTTTTTAACTTTCTCAGGTTTTCTGGGACACTTTTAGAGAGTTATGGTTAATCGAGTCATTGTTGCATGAAACCTCCCCATTCATTTAATGAGCAAAAAAAAAAAATTAATAATAGTTTAATAATATTAGAAAAAAACCTGTATTTTAAAAGTAAAGTTAAAGGGAATCTGTCAGTAGGTTTTTGCTATTGAATCTGAGAGCAACATGATGTAGGAGGGGCAGACACCCTGGTTCCAGGAATGTGTCACTTGCTAGGCTGTATGTTGATGTTTCAATAAACACAGAGTTTTATCAGAAAGAGATTATCACTACAGGACTAGGTCCCCCTAGTCCAGCCACGAACCCACCACTGATTGGCAGCTTGTACACAGAAAGCAGCCAATCGGTGGTGTGGGCGGGGTTATGCAGGGCCCTCATTCTGAGTTTTGCTGGATCTGCAGCAGAGAAAATTGTGGTTGTATCAAAATGACAGTATGCAGACAAGCAAATGATACACCATTGGAATCAGGGTCTCAGACCCAAAATCATGGTGTTCTCAGAATAGCAAAAAACCTGGTGAAGGTGTTCCTTTAATACAAGCCAAGAAGTGTGGTTTAAAAATCTGTTTTCTTACTACAGTCAGTTTTTTTTTTTTAACTTTTGGAGGATCTCTGAATCCTCTTTTTGTACTACAGTCAGAGCAGTGGGGGGAGGCTCCTGCTGCAGCCATTTGTTTTACACCCACACACAGAATAGTAAGGAAAGGGAGGGGAACATGGCTAAGCTCCTGAGACATACAGAGAAGATGTAATAATATATTTCTATCTTTTAATTGTAATATAAGGCAAAGAAATTGAAATGATTAGGGGAGGAATTGGTGGGATATCGGTTCATTTTGTAATTTTGTGTGAATTTTCTGCATTTAGTGTTCCTTTAAATGAAAAACATGGCTGGTTTCATCCAGTGCCACAAGAATTGTATCTGTTATTGCAGGTCAACTCTATTGTAGTGAATTGGGCTTGATTGCAGTACCACACACAACCTTCATAGAGAAGTGGCGCTGTTTTTAAAAGAAACCTGTGATGTTTTTCTAATCCCTTACAACTAGAGATGAGTGAATAAATTTGCAGGACCCTAGTTCAGCAGCCACAGGACAGGAACCCGGCGAACCCTTTCCTACCTGCTGGTGCCTACTAATCAGAAGAGGTGCAGGTGGAGGGAGGTTTAGGGGGCTCCCATCTGGCGTCCATGGACTACTGACATGGTCACTGGACTAGGCTGCTGCGGATCGAGTCACTTATCTCTACTTAAAACTCTTAACGGTCAGCTCAAAAATGCAATTCACCTGGATCCACGGCCTCCCCATCAAAGATGGCTTCTAAGGTTGTTGTTTCCTAAAAGTAGAAAATCATTTCTCAAGCAAATAAATAGAATATAGTTTTTTATTCGGTAGTTGTGCTATAAATGGTGTGTATCTAATGGGCATAACATGAGTTACATGGCAGGATAGTAAATGAATGGATGACAACAACAGCTCTTTATCAGCCACATTCCAACTAGAAGTGAGTGACAGAGCACGTCTAGTCGGAATGTGGCCGTAAGTATACATATCACATACGTCAGTCACAGGACAGAGCACTCTTACCACCAACCATGGAGAATTCTAACAGCACGATGTGAGAACTCAAAAGTCTGCACTTTAGGTTCTGATTTGATTGTGGGAGCTATAATAATTCAGGGTGTGGTCTAGGGTTTATATTGATTATTATATTATCTGGGATCTGATTAATTTGGAATCTGGTCAGGGGTATATGTGCAAATGTACAAATACCCCTGACCAGATTCCAAATTAATCAATTAATCAATTAATTTTAACATCTGTATAAGCTTGGGATGTAGTCTGAGATCTGATTGATTGGGTCATCGTATCTAGGATCTATATTCATTTTACGACCCGGTATGGGGTCTGATTAAATTTTGTGGGTCTGTGTTAAATTGGGGTTTGTTCTGGAGTCTGTATTTATTGTAGGGTCTGAATTCATTTTGCAGGAGTCAGTATTAATTTGTGGTCTGATTTTATTTGGACCTCTGTGTTAGTTTTAGGGTCTCCTTGGGTCTTTATTAGTTTTGGAATGTCATGCGAGGTCTGCAGAAACTTTATGGTCGTGCCTACGGTTTGTTTTATTTTTATGGTTTAGCTTTGGTTCTAATTTTTGTTTAGCTCTGTATCTATTTTAATGAAAGTGACGGTATTTATTTTGCCTGTGTTTGCATCTTTTACAAGTTTCTTTATTAGCTAGTTAGTTTTTAATCAGCTTAGGGCATTAAAATACCTTTTAACAGCCCTGTAAGCAAATATATATAAGAGGTGGAGATGAGCGAGCATGCTTGGATAAGGCGTTATCTGAGCATGCTCGGGTGCTAACTGAGGGGCAGCCAATTGCGACTGTCGAATAGCTGTAAGCAGGGCCGGACTGGCCATAGGGCAGTTCTGGCAAATGCCAGAAGGGCCGATGGCAGTAGTGGGCCGCTCGAATGTGCCGCTGTCGGCACACTCCCCCCGCTGTCGGCGCACTCCCGGCCCCGCATTCAACTATACCGGCATCATAGACGCCGGTACAGTTGAATGCAATGATGGAGGAGAGAGCGTCCGCTGACGCCCCCTCTCCCATCATTCCCCGCTGTGCCTGCCGCTGACACTGCGGGTGCGCGATGACGTCATATCATCGCGCACCTGCTGTGTGACCGGGCGGGCAGACTGCGACTGCTGAGGCCGGAGCCAGGAGCAGCGCGGGACACGAGGAGAGAGGTGAGTAGTGTGTTTGTTTGTTTTTTTTATCAATGAGTGATGACTGGATTGTGGAGCTTTTGGGGGGGGGGGCTGCCTGCCTGCATTACATTCTATGGGGGCTGCCTGCCTGCATTACATTCTATGGGGGCTGCCTGCCTGCATTACTTTCTATGGGGGCTGCCTGCCTGCATTACATTCTATGGGGGCTGCCTGCCTGCATTACTTTCTATGGGGGCTGCCTGCCTGCATTACTTTCTATGGGGGGCTGCCTGCCTGCATTACTTTCTATGGGGGCTGCCTGCCTGCATTACTTTCTATGGGGGCTGCCTGCCTGCATTACATTCTATGGGGGCTGCCTGCCTGCATTACTTTCTATGGGGGCTGCCTGCCTGCATTACTTTCTATGGGGGCTGCCTGCCTGCATTACTTTCTATGGGGGCTGCCTGCCTGCATTACTTTCTATGGGGGCTGCCTGCCTGCATTACTTTCTATGGGGGCTGCCTGCCTGCATTACTTTCTATGGGGGCTGCCTGCCTGCATTACATTCTATGGGGGCTGCCTGCCTGCATTACATTCTATGGGGGCTGCCTGCCTGCATTACTTTCTATGGGGGCTGCCTGCCTGTATTACTTTCTATGGGGGCTGCCTGCCTGCATTACTTTCTATGGGGGCTGCCTGCCTGCATTACTTTATATGGGGGCTGCCTGCCTGCATTACTTTCTATGGGGGCTGCCTGCCTGCATTACTTTCTATGGGGGCTGCCTGCCTGCATTACTTTCTATGGGGGGCTGCCTGCCTGCATTACTTTCTATGGGGGCTGCCTGCCTGCATTACTTTCTATGGGGGCTGCCTGCCTGCATTACTTTCTATGGGGGCTGCCTGCCTGCATTACATTCTATGGGGGCTGCCTGCCTGCATTACATTCTATGGGGGCTGCCTGCCTGCATTACATTCTATGGGGGCTGGCTGCATTCCATTCCAAGAGCCTGTGCTGCATTATATTCTATGGGGCTGGCTGCATTCCATTCTATGGGCCTGTGCTGCATTATATTCTATGGGGCTGGCTGCATTACATTGTATGGTGGCTGTGCTGCATTATATTGTATGGGGCTGTGCTGCATTATATTCTATGGGGCTGTGCTGTATTACATTGTATGGTGGCTGTGCTGCATTATATTGTATGGGGCTGTGCTGCATTATATTCTATGGGGCTGTGCTGCATTATATTCTATGGGGCTGTGCTGCATTATATTCTATGGGGCTGTGCTGTATTACATTCTATGGGGCTGTGCTGCATTTAATTCTATGGGGCTGGCTGCATTAGATTCTATGGGGGCTGTGCTGCATTACATTCTATGGGGCTGGCTGCATTCCATTCTATGGGCCTGTGCTGCATTATATTCTATGGGGCTGGCTGCATTACATTGTATGGTGGCTGTGCTGCATTATATTGTATGGGGCTGTGCTGCATTATATTCTATGGGGCTGTGCTGCATTATATTCTATGGGGCTGTGCTGCATTATATTCTATGGGGCTGTGCTGCATTATATTCTATGGGGCTGTGCTATATTACATTCTATGGGGCTGTGCTGCATTTAATTCTATGGGGCTGGCTGCATTACATTCTATGGGGGCTGTGCTGCATTACATTCTATGGGGGCTGTGCTGTATTACATTCTATGGGGGCTGTGCTGTATTATAGTCTATGGGGGCTGTGCTGTATTACATTCTATGGGGGCTGGCTGTATTACATTCTATGGGGACTGAGCTGTAATGCTGGATACAGCTGTAATTATATGTTATATAGTCGTGTTACACTCCCCTCACTTCTTGTAAACTACAAGTGTACAAAGATATTATACAGTCACCATGCGACAAGTGGGCCTGTGTGACTTCAAATGCCAGGGCTGAATTTTAGTCCCAGTCCGGCCCTGGCTGTAAGACATGACAAAACAATATGAGTAATATAAAATCCACAAGAATATAAAGTGCAACTCACCGTTATAATTTCCACCTTTTCTTTTTTTGTTCCTAATTGTTATAAAAGAAAGAAAAAAGTATCAAAACTGTTTTCATATAATAGCAAAGCCAAAAAAACACAACATTAAAGCCCAAAATACCTCCAAAATATCTAAGACCACCCACTTTTTGGGTTTTCCAGGACTGTCCTTCATATTCGGGACTTTTGGACCTTACATGTATCTTGAGAGACACTCACCTGCTTTGTAAGTCCTGACCCTGCCGGGGATAAACACAGAGAAGTTAGTAGTCCGTCCCCTTACCGGGGATGCATAGGACACACATGGTCGCTCTCACCTCTTTTTGGAAACCTTGTTTCTTGCCTTTTGGCAGAACTCCTTTATTTTGCCGTATTTCCACAGCAGGTGACATGCCCACGCCAGAAGAGCGGTAAGGAACAGCGCCATGAGGGTAAGGAGAAAGGGCACATACCAGGCGGAGGGGTTATAAGTGTTAACATCCTCGTATACTATGGTTAGTCCTTTTCTTTTCTAAACAAAATAATAAAAATAAAAAGTGAAACAAATATAAGTAATGTGTAATAACTTCCTATATAATAAAAGTTTATATTTATAAATGTTCCTTTTTTTGGGTCTACAAATATTATATATATAATCTATTGATCTGGGTGTCGGATCTAACAAGGTAAAGTCTATGGGTCCATGAAAAAAATCGGACAGAACATGGATGTCATCCCTGTGCTGTCCATTTTTCACAGACTTTTAAAAAGGGGAAGGTGGAGAAACTTTTTTTCATGTAGGAAAATTAGTGATGACAATTGGCCCAATCACAGCCCAGAACAAACCCTGGGTTCCCCACATTTGAGGTCATTTTTTTTAATTTTTTTTAATTATCTACATGTAATTGGGGCTAAAAGTTATTTTTGCCGATTGATTTTCATTAATAAATGTGACTCCTATATCCTTTGTGCTGTACTGGCTACAGAATGAGTTAACTGAGAATCCATCAGTGAGTCTGATCGAAAGATTTTAAAGGGAACCTGTCACCAGAAAAAAAAAATTGCTATTAACCTACAGATATAGGGTTAATCTGCAGGTTAATAGTTTTATTAACCTGCCCGGAGCTGCACTTAGCCAAGCGCTAAGCGGGGAGAAATGAGCAGCGTTCTGGTATCATTCATGGTGGTGGCAGTAACAGCGCCCCCGACCCTGACCGACACTGGTCTGCCAGTCAGTGTGGGGGGGCACGTTACAGCCGCTGATATGTATACTGAACCAGCGCCACCCGGTGGCTGAAACCGGACTGGTGCCGGGGGAGGCAGACCACATCAAAGTTGAATGTGCAGGAAACAAAGCCTGTAAAAGCCAAACGGTGCAAAATTTATAATGAAACCCAATTGAAAAAGTGATTTTTAGCCCCAAATACAGGCATTTAAGTAAAAATATTGTCCTCTGAAGTGGACAGCACCAAATCCGACATGTACTGTATGCTTGGGTGTGCTAATAGGGAAAAGGGATTGAGCAGCTGCCAGTAGAACTTGAGATCACTGGGGAAAACCTGAAACCATGAATATGGATCTTAGGGAAGAGTCAGACGGCCATGTAACTCGGACGAGGATTGCAATGCCATGCTTGGACTGGTCGTCGACTCTCCTGTCCGGGTGTGACAGCTTCACAGAAATACATGCTGCCATGCTTGGGCCGGTAGAGCTGACGGTCAGTCCGAGCATTGCGTTGTGATCCTCGTCCATCTGACCCTACCTTTACCCGTGATTGCCGTACAGCACGATTCCTCCAATGCATATTAGGTGGTCTTACACCCATTGTATATGGTCAATAAGTAAGTAATATGGGGTCTCCTCTAGCACTTACGTAGTAGTCAGTCGTAGGTGGAGGTGGCGTATTTGTCCGCACCACATTTACCATTATCATGGTTGTCCCCGTCCTTGGCTGTTCAGCGAGGCCATTCTTGACATTGTCATCAATGATGTGGACCACTAGGCTGTAACTCTGCTGCCTGTCAGCGCCATTGTTAAAATCAAAAGGGGTTTTCACGATCAGTTTCGGATTATGAGAGCCGTGAGTGGGATCGAAAGCAAAGTGATTATTAATGTTTCCTGGGGAAAAAAAAAAATCAGAGTAATTTGCACTAAGATAATGTCCGTTCTTCCCGTAATTAGTGATATTTTGCAGAATAACAGATCTATACGAGCTCGTCGGTGATAAATGATGCACGGTTATTATGTCCATTTACAGAAAATGTCATGCGTCTTTTATAAAATCAAAAAGGTGGTATAAGCCGTAAGCGTCATTTGTTCCGAAAAATCCATTTGTGCCAAGTAAAATACGTTTTTATTCTGAAGCAAAGTTTTGGTAGTCCTGTAACTAAACACACTGGTCAGGCAACAGTGGCTTATTGGCATCCCTTTAAATTGGTACCGTGCCGTAAGCAACATGTACGACCATATCCTCCCATCATCTACACAACTGGATGTCCAAAAATACTGGACTCTACCAGAACTTTATAGTGACACCAGGGGCGTAATTATACGAGAGTAGAAGTAACACCAGTATCATTACCAAAACTTGCCACCCATGAACGATGACAGATGACGGAATTCAGGCCAAAGTGTGTGCTGACCTCCATGTGCAGAGGACAAAAACAGGAGCAGGGAGCAGGAAACTGTCCTGGCCGGGAGAGGAGCTAAGCAGACAGGAACGTGTGAACGTATGGACACTGGAGGGGAGATATGGGGTAGTTATCTTTGATCCAATGCCCCTGACAGTACGCCATTGGATGGATGGGGCCCCTTGAGGAAGTGGGGGCCCTAGGCATTTGCCTAGTCTGCCTGCCCCTAACGCCGGCCCTGGCAATGGCACAATGTGATACGCCACCAAAAGCATTTGCCTTTGCAGGCCTGTTTCACACCCTGAATATCCATTTGGATCCCGGGGGCTTTTTCTAATGGTGTGACACAAATGACACCTTCTGGATACACTTTTTTCTAGAAGGATTCAGGGGGCTATTGCGCACCCTGTGAGATTTGCCAACTCACTTTTTTTCCCCCGGAAATAGGGAATATTGTATATTTTGTTTATATTAATTAGGTATATCTGAAAAGATCATACTGCCACTTTAACAAGCCATGCAACATGACAACAGTCGACAACTGTTTCAGGCTTTTTGCCCCTCATCAGCACAGAGCAGGGTTTTACTGGCTACATAAAATGCCTTTAACTCATCTTTGGGTGGAACTAATTCAGCTGGTCCTTGCAATGGGGATCCCATTAATCCAGCCAAATCCTGATCTACAACGATGGAGGACAAGTTCAACCAAAACAGTTGTCTGCAGATGGCTATCTGAACTGGCTAGTAACCCTTGATCATGTGGCAAGGTTGGACATTGACTTTCAGGGTAACTACTTCCAAGAGGTGGAACTAGCATTATAGCTTTTTTTCATTTATACGTACATACAAATAATTTGCATGTTTTTTGTCATGGAGCAGTGCCGATAGTACACCATATTCCATTAGAAGGTTAGTCTTCCCACCCCATTCCCAAGCAAATTGGGGAAACCATAAATTAAAGGCATGCATAAGAAAATACATGTCCCACCTGAAGCTATTTCAAATCGCATGTCTGTATTCTCCGAGTCCCGATCATTGCAGTTGAGACGGAAGTTGTTGATGTTTATCCCTGCGGTGATGTTGTCATAGATGGTGGCGGTGTACCTGGATGGTCTACACACCGGAGCCTCATCATTTTCTTCTGTTACATCAACGGTGACCTTGCCGAAATGATAAGTAAAGTGTCAATACATTTGGAAGGAGCAGGTGCCTGGATTCTCTGGAGGCCACTTCATCCTGGGTCACACATGCTTTCTGCAAGTTACCAGATCGGTGTGTGAAGGGGGCTGTCTAATCTTTTATTTCAATTGTTAAGCCAGCCCCTTATTTTATTAAAGCTTATGCAGAGACAGAGAAGGGGGCTGGCTTAGAAATTGAAATAGGTAGTCTGACTTCTTTTCATACTGTTTCTCATGTTAGGCACAGGACCAGAGGTAAAGTGGATGATCACGGCACCTAGCCTACTACTAGGGACATAACTATAATAGGTGTAGGGGTTGCAATCGCACATGGGCCCTCGAGTCTAAGGAGCCCAAAAGGTCCCTTTGGCTTATATCAAAAGACCGATAATATTAAAACTTTGCAATAATTGGGGGCCCTGTTGGAGCTTTTGCATTGAGGCCCATAAGGTTCAAGTTACGCCACTGCCTACCACCACTATATTAAAGGGTATATCTAGATCTTTCTGAAAAACAAAAATGTGTCCAAGCACTAACAGGCAGGTAGTTACTACTTTCCTGCCTGTTGTGCCCGGCTTTGTTCTTCCCCGGCACAGAGCGGTCACAGACCGCTCTTGCCGGCAATTCAGCTGCCTCTGCTGACGTCATGTCAACAGAGCGGAGGCTTTTTTTCTGCCTTGCTCTGTCGACGGAGCAGGACGTCATTCTGATTGACACAGTTAGATAGTGGCTGTCAATCAGAATGATGTCGAAATCCTGCCCTGTAAATAGAGCAGAGCGGAAAAGAAGCCCCTGTTCTGTTGACATGACGTCAGCAGATGCAGCTGAATCACCGGCAGGAGCGGTCTGTGACCGTTCTGTGCTGGGGAAAACAGAGCAGGGCACAACAGGCAGGTATCAACTATTTGCCTGTTAGTGCTTAGGCACATTTTTTGCTTTTCCAAAAAGTCCTGGAAATATCTTTTTAATAAATTATAAACTTCACTGTTTAAAGCTTTAAATATTTTTTTTCTATAAAACCTCTTTGATACCTTTATAACTGTTAAAGCATTAATTTTCTGAATTCAAAAATTCCTTGCATTAACATAGATAAAAATTATAAATGAGGTTTGCCTACAATTGTGCCACTAGAGGAAGCTTAGGAGCTTGCACATGTCATAATGAGAAAACAGTATGCAAGAAGCTCCTAAGCTCCCCCTAGTGGTAGCTGCAGGTAGACAGATAAAATCAATTATTTCCATCATTAGGAAAACGGTGCTTTGAGAGCTATGAAAATGTATTAAGAACTTTACCAGAAAAAAAAAGTGTTGGACTCAATTACAATGTGCTCTGTTCTTCCAGTGCATATCCTTAGTGACTGACAAGAAATCATTTTTACAGCTCAACAACATTAAATATGGCTCCTACACATGGCCGTGCAACATCCTCCCGAGCTGCAGAAGGATTCAGCCTATTGATTCATGAGGCAGCGCTCAGCGCTGAACTAAAAGATGAAAAATAACTTACTGCCAACACGGGAGATCTATAAATTGAAATTCAAACTGCAATTACTACCGTGGAGTCATCGTCATAGCAACGGCAAGAAAATGCCATATTAATGGCGAGAATAATGTGTAATAGCAAATGCTGGTGGTAGCGATGTGTCAGATAACAAGGGGACACTGAGAAACTCCAAACGTCTGCATTATGAAGTCTTTGACCTTGTACCCGTCCCATCTAATTTGTAGGACATGTATAACGATGGTCTGCAAATACTGACCTTGTGCCCAAAAATATTTATTTTCTTTTAACACTGTTAAAAATTAAAGGAGCATGCTCACTACTGGGATTATTTGTGAAAAGAGTCATCTTAAAAAGGTAACACAATGCTGGGACCCCCAAAAAATCATGTGATCTGAGAAACCTGACAAGTGTTAGATTTTCCTGCAGCACTCCCACAGGTGAAATTGGGAATTGCATTTTTTAATCAATTATTGCCTGTGTAATGCATGGATGTACCAGGTTATGTACAGATCTTTATTGCTTTCTCTTGGCTAATAGACAGGAATTAACCCTAAATCTCCCTGTCTGGATGGCACCACAAGTCACAGAGAATTAAACAGAACTGTTGTGTTGTCATCTCATGTCTACTGCAACGAAAGTGTAAACAGAGAATGCAGGTACCGACATGGATGTTACAGCTTCCCATTGAAGGAGAACTTAGATTCCCTGAACTTTCGGATAACTTGATATTATTGGCTAGATAAAGGGATGAATAGAATGGCTTTATCTAAAACTTACAGTAAGTTGTCCTGTCCCTGAAGAATCAGTCCAAGGTGCCAGCCACTAGATGTATCATTTCTGTATAATTTACTATCCACTGACTGCTGTGAAGTGCAATCCATCTCAAGCAGCAGAGACAAAAAGAAGGGATGGGTCTTCGTATCTTTTCAGGCAGGACTTTGTCTCTCTGCTCCTCCTTTCCTGTGGATTATAATGCATAATGCATATGTAGCACCCCAGGAGTTCGGGTACCACAGTAGTGCTGCCTTCCTCTTGGGGAGGGCAGTCTTATGCCTGGAGACAAGAGGGATCCCTTTGGTAAGTTATCCCACACACAACACATTCTGACTATAGGCCAGGAGGGGGAGCTCAAAACCCGGTTTAAGGGGAGCTTCCCTGAGATATGCATCCTGGTCTGGAGGAGGAGTTAGGCAGTCAGCCTGAGATAGTCTGAGAGTGAACAGAGACAGAAGGAGGCTGCGATTGGGCCTCCTGTGAGCCAGAGTGCAGAAACCGGGCACCGGGAGCCCGAGGTTGTGGATAACTGCAAGGTCCACAGCAGAACCGGAGGGCATAGGACTATACGTAAACTGCCCGTACAACACCTGAGGTACAGCAGCAGTTAGAGCCTGGAGTCACCGTGTCTGAGACCCCCAAGAGATCAGCTCAAGCTGCCTACCGTGCAGGTACTGTCCCAGGACAGGAGAGAGAAAGGGGTACCTTGCCAGCAAACTACAGGGAGCAAGGGACCAGAAAAGCAGCGCATAGTGGAAGGCTCCCAACCTGACCTGCCAAATGGATTTCCACTTGTTTCCGGGCTGCCTGAACTCCTTCTGCACCTGTTGCCGTTACCCTGGACTGTGGCCTGCTACAACCAGTAAACCAGGTAAAGACTGCAACCCTGAGTCTTCCGTTATTTACGGCAACAGATCATCTCTGCCATATACCTCGGGAGCCCTGGGGACCCTACTTCACCTGTGGGAAGCGTCACCATCTTGCTGCCACAACATCACCCCAGAGGACCCCTTTAAGCAGCGTTGTTCCCCACTGACCAAGAACCACAGGTGGCATCACAAACACTGATTGTATTCATCCCTTAAAATCAATTTTAATTGAGTCCCAGGGCCACGAACCGGGTCGCAGCCACCGTGACATCCCGTTTAAGTGTGAACGGACCCGGTACCGAGTATCCCCATTGCCCTGGCGGGCGACTCACATACATAACAGAGGCAGGCTTTCATTGCAAGGCAGGCAAGCCTTTGGCAGAAGCAACGCATGCTGGGAAGAGGGGAATAGACGATATGTGCTCCTATAGTGCTGGTAAAACACTGATGAATACAGAATGTCCATTTAAAGGGAGTGGATGTCAAGTTACAAAGCATGAGCACTGGGACAGATCCTGGATATATTAGATTGGTATATGCACTAAAAGCAGTTTCCACTTGTTGTGGGGGATAAGGACAGCAAATCCATGGGTGTACTCTAGTTTCTTGTTAAACGATAGGTCCCACTTTCCAGAAAATCACAGTCCCTGCTCTCTCCTCCTACTTCCCAGGGTTTGGATATGAATACATCTTTCACGTTGCATTCGGTCACCCGTTCGGTGGCCCCTTAGGGGCTTATGTCCCAACCCCCCACAAAACAGAGTTTGGATGTATGCGCCGATGGGGTCATAGACCATAATGGTGCCGGCAAAGCGAACGTGAGCTCTGCCGTGCATCATTTTCGAGAGTATATGCCTATTGGAGATTGACGGTCTCATTGTTCGCCTCCAGTACGTGTACACTCCCGATGGGGCCACCAAACGGGTGACTGAATGCAATGTGAAAGTATTCTAAGGGATTTTATTCCGAAACTCGTCGGATGATTTGATGCACATTTCAATGTTGTATTTGCACATGGATCTTCAATAAAGAAATGCTTTTAGGAGAACGGAGTGCCGACTTTTCTTCCCTTTGGATTTCTCAGGAAATTCAACCTTTTACCTTTATTCCCGAGATCATAGGGATCATATCCATATAGGTACGGTGAGCTGTCTCATATGTTGCTGGCTTTAATGTGAGACCCGGTATGGGTCAATTTGGGAATAAATCTGCATATATGATCCCAAATTTATTATGTAAATCACATAGTAATACAATATGGCTGGACTTACTGTTGTAAGAGCAGTCCGAGGCTTGTCGGCGTCACAGTCCGTGGCCTCAATAATCAACGTGTGCTTCTTTTTCGCTTCAAAATCCAGTTGAGTCACGAGTTCTATGATTCCCGATGTCGGGTTAATCCAGAATCTATTGACAACGTCATTGTTGCCTTCTCTTATTTTATATGTTATGCAGCTCGGGAGATCCTTGTCTGTAGCCATCACTTGACCCACGATGGTCCCAGCTTTGAATAGCAAAATAGCATAGGCTTAGTTCAGGAAGTTTTCACTTCACTTGGGAATGTCTCTTACCCCATGTGCAGGGCATTGCAGTAGCTTAGGTATCCATGGTTACGACCACTCATATAGTGATAGTTAGCTGTTAGTGGTCGTAACCATGGATACCTAAGCTACTACAATGCCCTGCACATGGGGTAAGCGGCATATTGAAACAGAAGAACTATACTACATTTCTAATTGGAGGTATTTGATAGTAGTAGTATTATTATTATTATTATTATTACACCTACTACATATTGGGATAGGATCTTGGAGATGGGAATATCCCTTTAAGGGAAAAATCGAGGTATTTAAGGCCCAGTTGCACCTTTAAATGAAAAAACTCCTATTTTTTGGTAGCATTTTTGACAAAGTCCCACCATTTTGTCTTTTATTTTTCAAGGCTGTCCCAACAAGATTGATCCTGTTAGCATTTATGCCTTTTACTCAGGTTTTTGTGAAGTCATGCTAACAAAAATCGTTCTGTGACTATGGACGTGGAGCAGGATATTGATTTCTAGTGGAGTCATCTGCTCACAAATTGGGATGACTCTCAAACAATGTGTTACTATGACAATGACAACAAATGATTTTTAGATACAACAGACCACGTTTAATAACCAATTTACTACAGGTTTTGGACACAAATTGTGAATAACAAAGTCACAAATTATATAAAAATGCATTTATAAAAAGTTGGAGAAAGTGGTGGAGAAATCACATTCACAGGCCTCAAACTGCCCATAGCAACCATTCAGAGCTCAGCTTTCATTTTTAAAACAGCTTTGATCAAATGAAAGCTGTGCTGTGATTGGTTGCTATGGAGTATAAAGACAGTTTTTTCTTCTAGGACGGACTTCCTACCTTCAGATGTTTCCCGCACAGTGAAGGTGTACGTTGCCGAATCAAATACTGGATCAAAATTGTTGACAGGAGTCACAGACACGATTATTGTGGCCGTCACTGAAATAAATAAGAATTATTTAATATATTCAGGAGGAAACACAAAAACCTATCCTGAGCTTCCGGAACTAGACGATATATAGATGCTATGGGCTCCTCATTGCCTGTGTATTGGTGGTGGACTGTGCTACCGTCTTCCTACCACTAAAGACACCTATCGCGCTATGTGTTATATTGTAATGTGAACAGTGTCCTGCGTCTTTGTGAATATCGTGATGTAACATGCCATGTGAAATGTAATATGTTCCTGTGTAATGTATAGTAATGCAAGGCATAATATGCAAGTGTTTAGTGGTGTTATAGGTAAAGTATAATGTAGGATGTCACAGTGTAAGGTATAGTGTTATACTATAGGTAGTATATGGTGTAGATAGTTGACAATAGGGTCAGTTAGGAGTTAATATTTGGGACTAGCCCACAGGGGGAGGGGTTGGTGTTAGGGAAAGGGACTGTTTCTTTTTAATTAGGGGAGATAGAGTTTTAAGTGCGATATGAGCAGAGCTGCATTAAGGGTGACCCTGAGTGGGAGGAGACCAAAGGCAAGGGATAGTGTGCTCCTGAAGAAAAGTGACTGACAAGACAGAGTAGACATCCAGAGATGTGTTCAGGGAGAGGACGCCTAGCCATGAGAACTCAAGCTTGTAACATATTAGATAATGGGCCTTAGCAGGACTGAGAGATGGGGACTAGTGAAGGGTCCCGAGTTTTACCTCCAGGGTGCCAGTAGAGAAGAAATAAGGTGCGGACCTGCTGAGCAAGTAGAGGAGACTTGTGAACTAGGACTGTAGTGTTAAAGCTGGGTTATGGCGAAGTAGGGAGAAACAGTGTGCCTTAGAAGCCATGGAGTAGACTACAGAAGACGGATACTGCGTGAAATAATGCTTCATACTGTAAAGTAAAGGTCGATGAGACTTTGTGCCTGCTATCCCTTGTATATAACCCTTGCTAAGTTACCGTATAATAATGAGTTTATTTTAGAACTTTGCTCCCTCATTGAACAGTGGAACATCTGGTCCTGGGAAGCCCACACCGTCAGTTACATGCGGCCTGCACGGGCATAGTGCCCTCACAGCACAAGTCCACACACCCAGCCAGGACCCCCACTTTCATGTAACGTGACGGTGAGCTGGACACAAGAGCTTCGCTCACAGCTAACGCCCACAGCTACATTTTAAATGTTTTTTCTCAGAACTCATTTTCGAGGAGAAAATTCTTTTGAAGGGGGTAAAGTCACAAAGACAACTATAAAGTCCAGCTTCTCTCACTCCAATAGCCAGCTGTTATCACCAAGGAGCTGCTACTGGGCAAACAATGGGTGAGGTGGGAAATATAAAATGGCCGACATGTATTTCTTATATTACTGTGAATGAATGTGCCAGGTGGAATTTGAAACCCGGATAGATAGGTGATAGATAGATAGATAGATAGATAGATAGATAGATAGATAGATAGATAGATAGATAGATAGATAAATGATAGAAAGAAAATAGAGAGATAATAGATAGATAATAGATAACTAATAGATAGATAGACAATAGATAGATAATAGATAATAGATAGATAGATAGATAGATAGATAGATAGATAGATAGATAGATAATATACAGATAATAGATAGATAGATAGATACTTCTGTTCTGTAGCAACAGTTGACAGAATCAAAGGTAGCCATCAAAGCAATGTGAAGTATCCCTTAGCAGAGCATCAGACAGAACTTGCAGATATTGATTCTTCCTTGAAGATATTCGGTATCACAGAAAACATGAATGTGAAAAACATCTGCAACAAGTGTTATTCTCTGCAGAACAACCAACATTGACCAAACAGCAGAATTCTCCGGTATACACCACATACCCAGTAATGAGAAACAGCTTTACCCTCATAGGTATGGAGGCAGCAGGGGTTTTAGATCTTGTAAATACCATTACGCGACCCATGGACCATTACTAGTATAGTGGGTATCGGGGCCCATGGACCATTACTAGTATAGTGGGTATCGGGGCCCATGGACCATTACTAGTATAGTGGGTATCGGGGCCCATGGACCATTACTAGTATAGTGGGTATCGGGGCCCATGGACCATTACTAGTATAGTGGGTATCGGGGCCCATGGACCATTACTAGTATAGTGGGTATGATCACTGCTCGTGATGCTCTATTGAAGCTGAGTTTTTCACACTGGCCCCTGGATCTAGAGTTCTCTGATCTGTATGCAGTCATGGTCCATGCTACTTTCAAAGGATTAGTCAAAGTTTCGGGAAATAAAGGTGGTTCATAGGCAGGGAGGAAAGTTTTCCAAGTTTCCAATATACTTTCTACATGAATTATTCCATTTCAAGATCTCTAATTGCAGCAAATCACATCCACACGTATTAAATCTGCAGAAGATTTTCACAACAGATTTCACACTTTTCAATGAGAGGGTGATATGAGTGGTGGATCCACAGCAAATACACAAAGACTTTGCATGAAATTCACTGTGAATTTCATACTAGTGGATTTTCCCTGCTTCTAAAACATCTCTGGTGTAAAGAAGGTTCCTATTTAGGGACCCCGAGCAGAGATCCTGAAAACATATATGTATCTATATATTATTTACCAGTGTGTGGTGCGTCTGGCGAGTCTGATACTGATAACATCATCTCATAGGTGCTGACTGGATCTGTGTCATACACAATATTACGGCTTATCTAGTAATATAATGGGAAAACAAAGACGAGAAAAGTAACTGAACAAATAGAATTTATACACAAAATACACAGACTTGCGATTTCTGGCCCTTATATGACTTTTATGCTGCATTTTCATCAGTTAAACCCTCTGCAGGCTCTATCTATAATTTTCAGTTGTCTCTGAGCTAGTGGGTGGAGATGAGCTGCCATGATGTCTCCCTTACACTACACACACAGATATTAGGGATTCCTGCTCTCCTGTCTCTATGTAACACATGCAGTGGCATGTAGGACATTATACAGCAGTACTGAGCAGTGTAGCTGTGAGTCTAGCTCCACAGTGAGATAAAACACAAAAAAGCAACAGTACCATCTGTGTGTGCCTCTCTCTCACTTTGCTCCTCCCTACTCCATAGACTTTAATAAGCAGCTGCAATTTGATCACTCTGATCTAGTTGCCTGTCTAATCTTGAGAAAGACGGATTTTAGCAGGACTTCAGAGTAAATGATGAGTTTAAGACGCAGGTAGTAGAGAGAGAAGTGGCTCATAAGAGGAAACAGAAACACAAAAATTGTTATATTTGCTGGTGCTATTAATTAATGCAAATTTTGTCGAAACAATATTGGTCACTTAAGTTCCATGCAGCACAACCATAGAGGAAAACTAAGTATTACCCAGTGCTTATTGAGGTCAATGGTTTTGCTGTGTAGTGCAGGACAGGACAAGACCCCCCTAGAGACACTTTTTGGAACCGCTCATCACATTAGTGAAAAGTTGAGGGAATCCTCGTCTGTTCACATATAGGTCTCTAGTGGGGTCTATGGAAATGTGTCATAAAAACTACAGAAAATAAAAAGTCCACTTTTATTCAATACGAATTGGTTATAAAATGCACCTACTTGTATAATTGGAGAATTGTTTGCCGCCTGCTGGAATAATTTATCCACACCCAGCGGACCAGAATGGGGCTTATATAAGAGGGGATTTGGAGGGACATCTGGGTCATGACAATTGAGAATTGCCACTGTGGTGTCTTTAGTAATGGGCTCCGGTTCTACAAAGCTAAAAAGGAGAAAGAAATGAGTGGTGCAAAAAATAACGAGTTACCTCCATCAGGCAGGATATGAAGGCAGACAAGGAAGAAGCAATAATGAAGATCCTTAATTTTCAGGGGAGATAGCAGCACACACGTGAACGCTCGGACTTTTAGTGGACCTTAGCGTCATGTTCATTGTAGGAATAAAAGACATGAGAGGGATGGATAAATTGACATGCAGATGGACAGATAATTATTATTTATTATGTTTGCCTATATAGCGCTGTGGAGATCAGACTGAAAGAATCCATTGTGTCTTTCTCCTGAGACATCTGGCTTATTTCAAGAAACTTAAGCAAAGTTGACATTTCCTTTTATGGACGCATTCCTTCTTTTGTATTGTAACCTTTTACCTACATACCAGAAGCTGAACCTTATCTCTAGTATAGACTGTTTTTGTAAAAGGATGTGAAATATGAGCGCTTGTGCGCATGTCTGTAAAATGTTTAACTTTTTGCTATAAAAAGGAGGGGGTAGAGCCCAGTGAGTCAGACGTGCTCCAGGGCTATCCCTGTCTATGAACACACAACCTTTTGTGCTGCGTGTCATTTCACTCGGATCCCTACCTCTAGTAAGCCAGGGACTGAGAAGGACTTAACATTACTTTGGCGCACCGAACAGGGACCTGAGGTGAGAGTATTTGCTCGAGATTTACCTGCGGATACGGACAACGGAGATCTGGGATAATGGACGGCAAATGAACTGAAAAACCTGGCCAGGTAAGAGACATTATTAGTTCTCTTTTATCTGCCCTGTATTATCCGAAAGATCTCTATGAGCCGTGTCACGCTGGGTTAGTCTAGTAGTGAGTAGATACCTATAAAACTCGGGTTACCATATTGTATAGATTTATGAGTCCTGTCCCTGGCAGTGTGTGAACAGTGTGAAGGTTGTGGCATGTTGTGAAAGAAGAGCAAAAGTGCGTAGAAAAATAAGCCGAAATAGTTGGGGTATAAGCCTTATACACGGAAGTCAGCCTAACTGGGTCATGTGGTTGCGTCCTTCTGGGAGACCTCCGCCCATGCTTGACTCTCAATTAAGTGCTTAACCTCCTTCATTTCTGGATAAGGTTTGATAGAATGAGCCCAGGACGCGGTTTCATGAGCCTGGGACAAGTATGATATCTGAGACTGAGAGTTTTGTGATCTGTTTGGTGTTGCTGATCCTGTTTGCGTGCATTGTAGGAATCAAGTTTATTCTGCACATTAGAAAGAACGGAGCAGATCAGCCCTTCAATATTTTAGCTCCTTAGGAGAGAAGGCAACGAGACGCCACCAACAGAGGAAGTGGTTGTCCAAACGTCACCTAGGGTAGTCATAGCTAATATTGAAAAGAAAAATGGGAAATAAACAGACAAAAACCGTCTTAGGACAAGTGGAAGCAGCAGATATCATACAGGAAAGATGTGGAAAGATAGTCAGAAGGCAGATTAGGAGGGTAAGAGAAAAATTGGGAATTTCAGAAGCACTTATGTTCAGTACAGAATGGGAAAAACTGAGTAAAGAACGAGGTGGAATTATCAAAGACAATGGGTGGGAAGAAATCATACATTGTATGATAGAGGTCTCAAAAACAGCTAAAGAGGAGAATTGGAAGTACGATCCAGACACTTCCAAATGGATCATGGGGAAGGGAAAAAGTTGTGACATAATCCCGCCACCTTACCTAGATCCAAAAGCCCAATCATTTGTACCATCTGGAAGAGCAGAAGGAGGAAAACAATTTCCAGCCTTGTATCCCAATCTTGGTGGGGTAGGAGGATGGGAATGTTCACACTGTGGACAACAAAATCCAGATTGGAGAAATGATTGCCTAGCCTGTGGTACACCTAGATATGGCGCTGTACTTGCCCCTGTTAGGGTAGTACCAAGACCCTTTAGGGAACCTGGTGCTGACGGGGTAATGAACACCAGATATCATCAGACCAGACAATACTTTCCTTGGTCCCCTGCTGAGGGTATGTCCCTCCTGCATAATGCGCCTGATCCCACTCAATATCCTATCCGATTTGCGCAGTATATACAACAAATCATGCAGACTCATGCTGGGGTCTGGGCGGACGGGGAAGAATTATGTAGAATGAAAATGTCCCCCGGACTTTTTCAGGAATTATTGACACACCTACAGCCCAATAGACCAGTGGCAGAAGGGGGTGCCTTACAGACAGAAGCATCAGGTACCCAGTTCACAGAGGCATTAATAATTTTCATGAGAGGAAAACAGAGGGAAAGGGGATCTACGGGTGTGATTATGCAGAAATTTGGGCAAAGTATTGAAGAATATAGTCAAGAACTAGAAAATAGCTTTAGGGATGAAGGATTGGATTTGACTGATGCTTCAGTAAGGAGACTTTTTACAAAACAATTAATAGAGGGGCTAGATCCGAAAATCAGAGAAAAATTTAAATCCTCTACTCCAGATTGGAGAACAATTGAACAACCAAATATTGTGAAACAACGATGTTTAGGAATAGCCATGGATATGAGAGAGAATCGTAAGCCTGTTAGAATAGCACAAGCTAATACAGGAGGAAGAGTGAGACACAATTTTCCTTGCCACTACTGTAAAAAGCCAGGTCATTTCCAAAGAGAGTGCAGGAAGAAGTTGGCAGATATAAAGTCAGGCAAATTTGTTCCCAGAAATAACCCTCCCCAAACGGACAACCAGCAGAAATCTACCATCATAGATGGTCCCATACCAGATTCAGATTGACTCGATGTGTTACAAACTTCCCTACCAGCTAGAAGACCTATGATACAGGTGAATGTGGGGGGGAGAGAGATTCCATTTTTGATAGATACAGGTGCAACTTCCTCAATTTTGAATCAAGATTTTCTTCCGAATCCGGAAGATATTTCAGAACAAACAACTTTTGCTGAGGGTTATGATGGGGTAATTCGAACACTGCCATATACTGTGCCCCTAGAGGTCTCATTAGGACCTAAATGTTTTGCATCCAGATTTTTGTATGCCAGAGGTGCCCCAACATGTCTGTTAGGAACTGATGTCCTAAAGAAATTAGAAGCTAACATCAATTTTAGGGAAGATGGCACAGTTATGCTGACTATCCCTGATGATGCAGAAACATTAGAACAATATGTCAGAATTCAGGCTTTTGAGGATTATACTGAAGAAAAAGAGTACACCACAGATCTAGATCTCTCAATGATCCCAGAAACACTGTGGGCACAGGGTGACACTGATGTGGGATTATTGCATATTTCTTCTGTAAAATTATCTGTGCAACCAGGAACTGTTCTCCCACAGCTCAGACAATACCCTGTGAGTGCCCAGCAGGAATTAGCAATTACAAAACAGATAGAGGGATATAGAGAGAAAGGAGTTTTGGTAGAGATACAATCACCTGCTAACACTCCTCTGTATCCAGTCAAGAAGAGAACTCTTGATAAGGGTTCTATGCCCAAATATCGTATGGTACATGATCTAAGAGAAATAAACAAAGTTCTAGATCCAATCACCCCAGTTGTACCCAATCCTCATACGTTACTATCACAGATACCAGCCAGTTCTCAAGTGTTTACTGTAATAGATCTTTCAAATGCATTTTTCTCGGTTCCTTTACACCAAGACAGTTGGCATTTGTTTGCATTTACATTTAAGGGCAAACAGTTGGCGTGGACACGCCTTCCACAGGGAATGATACACTCCCCTACTCTTTATTCAAATGCCCTACAAACAGTCCTCCAGAGGTTTGAACCCGAACCACAGGTAGTAATTTTACAGTATGTGGATGACCTACTACTTTGCTGCCCAGATCTAGAAACTGCAGAAAGGTCCACTGTGAGTTTACTATGTTTTCTAGAAAAAGAAGGGTGTAAAGTGAATAGACAAAAGCTACAAGTTTGTCAGATCAAAGTGGTCTTTCTAGGTCATTGCATTTCTCAAGGTAAAAAGCATCTTACACCTCAAAGAACTGAAGCAATAAGACAGATGAATGAGCCTAGAAATCATAAACAGCTACGAGCATTTTTAGGAATAGTGTCTCATTGTAGACAATGGATTATACATGCCTGTCAACTAATGCAACCACTGTATGACTGTGTAAAAAGTGAACCTTATTTGTTGACAAAAGAAGGTCAGATTTCATTCCAACAATTAAAAGATGCCCTTGTTTCAGCTCCAGCGTTAGGGCTACCAGACTACACCAAACCATTTCAGCTTATGGCTGCAGAAGTTGATTCCCATGCTACAGGAGTTCTTACCCAGAAGCATGCAGGGAAACAAAGACCAATTGCATATTTTTCAGCAAGGTTAGATCCCGTAGCTAGAGCAGCGCCAACCTGTGTACGTGTAGTTGTTGCTGTCTCGCTATTGTTGGACAAAGCATCAGAAATTGTCCTAGAGCATCCACTCACAGTTCAAACTACACATGATGTTTATGGGATATTAAACCAGGTCCAACCAAAACACATTTCCATGGCCAGACATTTGCGGCTACAGTGTTCTTTGCTGCTCCCCTCTACTATCACATTTGCAAGGCTTCAGACTCTTAATTTAGCTACACTGCTACCTCTCGAGTCTGAAGGGGGGAATAAGGACACTGATTCACACGCAAATTTTTTCCCTACAGACACACATGATTGTACAGAGCTCATTTTACAAGAAACAGCAGGCTTACCCAATGTATCTGAAACACCACTTCAAAATCCAGATTTAGAGCTGTTTATAGATGGTAGTAGGTTTGCAGATGACACAGGTAACTTTCATACAGGGTATGCAGTTGTGTCAGAATCTGAAACTCTCAAAGCAGAACCACTTCCACCAAAACAGTCTGCACAAGAAGCAGAACTAACAGCATTGATTGAAGCGCTAAAAATAGCTGAGAATCAGACAGCTAATATATACACTGATTCTAGGTATGCACATGGTATTGTGTTTGATTTTGGAGTAATCTGGAGAGCTAGAGGTTACATGACAGCATCAGGACAACCTGTAAAACATGCTTCTTTGATCAAACAGATCTTAGAGGCTGCACAAGAAACAAAAGAAGTAGCAGTAATTAAGGTAGCTGCACATGTGAGACTCGACACTAGGGAATCTAGGGGAAATGATAGGGCTGATAAAGCAGCCAAAGCAGCGGCAGTCAAACCCTTACGACAGGTTCATACTGTAAACCTCACAGAAAATACTGAAGATAGACTGAGACAAGCACAGGAAGATGCAGGAGAAGAGGAGAGGGATAGATGGAAAAAGGAAGGGGCAGAAGAACAAGCAGGAATTTGGAAGAAAGATGGACTAATATGTCTGCCTAGAGCCTGGTACCCGATTGTAGTTGGTGGACTGCACCACCCTACTCATGTGTCTGCAAATGCAATGACACTACTGGCAAAGCAAGTCTGGTTGGCTCCAGGTTTTGGCAACTATGCAAGAGACTATTGTGCTGCATGCGCTATATGCCTGGCACATAATCCCGGACAGACAACAAAGACCCCTATGAAGCACCACGTCCGACCTCTCTATCCGTTTCAGCGATTACAAATAGACTTTATCCAGCTGCCAAAAAGTAATGGGTATGAGTATGTGTTGGTGTGTGTGGACATGTTCTCAGGGTGGCCAGAGGCCTATCCAGTTCGGAAGGCTTCAGCTAAAAACACTGCTGTAAAGCTAGTTGCCGAACTGATACCCCGTTACGGTCTCCCTGAAGTGATCGAGTCATATAGGGGTACTCATTTCACTGGAGAAATATTTCAAAATGTACTGAAAATGTTGGGTGTTGAAAGTCAGTTACACACTCCGTATCATCCTCAAAGTTCTGGTAAGGTGGAACGCATGAATGGAACTTTAAAATTAAAAATACAGAAAGCCATGGCTGAAACAGGAAAGCCTTGGACAGAATGCCTTCCACTGGCCCTTTACTCAATACGCAATACCCCAAGGGGTAAGACTAAACTGTCTCCATATGAAATTTTGTTTGGTAGGACTGCCAATTTAGGATGTTATTTTCCACAGCAACTTGTGTTAAATATTGAGTCATTGACTTCTTATGTACAAAATCTTCAGAAACAATTAACTAAGGTGCATGCACAAGTTTTTGCTTCCCTTCCAGATCCTGACAACATTGAAGGAAGTCACAAGTTGGAACCAGGTGATCAAGTCTATGTAAAAAGACACACCAGAAAGGCTCTAGAACCAAGGTTTGACGGACCCTTCCAAGTCCTGTTGACAACACCTACATCAGTCAAGCTTGAAGGAAAGGCATCATGGATACATGCAAGCCATTGCAAAAAAAGCAGTATAAACTCATGATATTGATGTTAATAGTATTAACCACGACAAAGGCATGGGAAAGACTAAATTCTCTAACCCCTTTGAACAATAGATTCGTACAACATCATAGAAAATTAGTGCATGACTTGTTAAACAATACACAAACCCTGACAGATTGTTGGATCTGTACCCATTCACCGGTATCAGCCACAAGTATACCTTTTCTAGCAGTTCCCGTATCAGCAGAAGAAATATTCGCTTGGCCTAATTGTTCAGACAAACTGGCCAATAACCAAACTGGTAATGCTAGGCTGTGGAATACTACAATCGCCATACCAATTGTGAGATGGGTAGAATTTCCTTGGTGGCAGGGTAATCTCTCAGGGAGTAATACACATCTACAATATTTAGCATTCAAGGGAGGAAAATGGGTACCTAGGAATAAGACTGGATTAACTGATCTAGGACAGGTCCCCACTGAAAATCTACAGCTCAGTTTCAGTACAACCGTC
The DNA here is from genome assembly GCF_051348905.1 of Ranitomeya variabilis. Lineage (NCBI taxonomy): Eukaryota > Metazoa > Chordata > Amphibia > Anura > Dendrobatidae > Ranitomeya > Ranitomeya variabilis. The sequence continues at coordinate 195,419,308 of NC_135239.1, forward strand.
CCTTCCTCTGATGCCTTCAAACCTGTAGTATTGGAAAGATACATACACAATAGAAATTGGGAACATTCTGAGTTGTTCCCTCAAGGTAATGCAAGCGATTGTACAAGCAAACCGGGGAACCTGGTTTGTAATGAATCTGATGAGTATGACATTTAAATTAAAGGACGTACAACGACTCAGAGATCAGTATGACAAAGATAATGACCAGAATAAGGATAGCTGGTGGTCAGATACCTTTTCTTTTCTTAACCCAGCCAACTGGTTCAGAGGAATCGGTGGGTGGGTTGCTGGGATTATGCAGAGCATAATACATATAGTTATGATTATTGTAGTCATATACGTACTATTCCAGATTGTGCTCAAGGGTATCTCAGTATGCACAGATAAACTTTGTGTAATAGATGCAAGAGTATAATTTTTTTTTTTTTTCTTTTCTTATGTTATCTTCTAGTGATTCTAATTATTATTACCGTATTAACTTTTTGTTGTTTCATAAATGTTTTAGTATATACTGCCGTATAAAGAAAAAAGAATGAACAAACTTATTGCAAAACAAAGAAAAGGTTGCGAGAGTTAAACGGAAGAATTAATACTAGATTTGATTCTCTTATTGAATACAAGCATGTACATGTGTAATACCAAAAATAAAGGCTTTGTCTTTGGCCCTATGGTAATAAAAATAAAAGAATATGTCAAAGGGGGGAATTGTGGAGATCAGACTGAAAGAATCCATTGTGTCTTTCTCCTGAGACATCTGGCTTATTTCAAGAAACTTAAGCAAAGTTGACATTTCCTTTTATGGACGCATTCCTTCTTTTGTATTGTAACCTTTTACCTACATACCAGAAGCTGAACCTTATCTCTAGTATAGACTGTTTTTGTAAAAGGATGTGAAATATGAGCGCTTGTGCGCATGTCTGTAAAATGTTTAACTTTTTGCTATAAAAAGGAGGGGGTAGAGCCCAGTGAGTCAGACGTGCTCCAGGGCTATCCCTGTCTATGAACACACAACCTTTTGTGCTGCGTGTCATTTCACTCGGATCCCTACCTCTAGTAAGCCAGGGACTGAGAAGGACTTAACAGCGCCATCATATTCCACAGCGCTTTACAGACATCATCATGAATGTCCCCATTGAGGCTCATAATCTAAATTCCCTATCAGTATGGCTGTGGCATGCGGGAGGAAACCGGAGACCCTAGAGGAAACCCACGGGAACACGGGGAGAACATACAAACTCCTTGCAGATGCTGTTCTTGGTGGAATTTGAAACCTGGATAGATTGGTGATAGATAGATAGATAGATAGATAGATAGATAAAAGAAAATTGAGAGATAATAGATAGATAATAGATAGATAGAGAATAGATAGATAATAGATAGATAATAGATGATATATAGATAGATAATAGATAGATGATAGATAGATAATAGATAGATGATAGATAGATAATAGATAGATAGATAATAGATAGATAGATAATAGAGAGATAGATAGATAATAGATAGATAATAGATGATAGATAGATAGATAGATAGATAATAGATAGATAATAGATAATAGATAGATAATAGATAATAGATAGATAGATGATAGATAGATAATAGATAGATAGATAGATAGATAGTTAATAGAAAGATGATAGATTATAGAAAGAAAATTGAGAGATAATAGATAGATAAATAATAGATAATAGATAGATAATAGATAGATAATAGATTGGAAATAGATAGATGGATAATAGATAGATGGCTAATCACCTGTACATATAAAAATCGCAGAATGGGGGGTTGTCATTTATAGGGAGAATATTTGCAGTCGCTAGGATGGAGGCGCACTTATTGTCTCTGTCACACACTGTCACGGTGTAGGACTGCACACTAACAAACCCGGAGGCCTCGCTGTCCATCCTGGAAGTAATCACCACCGTTCCCGTCTCTGTTAAATAGAAATATTTCTAGATGTCACACATTGCCAATTATTTTGGAGATATTAAGTGCACCCGCAGTCACTCCTCATTATAATGAGTGCGTGATCACGTAATACCAGATCAATTTGCAAATAACAGGAAATTCTAAATGAAAAGGTTTTAGCACTTAGCAGTGATTAGAAATGTTATAGGATAGTGATTTTTTTTTCCCAGCCACATGGGCCTTTTTGTTAATGGGGTCTGCCGATATTGTAGCTGCACTTTCCGATACTGCCCAAGCTAAAGACTGGGGACTGTTTCTGGGAAGAAAAAAAGTGGATCTCATTTTCTAAACTTTACATAATGAATATAGGTTTTGGAAACAGTGACACATTAATTAAGTTGCTGGATTTTGTTTCTTTTAATAATAGAATTCACCTTTGCTAATAGAGAAATAAGGATTTCCGGGGTTCAGGAGGAAAACGAGGTCGTTCATCTGGTCGGCGTCAGAGCCCGTGCAGGTGCTCACCGTCCTTCCTGCTGGAAGCTCCTCATTGAGCTGCATGGTCACCGTGTTCCCGGAGGTCTGGGTCTGGGTGGTAGTGCCAGCGGCTGTGATACTGTAAAAGCTAATAAAAGACAATACTAAACAGCTATGACTCCATCACTAATCTCAGGGGTGAAGCTATAGGGGGTGCAGAGGAAGCAGACAGTCCTGGACCGGGGTGCAAAAGAGGGTCAGGGTCCTAGGTCTCTGCGACATAGGGAGATAGCGGTAATATAAGTGGCTCATGGCAGATGGGGGCCTGGTTACCGATTTTGCATTGCCGTGCGCCTCTACTGCAGCCCAACATAATGAACAATACAATGCATACTTACACACAAGTAAGCGCAGGGTCGTTGTCATTCACATTTGTGATATGGACCATTATTTTTGCAGAGTTTGACAGAGAACCGTCACTTATGGTAACTGTGATCGTATAGCTGTATGGAAAGAAATAGTAATACATAATATTTATGGAGACAAAGATTATTATTGTGTTACATTGTATCTTGTTTTGTAATGTCGGGAACTCACTGCTTGCAACACGACCACATTCACTTACATTATGGTCCAATCATGGATCGCAAGTAGCAGTCATCATAGAGTTCTGGCCTTAAAAGGGACCTGTCACTTGTCATAAATATGTATTATTTTTACCTGGTGTAAATGCCGCTGTTCTCCTGAATCCGGCGATGTTTTTATTTTGTTTCTGCGCCTCTCCGTTGCTGAGATACAGCCCCCTCTTCCCTGTACATAATTCTAGACTTTTAAGCAAAGTGGGCGTGGTCTTCAACTCCTCTATCTGTTAGATGACCACCCGATTGGCTAAAAAAACTAGAGTTGTATACAGGTAAAAGAAGGCTGTATCTCACCAATGGTGAGGTGCAGGAACAAAAGAAAAACATTGCCGGATTCAGGAGAACAGCGGCATTTACACCAGGTTAAAAAACTGCATATTTATGGTAAGTGACAGGTCCTCTATATCTGAGAGAATACGATACCATATACCCGTACTCTAATGCAGCATCTGTGCATGTTTCATGTATTATCTGCTTTCTGATAAAAAAAAGATATTAGGAGTACTGCTCATATAGCAATCCCTTAATTTATAGTGTTGTCCAAACCAAAAATTGGATCAGTCAGCTCGGCAATCAGTTGATTGGTGGAAGGTTCAGTTTCTGAAGCAGCTGATCACCTAATTAAACTGTGACTGGCCATACATTTACTCTGCAGCGGCCACTACTGGAGAAATGCAAGCATTACATGCCGCTCATTCGAATAACTGGCTGACTTTGTAAGATCTGACTGCCAGCGAAAGAGATGCTGACAGCAATTTTCTGCTTTAGCTAATAGAGAGGGTAGGGGAGTCCCAAATAAGAGGACACTATTCCTCGAAGATGTGTATACGCTCTATAATAGGTGACAATTCCGCATTCTCTAGATGCTTTGACATAATATGATGTCAAATTAGCTATAATGAGTAGTGGCTATAAACAGCATCCCTCTTGCTTTGGAGGAGGCAGCACATTAGTCTCCTCTATGGACAATATATTGATTTTAATAGGCACTACGTGATCCTTCATCTCCCCTATAATAGGAATTAAAGGGACCCTGTCATGTTGAAAATGGTGTCTGAATTGTAGGAAGAACGTTATAGAGCCGGGGGAGCTGATCATATATATATATATATATATATATATATATATATATATATATATATATATATATATATATGTGTTTGTTGAGATCCCAGGTGTCCTCCATATGACTGTACATGTAGAGATAGCTGTCAATCACTGAATAAGACCGCCCACTGGACTCATATATAGACACCAGGGATTTAAAAAAAGAAAAAAAAACTACAAGTCAGGCTATGTTCACATGTTGCGCTTTTGTTACGTTTTCTTTTTTTTATGTCTGCAGGCAAAACCTGCTCTCTTTGCAGTAAAGAAGCTGTTTACAAAGAGCGGGTTTTGCTGCACTTTTCAGTAACATTTGTCTCTTGTGCATGCCGATATAGTTTAGTGCCTGTTGTTCCTGAAAAGCAGCAAAACCTGATACCTGCATTTTTATGCATTTTCCAATTCAGTCAGGAAAAAAAACAATGTGGGCAGCATGGTGGTTCAGTGGTTAGTACTGCATGATGGCACTGTATGGTGGCTCAGTGGTTAGCACTGTTGCTTTGCAGCACTGAGGTCCTGGATTCAAATCCCATCAAAGACAACATCTGCAAGGAGTTTGTATGTTCTCCCCGTGTTCCCGTGGGTTTCCTCCGGGTTCTCCGGTTTCCTCCCACACTCCACAGCCATACTGATAGGGAATTTAGATTGTGAGCCCCATTGGTGACAGCGATGATGATGTACGTAAAGCGCTGTGTAATTAATTACGCTATATAAGTGAGTAAAATAAATTTAAAAAAAATTAATGAGATTTCTGAAATCTCATAGCTTTTGCTGGTACTGTAAAATGCAGCTTTTAATTTGCATAAAAAAGCAGCAAAACCGCCACGTGTGAACATAGCCTTATACAGGATCTTTTCTAAGAAACCTATATGTCATTTTCTCTTCTCCATACCAGATCGGACTACATTTACAACTTGACAGGTTCCCTTTAAAGGCGTTATCAAGGACTATTTAATTTAGTTACTATGGGACTGAGAGCTAACAGTCAGTTACTTGCTACTTACTTGCCTGTTGTGCCCGGCGCCGTTCTCTGCTTCCACAGATCGGTTACTGACCGCTCCTGTCAGCGATTCAGCTGCTTCTGCTGACATCATGTTGACAGATCAGTGTCTTCTCTTTTGCTCTGTTCTGCTGACGGGATGTGAATGCCTAAGTAATGCTGATTTACAGACGGCTCCCTGCTGCCTAACTGCGGGGAGCCGGCTGTCAATCAACATGACATACACAGTCACGCCCCATCAACAGAGCAGCGCAGAAGAAGAAGAGTTGTTCTGTTGACATGGAGCAGCTGAATCGCCAGCAGGAGCAGTTGGTGACCACTCCGAGCCAGAGCCAGGTTGCCACAGTTTTTAGAGTTAAAAAAAAATTCTCAACCACCCCTTTACTTACTTGCTGATGTTCTCCTTTCAGTATCTCTAATGCCCCCTGTACTTATCATGAAAAAGTGTCCAGTCGACAAGTATCTCCCCCAACTTCCCCATACACAGGAATTATTGGCTCAACCAAGCATTATATGAGACGGAGAACAAAAGGCTCGACTGTTGAAAATCCAAGGTGCCCGATCCATTTGTCCCCCGACATCATCTGCTGGGGGAGAGTCAGGAGGTCCCCGGACTCATCAGCCCGTCAATATCTGGAGTGTAACGGTCGGAGCGCTCCTCCTCCTGTTTTGTGACAGATTGGGGGGAATAAAACATCCCTCAACATTTACCTTTTTATATTGCTCTCATAATCAAACAGCTCAGTGGTGATAATGGTTCCCGTATGGTCAATCTGAAATTCTGCATTTCCGGAAGATACTGTGAGAGAGTACTGGTGACAGAGCGAAAAGTGACATTAAAGCCTGATGCACAATGTGAACAATGGTTTATGTAGAACACGACAGTCAGACATTAGAACCTAGAATCCATGTTATAATGGTGTTTGGTAAAAACTTCTATGACTTCCCTGATCCTGAGCATGAACTGTCAGTAGCGCTAGTAGAGCGCTGCTGCTCCGGCATAGTTTGTCCGGCCGCTGCAAAGCTCCCATCCACCCGCTGTGCAAGGAGTCGCGATGCAACCACATTCACTACAAGGGGCTGCATTCCAGTTCCCCAACCAATATTTGGATGGCTTAATGGGAATCTGTCATCCAGTTTTTGTCACCTGATCTGAGAGCAGCATAATGTAGAGACAGAGACCCTGATTCCAGCGATGTGTCACTTGATGTATTTTGATAAAATCACAGTTTTATCAGCAGGAGATTATCACTAAAGGACTAGCAAACCTGCTGCCATGTAGTCCTCAATATTCATAACCACGCCCTCACCACTGATTGGCAGCTTTCTGTCTATGCACAGTGTACTCAGAAAGCTGCCAATCAATGGTGTGGGGGGCGGGGTTATAGCTCAACATTCAGAGCACCGCTAGATCTGCAGAAGAGAAAACAGGGATTTTATTAAAACTACAGCAAGCAGCCCAGTAAATGAGACATTGCTGGAATCAGGATATCTGCCCCTACACCATGCTGCTGTCAGATTACATAGCAAAAACATAAGAAAAAATATAATAGGGATGTCTACAATTCATGGAACAGTTCCTAGACACATGCATCACTAGTGGAACCTTGCTTGGGGGGGATGACAGCAGCACGAGCATGACTTTCTACAGGTCTTTTGCATTAATACAGATTGTTTTTCATTAACGTGAACAATACGTTTCTAAATAAATATCGTTAATAGTAACGACTGAAATAAATGGCGTTATTAAAGGGGTAGTCTACTTTCAGAAAACTTTCTGCTATAACCTGCGGCAGTAGAAAAAAAAAGTGTATTTTTAACCCTGTCCGCCGCTGTCCGCGCCTCTGGCGTTTAACTGCAGCGCTGATGTCTTGTAGCCAATCAGTGAGCTCCATCTACACGGTCAGAGTTGCTGAGAACAGTGATTGGCGGCAGTGCTGTTTGTGTGATGTCAGCGCTGCAGACGAATAGCAGAGACCAGAGCAGAAGCTGAGAGATGGCAGGATGCGGGGAGGGTAGGTAACAACTACCGCACCTGTAGCAGAAAGTTTTCCGAAAGGTGTCTGCGGGGTCTACGGAGCGGACCACTGAGGTACATAGCACATATATATAATTTTTTCATCATTTCACCCTAGTTGGATTTTTTTCTCATTTTTGTGAATGGCGTGATTCAAACCTACGACTCATCTCACACTATACAACCATATGGTTACGTCAAAGGAAAAATAAAACAAAAAAATCTACGGCGCAAAAAAACAAAAATGATCTGGGTCCTTAAAGGGTGAAGAAGGTTCAACTCCACCTGGCTGGTATGTATGGGGTTACTTTGGTTGTCATGCATAATTACTTATGAGATTTCCCCATGAATTGCTCACAATGAGAGATTATATTTACCTAATGGATTAGCAATAAGTCGACAATTAAGTCACCGCGAACCTGCGGAGGAGCGACGTAACTGCAGGTCTCCTGGTAACACCACACATACTGCAAGCCCTGAACCAGGAGACAAAGGCCAATGAACAGGAATGTGGACGGTGCCAACTTCTGCCCGGTGGCCACATTGTACAGAATCCGGCCATTTAAAGGCCAAACCGCATGATGATGGTTTGCAGCCGCTTTGGGTCATTGTGTTATTGTCCAGGAGTTCCCCAAAACAGGAGAGATCCCCCCACAAAGACTGATGACAGCTGACGATAGATAGATAGATAGATAGATAGATAGATAGATAGATAGATAGATAGATAGATAGATAGATAGATAGATGATGGATAGATAATAGATATATGGATAATAGATAAATAATGGATAGATAGATAATAGATAAATAATGGATAGATAGATATATAGATAGATAGATAGATAATAGATAGATAGATAATAGATGGATAGATGATGGATAGATATATAATAGATATATGGATAATACATAGATAATAGATATATGGATAATAGATAGATAATAGATATATGGATAATAGATAAATAATAGATGGATAGATAGATAGATAGATAGATAGATAGATAGATAGATAGATATATGGATAATAGATAGATAGATAGATAGATTATATATAATAGATAGTAGATAAATAGATAATAGATAGATAGATGATAGATAGATAGATGATAGATAGATAGATAGATAGATAGATAGATAGATAGATAGATAGATAGATAGATAGATAGATAGATAGATAATAGATAGATAGATAATATTTCATTGACTTACCCAAATTAGGGCTTTTGGGACAAACTGTTCTTTTGAATGAAACCGTTCATTTTAACATACTGTATAATTTATTGTGAAAAAGGGAAAAAAAAATCAAATGTGGTAAAGTGTTGAAAAAAAAACCACCACAATTTCACAGCTATTGTTTTTTGAAGTATTTCGTTATTATGATAGTCATTGTAGGAAAAAATTGACCTAGTAACATGATTTCCAGGTCGACGATTATGGCGATACCAAAATTTGCTTAGAGTTCATATAAGTAGGGAAAAAAATGTTGGAAAAATGTAAAAAGATAAAGAAACTATTTGGTTTGTGTTGCCATTTTCTAAGATCAATAACATTTTTATGTGATTTTCTATGTAGTGAATTGTCATTTTTATTAATCTCATTTTAGTGTACATACAATGTTTTCATTGCTTTTTTTAGCATTTCTTCAAAGAGATGTGGAAACCAAAATATTGCAATTTTGGTGTTTTACTTTTCTTCTCATTGTTTACATCTTACAAGTTTATTCATTTTATATTTTGATAGATCAGTATTTTACAGATGCCAAATAAAAGTTTTTTTTATTTTTTTTTTTTATTTCTCGATTTTTAAACTAGAAAAAGAAGGTGGTTCGCGTTTTTGTTTTGTTTCGTTTTTTTAAAAACTTAAAAAAAAAAAAAAAAAAAAGAAAGGCTGGTTTTCACAGGAAAACATAGATGGCCACCAGGACAATACAGCAGCACCGTACGATCCCAATCGTGCCATTTAAATGCCCCCGATAGGGATAGTGACAGTGACATGTAAATAGTTAAACATCGGCGATCAGATGTATCAGAGCATTTCGGATTATTAAACATCAATATAAGCTGCTTGATTGTCACCTGCAGAACATCTTTATCCGGGTCCTTGGCCGCCACTTTGTAAATGACAGTGGAAACAGGAGTATTTTCAGGAATATAAAGCTCGGCATCTGTAAGAGGAACGACTGGCTTATAATTTGGGAAGTTATCTTCATTGTTTCTAACACAAAACATCCAATGATTTATGCATAATGGATCCACAAAGGAAGGTAAGCCATCCCATAATCTCTAAGGACGTCTCTGTTTTAATAAATTCTTGTATTTTTCCCAAGAAATAACAATCCTAGGGCATTTTTTTAGGTTAACTCTGCATTGTGCCTCTGCTGTTCTTCCTGGACATGTTCTTCCTGGACATGTCATTGAGGTGTTTCCCTGTGCACTACAAATTGTCTCTTCAGAGAGGAAAAGTTCTAGAACTCTAGCGCCACCTATAGGAAGTAGCAATCCTAACAGTCAATGTCGACTCTCTAACGAGCCTTGTCACATGACTTAGGATAAAAGCCAAAATGTCACTTTGTCAGATCTCACACTTTGCACTGACGAGGGGCAGTATCCCAAAACAGTGTCTGCAAATTAAGATTTTGTTTTTGGCCTTTATCCTAAGTCATGTGACAAGGCTCGGTAAAGAGTCGATATTGACTTTTAGGATTGTTACTTCCTATAGGTGTCACTAGACTTCTAGTCCTCTTCCTCTCTGAAGAGACAATTTACATATTTCCCAGTTGAGTATTGTGGCTTTAAAGTCTCCTCATCTTGACATGTCAATCTCCGCAAAGAGAAACGTTACCCCTTGGATGCCTGTACACTGTGACACCGTTCATGCCGATGGTGATAGACCGTGTAGGGACACAACCTTTTGACTACTGAAATGGTGACACCAGGCTGGCAATTTATACATTTCCAGGTGGAATAATAGAGAAATAGGACAAAGCAGATTTTTATGAATACAAATATTGACATGATCCTTTTTAAAGTTGCATTCCAGCAAATGCTAAAAGTCCAACTTTGACCTTGAGTGGAGACTCTGAACCACATTGCTTCAATTCCCTAATACCTGCCAATCTGAAGAGTCAAGAGGTTCCACCACCGGCCCAGTCCGGCAGTTGATATCACCCATTATGGAAACTGTAGTGGGCAGCGATGTCCTCAGGAGGGGTAGAGCTAGAAGGGGGCAACTGGGACATTTACTCCAGGTGCTTGCAGTGGAGAGAAGAGGTGCTCAACAAACCACCTCCCTTGGGGCACAGTTAAACGGCGGTATAATTCGGACCGAGAATGGAGCACAGTACTCGGACTCGCCATAGCTCTCCCAACCCAAGACTTACAGCTGCATAGAAATATATGAAGCTTGGGTCGTGAAAGCCGCCGGCCAGTCTTTGCGTTGCAATCCCATCTCAGTCCGATTTATATGCACATCTGACTGCGCCCTTGGGCTAAGATATTTGGGTACAAAGAGAGAGTGCTCAAATGAACCATTTTCCCCAAGGGGAAGAAATGCCTAGCTAACAGTGATGAGCGAATCCGAGCATGGTCGGGTGCTAACCAAGTGTCTTCGTCATGCTCGAAAAATATGTCCGAGTCCCCGCATCTGCATGTTTCGTGGCCATTCGACATCCCTGCATGTGTTGCGGCTGTCGAAAAGCTGTGAGACATGCAGGCACTGGGTCTCGAACATATTTTTTGAGCATGCTGGTGATGTTCGTTCATCACTACAAGCTATAGCCCTCAGGCCGAGCCCATGCTCAGACGAGGAGACCCAGCCCAAGTGTCCAGTCTCTTGACCTAAGAAAACTGTGCCATGAGAATAAATGGGGCATTTAGCTCAGCTCAGAAGACCCAGTGATTTGGCCATGTCTTCGTCAGTGTTTCACAAACTCAATAAACTGCCCTTACTCAAATAAACTTTTGATGAGTGTCACTTTAAAGGGTATATTCGTTTTTTGTTTCACGTCTTATATAGATGTAGTTCACTTAAAACGTTGACCACAACTTATAAAGCATTTACCTTAAACTATTTTATGTATAGTAGACTATCATCAGCCACAGATGCATTTACTATTCTGCTACATGATCCACAGCTCTAAATACCAAGTACAGACAGAATTATTTCCGCCAGCAGCCACCACTAGAGGGAGACTACGAGCTCACTGCATACAGTTCATAAACTTAATAGTAAATCAGTATACAGTAAGCTCCCCCTGCATATTATCATGTCACCCTTTGCTTATGTCATAAATTTGGAGGTCTCTGAAGAAAAATACAGTTCTGACCACAACAAACAAATATAATAATCAAAGCAGATAACCCTGATGATAAAAGATGAGTATTGACTTCAATGCTAACTGGTTGTCAGTTACTATCCTTTTTTTTTATCATGAGTGATTAATCACATCTTATGTATCGGGTGCAATTTACCTTTTTCGGCCAAAGTTCCGGTGAACACCGGGGGTTTGTTGACCTTGGATATCTCAATGACAATGGACTGAGTGGCTGTGGTCCCTTTACTGTCCTCAACAAGGATTTGAAGGGTGTATAGAGGGACGGCTTCAAAGTCCAGCTTGGGAGTACTGGTTGTTATTAGCTGGTCAGAAGAATGGACAAGGAGAAGCAGAAATAATTATCCACAATAAAGTAAAGGAAAAATATGTCACGTGTGTCAATCCAAATCCTTGTGTGATCTGAAAGTGGAGATAACGGGAGAAGGAGGTTGTTTTCTAAAGTCAGCCAAATGTTGAGGGACCGTCCGACCATCAGGTGTCTATGGGGGGCTCCGACTCTCCTCCAACAGATGATGTCAGAGAGGAGAAGGATCAGACTGGTGGAATTTCATCATCTAAGCCTTATGTTTCAAGAAATGTCTGGTAATAAGACATGGTCAAAAAAGGTGGGTTAGGGCTTATTTTCAGGGGATGTCTTATTTTGTCCCATATTTATTCTTAAACAACAAAAAAAAACATTATTTAAATATAATCATGTCATCACATTCTGGGGCATCAGCAAGACTCTCCAAACCCTGAATTCAATCATGAATTTCTTGAGATCCCATTTCCTTTTTCCATGTACAACAATCTACTCCTTAGACAGGCTGACGAAGAACGATGGGGTTAGAACGATCACCGATAGATCACTCTGTCCAAGGATGGACTGGCCCACCAGAGAACCTGAGAATCGACAGGCTGACGAAGAACGATGGGGTTAGAACGATCACCGATAGATCACTCTGTCCAGGGATGGACTGGCCCACCAGAGAACCTGAGAATCGACAGGCTGACGAAGAACGATGGGGTTAGAACGATCACCGATAGATCACTCTGTCCAGGGATGGACTGGCCCACCAGAGAACCTGAGAATCGACAGGCTGACGAAGAACGATGGGGTTAGAACGATCACCGATAGATCACTCTGTCCAGGGATGGACTGGCCCACCAGAGAACCTGAGAATCCTCCAGTGGGCCCTGGCTTCTCCTTCATGAGAGATCATAGTGCAAACCTTGAAGTTGCTAAGGGGCTCTTCACTGGAGGAGAAAGGTGGGCCCTCAGAATCAAATCGTCCGGTGGGCCCAATGTTCTTCAGTCTGACACTGATTCTGTCCCCATACACGTTATCGACAGCACATCTCCTGCTTATATATACTGAAAAAAAAAACCTTCTGGCGCCGGCAGCACCATCTTGCTTCTCCAAGAAAGTGATGCCTGTGCCTGCGCAGTAGCACCTATCGACTTTTTTAGTTCAAGAGACTCAACGCTTTGGAGCTAAAACTTTGCATACGTCTGGGTAAATAAAATATCTACTTTAGGTTCATCTATCCAATAATACATAATCAATTTTTGGTTTCAACTGTGATAGATTAGATAAAACATTAAGACTATACTATATATACAGGAAATATATTGTTTTCACGAAGGCCAAGTAATGTGATGTGTCCTTTACAAGGGAACAGCTTGCCCCCAAATCCCTTCAATCTGCAACCTGTTCATCATCTTCCCTGAAAAATGTCAATAGTTATTATCACAGCGACATCGACATGGGAAATAAATTCCAGTTAATCTGAATCTACATAGAAAAATGATCCGATGCCGCTAAATAAACTGCGGAGATGAAAAAAAAAACGGAAACTCACCGGAAAGGTGATTAAACTATTATAAGAGCGCTGACCGGAATCAGTAGCTTTTCTTACCTCCCAGTAATTCACAGCTTTCCGAATAATGGTGAATGGGTGTGTCACCGGATTTGAGTTCACTATAAAAGGTGCTCCGACTATCGAATCGTATTGTAGAGCGGTCGCCGTGATCTTGGCCACCAGCGTGCTTCGAGGGGCGTTTTCCGGAATGGTCACGTTGTTTGGCAAATTTAATGTTGGAGCAGAATAAATCACTGATGAAGAGGAAAGCAAATGACAGAAGACAGTATATAATAATAATAAAAATATATATATTTGTATATCTCAGCAGGTTTTTGCTCTGTAATCTGATGTACAGTAGATGATGAGACCATCTCCATCTTATAGGACTGTGTATTATTTTTCCTTCCATAAAAACAGTGTTTTATCACCAGGAGATTATCACTACAGGATTAGTTGTCTGGTGCCTCCAAGTCCTCCTGCTCTGTGTAACCCTGCCCCCAGCACTGATTGGCAGCTTTCTGTCTATGTACACTTTACACAGAAAGTGACCAATCAGTGGTATGGGGTGGAGTTATGAAGAAATCAGCATTTAAAGCACTGCTGGATCTGCAGCAGATAAAACAGTGATTTTATCAAAATTACTCCAGGTAGACCAGTAAGTGACACATCATTGGAATCAGGGTCACTACCAGTACATTATTATGCTTTCATGTTACATAGCAAAAACCTGTTGAAAGTTTTTTCTTTAAATGGCAATTCTGTGGCAGAAATCCAAGGGTCAACAGTTGACTTTTTCTGACATTCCAAAACTAGCGTTATCTAGTACTTCGGAAGGGCCTTAGGAAACCCCCCAAGGTGGCACAGCATAGATATGACTATGTCTGCACCCCCTATAACTAAAGCACAGCTATGCCAAAGCCCCTGATCTAGGCACAAGCAGAAATATCGAAGTCATTTATACTAACCTTGAAAAATGCTGAACAATAACGGCAGCAGTCGCACGCTCATCTTGCTAATGATGAAGAGCAGACCTGTGTGACCTTACAATACTGCCACTTGATGATTTCTTATACCGAGCAGGGCACTCCTTCCAGAGAAACATTATACCTCACAAAGGTGTGCTTTGGGCACAGACACAAGCAACGACCAGCGGAGCACTTAGTATTACCAAAAGTGTTTATCTAGATACAACATTACTTCCATGATCGGAGAATTCAGAGGAGATCAAGCCGAACGCAACAAACATTGCCATCCGTGATACAAAGAGATAGTTACAACACATGAAACCACATTATTATTACCAGGCTAGTCTATACATGCAAGAATAGCACCTGCTACATAGAGATGGAGTAAGGAGGAACTGGCCAAGAAGACAATGTTCCACTCTCGTGAAGATCGAAAGTTAATCCCACTCAGATCCTAAACACGTTTGGTTAAGACAATGGATTCCAAAGGATTTTCCACTGATCGATTTATGCACATGGCAGTGTCCCGTGCCACAGGATGACGTGATGAAGATGAGGATTTAGAACCCAAAACAGGGTTGAGGGTTCAAAACTACACGCTCATTTATTAATCTTGGGGGAACACCCTGAAATTGGTGGTTGCAACTCAAAGTCGCTTAAAGGAATTGATCGTAACAATGTATTACCTATCCACCAGTTAGGTCATAAGTTGCCAATCACTGGTGTTCTGACCATTGAAGAATGGAGCTATGGAGCCCCCATATGAATGGAGACATGGTTGGCAATGAACAATTCAAATTTTAAGGGACTGATGTAGGTTGGCAAACGCTGTACTCAGCTGTCATCTACGTCTCATAAATAATGAAAGGAGCAGTGGTATAGATACTCGATTGCTCCATTCAAACAGTGGATTAGTGGAGGTTCCAGCAGTCGGAACTCCAGAGATCGGCAACGTATTACCTATTCTCTTGATGTTCTCACCAACTTTCTGCTGCGTCAAATGCTAAGTGTCACTTACATGTTCATTCCATAAAACCACTTCTTCTAAAAAAGTACGTTGGTGTGACTTTATAAATCGGTTGGCATATTGCTAGTGGTGCCCAAAGATCTGAAGACTGGATCAAGGGGACACTTTTGTAACGTAAGGGGCCCCTATGTTACACTGAGGTCTGAGGAACCTGACCATGTCTCAGAGATTGTACACAACTCTAGGTATATGCTCAACCAGTTCCTACTTTTAAGGTCCCTCTCGCCTCCCCCCAACAGCACAATACCTATTTGCCATCGATTCTGCACAATGACAGACAGGACCCTAAATGAAGATGCCTGTAGGTCTCTAGGCAATGTTGGACTGTCCATGATGCCTATATGAGGACCTCTATTTCCCTCAAAAATCAATAAATGATACGCCATGCAGGTCCATCCTCTTCACCTCCCAGCATTCCGAATTCTCTTTCGCCTGCAGTGCATGTGGCATTAAATGGTGTCAATCAAATTAGTGCCCGTCCAAGAAATGTATCAGCGGCTGGACCCTACTGGGCTGCTCTCTATGATATTTCAAAGAGGACGGTCCCAAGAGAAAAAAAGTCCAAAAACCCAAATAAAAATGGGCTTGTTTCAGGAGACTAATCCTGGTAGATGATGGATTTCTAAAAAGTTCTGTTATTGAACATACTGTGCTGCAAATAAAGGGGACCTGTCATCAGAAGGACTGCGTTACCAGGCGTCAAGGTCTTTACGCACTCATTGGGCCACTTAGCGCTCGTTAGCAAGTAGCAAAAACAATATTCATAGATCATTTTTGGAGGCAATGTAAGGACAGATTGTTAGGATATTGGTTTGATGGCAAAAAACATGATAGCACCACTTTAGAAGAAGGAAACTTGATGACAGGTTCATTTTAAAGACTGTTGACAACATTTCTGGGATGGTTTAAATCCTGACCTCAGCTTCACCACCTCTTCGGAGAACCCCTGGCCAACCCCAGAATGCTCACTTTTGGGTGGGGTTTACATAAAAACATCTCAGGACAGTTGACAAGTGTAAGTAATGTACCATATTTATATTTGGCTGCATTGGAACCCAGTGTGTCCTTCTGAAACCTAATAATCTAGAACACTGAATAATCCGTCACCTGTAGGTTTTACGTGGTGGCGTTGTGCATAATAGAGTTTTGATAACATCTTCTACCTTTAGACGAGTTAAACATTTACTGTGGGGTAGTCTTTTCACATGGTTATTATTCATTGAGTGATTTACAAGCGATAGCTCAGAGCTCATCCCATGGATATATTACACTCAACTGTTAGATTCTTGTCTATAAAAATGTACAAATGAATCTGGCGGTTATATTTATTTATATGTGTACAACCGTAACCTGACAATGCAGGAACTGAGGACAGCACAGACTCTGCCAGGTAAAGCCTGGATTCTTTATTTGGGTTTGATGGCATCATCTTTCCCTGTAGTTTTCATGACAATACAAAGGTTTTCTTAGGAATGAATATTCACCACAATTTATTTATATTTTCAATCATTCTATTTAAAAATTATGCTATGGCGATCACTGGCTGTCTACCTTCTAAGTAACTTGATACAATCTGCCTGTTGTTAGGTGTAATCATCTCTGCAAAGATACCAAGATAAGTTACAGTAAATAGAGGTGGGTCTTTTTCTCTACAATAAGTGGGAGGGGTCTTTGTCTCTACAGTAAGTGGGGGCGGGTCTTTGTCTCCACAGAAAGTGAAGGTGGGTCTTTGTCCCTACAGTAAGTGGGGGTGAGTCTTTGTCTCTACAGTAAGTGAAGGTTGGTCTTTATCTCTACAGTAAGTGGGGGTGGGTATTTTGCTCTAAAGTAAATGAGGGATGTTCTTTGGCTCTCCATTAAGTGGGGGCGAGTCTTTGGCTGTACAGCAAGAGAGGTGGGTCTTTAGCTGTACAGTTAGCGAGGTGGGTCTTTGTCTCTTTACACTAAGTGTGGGTGGCTCTTTGTCTCCATAGTAAGTGGGGTGGCTTTTAGACTCTTTACAGTAAGTGGGGTGGGTTTTAGTCTCTTTACAGTAAGTGGGGTGGTGCTTTGTCTCTTTACAGTAAGTGGGGGAGGGTCTTTGTATCTTCAGTAAGTGGAGGCAGGCCTTTGTCTCTACAGTAAGTGGGGACAGTTCTTTGTCTCTACAGTAAGTGGGGGTGTGTCTTTGGCTCTACAGTAAGTGTTGGCAGATCTTTGTCTCTACAGTAAGTGGGGGTGTGTCTTTGTCTCTACAGTAAGTGGGGGCAGGTCTTTGGCTCTACAGTAAGTGTTGGCAGATCTTTGTCTCTACAGTAAGTGGGGGTGTGTCTTTGTCTCTACAGTAAGTGGGGGCAGGTCTTTGGCTCTACAGTAAGTGTTGGCAGATCTTTGTCTCTACAGTAAGTGGGGGGGTGTCTTTGTCTCTACAGTAAGTGGGGGCAGGTCTTTGGCTCTACAGTAAGTGTTGGCAGATCTTTGTCTCTACCGTAAGTGGGGGTGGGTCTTTGTCTCTCTACAGTAAGTGGGGTCGTGATTTTCTCTTTCCAGTAAGTGGGGGCAGGTCATTGTCTCTAAACTAAGTGAGGTGGGTCTTTGACTGTAAAGAAATAAGGGGTGGGTATTTGTCTGTTTACACTAAATGGGGGCAAGTCTTTGTCTGTTTACAATAAGTGAGGGTGGGTCTTTGTCTATGTTACTACTCTCCTGTCTGTAAACTGCATACAGGCTTACCAGTAAGGTGGGCTTTCAATTTGGGGCATGCAAGCCATTGGTAAAAGCAGTACATGCTGGAAAATAGGAAAAATAAAGTATGAGCCGCTATATTGCTAGCACAATCCCCACTTAAAAGTAGATGGCAAGTTACCGAGTCTGAGCATTGGGACAAGACATGTTAGATTTGTGGGGGATAAGGGCAGTACATCCATGCTGTTACTCTGGTTTTGGATGAATGGACAGTTAGTCTTAAAGGGAAGCTATGATCAGAAAATAATTTACTATTTAAAATCAAGCTTTTGTGTTAAATATACAGTATATTTTCTTAAATATTTTGACAATGGTGTTTTTTTCCGCATCACAATATTTATTAAAAAAAAACAGCTCTGTCTCCTCTGTGTACAGCAGGTCACAGCTGGCAGATTCTAAGCCCCAGCTCCAATTCCGGTGATCTATCTCTGCTTCTCTGTTACTGAGGACTGAGGACACCTTACAACCAGGAGTGGACAGAAAGCTACCGTGGAGGCAGACACCTAGTGATCAGCACATTAGGGCATTTTTACAGGGCTAAGGCGACATTTTCTGAAATCAGATAATTTGCGAAATTGGTTCTTAGTACATCAACTATGACGTAGAGATAATCTTCATGAAACTACAGTAACCATTTAAATCCTGTGACTCTCAGGTGACACTTTGTTTGATTCTAAACATTCTGCTCCCTTTTCGTTTCTATCCAGTCCGTACCGCTAGGAGACAAACTGGATAGTTTCTCCTCCACTAATAACTCGAGCTCTAATTCTAGATCCTCCTATGCCGACAGCCCCCACATATGCTTCCTTAGACCCTACAGACCCGGGTCCGTGCTCGGCAATGCATAGTGCTGGTCAGAGGCCAGCAGCTAATGTTGGCGTGCATGTGATTGCGGGGAACATGGCAGTGACTTCATGTGCTCCCTTTCGCTTACACGCCTAAGTCAGTGTCAGTTGCCGACTTCAGAAAAGGACACCGACAAAGTTGTTTACCCACTATTTTGTCCGTCCAGTTTTGGGGGGTTTGTTTGAAATTATGTCCAATTTGTCTTTTCTCTCCTTTTTTGTTTTGTTCCAATACACACAAAGGAAATAAACATATTTATAACAAATAGTGTAATTGCAATAATTTTCTGGGAAAAATACTTCATTTTCTGGAACAATTTCAAGTGTGCCAATATTTTCGGCCATGACTGTATATGCCAGAATGGGGGGGGGGGGGGGGGAGGCGGTCCAGTGTCCTAGTTACGCCACTTTAGGTGCCAGATGAAGACCAGAGATGCTTATCTGACCGATGCGCTTACACTGGGATGTCCATGTAAAGCTCTAAAATACGTGATTCAGACGGAACCATCGACGGAAGATTCCCTATAGTGAGGCAGATGGAGGCACAGTGGATGCCGTCTTACCTGTGATCCGGCAGTGTCCTCCTTTTTAGAATTGCATAAAAGTGCCGTCGACCACAGTTTTTCGCACTTCTGAAAAGAAGGACTCTGCTGAACAGAGGCCAGACGGAGTCTGCCTCATTATAGTGAATGGATCCCTCGGAGGTTTCATCTGAATCATCTGAAACGTCACTCAGAGATTTAAATGGAAACCTCAAAGTAAGTGCTCAGCGTAGAGCACCGGATAACTGTGATCCCAAATGTTGTGTAAAATTTTCCCAATAAAAGCTTCAACTTAATCCACAAAAAAAGCATGTCCTCACTCAGGTCCGTCATTGGAAATATAGGGGGCTTCCACGTTACTGGTAGCACAAAGGAGAGTCAGCAATAGTATGGTCTATATGACCCACTTGTAAACACTCTTAATTAATATATGACCGACTAGCAAGAAGAGATGTTATAAATTAATAAAACTAGATAATTCATACAAAATAAAAACACACAGTGATAAAGTGCAAGTGCAAAAAAATTACCAGTGTTCAATAAGAAATAGTTTGATCTCACCATTGTTGTAGAGCTTCACTGCAGGTTGCTGTAATACAGAAGTATGGAAGATGACCATATAGGCAAAGGGGGGCAAATTTCTATTATCCCTTGCCGTGCCCATGCATTGCTCCTGCCCTTACAAGGACAGTCCCCATGTAAGGCTACTAAGATGTACCCAGCAGATTGGTTATGGTCTCCATAATTATAATTATCATTATATACTTTTATAAGGTGCAAGCATATTCCACAGCATTTTGCAAAACTGGACTTTTCAGCATAAGAAATAATGGTACTGATGCAATAAGTAGCAGAGCTGGTTGTGCTCAGGGTACCAGCCATAGGTAGATTGTAAGATTCTGCTGCCCTCTGCTGTTATCACTGCATCTGATGACAGAGGAGCCACCATCATGGCAGAATTCCTTATTACAAGGCTGCACTGTACCA
Source organism: Ranitomeya variabilis (assembly GCF_051348905.1). Taxonomy (NCBI): domain Eukaryota; kingdom Metazoa; phylum Chordata; class Amphibia; order Anura; family Dendrobatidae; genus Ranitomeya; species Ranitomeya variabilis. The sequence continues at coordinate 195,439,729 of NC_135239.1, forward strand.
GCACTTGTTTAGCATTGCATCTCATATATATTATATATATATTTGCACATGTCATTATATAATTCAGCACAGCTCATGATACGGATCTCTAATGCTAATATACAGCAAGAAGATTATCCTACTGCTGGCAACATTTAGGTGGTCAACTGCAATCCGAAGAGGAACCTGACAGCTAGTGTTCAGTTTCCCTGCAGCACCCCCAGAGGTGACATCAAGCATTACACATTTCCCAATTAAAGATCATCAATATAAAATCTGTAAAAATTAAGGTCAAATCCCTTTAAAGGGACTATCAATATGATTCCCCTCCCAAAAAAAGAAATATTGATATATGCATGTAGCTCTGAGAAATCCGTGTTTGAATTGATGTGCAAATGAGGCTGAAGGACTATAGTAGATCTGAAGCCTCTGCCACTCCAGCTCTATTCCCTGCCCAGCGCCTCCTCCACCTCCTCCTTGTTTTGAATGACAGACTGTATGCCATGTAACTTCTGGCAAAAGAGACGTCAGTCAGGCAGCAGGAGGAGGCGATGCTGGGAGAGGAATAGAGCTGGAGTGACAGATGCTTCAGATCTACCATAGTCCTTCAGCCTCATTTGCATATCAATTCAAACTCAAATTTCTCAGTAATGGAGGAAAGGACTGGTCATGTGAATATATTGCTGGAATTGTCTTTTAAAAAAAAAGCTACATGTGCATATAAAATTAGTTCCGGGGGGCGAAATCCTACTAACAGATTCCCTTTAAATCAGCTGAACATTTCAAAATGATTTCCGAAACCAAAAGGTGAACTTAAAGAGGTTTTCTGCAGTTATTGCTTCCATTACACATAACATAAGTGATCTGAACCAGCATGTCCATACAATCATGGCTGTCCCGGTATGGTGGAAGTTCTAGTTTCACAACAGCTGAAAATCCACGCGTTGGACACCACTGCCCTATAGTTTCTACAGTGTTGACTGCTCTCTGATCAGTGACTTTAGACAAATAACAGACTTCGTCCTCGGTTGTTTTCCTGCCTCATCTTTTACACTTCATCGAAGATCCCTGTGTACTCATCGTCGTGATACATATTTGCTTCAAGTTCTTCAACATTCAGCTCTCAAGGACAGAGGAGCGATGGAAGAGGAATTTCACAAACCTCCGATGAATGTTTCATGCTCTAATAAAGCCTCAGAAAGTCTGGGAAAAGTTCTGACTCCTTCTACCTCTTCTACACGAAGGATACGTCTGGCTTATAAGCCGATGTGACTTGCTGGAAATCTCGTTGGAATTAGTAGTGGGAACGTTAATGGAATAACATTCGACCTTGGACATCATTCAAGTCTATAGAACATGACCAGACCACCAGTTTGAGAGTTCAAGGCAAAATAGTCATGGAACCAAAGCCGAAGGCATCGGAGTCTCAGTCCCTTATCAAGAAGAGGGGCAGAGGATCCCAGACAAACAAGGGCGGTTCTTCTCAGACGAAACGAAAAGGCATTATCAGGTAATGGCCACTGCTGACCTCAGGCAAAGATCATCTAAAAAGGTCCAATTGTGTGTATGTTGCAACAACAGTTAGGCTGGACAGACACCTTATATAGCTGTCGGACCAATAATGTCCCCCACTGTAGTCCCATACCATAATAATGACCCCCATTGTAGTCCCATACCATAATAATGACCCCCCATTGTGGCTCCAAACCCTAATAATGTCCCCAAATATGTCCTCATACATTCATAATGAACCCCATTGTGGCCCCATACTCTGATAATATCCTTCATTGTGGTCACATACCCTGATAATATCCCCCATTGCGACCCTAAACACTGATAATGCCCCCCATTGTGGCCCCATACCCTAATGTCATCCATTGTGTTCATACCCTATAATGTCCCCCATTTTCACCCCAAATCCTAATATTGTCCCCACTGTGGCCTCATACCTTAATAATGTCCCCCATTGTAGTAAAACATTCAAATATATCCCCCATTATGGTCCTATACCCTAATAAAGCCCTAAATTGTAGCCTTCCATCCTAATAATGTCCCCCATTGTGGCCTCATAGCTTAATAATGTCTCCCATTGAGGCCCCATGCCTTGAAACATCCCTCATTGTGGATCCATATTTTAAAATGTCCCCCATTGTGGCCTCATACCCTATTAAAGCCACCCATTGTAGCACCCCACTCTAATACTGTCCTACCTTGTAGCCCTATACCTTAATGTCCCCCATTATGGCCCCATACCCTAATAATATCCCCCATTGTAGCCCTATACCTTAATATCCCCAATTGTGGCCCCATATCCTAATAATGTCCTCTATCGTGGCTCCATAGCCTAATGATGTTCCTCATTGTGGCCCCCATACATTTTTTACATTGGATGTAAGCCATTGAAGGAATCAGCACTGAATTGGACAAATGGGAAGAATAATGGAGGCATTGGGTGACCGCGTGACAGCTGCCAGCTGCTTAACTTTTGGGCAACAGATTACCCAATTGTTATGGTAATTTTTTACATATGACCAAAATGTAACCCTGGTCAGAAAGCGTACTTTTGTGCCTTATAGATATCCTCCAGCACCGATGGGTTTGGTTACACTTAGCACTACTGGCCCAATTTGAGACATTTTTCTTATATTGTTTTCAGTATATGAAGATCTTACGTAGAGATTAGTAAATCAACAAATCATATTTGTTTCAAATTTCAACCAAATTTTGGATTCTGGCAGATCTGAAATTTTTGCCATTTGATTCACACACATCCATCAAAATGGCAACCAGTCGGTGAGCAATTTTCTGTCTTAGTTTGATGGATTGGAAAGGGGGTAAGATGGTAAATCACATCACCCGTCCGTATGCCACCTCTGCCGTTCCCGTGTCCTCCATGTTGGTCTCCGATACTTCCAATCTATGGCATCAACCTTGGGGTCAAAGCATAAGAAACGTCTTTTCGCAGTGTTGATTTGGACCGAATCTGATCCTCTAGTCAAATTGAGCAAATCCTCCTGAAATTAATTTCTAAAGTATCATTTATACCTGCTTAATTACAACAGTATGGCTGCATACTGCCCTGGAAACCATCACTCATGATACTCTTCATGCAGGTGGCATGGAGCTGTCTCAACCAACCTACTAAACCAAAAAGTCCTTGTCCCCAATGAAGAACTATCAAGTGACAGCGATTCTGGATCCCCCATAACCCGAGGACACAAGAAAAAAAGTGTGGGGCAAAAGATGAAAATTTTTATGGATAAAGTACTAACCACCAGAATAAAGGAAGCCAAGCCTGTGAACGTCCTTCAGGCTGCATCTTCTGGGAATGAGTCACTGGAGATGTCCCACAAACAGCATCATCTTCCTAAAATGATTCAACACCTCGCACTCCCACGGGAAAGAGTCAAAGGGTCAGGAAGGAGGATCTCACGAGCTGGTAAGAAGGTCAATCATTTTGTACAAATGTCATTTAGGCTGTGTCGGCTACATCTGTCTAGCAGGGACAAACATGTAAACTATGTGCACAGAACGTATTGTCCATCACATTCCTGCTCACTTCCAGGAAAACTCATAGACTTCCGAAAACGCCGATAGAATGTTATGCCCAATCAGATTCCAGCTCTTGCTTTTAGGTGCCCTTAAAACCAGTAACTTAACCTGTTACTACAGGAACTTGCTTAATTTTCACTTTGACCCTTCTTTAATAAATCTTCCCGTTGTATGATCCAACTTTGGCCGAGTTGTGAGCGGGAAATTTTTTTAATTTTTTTTTGCTTTTTAGTTTTTCTCTCTCTTTTTAGAAGTGCCGTAATTTTATTTTTATTTTTCTATCAATATATCATTATGGAGGCTTTTTTATTTTTACATTTTTTTCCAAGACGGGTTGTGGCTTTGAATAACTGAAAAATGTGGGAATGGTTAAAAAAAATGCAATTCTGCCATTTGTTTTTGAAACGTTTATTTTGTAGTAAAATTACCTGGAAGTCAGTAAAATTATTATTATTATTATTAACAAACTTATAAGATTTTTCTTTATATTTTAGTAGTTAAAAAATTCAAAACTGAAAAAAAAATTGTTCCGTTTCGCCATTTTACTGAAACCTGTAATTTTTTTTTTTTCATTGACGGAGCTGTATGATGGCTTGTTTTTCACGCATCAAGCTCTTGTTTATATTCATACTATTGTGGGGTACATGCAGTGTTTTCATTGCACTTTTTATGGAGATGCGGTGATCGAAAAACAACAATAAAAGCTGTATAGAAATACGTGTCAAACTCGGGTCGGGAGAGCCGCCATCCAGTCCAAGCATTGCAATGCGATCCTCGTCTGTGTTACACGGCCGTCTGACTGTGACCTTAAGGCCCAATTCATGATAAATGACTTGCACTTGTTTGTGTTTGTTTTTTCCTAAGTCACTTTTATTTATTTTTTGTTTTATGATATTTTTTGCTCCAAATTTTAACCTTTTTTGGACCTTTTGCATGCAGAAAGTCTCACGGTCCTCCAAAATGTTGCAAAATTTGCAGGGAAAAAGACAGACATACATAAAATCACTCCAAAGAGGGGGGATTGGAGTACATTTCTGCAAAAAAATTAGAAATTTTTCAAAAAGTTGCAATTGATGAATTGACCACAGACATCTGAAAACCACAATTGTTGCCCGTACTGATGAACATAAAGAAAAAAATACACAGGCAAACACATAAAAAAGAAGACGTTGTGGCGCTACCACCATGAGATACCGTGTGCAAAAATAAATCCAAATAAAGAAAAGAGAAAAAGAAGCACACACCAGGACTGGAAGAAGTGTTGGAATAACGCGAAACGGCCGTAGTCCTCACACTACCCGTATTCCTCTGCAACCAGTTTTTATATCTTCTACATTAAGCAATAAAGGACTCATTTAACCGAAAAGCATTAGTGCACATGCGCCGGCGCACTATGTCCCGGAACACAGCGAAATACTTCCGGGACATAGTGCGCCGGCGCATGCACACTAATGCTTTTCGGCTTTGCCCGCAGTTGGGCAAAGCATACTGCGTGTGCGCAAGGCAAGATTGCCTTGCGCACGCCACGCGTGTTCTACGGAGGAAACCGAATCAACTTCAAGACAATATTGCGGCCAGCGGGAAAGGAAGGGATGAATAAAAGACCCGAAAACACCGCCCATCGGACCGAAAAAAAGGCCCGCCAAATTCAGGTGACAGGTTCCCTTTAAGGGTGCCATATAAATCAGATCGAGATTGGACCATAATGCACGGACTGGCTGGCGGCTCTCCCGTCCCGAGTGTGACAGCTGCATAGAAATATATGAAGCTGTCACGCTTGGATGGGGAGAGCCGCCGGCCAGTCCGTGCATTACGGTCCAATCTCGGTCTGAATTTTACTGCTGTCTGCCCTTACCGGCTAAGAGATGGTGAGTGATTCTTTTTCTCTTTGATCTATTTGTATATGGAACACATAAAACAACCCCAAATAAAAAGAAGTCTACATTTCCAAGATAATTATTTTGGCGATTTTTTTACACCGCGTAATTTCGAAAAAAAACCCGCAAGTAACTTATTTGACCTAAAACTGCGACATCAAAAGCGCACCAAATACCGTGGGAACGTAGTCTAAGGTGCAAATGAAAAACAGGCGATAAACATCAAAATTGAACAAAAAAAAAAGTAATAATGAATCTACTCTTAGGCTATGTGCCCACGTTCAGGATTGTTCGCAGAATTTTACAGATCAAAACTGGAGGAAATCCGCTCGCGTTTTTATCGCGTTTCTCTCTCGAATTCTCGGATTTTTTCGTGTTTTTCTAGCGGATTTTTCTGGAGCTTCCCACTACTATATTACATAGTGGCAAATCCGGAGATTTTCTGCAAAATTAATGAACATGCTGCGTTTTTTTCCGCGATGCATTTTTTTTGCGGAAAAAAACACGGCATGGACACAAAAATTGCGGATTGCATTCCAATAATGGGATGCTTAATGTAAGCTTTTTTTTAGCGTTTTTGCAGTGGAAAACCGACGAAAAAACGCAAAAAAAAAAACAGCCTTAGTGTCTCCTTTAATGATGGAGCTGACAGTTCACCTTGAGACGAGACATAAACTAACAGACTCAGATTTATTTGTTATTTTTCTTTGAAAGCAATTCTTCAACTGGATATTCATGTTGTAGAGGCAGAGACGGAGCGGATCACCACGGACAAAGTGATAGTGCGCTCCAAGAAATCCACCAGGCGAGTGTCTGTCACCTCGCTGCCCGCAGGTCTACAGAAGGTACAGCTCTGATTTCATTCTTGTCAGGTGTCCATCCCCAGGATATAATCAGGAGAAGTCATCCATATTCTCCAACACAACCTGCTGACGATAGGAACTGGCAAAGCTAATTTGTGGTGGAAATCATTTCCTGCAGTGAATGTTCCCCTGTGTTCCTACTGTGATTGACTGTAAAGCTAGTCCTAGGATAAAAATGTACCCCCAAAACAATGCCATATTTTACAACTATAAGATAAGTTGGTTTTTTTTTGTTTTTTTTTTAAGGAGGATTTTTTCTCCAGAAAAAAATGGTACCGGAGATATCAGTGTCCGCGTGTCTAAGGCCGGCGTCACACTGGCGAGTTTTACGGACGTAAGAGCGCAGAAACTACATCCGTAAAACTCGCATAACATACGGCACAATTATTCTCAATGGGGCTGCTCCTATCAGCCGTATATTACGGATCCGTAATATACGGCTTTCTACGGCCGTACAAAATCGCAGCATGCTGCGTTTGTCAGCGTATTGCGCAAAAAAATCGCCAATGAAAGTCTATGGGGGCGAGAAAAATACTGATTCCACACGGACCAGCAGTGTGACTTGCGAGAAATACGCAGCGGTGTTAGTGAAAAGTCGGTAATTCAATTGCCGGCTTTTCATTTCTCCTGCACAAACCCGACATGATATGAGACATGATTACATACAGTAAACCATCTCATATCCCTTCTTTTTTTGCATATTCCACACTACTAATGTTAGTAGTGTGTATGTGCAAAATTTCAGCGCTGTAGCTGCTAAAATAAAGGGTTAAATGGCGGAAAAAATTGGCGTGGGCTCCCGTGCAATTTTCTCCGCCAGAATGGTAAAGCCAGTGACTGAGGGCAGATATTAATAGCCAGGAGAGGGTCCATGGTTATTGGCCCCCCCCCCCGTGGCTAAAAACATCTGCCCCCAGCCACCCCAGAAAAGGCACATCTGGAAGATGCGCCTATTCTGGCACTTGGCCACTCTCTTCCCACTCCCTGTAGCGGTGGGATATGGGGTAATGAAGGGTTAATGCCACCTTGCTATTGTAAGGTGACATTAAGCCAGATTAATAATGGAGAGGCGTCAATTATGACACCTATCCATTATTAATCCAATTGTTTGAAAGGGTTAAAACACACACACACACATGATTTAAAAGTATTTTAATGAAATAAACACAGCGGTTGTTGTAATAATTTATTGTTCTCTCAATCCATTTGCAGGCCCTCGCTTGGCAAAATAATAAACGCACAAGATACATACCTTCTGCTGAACTGTCACGTCCCACGAAGTAATCCATCTGAAGGGGTTAATTATTTTACAGGCAGGAGCCCTGCTAATGCAGCTGTGCTCCGTGCTTGTAATTCCCCGGCGAATGAATGAAATGTAGGTCATTGACCTACATTTCCTTCAGTTGCGGTGATGCGCCCCCTGGTGGATGTCCTCATATGACCTGGAGCGTGGGGAAAAGTTCCCAGGCTGCAGTTCATGAGAACATCCAGCAGGGGCGCATCACCGCGACTCAATGTAAGTACAGATCACTCTGCTTTCCTTTCAGCACCCGGGGATTACAGGCACGAGCGAGTGGTTTATCGCAGCTCGTGCCTGTAATATTAGTTAACCCCTTCAGATGGATTACTTCGTGGGACGTGATCTGACATCAGAAGGTATGTATCTTGTGCGTTTATTATTTTGCCAAGCGAGGGTCTGCAAATGGATTGAGAGAGCAATAAATTATTAAAACAACCGCTGTGTTTATTTCATTAAAATACTTTTAAATCATGTGTGTGTGTGTGTTTTAACCCTTTCAAACAATTGGATTAATAATGGATAGGTGTCATCATTGATGCCTCTCCATTATTAATCTGGCTTAATGTCACCTTACAATAGCAAGGTGGCATTAACCCTTCATTACCCCATATCCCACCGCTACAGGGAGTGGGAAGAGAGTGGCCAAGTGCCAGAATAGGCGCATCTTCCAGATGTGCCTTTTCTGGGGTGGCTGGGGCAGACGTTTGTAGCCGGGGGGGCCAATAACCATGGACCCTCTCCTGGCTATTAATATCTGCCCTCAGTCACTGGCTTTACCACTCTGGCGGAGAAAATTGCGCGGGAGCCCACGCCAATTTTTTCCGCCATTTAACCCTTTATTTTAGCAGCTACAACGCTGACATTTTGCACATACACACTACTAACATTAGTAGTGTGCAATATGCAAAAAAAAGGGGGATATGAGATGGTTTACTGTATGTAAACCATGTCTCATATCCTGTCGGGTTTGTGAAGGAGAAATGAAAAGCCGGCAATTGAATTACCGGCTGTTCACAGATATCGCGCTGAACTAAATCTAAATACAGAATATATATATATGTGTCTCCATGACATATATATATATATACTGTATATATGTTTTCCCGAACATTTGCGCACATAAATCCATTAGATGTCGGTTTTGCAAGCCTGCGCGAAAATCTCGCAGTATGGATGCCATACGGATTACATACGGAGGATGCCATGTGCAAAATACGCTGACACACCCTGACTACGGATCAATATTTTGGGAACATTTCTCCGTATTACGGCCGTAGTACGGACGTATAATACGTGGCGTATTGTCTTACGCCAAGTGTGACGCCGGCCTAATACTTGCAGCACACGTGTGGAACCCGTGTGCCATATCAGTACCACACGTACAGGCGCCTGAGAAGCAGCGGTACAGTAAGCGCTGTTCCCCGGCGCCGGGTGCTGAAGATGGTTTGCATCATTCTACCCTGCTCTTCCGGCAATCAGCACGAGCAGGGGAGAATGATACGTTATAATTAACTGATAACAGCGGCGGCTGATGGGACTATTACTCCCATCAGTGTACACCTGCTGCCGCTAATACCAGTGAGAGCAGGCGGCGGCTGATGGGACTATTAGGGTATGTGTCCACGTTCAGGAAACGCTGCGTTTTTGACGCAGCGTTGAGCCGCAGCGTCAAAAACGCAGCGTCCAGGTGTTACAGCATAGTGGAGGGGATTTAATGAAATCCCGTCTCCACTGTGCATTAAAAAACGCATGCGTTTTTCCCGCAAAAACGCACATGCGGTGCGTTTTTTCAGAACGCAGCATGTTGCTACAATGAGCAAAACACGCAGGAACACCGCAGGTGACCTGCCAGTGACCTCAGGTGCATTTTTGGTCAGGATTTTACCTGCATAAAATCCTGACCAAAGCCTGAAGCAAAACTGAACGTGGACACATACCCTTACTCCCATCAGCATATACCTGCCGCTGCTAATATCAGTGAGAGCAGGAGCTGCTGATGGGAGTATTCATCACCCGCCGCTTGCCTGTAAATAAATAAATAATCTGGTGTGGGTTCCCTAGTATTTCCCATAACCAGCAAGGACAAAACTCACAGCTAGGGGCTGCAACCCTCAGCTGTCAACTTCAGCAAGGCTGGTTGTCAAGAATAGGGGGTCCACACGCTGTTTTTTTAAAAAAAATATCTAAATAAATTGAGGTTTTTTTCATAGATTTTGTAGCACAAACTGAGATGAATCTCTCCAAATCCTCTTCAAAATAATCAAAACTCCTCAAAAACGTGAAAGTTTCTGCTCAGTTTATGCTCCGAAATTCTCTGCAAACAAAATGTGCACATACCCAGATTGCTTTTTTTCCCCCACACTAAAACAAATGTGGGCACAAACGGCACCACGTGCACTACAAGCATATTTCTCATATTGCCCATTTGATATAAATAGGAAGATTATTCAAAAAGTATGTTTTTCATGTGTGTTCTAGAGCAGAATTTGCTCCAAAAATCTATGACAAAAAGCTCCCTATAAACAAACTGTAACAGGGGGAAAAATGTATAAAAAATGCTCCAAATGATAAACCCCGCCAGAATAAGAGCTATAGCATGTAATGGGGATGTAGCGCCACCTGTAGACTGCAGATGGTACTGCTTGCCATCATAAACCAACACAAAACATTTTTTTTATATAGGAGTATGTTGCCTGCCTGACTGCTCGTGCACATATGCATTGCACACATACATGTTTTAGATATGTAATTGTATTACGTTTTTCTTTAGGGGTCCTATTCATCAAAAAAAAGGCAATTTGCTCTGGTTAAAAGGAAGAAGAAAGCAGTAGAGAAGGTGAAACATCAGTCCGAGTACACGGTCGGCAGTCTGCAGACGCAGGTACTTGCTAGAGATGAGCGAGCACTAAAATGCTAGGATGCTCGTTACTCAAACTGAGCAATTTCTAATGCTCGGATGCTTGTTTCGAGTAACGAGTATAATGGGAATCAATGAGAAATCCGAGCATTTTTCCAGCAGACCCTAGAAAGAGGTCTGGGGGGCAGTGAAAATGTTGAAATGGATGGAAAAAGTGCTGAATTGATTGAGAACAGCATGGGGAAGACCCTTGAAAGCATCTCTGACTCCCACATGGCTGAGAACAAAAGGCGTCATACTTTTCTTCCACTTTAAGGACTGACAATAAAACATTCAAAATCGACAAGGAATTGGAGTTTACAGGAAAAAAAAATGTTAAGAAATATTCTTTCCTGTATAATGACTTGTATAAAAGGGAAAAAAAATAATTAAAAAAATAATAATTTAGTTAAACCAAATTTTTTTTTATTATTTTTTATTAATGTTCATTAACCCCTTCACCCCCAAGGGTGGTTTGCACGTTAATGACCGGGCCAATTTTTACAATTCTTACCACTGTCCCTTTATGAGGTTATAACTCTGGAACGCTTCAACGGATCTTGGCGATTCTGACATTGTTTTCTCGTGACATATTGTACTTCATGATAGTGGTAAAATTTCTTTGATATTACCTGCGTTTATTTGCAAAAAAAATGGAAATTTGGCGAAAATGTTGAAAATTTTGCAATTTTCCAACTTTGAATTTTTATGCCCTTAAATCACAGAGATATGTCACACAAAATACTTAATAAGTAACATTTCCCACATGTCTACTTTACATCAGCACAATTTTGGAACCAAAATTTTTTTTTGTTACGGAGTTATAGTCGTTAAAAGTTGACCAGCAATTTCTCATTTTTACAACACCATTTTTTTTTAGGGACCACATCTCATTTGAAGTCATTTTGAGGGGTCTATATGATAGAAAATACCCAAGTGTGACACCATTCTAAAAACTGCACCCCTCAAGGTGCTCAAAACCATATTCAAGAAGTTTATTAACCCTTCTGGTGCTTCACAGGAATTTTTGGAATGTTTAAATAAAAATGAACATTTAACTTTTTTTCACAAAAAATTTACTTCAGCTCCAATTTGTTTTATTTTACCAAGGGTAACAGGAGAAAATGGACCCCAAAAGTTGTTGTACAATTTGTCCTGAGTATGCCGATACCCCATATGTGGGGGTAAACCACTGTTTGGGCGCATGACAGAGCTCGGAAGCGAAGGAGCGCCATTTGACTTTTCAATGCAAAATTGACTGGAATTGAGATGGGACGCCATGTTGCGTTTGGGGAGCCCCTGATGTGCCTAAACATTGAAACCCCCCACAAGTGACACCATTTTGGAAAGTAGACCCCCTAAGGAACTTATCTAGAGGTGTGGTGAGCACTTTGACCCACCAAGTGCTTCACATAAGTTTATAATGCAGAACCGTAAAAATAAAAAATCATATTTTTTCACAAAAATTAATTTTCGCCCCCAATTTTTTATTTTCCCAAGGGTAAGAGAAGAAATTGGACCCCAAAAGTTGTTGTACAATTTGTCCTGAGTACGCTGATACCCCATATGTGGGGATAAACCACTGTTTGGGCGCATGGGAGACCTCGGAAGGGAAGGAGCGCCGTTTGACTTTTCAATGCAAAATTGACAGGAATTGAGATGGGACGTCATGTTGCGTTTGGAGAGCCCCTGATGTGCGTAAACATTGAAACCCCCCACAACTGACACCATTTTGGAAAGTAGACCCCCTAAGGAACTTATCTAGAGGTGTGGTGAGCACTTTGACCCACCAAGTGCTTCACAGAAGTTTATAATGCAGAACCGTAAAAATAAAAAATCATATTTTTTCACAAAAATTATCTTTTCACCCCCAATTTTATATTTTCCCAAGGGTAAGAGAAGAAATTGGACCCCAAAAGTTGTTGTACAATTTGTCCTGAGTACGCTGATACCCCATATGTGGGGGTAAACCACTGTTTGGGCGCATGGGAGAGCTCGGAAGGGAAGTAGCACCGTTTGACTTTTCAATGCAAAATTGACAGGAATTGAGATGGGACGCCATGTTGCGTTTGGAGAGCCACTGATGTGCCTAAACATTGAAACCCCCCACAAGTGACACCATTTTGGAAAGTAGACCCCCTAAGGAACTTATCTAGATGTGTTTTGAGCGCTTTGACCCACCAAGGACTTCACAGAAGTTAATAATGCAGAGCCGTAAAAATAAAACAAAAATTTTTTCCCACAAAAATTATTTTTTTAGCCCCCAGTTTTGTATTTTCCCGAGGGTAGAAGGAGAAATTGGACCCCAAAATTTGTTGTCCAATTTGTCCTGAGTGCGCTGATACCCCATATGTGGGGGGGAACCACCGTTTGGACGCATGGAAGGGCTCGGAAGTGAAGGAGCGCCATTTGGAATGCAGACTTAGATGGAATGGTCTGCAGGCGTCACATTGCGTTTGCAGAGCCCCTAATGTACCTAAACAGTAGAAACCCCCCACAAGTGACACCATGTTGGAAAGTAGACCCCCTAAGGAACTTATCTAGATGTGTTGGTGAGTGCTTTGACCCACCAAGGGCTTCACAGAAGTTTATAATGCAGAGCCGTAAAAATAAAACAAACATTTTTTCCCACAAAAATTATTTTTCAGCCCCCAGTTTTGTATTTTCCCGAGGGTAACAGGAGAAATTGGACCCCAAAAGTTGTTGTCCAATTTGTCCTGAGTGCGCTGATACCCCATATGTGGGGGGAACCACCGTTTGGATGCATGGGAGGGCTCGGAAGGGAAGGAGCGCCATTTGGAATGCAGACTTAGATGGAATGGTCTGCAGGCGTCACATTGCGTTTGCAGAGCCCCTAATGTACCTAAACAGTAGAAGCCCCGCACAAGTGACCCCATTTTGAAAACTAGACCCCCCCAAGGAACTTATCTAGATGTGTTGTAAGAACTTTGAACCCCCAAGTGTTTCACTACAGTTTATAACGCAGAGCCGTGAAAATAAAAAATCCTTTTTTTTCCCACAAAAATTATTTTTTAGCCCCCAGTTTTGTATTTTCCCAGGGGTAACAGGAGAAATTGGACCCCAAAGGTTGTTGTCCTATTTGTCCTGAGTACGCTGATACCCCATATGTTGGGGTAAACCCCTGTTTGGGCACACGGGAGAGCTCGGAAGGGAAGGAGCACTGTTTTACTTTTTCAACGCAGAATTGGCTGGAATTGAGATCGGACGCGATGTCGCGTTTGGAGAGCCCCTGATGTGCCGAAACAGTGGAAATCCCCAATTATAACTGAAACCCTAATCCAAACACACCCCTAACCCTAATCCCAACAGTAACCCTAACCACACCTCTAACCCTGACACACCCCTAACCCTAATCCCAACCCTATTCCCAACCGTAAATGTAATCTAAACCCTAACCGTAACTTTAGCCCCAACCCTAACCCTAACTTTAGCCCCAACCCTAACTGTAGCCTTAACCCTAGCCCCAACCCTAGCCCTAACCCTAACCCTAATGGGAAAATGGAAATAAATACATTTTTTTTATTTTTCCCTAACTAAGGGGGTGATGAAGGGGGGTTTGATTTACTTTTATAGCGAGTTTTTTAGCGGATTTTTATGATTGGCAGCCGTCACACACTGAAAGACGCTTTTTATTGCAAAAAATATTTTTTGCGTTACCACATTTTGAGAGCTATAAATTTTCCATATTTTGGTCCACAGAGTCATGTGAGGTCTTGTTTTTTGCGGGACGAGTTGACGTTTTTATTGGTAACTTTTTGGGCACGTCACATTTTTTGATCGCTTTTTATTCCGATTTTTGTGAGGCAGAATGACCAAAAACCAGCTATTCATGAATTTCTTTTGGGAGAGGCGTTTATACTGTTCCGCGTTTGGTAAAATTGATAAAGCAGTTTTATTCTTCGGGTCAGTACGATTACAGCGATACCTCATTTATATTATTTTTTTATGTTTTGGCGCTTTTATACGATAAAAACTATTTTATGGAAAAAATAATTATTTTTGCATCGCTTTATTCTCAGGACTATAACTTTTTTATTTTTTTGCTGATCATGCTGTATGGCGGCTCGTTATTTGCGGGACAAGATGACGCTTTCAGCTTTCAGCGGTACCATGGTTATTTATATCTGTCTTTTTGATCGCGTGTTATTCCACTTTTTGTTCGGCGGTATGATAATAAAGCATTGTTTTTTGCCTCGTTTTTTTTTTTTTTTCTTACGGTGTTTACTGAAGGGGTTAACTAGTGGGCCAGTTTTATAGGTCGGGTCGTTACGGACGCGGCGATACTAAATATGTGTACTTTTATTGTTTTTTTTTTGTTATTTAGATAAAGAAATGTATTTATGGGAATAATATTTTTTTTTTTTTTCATTATTTTGGAATATTTTTTTTTTTTTTTTTTTACACATTTGGAATTTTTTTTTTTTACTTTTTTACTTTGCCCCAGGGGGGGACAATACAGATCGGTGATCTGCCAGTTTGCATAGCACTCTGACAGATCACCGATCTGAGAGAAGTGCAGGCTGCTTCACAGTGCCTGCTCTGAGCAGGCTTCTGTGAAGCCACCTCCCTCCCTGCAGGACCCGGATCCGCGGCCATCTTGGATCCGGGTCTGGAGCAGGCAGGGAGGGAGGTAAGACCCTCGCAGCAACGCGATCACATTGCGTTGCTGCGGGGGGCTCAGGGAAGCCCGCAGGGAGCCCCCTCCCTGCGCGATGCTTCCCTGCACCGCCGGCACATCGCGATCATGTTTGATCGCGGTGTGCCGGGGGTTAATGTGCCGGGAGCGGTCCGTGACCGCTCCTGGCACATAGTGCCGGATGTCAGCTGCGATAGGCAGCTGACACCCAGCCGCGATCGGCCGCGCTCCCCCCGTGAGCGCCGCCGATCGCGCTGGACGTACTATCCCGTCCGTGGTCATGGGGGCCCACCCCACCTCGACGGGATAGTACGTCCGATGTCAGAAAGGGGTTAAACAATTGGAAATGTCAGTGTAATTTATGAAGGAAGCAAGAGTTGACAAAATTAGATGGAAGAGGGACTCAGATACACCCTGTATTAGACGTGAAGGAGGGCCTCATTCACATTAGGTTCAAATTGTCCTGTAGTGGTACTCCTAGACCCATAAAAGCTAAGCACTAAGTGCAAAGCCTGCCAAAAATTACAAGCAGAGTCATCAATACACCCTTGAAGGCACCCTCTGTAGAACTTCATTCAAATGTTGTGAATACAGTGTAGTTGTGGTACTCCTACACTCATAAAAGCTCTCCACAAAGTGCAAAGCCAGAAACAAAAGTTATAAGGGTCATCCAAACACCCTTGAAGGCATCAAATGTAATGCCTCATAAAAAAAATATGAAAGTGTAGTTGTGACACTTCTTCACTCATAAAGGCTTTGCACACAGAGCAAAGCCAGAAAAAAATATAAGGAGGGTCATTCAGCATCCCTTGAAGGCAACAACTGGTGGGCCTCATTTAAATATTTTGAAAGTGTCGTTGATGTACTTCTACACTCATAAATCCTATGCACAAAGTGCAAAGCCAAGAGAAAATTATAAGGACATAATACAGTAATCCTCTTCAGGTGTCCTCTTCTTCTTTTCCTTCCTCGGGAGGCTGGGGGGACTGCCTCCACATGCCTCCTGAAACCCAATTCCCAGGTGCTTGGGCTGTAAGTGGCGCTGCTTCGGGTAGTACCTGAGGCTCTAACATGTAGAAATGGGAGACAGCCCCCTGTGTCACCTGCACTATCTTGTGACCCCTCATAGGAGGTGGGGAACCCCAAGTTCAGTCCGATCTATCGGGAGTGGGAGCCTCTCCCAGGCCCATTCATTTTGCAAGAAAGGTTCATCCTGCTTCCTTCTTTCTCAGATCACACCCACTGCATACCAGTGATGTCGGCCCTCCATTTTGAGGAATGTGACCCTGGTTCCAGCCGTCAGCTCTTGCAGCCTTCAAGGCAAGTGTTCAGTCTCTACTGCCCGCTGGTTGAACAAGATGTGATGATCGGTCCCAAACTCTTCTATGGACCCCCATCTCCATCTGCCATTCGTACGCAGTGACCTGCCTCCATGATGTTTACATGGTTGGCTGGTCCACTAGCATGTCTCCAGCCCTGGTCCTGGCTCACCTCCTCTCTTCAGACCAGCCTAGGCCCCGCAATCCCCACACCAGTTGCTAGATCCTGGCTCTCCCGTCCGCATTCTGCAAGAACCCCAGCGGTGAAGACTGCGGCTTCGGTTCGGGCCTTGGTGGTTCTGGGAAAGCATCCGGTTCTGGACCATAGGCTACTGCCACCTCTGCTGTCACACCAGTTTGGTCTGGCTCTGATATTCCTCCAGTTGTTCCCTCAGGGGTCTCACGGCATTGTGCCATCTTGTCGGCCACTAAGCACGTTACACTGTAAGGATTACTAATTCAATGCAGAGAATTTTTTTTTTTTAACAGTTTTTGAGTGCTATATACCACCGCCTTGTCGTCTACCAAGCACGTTACACTGTATGGATTACTAATTCATAGTTACATAGTTACATAGTTATTAAGGTTGAAGGAAGACTTTAAGTCCATCTAGTTCAACCCATAGCCTAACCTAACATGCCCTAACATGTTGATCCAGGGGAAGGCAAAAAAACCCCATGTGGTAAGAGTAAGCTCCACAATGGGGAAAAAAATTCCTTCCCGACCCCACATACTGCAATCAGACTAGTTCCCTGGATCAATGCCCTATCAAGGAATCTAATATATATACCCTGTAATATTATACTTTTCCAGAAAGGCATCCAGTCCCCTCTTAAATTGAAGCAATGACTCACTCATTACAACATCATACGGCAGAGAGTTCCATAGTCTCACTGCTCTTACAGTAAAGAATCCGCGTCTGTTATTATGCTTAAACCTTTTTTCCTCCAGACGTAGAGGATGCCCCCTTGTCCCTGTCACCGGTCTATGATTAAAAAGATCATCAGAAAGGTCTTTGTACTGTCCCCTCATATATTTATACATTAACATAAGATCACCCCTTAGGGTACCGTCACACAGTACCATTTTAATCGCTACGACGGCACGATCCGTGACGTCGCAGCGATCGTATGATTATCGCTCCAGCGTCGTAGACTGCGGTCACACGTTGCAATCACGGCGCTGGAGCGATGCCGAAGTCCCCGGTAACCAGGGTAAACATCGGGTAACTAAGCGCAGGGCCGCGCTTAGTAACCCGATGTTTACCGTGGTTACCAGCGTAAACGTAAAAAAAACAAACAGTACATACTTACATTCCGGTGTCTGTCCCCGGCGTTCTGCTTCTCTCCACTGTGTAAGCGCCATAGCCGGAAAGCAGAGCGGTGACGTCAGACGTCACCGCTGTGCTCGCTTTCCGGCTGGCAGACGCTCACACAGTGGAGAGAAGCTGAGACGCCGGGGACAGACACCGGAATGTAAGTATGTACTGTTTGTTTTTTTTACGTTTACGCTGGTAACCACGGTAAACATCGGGTTACTAAGCGCGGCCCTGCACTTAGTTACCCGATGTTTACCCTGGTTACAAGCGAACACATCGCTGGATCGCTGTCACACACAACGATCCAGCGATGTCAGCGGGTGATCAAGCGACGAAAGAAAGTTTCATACGATCTGCTACGACGTACGATTCTCAGCGGGGTCCCTGATCGCTGCTGCGTGTCAGACACTGCGATATCGTAACGATATCGCTAGAACGTCACGAATCGTACCGTCGTAGCGATCAAAATGGTACTGTGTGACGGTACCCTTAGCCTTCGTTTTTCCAAACTAAATAGCCCCAAGTGTAATAACCTATCTTGGTATTGCAGACCCCCCAGTCCTCTAATAACCTTGGTCGCTCTTCTCTGCACCCGCTCCAGTTCAGCTATGTCTTTCTTATACACCGGAGGCCAGAACTGTGCACAGTATTCTAAGTGTGGTCGCACTAGTGACTTGTATAGAGGTAAAATTATGTTCTCCTCATGAGCATCTATGCCTCTTTTAATACATCCCATTATTTTATTTGCCTTTGTAGCAGCTGCCTGACACTGGCCACTGAATATGAGTTTGTCATCCACCCATACACCCAGGTCTTTTTCATTGACGGTTTTGCCCATAGTTTTAGAATTAAGCACATAGTTATACATCTTATTACTTCTACCCAAGTGCATGACCTTACATTTATCCCCATTAAAGCTCATTTGCCATTTATCAGCCCAAGCTTCTAGTTTACATAAATCATCCTGTAATATAAAATTGTCCTCCTCTGTATTGATTACCCTGCAGAGTTTAGTGTCATCTGCAAATATTGAAATTCTGCTCTGTATGCCCCCTACAAGGTCATTAATAAATGTTAAAAAGAAGAGGGCCCAATACTGACCCCTGTGGTACCCCACTGCTAACCGCGACCCAGTCCGAGTGTGCTCAATTAATAACCACCCTTTGTTTCCTATCCCTGAGCCAGCTCTCAACCCACTTACACATATTTTCCCCTATCCCCATTATTCTCATTTTATGTAACAACCTTTTATGTGGCACCGTATCAAAAGCTTTTGAAAAGTCCATATACACTACATCCACTGGGCTCCCTTGGTCCAGTCCGGAACTTACCTCTTCATAGAAGCTGATCAAATTAGTCTGACATGAACGGTCCCTAGTAAACCCGTGCTGATACTGGGTCATGAAGTTATTCCTCTTCAGATACTCCAGTATAGCATCCCTTAGAATGCCCTCCAGGAGAAAATATTTGAACTATTTTTGGAGGTTTATATACCACCGTAATGTAACAATAACCACGTTAAACTCTATGTATGACTAATTGAACCCAGAAAAAAAATTGTTAACTTTTTTGGAGTGTTTTATACCACCGAAATGTAACACAAAGCACGTTAATACTCACTGGATTACAAATTTAATCCAGAACAATTTTTTTACACTTTTTTGGAGTATTATATACCACCGAAATGTAACACAAAGCATGTAAGACTTTATGGATGACAAATTCAATCCAGAAAAATTTTGAAATACTTTTTTGGAGTGTTATATACTACCGAAATGTAACACAGATGACATAATACTCTATGGATGACAATTTCAATCCAGAACATTTTTGAACACTATTTTGGAGTGTTACATACCACCAAAATGTAACAGAAAGTACGTAAAACTGTATGGATGAAAATATAGTCAATTTTTTCATCCCCCAAAAAAAGAATGTGGTCACGTGCAGCAGCTTTACATTTAGAAAAGCCCTAAGCCCTGCCTAAAGGCTGTATTCTGCCCCTCCCCCTGCTCCTTCAACTGTCACTAGGCTAAATGCAGCATGTATCTGATACAAACCACAAAGCCCAACATTAGCCCTTAGAGGGACTGTTAGTTTGATGGTTCAGCATCAGCAATGGTATCAACACTACAGGACCCTGATTACTTAAACTGTGGACACACAGGCCTGGATAACTGCTCTCTCCCTCCAATCAAAACTGTCCCTAAACTATGTAATGGCGTCAATGTGCCGAGTGTGGCGGAGTCTGTCCTTTCATAACTTCTAATGAGGTAATGTGGCCAGCCAATCACAGTAATGCGACCACCAAGATGGCTACTGCATTGCAGTGACTGGAAGGCAATACCCTCATGTTTATTGTCTGCATGACAGGGGCCAAATATGTGGGGCGCGGATTTGGGCTTCAAATCCGAGCACCAGCTACTGCTTGTTGAGTGCCGAGCACGACCAGACACATATGTACTCGAGTGATATCCAAGTTTCACTGGGGACATTCGCTCATCCCTAGTGTTTAACCAAGCACAATACATATAAATGCACAACTGTTACGTCTTGTCTGAACCATCTACTACGACTTCTACCACAAGGCAGCACCGCGCTTGGGATGCAGTTGGGGTTCTATTTGGCTGAGACTTGTAGTTTTACTACAGAATGCTGATTATTGGTTGTAATCAGCTCTCTACTCTGTGACTTTGATGGAACCACTCCCTATTTAAACTCCCAGAGGCTATTTCTTGCTGCCAGTTCTAGTTTGTTACTGCCCATATGTTTGTTTCAGTCCTAGTGTCCTGAATTTTCCATTTTTTAGTTCCTGGACGCAACTTATATGTTGACTACTAGACTGTTTCTCAGTTTTGTCCTTGACTTTTACCTCCTTGTATCCAGCTGTACAACCATTCACTTTGCCAGCTCGCTCTACCGGCCAGCAAGATCTCCATGGACCTAACTGAGGGTAACGTGCGTAAGTCCAGATCTGCGTATAGGGGTTAAACGGTGAAGGCCAGGGTTCTCTTGGGACCTTCTAAACTAAGTGACCTGCGCCGAGTCTGTCCGTGGAGTCCCTGTTAAGAGCTGCCTGCCGACCATGAACAGAACTTCACTACAATGACACAAGAATACATATCAAGCTGTACAGTTATCCTCAAAATGTAGGGCGTGATGCACCCAACTGCCGTGTCTGGGAGGTCAGCTGGGTTTTTGATGATTCCTTCGGAGATGTTTGGCTATGACTTCCACCTAAGACCCCATAAAACGACAACATAAATGAGTGACGCTGGGTGGAACGGCAGCCACTGAGTTCAATGGATGATGATTTATCCTTCTTTTTTTTGTAACACTGCTATATAACCATAACTACTGTGATCGCTGAGGGTCCCAGCTGTCGAACCTCCACCGACCAGCAAGTTAGCACCTACTCTATAGATAGGTGATAATTTCTAAAAAATTTAAATAACCCTCTAAATTGTAAGAGGGCAATCACAGTCCAAAGATGCATTCACAGATTTCTGTAGGATGCAAAAATGAAATCCTAGCATCCCCTGCTGGTGATTTACCTTCTGTGTAGACCACGAAATTGACAATTAACTTCACCCCGTGCATAAAAGAGAGCCAGCTTTAGGAAATGGTCACTTCGCTTGATCTAATTTGATAGATCATGTGAAAAACAATCTGCAAATCACTTTTTATATAATGGATGTTACTTTACCCCTGAAAAATGACATTTTTCTGCTTGCATCAAATTCACATTTAAGGCTTTTGCACAAGTTTTAATGCCAGTTTTTTTTTTCAATCCTCGTCATTTTTTTAGGTTTGGGCACTAACGAGGATGGATGTAGTTTTCATTATCCAGATGTTCTCTGCTAATTATGTGCGACTTGTTGCAAAACGTTTGAGCAATGGTACTCTGGTGACCTAGTGGACAACAAAACTTATCTAATCTTTCTTTGTGCAGTTGCAGACTAACATTGGACATTTTAAAAAGGCACAAAGAAGGAAATGAGGGGGAAAAAAAATAAACTTTCCATTTGTTCCAAATTTAGTAAACACTGCGTGCTATTTCGATGAATTTGGCACAAAGTCCAGCAGCGAAAAAACAAACCAGAATGATCAGACAGAAAAAAGGATGTGATAAAAACGTAGCTGATGAATCGACACCGAACTGTGTCAGTTCTTTGTAACTTGCTGTCCACTGCCTGTTGTCATGTGTAATCCAGAGTAATCGAGCAGTGGAGGCATTGGGGTGGATTACAGTAAGCGGGGGGCGGGGCTTTGTCTCTCTACAGTAAGCATGGGCGGGCTTTTTCTCTGTACAGTAAGCGGGGGTGGGGTTTTGTCTGTCTACAGTAAGCAGGGGTGGGGCTTTATTTAGCTACAGTAAGTGGTGATGGGTTTTCGTCTCTGTATAGCAAGTAGAGGCAGGACTTTGAGCTACAGGAAGTGGGGGTAGTGTTTTATCTCTGTACAGTTATTGGGCGCGTGTCTCTGTCTCTCTCTCCAGGAAGTGGGGGCGGGTCTTTGTCTCTCTACAGGAAGTGGTGGGGTTTTGTTTCTCTACAGGAAGCGGGGGCAGGTCTTTGTCTCTCTACAGGAAGCGGGGGCGGGTCTTTGTCTCTCTACAGGAAGCGGGGGCGGGTCTTTGTCTCTCTACAGGAAGTGGGGGCGGGTCTTTGTCTCTACAGGAAGCGGGGTGGGTCTTTGTCTCTCTACAGGAAGTGGAGGTGGGGTTTTGTTTCTCTACAGGAAGTGGGGGCGGGTCTATGTTTCTACAGGAAGCGAGTTCTTGTCTCACTGCTCTAGCATGTGTCTAAAGGCATAGCATAGAGTTTGGCTTTCAGTACAAGTTAGGTATAGACAATGGCAGGCTTAGTAGCTGCTGGGAAGTTGAGGTAAGGCAGTTCCTGCACTGATCGTGCTGGCAGAATTCTGATGAAGTGGAACAACCCAATCAGAAAATATAACTGGCAAGTCTCAGAGCATGAGAATTGGGACAGTCTCAGGACATGAGACAGGTTTCTTTGTACGAAATGCAGTGTTAATTTGATGCGAGGGATAGGGACACCAAGAACAGGCCTTTCTATGGGTTTTAGTGTTAAAGCAGAGATACCCTTTAAATGGAGATCACTACAAGATAATACAATTCCTAGATAAAGTTCAGCTATTTATGCGCACTGTTTATATAAAACGGTCTGTATTGGTGCAACCGTTGAATTTTCCTGACCGTCACAGCATCTGATCCTTGATTTCCAATTCCAGGTCGATGATCTGATCGAAACGATTGCAGACAAGTCCAGTAAACTCCTGGCGCAGCGACACGAGGAGCTGCGCGAGTGCGAATCTCTCGGGGACGAAATACTTCAATGTTCTAAGCAGTTTCAGAAAATCTCCAAAAAGAACGCGAGAAAGTACAAATTTAAGAACGTTTGTTTCCCTTGTATCTGCTGCTGTTACTAGAGAATCATTATCTCCTACGTCACATGGAAAGTTTCATCCTCTTCTCCCGGCAGTGATAATAACGAGGATTTTGATTGCGGTCACTTGGTTATGTGACAGGATCCATTACAGCATCAAATAAAGTGGAGCGAAAAAGAAAACTAATAATCTCCCGCTGCGGCTCATTATTTATACCATTTCATGTGAACTACGATGAATAAGTGGAAGGGAACGCAATTGGAGGTCAAATAAACGGCTCCAGTGTCTGAAATAACAGCTGTGGTGTTATCTTTATCATCAGCACGTATAGCTGCTTGGCTTCCGCTAAAAATGGCGCCTTTTTTGTAGCGATCCCATGTGCCAATCATGAGAAATCAACAGTAAAAGCAATATGCAAATCAGGCTGGAAGTGCACTGGGGTGTGTC
This sequence comes from Ranitomeya variabilis, assembly GCF_051348905.1. Taxonomy (NCBI): domain Eukaryota; kingdom Metazoa; phylum Chordata; class Amphibia; order Anura; family Dendrobatidae; genus Ranitomeya; species Ranitomeya variabilis. The sequence continues at coordinate 195,463,346 of NC_135239.1, forward strand.
AATGAAGTCTACCCGCACTGACACGCCCACTCCCCAGTGCACTTTCAGCCTGATTTGCATATTGCTTCTACTGTCGATTTCTCATGATTGGCACATCGGATCTCTACAAAAAAGGTATCATTGCTATCGGGGGACAAGAGCCAATCTAGTCATACAGCTACTTCCCACATATAAAAACGTTCCGACAGCTTCCCACTAAAGTATCATTTATATGAAATGTGTTTTTTCATTTATGCAGGTAATAAGTAATAAGATTAGAGAACAGATTTTTTTTTTTCTTTAGGAATGACGCCATGCTCATCTGCAGATTGCATCTCACCTTCATTCATTTTCATAAAGCTGAAGTACAAGATCAGAAAATACCTATGCTTAAAGAATGCTGCTCTGTTTAGTGAAAAAAAAAAACAGGAAACCTATTTCTTTTCCCGATCTTGTAATTCCCCTTTAAAGAAGACCATGCTCTCTATGGCTGAAACTAAAATAGTGATTCTAGGATGTCAGAAGTAGGAGGAAAAAATAGGACTGATGGTGCGGCTCCTGATCCTCTCGTAGAGGGAGAAGATCTGAAGAACAGTACAACACAAAATCCATTCATTGTATTAAACGGTTACGTTTCCACTCTAGATTAAGGCCTTCATCAGGTGGGTAATCTCACTGTCTCTCCTCACAACTGGGGTACAACATTTCCCAGAGATTACAGCTGGATCATCTTGCTCCTCCATAATTTATTACCACTACTCTTTATGGACAGAATACAGAACTAATAATGTGTGCGATAAAGCTCAGATATTCTAAATTACCACTGAAACAAGAGGATAACTGCTGCATTTTTTTAATACAACAGATACTTTTTAACCATAAATGGTGTATATGCGTATGAAGCACAGCTGAATCTGTGGGCGGCTGTGTCTGTGCGTATGTAGCAGGCGTGCGTCTGTGCGTATGTAGCAGGCGTGCGTCTGTGCGTATGTCGCAGGCGTGCGTCTGTGCGTATGTACCAGGCGTGCGTCTGTGCGTATGTACCAGGCGTGCGTCTGTGCGTATGTACCAGGCGTGCGTCTGTGCGTATGTACCAGGCGTGCGTCTGTGCGTATGTACCAGGCCTGCGTCTGTGCGTATGTACCAGGCCTGCGTCTGTGCGTATGTACCAGGCCTGCGTCTGTGCGTATGTACCAGGCCTGCGTCTGTGCGTATGTACCAGGCCTGCGTCTGTGCGTATGTACCAGGCCTGCGTCTGTGCGTATGTACCAGGCCTGCGTCTGTGCGTATGTACCAGGCCTGCGTCTGTGCGTATGTACCAGGCCTGCGTCTGTGCGTATGTACCACGCCTGCGTCTGTGCGTATGTAGCACGCCTGCGTCTGTGCGTATGTAGCACGCCTGCGTCTGTGCGTATGTAGCACGCCTGCGTCTGTGCGTATGTAGCACGCCTGCGTCTGTGCGTATGTAGCACGCCTGCGTCTGTGCGTATGTAGCACGCCTGCGTCTGTGCGTATGTAGCACGCCTGCGTCTGTGCGTATGTAGCACGCCTGCGTCTGTGCGTATGTAGCACGCCTGCGTCTGTGCGTATGTAGCACGCCTGCGTCTGTGCGTATGTAGCACGCCTGCGTCTGTGCGTATGTAGCACGCCTGCGTCTGTGCGTATGTAGCACGCCTGCGTCTGTGCGTATGTAGCACGCCTGCGTCTGTGCGTATGTAGCACGCCTGCGTCTGTGCGTATGTAGCACGCCTGCGTCTGTGCGTATGTAGCACGCCTGCGTCTGTGCGTATGTAGCACGCCTGCGTCTGTGCGTATGTAGCACGCCCGCGTCTGTGCGTATGTAGCAGGCCTGTGCCTGTGTGTACGGGGAAAACCCGTGTCTGTGTGTATGCAGCTGAGCGGTCTGTTTGCATGTATATAGCAGAGTTGTGTATGCTGCAGAGAGTGTACATAATGTGAGAGCTATATAGTTATACAGTATATTTATAATATACAGGCTGCAGAGGAACACTAACAGCACATGTATTACCTCCCTATTCTACCCTAGAGCAGACATCAGCAAAGTGCGGCCCGTGAGCTACATCTGGCCCTGTGGTAGTTCTAGTCCGGCCCGCGGACCGTGACAGCCAAAGGGCTGAAACAGTGGCCCACGGGCTGCACGGTGCCCTCCCCTTGTGCGTGCGTCTGTCTGTCCTCTGGATGCAGACAGCAGTGAATATATGGGTGAAGGACGTCGCCGCCGGCTCCATCTTCCACCAATGAGTGTGTGAGCCAGCAGTGGCGATAACGTCATATAATGCATCGTGGACAGAGGCAGAGTGCCGAGATAATTATATGTATATTAGGGGGCTGATACTGTATATGAGGGGTATCATGCCGTATATAAGAGGCTATGTGGGGGCTCATACAGTATATAGGCGGGCTGTGTGTGTGCGGGTTCATATGGTATATAGGGAGATGTCAGCATAATTCTGCTCAATATTAAGTCATGTAATTAATATTAATATAAAATAATTATATAACTAATATTGAGCAGAATTTATGTCAGCCTATTGGTTCGGCCTCCACAACACTGAAGGTCTCTCATGTGGCCCCTTGGGAAAATTAATTGCGCACCCCTGCACTACAGCAACCAAAATACTGATATTGACCCCTCCACTTTTTTACAACACCAAGGAAGTCTTAGGCTGCCGTCACACTAGCAGTATTTGGTCAGTATTTTACATCAGTATTTGTAAGCCAAAACCAGGAGTGGGTGATAAATGCAGAAGTGGGGCAGATGTTTCTATTATACTTTTTCTCTAATTGTTCCACTCCTGGTTTTGGCTTACAAATACTGAGGTAAAATACTGACCAAATACTGATAGTGTGACGGCAGTCTTAGCAGGACGGCTGCTGTTCCTATTTTCTGATATCTGTACCTGGGGTGCATCTGATGGCACGGTACGGCCTATCGTCCAATATATGGTAATTGAAAAAATAAATATTCCTCAATATAAATGTCAGAAAAACACATTAATGAAAAAGCTTTAATTGTAAAGTATTCAAAACTTAAAAACAAAACAAAACAAAACCTACAGACTGAATGATGAAATGTGCCATCCCTGCAGTGTACAAACTTGGCAGTAACCAAACATTTTTTTACAAAATGACATAACTGATGATCTGCAAAAAAAATTTTTTTGCTATAGAAAACGTTAATTGTCCAGCTAACAATTGGTGAATTCCTGAAAAGTTTCCTCGGTCTTATTTGGCTTCTCGCTAACGGGTGAATGTCGGACTGGCGATTTTACAGATTGTAACTGTTTCCCCCGTAATTCTGAGATTAGATTAGGACTATGTCGTGGTGAAAGTATTTTTACTCTTTTTAAGTTTTTTTTTTTTAAATAAAGAGCAGTAGAGATGAGTGAACTTACTGGGATAAGGTGTTATCTGAGCATGCTCGGGTGCTGAGTGTCTTCAGCGTGCTCGAAAAAAAATGTTCTAGTCCCAGCGGCTGCATGTCTCGCGGCTGTTCGACAGCCACAGCACATGGAGGGATTGTCTGTTTGTTAGGTAATCTCTCTATGTGTGCGAATGTCAAACAGCTGCGAGACATGCAGCCGCGGGGACTCGAACATCTTTTTTGAGCACACCAAAGAAACTCAGTTAGCACCTGAGCATGCCCAGATAACACCTTATCCCAGCACGTTCGCTCATCACTAAAGAGCAAGTCTTATTAATGAAGAATTGTGCCGTCTGCCTTCTAATCCGTATTCTATAGGTTGGTGGTCTACGAGGGGACGGTCAGCCATGAATTCAGGACTGACTCTTATTGATTAGCAGATGAGTAAGACCAGATGCCATCATAGATATATATATATATGCGCACAGCACTCAATGTCATCTGCTACATCAATTATTCAGTCTTATTTAATGATTTAATGTAACATAAAAAAAAAAAACTGATGGTGTACGATGGACCAGACATGTTCTTTTACGAGACGAGTGAGGTCCTCTCCTTTCCTCTTCATCCAGTAACTACTGAGAACTCGTTGCCATTTGAGAATCTTGAGCTTCTTCGGCTAATTTCTCATCATCTGGGGGTAAAAAAAAATAAATAAAAAGAATGAAGATTTCTATCAAAAACACTAGAGTGATGACTAGTGACAGAGACCCGACAACCTGGCCCTCCACCGATCCCTGTGCAGGAAGCTGCAGATTGTCCTATTCACTTGCATGGAGCCATGCTGCAGTTCCAACCACTCAAAACAGCATGGTCTTAGGATCGGTCGGGGGTCCTGGATTTTGACTATATCATAGCAATAAAGCAAACACTTTGATTTAACACACCCCCCACCAAAAAAAAATTAAAAGAAAACTCGTAATTAAAGTTTTCCCAGCTTTGTGAACACAGCTCCTATGTGAAACTTTGTATCTCCATGGTTACAGACTACAAACAAACCCAGCGTAGTCAGAGCCTATGGTCATACCCCCCCCCTTCAATCTGTCTCTATTTCTTCCTAACCTATGGGGAACATATAAACGGTAGAATGGCTGCAGAATCAGACTAAATAGGGGGTTTATTTTGTAGATTTGCCCAGGAGCTGCAGACACAGAAACAATTTTTAAAATCAAGATAATTTGCAAAGTTTCTTTTTAAATGGAAGATTTCGGATTGTCATCGGCCTGAGGATCGAACGTCAAGCAGCAGAGTAAGTGGATGGATGTGAAAAGTCTTCACAGCAGAAGACCACAAGGCGGGGGGGAATGCCATTTTATTTGCCTCTACTCATTCAGAAAAATTGCATCCAACTTTCAGCAGTTCTGTATTATGTGCGGTTTCACGATGATATATGGCTGACAGCCTCCTGGGAGATCGGCCACGGAGATTAATAACATTTATCACCACCTGGGTATGAGGGGTCATCAAGGGACAACGTCAAACACATCGCACTACTAGAGGGCAGCGCGGTTATAAAGGGAAATCTTTCCATCACTCCAGACTTCTCTTTTTTAATTTTAACAACTTTGTAAACATTTTGGGATGGCGTATTTTCAAACCCATAACTTAACCTCAACTTTATAGCTGTCAAAGTTATTGTTTTTTCCAGGACGAGCTACGTGCAAACAACTTTTTTTTTATTTGGAAGCAGACGAGATGGCAAAGTCTGGAATTGTTCTTATTATTTTTCATTAATTTGATATACATCAGCATTTTTTTTTAATATAATTTATTGTTCAATATTTAATGAAAATTAATTTTTTTTAACCCCATCTAGACGCTTGATCACTGGTGTAAAGACACTGTGCAAAATTCTGTACTGCGGTGTAATATGTCCGTCTGCATAAAGCAGCCATGAATCCTGGCAGGGCCTAACAGGTATGTTAAGATTGCAGAACTGGCGGCTCTACTGTTAAAGGGACTGTAGGCACGGGATGACTGTTCAAAACAAGCACAGGCACTCAGTGCATCATGGCGGAGCCAATCATTTAAATGCATCTTCCCACCGGCTTGTTCTCCCTTTATTGTCCACCCCCTTATTCCTTGATTGACAACTCTGGTTCTATGGATCCATAGAAGGGTCGGAGATAGAAGCAATATAAGTAGGTGAGAAGGTGCACTGAAATGTTAATCAACGCCAGGCATGCACCGAGCGACTGTGCTTGGTTTGAACAGTCAAGGACCCATAGCCACCCCCCCCCGGCATCCCGCAGTCATATTGATGGGGTGGCAGAGACCACTGTACATGAAGACCCTCATAGATCATTGCATTGGCGGATACTTACTTTCTAGCGTCTGTTGAAGCTCATGGATGGTGCTGAGCAGAACGTGGAACTGTTTCCTCCTTAACTCCAGCTACAAAGTAAGAGGGAAAATGTCAGTACATTGCACTTATAATATAACACTCCTATCTGATTGTCCCCCTGGGAGGCAGATAGGAAATATGGGGAGTTATTCCTGCTCAGTACATTTTAGTTCTCCAGACTACACCAGTCTCAGACTGGTTACAATTTTGAATCCATCAAGCCCCCGACTGAATTTCTTATCAGCTATCGAGGACAGAGAGCAGGTCGGACCCTTGTCCGGATCCAGCACCTCCTTGCCCCACTGCTGAATAAAGAAGTGTGGATTATCCATCATCAGTGGAGGGGAAAAGTGACAATATGTCATGTGTATATACCAGTATGTCATATATGTGTACACAGCCTGTAGCTTGAATTACATAGATAGATGATAAGAAAATTGGATTGGTCAGGAGACCAGCAGCCAGTAACACTGGCTGTAAAGTACACCCGCTATAGGGTCATGTGAATAAGTCCTAAGGAAAACAATCCTTTTAAGTGTCCAAAATCTCACCTTATCTTCCACGCTCTCTTTGGTGTGAGACAGTTGCTTCAACTCCTTGTCCAACGCTTCCAGCTGCCTAAAGTGTAACGCACAAGTCTTTTTGTTATTAAGAAGCATCAAAATGCCTACTTAAAAATGCCAACCATTAGTTAAACATAATTAAAGGGTACATGCACGTATGCAACTAGATTGTTTTCGCTGCAATGCATATAGAATAAAAAAATAACAATTCTACCATTTTGCGCATACAGCACCAATGCAGAGACATGTGTTTCCCTTGTTATAACCCCTTTGTGTAAAGTGTTCTGAACTCGTGTGTTAACTCTTGTCGCTTTTTCCCTTTCTGAAGACAAGGGAGAAAAGTCCAGAGGACTAACACAAGACTGCAGAAGCTGCGGGCAGAAAAGGGTATAAGACTTATCAAGCGGAACAATACTAATTGCAAAAGTGGACAAACCCTTTCCGTTACCAAGACAGGAGAGGCAAGTTGTATATAGATGCTGAATACATACTTTAACGTCTCGTGTCGATCTGGGTGATGCTGGATGACTTTGGCCAATGCATCGTACTCTGCAATAAATCACATATCGGAAAGCATTAGGACTTAGATATCTAAATCTCAAGTAGCATTACAGCACTCATAAACCTAAGGATGGCGGTACATATACAAATCTACTGGCCAGACAGACACGTTAACACACATTCTTGGATCAGATGAGCAGTAGTGATGATAGCTAATCGAGGGTCTTCGGTGTGCTCAAAAAATATGTTTGAGTCCCCACGGCTGTTCGACAGTCGCAACACATGCAGGGATTGCCTAAAAGCCACGAGACTTGCAGGCACAGGGACTAGAACATATTTTTCGACAATGTCAAAGACACTCAGATAGCACCCGAGCATGCTCAGATAACACCTTATCCCAGCATGTTTGCTCAACACTATTGAGAATGCATTCTTAGGAAAGTCACAAGGTTCACAATGCAATGCTCGGATGGACTGTCCTGACCCCAGTCTGACCGCATGTATTTCTATGCAGCTGCCACATTCGTGTCAAGAAACCGACGGCCAGTCCTCGCGTTGCGTTGAGATCCTTGTCCGAGTTATCCGGCCCGTTACACATAGTAATAAAAATTTGTTGTGCTTATCTTTTGGGTAAAATTGGACTAGGAATGTAGACAGAAAGAAACAGCTTGACTTCCCCCTGCTTATAGAAGGGTAAATGTCAGAAGGATCCTATTGTCCAGCCACACTGGACCTCTGAGCACGTTATCTTACCTTGGCGATTTTTCCGAATACGTTTGGCTTGCAATATCTGTTTCTTACACTCGGCTATCTTTTCATGTGCAGCCGCGATGCTGCTCTCTGCAGGTGGAAGAAGAGCAAAATGTTAACAAGGGATCACATCTAAAATAGAAATATATAAGGGTACCGTTACACAGTGCCATTTTCATCGCTACGACGGCACGATTCGTGACGTTGCAGCGTCGTATGATTATCGCTCCAGCGTCGTAGACTGCGGTCACACGTTGCAATACACGGCGCTGGAGCGATAATTTCATGACGTATTTGCGATGTAGAAGCCATTGGTTACTGTGCGCACATCGTATACAACCTGTGTCACACGATGCAATCATGCCGCCACAGCGGGACACTAGACGACGAAAGAAAGTTTCAAACGATCTGCTACGACGTACGATTCTCAGTGGGGATCCGGATCGCAGTAGCGTGTCAGACACAACGATATCGTAACGATATCGCTAGAACGTCACGAATCGTGCCGTCGTAGCGATGAAAATGGCACTGTGTGACGGTACCCTTACTCTCTATCTATCTCATTCACCATATGGAAGTTCTCAGAAGTGAAGATAAATTAGATTAAATAGAGATAAATGGAGAATGCATTGTCCTTGAGACACAATACATGATTTACATACAATATCTACAGGACAGGCTTTGGTTACAAGGTTATTGCACAAACTATAATGTAGTGAGAAGCATCCACCACAAGGCGGCGGCTGTGAGCACATGTATGACAATAGAGACCATTGATCTCGCTGGTAAACGCGGTCTCAGTCCTCACAACTACCCGACACTTTCATTACAGCCGGAGGATGGAACCAAATCTTTCTAAGCCCCCTTCACACGCCCTGATATTTCCAGTACTGGTGCTATCCGTGTGCCGCGTACTGGCGCCTGGGAAAAGCAGTACAGTTCACGCGGTTCCCAGGTGCTGAGTGCAGCTCTCATCATTGTCGGCTGGTCTCCCTGCAATCAGTGAGACTAGGCGACACTGATGAAACTTGTAGTCAGCACCGCCGCCTGGGTATCGCGCAAATTAAACAATTAAATAAAACAAAAAAACTGGTGTGGGGTTCCCCGTAATTTTACCAACCAGCTGAGGGAAAGCAGACAGCTGGGGACTGATGTTAATATTTTGAGTAAGGGCCAATAGCCATAAATTTTCCCAGTGTATTAATAACAGCTCATAGTTGTTTGTGTAGCCTTTCCTGCTGTTTATTAAAAAGGGGAGACTCTTCTACAAAATGCCGTGGGATCCTTCCTAATGTTAATAACCAGCAAAGGCTAAATAGACAGCTGCGGGCTGATATTAATAGGCTGGAAAGAGGCCATGGATATTGGCCCCCTCCCAGACTAAGAACATCAGTCCTCAGCCACCCCAGAAATGGAACATCCATTAGATGTGGAGCTTAAAGGAGTTTCCACTACTAGTACAACTCCTTATTGATCAAAATGCCCCCATAAAATAATAAAGCCTATACTCACCTTCCGTGCCAGTGCCATTCCCGCGGTGTCGGCAGTCGCTCTCCCTGGGTCTACCGTGTGGTCTTGTGACATTTGACACTGGTGCCCAATCAGTGCTGTAGTCACTGTCCCCGCCTTTGGACAAATCGAACATGAAGAGGAAGTCAGATCAGCTGCAGCCCGGATTTGTCCAAAGGTGAAGACAGTGATAACAGCACTGACTGGGCGCCGGAGTCACATGTCACAACAGCACACGAGAGCCCAGGGGAGAGCGATTGCCAACACTGTCGGAACGGCGCCGGCACGCAAGGGGAGTACAGGCTTTATTATGTAAGCAAGGAGGATGAGAAAAAGTTGCCCAAGTAGTGGACAACTTCTTTAACCTCGCTCTTCCGACTTTTCCTGGTATGGTGGCAAGTGGGGTAATAGTTTTGGGGTTCATGTCAGCTGCATAGTGTCTGCTGACATCAAGCCCAGGGGTTAGTAATCCATCAGAAACCCCCATTACTAACCCAGTCGTCAAGTGTGTTCCGGCTGGCATGATGAGCGATCGATTTACTGATGTCTTTGCTCAATAAACCATCCGGATCGTCGTGGGACATTAATAGATTATCGGCAGACAGGTGAGGATTACTTTTGATTTTTTATTTCATTTTTTGGTTAATAAATGGGTAACAGGGTAGGGGAGTGTTTATTTCAATTAAAGGACTTTACTGTGTATGCGTCTTTTTTAAATTTGACTACGGGGTTAGTAATGGGGGTGTCTGATAGATACCTCTTCATTACTAACCCCTGGGCCTGATGTCAGCAAACATAAAACAGCTGACATCAACCCTACAACTACTACCCCTCTAGCCACCGCACCAGGGCAAGTGGGAAGAGCGAGGAAGAGATGTGCCATTTCTGGGGCGGCTGAGGGCTGATGTTCTTAGTCTGGGAGGGGGCCAATATCCATGGCCCCATCCCAGGCTATTACTATAAGTCCACAGCTGACTGTTTAGCCTTTGCTGGTAAGTAAATATAGGGGAGGCCGCACATATTTATTTTTTGGGGGAGGGGGAGTAGGCAACCTCTATAATGCACGTGTGGGGGACGTATTGCGGACCGTGCTGCAGACAAAAATCGGACATGTCAACGCGCTTTGCACACGGACACACGGTCTGAGGAAGCACACTGACATGTGCGCAGACCCATAGATTTGAAAGGGTCTACGTGTGTCAGTGTCTCTTGTGTATGTGGAAACTGTCACCACACGTACCAGAGACACTGACCATAATTTTCTTTTTTTTGCTTCTACATAACCACACGAGGGTCGGTTTATTGCGGGACAAGTTGTACTTTGGACTGACGCTGTTCATTTTATCGTATAAAATAGGGAAAATGGTGTGCACTCAGTTCGTGGGATAGTGAGGTGCTGGTAAACTGACCGCGCGGTCAAGTCTATCATAGAAAAAATTACCGCACACTCAATACTGGTTATGATGCAAAAAAAGGTTTATGCCAATTTTATTCAAGAAAAAACAAAGTGAAAGTTTGCCACAATGATAGAGCAAAACCCGACGTTTCGACCCTCCCGGGTCTTATTCATGGGGTTACTCTAGTCCTTTGGTATGTGTGCATAAAGGTGGCAGTAGTAGACGAGGACCAAGCGATCCCTGATTTAAAGAGCATAACCTTAAATGAGGCCAATGAGGGCTGCTGTCTCAGATAGCTTATTTAGGAAGGGCTGTGCATTTCATGGTGGACCTGATGGGGGTCTTTTGTGGGGTCAGCGGCGCATCCCACGCCCTGCTGTGCGGTCCTGAATGGAAGCTTGGCAAGTTTGTCAACCAGTATTGAGTGTGCGGTAATTTTTTCGATCATTTTATCGTATAAACGTCCTGAAGATGTGAACAAAAATTCCAAGTGGGGTGAAATAGAGGGAAAAAAATAATAATTCTGTTCACCGACTGCAGTATTCAAATGCCAATGGTACTGCTCAATGGATCTTCGCTCCCACCACCACCGGTAAGATCATGGGGGACCGATGGGACGCCATGGAGGTCCCCATATATGCCATTTCAGGCCTTCGTGAAGTGCCGCCTGTGCTGTGTACTGCAATATATAACATGAGCAAACAAATGATCACAGGTTCAAGGCCCCTCAGGAGACCAAAACAGAAGTATGGCAATGACCTGGAGAATCAGGAGGCCAGGTCATTTTTTCAGAACACAAGGACTGCCATAAAAAGAACCCCCCCCCCAAAAAAAAAATAAGGGGAATTGCAGTGTGTGTTCTTTCACCATTTCACCTCACTTGGATTTTTTAACCTCGTCTTTCACTTCATAGTATGGTAAAACTAAAAATCGACCCGCAATAAATGAATCCGGCAAAATGGATGAAAATTAAAAAAAAAAAAAGTTATGTCTCTTGAAACAAAAAGAAAAACAAAAGTGCAATAAAAAAAAAATTAAGTTACTAAAAGGGTTAAATAATAATATTAAAAAAACTGCAATTGTTTGGTTACCAGAACTCTATATTGAAATGATTCGGCATCGCAGTATATTGTAGAAATGACCATCTCCTATGAAGCCAAGTCGGTGGTTTCATGGAAGTACAATGATGATGGTGAAGGGGGTCTTTGATAGATCCTCAGCTGAAATTGCTACCCATCCTCATCGGTATTCTGTGCCTGAAGCACTGTAAAGTACAAGGGGGACTGTGGGGGCAATCATAATGTGCAAGGGACACTGTGGGGGCATTGAAATGTACAAGGGGGACTGTGGGGGCCATCATAATGTGCAAGGGACACTGTGGGGGCATTGAAATGTACAAGGGGGACTGTGGGAGCCATCATAATGTAGGAGGAGGACTATGGGGGCATTGTAATGAACAAGGAGTACTGTGGGGGCCATAATGTAGGAGGAGGACTATGGGGGCATTGTAATGAACAAGGAGGACTGTGGGTGCCATCATAATGTAGGAGGAGGACTGTGGGGGCCATCATGTGTGAGGGACACTGTGGGTTATTTGTAATGTACAAGGGGGACTGTAGGGGCCATCATAATGTAGGAGGGACACTGTGGGGGCATTGTAATGTACAAGGAGGACTGTGGGGGCCATAGTAATGTAGGAGGAGGACTATGGGGTCATTGTAATGAACAAGTGGGACTGTGGGGGCCATCATAATGCAGGGAGGACTATGGGGTCATAGTAATGAACAAATGGGACTGTGGGGGCCATCATAATGTACGAGGGACACTGTGGGGCCATCATAATGTATGAAGGGCTTTTCCATACACCCTTTTCGCACAGCATAGGGTTGTAGAAGGTTTAAAAGGATGGTTTGTAAAAAGCTGGGAAAGGGTGGAATATATTGACTGCTTACTTCATTCATGTGACCCCCCCATGCCACAGGCATCAGCCGTAGGCCAGTAACGTAGAATGGTGCATGCCACGTGACGGCTGCAGAGAGTCCGCCTGCCATTAGTTAACTGCTACCTCTTACCTATATCGCTGTATATCTTCTCGTAGTTCTCCATTTCTCGGAGGTTCATGTCATGCACCAGGAGAGTTTTCCCCATGGAGAAGGAGCACTGGGACAGGCTGCTGAGCATGCGCTGGTACTGGGAGTATCTGAGGGATGAGACGGAATAACAGGAGTATGACCCCATTGCCGTAATGTCCTCCGATCTAGACCCGCACATACAGGACTCCAGAATCCCAACCTGCAGGAGCGCCGTACACAATCATACCATGGGAACCCTCAGCCCCCGTGTATGCCTCCAATAAAATACAAAATGTTTTCATTTTCAGAGATAACATAACAAGTAGTTTCTAAACTTCTCACCCATCTTCCTGCGATCCAGAGTTGCACCACTTTATAAAACTTTTCACCAGTAGGTTGATTCTTCGGTCGTCCCCAGCACCGTCACCGTCGATTAAAAGCCGCTTGCGGATAACTTCATCTGCCAGAGACAATCACACCATGAATAAAGAAATCCTTACAAGTCCCTCCTTGTGTACATGATGTATATGGACACCGCCTCACAGTCCTGACTGCCAGGGACTAGAAATTAGTGCATCCATCCATTACATATAGGTTTCTCCAGGACTGGCATCATGTGCTCTGCGCCTGTGTATGTGCGTCCGGGGACCGAGTGTCCCACACCCTGGACCCCGCACTGGTATGCGTTACCGTCCTGAATGTGGAGGGACATTCTCAGACTTCGGAAGCTGTCACACTGTTCCTTAGGGTATGTGCACACGATGCGGATTTTGCTGTGGATCCGCAGCAGTTTCCCATGAGTTTACAGTACAAAGTAAACCTATGGGAAACAGAAAACGCTGTGCCCATGCTGCGGAAAAAAACGAGCGGAAACGCAGCGGTTTATATTCCGCAGCATGTCACTTCTTTCTGCGGATTCCGCAGCGGTTTTACACCTGCTCCAATAGAAAACCGCAGGTGTAAAACCGCAGTGGAATCTGCACAAAAACCGCAGTAAAGCCGCAATAAATCTGCAGCAAAAACGCAGCGCTTTTGCCCTGCAGATTTATCAAATCCGCTGCGGAAAAATCCGCAGAGGATCATTCTACGTGTGCACATACCCTAAAGGTTGGCAGTAGGTCCTGGCTTCAACTGTATCTGCATCCTTAGGACACAGGTACAGGTGAAAACAATCCGACTTCTGCTCCATCATCTGTCCTGTGTGCCCTCTGCGGAGTCTCAGGCTCAGCGCAGGGGTGCGATGGTGTCACGAAAAGGCACCGGCTGGGCTGAGCCTCAGACAGCACACAGCAAACAGCACAGGTCTGTTCATGAAGGAAACTGTGCAAGGCGAGTATTTTTATTTTCCAGCCCAATGGCTGAGAACTGTGGGGGCAGCGTAATGTACGAGGGGCACAGTGGGGGCAGCGTAATGTACGAGGGGCACAGTGGGGGGCAGCGTAACGTGTGAGGGGCACTGTGGGGGCAGCATGTGCGAGATGCCCTGGGGGGCAGCATAACGTGCGAGGGGCACAGTGGGGGGCAGCGTAAAGTGCGAGGGGCACCGTAACGTAGAAGGGGCACTGTGGGGGGCAGAATAATGTGCGAGGGGCACTGTCGGGGCAACGTAGCGTGCGAGGGGCACTGTGGGGAGAGCGTAATGTGCGAGGGGCACAGTGGGGAGAGCGTAACGTACGAGGGGCACAGTGGGGGCAGCGTAACGTGCGAGGAGCACTGTGAGGGCATTATAATGTACGAGGGCCACTGTGAGGGCATTATAATGTACGAGGGCCATTGTGAGGGCATTATAATGTACGAGGGCCATTGTGAGGGCATTATAATGTACGAGGGCCATTGTGAGGGTATTATAATGTACGAGAATCACTATGAGGGCATTATCATGTACGAGGAGCACTGTGAGGGCATTATCATGTATGAGGAGCACTGTGAGGGCATTATAATGTACGAGGGCCACTGTGAGGGCATTATAATGTACGAGGGCCATTGTGAGGGCATTATAATGTACGAGAATCACTATGAGGGCATTATCATGTACGAGGGCATTATAATGTACGAGGAGCACTGTGAGGGCATTATCATGTACGAGGAGCACTGTGAGGGCATTATCATGTACGAGGGCATTATAACGTAGATGGGGCACTGTGAGGGCATTATCATGTACGAGGAGCACTGTGAGGGCATTATCATGTACGAGGAGCACTGTGAGGGCATTATCATGTACGAGGAGCACTGTGAGGGCATTATCATGTACGAGGAGCACTGTGAGGGCATTATAATATACGAGGAGCACTGTGAAGGGATTACAATGTACCAAGGACATTGAGGGCATTATAATGTACGAGTGGCACTGTGAGGGCATTATCATGTACGAGGGCCACTGTGAGGGCATTATAATGTACGAGGGCCACTGTGAGGGCATTATAATGTACGAGGGCCACTGTGAGGGCATTATAATGTACGAGGAGCACTGTGAGGGCATTATCATGTACAAGGGCATTATAATGTACGAGGAGCACTGTGAGGGCATTATCATGTACGAGGGCATTACAATGTACGAGGGTCACTGTGAGGGCATTATAATGTACGAGGAGCACTGTGAGGGCATTATAATGTATGAGGAGCACTGTGAGGGCATTACCATGTACGAGGAGCACTGTGAGGGCATTATCATGTATGAGGAGCACTGTGAGGGCATTATAATGTACGAGGAGCACTGTGAGGGCATTATCATGTATGAGGAGCACTGTGAGGGCATTATAATGTACGAGGAGCACTGTGAGAGCATTTTCATGCAGGAGGAGCACTGTGAGGGCATTATAATGTACGAGGGCCACTGTGAGGGCATTATCTATGAGGAGCACTGTGAGGGCATTCTAATGTACGAGGAGCACTGTGAGGGCATTATCGTGTACGAGGAGCACTGTGAGGGCATTATAATGTACGAGGGCCACTGTGAGGGCATTATTATCTTTTGTGCTGCGTAAAATATGACCGTCCTCGGCAGCACATCGTCCTCTGTAAAACAGTCTGTAAAGTGCTGCGGAATTAATGACGCCATATAAGTGAATTAAAATAAGTCTGATGCTGCTGAGAGTAATAGCAGGCTACGAGCACCGGGCGATCCAATACTCACCGATCAGTGCACCTGCAGTGCGGTCTGCCTGGGTGGGGGTCTCGACGTGTACGGGAGGTGAGGGGGGTCTCCCGACATGTACAGGAGGGGACGGGTGGGTCTCCTGACGTGTACGGGAGGTCTCCTGACGTGTACGGGAGGTGACGGGGGTCTCCCGACGTGTATGGGAGGGGACGGGGGGTCTCCCGACGTGTACGGGAGGGGACGGGGGGTCTCCCGACGTGTACGGGAGGGGACGGGGGGTCTCCTGACGTGTACGGGAGGTGAGGGGGGGTCTCCCGACGTGTACAGGAGGGGACGGGGGGGGGGGGGGGGTCTCCCGACATGTACGGGACGGGAGGGGGGGGTCTCCCGACATGTACGGGAGGAGATGTGGGGTGTCCCGACATGTACGGGAAGGGACGGGGGGGTGCCGACATGTACTCGGGGGAGGGACTCTTAACATGTATGGGGGGTCTCCCGACATGTACGGGAAGGGACGGGGGGGGGCCTCCCGACATGTACGGGAAGGGACGGGGGGGGGGGGGTCTCCCAACACGTACAGGAGGGGACGGGGGGGTCTACCGACACGTACAGGAGGGGACGGGGGGGTCTCCCGACATGTACGGGAGGGGACGGGGGGGTGTCTCCTGACATGTAAAGGGGGGGGTGTCTCCCGACATGTACGGGGGGGGGTCTCCGGACATGTACGGGGGTCTCCCAACATGTACGGGAGGGGAGGGAGGTCTCCCAACGTGTAAGGGAGGGCGTCTTCCAAGTCTCCGCGAACAGATGAAATTACACCCCGTTCCTTCCTGGGACATGGGGACAGGATTGAATGCACCAAAACTCCCATTTATGCGACATTTCAAGGTCTTTT
Organism: Ranitomeya variabilis; assembly: GCF_051348905.1. Taxonomy (NCBI): domain Eukaryota; kingdom Metazoa; phylum Chordata; class Amphibia; order Anura; family Dendrobatidae; genus Ranitomeya; species Ranitomeya variabilis. The sequence continues at coordinate 195,479,898 of NC_135239.1, forward strand.
ACATCTAAAACCAGGTGAAAAAATCCGCCATGAACGAGTTTCCATTCACTGCAGAAAGCAGAGCTATAACCTGTAACATTGAGGCCTAAACCGCACAATGTGATGAATGGCGTCTATAGTCACATACAGGACGCACAATATGTGGCGGGCGGAGAGCAGATACAGTGCAGAGAGCACGGCAGTCCCGCTCCATCCACACCTAGTACAGGCCGCGGCCTGGGCCTGCCGGCTGCAGCGTTAGAATCCCGGCCACTCCACCACGCGAGCCCGCTGCTTCTCCGGCCTAGCCTGAGGCTGCCGGTATACAGCTACTACCCGCGGCGGCAGGGCCCGGTGCCGGGGGAGGGGGCAGGGAGGAGCGGGCCGCTACTTACCGTCAGTGACGGCTCCCATGTCGGCGAGTAGTGAGGTCAGACTCCCACAATGCAGCAGCCGGGGAACAGCATGGAGGCCGCGTTCACCGCCCCGCCGCCCCGCAGCGCCCTATAGGCTCCCCCGCCCCCAACCTCTGGAGCACAGGCGGCCCCGACCCCCAGGTGAGTGCCGGACAACCGGGAGTCCAGAGCGGGGGCCCCGGGGCCACACAGGTCCGCACCCTGCTAGTGTCGTGTCTGTGTCCTCCATACACCGAGAGCAGGACGGCGGCAGCCATAGTGTGACCTGTGTGTACAGGGGCAGAGGCGGCAGCGTCTGTGTAAGGAATATACAGTGTGTGTATCTGTGTATATACTGTGTATACAGTGTGTGTATCTGTGTATATAGTGTGTGTATCTATGTATACAGTGTGTGTATCTGTGTATATACTGTGTATACAGTGTGTGTGTATATAGTGTGTGTGTATCTGTGTATATAGTGTGTATACAGTGTGTGTATCTGTGTATATAGTGTGTATACAGTGTGTGTATATACTGTGTATACAGTGTGTGTATCTGTGTATATACTGTGTATCTATGTATACAGTGTGTATCTATGTATATAGTGTGTATCTATGTATATTGTGTGTGTATCTCTGTATATACTGTGTATACAAAGTGTGTATCTATGTATACAGTGTGTATCTATGTATATAGTGTGTATCTCTGTATATACTGTGTATCTATGTTTATAGTGTGTGTATAGTGTGTTTCTATGTATATAGTGTGTGTATACAGTGTGTATCTATGTTTATACTGTGTATCTATGTTTATACTGTGTGTATACAGTGTGTGTATGTATATAGTGTGTATCTGTTTATACTGTGTGTGTATACAGTGTGTGTATCTATGTATATAGTGTGTGTATACAGTGTGTGTATCTATGTATATAGTGTGTGTATACAGTGTGTGTATCTATGTATATAGTGTGTGTATACAGTGTGTGTATCTATGTATATAGTGTGTGTATACAGTGTGTGTGTATCTATGTATATAGTGTGTGTATACAGTGTGTGTATCTATGTATATAGTGTGTGTATACAGTGTGTGTATCTATGTATATAGTGTGTGTATACAGTGTGTGTATCTATGTATATAGTGTGTGTATACAGTGTGTGTATCTATGTATATAGTGTGTGTATACAGTGTGTGTATCTATGTATATAGTGTGTGTATACAGTGTGTGTATCTATGTATATAGTGTGTGTATACAGTGTGTGTATCTATGTATATAGTGTGTGTATACAGTGTGTGTATCTATGTATATAGTGTGTGTATACAGTGTGTGTATCTATGTATATAGTGTGTGTATACAGTGTGTGTATCTATGTATATAGTGTGTGTATACAGTGTGTGTATCTATGTATATAGTGTGTGTATACAGTGTGTGTATCTATGTATATAGTGTGTGTATACAGTGTGTGTATCTATGTATATAGTGTGTGTATACAGTGTGTGTATCTATGTATATAGTGTGTGTATACAGTGTGTGTATCTATGTATATAGTGTGTGTATACAGTGTGTGTATCTATGTATATAGTGTGTGTATACAGTGTGTGTATCTATGTATATAGTGTGTGTATACAGTGTGTGTATCTATGTATATAGTGTGTGTATACAGTGTGTGTATCTATGTATATAGTGTGTGTATACAGTGTGTGTATCTATGTATATAGTGTGTGTATACAGTGTGTGTATCTATGTATATAGTGTGTGTATACAGTGTGTGTATCTATGTATATAGTGTGTGTATACAGTGTGTGTATCTATGTATATAGTGTGTGTATACAGTGTGTGTATCTATGTATATAGTGTGTGTATACAGTGTGTGTATCTATGTATATAGTGTGTGTATACAGTGTGTGTATCTATGTATATAGTGTGTGTATACAGTGTGTGTATCTATGTATATAGTGTGTGTATACAGTGTGTGTATCTATGTATATAGTGTGTGTATACAGTGTGTGTATCTATGTATATAGTGTGTGTATACAGTGTGTGTATCTATGTATATAGTGTGTGTATACAGTGTGTGTATCTATGTATATAGTGTGTGTATACAGTGTGTGTATCTATGTATATAGTGTGTGTATACAGTGTGTGTATCTATGTATATAGTGTGTGTATACAGTGTGTGTATCTATGTATATAGTGTGTGTATACAGTGTGTGTATCTATGTATATAGTGTGTGTATACAGTGTGTGTATCTATGTATATAGTGTGTGTATACAGTGTGTGTATCTATGTATATAGTGTGTGTATACAGTGTGTGTATCTATGTATATAGTGTGTGTATACAGTGTGTGTATCTATGTATATAGTGTGTGTATACAGTGTGTGTATCTATGTATATAGTGTGTGTATACAGTGTGTGTATCTATGTATATAGTGTGTGTATACAGTGTGTGTATCTATGTATATAGTGTGTGTATACAGTGTGTGTATCTATGTATATAGTGTGTGTATACAGTGTGTGTATCTATGTATATAGTGTGTGTATACAGTGTGTGTATCTATGTATATAGTGTGTGTATACAGTGTGTGTATCTATGTATATAGTGTGTGTATACAGTGTGTGTATCTATGTATATAGTGTGTGTATACAGTGTGTGTATCTATGTATATAGTGTGTGTATACAGTGTGTGTATCTATGTATATAGTGTGTGTATACAGTGTGTGTATCTATGTATATAGTGTGTGTATACAGTGTGTGTATCTATGTATATAGTGTGTGTATACAGTGTGTGTATCTATGTATATAGTGTGTGTATACAGTGTGTGTATCTATGTATATAGTGTGTGTATCCAGTGTGTGTATCTATGTATATAGTGTGTGTATCCAGTGTGTGTATCTATGTATATAGTGTGTGTATCCAGTGTGTGTATCTATGTATATAGTGTGTGTATCCAGTGTGTGTATCTATGTATATAGTGTGTGTATCCAGTGTGTGTATCTATGTATATAGTGTGTGTATCCAGTGTGTGTATCTATGTATATAGTGTGTGTATCCAGTGTGTGTATCTATGTATATAGTGTGTGTATCCAGTGTGTGTATCTATGTATATAGTGTGTGTATCCAGTGTGTGTATCTATGTATATAGTGTGTGTATCCAGTGTGTGTATCTATGTATATAGTGTGTGTATCCAGTGTGTGTATCTATGTATATAGTGTGTGTATCCAGTGTGTGTATCTATGTATATAGTGTGTGTATCCAGTGTGTGTATCTATGTATATAGTGTGTGTATCCAGTGTGTGTATCTATGTATATAGTGTGTGTATCCAGTGTGTGTATCTATGTATATAGTGTGTGTATCCAGTGTGTGTATCTATGTATATAGTGTGTGTATCCAGTGTGTGTATCTATGTATATAGTGTGTGTATCCAGTGTGTGTATCTATGTATATAGTGTGTGTATCCAGTGTGTGTATCTATGTATATAGTGTGTGTATCCAGTGTGTGTATCTATGTATATAGTGTGTGTATCCAGTGTGTGTATCTATGTATATAGTGTGTGTATCCAGTGTGTGTATCTATGTATATAGTGTGTGTATCCAGTGTGTGTATCTATGTATATAGTGTGTGTATCCAGTGTGTGTATCTATGTATATAGTGTGTGTATCCAGTGTGTGTATCTATGTATATAGTGTGTGTATCCAGTGTGTGTATCTATGTATATAGTGTGTGTATCCAGTGTGTGTATCTATGTATATAGTGTGTGTATCCAGTGTGTGTATCTATGTATATAGTGTGTGTATCCAGTGTGTGTATCTATGTATATAGTGTGTGTATCCAGTGTGTGTATCTATGTATATAGTGTGTGTATCCAGTGTGTGTATCTATGTATATAGTGTGTGTATCCAGTGTGTGTATCTATGTATATAGTGTGTGTATCCAGTGTGTGTATCTATGTATATAGTGTGTGTATCCAGTGTGTGTATCTATGTATATAGTGTGTGTATCCAGTGTGTGTATCTATGTATATAGTGTGTGTATCCAGTGTGTGTATCTATGTATATAGTGTGTGTATCCAGTGTGTGTATCTATGTATATAGTGTGTGTATCCAGTGTGTGTATCTATGTATATAGTGTGTGTATCCAGTGTGTGTATCTATGTATATAGTGTGTGTATCCAGTGTGTGTATCTATGTATATAGTGTGTGTATCCAGTGTGTGTATCTATGTATATAGTGTGTGTATCCAGTGTGTGTATCTATGTATATAGTGTGTGTATCCAGTGTGTGTATCTATGTATATAGTGTGTGTATCCAGTGTGTGTATCTATGTATATAGTGTGTGTATCCAGTGTGTGTATCTATGTATATAGTGTGTGTATCCAGTGTGTGTATCTATGTATATAGTGTGTGTATCCAGTGTGTGTATCTATGTATATAGTGTGTGTATCCAGTGTGTGTATCTATGTATATAGTGTGTGTATCCAGTGTGTGTATCTATGTATATAGTGTGTGTATCCAGTGTGTGTATCTATGTATATAGTGTGTGTATCCAGTGTGTGTATCTATGTATATAGTGTGTGTATCCAGTGTGTGTATCTATGTATATAGTGTGTGTATCCAGTGTGTGTATCTATGTATATAGTGTGTGTATCCAGTGTGTGTATCTATGTATATAGTGTGTGTATCCAGTGTGTGTATCTATGTATATAGTGTGTGTATCCAGTGTGTGTATCTATGTATATAGTGTGTGTATCCAGTGTGTGTATCTATGTATATAGTGTGTGTATCCAGTGTGTGTATCTATGTATATAGTGTGTGTATCCAGTGTGTGTATCTATGTATATAGTGTGTGTATCCAGTGTGTGTATCTATGTATATAGTGTGTGTATCCAGTGTGTGTATCTATGTATATAGTGTGTGTATCCAGTGTGTGTATCTATGTATATAGTGTGTGTATCCAGTGTGTGTATCTATGTATATAGTGTGTGTATCCAGTGTGTGTATCTATGTATATAGTGTGTGTATCCAGTGTGTGTATCTATGTATATAGTGTGTGTATCCAGTGTGTGTATCTATGTATATAGTGTGTGTATCCAGTGTGTGTATCTATGTATATAGTGTGTGTATCCAGTGTGTGTATCTATGTATATAGTGTGTGTATCCAGTGTGTGTATCTATGTATATAGTGTGTGTATCCAGTGTGTGTATCTATGTATATAGTGTGTGTATCCAGTGTGTGTATCTATGTATATAGTGTGTGTATCCAGTGTGTGTATCTATGTATATAGTGTGTGTATCCAGTGTGTGTATCTATGTATATAGTGTGTGTATCCAGTGTGTGTATCTATGTATATAGTGTGTGTATCCAGTGTGTGTATCTATGTATATAGTGTGTGTATCCAGTGTGTGTATCTATGTATATAGTGTGTGTATCCAGTGTGTGTATCTATGTATATAGTGTGTGTATCCAGTGTGTGTATCTATGTATATAGTGTGTGTATCCAGTGTGTGTATCTATGTATATAGTGTGTGTATCCAGTGTGTGTATCTATGTATATAGTGTGTGTATCCAGTGTGTGTATCTATGTATATAGTGTGTGTATCCAGTGTGTGTATCTATGTATATAGTGTGTGTATCCAGTGTGTGTATCTATGTATATAGTGTGTGTATCCAGTGTGTGTATCTATGTATATAGTGTGTGTATCCAGTGTGTGTATCTATGTATATAGTGTGTGTATCCAGTGTGTGTATCTATGTATATAGTGTGTGTATCCAGTGTGTGTATCTATGTATATAGTGTGTGTATCCAGTGTGTGTATCTATGTATATAGTGTGTGTATCCAGTGTGTGTATCTATGTATATAGTGTGTGTATCCAGTGTGTGTATCTATGTATATAGTGTGTGTATCCAGTGTGTGTATCTATGTATATAGTGTGTGTATCCAGTGTGTGTATCTATGTATATAGTGTGTGTATCCAGTGTGTGTATCTATGTATATAGTGTGTGTATACAGTGTGTGTATCTATGTATATAGTGTGTGTATACAGTGTGTGTATCTATGTATATAGTGTGTGTATCCAGTGTGTGTATCTATGTATATAGTGTGTGTATACAGTGTGTGTATCTATGTATATAGTGTGTGTATACAGTGTGTGTATCTATGTATATAGTGTGTGTATACAGTGTGTGTATCTATGTATATAGTGTGTGTATACAGTGTGTGTATCTATGTATATAGTGTGTGTATACAGTGTGTGTATCTATGTATATAGTGTGTGTATACAGTGTGTGTATCTATGTATATAGTGTGTGTATACAGTGTGTGTATCTATGTATATAGTGTGTGTATACAGTGTGTGTATCTATGTATATAGTGTGTGTATACAGTGTGTGTATCTATGTATATAGTGTGTGTATACAGTGTGTGTATCTATGTATATAGTGTGTGTATACAGTGTGTGTATCTATGTATATAGTCTGTGTATACAGTGTGTGTATCTATGTATATAGTCTGTGTATACAGTGTGTGTATCTATGTATATAGTCTGTGTATACAGTGTGTGTATCTATGTATATAGTGTGTATCTATGTATATAGTGTGTGTATACAGTGTGTGTATCTGTGTATACAGTGTGTATATAGTGTGTATCTATGTATATAGTGTGTGTATACAGTGTGTGTATCTATGTATATAGTCTGTGTATACAGTGTGTGTATCTATGTATATAGTCTGTGTATACAGTGTGTGTATCTATGTATATAGTCTGTGTATACAGTGTGTGTATCTATGTATATAGTGTGTATCTATGTATATAGTGTGTGTATACAGTGTGTGTATCTGTGTATACAGTGTGTATATAGTGTGTATCTATGTATATAGTGTGTGTATCTGTATATAGTGTGTGTTTCTATCTTGTGTGTATCTGTATATAGTGTGTGTTTCTATCTATGTATATAGTCTGTGTATACAGTGTGTATATCTCTGTATATAGTGTGTGTCTCTCTGTATATTGTGTGTATCTATGTATATAGTGTGTGTATACAGTGTGTGTATCTATGTATATAGTGTGTGTATACAGTGTGTGTATCTATGTATATAGTGTGTGTATACAGTGTGTGTATCTATGTATATAGTGTGTGTATACAGTGTGTGTATCTATGTATATAGTGTGTGTATACAGTGTGTGTATCTATGTATATAGTGTGTGTATACAGTGTGTGTATCTATGTATATAGTCTGTGTATACAGTGTGTGTATCTATGTATATAGTCTGTGTATACAGTGTGTGTATCTATGTATATAGTGTGTATCTATGTATATAGTGTGTGTATACAGTGTGTGTATCTGTGTATACAGTGTGTATATAGTGTGTATCTATGTATATAGTGTGTGTATCTGTATATAGTGTGTGTTTCTATCTATGTATATAGTCTGTGTATACAGTGTGTATATCTCTGTATATAGTGTGTGTCTCTCTGTATATTGTGTGTATCTATGTATATAGTGTGTGTATCTATATATTTTGTGTATCTATGTATATAGTGTGTGTATCTATATTTTGTGTATCTATGTATATAGTGTGTATCTCTGTAAATAGTGTGTGTATACAGTGTGTGTTTCTATGTATAAAGTGTGTGTATATAGTGTGTGTTTCTATGTATATAGTGTGTATATACAGTGTGTTTCTATGTATATAGTGTGTATCTATGTATATAGTGTGTGTATATAGTTGTGTGTGTGTGTGTGTGTATACAATGTGTGTTTCTATGTATACAGTGTGTGTATCTATGTATATAGTGTGTGTATGTATATAGTGTGTGTGTGTGTGTATAGCTATGTATATAGTGTTTATATCTATACAGTGTGTGTGTGTGTACAAGGTGTGTGTGTGTGTGTATATAATATATATTACAGTGTGTGTATCTATGTATACAGTGTGTGTATCTATGTATACAGTGTGTGTATCTATGTATATAGTGTGTGTATGTATATAGTGTGTGTGTGTGTGTGTGTGTGTGTGTGTATAGCTATGTATATAGTGTTTATATCTATACAGTGTGTGTGTGTGTACAAGGTGTGTGTGTGTGTGTGTATATAATATATATTACAGTGTGTGTATCTATGTATATAGTGTGTGTACAGGGTGAGTATATACTGTACAGGGTGTATCTCTATGTACAGGAAATATATATATATCTTTGTACCGTGTTAGCCAGTAGATCTCTATGTATATAGTGTGTCTGTATATCTATGTGTATAGTACAGTGTGTATCCATGTGTATATACAGTGTACAAGGTGTGTGTGTGTGTGTGTATATATTGTGTATCTCTATGGTATACAGTGTGTGTAGAGGGTCTATATACAGTGTGTATCGTTGTATATAGTGTATGTATGTATGTATATAGTGTGTGTGTATTTCTATGTACGGTATATAGTGTGTATCTACAGTTGTGCACAAAAGTTTACATACCCCTGCAGAATTTTTGCTTTCTTGTCCTTTTTTCAGAGAATGTGAATGATAACACCAACCTTTTTCTCCACTCATGGTTAGTGGTTGGGTGAAGCCATTTACTGTCACACTACTGTGTTTTCTCTTTATAAATTATTATGACAACCCAAAACATCCAAATGACCCTGATCAAAAGTTCACATACCCTGGTGATTTTGGCCTGATAACCTGCACAGAAGTTGACACAAATGGGTGTGAATGGCTACTAAGGGTATGTGCACACGTCAGGATTTCTTGCAGAAATTTCCTGAAGAAAACCGGAAATTTTCTGCAAGAAATCCGCATTTTTTTTTTTTTTTTTGCGTTTTTTTCCCCGTTTTTTTTTTAGCATTTTGCAAGCGTAATTAGCTTGCAGAATGCTAAAGTTTTCCAAGCGATCTGTAGCATCGCTTGGAAAACTGACTGACAGGTTGGTCACACTTGTCAAACATACTGTTTGACAAGTGTGACCAACTTTTTACTATAGATGCTGCTTATGCAGCATCAACAGTAAAAGATAGAATGTGTAAAAATAATAAAAAAAATAAAAAAAAAGGTTATACTCACCTGCAGACAGCCGATCTCAGCGGCGTCCATTCCTATAGATGCTGTGTGTGTGCAGGACCTTCCATTGCGTTGCGGCTTGTGATTGGTCGCGTGAGCGGTCACGCGACCAATCACAAGACCGCGACGTCATCGCAGGTCCTTCACACAGACCATCTAAAGGAACGGAAGCGGCAGCATGCCTCCGGGGCCATCGAAGGTGAGTATATCACTATTTTTTATTTTAATTCTTTTTTTTTTTTTTTTAACAATTATATGGTGCCCAGTCCGTGGAGGAGAGTCTCCTCTCCTCCACCCTGGGTACCAACCACACATGATCTGCTTACTTCCCGCATGGTGTGCACAGCCCCGTGCGGGAAATAAGCAGATCAATGCATTCCTAGGTGTGCGGAACCCCGCAATTCCACAAATTTAATGAACATGTTGCTTTTTTTTCCGCGATGCGATTTTTTTCACGGAAAAAAATGCAACATTTGCACAAAAAAATGCGGAATACCCTGTAAATAATAGGAGGCATTTGTTAGCGTTTTTTTCGCGTTTTGTTCACGTTTTTACCACGTTTTTATAGCGAAAAATCCTGAACGTGTGCACATGGCCTAAAGGTAACATCTTCACCTGTGACCTGTTAGCTTGTAATCAGTGTGTGTACATAAAAGCTGAGTGAGGCCCCATTCACACTAGCAGTATTTGGTCAGTATTTTACCTCCGTATTTGTAAGCGAAGACCAGGAGTGGAACAATCAGAGGAAAAGTATAATAGAAGCACGTCACCACCTCTGTATTTATCACCCACTCCCGGTTTTGGCTTATAAATACTGATGTGAAATACTGACCAAATACTCAATGTGTGAACGTGGCCTAAGTTTCTGGGACCCAGACAGACTCTTGCATCTTTCATCCAGCCACTGACGTTTCTGGATTGTGAGTCATGGGGAAAGCAAAAGAATAATCACCGGATCTACGGGAAAAGTTAGTTGAACTGTATAAAACAGGAAAGGGATGCTAAAAGATATCCAACGAATTGATAATGCCAGTCAGCAGGGTTCAAACTGTGATTAACAAATGGAAAATCAGGGGCTCTGTAACATCAAAACCACGGTCAGGTAGAGCAACAAAAATGTCGTCCACAACTGCCAGGAAAATAGTTCTGGATCCAAAGAAAAACCCACAATATCACCTGAAATACTGGACTCTCTGAAAACTAGCGGTGTGGCTGTTTAAGCACAATAACGAGGCACTTGAAGAAAAATGGGCTGCATGGTTGAGTTGCCAGTAGAAAGCCATTACTGCTCAAATGCCACAAAGTATCTCACCTACAATACGCAATACAGCACAGAGACAAGCCTCAAAACTTCTGGAACAAGGTAATTTGGAATGATGAGACCAAAATTGAACTTTTTGGCCACAACCATAAACGTTACATTTGGAGAGAGGTCAACAAGGCCTATGATGAAAGGAACACCATTCCTACTGTAAAGCACGGAGGTGGATCGCTGATGTTTTGAGGATGCGTGAACTACAAAGGCACAGGAAACTTGGTCAAAGTTGAAGGAAAGATGAATGCAGCACGTTATCAGCAAATACTGGAGGCAAATTTGCACTCATCAGCCCGGAGGCTGCGCATGGGACGTACTTGCACGTTCCAACATGATAACGATCCAAAACACAAGGCCAAGTCAGCCTGTCATTGGCTACAGCAGAACGAAGTGAAGGTTCTGGAGTGGCCAGCTCAGTCTCCTGACCTAAAATCAAGCTTTTAAGTCATATGTAGATTAGCCTGTAAGTGCATTATGGGCGTGTCGTTGTACTTGAGACTAACGCAGCCATGTTCTGTATGATTACTGTAATACTTGGGTTTTCTGTCTCTTATCAGAGTGTCATTCTCTTTCTTTTCCGCTCTGCAGGGTCAGACTTCAGAGACCAGAACTGGAGAATTAGAAAAATTATCCAAAATTTATAATCGATCACTGACCGCACCAACTTGCCATAGGAATGCATCCTTGAATGGTAGGTAAAAGCGAGATTTTGGCCCAAATATGCCCTTTTTTTGTGAAATGCTAACTCTAGGCCTTCACCTGTCGCGTGGTGGTGGGCTTCACACTTGCACCATAGTCAGTGTCCCACCCATATTGCAGTTTGCATAGCACTATGTAGTGAATCGTGGTAACAACATTGTACACGGGAATGACCTGATCGCCGAGTGCCCCCCTGGCATGACTTAAAGGGAACCTGGCACATCCCGAAAAAGTTACTTTCATGCAGATATGGGGATAATATGCAGGTACGTAAAGTTAGAATCATTTTAGGCTGCCTTACTGGATCAGCAGCTGCAGGGAGAAAATGAAATGTTATCCTCCCTGCAGCCGCTGGCTTCTAGTCATTGGGGCGGTGCAGGGATCGGATACAGTAAATGCTCGCTATACTGTGATATTTTATTTATTTTTTTAACGCTTTCCAGGTGCAATCTGCCTGAAAAAGACATCGTCTGCACCTACCCATAGGCAGCCTTACAGGTAATACTATTTACCTGCAGGATAAACCCTGACTCGGCAGGAAAATAGAGCATTTGGACATGACACGTTCATTTAAGTAAAATATATATTTGTCCCCAAAAGGTGAACAAAAAGGGATTTATCGTCTTAAAGGGGTTTTGAGGACTTGGATAATGATAGGTCATTGGTATCGGATTGCTAAGGGTCCGAGACCCAGTAACTCGGCGGTGTACCTCGGCGGAGCAGCACAACTCTGTACGTTGTGTAGTGGCCATTCCTGGGTGCTGCAGTCCACATCACGTTCACTTTAATAGGCCCTGAGCTGCAGTACCTAGAACGGCCAGTACCCGGCGGGTGGAGCTGTACTGGACGGCCCATTTTATTTCCTTGGTGATATATCATAGTCGGGTATCGAGCATCACGATGTGCCACACATGACAGCAGTGATGCATTTCTTTCTTTCATTGTCGTTTTGTGTGTGTAACTGTACAGCCATTGTGCTGCTGTTGTCCGGATGACACCCGCAACTTTTCAGAGAGATACAGAACAAAACACCTTTGTAATGCCCAGGCCGTTCTCCAGCAGAGCAGTCTAACCTGCCAACCTGAGAGCGCAGACTGTCTCCAGTTATACAGGTAAAAAATTCACATCCAGAAAGGAGGAGCACAGCTTCAGGGCGGATACCAGAAAGATCACTTTGCACCCAGCCAGATGTGCCACATTCCTATTCACATGTCTTTTCCTACAGGAGCATGCGTGGTGTATAAGTCTCCTTACACCCATATGCCAGGCCTGGCTTGTCACGCTCCACAAGGAGAAGTATTACCCCTTAGATTCCTGTTCACACACTGCAAGTCATGGATAACTTCTTTTTTTTTTTTTTTTAACTGAACCAAATTTTTAGTACGTCCAAATTCATTCTTTTCTTCTTTTTTTTTGTTTGTTTTTTTTTATTTGTCGTTTTTGTTTTTACGTCGTGTATAGGTTTTGGTTTTTTTTGTTTTTTTTTTATATATTAGTGACTTAAAAATTATGAACTTTATAAATAAAATAAACACTCTGGTGTTTGTGTCGCTATTTTCCAAGATCCGTAACTTCAGTATTTTATAGTACATAAGAAAATTTTAAAGCTCACAGGAGCACCAAGATGGTGGCGACTAGGGGTCGTCAGCAGGACTGTGGCTGCCATAGACTCCTCGCGATTGCGTTTTGGTGCCCAAACGGACACCCCGGCTGCACCGAACCTCTTACTTGCCACTTTCATAGATTGTCAATGGTTCTCGGTAAAATCATTAAATTTGCCAGAGGTGAGACCTGGCGGGACTCTGCTTCAGCGCTGACACTTTCCGCCAGAGTCAGAAACAGACGTCACCAACCACCGGTGATCGGACTGCTGTGGCCGCTGACTGGCTCCGTATATAGGTCATATACATCTGTATAGTAATAGTACATCATGGGGCGGGATGGGATTATCCAGCACATAGGGGGGAGTCCAACACCTGGCTTCCCTACTGATCAACCCGCCCCTGGCCACCGAAAATGCATAGAGTTGTGCTGTTGAACCTGACATGTACCACCGGAGTATTGTGCGACCCTCTTTCCCGGGAATACCGATGGTCAGACTATCAAAGGATCGTGCAATTATCACCATTCCTGGGGTGGGTAACAAAAGTAGAGACCACATTATAGGAAAGACTATTAGTTACAGCCCTCGTTAGCCTTATTAGAGTTCTGCAGACCCTTCGTCCTGGTCTTGGAGACCACTTTAAACCGGAGTGATCAGAAAGGTTATAATGAAAGGCTAGGTCCAGTTGACCACACCACACAATTTAAGAAGGAGGTAGAGGCAATCAAAGGAATCGTGACCGTGTCAGAATTCTTAAATTGCGTTGCAGGCCTTTTTCTCATTGAGGTTGTTCCATAAAATGGCTTTTTTGAGTCTTCGTCCGGCTCTGATTAATAATTTGCACTATATGTTCCCCCACGACAAGTGCATCTCAGCATGGACAGGGCAGCAATTGGCCCATTAAGCCGTAGGAATACAATTAAGGCTAGATTTGGATGCTAACAGTTATTTTCCTTTAGCAAATATGAAATGCATTATTATAGTAATAATATATCACAAAATACTTCTATTTTTTTCGCTGCTCAATGATTTCGGCAAAAGTTATTTCAAATTTGTTAAAAATTTACTAGAAGTTTTTCTTCGGGAACAATTCCCTCCTGCCTTGTAATTGGAAACTGCACCATTAAAGAATCCAAACATTTCAATAATTGATTGTTTTTTCCTTTTTTTTTATTCTATGTTTATTTTTAAGGAGCAATAAAGGATCCTGTAAAACTAGTTGGAGAAAAAGTAAAACATAAAACAACTTCAGTAACAAACTTTGTCAAAATGTAGAAAGTCGTTAACCACTTTGGATTTCCCCTTTTTCTTTTTCTTAACTTTTTTCAGAAGACATCATTTTAAAAAAAACATTTTTTATCATTCCACCGCCGTACAAAGGAAAAAAATTAAGTGGGTTAAAATAGGGGGGGGGGGGGAAATGCAATCACACCATTATTTCCAGGTCACCACCTGACAGCACCATGGAGGACGTCCTTCTTATCCATAGTGGGACAGGAAGCCACGAGACGAGCATTTAAAAGGACCCTCCCCCTACCACCTGTCAGTATTTTCCCATCCCACTGTGGATAGGAACGGCGAGAGATGTCTCCGACAGGCTCCGCACAGAGGGTATGGATCGGGGACTCGGCCCTTTTTTCCCTTCCCACCTCTGGACCTCCGTAGGCTGAAACTCGACAGAGGGTCCCTCAGCTTACCCAGTGTAGCTCTGCTCCTGGGATACAGGTCACTTCCTCCTGGAGGGGGCTCTCGACCGATGACGTTGCCTTGGGTGTTCCCTGAACCGGCGCCGTCTCTGTGAGGCATAATGTCTTCATCACGCGGTGTCGGAGTGAAGATTAGCATGGGGCATCGCTACAATACCGAGTGCTGCGATCCGGCAATTACACTTCGAGTTGCGGTCTGCGGCGGGCCGGGCAGCGTCTACTCCTCAGTGCTGGATAGAGGAGGAGTGTTTCCCGGGTAGGTCGGTGAGCGCGGCAAGATCGCTCCAACGCAGAAGACAGCATATAAGGTAATGGGGGGTTAGGGCACAGCGCCTTGTGTCAGACCTGTCAAAATGGAGGACACCGCTAGTCTTGAGTCAGAAAGCTAGGGGCATGTGAGTACCCAGGAAATGGGGTTTTACCTAATCTCCATTAAAGTACAGATACTTAAAATAGTGACACCTCTGTTTTATAGGGGACCCCTACTTCTGCTGACAAAAAGGAAGTTAAGAAGTCGGGAAAGTATAGGAAGTGTCCTATTTGCACCATAAGGCTAAATGACTCGTGGCAAAAACCCCTATGTGAAGCATGCACCAGCCGAATTGTGGGAGAAGAATAAGCTTCTCTTATGACAAATATGAGGGCTAGTATCAGAGACGAGGTGCAAGCGTCCGTTTCTGGTCTTGTTTGTCCTCAACCCATGCAGTCTGAAGGCCAATCCAGGAAAAGAGTGAGGGATTCGGTCTCCTCTTCTGAAGGGGCTTTGTCCGAGTCCGATCTGGAGGATGATGAGTATAGAAATCCTCCAGAAAGAGGGAAGAGATACTTATTCTCTTCTGTGGACACAGACTAGCTACTGGGGGCAGTAAGACGCACCATGCAGATTGAGGAACCCCCAACAACTTGCTCAGTTCAGGATGAGATGTTTGGTGGGCTACATACTCAGACCTCAAAAGTCTTTCCTGTGAACCCCCATATTCGTTCAATGATTTTGGAGGAATGGATAGAGGCAGAAAAGAGACTGACTATCCCCAAAGACTTTAGGCTTCGTCTACCGTTTGACCCGGAGGAGGTCAAGGACTGGGAGGACATTCCCAAAATAGACATTCCTTTGGCTAGAGTATCCAAAAGAATCGCCATTCCCTTTGAAGACTCCTCTAATCTAAAGGAGCCTATGGATCAGAAGGTGGATGGGCTCTTAAAGGGAACCTGTCACCTGAATTTTGCGGGACCGGTTTTGGGTCATATGGGCGGGGTTTTTGGGTGTTTGATTCACTCTTTCCTTACCTGCTGGCTGCATGCTGGCCGCAATATTGGATTGAAGTTCATTCTCTGTCCTCCGGAGTACATGCCTGCGCAAGGCAATATTGCGCCTTGCGCAGGCGTGTACTCCGGAGGACAGAGAATGAACTTCAGTCCAATATTGCGGCCAGCATGCAGCCAGCGGGTAAGGAAAGGGTGAATCAAACACCCAAAAACCCCGCCCATATGACCCAAAACCGGTCCCGCCAAATTCAGGTGACAGGTTCCCTTTAAAAAGAGCCTGGGAAAGTTCGGCAGCTGTTATACGCGCAAATTTAGCAGCAACATCAGTGGGGAGGTCTATTCATTTATGAGTAGATGATCTAGCGGATCAATTATCAGCCAAAACCCCTAGAGAAACTATACTAAAATCCCTACCCTTCTAAAACTGGCAACCGATTTCCTAGCAGACGCATCGGTGGAATTGGTGAGATTCACGGCTAGTAATAAAACTGGTCTGGGGATATGCATTCCACAAATAAACTTTGTGCTATCCCTTTCTCAGGGGGAAGGGTGTTTGGGCCGGTTCTTGATTATATTTTAGAGTAGGGCTCTGATGAAAAGAAAGGGTTTCTGTAAGAGAAACGCAAACAATTTCAGCCATTTCGTAGACCCCGTTATAGTCAAAGAATAGACTACAGACAGGGGGAAAGGGAAACAGGGAAGATGGAGCTATCCCAAGGGGGGGATACTAGAGCCAGAGTTAAAGAGACCACCTTCTCGGGTTCAGGTTCGGGGTATCACAGAAAATGACGCCACGAGAGTAGGGGGGCGCCTAACCAGGTTCCTGGGGGGTTGGCAACAAATTACCACAAGCCCTTGGGTCCTGCAGCTGATCTCCCAGGGGTACAAAATAGAATTAACCTCATTACCACCAGAAAGATTCCTGATATCCAGTTCCCATCTTGTTTCGACCTCTCCCATGTGGGTAGACATTCAGGACCTCCTAGAGGTAGCTGCAATTACTCCGGTACCTCTCCACGAATTAGGAAAGGGTTTCTATTCAAGTCTGTTTTCTATAGCAAAACCCTCCGGAGAATCAAGAACAATTATAAACCTCAGACATCTAAACACATGGGTAAAATACAAGAGGTTCAAAATGGAATCTATAAGGTCCACGATTCCCCTCTTAGGGAAAGGGGTGGTAATGTGTACTCTACACCTAAAGAGTGCATATTACCACGTCCCTATTTACCCAGGCCACCAGAAATACCTCCAGTTTGCAGTGGAAAATTCTGCCTTCTTTTTCCACTGCAATCAGTTTCGCTGCCTACCTTTTGGCCTAGCCTCAGCCCCCAGAATTTTCACGAAACTTATGGTAGAGGTGGTAGCCTATGTGAGAAATCAGGACATCACGGTTGTCCCTTACCTGGACGACTTTCTAGTAGTAGCAGATTCCGTAGATCAGCTCAGGATCGACTGTCAGTGTTTAATCTCCACACTGCAGAGTTTGGGGTGGATCATAAATTGGTCAAAATCCGACCTAGTACCCAAATAGAGAATAAAATTTCTAGGAGTCATGCTAGACTCGAGTGTAAGAATGTCCTTTCTACCAGAGGAAAAATTGTCCGGCATAGTGAACAAAATCCGTCAGTTTACAAAAAACGGGTCTCCATCAGGTATGCCATGAAGATCTTGGGGCTGATGACGGCCTGCATCCCTTGTGTGAACTGGAGCCAGTTTCATTCTCGGCAACTTCAACAGGCAACCCTTGCATCCTGGGATAGAAGACAGTGTTCATTGGACAAAGAGATGTGCTTATTCCCTTGGGTCAAAACTTCCTTGCATTGGTGGACAGTTCCCAGGAATCTTCGAAAGGGGGTTGTTTGGATTCATTCTCCTGAAGTCGTAGTCACCACAGACGCAAGTCAGCAAGGCTGGGGAGGACATGTCCAGGAAACATATTACCAGGGACAATGGAGTACTGTCAGACCACACAACAGCAGTAGCCTTCCTTCGTCATCAAGGTGGTCCGAGACACTTAGCTCTACAACAGCTGGCAGATCGAATCCTCAGATGGGCAGAGAAGACAGTACTCTCAATCTCGGCGGTACACCTGGGAGGGGCCAGAAGCCAAGTTTCAGAATTCTTAAGCAGGAAAAGAGTAATATCAACAGAATGGGAATTAAACAACGAGGTATTCAGAGACTTATGCCAGCTTTGGGGAAGACCAGATGTAGACCTTTCCGCAGTGAGACAGAATACAAAGGTCAGAACCTTTTACTCACTGAACCCTCTAGAGCACTGTTTCTCAACTACTGTCCTCAAAACCCACCAACAGGTCAAGTTTTCAGGATCTCTTAGTATTGCACAGGTGATAATTTCATCATCTGCTCCAGCATTAACTCCATCACCTATGGAAATCCTGAAAACATGGCCTGTTGGTGGGTCTTGAGGACTGGAGTTGAGAAACACTGCTCTAGAGGGCCCAGCCGGGATCGATACCCTTTCACAGTCATGGAGCAGCGGCCTGAGGACAAAGCCAAGGTCATTCTTGTAGTGCCTTTCTGGCCAAAGAGGAGTTGGTTCCCCTTACTAAAGATGTCAGACGAAGAACCCTTTTTTTTTTCTTCCCCGAAGAAGAGACCTCCGTCAAGGGCCTATTCTGCACCAGAGCCCAGAAACCCTCTGGTTATCAGCCTGGATCCTGAACACCAGGTCCTAAGATCAAAGGGTCTGTCGGATGAAGTTATTTCTACACTACAAGCTAGTAGGAAGCCAGTAACTTCTTCAATTTATAATAACATTTGGAAAAAATTCTGTAGCTATTGTGGAGAGGCGACAGTTAATACTGACCACCCTGATATTCCGAAAATCCTTGACTTCTTAGGGTATGTTTCCACGTTCAGGAAACGCTGCGTTTTTGACGCACCGTTGAGCAGCATGCATAAAAAACGCAGCGTCCAGATGTTACAGCATAGTGGAGGGGATTTCATGAAATCCTGTCTCCACTATGCAGTAAAAGACGAATGCGGCACACCCGAGAAAACTCACATGCAGCGCGTCTTTTAAGAACGCAGCATGTCCTTACATTGCAGAAAAAACGCAGGTGACCTGCCAGTGACCTCAGGTGCAGATTTGGTCAGGATTTTACCTGCATAAAATCCTGACCAAATCCTGAAGCAATCCTGAACGTGGACACATACCCTTACAATCTGGCTTTAGAGCAGGTCTTAGGCCCGGTACCTTAAGGGTACAGGTGGTGGCCCTTAGTGTTTTCTTTGACTCTACCAGAGTTCAGAGATCGATCTTATGATCACTGCTATGTAGCAGAGCTGATCGAGTTGTGCCAGCTTCTAGCCTCCCATGGAGGCTATTGAAGCATGGCAAAAGTAAAAAAAAAAAAAAGTGAAAAAAAAATAAAAAAATATAAAAGTTTAAATCACCCCCCTTTCGCCCCAATCAAAATAAATCAATAAAAAAAAAATCAAACCTACACATATTTGGTATCGCTGCGTTCAGAATCGCAAATGCAATAACGGGCGCTCAAAAGAACATATCTGCACCAAAATGGTATCATTAAAAACGCCAGCTCGGCACGCAAAAAATAAGCCCTCAACTGACCCCAGATCATGAAAAATGGAGACTCTACGAGTATCGGAAAATGGTGCAATATATATATTTTTTTTTTTTTAAGCAAAGTTTGGAATTTTTTTTCACCACTTAGATAAAGTATAACCTAGTCATGTTAGGTGTCTATGAACTCGTACTGACCTGGAGAATCATAATCGCAGGTCAGTTTTAGCATTTAGTGAACCTAGCAAAAAAGCCAAACAAAAAACAAGTGTGGGACTGCACTTTTTTTGCAATTTCACCGCACTTGGAATTTTTTTCCCATTTTCTAGTACACGACATGGTAAAACCAATGGTGTAGTTCAAAAGTACAACTCGTCCCGCAAAAAATAAGCCCTCACATGGCCAAATTGACGGAAAAATAAAAAAGTTATGTCTCTGGGAAGGAGAGGAGCGAAAAACGAACACGGAAAAATGGAAAATCCCAAGGTCATGAAGGGCTTAATAGTTAAAAATGTTGAACTTTTTGTTTCTGAGACCCATAACATTTTATTTTTGCGTTGAAGGAATGAAGTGAGGTCTTGGGGGGTTTTTTTTGTATTTTTTTCGCATACTAAGCGGTACATTTTTTTTGTGTACTATGTTTTATTGATTTCTTTATTATATTTCTTTGGGGGAGTACGGTAGTTCTGTATGTGGCGGTACTAAATTTTTTTTTTTATTGATCTTTATTTTTTATTTTGAGGAAAAGTTGGTGATTCAAATGCGTCATATAATATATGTGTGTGTGTGTATTTATACAGTGGGTACAGAAAGTATTCAGACCCCTTTACATTTTTCATTCTTTGTTTCATTGCAGCCATTTGGTAAATTCAAAAAAGTTCATTTTTTCTCATTAATGTACGCTCTTCACCCCATCTTGACTGAAAAAAAAGCAGAAATGTAGAAATTTTTGCTAATTTGATAAAAAACAAAAACTGAAATATCACATGGTCATAAGTATTCAGACCCTTTGCTCAGACACTCATATTTAGGTCACATGCTGTCCATTTCCTTGTGATCCTCCATGAGAAGGTTCTACTCCTTCTTCATTGGAGTCCAGCTGTGTTTAATTAAACTGATAGGACTTGATTTGGAAAGGCGCACACCTGTCTATATAGGACCTCACAGCTCACAGTGCATGTCAGACCAAATGAGAATCATGAGGCCATAGGAACTGGCCAAGGAGCTCAGAGACAGAATTGTGGCAAGGCACAGATCTGGCCAAGGGTACAACAGAATTTCTGCAGTACTCAAGGTTCCTAAGAGCACAGTGGCCTCCATAATCCTTAAATGGAATAAGTTTGGGACCACCAGACGTCTTCCTAGACCTTCAAATAAATAAGGCAGCACACTGCGGCGCTAAAACATGCAAACATGAAACATGAAAATTGAACTGCATTACTGCACTAGAAATATGAAAAAATGAGCGCGTTTAGCGCATAAGTTGGCCAATTTATGTGTACCTGGTAGCCACTTTACGGCATCTCTCGTATACCAGGTCCTAGACTTTCCTTTCCTCACTGAGAATAAACGTCTCCATCTGAATGGGTACCTGTGAAACCTCTTCTTAGACTAAATTTCTCTCTCTCTGTGGAGGGGTAATGGACCTGTTGCGATTAAAACACCTGCGGCTAAGAGGCGGAGTGCTCAGTCAGAAGGCTAATGAATACAAATTTAAAAAAACTGACCCTCACATCCAAACATAGACTGTGTGAACAGGTGCTGAACCCAGAGTCACCAACTCGTATACAGTCAAATAAATAAGGCAGCACACTGCGGCGCTAAAACATGCAAACATGAAAATTGAACTGCACTAGAAATATGAAAAAATTAGAGCGTTTAGCGCATAAGTTGGCCAATTTATGTGTACCTGGTAGCCACATTAAGACATCTCTCGTATACCAGGACCTAGACTTTCCTTTCCTCGCTGAGAATAAACGCTCTCATTTTTTCATATTTCTAGTGCAGTAATGCAGTTCAATTTTCATGTTTGCATGTTTTAGCGCCGCAGTGTGCTGCCTTATTTATTTGACTGTATACGAGTTGGTGACTCTAGGTTCAGCACCTGTTCACAGTTAGTCTATGTTTGGATGTGACGGTCAGTTTTTTGAAATTTGTCTTCTTAGACCTGAGCCAAAGTGAGCTATCATGGGAGAAGAGCCCTAAGATCCCTGTGGCTGAGCTCCAGAGATGCAGTAGGGAGATGGGAGAAAGTTCCACAAAGTCAACTATCACTGCAGCCCTCCACCAGTCGGGCCTTTATGGCAGAGTGGCCAGAGGGTAGCCTCTCCTCAGTGCAAGACAAGTGAAAGCCCGCATAAAGTTTGCTAAAAAAAACACATGGAGGACTCCAGGACTATGAGAAATAAGATTCTCTGGTCTGATGAGATGAAAACAGACCTACTTGGTGATAATTCTAAGTGGTATGTGTGGAGAAAACCAGGCACTTCTCATCACCTGCCCAATACAATCCCAACCGTGAAACATGGTGGTGGCAGCATCATGCTATGGGTGTGTTTTTCAGCTGCAGGGACAGGATGACTGGTCATTGAAGGAAACATGAATGCGGCCAAGTACAGAGATATCCTGGATGAAAACCTCTTCCAGAGTGCTCTGGACCTCAGACTTGGCCGAAGGTTCACCTTCCAACAAGACAATGACCCCAAGCACCCAGCTAAAATAACAAAGGAGTGGCTTCAGAACAACTCTGTGACCATTCCTGACCGGCCCAGCCAGAGCCTTGACCTAAACCCAATTGAGCATCTCTGGAGAGACCTGAAAATGGCGTCCACCAACGTTCACCATCCAACGGAACTGGAGAGGATCTGCAACGAAGAATGGCCGAGGATCCCCAAATCCAGGGGTGAAAAACTTGTTGCATCATTCCCAAGAAGACTCATGGCTGTACGAGCTCAAAAGGTGCTTCTCCTCAATACTGAGCAAAGGGTCTGAAGACTTATGACCATGTGAGATTTCAGTTTTTCTTTTTTAATAAATTTGCAAAAAATTCTACATTTCTGTTTTTATTCAGTCAAGATGGGGTGCAGAGTGTACATTACTCATAAAAAATGGACTGTTTTGAATTTACCAAATGGTTGCAATTAATCAGAGTAAAAAATTTCAAGAGGTCAGAATACTTTCCGTACCCACTGTGTGTGTGTATATATATATATATTAAAAATCTATTATTTTTATTATAAGGATATATTAAAAGGTATATTATAAATATATATAATCTACTTTTATGATATACTGATATTACGGTATACTTTTTAATATAGCATATTAATAAAAATGTATCCATAAATTATTGTAAATATTATATATTATAATATACTTTTTATTATATCATTATAATAAAAATATAAACATATATTTTTATATTTATAATATAACTGTAGATTTTTATATAGAAAATTGCATCCTGCTATTGCTTGGGCTTCACAAGAGTACAAAGCTGGCATCAATATTGACCGTATCGGGGTGGCAGTGGGCGCCCAGATCGATGCCACATCGGGATTGTGGCACTTAAATTCTTAGCAGAATACCCCTCGTCATCCAGTACAATATTAGAACAGCGGGAATATTAATGTATCAATATCTAGGTGTTATTTGGCACGTGTGATGTGACTTTAGGAGACCACCTCGTACAACCGTCATGTATAATCGGGGTAGAGTACATCATTGTGTTGTAATGATGTTGCCTGGCAACCGGGGATTTGCATAAAAACGAGATTAATTCAGTTTAAAATCCGTCCTATCATGTGCAGCATTGTATATCCGGAGACCGCGCGCTGATAGACCCTGTTATCTAAGCGAACCGGGAAGCGACGGCTGCTGCAAATCTGTCACCAGCTAATATTACGTGGACTCTATGTAAATGGCGCGCTCGTTAGTCGCTGCTGATCAGGCTAAATATTATTACTCGGGGACATCAATTTGCATCCGCAGAGCAATGCACAACTTTATGTGTAGCAAAGCCATCTGGAGTGCCCATTACTTTTGTGCTGTTACTTTAATAAATGGCCATTAGGCGTTCAGGATGTGGATTTGTGATTTTGGGATGGGACCACCTATTGATCCCAAGAACAGAGCTCTGGAATGCCCCGTTGGTGTGGAGTTGTTGCCGCACTATTCATTTTTTTTTCATGTATCAAAAAGTTTTTAAAAAAAATCGCTATGATTGCAAATATAGCGCTGTGCCGGGGAGAAAATAAAAAAAAAACCATCGGACCACCGCATAAATGGTAACGAGGACTTAGTACACAACATGATCCAAAAATTGTCCAGCTGAGAGACTGGACGATCCCTTAGTGGATGATGACTTTCTGGAGTTTCCCCTTAACCCCCCGGAGCTTTTTTTGGTTTTCCGTGTTCATTTTTCGCTCCCCTCCTTCCCAGAGCAATAACTTTTTTTATTTTTTTCGTCAATATGGTCATGTGAGGGCTTGTTTTTTTGCGGGACAATTTGTACATTTGAACGACCCCATTGGTTTTACCATGTCGTGTACTAGGAAACGGGGAAAAAATTCCAAGTGTGGTGAAATTGCAAAAAATGTGCAATCCGACACTTGTTTTTTGTTTGGCTTTTTTGCTAGGTTCACTAAATGCTAAAACTGACCTACCATTGTGATTCTCCAGGTCATTACAGGTTCATAGACACCAAACATGTCTAGCTTATTTTTTATCTAAAGCCCCCGTCACACTAAGCGAGGTCGCTAGCGAGATCGCTGCTGAGTCACAAGTTTTGTGACGCAACAGCGACCTCAGTAGCGATCTCGCTATGTGTGACACGTACCAGCGACCCGGCCCCTGCTGTGAGATCGCTGGTCGTGTCGGAATGGCCTGGACCTTTTTTTGGTCGTTGAGGTCCCGCTGACATCGCTGAATCGGTGTGTGTGACACCGATCCAGCGATGTCTTCACTGGTAACCAGGGTAAACATCGGGTTACTAAGCGCAGGGCCGCGCTTAGTAACCCGATGTTTACCCTGGTTACCATCGTAAATGTAAAAAAAAAAAAAACAGTACATACTCACATTCCGGTGTCCGTCAGGTCCCTTGCCGTCTGCTTCCCGCACTGACTGACTGCCGGCCGTAAAGTGAAAGCAGATCACAGCGGTGACGTCACCGCTCTGCTGTTAGGGCCGGAGCTCAGTCATTGCAGGAAGCGGACGCCGGGGGACGCGAAGGTGAGTATGTACTGTTTGTTTTTTTACATTTTACACTGGTAACCAGGGTAAACATTGGGTTACTAAGCGCGGCCCTGCGCTTAGCAACCCGATGTTTACCCTGGTTACCCGGGGACCTCGGCATCGTTGGTCGCTGGAGAGCGGTCTGTGTGACAGCTCCCCAGCGACCACACAGCGACTAAACAGCGACGCTGCAGCGATCAGCATCGTTGTCTGTATCGCTGCAGCGTCGCTAAGTGTGACGGGGCCTTAAGTGGTGAAAAAAAATTCCAAACTTTGCTAAAAAAAATAAATAAATAAATTGTGCAATTGTAGGGTAAGGTGGGGTAAGGTGTCCATGGATGCTCCTTATAATGAAGGGTAAGGTGTCCATGGCTTTCCATGTAATGTAGGTTCAGGAATCTATGGGCTTTCCATGTAATGTAGGGTGAGGTGTCCATGGCCTTCCATGTAATGTAGGTGTGGCGACATCGCATTTAATCTGAATTATCCAGACATATTATTTCATTGGGCCCAGGGACATGAGTTAGAGTTCATGTGGGAATCACTGTTTACTAGTGATGAGCAAGTATACTCGTTACTCGAGATTTCCTGAGCATGCTCAGGTGGTCTCCGAGTATTTTGATGTGCGCGGAGATTTAGTTTATGTAGACGCAGCTGCATGATATGCGACTGCTAGACAGCTTGAATACATGTGGGGATTCCCTAACAAACAGGCATTCCCCACATGTATTCAAGCTGTCTAGCAGTCGCAAATCATGCAGCTTTGGCAACATAAACTAAGGGTATGTGCACATGTCAGGATTTCTTGCAGAATTTTTCCTGACAAAAACTGGACATTTCTGCCGGAAAACCACATGCGCTTTTTTTTCCGCATTTTAAACGCTTTTTTTGTGCGTTTTTTTCCAAATGCATAGAATTGCGGAAAATCTGCAAATGCAATGCGTTTTTTTAGCAGAAAAAAACGCACCATGTGCACAAAACATGCAGAATGCATTCTAAATGATAGGATGCATAATGTATGCATTTTTAATGAGTTTTTATAGAGATTTTAACGTGAAAAAAACGCAAAAAAACCTGAACGTGTGCACATACTTTCAATCTCCAAGCACGCCGAAATACTATGAGACCTCCCGAGCATGCTCGGGAAATCTGGAGTAAAGAGTATACTCTCTCATCACTACTGTTTACCTTTTATTGTCAATGAATTAATGTTCAATGGCTGCCATTTGTGGACTGATTAGCTGTTGTGTCTGTCTTTGTATTGTACTAGTATTGTTCTACTATCTTTGGGAATCAAAGTCACATTGTTTGAATGTTTGTTGATATGTTGATGACCCATTGGTGCTCTGCAACATGAAGGACAATCTATGCATGTTGTTTGCACACTCCTGCAGTGAGGGATGGCCTCCTACCACCTTCCCCCCCAAGCCTGTGGTGGAATACCTAAATCAAA
The DNA here is from genome assembly GCF_051348905.1 of Ranitomeya variabilis. Lineage (NCBI taxonomy): Eukaryota > Metazoa > Chordata > Amphibia > Anura > Dendrobatidae > Ranitomeya > Ranitomeya variabilis. The sequence goes on from NC_135239.1 coordinate 195,506,152, forward strand.
AGTTGTGACCTATAAAAAGGAGGATCTGCCTGTGTTCAGAGAGACTCTACATTACAGTATCCATGGCATGATGGCTCCAACTGAAGAAATACAGAGCTGCTTCATTGATCATCACTGAGCCCTTAAAGACTTTTAGAGAATCCAGTTTGGGACAATCAAGTCACCTGGCCTCATACATCAATGGACTGTCATCTTACTAAGCTTGTCGTTACCTCCTCACTGTGGGGGCCCTCCAAAAGCAGGGAGCCACTGGTGGGGGTACTTGGCCCTGGAAACGGCTCTAATCCTGGTGAGTCAGCAGAAGGGTGAGACTCTGTATTTTGCACCATCTTGGGTATTTCCTGGGACGGTTCTGTATGTTGGTGGTTCAGTAAATTATTTCCACACTGTTTTACCCTCACCCTGTGTTGTGTGAGTAGTGTTATACTTACAGGGAGAGAGACCGGACGTTCAGTGGTATGAGCCCTGGTCCATACACTCTTTCTGAAGACAGCCGGGCCAGAGGACGAGCGCACCCACTAACCCTGTGTATCTACAGTAGGGTGACTAGTCCATGTCTTACCATGCAATGCAATGATGTGTCCATGGCTTTCCATGTAATGTATGGTGAGGTGTCCATGGGCTTTCCATGTAATGCAGGGTGAGGTGTCCATAGGCTTTCCATGTAATGTAGGGTGAGGTGTCCATGGGCTTTCCATGTAATGCAGGGTGAGGTGTCCATAGGCTTTCCATGTAATGTAGGGTGAGGTGTCCATGGGCTTTCCATGTAATGCAGGGTGGGGTGTCCATGGGCTTTCCATGTAATGTAGGGTGAGGTGTCCATGGGCTTTCCATGTAATGTAGGGTGAGGTGTCCATAGGCTTTCCATGTAATGTAGGGTGAGGTGTCCATGGGCTTTCCATGTAATGCAGGGTGGGGTGTCCATGGGCTTTCCATGTAATGCATGGTTAGGTGCCCATGGGCTTTCAATGTAATGCATGGTTAGGTGCCCATGGGCTTTCCATGTAATGTAGGGTGAGGTGTCCATGGGCTTTCAATGTAATGCAGGGTGAGGTGTCCATGGGCTTTCCATGTAATGTGTGGTGAGGTGTCCATGGGCTTTCCATGTAATGTAGGGTGAGGTGTCCATGGGCAATCCATGTAATGTAGGGTGAGGTGTCCATAAGCCTTCCATGTAATGTAGGGTGAGGTGTCCATAAGCATCCCATGTAATGTAGGGTGAGGTGTCCATAAGCCTTCCATGTAATGTAGGGTGAGGTGTCCATAAGCATTCCATGTAATGTAGGGTGAGGTGTCCATAAGCATTCCATGTAATGTCGGGTGAGGTGTCCTTAAGCATTCCATGTAATGTAGGGTAAGGTGTCCATGGCCTTCCATGTAAGGTAGGGTGAGGTGTCCATGGCTTTCCATGTAATGTAGGGTATAGTGTCCATGGCTTTCCATGTAATGTAGGTTCAGGAATCTATGAGCTTTCCATGTAATATTGGGGGCGAGGTGTCCATGGCCTTCCATGTAATGTAGGGTGAGGTGTCCTTGGGCTTTCCATGTAATGTAGGGTGGTGTCCATGGATGCTCCTTGTAATGAAGGGTAAGGTGTCCATGGCTTTCCATGTAATGTAGGGTTAGGAATCTATGGGCTTTCCATATAATGTAGGGTGAGGTGTCCATGGGCTTTCCATGTAATGTAGGGTGAGGTGTCCATGGGCTTTCCATGTAATGTAGGGTGAGGTGTCCATGGGCTTCCCATGTAATGTAGGGTGAGGTGTCCATGGCTTTCCATGTAATGTAGGGTGAGGTGTCCATGGGCTTCCCATGTAATGTAGGGTGAGGTGTCCATGGCTTTCCATGTAATGTAGGGTGAGGTGTCCATGGGCTTCCCATGTAATGTAGGGTGAGGTGTCCATGGCTTTCCATGTAATGTAGGGTGAGGTGTCCATGGGCTTTCCATGTAATGTAGGGTGAGGTGTCCATGGGCTTCCGATGTAATGTAGGGTGAGGTGTCCATGGGCTTCCCATGTAATGTAGGGTGAGGTGTCCATGGGCTTCCCATGTAATGTAGGGTGAGGTGTCCATGGGCTTCCCATGTAATGTAGGGTGAGGTGTCCATGGCTTTCCATGTAATGTAGGGTGAGGTGTCCATGGGCTTTCCATGTAATGTAGGGTGAGGTGTCCATGGGCTTCCGATGTAATGTAGGGTGAGGTGTCCATGGGCTTCCCATGTAATGTAGGGTGAGGTGTCCATGGGCTTTCCATGTAATGTAGGGTGAGGTGTCCATGGGCTTTCCATGTAATGTAGGGTGAGGTGAGTCCATTCCTCTTTTATCTATGGCTCGATGATGGTAAACCCTTTGCTTGTATATGAGGGAACTAATATATAAGCAATTTCCTAATGTCCTTTTGATCTGCTGGAGTGATTTCTGTATTAGAGGAAAGCAGGTGGTGGGAATTCCTTCTGTTTCGGGCATCACCAGGATGCATGCACTTGTGTGCAGGGCGTATATTCTTTAGCAGAGGACCTGTCATTAGGCATGCATGGCTACGATGACTTTTTGCGTCCCTTGTTTGAAATGCTGACAGTAGTTTTACATTACCGGACCCTCAAAGGACAGATATAGTATCTTATCGTGTGGATTATGATTATATATACCCGATGAGGCCGAGCTGCACAGATCTGGTCTTGGGAGCCACGACTGCTGATTTAAGGCTGCTGTGTGCATAGAGGCTATTTCTGCAGCATCACAGTCATCATAGGGAGACTGATGATATCACTGGACCAGTAAGTGCCTATTATAACGCTCAGTGCTCCAGCTCTGCACCGTAATACTTCAATAGAGAGTCTCTACGTCGGGTGCTTACTAAGCAACGGCCTGAGTGCGTGCTTCGTAACAGCAGCTGGTGGGTGACAGGCAGACGTGATCTGTCCTGGTGCATGTGAGCTGTGGGCAGTGCTGCTGATCTCAGAACTTGTTCTGCTCTACATAAGACGTCACCAAGAAGCTCTATGAGTGGATGAATCCCCAGTCTGCAGGAGCCCCACTCCTAGATGACTTCTGACCTTTTACAGTAGGGACATACATTATTAGATGATCTTCAGAACCTCTTTTTGGAAGCGGGAGTTTAGTCCAAACGAGCGTATACTATATAGATATATACAGTGGCATGTAAAAGTTTGGGCACCCTTGGTCAAAATTACTGCATTGCTGTTTTATGCTCTCCTCACAGTATGGCAGAGGAGAGTGCGCCTGTGCGGTCCTGTGAGACTACTGCGCAGGCGCGATATCTTGGTTCACAAGGTGGATGACGTGTCCACATCCAAGCAGGAGGACACGATTAGGAGCAAAGATGAGGGACTGATGTCGCAACGAGGACTACCCTCGGACTGGACCACCCTTATTTACATACAGCACTGGAGCATATTATATAGTATTTTTTGAGGTACACAGTGGGAGTTGGAAGCTGATAGAGATGTTTGTGGGATGCAGCACAGGAGCAGTTAAAGGTAGTGCCATTTTTTCATAGGCTCAAAAACTGGTGACAGGTTCCCTTTAAAGATGACCTATTTCCTTTGTATTTTATATAAGAAAAATATATATTTTCATCTTTTACATTTTAAAAATGATTAAAAAAAAATAGGCTTAAATAGCGTGTTCGGGTTATGGCTTGTTCACTATCATCATTGCGAAAGGCCAGGTGATGCAAATTTCCCAGCTGTATAAAAACCCAGCCTCCCCATAAAACAGCAGCCATGGGTTCTTCTAAGCAGCTGCCTAGCACTGTGAAAATGGTGGAGCCCCACAAAGCTGAAGGCTATAAGAAGATAGCAAAGCGTTTTTAAGTTACCCTTTCCTCAGTTCGAAATGTAATTAAGAAATGGCAGTTACCAGGAACAGTGGAGGTCAAGATAACGTCTCAAAGAAAAAGCTAAATTTCTGAGAAAGCTACTAGTAGGACTGCTAGAGAGGAAAAACAGAACTCCCGCTTGACCGCAAAAGACCTTCAGAAAGATTTAGCAGACTCTGGAGTTGTGGTACATTGTTCTACTGTTCAGAGACACCTGCTCACATATGGCCTTCATGGACGAGTCATCAGAAGAAAACCTCTCCTGCATCCACACCATTAAATTCAGCGTTGGAGGTATTCAAAAGAATATCTAAACAAGCCTGATGTATTTTGGAAACCAGTCCTGTGGACCGATGAGGTTAAAATAGAATTCTTTGGCCACAATGATCAAAGGTTTGGGTGGAGAAAAAAGGGCACAGAATTTCAGGGAAAGAACATCTCACGAACCATTAAGCATGGGGGTGGATCAATCTTGCTTTGGGGTTGTGTTGCAGCCAATAGCACAGGGAACATTTCATGGGTAGAGCGAAGAATGGATTCAATGAAATTTTAACAAATTATTGAGGCAAACATAACACAATCTGTAAAAAGCTGAAGTTGAAAAGAGGATGGCTTCTACAAATGGATAATGATCCTGTGACGTTGAATCACTTCTTACGACCAAGCCGTGAGTCAGGATAGTCAAGGAGTTCAAGGTCAGAAGCCAGAAAGGTACAACATAAACAGAAGGAAGAAACAAAGATGTAGTCAGGTAACGTTCCAAGGTCAGAATACCAGGAGGATAGCGAATCAGAGCAGAAGAGGTTAAACAGATGGATGGTCAAAACGAGGTCCTAGGTCAGGCAACATAAGATCTACATACAGAATGCAAGACACAGAGACAAACCATACAGTAGCTGAATGTATATCTGGCAGAGATCTGGGAGAAACAGGCGAGTTAAGTAGTCTGGCAATCACCTGGGACAATGAACACCTGGAGACAGCTAGCGCCTCCCATTCTCAGATTGGATGGCTGAGCTGTCAATCAACACACTAACAGCTCAGCACGCCCCATGGCCAGAATGGAAGACTGAGCTGTTAATCAAAGTACTGACAGCTTCAGCATACCTCTGTAGCAGATTGGACTGCTGACTTGTCAGTAACGGCATCCCAGACACACTGAGGGGTGGAACCATGACAGATCCTAAACACACTTCAAAATCCACAGAAACTATCTCAAAAGGTGAAAGCTGAAGGTTTTACAATGGCCCTCTCAGTCCCCTGATCTGAACATCATTGAAAATCTGTGGCTAGACCTCAAAAAGCAGTGCATGCAAGACGACCCAGGAATCTCACAGAACTGGAAGAATTTTGCAAGGAAGAATGGATGAAAATCCCTCAAACAAGAATTGAAAGACTCTTAGTCGGCTAAAAAAAAAAAGAATTTACAAGCTGTGATACTTTCAAAAGGGGGTTCTACTAACCATGCAGGGTGCTCAAACTTTAGCATTGGCCCATGGTCCTTTTTGTAATTCTTAAAGGGAATCTGTTACCTCATTTTTCAGCTATAAGCTGCGGCCAACGCCATCAGGGGCTTACCTAGAGCATTCTGAAATGCTGTAGATAAACCCCCAAAGTAACCTGAAAGATAAGAAAAACAAGTTAGATTTTACTCACCCAGGGGCGGTCCGGTCCAATGGGCGTCGCGGGCCGGGTCCGGTGCCTCCCATCTTCATACGATGACTTCCAATTCTTTGCTTCCTGTCTCGGTTCCCCCGCAGGCGTACTTTATCTGCCCTGTTGAGGGTAGAGCAAAGTACTGCTGTGCGCAGACGCCAGGAAAGGTCCGAGAAGCCCAGCGCCTGCGCACTGCAGTACTTTGCTCTGCCCTCAACAGGGCAGATAAAGTACGCCTGCGCAGGAGCTGCTACAGGAAGCAAAGAACAGGACGTCATTGCATGAAGAAGGGAGGCGCTGGACCCGGACCACGATGCCCATTGGACCGGATCGCAGAGGGACTGCCCCTGGGTGAGTATAATCTAACTTGTTTTTCTTATCTTTCAGGTTACGGGGGGGGGGGGGGGGCCTTATCTACAGCATTACAGAAACCACCATCAGTGGCCGCAGCTTATAGCCAAAAAAGTAGGTGACAGATTCCCTTTAAAATGTAAAAAATATATATATTGGCCTAAAATACAAAGGAATTGTGTCATCTTTAACTTTAGGTCTTTTAAAGATTATTTAATCTTCAACTTGCTTAACTGTTCACAATAACAGTCATTTTGACCAGGGGCGCCCAAATTTTTACAAGCAACTGTGTATGTATCTATGTTTATATACATAGATGCATACACAGTGGCATGTAAAAGTTTGGGCGCCCCTGGTCAAAATGACTGTTATTGCGAACAGTTAAATATATATACCGTACACTAGATGGCAGCCCGATTCTAAAGAATCGGGAGTCTAGAATCCATATATACTTTATTTATTCAAATGTAAGAATAATACAATTAATAAATAATAGTAAGAAAGAACAAAAAATGGCTGCACTCACCAGCTCTTGACAATTCTTGACAGTACGGCACATTTGTGATTGGTCGCTCGCGGCAGGCGGCAACCAATCAGAAAAGTGCCGCGCACCACGAAGGCATATATCTTTGTCCACCCTGAGCGGGTGTAGGACGCTGGTGACGTCACTTATCTCCGGACATTATCTCCGGACAAAGCCACGGAAGTTGGCACAAATTGCCGGAAGTAGTATTCTAGGCAATTATATATTAGATTTTAATGTTATCAGTGTTTACCTTTGAACGTTTATATTGTATTGTCCTGTCACCAGCCATGTGTACGATTATCGGCCGAAAGCCTCTCTGGAACCAATAATCACCCCATGTAAAGGTATCTTTATAAGTTAAAGATTCAGAATACTATGACTTTTATCATATCCTGAACAGTCAAGTTTTTTATGAACCGTTAAGGTTTTCTGGTTGAAGTAAAAAAAACTCTGAGTGTTTACAGTTTGAAACCATAAAATGTTGAAAAATTATGTCATTCTTGAGTATATCACTCAATGGTGCTCATAAACGTGTCAAATTTGATCTATAATATACTTTAATATACGTTACTTTAATCTTTAATATACTTAAGAACAGGGCCCCAGACATCACACAGGGGGTCTGAAACACCGCACAGTGGTCCAAAATATCGCTGTGCTCTGCCTGGGGCCCCATATGCTGCCTGGGGCCCCTGTGTGCTGCCAGGGGCCCCTGTGCTCTGCCAGGGGCCCCTGTGCTCTGCCTGGGGCCCCATGTTCTGCCTGGGGCCCCTGTGCTCTGCCTGGGGCCACTGTGCTCTGCCTGGGGCCCCATATGCTGCCTGGGGCCCCTGTGCTCTGCCTGGGGCCCCATATGCTGCCTGGGGCCCCTGTGCTCTGCCTGGGGCCCCATAGGCTGCCTGGGGCCCCTGTGCTCTACCTGGGACCACTGTGCTCTGCCTGGGGCCCCATATGCTGCCTGGGGCCCCTGTGCTCTGCCTGGGGCCCCTGTGCTCTGCCTGGGGCCCCTGTGCTCTGCCTGGGGCCCCATGTTCTGCCTGGGGCCACTGTGCTCTGCCTGGGGCCCCATAGGCTGCCTGGGGCCCCTGTGCTCTGCCTGGGACCACTGTGCTCTGCCTGGGGCCCCATATGCTGCCTGGGGCCCCTGTGCTCTGCCTGGGGCCACTGTGCTCTGCCTGGGGCCCCATATGCTGCCTGGGGCCCCTGTGCTCTGCCTGCGGCCCCATATGCTGCCTGGGGCCCCTGTGCTCTGCCTGGGGCCCCATGTTCTGCCTGAGGCCACTGTGCTCTGCCTGGGGCCCCATAAGCTGCCTGGGGCCCCTGTGCTCTGCCTGGGACCACTGTGCTCTGCCTGGGGCCCCATATGCTGCCTGGGGCCACTGTGCTCTGCCTGGGGCCCCATATGCTGCCTGGAGCCCCTGTGCTCTGCCTGGGGCCCCATATGCTGCCTGGGGCCCCTGTGCTCTGCCTGGGGCCCCTGTGCTCTGCCTGGGGCCCCTGTGCTCTGCCTGGGGCCCCTGTGCTCTGCCTGGGGCCCCTGTGCTCTGCCTGGGGCCCCATATGCTGCCTGGGGCCCCTGTGCTCTGCCTGGGGCCCCATATGCTGCCTGGGGCCCCTGTGCTCTGCCTGGGGCCCCTGTGCTCTGCCTGGGGCCCCATATGCTGCCTGGGGCCCCATATGCTCTGCCTGGGGCCCCTGTGCTCTGCCTGGGGCCCCATGTTCTGCCTGGGGCCCCTGTGCTCTGCCTGGGGCCCCTGTGCTCTGCCTGGGGCCCCATATGCTGCCTGGGGCCCCTGTGCTCTGCCTGGGGCCCCATATGCTGCCTGGGGCCCCTGTGCTCTGCCTGGGGCCACTGTGCTCTGCCTGGGGCCCCATAGGCTGCCTGGGGCCCCATAGGCTGCCTGGGGCCCCTGTGCTCTGCCTGGGACCACTGTGCTCTGCCTGGGGCCCCATATGCTGCCTGGGGCCCCTGTGCTCTGCCTGGGGCCACTGTGCTCTGCCTGGGGCCCCATATGCTGCCTGGGGCCCCTGTGCTCTGCCTGGGTGTAGGACACTGGTGACGTCACTTATCTCCGGACATTAGCTCCGGACATTATCTCCGGACATTAGCTCCGGACAAAGCCACGGAAGTTGGCACAAATTGCAGGAAGTAGTATTCTAGGCAATTATATATTAGATGTTCTGTGTGTATGTGTATATCAGGGCTGTGGAGTCTGTATGAAATGGAGCGACTCCGATTTCTAAAATATATAATACATTGAGTACAGTAGTTCAGTGCAGGATGTGCTGTAAATGTTTTCATAGTAATATGGGAAAGCTATGAAATGTCCTATAAATGTCTGTTCTGTTCCTGATCTAAGGATCTCAGGTGTTGAGATGAATCTGTGCTGCACTTCATGCACATGCTCAGTAGTGACCAGTGCTGTGGAGTCAGTCAGGAGTTAAGGAGGAAACTGAGGCGTTGGAGGTTTGGATTACCAACTCCACAGCCTGTGTGTGTGTGTGCGTGTGTGTGCGTGCGTGTGTATAATGAATATATCCGCATACATGTTCCGTGCTATGTGTGCGTATATTTGTGATATTTCCGTATGCCTCATTCATTATGCTGTACGAATATATACATATATATATACACACACACACACACACACACACACACACACACACACACACACACACACACACACACACACACACACACACACACACACACACACACACACGTTCTGTGAGGTGTGTGTGTGTGTGTGTGTATATATATATATAGATATATAGATATATAGATATAGATAGATAGATATAGATATATATATATATTAGATGGTGGCCCGATTCCAACGCATAGGGTATTCTAGAATATGTATGCGTAGTGTATAGCACAGCCCACGTAGTACACTGCGCAGCCCACGTAGTACATTGCGCAGCCCACGTAGTACATTGCGCAGCCCACGCAGTACATTGCGTAGCCCACGTTGTATATTGCGCAGCCCACGTTGTATATTGTGCAGCCCACGTATATAGCAATGTGGGCATGATATCCCTGTTTAAAAAAAAAAAAAAGAATTAAAATAAAAAATAGTTATATACTCACCTTCCGCAGTACATTGCGCAGCCCACGTTGTATATTGCGCAGCCCACGTTGTATATTGTGCAGCCCACGTATATAGCAATGTGGGCATGATATCCCTGTTTAAAAAAAAAAAAAGAATTAAAATAAAAAATAGTTATATACTCACCTTCCGTTGGCACCTGGATCCAGGAAGCGGTTACCGACGCTTGGGATCCACCGAAGCTCCGCCGAGCCGCTGGCGCCGGCCGCCATCTTCCATTCCCAGGAAGCATTGTGAAATTACCCGCTCATTGATCCCCCTCACTGTCGAAAAGTTTTTACTAATATCTAATCTGTATCTTCTCCCTTTCAGTTTCATTTCACTGCTTCTCCTGTTAAAATAATGATGATCCCTCTACACTGACAGCCCTTCAGATATTTGTAGACAGCTATTAAGTCTCCTAAGGCTTCTTTCACACTTGCGTTGGTACGGGTCCGTCGCTAAGCGTCAGCACGACGTACCGACGCACGTTGTGAAAATTTGGCACGATGTGGGCAGCGGATGCAGTTTTTCAATGCATCTGCTGCCCATTCTAAAGTCCGGGGAGGAGGGGGCGGAGTTCCGGCCGCGCATGCGCGGTAGGAAATGGCAGATGCGACGTACGAAAAAAAGGTTCCCTTGAACGTTTTTTCGTGCCGCCAAAACACGACGCATCCAGTGCACGACGGACGCGACGTATAGTCATACGTCGCGATCCGTCGGCAATAGAAGTCTATGGGCAAAAAACACATCCTGCGGGCACATTTGCAGGATCTGTTTTTTTCTCCAAAACGACGCATTGCGACGGATTCCAAACGACGCAAATGTGAAAGAAGCCTAAGGCCTCTTTCACACTTGCGTTTTTCAGCTTCCATCACAATCCGTCGTTTTTGCAAAATCTACAGGATCTTGCATTTTCCCATAGACTTGTATTAGCGACGGATTGTGTTGGATGGCCATCCGTTTCATCTGTCGTGCACTGGATCCATTGTAAAATAGCGGTCCGTCGTGCGGAGAAAACGTTCAGAGGAACGTTTTTTCTGCACGTCAGAAAATCGGTCAGGGACGCATCCTGCGCTGCCCGTCGTCGGCTATAATGGAAGCCTATGGACGCAGGATCCAACGCTGACCTACACACACAGGAAGCCAGCAACGTATCACGTTTTTCCCCTCTGAGCATGCCCGGAAGGATTTTCAAATCCGGGAAAAAGTCACTCTCTCGCTCTCTCTCTCTCACTCACACACACACACACACTCACTCACTCCCTCCCCTGTGGCAACAGCACAACCGATGCATCCGTCATTACACTAGATGCGTCACACACGTTTATCACAATTTTCGTAACGTACGTCGACACGTCATTTTACTGTACAGCAGACGACGCAAGTGTGAAAGAAGCCTAAGTCGTCTTTTTTGCAAGCTAAACATTCCCAGATCCTTTAACCGTTCGTCATAGGACATACTTTGCAGTCTGCTCACCATCTTGGTAACTCTTCTCTGAACTTGCTCCAGTTTTTTGTCTTTTTTTAAAATGTGGCGCCCAGAACTGGACACAGTATTCCAGGTGAGGCCTGAGGAAGGAGGAGTAGAGGAGGATAATTACTTCACGTGATCTAGACTCTATGCTTCTCTTAATACATCCCAGAACTGTGTTTGCCTTTTTTGCTGCTGCACCACACTGTTGACTCATGTGCAGTCTGTGATCTATTAGTATACCCAAGTCTTTTTCACTCGTGCTGTTGACAAATAAAAACATGTACCGTGTGCTGTGTATATGCATGCATGTATGTGTGTGTGTATATATGTATGTGTGTGTGTATATATATATATATATATATATATATATATATATACATACATACATACATACATACATACATACATACATACATACAGTGGGGCAAAAAAGTATTTAGTCAGTCAGCAATAGTGCAAGTTCCACCACTTAAAAAGATGAGAGGCGTCTGTAATTTACATCATAGGTAGACCTCAACTATGGGAGACAAACTGAGAAAAAAAAATCCAGAAAATCACATTGTCTGTTTTTTTAACATTTAATTTGCATATTATGGTGGAAAATAAGTATTTGGTCAGAAACAAACAATCAAGATTTCTGGCTCTCACAGACCTGTAACTTCTTCTTTAAGAGTCTCCTCTTTCCTCCACTCATTACCTGTAGTAATGGCACCTGTTTAAACTTGTTATCAGTATACAAAGACACCTGTGCACACCCTCAAACAGTCTGACTCCAAACTCCACTATGGTGAAGACCAAAGAGCTGTCAAAGGACACCAGAAACAAAATTGTAGCCCTGCACCAGGCTGGGAAGACTGAATCTGCAATAGCCAACCAGCTTGGAGTGAAGAAATCAACAGTGGGAGCAATAATTAGAAAATGGAAGACATACAAGACCACTGATAATCTCCCTCGATCTGGGGCTCCACGCAAAATCCCACCCCGTGGGGTCAGAATGATCACAAGAACGGTGAGCAAAAATCCCAGAACCACGAGGGGGGACCTAGTGAATGAACTGCAGAGAGCTGGGACCAATGTAACAAGGCCTACCATAAGTAACACACTACGCCACCATGGACTCAGATCCTGCAGTGCCAGACGTGTCCCACTGCTTAAGCCAGTACATGTCCGGGCCCGTCTGAAGTTTGCTAGAGAGCATTTGGATGATCCAGAGGAGTTTTGGGAGAATGTCCTATGGTCTGATGAAACCAAACTGGAACTGTTTGGTAGAAACACAACTTGTCGTGTTTGGAGGAAAAAGAATACTGAGTTGCATCCATCAAACACCATACCTACTGTAAAGCATGGTGGTGGAAACATCATGCTTTGGGGCTGTTTCTCTGCAAAGGGGCCAGGACGACTGATCCGGGTACATGAAAGAATGAATGGGGCCATGTATCGTGAGATTTTGAGTGCAAACCTCCTTCCATCAGCAAGGGCATTGAAGATGAAACGTGGCTGGGTCTTTCAACATGACAATGATCCAAAGCACACCGCCAGGGCAACGAAGGAGTGGCTTCGTAAGAAGCATTTCAAGGTCCAGGAGTGGCCTAGCCAGTCTCCAGATCTCAACCCTATAGAAAACCTTTGGAGGGAGTTGAAAGTCCGTGTTGCCAAGCGAAAAGCCAAAAACATCACTGCTCTAGAGGAGATCTGCATGGAGGAATGGGCCAACATACCAACAACAGTGTGTGGCAACCTTGTGAAGACTTACAGAAAACGTTTGACCTCTGTCATTGCCAACAAAAGATATATTACAAAGTATTGAGATGAAATTTTGTTTCTGACCAAATACTTATTTTCCACCATAATATGCAAATAAAATGATAAAAAAACAGAAAATGTGATTTTCTGGATTTTTTTTTTCTGAGTTTGTCTCCCATAGTTGAGGTCTACCTATGATGTAAATTACAGACGCCTCTCATTTTTTTAAGTGGTGGAACTTGCACTATTGCTGACTGACTAAATACTCTTTTGCCCCACTGTATATAGTATATACACATGTACACACGTCTCCTCGCACATTATATATACATGTTCCGTGCAGTATATATAGTATATACACATGTACACACGTCTCCTCACACCCCGCACATTATATATACATGTTCCGTGCAGTATATATAGTATATACACATGTACACCCGTCTCCTCACACCCCGCACATTATATATACATGTTCCGGGCTGTATATATAGTATATACACATGTACACACATCTCCTCACACCCCGCACATTATATATACATGTTCCGTGCAGTATATATAGTGTATATACACGTACACACGTCTCCTCACACCTCGCACATTATATATACATGTTCCGGGCAGTATATATAGTATATACACATGTACACACGTCTCCTCACACCTCGCACATTATATATACATGTTCCGGGCTGTATATATAGTATATACACATACACACGTCTCCTCACACCCCGCACATTATATATACATGTTCCGTGCAGTATATATAGTATATACACACGTACACACGTTTCCTCACACCTCGCACATTATATATACATGTTCCGGGCTGTATATATAGTATATACACATGTACACACGTCTCCTCACACCTCGCACATTATATATACATGTTCCGTGCAGTATATATAGTATATACACATGTACACACGTCTCCTCACACCCCGCACATTATATATACATGTTCCGTGCAGTATATATAGTATACACACATGTACACACGTCTCCTCACACCTCGCACATTATATATACATGTTCTGGGCTGTATATATAGTATATACACATGTACACATGTCTCCTCACACCTCGCACATTATATATACATGTTCCGGGCAGTATATATAGTATATACACATGTACACACGTCTCCTCACACCTCGCACATTGTATATACATGTTCCGGGCAGTATATATATAGTATATACACATGTACACACGTCTCCTCACACCTCGCACATTGTATATACATGTTCCGGGCAGTATATATATAGTATATACACATGTACACACGTCTCCTCACACCTCGCACATTATATATACATGTTCCGTGCAGTATATATAGTATATATACATGTACACACGTCTCCTCGCACCTCGCACATTGTATATACATGTTCCGGGCAGTATATATATAGTATATACACATGTACACACGTCTCCTCACACCTCGCACATTGTATATACATGTTCCGGGCAGTATATATATAGTATATACACATGTACACACGTCTCCTCACACCTCGCACATTATATATTTATGTTCCGTGCAGTATATATAGTATATATACATGTACACACGTCTCCTCGCACATTATATATACATGTTCCGTGCAGTATATATAGTATATACACATGTATACACGTCTCCTCACACCCCGCACATTATATATACATGTTCCGTGCAGTATATATAGTATATACACATGTACACACGTCTCCTCACACCTCACACATTATATATACATGTTCCGGGCAGTATATATAGTATATACACATGTACACACGTCCCCTCACACCCCGCACATTATATATACATGTTCCGTGCAGTATATATAGTATACACACATGTACACCCGTCTCCTCACACCCCGCACATTATATATACATGTTTCGTGCAGTATATATAGTATATACACATGTACACACGTCTCCTCACACCCCGCACATTATATATACATGTTCCGTGCAGTATATATAGTATACACACATGTACACACGTCTCCTCACACCTCGCACATTATATATACATGTTTCGTGCAGTATATATAGTATACACACATGTACACACGTCTCCTCACACCCCGCACATTATATATACATGTTCCGGGCTGTATATATAGTATATACACATGTACACACGTCTCCTCACACCTCGCACATTACATATACATGTTCCGGGCTGTATATATAGTGTATATACACGTACACACGTCTCCTCACACCCCGCACATTATATATACATGTTCCGGGCTGTATATATAGTATACACACATGTACACACGTCTCCTCACACCCCGCACATTATATATACATGTTCCGTGCAGTATATATAGTATATACACATGTACACACGTCTCCTCACACCCCGCACATTATATATACATGTTCCGGGCTGTATATATAGTATATACACATGTACACACGTCTCCTCACACCCCGCACATTATATATACATGTTCCGTGCAGTATATATAGTATATACACATGTACACCCGTCTCCTCACACCCCGCACATTATATATACATGTTCCGTGCAGTATATATAGTATATACACATGTACACACGTCTCCTCACACCTCGCACATTGTATATACATGTTCCGTGCAGTATATATAGTATATACACATGTACACACGTCTCCTCACACCCCGCACATTATATATACATGTTCCGTGCAGTATATATAGTATATACACATGTACAGACGTCTCCTCACACCCCGCACATTATATATACATGTTCCGTGCAGTATATACACATGTACACACGTCTCCTCACACCTCGCACATTATATATACATGTTCCGGGCAGTATATATAGTATATACACATGTACAGACGTCTCCTCACACCCCGCACATTATATATACATGTTCCGGGCAGTATATATAGTATATACACATGTACACACGTCTCCTCACACCTCGCACATTATATATACATGTTCCGTGCAGTGTATATAGTATATACACATGTACAGACGTCTCCTCACACCCCGCACATTATATATACATGTTCCGTGCAGTATATATATAGTATATACACATGAACACACGTCTCCTCACACCCCGCACATTATATATACATGTTCCGTGCAGTATATATAGTATATACACATGTACACACGTCTCCTCACACCCCGCACATTATATATACATGTTCCGTGCAGTATATATAGTATATACACATGTACACACGTCTCCTCACACCCCGCACATTACATATACATGTTCCGTGCAGTATATATAGTATATACACATGTACACACGTCTCCTCACACCCCGCACATTACATATACATGTTCCGTGCAGTATATATAGTATATACACATGTACACACGTCTCCTCACACCCCGCACATTATATATACATGTTCCGTGCTGTATATATAGTATATACACATGTACTCACGTCTCCTCACACCCCGCACATTATATATACATGTTCCGTGCAGTATATATAGTATATACACATGTACACACGTCTCCTCACACCCCGCACATTATATATACATGTTCCGTGCAGTATATATAGTATATACACATGTACAGTCTCCTCACACCCCGCACATTATATATACATGTTCCGTGCTGTATATATAGTATATACACATGTACTCACGTCTCCTCACACCCCGCACATTATATATACATGTTCCGGGCTGTATATATAGTATATACACATGTACACACGTCTCCTCACACCCCGCACATTATATATACATGTTCCGGGCTGTATATATAGTATATACACATGTACACACGTCTCCTCACACCCCGCACATTATATATACATATTCCGGGCAGTATATATAGTATATACACATGTACACACGTCTCCTCACACCCCGCACATTACATATACATGTTCCGTGCAGTATATATAGTATGTACACATGTACACACGTCTCCTCACACCCCGCACATTATATATACATGTTCCGTGCAGTATATATAGTATATACACATGTACACACGTCTCCTCACACCCCGCACATTATATATACATGTTCCGTGCTGTATATATAGTATATACACATGTACACACGTCTCCTCACACCCCGCACATTACATATACATGTTCCGTGCAGTATATATAGTATATACACATGTACACACGTCTCCTCACACCCCGCACATTATATATACATGTTCCGTGCAGTATATACACATGTACACACGTCTCCTCACACCCCGCACATTATATATACATGTTCCGTGCAGTATATACACATGTACACACGTCTCCTCACACCTCGCACATTATATATACATGTTCCGGGCAGTATATATAGTATATACACATGTACAGACGTCTCCTCACACCCCGCACATTATATATACATGTTCCGGGCAGTATATATAGTATATACACATGTACACACGTCTCCTCACACCTCGCACATTATATATACATGTTCCGTGCAGTGTATATAGTATATACACATGTACAGACGTCTCCTCACACCCCGCACATTATATATACATGTTCCGTGCAGTATATATATAGTATATACACATGAACACACGTCTCCTCACACCCCGCACATTATATATACATGTTCCGTGCAGTATATATAGTATATACACATGTACACACGTCTCCTCACACCCCGCACATTATATATACATGTTCCGTGCAGTATATATAGTATATACACATGTACACACGTCTCCTCACACCCCGCACATTATATATACATGTTCCGTGCAGTATATATAGTATATACACATGTACACACGTCTCCTCACACCCCGCACATTACATATACATGTTCCGTGCAGTATATATAGTATATACACATGTACACACGTCTCCTCACACCCCGCACATTATATATACATGTTCCGTGCAGTATATATAGTATATACACATGTACACACGTCTCCTCACACCCCGCACATTATATATACATGTTCCGTGCTGTATATATAGTATATACACATGTACTCACGTCTCCTCACACCCCGCACATTATATATACATGTTCCGTGCAGTATATATAGTATATACACATGTACACACGTCTCCTCACACCCCGCACATTATATATACATGTTCCGTGCAGTATATATAGTATATACACATGTACAGTCTCCTCACACCCCGCACATTATATATACATGTTCCGTGCTGTATATATAGTATATACACATGTACTCACGTCTCCTCACACCCCGCACATTATATATACATGTTCCGTGCAGTATATATAGTATATACACATGTACACACGTCTCCTCACACCCCGCACATTATATATACATGTTCCGGGCTGTATATATAGTATATACACATGTACACACGTCTCCTCACACCCCGCACATTATATATACATATTCCGGGCAGTATATATAGTATATACACATGTACACACGTCTCCTCACACCCCGCACATTATATATACATGTTTCGTGCAGTATATATAGTATATACACATGTACACACGTCTCCTCACACCCCGCACATTACATATACATGTTCCGTGCAGTATATATAGTATGTACACATGTACACACGTCTCCTCACACCCCGCACATTATATATACATGTTCCGTGCAGTATATATAGTATATACACATGTACACACGTCTCCTCACACCCCGCACATTATATATACATGTTCCGTGCTGTATATATAGTATATACACATGTACACACGTCTCCTCACACCCCGCACATTACATATACATGTTCCGTGCAGTATATATAGTATATACACATGTACACACGTCTCCTCACACCTCGCACATTATATATACATGTTCCGTGCAGTATATATAGTATATATACATGTACACACGTCTCCTCACACCCCGCACATTATATATACATGTTCCGTGCAGTATATATAGTATATACACATGTACACACGTCTCCTCACACCCCGCACATTACATATACATGTTCCGTGCAGTATATATAGTATATACACATGCACACACGTCTCCTCACACCCCGCACATTATATATACATGTTCCGTGCAGTATATATAGTATATACACATGTACACACGTCTTCTCACACCCCGCACATTATATATACATGTTCCGTGCAGTATATATAGTATACACACATGTACACACGTCTCCTCACACCCCGCACATTATATATACATGTTCCGGGCAGTATATATAGTATATACACATGTACACACGTCTCCTCACACCCCGCACATTATATATACATGTTCCGGGCAGTATATATAGTATATACACATGTACACACGTCTCCTCACACCCCCGCACATTATATATACATGTTCCGGGCAGTATATATAGTATATACACATGTACACACGTCTCCTCACACCCCGCACATTATATATACATGTTCCGGGCAGTATATATAGTATATACACATGTACACACGTCTCCTCACACCCCGCACATTATATATACATGTTCCGGGCAGTATATATAGTATATACACATGTACACACGTCTCCTCACACCCCGCACATTATATATACATGTTCCGTGCAGTATATATAGTATATACACATGTACACACGTCTTCTCACACCCCGCACATTATATATACATGTTCCGTGCAGTATATATAGTATACACACATGTACACACGTCTCCTCACACCCCGCACATTATATATACATGTTCCGTGCAGTATATATAGTATACACACATGTACACACGTCTCCTCACACCCCGCACATTATATATACATGTTCCGTGCAGTATATATAGTATACACACATGTACACACGTCTCCTCACACCCCGCACATTATATATACATGTTCCGGGCAGTATATATAGTATACACACATGTACACACGTCTCCTCACACCCCGCACATTATATATACATGTTCCGGGCAGTATATATAGTATATACACATGTACACACGTCTCCTCACACCCCGCACATTATATATACATGTTCCGGGCAGTATATATAGTATATACACATGTACACACGTCTCCTCACACCCCGCACATTATATATACATGTTCCGGGCAGTATATATAGTATATACACATGTACACACGTCTCCTCACACCCCGCACATTATATATACATGTTCCGGGCAGTATATATAGTATATACACATGTACACACGTCTCCTCACACCCCGCACATTATATATACATGTTCCGGGCAGTATATATAGTATATACACATGTACACACGTCTCCTCACACCCCGCACATTATATATACATGTTCCGTGCAGTATATATAGTATACACACATGTACACACGTCTCCTCACACCCCGCACATTATATATACATGTTCCGTGCAGTATATATAGTATATACACATGTACACACGTCTCCTCACACCCCGCACATTATATATACATGTTCCGGGCAGTATATATAGTATACACACATGTACACACGTCTCCTCACACCCCGCACATTATATATACATGTTCCGGGCAGTATATATAGTATATACACATGTACACACGTCTCCTCACACCCCGCACATTATATATACATGTTCCGGGCAGTATATATAGTATATACACATGTACACACGTCTCCTCACACCCCGCACATTATATATACATGTTCCGTGCAGTATATATAGTATATACACATGCACACACGTCTCCTCACACCCCGCACATTATATATACATGTTCCGGGCAGTATATATAGTATATACACATGTACACACGTCTCCTCACACCCCGCACATTATATATACATGTTCCGGGCAGTATATATAGTATATACACATGTACACACGTCTCCTCACACCCCGCACATTATATATACATGTTCCGGGCAGTATATATAGTATACACACATGTACACACGTCTCCTCACACCCCGCACATTATATATACATGTTCCGGGCAGTATATATAGTATACACACATGTACACACGTCTCCTCACACCCCGCACATTATATATACATGTTCCGGGCAGTATATATAGTATATACACATGTACACACGTCTCCTCACACCCCGCACATTATATATACATGTTCCGGGCAGTATATATAGTATATACACATGTACACACGTCTCCTCACACCCCGCACATTATATATACATGTTCCGTGCAGTATATATAGTATATACACATGTACACACGTCTCCTCACACCCCGCACATTATATATACATGTTCCGGGCAGTATATATAGTATATACACATGCACACACGTCTCCTCACACCCCGCACATTATATATACATGTTCCGGGCAGTATATATAGTATATACACATGTACACACGTCTCCTCACACCCCGCACATTATATATACATGTTCCGTGCAGTATATATAGTATATACACATGTACGCACGTCTCCTCACACCCCGCACATTATATATACATGTTCTGGGCTGTATATATAGTATATACACATGTACACACGTCTCCTCACACCTCGCACATTATATATACATGTTCCGTGCAGTATATATAGTATACACACATGTACACACGTCTCCTCACACCTCGCACATTATATATACATGTTCCGTGCAGTATATATAGTATACACACATGTACACACGTCTCCTCACACCTCGCACATTACATATACATGTTCCGGGCAGTATATATAGTATATACACATGTACACACGTCTCCTCACACCCCGCACATTATATATACATGTTCCGGGCAGTATATATAGTATATACACATGTACACACGTCTCCTCACACCCCGCACATTATACATGTTCCGGGCAGTATATATAGTATATACACATGTACACACGTCTCCTCACACCCCGCACATTATATATACATGTTCCGTGCAGTATATATAGTATATACACATGTACACACGTCTCCTCACACCCCGCACATTACATATACATGTTCCGGGCAGTATATATAGTATATACACATGTACACACGTCTCCTCACACCCCGCACATTATATATACATGTTCCGGGCAGTATATATAGTATATACACATGTACACACGTCTCCTCACACCCCGCACATTATACATGTTCCGGGCAGTATATATAGTATATACACATGTACACACGTCTCCTCACACCCCGCACATTATATATACATGTTCCGGGCAGTATATATAGTATATACACATGTACACACGTCTCCTCACACCCCGCACATTATATATACATGTTCCGTGCAGTATATATAGTATATACACATGTACACACGTCTCCTCACACCCCGCACATTACATATACATGTTCCGGGCAGTATATATAGTATATACACATGTACACACGTCTCCTCACACCCCGCACATTATATATACATGTTCCGTGCAGTATATATAGTATATACACATGTACACACGTCTCCTCACACCCCGCACATTACATATACATGTTCCGTGCAGTGTATATATAGTATATACACATGTACACACGTCTCCTCACACCCCGCACATTACATATACATGTTCCGTGCTGTATATATAGTATATACACATGTACACACGTCTCCTCACACCCCGCACATTACATATACATGTTCCGTGCAGTGTATATATAGTATATACACATGTACACACGTCTCCTCACACCCCGCACATTATATATACATGTTCCGTGCAGTATATATAGTATATACACATGTACACACGTCTCCTCACACCCCGCACATTATATATACATGTTCCGGGCAGTGTGCGGGAAGTTCCTGTCAGGAGGGCGGGGGCTGGGAGGGACGAGCCGGGTGAAGGAAGACCTGTAATTCCGCTCTGGCCTCCGGAATCCCCGGCAGGTCACACGGGGGATATTGGGGGTCGGAATGACGCGCTGTGGCCCCCAGGGGGCCGGGACCCTCACCTAACAGCCGGCACTGAGCGGTAATCGAGGCGGGGGGTCGCTAATGTCTCCGCCGGCGGCTGTGGCGCCGTACACTGCACGTGTTTAACCCTTTGTTGCCGGAGGGAGGGCTGACCCCAGCGCCGGTACCGGGGCCGCCTCCTGCCGCCGTCACTCACCACTTTCTTCTTACATTGTAGCAAAAAGAATGTCGGAGCGGCCCGAGGATGACGTCAGAGGGGAGCAGCGCAGAGCGGGGGCCCGGCCGCAGCAACGGCGGCAGCAGCAGCAGCACGGGGACAGCGCGACGGCGGCGGCGGCCCTGCCCAGTCCCGGAGCCATGCTGGGGCAGCCCTGGCTACACTGGCTGGACGCCGCCAGGCTGCACGACGGTGAGTGCTGGGCACCGGGGGGGACGGGAGGACGGGACCTGACACTGACCGGCTCCTCTGCTGCATCCCCACAGAGCCGGCCGAAAGTTACAAGGAGAGCAGCGACAAGAAACGGGAAGCCATGAGACTCAGCAAGGAGGGTGAGTGTGTGCCTGCACCTGTGTGCCCCCAGTATGAGGACGGCCCGGTGTGCCCCCCAGTATGAGGACGGCCCTGTGTGCCCCCCGGTATCAAGGCTGCCCTGTGTGCCCCCGGTATGAGGACGGCCCTGTGTGCCCCCCAGTATGAGGACGGCCCTGTGTGCCCCCCAGTATGAGGACGGCCCGGTGTGCCCCCCAGTATGAGGACGGCCCGGTGTGCCCCCCAGTATGAGGACGGCCCGGTGTGCCCCTCGGTATCAAGGCTGCCCTGTGTGCCCCTGGTATGAGGACGGCCCTGTGTGCCCCCCAGTATGAGGACGGCCTTGCGTGCCCCCCAATATCAGGGCTGCCCTGTGTGCCCCCAGTATGGGGATGGCCCTGTGTGCCCCCCGGTATCAGGGCTGCCCTGTGTGCCCCCGGTATCAGGGCTGCCCTGTGTGCCCCCGGTATCAGGGCTGCCCTGTGTGCCCCCCAGTATCAGGGCTGCCCTGTGTGCCCCCCAGTATCAGGGCTGCCCTGTGTGCCCCCCAGTATCAGGGCTGCCCTGTGTGCCCCCCAGTATCAGGGCTGCCCTGTGTGCCCCCCAGTATCAGGGCTGCCCTGTGTGCCCCCCGGTATCAGGACGGCCATTTTTGCCACCCGGTATCAGGACGGCCCTGTGTGCCCCCCGGTATCAGGACGGCCCTGTGTGCCCCCCGGTATCAGGGCTGCCCTGTGTGCCCCCCGGTATCAGAGCTGCTCTGTGTGCCCCCGGTATCATGGCTGCCCTGTGTGCCCCCCAGTATCAGGGCTGCCCTGTGTGCCACCCGGTATCAGGACGGCCCTGTGTGCCACCCGGTATCAGGACGGCCCTGTGTGCCACCCGGTATCAGGACGGCCCTGTGTGCCACCCGGTATCAGGACGGCCCTGTGTGCCACCCGGTATCAGGACGGCCCTGTGTGCCACCCGGTATCAGGACGGCCCTGTGTGCCACCCGGTATCAGGACGGCCCTGTGTGCCACCCGGTATCAGGACGGCCCTGTGTGCCACCCGGTATCAGGACGGCCCTGTGTGCCACCCGGTATCAGGACGGCCCTGTGTGCCACCCGGTATCAGGACGGCCCTGTGTGCCACCCGGTATCAGGACGGCCCTGTGTGCCACCCGGTATCAGGACGGCCCTGTGTGCCACCCGGTATCAGGACGGCCCTGTGTGCCACCCGGTATCAGGACGGCCCTGTGTGCCACCCGGTATCAGGACGGCCCTGTGTGCCACCCGGTATCAGGACGGCCCTGTGTGCCACCCGGTATCAGGACGGCCCTGTGTGCCACCCGGTATCAGGACGGCCCTGTGTGCCACCCGGTATCAGGACGGCCCTGTGTGCCACCCGGTATCAGGACGGCCCTGTGTGCCACCCGGTATCAGGACGGCCCTGTGTGCCACCCGGTATCAGGACGGCCCTGTGTGCCACCCGGTATCAGGACGGCCCTGTGTGCCACCCGGTATCAGGACGGCCCTGTGTGCCACCCGGTATCAGGACGGCCCTGTGTGCCACCCGGTATCAGGACGGCCCTGTGTGCCACCCGGTATCAGGACGGCCCTGTGTGCCACCCGGTATCAGGACGGCCCTGTGTGCCACCCGGTATCAGGACGGCCCTGTGTGCCACCCGGTATCAGGACGGCCCTGTGTGCCCCCTGTTATGAGGTCGGCCCTGTGTGTCGTCCACGACCCCCCATCCCCCCCCCCCCCCCCGGTATCAGGGCTGCCCTGTGTGCCCCCGGTGTGAGGACGGCCCTATGTGACTCCCGGCATAAGGATGGCTGTGCGTGCCCTTCCCCCCGGTATCGGGACGGCCGTGCGTGCACCCCCCCCCCCCCCCCCCCCCATTTATCGGAGCGGCCGTGCGTGCCCAAACCCCCCCCCCCCCGGTGTCGGGACGGCCCTACGTTCCCCCCCGGTATCATGATGACCCTGCGTTTCCCCCAGTATCAGAACAGTAATCGTGTGCCCCCCTCCCGGTATCAGGACAGCCCTGTATGCCACCCTTCCCCCTCAATATTGGGACTGCTCTCTGTGCGCATCGTTATCATAACACTCCCCGTGTGCCCCCTGGTGTAAGGGTATGTGCACACGTTGCGGATTTTGCTGCAGATTCGCAGCAGTTTCGCTGAGTTTACAGTACCATGTAAACCTATGGAAAACAAAATCCGCAGTGCACATCCTGCGGAAAAAAACGCGCGGAAACGCAGAGTTGTTTATTTATTCCGCAGCATGTCAATTCTTTGTTCAGATTCCGCAACGGTTTACACCTGCTCCATAATAGGAATCCGCATGTGTAAAACCGCAGGTGAAATCCGCAAAAAAAAACCACAGGAAATCCACAGTGCTGATTACCTGTGGATTTACCAAAATCAGTCCAGAAAAATCTGCAGAGTAATCCACAGCGTGTGCACATAGCCTTAGGACTGAACTGTGTGCCCCCCCTCCGATTTTACTACTGCCTTATGTGCGCCTCGGTATCAGAACAGTCTCCGTGTGCCCACCCCCCACCCCAGTATCAGGACTGACCTGTGTGCCCCCATTTCAGGAATGCCCCGTTATCAGAAGAACCCTGGTATCAGAAGAGTCTCTGCATGCCCCCTGGTATCAGAGCAGCCCTCCGTGCCCCCCTCCCCCAGTATCGGAATAACCCTGTGTGCGCCTCCCAGAGCCATGGGTGCCCCCCTCCACGTTCGTATCATTAAAGCCTTGTGTGACCCCCATCCCCGTTATTGGAGAAGCCCTGTGTCCCCCATCCCCCACCTTGGTATCAGAAAAACCCTGTGTGATCCCGGTATCAGAGGAGCCATATTCCCGCCCCGGTATTGGAGAGCCCAAGTCTCCCTGCCTGGTATCGGAGAAGCCCGGTGTGACCCACGGTATCGGGACTGCACTGCATTCCATCTGTATTAGAACAGTCCCTGTGTGCCCCCTGGTATTAGAGCAGCCCTATGTGCCCCCTGCTATCGGAGCAGCGCTCCCCCCCCCAATATCAATATTGCCATTCTGTGCCCCCTGACATCAGTATTGCCCCTGACTGCCCTGATATCAGAACTGCCCCTGTGTGCCCCCCAATATCAGAGCTACCCTTGTGTTCCCCCATTATCAGGGGTGTCCCCCGATATCAGTATTGCCCCTGACTGCCCCAATATCAGAACTGCCCATGTTGCCCTTGTGTTCCCCCAATAGCAGTGGTGTCCCCTGATATCAGGACCTTCCCTGTGTCTGTCCGTCTCCCCCCATATTAGAACTGCCCGTGCATTTCCCTATATTGGAACTGTCCCCATGTGCCCCCTGAAGTAACTTCACCTGTGCTCCCCTCTATATATTATCAGACCCCCATGTAGCTATACCTGCCTGACCCACACCATATATTATCAAAACTGCCTCCCCCCTCCACTATATCAAAACTACACCTGCGTTCCCCCAGTATAGCCCAATGCGATAACCCCTCTGAGACGCCCCCTCATCTTATTACTGAGCAGTGGAAATATTTCGCCCAATCAGGGCCCATTCCGCAGACATGTGACTCCGCAGAACTCCTTGTTGCTACATTGTTGTGTTGTAACAAAAGGGGAAAAAGTGGCCAGTAATCTGTCCTCTCTTCTCCAATCCCGTGATTAAAGGGATCCTGCCATTGCTTATTTCTCTGGTGTGGTCATGCTGCCTGAAGTCGTGATAGTCTCTCAGTATTAAAGGGGTCTCCTCTCTCTAGCATTCTGCACGCCGTCAGAGCCTGTGCTAATAATAATAGGAACAGCCGGTCCTCGCCCATCTTGGTCCAGTGCTGAGTCTCCATCACTGCCTCAGTGACAGCACGTCAGCAGCCGATGTAGATGACAAAATGGACATTTTATTAAACAGATCTCTTAGTCCTGATGAGGCTGGTGTACATACTTTGAAAAATCTGTCAGAATGGCTGTATAACCATGAATATTTTAGGAGTACAGCGACTCAATAAAATAAAGACTTTCTGACATGGATTTTTTTTAAGTAAGCACACCAGCCTCATCAGGTTTGAGATCAGTCTGATGAATGCAGATTGCATAGTGAAGTGTGTGACCGATCCGATTTAAGGAGCAGCGGCCATGTGACGGATAAGCAATGTCCGCATTGATGAGCGATTGCTATTTCACCTCTATGCAACCTTGTAAGTCTACGTTCACATTTGCGGTCTGCGCCGCAGCGTCGGGCGCCGCAGCGTCGCCGCATGCATCATGCGCCCCTATATTTAACATGGGGGCGCATGGACATGCGTCGCACTTGCGTTTTTCGCCGCATGCGTCACTGCGGCGCACACGTCCGGGCGCAGAGGACGCAGCAAGTTGCATTTTTGCGTCCAAAATCAATCAAAAAAAGGACGCATGCGGCGCACAACGCAAATGTGAACGTAGCCTAAGAAGTGACGGAAACTTGTAGGAAAGTGTCACCGGAGGGGCTTGATGTCTGGGAGATGACACGGTCATGGTGCGCTGTGATGACGTCTCCTGCCTCCGTGACCTGACCTGAACTTCATCTCTTTTTAGCTGTTTGCTCTGTGGTTAGACACCTGCTTGGTGATTTTCGCCTCTCGCTGTTCAGGTGCAACGTTTGCATCATCTTTTCTATATCCTCATGTGCCATCTTTCTGCCATTCCTGTGTTAGGTTTTAATACATGGCCTTAGTCCGATGCTGCTGTTGAAGAATAAACGGGGGGTAGACAGCTGTCTTGTTTTAGGATCAGGACCTTGCTTATTCCCTCGTACAATCGACGTTAACAGATTGTGTCCCCAAGTCAAGAAATCGGGCAGTGCCGCTGTCGGGGCAGAATGTACACATCTCCGCTGATCTTATGGGCAATGTCGGCAGGTCTTCCACCCATGTAGTCTACAGACTGGCTGGCACGTAAGGGCATAATTAGTGTGCAGTCAGCTCTACACCCGGGGTTTTTGCAGAATTACTCATCAGGATTGATTTCTTTAGGACTGATGACACATGAATCGACGGAACACGAGTGCGATCCTCAAATGAGTTGTGTGTATGTATATGTATATATATGTATGTATGTATGTATGTATGTATATATATATATATATATATATATATATATATATATATATATATATATATATATATATATATATATATATATATATATATATATATATATATATATTGAAGTGCAATCAGTTTCCAGTTCATTTTTCTGATTAAAGTACGTGCTAGAGGAAAACCTGTACCTGTCCCAGCCTGATGGCCCAATTAGATGAGCCAATAATCCAGAAACGAGCGTTCCAAACACGTCACCCCGAACTAAAAGACTGAACAAAATGCTAATATGCAGGATACAATGATTTGCAAGCTGGCTTAATAATTATCATTATGTAATCATTCTGTGCCCACAAAATATCGCATTTTCAACGCCACGTCCTGTTGATAATTATTATCGACAGGACGTCGCAACGTTAAATCGATGTTCCATGATCTTGTGTTTCGCCAGTTGATGGTGTTTTAATGGTCTGGATTGGCCATTGTAATGGCTCTGTTCCCGTTAGTAGCCCCCCGACTCCCGGCTCATCTGGTGAGTTGGTCAATACATCTAGGAGGACAATGAATAGAGAGGAGACTACATGTGTGCCGTTTTCTCCATTCCTTTTGGAGAGTTTGGAAACAACTGAGCAAGTGTTCTTGACGATGATCATCACTTCCATGGCAGGGAGCACGTGCAACCACCTTTCCGTTCATTCTGGAGATCGGTGAGGGTCCCAGAAGTTAGAGCTACATCTTTCAGACCTTTGGATGGATAACTTGCACCCTCTTTTTATCAAATTGCTTTCCACCAGGGAACACTACAACCGTGCATCTCACAGTTCAGGATTAACATCACCAATCCTCAAATATATGGTGACGATATACATATGACATGAGTTGGAAAATCTGCAGCATCAACAAAGTTGGTGAGATTTTACGAAATCTCATCCAGAAAGCCAGAAAAAAAAAATCGATGAAGAATCTCTGCTATAATTGGCCTGTGGCACATATTTTAACTCCAAAGCATGTCTATTTATGCTGCAAAGTTTCACCGTTAGCAGTGTATAGGTCATTCTGCAGCTCATCCTGTCGCTGTTTTTTTTTTTGCCCCATAATACAAAGACCTGCTGCAAATCTCAAACCCACGGCTCTCGGTAAGTTTTTGCTGTGGATATGCTGCGCAGCAGGTTAATTAAAATCTTATGCACAATGCGGGGACTGTAAAATCCAGTGGATTTACCATGTTTTTGCTACTTGGGATCTTGCCCTGAGATTCCACGAGTTACTAGCACTGATTTGCAGCATGTTTCAAAGTCCTGCAGCTGAATAGAACACTTCTGATCTTCCTAAGCAATCAACTGCTCGCTGTACATGTTTCGCCGGGAGGGCCGTACATGCTGCGCGGGGAGGGCCGTACATGCTGCGCGGGGAGGGCCGTACATGCTGCGCGGGGAGGGCCGTACATGCTGCGCGGGGAGGGCCGTACATGCTGCGCGGGGAGGGCCGCACATGCTGCGCGGGGAGGGCCGCACATGCTGCGCGGGGAGGGCCGCACATGCTGCGCGGGGAGGGCCGCACATGCTGCGCGGGGAGGGCCGCACATGCTGCGCGGGGAGGGCCGCACATGCTGCGCGGGGAGGGCCGCACATGCTGCGCGGGGAGGGCCGTACAGGCCGCACCTCCAGTGGTACAAGAGGCCAGGCTGAAAATCTAATCTGCTGTGTACATGGGATTGTATGGCAACACGCAGACGTGTTGCTGTGTCTTTTCTTGGTCTTAATAGTGAGGGTGTTAGCCATGCAGCCCCCTTCCTGTCAGATATACCTGTATAAGGTGGGTATACCCCTAAGAATATAAGACCACTATGTACACAGGCTGGTGAGGTGTGACCATGTCTAGAAGGAAACTGTTTTCTGCCATTGTGGTGACTCTGAAACCACACCACTTTGTTTATTCGCTTCAGTCCTGGGAGCGGACTTCCTCCCCCTCTGTCACGGTATCACTTTTGAGTGTGACACTTTCACCCAAGTTTTCATTGTGCTTATCAGGTTACGTTAACAGATTACTTTAAGGGGTAATTCTCATCAACTTTAATGAGTACAATGGCAAGGTGCTTGTAAACCAGAGCAACTTTGCAATTTACTTATTAAAAATCCTCTCCGTTCTCAAAATTGGAAAGATTTTTAATGTTGTTTTCTGCTCGTTGCCTAGATTACTGGCAATCTCTGCAGTGTGGGTATGGAGTGCAGCACTCACAAGCTCTTTGCTAATGAGCTTGCAAGCACTGCTTTGAAACCAGCTTGAGCACCCCCTTCTTTTCTCCAATGCTGCAGAGTCTGTATCTGCTTGTAGCATGCGAGAAGGCACAGTTCGGGCCGGAGGTGCGGTCGAAACTGTCAGTTATCAAGAGTGCAAGCAGGAGGCAGGGGAGCGGTGTGGTCCTGAAACACCCATCATGAGGGGAAAAAAAGGAGTCCGCACAACATGACTGTTTAAATCAAGCGTAGCACCTTATAGGGGACATGGCCATCATTGTCATATTTGAATAAAGAACAATTTCTGGCATTTGGACACTAAAGGTATTAATGGATTTGTCCCCTGCAAGGTGCTGTGCTGTGCAACAGACTTCCATAAAAAATGCTGCTGGTCTAAATGGAAGATTGTGGGGTCAGTTGACTTGTGATCTGAGAAAAGTGGGTGTCCAGAGAAAATGGCTGATGCCTAGCTGCCTCAGTTAGTCCCAGGAATTGTGTGATCGCTAGACCCAGCGTTGGGTATATCACATCTTCAGAGCTGTTTTTCCCTGTAACTCGGGCTTCTATATCTGTCGCAGTTACAGGGGAAATACTCAGTGGTGTATTCTGACCTCAGGGTCTCGTTTAAAGTAAAGTTGGTGAAAATTTACGCTGTCATGTTCGATGGAATGGGAGATGGAGTACCGACTCTTACCGAACGGTGACTACAGCTCTTCTGTTGGTTAGCCGACGTTATCGTGGCATCGTGACGCACAGGTGACGTTCCACCAGACTGGCTAATCAGAACAAGAGCCACGGACATCCTCTCCGTCATGGCCGCAGGAATGGGTCGTGGCTCCACATTTTCACCACTGAATAAATAAAAAAAAAATGCAAAAAACGCTCCATGCATGTAAAATAAGGCAAAACTCTTCAACCTGGAAATATCCACGTCAAAAACCTCATGGGCAAAAGGTGTTGTCCACTGTCTGCACGAGAGCCGTTTCACATCTCATTTTTGAATATTTTTTTTTGAAGAAGCGTCACGTTATGTGTAAAACCGCCATCGTGCTCACGGTGGAGGACGTCTTTTGCCCGTGCACGGCTGTGTGTTTACTTGTAGAATAAAGTTTGGATTTTATCTTCGGTGCTTGCCATACTTATTTAATGGATATCCTAGACCTTAATCATAGGTCAGAATTTTGCATCAGTATTTCCCAGTTAAAGCTACGGAAGCGATAAGCGCGTTCTCTCACAGCGTATCCGTTTTTATGTGTGCTGCCATAGTTGTAACGACGGTGTGATTGGAATTATTTTATGGAAGCCGCTTACAGCACAATGGATATATTCACGCGGTGGACACCGAAGGGCAATTCCATGTTGCCGTTATTACCATCATTACGCTAACGTTTGGCTTGTGAGCACTTACACATGCCATATCGGCTTTGTCTGGACATTATAACTAGGGTTTGTGTTGGACGTTGCCCCAGGGACATGAAGATTTGTGGTGCAGGTTTGAAAACATTTTTTCTAGTGCATATATACGTCCATAATTCAGGCTCCTAAATTGCAATTAATCACTAAAGATAATTGCGCTTCCCAGATTTTTGCAGCAGATTCTCTTACAAAAGAACGTACAGATCCTACGTGTGATTTATACTGAATAGTAGCAAGTGGAGATATTGAAAAGTTCAAGGAACTGATACAGAAAGTGTTTTGGAAGATTGCATAACTTTTTATTACACAGTGAAGTCTGGAAAAGTTGGATGTCTGCACCCGAGACTACCTGTGATTTTAGGTGGTTCTTCAGAATAAGCTGTGAGGTGTCTACATGAGGAATAACACTTTAATCTGGCCATTATATGACTTGGATCTTGTAAGTTTTGGTTGTCTCTGAGCTAGTGGGTGTCTTCTAGCTCAGCACAATAATGAGGGATTCCTGCTCTCCTGTCCCTTTGTAGTCCTGCTTAAAAGCAGCAACAGCATGGAGGATATCATAGAACTACTGAGCAGTGTAGCTGTGAATCTAGCACCAAGGATTCTTGCTCTCCTGTCTCTATAGCCATGTTCAAAAGCATCAACAGCATGGAGTGCAGCATATAGAACTACTGAGCAGTGTAGCTGTGAACCTAGCACCAATGATTCTTGCTCTCCTGTCTCTTTATAACCATGTTCAAAAGCAGCAATAGCATGGAGGACATCATACAGAACTGCTGATCATTGTAGCTGTGGATTAGGCACCAGGGATCCCTACTCTCCTGCCTTTTTGTAGCCATGTTCAAAAGCAGCAACAGCATGGAGTACATCATATAGAACTACTGAGCAGTGTAGCCATGAATCAAGCACCAGGGATTCCTGCTCCTGACTCTTTGTAGCCATGTTCAAAACCTGAGCAGTGTAGCTGTGAATTAAGCACCAGGGATTCCTACTCTCCTGTCTCTTTGTAGCCATGTTCAAAAGCAGCAACAGCATGGAGTACATCATGTAAAGCGCCATGGAATAAATGGCGCTATAAACATGTACAATAATAATAATAATATAGAACTACTGAGCAGCGTAGCTGTGAATCCAGCACTGGGGTGAGATAAGCATCTACTAGAAAGCTGCAGCGATACCTCTTCTTTCTCCACCCTTCTTTATAGACTTTAGAAGGCAGCTTTAATCTGATCTCTCAGTGACCCTGGCCATCTATCCTGTCCTGTCTTGAGCAAGGCTGACTTTAGCTGTTTGCTGTTGTTTTTTTTTTTTCTTCCAGAGTGGATGATGAGTTCAGGAAGTGGGCGGGGGGGGAGACGTGGCTCATTAGTGGATAATGAAGCATATTTATCAGATAAGATATATTACAAAGTTTCTTATATTTTTTTTATTTGCAAAGTTTGTTAAAAGGGCAATGACCATATAAGCTGCTCTATTGGCCGGCACCCAGTCCTCCGAGAAAGTCTTTTTTTTTTTTTAAACAAGTGAAGGACCCAAGTTCTGTTTACTAATTATTTTTTTTCTTACTCCTAAGCCTTGTAGACTCCTCCGAGCTCTTTCACATTAATGCGTGCTGTCTTGTGGCTGGAGGCCAGTGAGACATTGACTTGCACTAGCCGCCGTGTTTGGAATACAAATCCGAATGTTATACGATGGCAGCTGACAGGCGACAAGGACACCCCTGCTTAAAAAGGGAAAGCAAAGTGGAGAAGCAGGACTTCGATTCTTCATCTTCATTTTGCGCCCAAGTAACGTGCGGCTTTTGTGGCTGCCAGTACAAAGCCAAGAAATCAGGCCACACTCCGGCCAGATCTTCAGCTAATTGCTTCTTTATTATAAGCCGAGCTAATGCGTAGTTCGGTCCTTTTCAATAAGCCGTAGAATCTGCTCTCGTAGCCCCCAGCATATTGTCAAAGTCTTTCTTCCGTCTCCGTTCGGATTGCTCCACTGTGGTCTGTGACACTGTCTCATGCAATTATCGCTCCGCAGCCTGATGGCTGGATCTAAAGGCGACTTTCCTGGGACTTGCCATGAGAGACGGCCTTTTTAGTGTCAATATTAAAGCACATCATTATTGGCTCGGTGTTAAGCAGCCGCGGCTGGGGTATTAGAGAGAACATTTCTGTCACTTCTTCCTCCGCGTTGAACGCTGTGTAACACGCGTATGCCGTCAATAGCTTAGGCCGGGGTTACGCGGTTATAATTTGCATGCGTACATCTGTACCTGCCTTCAGCGAGAACAGATTGCTGCTTGCTGGATTAGTATCATTATTAAGGGTGCATTTAAAGGGAACAGTTTTATGTATGGAAGTTTCCTGTGTCTACGATTGTCCTCCAATTAAAATATTACCCTTTTTTTGTGGAAATAAGTCGTGCAAGTTATGATAAAGTCTAATGTGGAAGTGTCGTATGCAAATCAGGCTGCAAGTGCTCTGGGGAAGGTGTCAGACGGTTTCTTCCAGGTGCACTGGGTTTGTGTCAGACGGCTTCTTTTAGGTGCACTGGTTGGTGCCAGACGGCTTCTTTTAGGTGCACTGGTTGGTGTCAGACTGCTTCTTCCAGGTGCACTGGGTTGGTACCAGACGGCTTCTTCCAGGTGCACTGGTTGGTGCCAGACAGCTTCTTCCAGGTGCACTGGGGAGTGTCAGGCGGCTTCTTCCAGGTGCAGTGGGGAGTGTCAGGCGGCTTCTTCCAGGTGCAGTGGGGAGTGTCAGGCGGCTTCTTCCAGGTGCAGTGGGGAGTGTCAGGCGGCTTCTTCCAGGTGCAGTGGGGAGTGTCAGGCGGCTTCTTCCAGGTGCAGTGGGGAGTGTCAGGCGGCTTCTTCCAGGTGCACTGGGGAGTGTCAGGCGGCTTCTTCCAGGTGCACTGGGGAGTGTCAGGCGGCTTCTTCCAGGTGCAGTGGGGAGTGTCAGGCGGCTTCTTCCAGGTGCAGTGGGGAGTGTCAGGCGGCTTCTTCCAGGTGCACTGGGGAGTGTCAGGCGGCTTCTTCCAGGTGCACTGGGGAGTGTCAGGCGGCTTCTTCCAGGTGCACTGGGGAGTGTCAGGCGGCTTCTTCCAGGTGCACTGGGGAGTATCAGGCGGCTTCTTCCAGGTGCACTGGGGAGTGTCAGGCGGCTTCTTCCAGGTGCACTGGGGAGTGTCAGGCGGCTTCTTCCAGGTGCACTGGGGAGTGTCAGGCGGCTTCTTCCAGGTGCAGTGGGGAGTGTCAGACGGCTTCTTCCAGGTGCAGTGGGGAGTGTCAGACGGCTTCTTCCAGGTGCACTGGGGAGTGTCAGACGGCTTCTTCCAAGTGCACTGGTTTGGTGTCAGACGGCTTCTTCCAGGTGCACTGGGTTGGTGTCAGATGGTTCCTTCCAGGTGTACTGGGTTGGTGTCAGATGGCTTCTTCCAGGTGTACTGGGTTGGTGTCAGACTTCTTTTTCCAGGTGCACTGGGTTGGTGTCAGACGGCTTCTTCCAGGTGCACTGGGTTGGTGTCAGACGGCTTCTTCCAGGTGCATTGAAAAAGGGAATTTCATTGGGGTCACTCTTCACCTAATCAACTTTAGATATGTTTGTCTTGTATACCAAGAACTTTCGCACCATATATTACAAACTGACACCAAAGAGACCATGTGAATGCATGCTTAAGAGTGGAGTCGGATACTTTTTGAGGAGACCATTTGGGATTTTCACGTGTGTGTGTGTGTGTGTGTGTGTGTGTGTGTACACACACACACGTATGTTCACATACTTATATATACAGTTGTGTGAAAAAGTATTTGCCCCTTCCTGATTTCCTATTCTTTTGCATGCTTGTCACACTTAAATGTCTCAGGTCACCAAACAAATTTAATACAATACCAGACAAAGATAATACAAGTAACCAAAAAATGCAGTTTTTAAATGAAGGTCGTTATTAAAGGAAAAAGAAATCCAAACCTACAGGGCATGTGTTAAGTGATTGCCCCCTAACCTTATAACTGGTTGGGACGCCCTTAGCAGCAACAACTGCAATTAAGCATTTGCGATAACTGGCAATGAGTGTTTTACAACGCTCTGGAGGAATTTTGGCCCACTCATCTTTGCAGAATTGTTGTAATTCAGTCACATTGGAGGGTTTCCGAGCATGAACCACCTTTTTAAGGTCATGCCACAGCATCTCAATTGGATTAAGGTCAGGACTTTGATTAGGCCACTCCAAAGTCTTAATTTTGTTTTTCCTGAGCCATTCAGAGGTGGACTTGCTGGAGTGTTTTGGATAATAATAATAATTTTTATTTATATAGCACCAACATATTCCGCAGCGCTTTACAATTAAGCGGGGACCTGTACAAACAATAAATTCGGTACGAGTTAAGACAATTTAAACAGTGACCTTAGGAGTGAGGTCCCTGCTCACAAGCTTACAATCTACAAGGAAATGGGGGGACACAATAGGTGAAAAGTGCTCGTTATTTCAGGTCTGGCAATTATAATAAATAGGGATTTTTATACAAAGCTGCATGATCCGGTCATCAGCCCGTGTGTTTAAGTGCAATAGTCAAGTATCAAGTGCAGTTATCGTGTGCATGGAGGTTGTGGAGACAGATGAATAGTAGGGTGCAGATTCAGAGTAATATTTGGAAGGAGGGAACAGGGCAAAGTTAGTTTACTGAGTAGTTGATGTGGTAGGCTTGTTTGAAGAGATGGGTTTTTAAAGCGCTCTTGAATAGGTCGGGGCTAGGTATCAGTCTGATCATCTGGGGAAGTGCATTCCAGAGAGCTGGCGCAGCACGAGAGAAGTCTTGGAGACGGAGGTGCGAGGTTCGGATTACGGGGGATGTTAGCCTTAGGTCGTTTGTAGAACGGAGGGCACGTGTAGGGCGATAGACAGAGATGAGAGAGGAGCTATAAGGCAGTGCAGAACTGTGGAGAGCTTTGTGGGTGAGAGAGGAGTTTATACTGGACCCTGTAGCGAATGGGTAGCCAGTGTAATGACTGGCACAAGATGGAGGCATTGGTGAAGCGGCTGGACAGAAATATGACTCTGGCTACCGCATTCAAGATGGATTGGACAGGAGAAAGTTTGGAAAGAGGGAGACCAATCAGAAGAGAGTTACTTGGATCATTGTGCTACTGCATAACCCAAGTGCGCTTCGGCTTGAGGTCACGAACAGATGGCCCGACATTCTCCTTCAGGATTTTTTGGTAGAGTGCAGGTCTTCCAGGTCCTGAAGCAGCAAAACAGCCCCAGACCATCACACTGCCATCACCATATTTTACTGTTGGTATGACGTTCCTTTTCTGAAATGATGTGTTACTTCTACGCCAGATGTAATGGGACATACACCTTCCAAAAAGTTCAACTTTTGTCTCGTCAGTCCACAGAGTATTCTTCCAAAAGTCTTGGGGATCATCAAGATGTTTTCTGGCATAACTGAGATGAACCTTTATGTTTTTATTGCTCTGCAGTGATTTTCATCTTGGAACATGCAGGCCATTTTTGCACAGTCTCTTATCGTGGAGTCATGAACACTGACTTTAACTGAGGCAAGTGAGGCCTACAGTTCTTTGGATGTTTTTGTGTGGTCTTTTGTGACCTCTTGCGTGAGTTGTCGCTGCACTCTCGGGGTAATTTTGGTCAGCCAGCCACTCCTGGGAAGGTTCACTTCTGTTCCATGTTTTCACCATTTGTGGATAATGGCTCTCACTGCGGTTTGCTGGTGTCCCAAAGCTTTAGAATTGGTTTTAAATCCTTTCCCAGACTGAAAGATCTCAATTACTTTGTGTCTCATTTGTTCCAGAATTTCTTTGGATCGCGTCATCATGTCTAGCTCTTGAGGAACTTTTGGTCACTTTTTCTGGCAGGTCCTATTTAAGTGATTTCTTGATTGAGAACAGGTGTGGCAGTAATCAGGCCTGTGCGTGGCTAGGGAGTTTGAATTCCACTTTCCAAAGATGTCATAAACCAGTTAATTTATGTTTTTATTTGGTTATATATATATTTCTTTTTTTTTTGGGGGGGGTAATCACTTATTCACACAGGGCTTGTAGGTTTGGATTTCTTTTCCCTTTAGTAATAAAGACCTTCGATTTTAAAAACTGCATTTTGCGTTTACTTGTGTTATCTTTGTCTAATATTTACATTGGTTCTGTCTGAAACACTTTACGTGTGACAAACATGCCAAATAATAGGAAATCAGGAAGGGGCAAACACTTTTTCACACAACTTTGTGTGTCTAGTGTGTGTGTGTGTGTGTGTGTGTGTGTGTGTGTATTTATCCAAATGTTGGATGTAGGAATATATGAAATGCTCTTCAATCAGTGAGTTTTTTTATATTCTTATTTTTGTACCATTTATTTCACACTTTGGATGTAGTTGACTTTTTTCCCACCGTATGCAACATTTATAGTTATCTTGAGGGCCACCTTTTTTTTACGGCGGTTTTCCACTACTGGACAGCCACTTCTAAAATGCGTGGAAAAAATCGCAACATGCGCTGTTCTGGTCCGATTTACTGACCAGACTAGTGGGTTTTTAACCTAGAATTTTAAACTATTAGCGCGTTATGTTGTTTTTCTTAGCTTTATCCACTTGCAGGCTGCATTCAGTTTAATATAGAGAAGAATAGAAGATACTGAAATTACTGCAGTCCCTTTACTTTCTCCCTGCTTCACAATTACTAGCTAAAAAAAAGTCCTGTGATTACAGCAGGATTAAGTCTCTAGTGTAATGCGAGACTTTAGGCTTGTAGATCGTGGCCGGGACCAGGCTCCATCTTCATCTGGAACCTGACCGAAGGAGAACAACTGCCTGTCCGAGAATTAAGGAGCCCATACACGTTGGAAAGACATCAGATGAACTTTATGATTTTGCTGGTGTCCTGACCCTTCCCGGACAGCAGACGTCACGGGGAAAGATTGATCGGGCATGGTAAATTTCAAGGTCACCTTATAGGTTGAAGGAACATTTTGCAGCTGAAATGGCTGAGCTTTCAATAGCAAGACTTTACAAAGTTACAACACGTGACAATCTTTCACTATCCGTATGATTTAAAGGAATTTTCCTAGATTATTATATTAATGACCCCTCCTAATTATGGCATTAAATTACATAGATGTTCTTTTGTTATAGATACTTACAAAAAAAACTCTTGTCGTAGGGGGTTGAGCTATTCGCCTCATTTTTGGATGAGCGGAAGCTTCTTTTTGTCTTCAGAATGTTTCCACATGTATTTGGATCGGACAAGCATCTGCAACATTTCTAAGTCTATTTCTTAATGTAATTAAAAAGCATTTCCACATCGAGCATGGAAAAGAGATGGCAGAAGCGGTTATGAAACACTTCTGTCTTCTCCCCAGTGACAATTGGGGACCTGAGCTTCTGCAACCATGTCGAAAAACCATGCTGTAGACTAGGTATCTATCCTGGCCAATGACAAGATGGTGGGCGATCACTAATCCGTGTTACCCCCTCTGCTCCCATCTTCTGCTACTTGTAGATTGCAAGAGACAAAGGGAACCAACCATAAAGTCCCAGTATATGAAAGTAGGTGAACCATAATCCTATTTAATTTAATTTAAATCAGGTGACAACAAGAAGATCCCAAATCAATCTAAAAACAAGGGGCGCTCACCCCTTGACCATTGTCCACAGGAAAAAAGGAATGTAATTGAAGTCAAAAGTGATAGCTCCATACACACAGACCTTATTGAGAATTGCCCAATACACGTCCCATATAAGTATGATGTATAGGTAATATGGACAAAGGGATATGCATAAGGTGCTATTGCAAAAATCGTAGTCCCACAATTGAGTAACTCAATAGTTAATAAAGTGCTGCTGCACAGTAATGTTACCACATACAGGGTCTAGTGCAAGACAATTAAGATATACAAATGACCCTATCAAATATATGTAGTGCTATAAAGGTATGGAGATTCATACATACAGTAGATGTAATACAGGACATAACAAAGATAATTAAACCAATATAATAAATATCCAAATATAGGTGAATGTCTGCTTGTAGAGCTCACCATTTCATTAACAAAGTAGTTTAGGGGCTTACAGTTGTAAAGAGACTCCCTTTCCTGAGTCACATCCACCCCGACGCGCGTTTTGACAACCGACGATGTAGACTGACAAGAACAAGGCGTTGAGAAGCGCATGCTTGATGGATACATTTCTTAGTTAGCCACGGAATAGGTAATAACTTACTGATCGGTGTGAGTCCCAGCGGTTGGACACCCACCGATCCATAAGTTATCACCAGACTACCCCTTTAATGTGCAGACACCTTCACCTAAACGTTGTCCTGGACCATTTTGGTTGTAAAGTGTTTGTGTGTGTGTATGTATATATTCTTTGTAACGTATGTCTTATGTTCCATTTTTCTTTGTAAAATAAATCTCCTACACATTACGTTCTCCTCGTGTGGATGTAGGTTTAATTGATGAGATATCCAGTGTGACCACAGGCAAAAAGTAGAAAATGGCTCGTAGACCCAAAGGACTTCATAAAGTTCCTGTATTGCTAAACCACAAGCACTTGGCATGTGCAAGTGACCTATTTACCACAGTCAAGTCTTCAGCTCGGGGGTCCCTGCTGCAGTTTTATTTCTCCAATCATCGGGGGGATTGGATATCATAACCACAATGAGTCCCATTGCAAATAACAAATACGTTCAGTTTCCTGTTCATCGGACCTTGCAGATCATTTTGTGTTTGTTGCTGAATGTACTTTGTTTTTTTTGTTGTTTTTTTCCTAGTTGTGCCCTAAACGTCTATAAAAGAAAAAAAATTAGATTAAGGGTCTTTTATGGATAAATGCAAATGCCGTGGTGCAATATATATAAAGGGCAATATTGTGGGGTCCGACCACTGTTTCCGTCAGTGGTATAGATCTTGAGTGCCTCTGTGGTGCACAGACCCATTCACACTTCCTAATAGTGGCCTTGCGGCTGTGGATCCTTTCCGTTGATTAGGGACAGTCCTCTTTTATAGTAATCCTTTTTTTTTTTTTTTTTTTTTTTTAGAACGGCGACTGTAGAAGGTCCACTATTTCCAGAAAGGTTCTTTTGTATTCTTAAAACAAGCACCAATTCCTTCCTACTCCACAGCCAAACCTTCGACTCCTCAATTTCCTTGACTCCGACTCCACCAAAATGGGCTCCGACTCCACAGCCCTGGTTGGGAGGGCTTAAAAGGGTATTCCCCTCCCATAAGGATGTGCTGTAAATGTCTAATGGATGAGAGGCCCACTTCTAAGACCGGTACTTATCCTGAGTAAAGGGGTCCTGTCTAGTACCACTATGGATGAAGAGTATGAATGGGTTGTCTTTCTCCATTAACTTCTATAAGAGTTCCAAAAATGGCCAAGCAGGCTGGATTTACATAGGACCTATGCTTTTACATTAATTATGCATTATTTTTTTTACCAGGCGTAAATGCTGCCGTTCTCCTGAATCCGGCGTTGTTTTTCTTTTGTTTCTGCTCCTCTTCATTCCTGAGATACAGCCCCTTCTTCCTTTTATATAGCTCTAATCTTGTTAGATACCTTGGTGTGGTCTTCAACTCTTCTGTGGTTATCTGTGACCAAGCCAATTTTTACAATTCTGACCACTGTCACTTTAGGAGGTTATAGCTCTGGAACGCTTCAATGGATCCCAATGATTCTGAGATTGGTTTTTGGTGACATATTGTACTTCGTGATAGTGGTAAAATTTCTTCGCTAATACTTGCGTTTATTTATTGAAAAAAAAACCCCAGAAATTTGGCAAAAATTTTGAAAATTTTGCAACTTTCAAACTTTTAATTGTTGTGCCCCCAATTCTAACTCCAACACTAACACAGCCCTAGCCCCAACCCGGGGTTCTCTGGTATGCTAGATCATATCAGAAGAGAGAGAAATAAATGGGAAATCTGATTTTTTTTTTGTTTTGTTTGCGGTTGCCATTATTCAGTGAACAACAGCAATTGCAACACCGGGGATGGTAAAAAATGATCCAAATCATGTTCTCTAGGGCCTCAGCTACCCCCAGTAGCCAAGACCCTTGAGATTTTCTGACACTCGGGGGGGGGGGGGGGGTTATACCCTTATTTTTTTCAGCACCGTTAAAAAGCGGCGCTGAGGAATAAGTTACTTTTAACGGGCGTATCGGCGGTCGTTAAGGGGTTAAATACCATGCCCACTAGGCTTATTAGACCATATTTATGTGTGTGTATATATAAAGACACAGGAGAAAAGAAAAACGCCACCAGATTCAGGAGAACAGACTCTTTCATACAGGGTAAAAAGAAATGACATGTTTATTGCAAGTATCATGTCCTCTTTAATCATGGAAGCAAGGGTTTAAAGGAGACCTTATAAAACCGCCTGAGCTCCGCTGATTCTAGCACTGGTTTCCATTTTGCGTAACGTCGCTCCGTTGCAGAGATATTCACATTTGTTTCTTCTAGAGCACAGTATGTGAAATCTCTGCTTTGCAGACCATCTGGTCTTTTATCCTGAGTCTTCTATGGTGGTGTGAGCTTTAACCCCTCCCTCTCAAACTAATACAGCCATGAATTTGAACCTGTTCTTTGCATTATTTTTTACTTAAATAGTTGAGTTTTCTTTGAGGTTGTAATGCCACTATGAAAACAAATCTATGTAGAGCTTTAATATTGGTGCCCTTCTACTTCTCTTTTTAAGGAAACATTGAAACAAAAAGTTGTCAGAAGAGTCTGCACAAATGTTTGGTGTTGTCCTGGAATGTTCATCTGCATAACCACAGGACATCACCCTCATCATCCTCCTACCCCCCACCCCACCCCCATTAACATTTTCTTCTGTGACTAAGCAGCTAGTAGGTGTTGATTTTGTGGTGGATTTTGGTGTAAACCTAGCCACCAATTTCACTCCTGCAATCCTTTATGAGATAAGGAATACTTCCAGCTCAGAACTGCAATTTCACGTGTATTGACCAGGCCAAAAGGCTGAGCAGAGTCGGTTATACTTGTGGATTTTGTGGTCTGTTTTACTTTTTGCTCCATTCTTAAGAGTAAGTTCAGACTCTGCAGAATATTTGTGGCCTAAAATCTGCTGCAAATCCGTGGTGATTCCAGAGTAAAAACTGCAGCTGTCATACATATATGTTGCGCTGTGTACAGTTCCCCTGCCCCACATCGAAGTGCTAAAATCGGCAGTGTTTTCACAACAGAGCGAAAGAGGAGCTTGAATTGTAATGCCACCTAAATGTCAATATCGACCCTTTAACGAGCCTTGCCGCATGATTCAGGATAAAAGCCAAACCGTAAAGTCTATTTGCAGACATGTGTTTCGTGGTTTTTGCCCCTCCTCAGTGCAAAACAAGAGATCTGATTTGGCTGTTTGAGAGGCCTCTTACTAAACTCTTAAGGCCTCTTTCACACTTCCGTTTTTACAATCTGCACGGGATCCGTCAAAATGTTGAAAAGACGGATCCTGTGCTGATTGTAAAAAACGGATGCAGTGGAGCCGTTTTTTTTGACGGATCCAGTGCATCCTAGAAGGCTATGTGCATACGTTGTGTATGCGTCTTCGCCTCGGCTTTTCGCTGCGAAAACGCATACACAACACAACCCATGATAAAAATTAATTTAAAAAAAATTGTGATATTCTTACCTTCCTGCGTCCCGTGCAGCCCGTTGCTGGCGATGCTCCGTTCCCAGTGATGCATAGCGAGACAATGACCTGTGATGACGTAGTGGTCTCGCGAGACCGCTACGTCATCTAGTT
This sequence comes from Ranitomeya variabilis, assembly GCF_051348905.1. Classification (NCBI taxonomy): domain Eukaryota; kingdom Metazoa; phylum Chordata; class Amphibia; order Anura; family Dendrobatidae; genus Ranitomeya; species Ranitomeya variabilis. The sequence continues at coordinate 195,549,580 of NC_135239.1, forward strand.
ATTCCGCTATGCATCACTGGGAATCGGAGCTGCCAGCGGCATCGCGAGCATCGGGGGGGGGGGGGGGGACGCTGAAAGGTAAGAATATCACGATTTTTTAATTTTTTTTTTAAATTATTTTTAACATTACCGTATATCTTTTTACTATTGATGCTGCAGCATCAATAGTAAAAAGAGAGGGAGCGAGAGAGAATTTCCCTAACGGGAAATTCTTCCACGCATGCTCAGTTTGAAAAGACGGAACCCGTCGCTGGATTCCCGCTTTTCACAGTCAGCGGTGGATCCTGTGCCCATAGGCTTCCATTATAGCCAACGACGGGCAGCGCAGGATCCATCGCTGAGCGATTTTTCCGACGTGCAGAAAAAATGTTCCTCGGTGCGTTGTCTCCTCTCGACGGACAGCGATTTTACGACGGATCCAGTGCACGATGGATGAAACGTGTGGCCATCCATCACAATCCATCGCTAATATAAGTCTATGAGAAAAAGACGGATCCAGGAGAAACATTTGCTGGATCCGGTTTTTTTTCACAAAGCGATGGATTGTGACGGAAAAAGAAAGACGGAAGTGTGAAAGAGGCCTAAGGGGTATCTTCTCTCTTTGTGGAGAGTGACATGCCGGCGTAAAGAGACTAAGGGCTAAATTCCCATGATGAGCTTTTGGTGAGTTTTTGATGTTGCAGATTTTCTGCACCCATTAAGTAAAATAGGTAACTTGCATTTTATTTTTATTTTTTTTAAATATATGCAGCGTAAAAAAAAATCACCAAAAGCTCATCATGGGAAAACGGCCTCTCATTTGAGAACTTATCTTCTTCAGGAGAGTGTCATGCATCTGTAAGGAGACTTATAGGCCATGTAATGCTCCTCTGGAAAATTACTTCTCTCCTTGAGGAGAGTGACGTGTCTGTGTAAGGAGTCTTAAAGGCCACGCAATGCTCCTCTGGAAAATTATTTTCGTTGAGGAGCGTGACATGCTGGTGTAATGAGACTTAAAGGTCGTGCAATGCTCCTTTGGGAACTTCTCTCCTCTCCTTGAGGAGAGTGACATGCCTGTGTAAGGAGTCTTGTAGGCCAAGCAGTGCTCCTTTGGGAAATTTAATTTCCCAGGGAATCATTGCATGGTCTATAAGTCTCCTTACACCAACATTTCACTCTCCACAGGGAGAAAGGTTACAACTTAGACCACAACAGAGGAGCATGCTCCCTCCTTCCTCCCCATCCACATCTAAAGGTTTTCTATTCTTTACAGTATTTTTCTGAGACCATCTGATAATCCGAAAGAATTGATAGTTCAGCTCTTAGAGTTATCTTGGCTGCTTCTCATCGCTTGCTGTATATTTAGAGATTTGTAGCTGGTGACTGCATTGTCATAAACCTTAGAGAATCATTTGTCACTCGGGTATATTGTGTATTGTAAAGAAGTGCTAAAGCCGGGTGACTCACTGCACGGCCATGTTTCACATTTCACGAAGCCTTGATGATCTTCTGCAACTGTTGCATCATCTGTCACCAATATAAATTGTATAGAGCGCGGTTCTAAAGGAGACCAGATAAAAATGAGACCCGTTCATTCTAGTGACCGGTGTGATCGGTGAGGGTCCTAGCAGTCAGACCCCTGCGGATGTCTCAGAGATGCAGGGTGTAATTGTTGGGGATAAATGATAACTTCTAGATTGGTGGGTTCCGACCATCAGGACCCCTGTGGATGTCTCCGAGATGCAGGGTGTAATTGTTGGGGATAAATGATAACTTCTAGATTGGTGGGTTCCGACCATCAGGACCCCTGATTTGATTTGTCTCCGCGCAGATGATATGGTTCACAATATAAGTGATAAATGTCTGATCGCTACGACCACCTGCGGTAGGGATTGAACGCAGCGTCATGGTCGCTCTGGCACTACCACCCAGTTCCCACGTAGTTCCTAAAAGAAAGAAAAGGGGATGTCCGCTCACCATTTTGGATCTCCATTGTGATCCACCGCCACATTTCTCTGTGCACATGGCACTGCTTTTTGCCAACCAGGGACCCTTCTTTTTGGGGGGATTTTTTAAGCCAGAAGTACCACAATGTATGTAATTGAAGACCTAAATATTTGGTGGATACCTCCCCCCTCGCTGCCAATTATTGAAGACGTCAATTCAGAAGAAGTTCTCAAACATGTGGTTTTTATTCCACGCGTTTCGAAGTGACAGGCTCTGCTTCTTCTTCAGTATGTAACTGGAAGTTTCCAAAATCCAATTCACATGCAACCATCAATCGTATCCACCGATTCTAACCAATCGTTTTGGAATCTGATTTGTCGCATTTCTTTTTCCAGATTACGTGATTTGGAGGAAGCACATGTTTGGGGGTCGTGCCAGTAAAACTCTTGTGCAGCGCCCCCCGCCCGATGTCTGCAGATTGATGCCATTGTTTGTGTTGACAAAGCATTGCCCTTTGTAGGAAGTCCTTCTAGAGAGGACCGGTGCTCGCCCTGACTGTGGGAATGCCGGCAATTTCCCAGCCCCCCATTCATGGAGCCCACAGTGTGTGTGAAACTTGCAGCTGTTGCACATGTAGGTCAAAGTGGGCGTCTCGGCAAACACGGCTCAGTATTCGCTAGTGAAGTGGCTGATCTTACCTGACGGTAACCACACACGTATGCTACATGTCCAGGATCTCTCCATTCTGGAGCCTTAGAAAGCTGGATGACACATCACGTAGTAAAGAGATTTGTTGCCAGGAGTCCGGGAAAGCTGCGTGACCACATAATGAAAGAGTTAGGCACACATGGCTAGATGTGACAGCAGTTCTCGCGCGTCCAAAAACACTTGTGCGTCTTGTCTACCACTTCCTGCAGCACAAGTGCGATTTCACTGTAAAAGCTAAGAGAATAGAGACGCGTGCTTTTGCAATTGGCGGAGACATGCGACTTGTATTAAAGTCCATGGCAAGTGAGCGGCAGAAAACCGCACACCGCTGGAAACATTTGCAACTCCGGTAGAATGCCATGCTACCCCGTAGGATATCGATGTTACAATGCAACACTGCGATCTCCCGTGGCACACGGCACATGTTGCTGTGCAGCCCTATCCTCAAACGCCAGCAGTATGAGACCAGATGGTTTTCTTAGCGTTGGGTCACCAATGACTATCCTAACCTGTGCCACAATTGTCTCTATGGTGGGGGGTCCGATCGTTCTGGTTACTCCAAATCTCGAGAACGTAATTTGTGCCACCTTCCGAAATTGCCATGAGAAATTCCCTAAAGCCAGATGCTCTGGTTTCTTCAGAGACCGCGTGGTCAATCCGTTATGGTCCACAGCCTGTCGTGCTTTTAAGGAGACCACATCGGATACAAAGTGCCATGGCGGTTTCCTAAGGTTCCTAGCAGGTCCTAAAATTATGGGGGGGGGTGGACTTACATCAGATCCTCTGGCCTTAGGTGGTAACAGGTGACGATGTCCACCTGCACCATAAGGGAGCCCTTATTGTGGGCATATGTTTTCAAGGTGCACTTATGATGGGAGAGTGTACTTCATAAAGCATTTCTTTTATGGCACCACCTGGTGCACCCAAAACCTTCCCAAGCCTGTGAACGAGCTCATCATCATCAGTCCATACATCTATGCACATTTTTGTGTTTTGCTACATCACAACCTGGAATTTCACGTTTTTTTTTGGGGGGGGGGTTTGCATCAGTTCATGTAAAGACTATACCGACAACTGTGAACATTTGGTTTACTTTTTATTGTGGAGCAAGCGACAAATAGGGAAAAATGACTGAAAACGTCAATGTGCATAATTACTCACGCCCCCTAAAGTCAGTACTTTGTAGAGTCTCCTTTTGCTACAATTACAGCTGCAAGTCATTTTCGAAAGGTCTCTGCGCTTTCTACATCTTGCCACAGATTTTTGCCCATTCCTCAAGGAAAAACTGCTCCATCTCCTTCACGTTAGATGGTTCCCTCTGGTGAACAGCGATCTTCAAGTCTGACCACAGATTCTCAATTGGGTTAAGGTCTGGACTTTGACTAAGCCACTCCAAAACATTTATGCGTTTCCCCTTAAACCACTCGAGTGTTGCTTTAGCAGTATGCTTTGGGACATTGTCCTGTTGGAAGGTGAACCTCAGTCTCAAATCACTGACAGACTTGCTCAAGAATATTACCCCTTATTTTGCACCATCAGTCTTCCCCTCGACTTGGACCATTTTCCCTGTTCCTGGTGCAGAAAAATATCTCCAAAGCATGATGCTGTCACCACCATGTTTCACTGTGGGGATGGTGTTTTGGAGGAGATGGGCTGTGTTGGTTTGGCGCCAGACATAGCATTTACCTTGGTGCCCAAAAAAGTTCAATTTTGGTCTCCTCTGACCACCACATACATTCCTCCACTCTATACATTTGGAGAGTCTCCCTGTCTTTTAGCCGACTGACAGTGTCTGACCCGCTCTGTTATCTTAAGGGTCACGTCACTAAGCATGTGAATTTTGAAGGTAATTGCGTGCACCAAATATTTTTAGGGGCTTCATAGCGAAAAGGGTGAATTCATACGCACATGGCAATTTTTTTGTTATTTGATGCCATAAATGTCATTTATACTTATATAAAGCCATGGGGGTGAATATGTTCATCATCTCCCGCAGATGGATCTTGGTTCACGATAGACAATCAGAATTACTGACCACGGCGAAACATTGACAGTGTGTGTTTATTGGAACTTTTCAACAAAAAGGCTGAATCAGAATGTAGTTTTTTTTTTTTTTTTTTTTATTATTATTCTTATATGTGTAAAATGTTCTTCACTGGTCGTAAAATTAGTAACGTTGATTGTCGTAATTGTACATGTTCCTGGAAGTGTCCCTCATCAGTCCACCTTAGGGCGAGCCGCTGTTATATGGGACAGTGGACAGTGCCGTCATCTATGGCGTCCGGCGGTGATGTACGCTGGATCCCGTAATGTAACCAGTGTCTTCTGTGTTTTTCAGACATGCCAATATTTGGACTGTGCCCGGCCTACGATGAGTTCTATCTGGTCGTATGTAGCCAATGTAATCAGGTCATAAAGCCGCAAGCATTTCAATCACATTATGGTAAGTGCTTAACTATGACTTAATAACGCTGTTAAATCAGGATTATAGATGGCACATTTTGTTCATCCCGTTAATGATTTATAAAGCTCATCGTTGACGGCTTCACCGGGGAAAAAAAAACACACTTTGAGGATTTTAACACAAGCTGAAATTTTGGTTTTGGTATATTATTTTTTTTTTGCTTTTGTCAAATATTTAAAGGGAATCTGTCAGTAGATTCATGCTGCCCAAACCCCTGGCAGCGCGATCGAAGAAGGGGTAGATCCTTAATGCAAATTTAGCAGCACCTCCCCGTGCAGAAGTGATTGGCACGGGACAACCCTTTAATTACTTTTTTTTTTTTCCCGAAATGTATAGCTACCTATCTTTTTCCTAACAGACATTTTGCTAACCCTTTTTTTCTTGGCTAGTTTTTTTGTGCACATTCAGACGTGACCAATTTGCTGTAGAAATGTTGCTGTAGCAAATCTAGATAGAAATTTGCACCAGTTTTCTTTTTCTTTTTCCTTTTTTTTTTTTTATGTTCGATGTGAATAATGGTTTTCTTTTCTTTATTATTTTTAACTAGACTTGCAGAATTGGCAATAAATAGCACAAAAAAACCTCAATTATCGGGTTTTGATGGCGATTTTGACTTCACTTTCAAATTTAATTACCAGCAATGCGTAATAGTTACAATTCACAACTGGATTATCGGTAGCGCCACTTGTATACGCAGATCGCCAGATTCGTTCCGTCAGAGGCATGTTAAGGGTTTCAAGTTGCATAAACTAAAAAAAAATATATAATAATGAAAAAAATATATATATTTATGTAGAATGTTGATTTTTTTTTTTTTTCTGGGCACCATTGTAATGTTTAGAGTGGTCTACTACACTGTTCTATATCTTTGCCTTCTTGCGGCACTTTAGCCCGGCACAAAGGTCACTTTTTGCCTTCCATCGTGCACTGGACTGGATGCTTTTCCCAGCTTGCATCCTACACGGAGACCAAAACATGTGACATAAACCCTGCCCAAATGTGCATCAATGTATAATGATGAATGGTAGAACTTGAGAGTCTTTGTAAACTGTGGGATTACACCATTTGTGCCATAACCTCAGTGTTTTCCCTGTTAAAAAAAAAAAAAAAATATGTATATATATACACTTCTCAACAAAATAAAGAGAACACGAACATTCCACCTATATTTCACTGAATGAAATATTGAACAATAAAACATAAAAATGATCAATGTAAATCACAATTAATATACCACGGAGGTTTGGATTTAGAATGATGCTCAAAATCAAACTGGAAAATTAAATTTACAGGCTGATCCAACTTCAGTGGAAATGCCTCAAGACAAGGAAATGATGCTCAATAGTGTGTGTGGCCTCCACGTGCCTGAATGACCTCTCTACAATTTCTGGGCATGCTTCTGATGATGCGGCCGATGTTATCCTGAGGGATCTTCACCCAGACCTGGATTAAAGCATCCACCAACTCCTGGACAGTCTGTGGTGCAACGTGACATTGGTGGATGGAACAAAACATGATGTCCCAAATGTGCTCAGTTGGATTCAGGTCTGGGGAACGGGCAGGCCAGTCCGTAGCTTCAATGCCTTCATCTTGCAGCAACTGCTGACACACTCCAGCCACATGAGGTCTGGCATTGTCCTGCATTAGAAGGAACCCAGGGCCAACCGCACCAGCATATGGTCTCACAAGGGGTCTGAGGATCTCATCCCGGTACCTAATGGTACTCAGGCTACCTCTGGCCACATGGAGGGCTGTGCGGCCCTCTAAAGAAATGCTAACCCACACCATTACTGACCCACTGCCAAACCGGTCATGCTGAAGGATGTTGTTGGCATCTCCAGACTCTGTCACGGGTGCTCAGTGTGAACCTGCTCTCATCCGTGAAAGGCAGAGGGCGCCAGTGTCGGATCTGCCAATCCTGGTGTTCTCTTGCAAATGCCAGTCGCCCTGCACGGTGTTGGGCTTACAGACCAACATCCACTTGTGAACGTCCGGGCTCATACCACCCTCATGGAGTCTGTTTCTGACAGTTTGAGCCAACACATGGATGTTAGTGACCTACTGGAGGTCATTTTGCAGGGCTCTGGCACTGGTCCTCCTGTTCCTCCTTGCACAAAGGAGGAGGGAGTGGTCCTGCTGTTGGGTTGTTGTCCTACGGCCCCCTCGACGTCTCCTGATGTACTGGCCTGTCTCCTGGTATCTGCTCCATTCTCTGTGGTGACAGACACAGCAAACCTTCTTGCCACAGCTCGCATTGATGTGCCATCCTGGATGAGCTGTACTACCCGACCAACTTCCTGTGAGTTGTAGACACCGCCTCATGGTACTGTACAGTACCTCTAGGGTTGAGAGCAGTGACAGAATGAAAATTTTATATATATTTTCATATATATTTTACATCTACCACCAAGTCTGTAGTTTAGTAATAAAAGATTGTATATTGGACCCAGAAGTGCCTACATGCTTCAACCCAAGGCCGAGAACCCATCTGATAAATAGAGCATAAATCCAGCCATCAAGAAAAAATGTTGCAAGCATCCACGCTCAGATTATCTGTCCAATCTCCCATTTTTGTTCAGATTGTCCACATTACCCTTTGTGAACAATATTAATTTTTTTCTTAAATGTAGAGCATTTGAAACTAAAAATCATTTTTTGCAACTGGGTTTCATAAATATTATTATATTATTATAATATTAAATATTTTGCAACATATACCTTCTATAGCCTCCGTCCTGTATTGTCCATTGCTGGCTGGAGAATGAGTTAACTGAAAATCCATCAGTGAACTCCTTCAGATTGAATGGTAAGATGTAACTCTCTTATCTGTGTGTGTGTTTTTTCCGAGCTTCCCTCGCCTGATTTATGACCACAGACCACATCAAAGTTAAATATGCAGGGATATAAAAGCCGACTAGTGCAGATTTTCTAATGAAGCTTTAATTGCAGAATTGATTTTTAGGCCCAAAATACATGGAAATGCATGCACTTAAGTAAAAGGAAAAAATGTCTCCAAAGGTGGACAACCACTTTTAAGGTGTTGTGTGTAGTGTGGCCTGAAAAAGTGTTCATCCCACCTCACCCCTTGGCATTTTTCGTGTTTTGGCTACCTCACAACCTGAAATTTCACAATTGTTTTGATCATTTGTATCAGTTCATTTAAAGAACATGCATACAACTCGGAACATTTGATTTGATTTTCTTTTTTTTTTTTGTGAAGCAAACCACAAAATAACTGAAAATTTTAGTGTGCATTACTATTTACCCCCCTAAAGTCAGTACTTTGTAGAGCCTCCTTTTGCGGCAATTACTATGTCTGATCACAGATTGTCAATTGGATTAAGGTCTGGGCTTTGACTAGGCCTCTCCAAAACATTTACACGTTTCCCCTTAAACCACTCGCATGTTGCTTTAGCAGAATGCTTTGGGACATTGTCCTGTTGGAAGGTGAACCTCTGTCCCAGTCTCAAATCATCGACAGGCTGAAAGGATATCCCTCAAGAATATCCCTATATTTCACACCATCCATCTTCCCCTCGACTCTGACCATTTTCCGTGTCCCTTATGCCGAAAACATCCCCACAGCATGATGCTGCCACCACCATCTTTCACTGTGGGGATGGTGTTTCTTGGAGATGAGCTTTGTTGGTTTTGGGCTAGACATAGTGTTTACCTTGGTGGCCAAAAAGTTAAATTTTGGTCTCCTCTGATCACAGATGATCACCTTCCTTCGTACCTTTGGGGAGTCTCCCACATTGTCTTTTGGCAAACTCAAAATGAGCCTTACAGTTTTTGTGTGTAAGTGAAGGATTTTTTCTGGCCACTCTTCTGTAAAGGACACCTCTATGGAGTGTACTACTTCTTGTGGTCATATGGACAGATACTCCAGTCTCTGCTTGAGAACTCTCCAGCTCCTTCAGGGTTACCTTTGGTCTCTGTACTGTCTCTTAGATTTAATACCCTCCTTGCCCTGGCTGAGAGTTTTGGTGGGCGGCCCTCTTCATGGGGTTGTTTGGAGATCTCCTTGGTCTTCATGGTGTTGTTTGTAGATCTCCTTGGTCTTCATGGTGTTGTTTGTAGATCTCCTTGGTCTTCATGGTGGTGTTTGGAGATCTCCTTGGTCTTCATGGGGTTGTTTGGAGATCTCCTTGGTCTTCATGGGGTTGTTTGGAGATCTCCTTGGTTTTCATGGTGTTGTTTGTAGATCTCCTTGGTCTTCATGGTGTTGTTTGGAGATCTCCTTGATCTTCTTAATGTTGTTAAAGTGTATATACTGACAGACACGGGACACTTAGGTCGCACACTGGGAACGTCCTGTCACTAAGCATGGAACTTATAAAGGTAATTGCTTTCAACAGAAATTTTTAGGGTCTTCATAGCAAAAGAAGTGAATACATACTCACATGCCAGTTTTTAGTTATTTGATAGCATAACTATAATTTGTCTATATTTTTCCCATAAAGGAAAGAAACAACAAATAAAATGGAAACAAAAACCAAGGAAATAAATATTGTCCCCCTCTGTTATCTAATGTGTATAGGAGACTACACACCAAGACTAAGCCTGTCGACCACACCAATTTTTGCGGGTCCATCCGATGTTTATGTTGCCTCTGGGATGTTTCCCGACTGATGTCGGGGGAGAATAGAACTGGGTAGTTGCAATTTCTCTGCCAGATCCTGTTGTATTCCGGGGAGATAAGCCACCGGCAGAAGAGTCGGTGTCCTCTCTCTTTGAAGACACGAACACTTGTGATTATGGGGGAAGTCGGGGGAGACGGGTATCTCTCTACGTGCTTATGGGCATCTTAATTCTGTCTCCACAATTATTCAAAAACCCTACAAAGTTTGTTTCTTAAACTTTATCCCAAACACACGAGTAGATGAAGGTCATCCCGTCCTGGTCATGTAGTGCTGACAAACCTGACCAGCAGGTGGAGCCAGCGCCGCTCACTATAATCGCTGCATAAACATTTACTTTGGGTTAAAAAAAAAAATAGAAAAGCTGTGCGTCTGCCTGCTGTGTGTGACCCGGTGACGTGCAGAGGATGAATCATCGCGTCCATCAGGACCCTTCTTGTGGTGTCCCCGGTTCCCCTCTGTCTTCCCAGCCTTGTATGAGCACTTTGTTAGTAGTAGTACTTTTTGAGTGCAGACTCCTTTAGGTGACCGTTGCCTATTTACTCCTATCTATACGCCTAATATCTGATGGGACCACTATATACCTGATGGCAGCGGCCGCTCGTCGTCTGCCGCTGGGGACTGCAGTGGGTCCTTTCCTGGTGTCAGAGGTCGTGGCAGTATTCCATATTATACCCATATAGGACGTGGTATAACATCTTAGAGAAGCCCTGCACGGTGAAGTATTTGCCATTCAGTGATGCTAAGTGTTGATGTGTAAGGTCCCAGCACAGCAGGAACGTGTCCGCGGGCACAGATATTGGCACAGTAGACGAGCCGCGTACAGCCGAGGCCCCGGCTCATGTATCTTACGCTCCGCTGACAGCTGCTCCGCTGCCTTTTTATTGTTACACCCTTGGGGGGTGCATTTATAGCCGCTACGGTGTGAGCATATTTCTTAGGCCGGGGGTCACACTTGTGTGTGTAATGCGAGAAACTCGCGCATCAATACCCGGCACTGCCGCCGGCACGCGGGACTGGAGTGTGCGGCTGCATAGAAATACATGCTGTGATCCCGAGTGCCGGCGGCAGTGCCGGGTATTGATGCAAGAGACATGCGCGAGTTTCTCGCATTACACACACAAGTGTGACCCCGGCCTTACCTATAGGAACCAGGTAGAAGTAACATAGTTCTTGATCCAGATGCCGGAAAGCGATTTTCAGAAGACCCCAATATGTACAGGTTCAAATGAGCCGCCAGTGTACATACAATAGCGTTTCCTCCCATCCTTGTACATAAGCATGCTCAGTGCAGTTATTGTCCTCTCCCTATTGTGTTCTCAATAAGGAGAGGACAATAGCTGACATCTTTATCAGCGCTCTCTGAACCACTCAAGAATTCCGCACGATCAAACACTTGATTTGGTAAAAATTTCCACTTTGTATAAATTATTAGCAAATTGGTTAAATTACGTTTCCAAGAAAAGGAAGTTTTCTGCAATTTTCCGAAAAATTAATCTTTCATCGATTTGTGGGTCATTTAAGTCTTGGCTCCCTGGTCCGGCGTCCGGTCTTCTAGGGTAGCCGGTCTCCACTTCTGCGCTCTCCATCCTTGGCCGGGCCTCTGGTACTAGACCTCAGACATCATACGTATGGAATGACCCCACGCGAGACCTAGTGATTAGGCCTTCGTAAAACATCGAGGGGTGTAGGAAACAATAGAGGAGCCCAGGATTTCAGGTGCAGAGGTGAAGACCGGCTGCCACAGAGGGGCGGACTGAACGCCGAACCAGGGCAGCGTGAGTCAGGTTGCTTATCTCTATCCTTGACCTTTTCTTTTCTTGACATCTGCCATGAAGGGAGTGTCGGGACACCCTGCACACAATACAGAGTTGTGAGTTCAGACAACTTCCATTAGACTTATGGGCATCTTTTTAGGCCTCATGCCCATAGCCGTATTATGACTTTGTTTTGTAGATGGCTGTAATAAAGTACCTATAAAAGCGCGTCGGGCGTTTACAGACCCCTAGTAGGAAATACCAACCTAATGGGAGGGAGCCTCGATTTTTAAAGAGAATCTGTCAGCAGGTTTTGTTATGTAATCTGAGAACAGAATAATGTAGGGAAAGAGACCCTGATTCCAGTGATGTCACTTACTGGGCTGTGTTTTGCTGTTTCAATACAGTGTTTTATCACCAGGAGATTTTCACTATAGGACTAGGTGTCACATGTCTTCTAGTCCAACCACACCCCCAGAAGTCATTGGCAGCTTTCTGTCAATATACACAGCGGCCAATCAGTGGTGTGTGCGGGCGGGGTTATACACAGCCCAGCATTCTAAGCTCTGCTAGACGTGCAGCAGAGAAAACTGTGTGATTCTATCACAACTGCTGCGTCCAGTAAACTATGTGACACATCAGGGTTTCTGCCCTTACATTATGCTGTTTTCAGATTACATAGCACAAACCTGCTGACCGTTTCCCTTTTGAGGTTTGGCTTTTCACTGTAATAGTCTAATTGTTTCTCTGAAAGACCCACAATGCCTTTGCATTTTACATATAGAGCAGGTTCACTTTTGTCATGGAAACCTGTACAATTGAGGAGTTTCTTAGGATCCAGTCTTTTACCCCCTACAAATCTGCAGGGAATATCAGCACTTACCAAATGTTAAAATAACAAGTAAAAGTGTAGGTGCACATTTACAATGGAAAGGGAAGTGACCAAGGCAAAGGGAGGTACAACAGAGGAGAGGGAATACACAGTATGTTTACAGGTAAAGCCCACTGAGCTCAGAGCTTGCAGCACCACAAGCAGGTGAGCAAGGCAAAGGAAGGTACAACACAGAGGAGAGGGAATACACCGTATGTTTACAGGTAAAGCCCACTGAGCTCAGAGCTTGCAGCACCACAAGCAGGTGACCAAGGCAAAGGAAGGTACAACACAGAGGAGAGGGAATACACAGTATGTTTACAGGTAAAGCCCACTGAGCTCAGAGCTTGCAGCACCACAAGCAGGTGACCAAGGCAAAGGAAGGTACAACACAGAGGAGAGGGAATACACAGTATGTTTACAGGTAAAGCCCACTGAGCTCAGAGCTTGCAGCACCACAAGCAGGTGAGCAAGGCAAAGGAAGGTACAACACAGAGGAGAGGGAATACACCGTATGTTTACAGGTAAAGCCCACTGAGCTCAGAGCTTGCAGCACCACAAGCAGGTGAGCAAGGCAAAAGAAGGTACAACACAGAGGAGAGGGAATACACCGTATGTTTACAGGTAAAGCCCACTGAGCTCAGAGCTTGCAGCACCACAAGCAGGTGACCAAGGCAAAGGAAGGTACAACACAGAGGAGAGGGAATACACAGTATGTTTACAGGTAAAGCCCACTGAGCTCAGAGCTTGCAGCACCACAAGCAGGTGACCAAGGCAAAGGAAGGTACAACACAGAGGAGAGGGAATACACAGTATGTTTACAGGTAAAGCCCACTGAGCTCAGAGCTTGCAGCACCACAAGCAGGTGACCAAGGCAAAGGAAGGTACAACACAGAGGAGAGGGAATACACAGTATGTTTACAGGTAAAGCCCACTGAGCTCAGAGCTTGCAGCACCACAAGCAGGTGACCAAGGCAAAGGAAGGTACAACACAGAGGAGGGGGAATACACAGTAGGTTTACAGGTAAAGCCCACTGAGCTCAGAGCTTGCAGCACCACAAGCAGGTGACCAAGGCAAAGGGAGGTACAACACAGAGGAGAGGGAATACACAGTATGTTTACAGGTAAAGCCCACTGAGCTCAAAGCTTGCAGCACCACAAGCAGGTGACCAAGGCAGAGGTACAACACAGAAGAGAGGGAATACACAGTATGTTTACAGGTAAAGCCCACTGAGCTCAAAGCTTGCAGCACCACAAGCAGGTGACCAAGGCAAAGGGAGGTACAACACAGAGGAGAGGGAATACACAGTATGTTTACAGGTAAAGCCCATTGAGCTCATAGCTTGCAGCACCACAAGCAGGTGACCAAGGCAAAGGGAGGTACAACACAGAGGAGAGGGAATACACAGTATGGTTACAGGTAAAGCCCACTGAGCTAAGAGCTTGCAGCTTCACAAGCAGGTCATTCAAAGAAGGCAAATCTTAAAAGAAGCAATACAAAAATCAGCCAAATAAATGTAGCTATTTTTTTGTGTTTTATTTTTAATGTGGCTGGTTTTTGCATTGCTTCTTTTAAGACTTGCCTTCTTTGAATGACCTGCTTGTGGAGCTGCAAGCTCTGTGCTCAGTGGGCTTTACCGATACGTATCCCTCTCCTCCTGTGTACATGTTCTATTATAAATCTGTAGCTACCCTTGTAACATGTGGTAGGAGCTGAAATGCTCTGCAGGTCGGTGAGGGTTTGGATCCGGAGACCCCGACTTATTGCTCAAAAGACTGTTCAGAAGTGCGCTGCTCAGGAGGCCGAAGCGTGTTGCTCCTACATGAGCGTTGTACTGGCTCGCTGACTTTTCATCGGGGGCAGCCATACTATTTGTTTCATTGGATTAACCCCTTCATCAGGTTAAGTAGTGAGGAAAAACCTGATGAAGGTCCATTCCTGAAACACAGCATTAATTACTGGCCAGCGCTGGTGACAGTCCCTCATATCACTGACGCACGGCAGATGGAGTGGCATAGTATGGGCGGGATTGTTGCTGGCGCTACCCGGTGGAGCTACAGCCAACAGGAATGGTTTTCTGTTTTGCTCAAGAGTGTTGGGATTTTTTTCATTTCATTTTTTTTATTATGTATTCTTTACCAAGTTTTATAATTATTAGCATTATTTTTTTTAATCATTTATTGTAGTAAAAAAAATTAGTTTCTTAAACTTTCCCGTTGTGATTTCCTGCTTCCCATAGTAGAAATGTGACAGGCAGCGAATTGATGACACAATGGCTTTCTGCCTCCCAGGAGCGGATCGTTTCCTGCGATGGTTAAAGCTTCCCGTCATTATTCTTCCCAACTTACAAAGCCTGGCACGCTGCGCCGCTCCGCATTTTACATTTGAAAGATGAAGGCACGCCTCTTGTTTTCGTTTTTTCATCTCCTCCTATACCCCTCCTCCTCCTTTTTTTTTTTTCTCTCTCTTCCTTTATCTGCCAGGACCTGCGACTGTTTTTTTTTTTTTTCACTTTACAATACTGGCAAATGTTACATAAGCAAAGAGAGGAGGGGAAAAACCAAAAAATCCAAAAGCATGGAGTCCACCAGGCAGGAGTGTGTGGGCAGACCCCCAAAGCGTGACAGCAAGGTCTGACTTGTCAGGAGGCGAGAGGGGCGGCAGAGCGCTGACAAAATATGTGAATGGGAGCCGCTGGGAAGCTGTTATCACTCCCGCACTGGGCTGTGGGGAGGGTGGAAACGTGGTGTTGTTGTTTTTTTTTTTATTTGTTGTTTTTTGTTTTTTTTTCCTTCTGCGCTGTCGCTTTTAAACTCAAGCCTGGAATTGGCTGCGAGCCCAGCACTGCATGGAGTTTGCAGAAGGTGGGTACGGCTCTGCGCAAACACAACACGGAACTGCGGGCGACAAAACGTAGAGATACATGCCCCCCGCCGCTTCCCGTCATCAAGCTCTCTTCCTTCGCTGTGTCACATTCCATCTTTAGAATTCTCGCGTCTCATTTCCTCATTGTTCTGCGTTTCTCCATTTCTCCTTTCTCCTCCTCCTTTTTTTTTTTTCTCCCCCCTTTCCGACATGCACAGTGTTAAAGTCATCTGCCCAGAGCGGGAGTCGATCAAAGTGGATAATCTGGCAAACGAGGGATTAACCGCTCGCGAGCGGGGCCACATAAGCTATTCTGAAATGTCATTTGAGTGGCTTGGCCAAAGTTCAAAAGCAGATGCAGACTTGCGTTTGCTATTAACTGCGGCGATGCTGATGCTTGAGGAGCGGCCCCCCGGCCTTAAGGAGCCGACTTTACCGAAGCCATCGGTAATGGAGCCGGCAGCGCACCCCGGGGTTACATCTTATGACCAGGCCGCGGTATACCGTAATGTTCGCTTCATCCCCTAAGTGTGAAAATATCAGTCGTGTATTTGTGTCTGCAGGTTCAGAACTAATTCGGAAAAATTCTTATTTTATCTAACGCCTGAATTGGTTGATAACATAGAATAATAGCTCGCATTCAGCCACTGGAGAGACGGTAGACTTAGCATTACGTGCGCCCGTTCCACAATGTTCAGACCAGAAGCAAATGTTGGTTTTATGGATTAGGATTCAGGTCTCATTTTAAAGGTCCATTATAATTATTATGATTTTTTTATTGTTTCTGTTTTTTTGTTGCTTTTTTTTTCCCCATACATGGGGGGGGGGGGGGGGAAACAAAAACGACTTTATCCACTGTGCTGGGTCAGATTTTCATCAGCTGATAAAATAAAATAAAATAAATAAAAATATGCAATGTTTGTCGAGCCCCGTTCACACATAAGACTTCAGCCGTGGTTTTCACGGATAGCGCTACTGGTTACTAATCGTGCCAATTTGTTGGGTGCTTCAGTTATCACACGTGTTCTTTCTTTTAGCGGTAATCTAATGCATCTCTGTTTTTGGGTTGTGTTTTTTTGTTCAGCTGTAGAATTTTTGATTTTTATGTCGTAAGTTGTTGTGATTTTTTTTCTTAATTTTTTTTATTTATTTTGTGACTTGTAACACTTTTATGTAGCGTTTCTTAAGCAGACTAATATATGTAAGGAGGATTCGCTGTCTTGGATTTACACTTGTAACAAATCCCAGTTAAATATTGAAAATGTAAAGTAACAAGAAACAATTAATAAGTAAAAAACAAAGTTGTTTTTAGTTCTATTATCTCTTCTACTGTTCTGGATGTGTGCTCTGCTTTAACAAAAAAAAACGGAAACACAACAGCGGAGCGTTCATCATGATCCGTTCCCGATATTTACTGTTGGGTGGAAGACGTGTCCGTTCCATCTGCCATTTGTTATCGAAGTGTGAGATTGAATGTTTTATTTCCATTCTTCTACTCGAATGGATCAGAAAGAAAATAGTTGTGAGTCTGTGTTCACACGTTGCAGAAAAATTGGTTACAGATTCATAAGCATTGAATAGGACGAAAAGCGCGGTGAAAATCTGCGTAACAATGATCGTGCCACAGATCTGAAAATCCTCCGCACCATCTTCATTTTCTTCTTCCCGCGATGTACGACTGCGATTTAGAAGAAGCCACTTACTTGTATGTGCTGCGGAATCTGCAACAAATCTGCAACGTGTGAACTTGGCCTGTTTATTTCCCAGCTGTAGGTCTGATATGTTACGTCTGTGTTGGGCCTAGTGATACAGTAATGATTATGGGGGATGATATTTCTTTTTGACCTGGTGATACAGTAATGATTATGGGGGATGATATTTCTTTTTGACCTGGTGATACAGTAATGATTATGGGGGATGATATTTCATTTTGACCTGGTGATACAGTAATGATTATGGGGGATGATATTTCATTTTGACCTGGTGATACAGTAATGACTATGGGGGATGATATTTCATTTTGACCTGGTGATGCAGTAATGATTATGGGGGATGATATTTCATTTTGACCTGGTGATACAGTAATGATTATGGAGGATGATACTTCATTTTGACCTGGTGATACAGTAATGATTATGGGGGATGATATTTCATTTTGACCTGGTGATACAGTAATGATTATGGGGGATGATACTTCATTTTGACCTGGTGATACAGTAATGATTATGGGGGATGATATTTATTTTTGACCTGGTGATACAGTAATGATTATGGGGGATGATACTTCATAAAGACCTAGTGATACAGTAATGATTATGGGGGATGATACTTCATTTTGACCTGGTGATACAGTAATGATTATGGGGGATGATATTTATTTTTGACCTGGTGATACAGTAATGATTATGGGGGATGATACTTCATTTTGACCTGGTGATACAGTAATGATTATGGGGATGATATTTCATTTTGACCTAGTGATACAGTAATGATTATGGGGGATGATATTTCATTTTCACCTGGTGATACAGTAATGATTATGGGGGATGATACTTCATTTTGACCTGGTGATACAGTAATGATTATGGGGGATGATACTTCATTTTGACCTGGTGATACAGTAATGATTATGGGGGATGATACTTCATTTTGACCTGGTGATACAGTAATGATTATGGGGGATGATATTTCATTTTGACCTGGTGATACAGTAATGATTATGGGGGATGATATTTCATTTTGACCTGGTGATACAGTAATGATTATGGGGGATGATATTTCATTTTGACCTGGTGATACAGTAATGATTATGGAGGATGATACTTCATTTTGACCTGGTGATACAGTAATGATTATGGGGATGATATTTCTTTTTGACCTGGTGATACAGTAATGATTATGGGGATGATATTTCTTTTTGACCTGGTGATACAGTAATGATTATGGGGGATGATATTTCATTTTGACCTGGTGATACAGTTATGATTATGGAGGATGATATTTCATTTTGACCTGGTGATACAGTTATGATTATGGGGGATGATATTTCATTTTGACCTGGTGATACAGTAATGATTATAGAGGATGATACTTCATTTTGACCTGGTGATACAGTAATGATTATGGAGGATATTTCATTTTGACCTAGTGATACAATAATGATTATGGAGGATGATACTTCATTTTGACCTGGTGATACAGTAATGATTATGGAGGATGATATTTCATTTTGACCTGGTGATACAGTAATGATTATAGAGGATGATACTTCATTTTGACCTGGTGATACAGTAATGATTATGGAGGATATTTCATTTTGACCTAGTGATACAATAATGATTATGGAGGATGATATTTCATTTTGACCTGGTGATACAGTAATGATTATGGAGGATGATATTTCATTTTGACCTAGTTATACAGTAATGATTATGGGGGATGATATTTCATTTTGACCTGGTGATACAGTAATGATTATGGGGGATGATATTTCATTTTGACCTAGTTATACAGTAATGATTATGGGGGATGATATTTCTTTTTGACCTGGTGGTACAGTAATGATTATGGGGGATGATATTTCTTTTTGACCTGGTGGTACAGTAATGATTATGGGGGATGATACTTCATTTTGACCTGGTGATACAGTAATGATTATGGAGGATGATACTTCATTTTCACCTGGTGATACAGTAATGATTATGGGGGATGATATTTCATTTTGACCTGGTGATACAGTGATGATTATGGGAGATGATATTTCTTTTTGACCTGGTGATACAGTAATGATTATGGAGGATGATACTTCATTTTGACCTGGTGATACAGTAATGATTATGGGAGATGATATTTCTTTTTGACCTAGTGATACAGTAATGATTATGGGGGATGATATTTCTTTTTGACCTGGTGATACAGTAATGATTATGGGGGATGATATTTCATTCGGGCCTAGTGGTGCAGTAATGATTATGGGGGGATGATGAGTATTTATTATTTTTTCTCACATTATTTCCGATTCCTCTGTGTTTTGTAGCGTGAGCCCTTCCTCTGTGTGACACATACATAGATTTTGCCATGTCTGATCCCAGCGCCTGTAACCAGATCTTCGCAGGGCAGTAAGGATGTAAATGAATGTATTATGCAAATCCACGTCTGGCTATCTACACGGAGCAGGTTTCCTTGTGACCGCACTTTCTATTTTTATTAAATGTCTGACGCTCTCGCTCATATAAGATTCATGGAGCCCGATAAACCCTAAATTCCATGACTGATCGGCCCGCTTCACGTCTACAGATTTACGCTGCCGGTTTCTTTGGCGCTGGGATTATTCCACAATTGGCGTCTATCACTTATGTGCAGAATTGGTGCCAAATGTCTAATCGCTGACAGACAACGCAATCCTTTTTTTTTTTTTTTTTTTTTATGATGCTGCGGTCTTGCTGCAAATTGACTGCTACATATAAACTCACCCTAGAAGTAATGGGTCACCGGAACGTTACACATACAAGTGGTGGCATTGCAGTTTTTTTTGGGGGGGGGTTTTTTGCACTTGCCATCATTTTGCAATGCGTGCAATTTTAGTTATAAGTGATTTTTTTTTTTCTTTAGGGGCCATAACTTTTTCCATTTTTTTTCTTCATGTAAACATCCCATAATTAAGGTCTGATTCCATCCGCAAAAGCACTTAAAGGGTTTGTCCCCTTTCACAAAATCGCAATTTATTATTACTAAAAAACAAAACTGTTGTTTACTTGCCATTCCCGGGTCCGGCACTGAGTCTCCACCGCTGCTCCTGGTGTCCCATATCCCGCCAAGAGCCGCTCCGCTCACTGACTGGCTGCAGTGTTGTGGACAGGACATCCAATATCAGACATCGGGATCAGTGGTCGAGACTCAGCTGGACCCTGGGAGGGTGAGTAACGCACAATTGTTTTTTTGTTTGTTTTTTTTAAAACACCCACAATTCGGGCTTTACTCACCCTTTCAAGGTCCAGCTCGGAGTCTTGGCCACTGCTCCCGGTGTCCGATTGACTGCAGTGCCGAGTCACAAACACAGCGCTGCAGCCATTCGGTGAGCTCAGTGACTCTCGGTGGGTCGTGCTGTCTACATGGGTATAGCCATTGAGTTCGGTGATTGGCTGCAGTGCTGTCAACTTGACAATGAGCACTGCAGCCAATATTGGAGTCTCGGTGGTGGACCGAGTAAAGAAAATATTGTTTGTTTTTTTTTACACCCTACAGCAGGCAATGGTTTTCATTTCTTTTAGGCGACAGAAAACTCGGGCTCCAGGTGACGCCATAAAGGCCCCATACAGATGGCTTTGGCGCCCACTTGGTCCCTACAGACCGTATCTTGCAGAGTCATCGTCCTTCTGTGTGCTCTCCCGGCCATCGTTGACTATGATACGTATTGTAGACTCAATAACTGTGGCCACCAGTAGTTATTGCGTGCCGGTGACTACGTACGGAGCAGAATTGGTCGGTCCATGATCACCGGGACTGATTGATTCTGCAAATCCCTTGTCTGGCAGGTTGCCAGAATAGTCCCTACGGTCACATCTGCAGCCCATTGTCGCACTCCTCGCTTTCTCTATCTCTTTACCATCTTATAAAGCGAAACCTGCTCTTTAAATAGCCAGAGAGGGATTCTTGTCATTGCTATTAAAAGGCAGCTTGTAATAAAGTGCCTGAGTCATGCCGGAGCGCGCAACTTGTATCGCAGACGGCCTATGCCTAGGGAGATCTCCGACTGTGATGAATTGGCCACTTGCTTTTGTTCCAATCAAAGGTGTAAATGTTTTATAGGAGCAAAGCTACAACCCCAGGGGGGTTAATTATTATTTTTTTTTTCATTTTTCTTTCTTTATTCCAGAAAGAAGACATGGGTCCTCCAGCAAAGCCCCTCTAACACCTCCATCATCCTCCCTGTACTCCCTCCACTCCTCCCTGCCTTCGACAAAAAGCCGAGCGGGCGGCGGCGGCAGCAGCACCCGTACGTCCAGCAGTGCAAGCGGTAGTGCCTCCTCCAACTCCAAGCTGATCAAATCTCCCAAAGAAAACAAAGAAAAGCTACAGATAGGTGGAAGCAACAGGTGGATGCATTCTGTGCAAAGCAAGATATCACTAGACAAAATGTAAGTGGCTCCGTAAAAAATGGCAGTACAGATCAGAATGGACCTAAATAATAAAAGTGGGATATAGGCAGGTAATGTCTGATTACAAGAATTGGGGTCCCCATTCCCTTTAATGGAGTGGCATGGCCGCACCTGTCAAAGGTAGCCACGCGTGGCACTCTGCTATCTCTGTCATTTCCATACATATTGGTTTCACGTTGACCCTATTAATGAGCATAATACGAAGCCTGGTACTGCAGAGCAGCAATAATCTGGGTCAGTTCCACCGATCGTGCAAGGAGAAGCCATCAATGTAAAATTCTGGAAATCACCTTGATGATTCTCCAGTTTAGAAAACCCCTGTTTTTTTATTCTCTATTATGAGTTATAAAAAAAAAAAGATGGCCAAAAGATGAGAAACCTTAATGAAGTGCAGAAGGTTGCAGAGAGCGTCTCTCCCTCTGGAGGACTCATTCTGTCCGGAGTCCCACAGGCAAACCATTGACTTGAACAAACACTGTGTAATACTTAATTTCCCCTCTGGTGGTGCTGCAGGGAAATTGAGTACTTACTGCTAGGTTTACCAACAGATCACCGTTGATCGTCAAGGAAAAATTGGTGATCAGCTTTTTGGCCAGGGTTAAGGCCTTATTCGCACATCTGGTGTTTTTTTTTTTTTTTTACGTACGAGAAAAAAAACGGTCAGTTCCGTCAAGAACTGACGGTGCTTTTGACCGTGCTCTTGACGGTGCTCTTGACTGTGCTCTTGACGGAACCCTTGAACGTGCTCTCTTGACCGTGCCCTTGACGGTGCTCTTGACAGTACCCTTGACGGAACCCTTGACGGTGGTCTTAACGGTACTCTTGACAGTTCCCTTGACGGTGCTCTTGACAATACTCTTGACGGAACCCTTGACATTGCCCTTGACGGAACCCTTGACATTGCCCTTGACGGAACCCTTGACATTGCCCTTGACGGAACCCTTGACATTGCCCTTGACGGAACCCTTGACATTGCCCTTGACGGAACTCTTGACAGTGCCCTTGACGGAACTCTTGACGAACCCGTTGACGGTGCTCTTGGCGGTACTCTTGACGGAAGAGTTCCGTTGAGTTCCGTCAGAGTTTATTCACTGATGAGAAAAGTGGAAAAAGAAAAAAGTGACAACTTAGACTCCATCCGAGTGCAACCTGTTTTATTTTTCTCCCCCACTGACCCAAAGCCTTTCATTGCCAAGTTCGATCCGACACTCTGATCAATATCGGACATTTCTTTGTCATTTTGCATGGATCACTTGGTTCACAAAAAAAAAAAAATCACAGCCCCATAGGCTGTCATAGATACAAGTCCTATCCGTGAAAAAAAAGGTACATGTGAATGAGGCTTAACAAGTGGATATTATCCGGAGAACCCCTTTAACTTGTATTGTCCTTCGCACATAAATGCCCGTGCATTATTAATCCCAGGCCTGCATTGTTTTGGTGTGCAGTGTTTTTCATCATACGACTTCTATCTGTGTATTGATACGAGTCTCCGCACTTTCTGTACCCCAGAATGACGCCCTCTGTTAAGGTGGAGAAGATGCATACAATCCCAAAGACGGACGGCGCCTTCTCCAAATCCGCTGCTGGCTCTACCTGCTCCTCTTCTGTCAGCTCCTCAGTAAAGACTGGCCTTAATTGGCAATCAATACCAAAGCCACCTTTGCCTTCCCCTGGACAGATACCAAATGGTAAAGGAATTCTCTCGACTCCTCCAAATGTGGAAAAGAAGCAAGAGGACACGAACTGTAGGAAACACTTACACAAGAGATTGTCAGGTATAGATACACATGGTGGCTGAGAAAGGGGATCTGTGTTGTGTTTTTTAAGTATTATGAAACTTTTTATTCTTATTTTTTCCATTTGTTTTGTCCCATATTCTTAAATTAATAAAAATAATATGATAATGCTTGCATGCCCCCTAATGGTAAGTAGAAGGTGCAAGATGACCTGGAAACGGCAAAGCTTTGTTCAGTTGTCTGTGCAATAAAAAAATGAATTAAAAATAATTTAAAAAAAAACAAACAAAAAAAACCATCCAGGTCTCTAAACCCCAAATTGTCTTGATCCAAAAGGCGTAAACCGTTTTTCTGACATTTTTTTGCTTAGGTCTTATTACATTGGGTTTATACCGCGTAGTTGATATTCTTATTGACCCTGTGTCTTTTCCTGCCCAGATCGAGAGTTTGACCCTGATATACACTGTGGAGTTGTCGATGTTGAGACAAAGAAGCCGTGCACTAGATCTCTGACATGCAAGGTGAGTGCGCCCCACATCGCCCGTGCACATGGCTGTACTTTCTCTGATCGCGAGTCTTATACTCTGACTAAATGTATGGGACCTGCAGTCGGGCCGGGAATATTTCCGCTTGTATATGGTCACTCACGCAGGATGTTATTAAAGATTTATTATCCTCATTACCTTAAGTGGCTAAAATTGGAAAGTTCTTTTCTTTTAAAAAATTAGCAACTTTGCAATTTGCATGTTCGCTAGAACAGAGGGATTTTTACTTTTGTTTACCGACCCCCAAATGTGCAGTAGCTACAAGCACTTTCCAATTAGAGCTTGTAAGGGTAGCTGTGGGTCGCTGGCGTGCACCAATAATGCCCAGTCTGGACATCTTCGGTGCCACTTTTGATGGTGTAGAGGCAACACTGCCTTGTATAGCCGCATCAGAAAACGCACAGTGATACCGCTGGTCTAGACTGTGAGTCAAGCAGGAGCGCACCTCTTCCAGGAGGCAGGGGAGCAGCGCACTCCTGAAGATATCAGATCATGGGGGAACAACTCTCAGGGTGAAGACACAGCAGCAGGGGACACGTAATTTATCATTAGATTATGGAAAATATGGTTTCCCAATTACAATTTGGTTTTAATATTATAGACGTCCTCTGAAGAGGCTTTTCTGGGGGCAACAAAGAACTTTTTCTATACTCGGTTGAGCACTTTGTATTGTTCCAACATCCTCCATGTTTGTCTGTTCCACACAGTGTATATGTGTGTATGTTGTCTACGTGCGGATGTTGTCTACGTGCGGATGTTGTCTACGTGCGGATGTTGTCTACGTGCGGATGTTGTCTACGCGCATGTGTTATATACGTGCGGGTGTTGTCTACGTGCGGGTGTTGTCTACGTGCGGGTGTTGTCTACGTGCGGGTGTTGTCTACGTGCGGATGTTGTCTGCGTGCGGGTGTCTACGTGCGGGTGTTGTCTACGTGCGGGTGTTGTCTACGTGCGGGTGTTGTCTACGTGCGGGTGTTGTCTACGTGCGGGTGTTGTCTACGAGCGGATTTTGTCTGCGTGTGTGTAAGTTGTCTTCATCTGTATCTGCGCGTGTGCATATGGTCTGTGAGTGTTTGTTGTGTATGTTTTGTATGTGTGTATGTTTTCTATGTGTGTATGTTGTCTACGTGTGTATTAATCTTTTCTTTTCCTTCTCCCACCAGACACATTCCTTAGGCTACAGGAGAGCAGTACAAGGGCGCAAGAAAGGTTTTGATGTGTTATTAGCCGAGCACAAAAGTAAAACCAGGGAAAAAGAACTGCTACGTCAAGCTGAACAGCAGCAGCAACAGACGCCTGCGCTCAGGGAACCGCATCCCTCACCTTCAAAATCTTCCCAGGAAACGCACCAAAATTCTCATGGACTCTCTGCCCCTGAAGTGAAGCCTTCGGTACCCAGCAAGGCTAAGCCTCACAACCCCAGTCTTCCAAGGTGCGGCCTAAACTCCATTGTCTCCTCTTTCAGAATCATATACTTTTGACACTTTTTGGGGGGCTTCTTAGTAGTCTGAATTTCATATGAACACAATTCGCTAGAGCTCCATCCTTTAGGACCCTCCAAGTTGAGCTCTGCGTACTGTATTTTTTTCCATACCCCCAGGAAATGTAATTCTTTAAATGGGGCCCACACGTGGCCGCAAATTGCGGTACCACTGTGAAGGGGCGACAGCATGTTACCCATGATTGGCCCTCCCTGAGATTTCAGCGGCCAGACTAGAATCACTGGTCTTCCTCCATTCTGGTCGGTGAGGGTCCCAGAGCTCTCCATGCCATATGGTAGCTGAGAATTGGCACCTATCGAGGACAATAATTTCTCAAGAAGGCTTTATAATGATAACCTGTGCACAATTACATGTGATGTTAGGTATTTTTGCATTTTTACGAGATTTTTATATATTGTTTTTACTTTTAACAAGAAGAGCTTAAATTGCAGAAAAAAGCATGTAGAGTAGTGAAATAATATAGCGACGTCTAATTTTGCCGATATACTGTCGTTACTTGTGAACGGTCTCATCTGTCTGTTATTCTGGCGGTCTCTCCAGGCCATCAGGTTACCCGGCGCAGCACAGTGGTAACGCTCCCAATGGCTCCCCATCAGTGCACGAGTCTCCACAACCAGTAGTACCTGCAGCTGAGCCATCCTCCCGCTTGTCCAGCGACGAGGGGGAAGGGGACGAGAAAGAAGAATCCGCCGAAAAACTGGACTGTCATTATTCAGACCATCACCCTCGACCAGCAGCTGTAAGTAATACAGAAATGCCGTGCTGCGCCGGGTAAAGCGGGTCATGCCGGCAAATGACGTACAGTGTCCCTTTTTGTGTCTCCCCAGTTTTGCTCGTTTGGTAGCAGACAGATTGGGAGAGGATATTACGTTTTTGACAAGCGGTGGGACCACATCCGATGTGCACTTAACTTCATGGTGGACAAACATCTTAACTCCCAGATGTGGAGGTAGGTCGTTCCTTAAAGGGGGGGTGTCCTGGATTAATTTTCATATACCCAAAACCTCCGCTGCTCACCAACCGTTCCCTGCCATATGGTTGCTGGATGCTGATGGGTTGTCAGGGCAGATTTGGGGGCCTGCTAAAGTCCCGCATGGCTGCCATGTTGGTTCTAAAGCTGGGCTTCATAGGAGACCATCGGTTTCCCTATATAAAGGCACACAATGCTGTGATATTGCAAAAAATAAAACCAGTGATCAATCCGTTTCCTTAGGTTACAGGTTCAAGTATTCTAAGATAAATAAAAATGAAAAATCAAAATTCAGATATAAACATATTGTGTAGTGCCGCGTCAGTAAACGCTTGAACTATCAAATTATAAAATTATTTAATCCATGCCGTAAAGCAATAAAAAAAAAAACATCAAAACATTGTGTATACTCTAAAATGGTACTACAAAAAAAACGACAGCTCACCACATAATATTAAGCCCTAATAAAGGTTTATCAATGGAAAAATGATCAAATTTGGTGACATAGCCCAATTTTTTTTTTTTCTTTTACAAATTTCTAAACTTTTAAAAATAAAAAAAAACTATATAAGTTTGGAATCCTACTGTCCTGGAGAATCACGTTACCAGGTTACAGTACAATGGGCGATGTGCAAATATAACCTAGATTAAAGAAATAAAAAATTAGTATAATATTGAAGTTACAAACATAATTACAATCCGTTGCTTTTTTTGGGGGGGTTCACATTTTGGGGAGTGTGATGCTCCTCTGAGGAAAGTTCTCATATTCCTTGTTGTTCCCTCCAAAAATGCATATATCCTGTATTCATGGGATAGGTGATAACTTGCTAGTCACTAGGGGCCCCTTGGGATCCCGAGATTGGGGCTCTGCAATGGAGTGTAGGTGCGCATGCTCAAATCCTGCTCCATTCATTCATTGTCTGTGTGGCTGCCCAGCGCTGCACTCCGCTATTTCCATCAGTGAACGGTGCGGGGGTAATGCATGCGCACTGCCACCATTTTCAGGATGGGACTGCAGGGCCCTGTCCTTAGGGTTGTGGGGGGTTCCGGTGGTCAGATGATCGGAAAGTTGTAAACTACCTGCCTGTCCTGTTCTGCCCTGCGCTGATCTTTTCCCGCGCTGATCCCTTGACCTCCAGTCACCGCAGCCGCTTTTTCCCCTTCCACGCTGTCGACAGGTAATCCTACTGATGTTATGCTGACTGACAGCCGGCTCCCTACAATTAGCAATAATAAAGTCCTGGATGACACCTTTTAAATAAGTCCGCATTCATGCAGCTAAATGAATGAATGGTTGTAATTTATTGGCATAGCAGCAGAGGTTCATGGTTTTAAAAGGTATTAAGGACAGAATATGACGAATGATAATGAGGTTGAAATGCGTCTGAATCCTACAATCTGGATATGAAATAAAAAAAAATCTGCTTTTATATGGAGAAAATATTGATGTTCTCTTCTATGACCATAAAGACAAAATGCAATGGCCAAATTTTTTTTTATTTCAGCGCATTTCGATTTTTTTTTTAAAATTTTCAGTACATTATATGGTATAATTTAGGCTTTAATTCAAAACCACAAGTCGTCTCGCAATAAATAGGCTGTTATATAGATTTGGATATAGAAAAAAAAAGAAGAAAAAGGTTATGGAGAAAAAAAACAAACAAAACCGCCTGGGGTTAAAGGTAGAGCTGGTGTTGCTTGATTTGGACATCCTGTTCTATTGGCCACAAGGGTACTCTGTGGCCGCTGCAAGATGGCAGGAGAACCGTCACTTACCTGTCGGCATCCTGGTAATCTATAGCCGCTGCACGATGGCTGTCGTCACCCTGGTAATCTATAGTCCCTGCACTGCATGATGGTTGGAGAATCGCCTCTTACCTGTCGTCACCCTGGTAATCTATAGCCGCTGGGCGATGGCCGCCTCTTATCTGTCGTCACCTTGGTAATCTACAGTCCCTGCATGATGGTTGGAGAACCGCCTCTTACCTGTCGTCACCCTGGTAATCTATAGCCGCTGGGCGATGGCCGCCTCTTATCTGTCGTCACCTTGGTAATCTACAGTCCCTGCATGATGGTTGGAGAATCGCCTCTTACCTGTCGTCACCCTGGTAATCTATAGCCGCTGGGCGATGGCCGCCTCTTATCTGTCGTCACCTTGGTAATCTACAGTCCCTGCATGATGGTTGGAGAACCGCCTCTTATCTGTCGTCACCCTGGTAATCTATAGCCGCTGGGCGATGGTTGTAGAATCGCCTCTTATCTGTCATCACCCTGGTAATCTATAGCCGCTGCACGATGGTTGTAGAATTGCCTCTTGGGCTACTTTCACACTTCCGTCGGTACGGGGCTGTTGCAAACCGTCGGCCGGACGTACCGACGGACGTTGTGCTAAATTTATCACAACGTGGGCAGCGCATGCGCGGTCGGAAAAAGTGGAACCGACAGACAAAAAAACGTTACATTGAACTTTTTTGTGTGTCGCGGCTGCCAAAACACGACACATCCGTCGCACGACGGATGCGACGTGTGGCCATGCGTCGCTAATGCAAGTCTATGGAGAAAAAACCGCATCCTGCGGGCAACTTTGCAGGATGCGTTTTTTCTCCAAAAGGACGCATTGCGACATACGCCATAAGACGGAAGTGTGAAAGTAGCCTTATCTGTCATTGCCCTGGTAATCTATAGCCGCTGCACGCTGGAAGGAGAATTGCCTGTTGTCACCCTGACAATCTATAGCCGCTGCACAATGGTTTTTTGGGGGGGCTCAGATTTCCGTCACACCGCAACGACGGTCAGAAGAGCAGCGGATGCTGGCGGGTAAGAGACTCCCGTGTAGCGGCTAGAGATTACTGTTGTAGCTTATGGAATGGGACATTTGCACCAACTCTCATTGACGGTTCAAAAGTTTAGGGACTGGGCGGCAGTTCATAGAGCGGGATCATATATTGGTTTCAGCCGTCCTCACTGACACTTATATTCTTCTTTGTTCGCCAGGAAAATTCCTCCAGCATCCAGCAGTTCCTCCACACATGCTCCACACCGGACCAGCACAAATTCAGCGCCCATGTTACAGAGTATGAACAACACTGGTTTCCTCTCGCCCAGCACAGTTACCTCTCCCCCAACCCCTGTGACCTCTCCCTGTACGTCTGTGGACAAAGTCCTTTCCCAGGGGACGACACTAAGCACTCACACTGCAGCAGACCCCACCAGTAGTATGCAATCCAGACAAGTGTCTTCTTCAGCATCCACACCGCCAGTGCTTTCCTCATCGCCTAGCCCAGTCTCCAGCAAACCTCAAAAATTAAAATCCAACAAGGCTGTGAAACCTAAGGAACCCCCCGCCAGCAGCACGAACTGCAGCAGCAGCGGCTCAGGAAAGAAACGGAAAAATAACTCCCCTCCCCAGCTGCTAGCGCACCCCCCTTCCCATTCCACCGAGTCTTTTAGGAAAAACTGTGTGGTGAACTCTGGAACATACCACTCTCCCGGCACGACGTTATCCCACGGCAGTCCGCACAGTGTCGGCCTCAATTTTGTGAACAATCGATCTGTGAGTCTTAAACACGACCAATCAGGGAGGGGTCCTCCGACGGGAAACCCTGCGGAATCGATAAAGCGCATGAGCGTAGTGATGAACAGCAGTGACTCCACGCTTTCGCTCGGGCCGTTCGTTCACCAACCTGGTGACCAAGCTGTGAACTCGCACAACACCTTTTCCCATTCTCGCGCTTCTCTGGACAAGTTTGCAGGGAAAAAGCGAAAGTCTTCAGCTGGTCCCAGCAGCATCACCAATAATAACAGCAAATCCGGTAAGGTTGCCAAACTGCCGCCAGTCAACAACATTCACGCAAAACACAACAGTGGGATTTCAGGAACGCCGACGCTGACCAATAACTCGCTTCGTCATCAGGTAAGAAATCTCTGCTGGTTTTTTACTATTTTTTTGCTTGTTTCTTTTTATGCCAATCTTTGCAAACATCCACTGGAAAAGTAACACCAAAAAGGAGTGGTGTGGCTAATGAGGGAATCGGACCACCCTATCTGACGTTGCACCAGCCGCCATCTCCAGTGGTTGGCGCCGCTAACCAGGCCTGAAAATACGATTTGCTGGGATCGGGGGCCTGCTCATTCATTTACACTAACCGAAACCTATTAATGGCCCTCAGAAAAGTCCCGGTTCCGTCCTCTTCAGCAATCATTCGGACCACCACTGAGGTGGATCTGTGAGAGGTTGGTGATAGCGGCCATATGCTTGTTTTTCAGAATTTCCAGAAATAGATATAACAATGATACCGCTGACGAGACCTTGGTACAAAAGAACTGAAGAACTTAACATTTGTAGGAAATGTGCACAGAAAAGTTGGTACAATAATGGGGTCATCATACATACAAATTTTGCTGTGGATTTCACCTTGCGATTTGCAAAGGGAGAAATGCACAGTAAAAGTCTACTGCATTAATGGACATGTGAAATCTGCACCCCAGACTAGTATTTTTCATTCAGCGTGTGCTTAAGATGCAGTAAAATCTCATCCATTTTATTGGTAATCAATAAAAGAAAGAAAATCCAGTGTATCCACCCCTTGTCAATATATACCCTAATATATGGCACTGAGCGTTAAAGGCTATGGACACCTCTGATATGGAAAAAATACATTTTCATGTGTTAGTGGTTACCTTTTAGTTAACTAAATCGCCCTGAGTTTCTGTCGCAATCTTTGTTCATTTTCAGACCCCTTCACGTGCCTTTGTTTTAGTCTAATCCAAGTTTCAGATTTTTCTGTTGTGGGAGTGTCTCCCAGTAATATAAGCTGGATATGTCCAGGGTGCTACTGTCTTCATTAGTCATATATTAGCACAGCTTCTATTCTGCACTTGTTTCCTCTTCATGTGCTTTCCTCCTTATCTATAGTCTGTTTTCTCTGCCCTCCCTGACACTGCATACTTTCGCCACTCTCCACAATGTGGTGCTTTATGTGCATCTCCTCTTCCTCCCCTCCCTGACACTGGTAGAAGTGAGAGCCGAGACAGACGGCCGGAGCTCTGATGGCTTTGTATCAGTTTTGCAGATCAATTAGATTACATAAAAGACTTGCGGAATCTCTGCAGCTCCAGAATTTATATCAAATTTTTAATAAAGACTCAAGTGGGTTTTTTTTAACTTTTCCATTAAGGAAGCCAATAAACCCTACAAAAAAGAATTCTGTGTGAAGGTGCACATAGCCTTTAATGTGGTTTATCCAAGGTGCCTGGGCCAGACATTTGGAGCAGTGATTAAATGAAAGAGTTGACAGCTCCGAAACCTCTCTGTAGGTTACAAGGCAAGAATCTGATACGTCTACATTCATGATTGAGTCTATACTCAGTTTCTTCTCCCTTTTCATTTTTCAAATTCATTCAGGTTCAGCGTCTCCCTTTTTCCATTTTCATTCACAGAAATGAAATTGGGAGAACATTAATCAGCCACCATCATAATAAGGCTCCTGTAATTACACCGGTCAGGTTCCCGTGCCAATAGAGGGTAGATTCGACCCCCATAGCGGTACCAAAAAGCTTCACAATGCCAAGTTCAAATCACAGATTGTCGTGGTTCTCGTAAGCGTGGCATCTGCTCGGGTTTGTTTGTTGCTGGCAACAACCTCCGCATTCGTCCTCCTTATTTAACAATCATCCTTGTTAGACCAGATTTGCACATTTGACATTCACAATCAAAGTACAGTCCACGATGTACGGACCGGCTGCACTGTCCTGACCCAAACACGGCAGCCCATACTTATGAGACTAAGTTCGGGTTAGGAAACCATCTGCCGTTTCGGACCCTACAGTCCGTGCTCGGGACCATGAATGTCGGGATGTGCTAAATCAGTCTTAGTAATTGCACCTTTTCGATACAATGGGCCATAAATAAAACCTTTTCCCCGCACGCTGCTCAGCATCGCAGTAATGGAACGCTGCCGACACAGACAATGGGGGGGGCAGCAAATGCACCGCGGCTCCCGCTGCCCCTTTTAGCAGGAATGGCTGATGGCACAGACAGTCATCAAACTGACAGGGGAAGGGAGGGAGGTGTTGGGCGCGGAGCAGCTATCACTATGGTAACAGATATTTCCCAATGAGCCGAGCAGCTATTTAACCCCCCTCGTTCTGGAGAGCTGGCGAGCTTCACTCCGGCGGTGACGTCTGACTTCATCCTCTCCTCGTCTGACGAGCTGCTCTGACTCGCATCGCACGAGGTGTATGTGACATTTTGTTTCTGGAACATCATCCGGACAATTATTTCCCTCCGTCGGGTGGGAGGACCAGTGACGTCCGTCGCTTTGTACCAGTCAGCATAATCTGCCGCGCTCCAGCGTTATCTGCTCGCGGTTTGATCACTTTAGTCAGCAAAGACTGATTAAATTAGCACAAGGGCTGGAGAAAGAATAGGATTTACACGGCACGCGGGACTCCTGAGGCGGGGGGGTCAATAAATCAGACGAGTGGCACATTCGGAAAATGTTACCTGGCAACACATTAGGGGGGGGGGGGGGGGGGGAAGTCATGTGGCATGAATGTGCCATAGAAGAAGAGCATCGACATCCGGTGTGTCCGCGTCCATTACCAGCACACTTTGCAGATGGGGAGGGGTTTGCAAAAAAAACCATAACTTATTGGGGTATATGGCATGCAGAAAATTGCAGCTTGTGTTTCAAAAATGCAATGATTTCCACAATACATAGACATGCTGCAGATGCAAAAACCGGCAAGTATATGGCTGTTATCACCTATGCATAGGGTGGGAGATAACGTGCAGACCGGTAGGAACCCTGAATGATTCTGCAGAGGCTGCGCATGTTCCTCCTTCACACCATTCATTGTCTGAGGGGCCGGCGGAGAAAGCAGAGCTCTGTACTCGCTATTTCCAGCAGTCCCGTAGATAATGAATGGCGCAAAGATCAAGCATGCGCTCCTCCGCTCCATTCAGGATTCGGCTCTACAGATTTCGGTTCCCATGTTCCAGGGCCCCTCCGCATCTCGGATTCCGGATTGGGGGACCCCTCAGCCGTCAGCAAATTATCCCCTATGAAATGCATAGAAGGGAATCATTCCATGTCAAGTGAACCAATGAATATTACCACTATATATTTAATTATTTGGAGAATTGGATTCAAAATCTGAAGAAGAAAAAATTCTGTATATTTTTAAGTTTTTGTTTTTACATTACTCCTTATAACTCAGGCAGGAAACAAGATAGAGAAATGGGCAAAAACGCCATTCAACTCAGAACAGTACAGGCTTTCAGCAGATGTGTCACAAGAGTATCTTTGTTAATGCTTTACCCAATGCGGAATCAAACGAAAAAATTCAAAACACGTTTCCGAAAAATCAATATGATATTAAATTAGCAAAAAACACATCTGTACCAACATTCAAGGTGGGCTCTCAATGGGATCACACTTGGAAAAAAAAACTATATAAACAGTGTCAATTCCAAAATCTTGCATTCAGATCTGTTCAGCCTGTGGTCCAAAAGTGTAGTTTTCCCAAATAAAAAAAACTCATGGTTTTTTTTTTTTGTTTTTTTTTTAGATATTGGGAGAGTGGGAGGAATGCTCGGCTGATTCGTCACACGACGAACAGCGGACTGGATTGGTGGAAAGCAGTTTGAGCAGGAAAATTTGGGTATTTATAAAGCTCATCGTCCGATCACATCTCCCAATCTGCCCAGTAAGGGAGACAACCAGATTAGATTCTAGAAACGGTTGCACCACAAGCACACGTCCCAGGAGGGGTGCGGAATATAGCAATAATAAAAAAAGGAGCAAATTAATAAATACCTGAAGGGGGAAGTTAAGGGGTTAATACTAAGCGAAGTGAAGTATTATTTTAAAAGCGAGAGAGGCAAAAGTATTCCTAACATCCAGTTCATGTACTGTACAAACCAGTACTAAGAAGAAGAGAGGGAAAGATTGTTAAAACATCGGTTACAAGACGCAGAACCTGGAAATTAAGGGGTTGATGCTGAAAAAAGTGAAGTAGTATTTTAAAAGTGAGAGCGGCAAAGAAGAACCAAAAGTATTGCTAACATCCAGTTCATGTACTGTACAAACCAGTACTAGGAAGAAGAGAGGGAGAGTTTGTTAAAACATCGATTAGAGGAAGCAGAACCCATTAAAGGGACAAGGCAACGCCACACTGTCACTCCACTGAGTGAAACAGAAGTAAAATCAAGTATTTTTTTCATTCAGCAATGTCTAGTGATGAGCGAGTGTGCTCGTTACTCGAGTTTTACGATCATGCTCGGGTGTTCTCCTAGTATTTTGGGCATGCTCGTAGATTATGTTTGAGTTCCCGCAGCTGCATGATTTGCGGCTGCCAGACAGCCTGAATACATGCAGGGATTGCCTGTTGGTTAGGGAATCCCCACATGTATTCAGGCTGTAGCAGCGGCAAATCATGCAGCTGCGGAGGCACAAACATAATCTACGAGCATGCCCAAAATACTAGGAGAACACCCGAGCATGATCGGAAAACTCAAGTAACGAGCACACTCGCTCATCACTAGCAATGACCCTTAAGTCCATGAAGCTCGATGTAAAGACTATTCATTGTTCAGACTAGTTCATTGTATTTTATTTTAGAACTCCATGATTTAACTACTATGCTCGGTCTTAAAACTTGAAAAAGGACACGTCTAGTGTCGTAATAATTAAAAAAAAAAACATTGCTACACGTATATATAAATATTTAATATTGCTTCTCTTGCTTTAGTATGAAACATATGATTAGGATGAGACTGTATCTAGAAAATCACACTTAAAAATATGATCCCAAGGAGCTCAACTTAAAACCTTGTCCAAATGCAACGAGAAACTCAAGTCACACATATGCCTTTTTTTTATTTTATAACCTATTGTTTTTGTTTTGTTTTGTTTTTTCAAAACCGTGCATTTAAATTTGACTCCTTAAAAACAAAATATCTTTAGAAATCTATAAAAAAAAAAATGAATGAAGATAGAAAAAAAAAATGTATATAAAACTTTTTTTTTTAATATATAATTTACTAAAGTAGCACAAAATAAAAGAAAAAATAATCCAAAGACATTGGGTAAAAAAAATAAATAAATTCAGATTTGGATCACTTGACACGGAATGACCCAAAAATAACTTTTTTTGTGTGTATAAAGCACAGTAAGGGCTGAACTAGAAGGTGCCAAGTACCAGTTTTACATGCTGTATACCGGCCTGGCATCCAGCTGAAGAGGACTTTGGAAAGAGATTCTTGAGTCTCCTGTCCTTAGCCAATCAGCACTGCTGAGAACACTCGACAAACATTCTGATTGGCTGAGAGTATAGCACAGGTTGTTTTCAGCTGGATGCCAGGCACAATGTGCAGCCCACCAAACGTGTTGGGGGGCTGTTGATACCCAATAGATTATTGTCTGAGCTGACGGCAGGATGTGAGAAGATGTATTGTACGGCGGATGCTGCCGGCGCTCTGCGGACCCCACTGACTACTGGTTTAGACAGAATTGCGCTGTTATTCTTTGGCATTGAGGAGCCGAATGTTCTTGCTCTCAGTATAAGTCACTGGTGATGTCTGCAGGGTGACAAGCGCTCGCTGAGCACAGAGTCTGTTAAAAGCCGACTGAATCCATGTTTTTTTGTTGTTTTTTTTTTTCTGCCACATGAAAATGTCCATCTTTAGTTTTGGGTCATTGCAGTTGCAAGCGCCGGCCTCCGCAGGGAGCGCGGACCCCGCAGGCCGCTTCTGGTTGTGCGCGGCAGCGGGGTCATCGCAGGAGATTTCACATTACATTTGCTTCATCTCTTCTCCCTTTTTTTTTTTTTTTTTTTTGTTTTGCAGCCAAAGGCGCGTCCCTGACAGTTGTTATTACACGAACTGGACAAGTACGGTAACAATCACAAACCTCCAGCTGGCTCTGTGGGCTCCAAGATGCCTTTGAGTTTTCTCAACCCCCGATTTTTTTTTTTTTTATTTTTTTTTTGTCCGCGGTCCTCAGGTTGTGCGGAGTGTTTCTGAATTCGTCAGCTGGACAAGGAATTCTCCCCCCCTCATCCCGAAG
Organism: Ranitomeya variabilis; assembly: GCF_051348905.1. Taxonomy (NCBI): domain Eukaryota; kingdom Metazoa; phylum Chordata; class Amphibia; order Anura; family Dendrobatidae; genus Ranitomeya; species Ranitomeya variabilis. The sequence goes on from NC_135239.1 coordinate 195,585,796, forward strand.
CCATGGCTGTAGCAGTCAGTCCCATCGCCGCTTCTATCAGTGTTAGTGGACTGAGCCGCTTGCTACAAACCTGTGAGAGTTTTATTTTATTTTTTTTATATTTTTTTGTTTTGCGCCGATCGTGCGCTTTACATCCTCCGGCCCAGGCACGAAAAAAAAAGAGAGCGAAACTTCAGCGTAACTTTCCGAGAGGAACGATGCCTTCTGATGCCCATCAGCGCGGACACTTCAGCCCCCAGAAGAGGAATATGGCTTTATTCTCTTACAGCAATGCTCCAGTGGAATAAAAAAGAAAGAAAAAAAAACTACCAAAATAGCACAATTATAAAAAAATATATATATAAAAAAATTAATAATAGACTTATGTAACGGGCTGGCCGGACTTTTTCCAGGTTACACATACTAAGAAGCTTTGAGGAGTTTTAATATTTTGTCGAAATTATATGAATTTTTTTTTTTATTTTTTAGACAGAAAAAAAATCCTTGCTGTGATTGTACAGGTAGGAGAAAAAAAAAACGGAAGTGCAAAAATATTTGGGGAAGGGGTTCACAATGATTACCAAATGGCTAGAAGCAATGGTTATGCCCCCTGTTCACACTTCCACCCATCAGCTGCCTAGCAGACATTTTTTGTTTTGCCCCTTGCACGACACTGCAGCGGCAAAGTTGCCATAAAGTCTCAGGTCTCGGACTAATATTCCTAGAATGATAGTACTGACTTTGGGGACAATATATATATATATATATATATATATATATATATATATATATATATATATATATATATATATACTGCTAATTTTTTTTTAACCCCAATTACTTGCACTTATAAAAAACAACAAATTATATATGTATATATATATTGATTGGGGTTACAAAAAAATTTGCGGTTTAATTTTTTTCTACAGCCGCTGTGCTGCGCCATCTGTTGCTGGGTGCAGAATGAGTGAACTAAGATTCCATCAGTGAGCTCCATAAGAGAGCTTGCATCTCTGGAGCTCTTCTCAGCTGATTTATGACCACAGACCGCCTGTGTAGGTAGAATAAGAGCCTGTAAAAGCCTAACGGTGCACATGTTTTAATTAAGCCTAATTTAAAAAAAAAAAAAGATTTTTTTTTTAAACCCAAAATATTAATGTAGGGGTAAAAAAAAAAAATGTCCCTAAACATGGACAACCCCCTTGATTACTGTGGGTATTGATAGTGCATAGGCAGCTATATTTCAGCAAATCCAGGGTTAATGAGATAATGTACTTAAATTAAACCCCTTTAAGCAGCCATATTTATTTTTTTTTTAATGGACGTCACATAAAATTGTGTTCATTCCCATCATCGGGGGATAAGTATTTAGGGACACCTATTGACTTGGACGTCATCATTTCTCTCGAATTCTAATATCTTACATCCTTTTTTTGCCATTTTCAGATATGAAAGCATCAAAGAAATGTCTCTCATGGAACCTAATAACAAGCTGCTGTTGACGGATCCTGTTAGTATAAAAAAGATGGTATTTCTATAACCATCATCAATGTGGTTGTGATTACCGGGACTGACCCCTCTTCTTACAGCCATGTTTGCCCAAAAGCCATCTACCGTATATTGTTTGTGTGACACTACAAATGACATAATGCCTGGATATTTACCAGGCTACCGGGGGGGATTGCTGGTCTTCAGCCATCTTTTTACACTCTTTAGGACCTTCTAAATAAAAGATCCGTCAACAGCAACTTGTTGACGGTTTCCAGTCTCGTTTATGTAGTATAGTATTAAACGTGCAGCGATTCTCTAAGACTTTGATTAAAAAGCAGTAATCCGATTGGTTAAGGCCACACAATATTTTTTTCCCCTCCCCCTTGACCTTTAAAGGAATTTTTTTAAAATATTATAAAATAAACATTTGCTTACACCTTGGTACCAGAAGTGATGACGTCCCGTCCTTTATTCTTGTGACTGCTGCAGCTGGATAGTACATGGAAACGGTGGCTGCAGCGGTCACATGAATGATGGTCGGTACATATATATATTTTTTTTTTTTTTTTATTTATTTATTTTTTTTAATATACTGTTGCCCAAAAATAATAATGGCTCGAGTACATTATGTAGATGCAGTTTAGGGAAAAATTTTAGCTTTCTATATATATATTTTTTCTTTTTAAGTAAGTTTTTTCCCACATTTTAGTTTAGGTTTTTTTTAAAATTTATTTTATTTTTAAATTTCACCTTTGCTGAAATCAAGAATTTTTGGGCTAAACTGCCAAGCGAGATCCGTAGGCATCGGGCCGGTTAGAGGGCAATCTGATGTGTCGGGGAGCGGCATACACCAGTGGCCATACGATTGTATTGTATCGGTATTATTTAAAACTCCTACTTGTTTCTTTAACCTGAAAAAAGAAACCTAAAATTACGTTTAAACAAAAACAAAAAACAAACGACAAACCCTACTTTTTTATATCCTTAATTTTGGAATTTCTTCTATAATGAATGAGACGTAAAAAAAAAAATTGAAGTATCCCTATTTCAGAAAGCGTATTTTGTTAAAAAAAAATAATGATTGTACATAAATGAGATGTATTTTTGCACAGGTCTTTTTTTTTTTCCCTTCGATCCAGTTTTTGGTACAATTTGAGATCATCTAATATTTATTTGTTAATAAAAGAAAAAAAAATACCTTTTATGATTTGAAGTGATTCACTGCCAAGCCGATATTCTAACGATGTGCGATTCTAGGGGATTCTCCTTCCAATTTTTTATTTTATTTTTTTTATATATTTTTCTTTTTTTTGCGAGGGGCCGGATCCTTTTACTTTGGTGGCTACGGAGTGGATTAATAATGCCGAGTTGTACGCCATTGCTTTATATTAGTTGCCTGAGTCTAAAGAAAAAAAGAAACAAAATTTAAACACTTGCTGTAGCTAAGGGGCTAATGAGTAATTTTTATTTATTTATTTTTTTCTTTGAAAAAAAAAAAAACAATTTTTTTTTCTATATCTGTGTGTGTGCAGAAACAAAAAGCACACGTGTGCTTGTGTGTGATTTCTAGACCTACTGAGAAAATGAAAGTGCCTGGTTCTAGTTTCCAAGCTGTATTTTTTAGCTTTTTTCCTTAACACTTGAATGTTCAGTTGTGTTTTCTGAGCTTATTTTTTTTTTCTATTTTTTCTTTTTTTTTTTTTTTAATAATATTGTGGTTTCTGAAATTTTGTAATAACAGGGATGAAATTATTGTGAATGATTCACGGCAGCATCTAAAACACCCTAGCTTTTCAAAAGGTGATGATTCGCCGGCGCTGGGTGAAAAAATAATAATAATGTCATGGAGTTGTTGTCCTATCTGCAACATTTAATGTCTTGGGTTGGCGACCAACTTAGCTAATGTTCTAGAATTTAACAAAAAATATATGATAGATTATTGATTGAAGAAAGTTAAAAAAAAAGTCTAAAATATTTCTGTATGGGCAAAAATTAGATGAAATAAGCCAGATACCTCGTGGAACCCGAGTCTGTCGCCATTCCTAACGGAAGGTTGTGATCTAACCATGTCTTCCTCCGAGTTCCCGTTGCCAAGATTCCTTTGGTTCTTTTTTTAAAAGATGACCTATTGCTGGTCTGCAACTTGTGCCTCTCTATGCCGGTAAGTGTAGCAGCTTCTTAAAGGAAATCGTTCACCAGGGTTTTTGCTATGTAATCTAACAGCAGCAGGTGGTAGAGGCAGAGATCCTGATTCCAGAGATGTATCACTTCGTATAGTTTTGATAATCTCCTTCTGATAAAACAGTGATTATCAGTAGAGGACTACTTGGCCTGCTGCCATGTAGTCCAACCCCGCCCTCACCACTGATTGGCAGCTTTTTGGACATAATCAGTGGTGTGGGCGGGGTTATACAGAGCTCAGCATTTAGAGAGCTGATAGATCTACTGCAGATAAGTTTTTCATGAAAATTGCAGCACCCAGTAAAGTAAGTGATCCATCGCTGGAATGAGGATCTCTGGTCCTTACATCATGCCGTTCTCAGATGGGGAAGCAATACCTGGTGACAGATTCCCTTTAAGAAATGTAGAGGCATGGGTTGTAGGCTGGTATTCTAGCCTAAAGTGGTGGACATTTGTGGTCTCGAGAAGAATGCAGCTAACATTTACAATACGCTTGTTCCCTTTGGTAAATAAAAAAAGGCTGCCTCCAATACACAGGTGATAGGTTCATGGTAAAGTGGTTGTATGACTGGGAAAAAAGAAAAAGTGGAAAGAACATTGTTGCTACACCCCAAAAGGGGTATAGACTAAAGTGGCACTGTTTTTGATATTTCATACAACCCCTTTAAAATGACTTTAGGTCTCATCTGAAATGTCTATTTTAGTTATTCGCATTCTCCATAAAACTACGATTCTGGAGCATCTTTTCTTAGTCCTCTGCGTTTTACCGTTTCGGAGTTACCCCTCCTATAAACTTATGACTAAATGAATGGGGCGGTGCCAGTTGGGAGGCGTGGCACTGAACATTCTCCTACCGCCCAATCAGAGCGGACGGTCAGACTCTGCAGGGACACACCTCTTAGCAATGGCGGCTCCCAGTTATTTTACTCATACATTTCCAGGAGGAATTACGAAGGAGCAGTGCGATGCAGAGCTCCAATAAACGAGGATCCAGAATTGTTCTCTCATGGGGAATACAAGTATTTACTAAAATGGACATGTCAGGAGCGGCGACAATTCCACTTTAAGGATTTAAATCCCCAAAAATAACTATTAGGAAAAATGTTACGTACGTCAAGGTTTGCTTTACAGGAGAACACAAGCACTACAGGTTGTCAATGTGAATGTAGTTCTTGAAAATCATCTTGGCTCGCTCTCTTTTCTCTCGGTTTCTTTTCTGTATAATGTGTGAATAGTTTGATCATCTGTACACATAATCAAGAGCATCGGATCAGCTGGACTTTCGGGCTGCTGTATAGTTCATGAACAAACCAATGTCATGGGATAGAAATTACTTTGGATATTTAAGAGAAAAATCTATAGTTCTTTGTTTTGTAACAAGTTTATGTAAATAAAATAATTTATACTATTTATAAGAAAAAAAAGATTGTGCCTTGCTTTATCACAGGAGGAACAACCGTATGGTTCAAGGGGTAAGTGGGGGCTAGTGGCAGAAAATGCTGCCAGAGCTTTGGGTCCCCCGCTAGTGGGAAGTCATTGGAAATGCAGCTTCTTAGTGTTACCCGTTAATGGGTAGTGCATGGTCTACTGCGATTCCACATCACAGCACAAATGTATACCGCCTGACTGAGGCCAAAAGAACATTTGGGTGAATGGCGGCCGCCCAGTGACAGGTGATGTGATTACTGCCGCTGGCAGTCCGGACTGCACAGATCCCCATCCTGGTTAAGATGGCCCTAAAGATTTGCTGTTTTTTTTTTTAAAGGCATCAGTCAACATAAAATGACTATACAAACCGAGCACACAGATTTGGAGCACCTACCCACCTACTTGTTTTCCCCATCTTACCTGTGGCATCTGTAAAACCAGAGCTATCAAACATGGAAGATGGTAAAACAAGTGGGAAGCATCAAACTGCTCAGCTACAGCAAGTGTGCACTGAGCACCTGTTTGGTTTGAACAGTCATATTGTATTGATAAAACTCTAAGTGCAATCACCCTAAGGCCTCTTTCACACGTCCTGATATTTCCAGTGCCAGAGATATCTGTGTGCGTAATACTTGCAGCACACGTGTGGCACCAGTGTGCCGCATCAGTACCACACAGAAGGCTTTCGGGGAAGAAGTGCTACAGTAAGCGCTGTTCCCCGGTGGCGGATGCTGAAGACGGCTCTCATCATTCTCCCCTGCTCTGCCAGAGATCTGCGCAAGCAGAAGAGAATGAGGAGTTATATTAAAGTCAGAAGGATGACAGCAGGTGGGGGCTTTTGGGACTCTTACTCCCATGATCCGACACCTGCTGCCGCTAACAGTGACAGCAGGAACGGATGATCGGGGTATTCCTCACCTGCGATAACGAAATAAATGAATGAATGAAAAACCCGGCGTGGGTTCCCCCTATCTTCTTTAACCAACAAGGCAAAACTCACAGCAACCCTCAGCTGTCAGCTTTCGCAACATTTGGTTATCAAGAATAGAGGGGTCCACAGGCTGTTTTTCTAATTATTTAAATAAATACTTAAAAACACGGCATTCTCTCCCCCCCCCCCCCCCCCCCCATTTTTTACAACCAGCCTTGCTAAAGCTCACAGGCTGGCCCACCAGCCTAAAAACAGCAGCCTGCAGATGCCCAGAAAAGGCACATCTATTAGATGCACCAATTCTGTCTCTTTGCCTGGCTCCTCCCACTTGCGGTGGTAAGTGGCCAGAATAAAGTCCTTTAATTGAAAAAATGAGACAGACTCCTTTATTAATCTCGATTAAACCATACTTACGACCTCGCCTAATTCCACTGAAGCCCTCGATCTCCTGTAACAAAGCTAAAACAAACAACAATATACCATACTTATCGGTCGTTCTGTCCCATGCCGTAATCCATGTCTGGGGGGATAATTAGTTTTCAACCTGGACGGTGTGAAGATGCAACCGTCCAGGCTGAGAACCACTGGTGAATGAGCTGCTGCGAGCGCAGCATCATTGACCAGTGGTGACATCAGCGAGGTTCCCAGCTGGGCTGAACTGTGGTGACCTCAGGACCGTAGAAAAAAAACTCAGTGATGAGGTCACCGCAGTTCAGACTGGTTGGGAACCTCAAAGATGTCACCGCTGGTCATTGATGCTGCGCTTACAGCAGCTCATTCACCAGTGGTTTTCAGCCGGGACCGTTGCATCTTGGCACCATCCAGGTTCAAAACTAATTATCCCCTAGACATGGATTACGGCATGGGACAGAACGACCGACAGGTATATAATAATCTTTATTTTTTTATAGCGCTAACATATTCCGCAGCGCTTTACAGGTTGCACACATTATTGTCGCTGTCCCCGTTGGGGCTCACAATCTAAATTCCCTATCAGTATGTCTTTGGAATGTAGGAGGAAACCGGAGTACCCGGAGGAAACCCACACAAACACGGAGAGAACATACAAACTCTTTGCAGATGTTGTCCTTAGTGGGGGCTTGAACCCAGGACTCCAGCGCTGCAAGGCTGCTGTGCTAACCACTGCACCACCGTGTATGGTATATTGTTTTGGTGGAATTAGGCGAGGTCGTAATTATGGTTTAACTGAGATTAATAAAAGTCTGTGTCATTCTTTCAATTAAAGGACTTTTATTCTGGCTTTGTCTTTGTTTACCATACAAATATAGGATTAGTAATGGATTGGTGTCTTATAGATACCTCTCAATTACTAAGCCATGGGCTTGATGTCACCTGTCATTACAGAGGTAACATCAACCCCACTTGCCACTGCTACAGGGCAAGTGGGAAGAGCCGGGCAAAGCGCCAGAAATGGCGCTTCTAATAGATGTGCATTTTCTGGGCAGCTGCGGGCTGCTGTTTTTAGGCTGAGGCTATATCAATGGCCCCTTACCAGCCTGAGAATGCCAGTCCCCAGCTGTGTGCTTTAGCAAGGCTGGTTGTCAAATAAATGGGGGGACCCGGCGCCGTTTTAATTATTTAAATAATTTAAAAAAAGGCGTGAGGACCCTCTATTCTTGATAACCAACCTTGCTGAAGCTGACAGCTCAGGGTCACAGCCCCCGGGTGTGAGTTTTGACTGATTGGTTAAAGAAAATAGGGGGGAACCCACACCGGGTTTTTCATTCATTTATTTCATTATATCGCAGGCGGCAGCTGATGAATACCCCCATCCTCCGCTCCTGCTGTCACTGTTCTTTGCGGCAGCAAGTGTAGGTTGATGGGAGTAATAGTGGCAAAAGCCCCCACCTGCTGTCATCGTTCTGACTTTAATATAACTCCTCATTCTCTTCTGCTCGCGCAGATTGCTGGCACAGCAGGGGAAAATGATGAGAGCCGTCTTCAGCACCAGCCGCCGGGGAACAGCGCTAACTATAGCATTTCTTCCCCGGTGTCGAGTGTCACACAGATGACATCAATGAGTGTTCTCCGTGTGCGGGACGTTTTGACTAAAAAAACGGACATGTCTACGTGTGGGGCACACGGACATACGGTCTGTGAAAATACACGGATATGTTCACAGACCCATTGGTCTACGTGTGTCAGTAGTACGTGTGAAAACTGTCACCACACGTACCAGAGACACAGATGTATCTATTGTACAGATCTTAAAAAAAAAAAAAAAAAAAAAACACATTCGAGTCTTAAAGAAAAAAAAATGGTCTAGTGAAATTCTAGTATGGCACTACCTGGTGATCAGGACATGTCCACCTACTGAGCTGAGCGCTGCTGGAAACAGCCTTAGTCACTCTCCTCACTGCCAGAATCACACGCCTATTGGTATACTGATCCTCCAATTCCCTGAGCAGTGGTCTAAAAAAAAAAAAAAGTTCTTCTACCCGCCCTGGCAGTACGAGAAGATGGCTTCTGAGGACTGACACTCCAATGTTCCTGACACACAGTACAATGATCGGCAGAGGAACTTACTATATTTCTGCGCTGCCAGAGGTGGAAGGAGACTTTACAGTTATAATATAGTAAAGGTGGCTCATTGGTTAGCACTGTAACCATGCAGCACTGAGGTCACGGACACCATCTGCAAGGAGGTTATGTGGGTTTCCTCCTGGTTCTCTGGCTTTCACCCACACTCCAAAGACAAACAGGGAATCTATATTGTGAGCCCCGGGGGGGGGGGGGGGGGGGGGGGGGCAGTGATTATAAAGTCTGTGAAGCGCTGAAAAATACGGCGTTATGTACACAAGCATAAATAAAAATTAGGAGACATTAACTAGTACATTCTGTAATGAAAGGTTGCCAGAGGGGGAAGGAGACTGACCGGTGAAGATACAAAGCAGGAGAAAAGTGAAAAGTCATGCACAGGGGATCTTGGTAATTGTAGGCAGAAATCAAGTTCGGCATGTGTTAGTGCCCATCTGCAGTGGTTTACGGGTACAAAGAAGTGTCAGTGAATAAACTTCTTTAACTACTTGATTTGTGGGAGAAGCCACTAAATAAAAGCAAAGACAATATTCTTCTGATTTTCTCTTTTTATTTTTTTTTTTTCGTTTCTTTGTACTCATTGAATTTGTTAACATAACGTAAAAGTGTAAAAACCCTAAGTTTACATCAGTCACTGAAACACTAGCAAGCGAGATATTTATACACGACATAATGGTCTTCAGCTCTTGATCCATTCACCCCGGTTAAAAGAGTGCGGCGTCTTCACATGTTAATGACCCGGGAGAGCTTCTGTACCCTGTTCAGTAACAAGTCTCCTTTCTTTATCGTTTCTTGGTACTGCCAGTTCTTACTGTCCGGCCTGGAAGACACAACACCGTGTTACACGCGGCAGGGAACTGGGGGGACTTTTAGAGGTTTTTATGGCTTCTGGTAAAGTAACTTTACTCCTTTATTAAGACTGCATTATCAGAAGTGTAAACTTATAATATCGCATTTAGTCTAACGTTGGCAAAAATTCACACTGAAAGGGATTCTGCAGACATAACTTCATCATGGCAGGAGCTGAGCCCGCAGCCGTACACGGGGGCACCTGCCTCTAACGGCAGCGACTGGAGTGCGTGCCGATCGCCGTTTAACCACTAAAATGCCACTGTCCATTTGATAGCATCACTTAGGTGTTATAGATCTGAGGTGTAAGGCCTTTCTGATAACCATCGCTGCCATCTTTGTACTCCTATGAGGGACGAGCGTCAGATTATTAAATTGGCTTTACGCTGCAGTATATCCATAACAGGTTAAGGCTTAAGTATAATCACCACCATGGAAAATACCAAAAAGAACATTTGGTACCGCCACATCTGCAAAACGTTCATCTATGAAAACATTAATCCATACAGCAAACTCAAAGGGAAAAAAAACTTGGGACACCATTTCGATAGGTAAGCTAGCCCCCTTTATAACATCGGTTCTGATAAAACGCAAGTCGATCCGAAACTGGAAACTGATGGGACGGACTGTGAGACGGAAACATCTTTGGAGCTTTGCTAATATACAACGTATATACCATTACACCGAATCACCCGCTGGACCAATATCCAATATGGCGTCTTACGTTCCTTATACAATATGTGGGCGCCTTGTCCCAGTATAACACTCGGTACATAACCGGGGGCCACACTGAGCAGTACTATCAGCCACTAGCCTCCCCCCGCACAATACCTGTTGGTTTCCACAATGCCATTCACTTTGTCTATCTTGCAGTGTAGTCTCCCGGCTGCGATGAACCTGGAAAGCTCCCTAAAGGGAAGAACCAAGGAGAGGGTTACAAACGCAATGTGCAACTTCATTATTATTATTATTCCAGCACCGAAGTGTGTCTGCCATTTGTCAGTGCCTCTAAAATTAATGGGAATGCAACTTAATTGCATCGCAGTAACTGTAGTTCCCATCTCAACCATTCAATGCCGAGAGAGCGGGACAAGATTAAGAGAACATACTGCTAAAAAAAAAAAAAAAAAAAAAATCTGCAGGCGCCAGCTGTGTCAGGTTTAGTGTCGTAGTAATCACAAGTACAAAACTGAAAATGGCGCCAACCGCACCTGCACAGTAGCAGCTCTCAACGATGTCGGAGAACTGCTACTGTGCAGGTGGCGCCATCTTGGAGGAAAACATTTTTTTCTTCTCCAGAAAGATGGTGTCACCGGCAGCTATCGAATCTCTATACACCGATAGCGGCTACTGCGCAGGCGCCATTTTTAAATTGATTTTTTTTTTCTTTTTGTACCATTCACATCCAGCCCCGAACTGATGGGATACCGATGATGTATCCTAAGAGCCTGTGAAATTCTAACACCGATATAGAAGTGCGATGCTTAGTAATGGAAGAGCAGCACTGAAACCGGAGTTCATCAGTGTCACCTCTAACCTTATGGTTCTACTAGGTGTAGTCAGTGCATGAGACTGAATGATTTAAAGGGGTTGTCAGATGAAAACCAAATGATCACCTATGCATGGGATGGGTGATAACTTATTGATCGTGGGAGGTCTGATCACTGGGCCCACCACCGATCGGCAGGACGATGGAGCAGCCGTGTGCAAGCTCAGCCGCAGCTCAATTTATTCCCTATAGGGAGCGGAGTGCTCGTCCCCCCCTCAGAGAATGAATGGAGCGGCATCAGACATCTAAACTGCTGCCCCATTTTTGGAACACGGATAGAAACTCCTCATTTTGACGATCAGTTCAGGTCCCAGCGGTTGTGGATATGTAATAACTTGTTTTCACTGGACACCCCCTTTAATATATCCATCACACAATCTGGTTATTGTTGTAGGAGGTAACGCTGTAAAACGGTATTAAGAATACTGTGCAAACGCTGCTGCAGATACCGCTGCGGTCAGTCGTCACCTCTTGATTAGACAAACGCCATAGACCTGCCGGTGCAGGAAAATTCAGATTACCGCCCCCCCCCAAGTGCAGATTTTCTGCAGACATAGCCCCACTTATCTGACTGGAGCTTGCAGATAACCAGGTGCTTAGATGAATGGAACCAATTTTCTGTCTGCAAGAAATTCCCCCCCGACCCCAGTGTACAAGGTAATGGCGAGAAGAGACACATACTGGTCTATGAATTCTACTCCGACACCAAAGGCTTCAGCCATGTAGCCCAGCGTCAGCGAGCGGTAAGACTCCAGCAGTTGGCTGTAGGCCTGGATCCTCATCTCACGGACGTAGTATCTGTAATGGGGGGCAAAAAGCCAGTCCTTCTTCAGCTCCTGCTCCACGGCAGCTGCGAGCAAGAACGGAAACGCCATTATAGAAGAATGTGACAGAAAGTGATGGAGTTCCATTATAACGTTTTATATAGAATGTGTCCTGTAAATTGTGGCCGCGTCTTCTGGATTATCTTACCCAGCGACTGGAAAAACACAGAATAACGGCACTCGTACAACGAGAAGAGATACTGGCGGACTGTGGGCAAACTGTGCAACACTTCGAGGATCTCCGCACCTTTTATGACCTGGAATTAAAAAGGTAAAATATGTTACCAAAAAAATATGTGCTCAATCCTACAGATTATCCACTTTGTATGTACATGGCTGCTACTAACGGGGGCTTCAAGGATCACATCTCCCTCCCCACAGTATTACACAGCATCTATCAATTCCCTGCGGGGCTGCCGGACGCTGCACTTTGCTTTTACGGGCAGCTCCATGATTGGCGCAGATGTCTGATGTCCAACCTGTTGGTTCATTTTATAATGGGGATAAAAGTTTCCTATTTGGCCGATTGGTGCATGTCCCAGCGCCCGGACCCTCACCGATCAGAACCTGATCACCTATCCAGCAGATAGCTCACAACTAGTGGCTAGGGTATGCACCGAGCATCATGGGGGCTCGAGTGACATGTTCCACGGCCTCGTGTTTTGTGATTGTTAGACATGCACAAAACATGCGGGGGGATTACTCGACAACTGGCGACAGACAGCCACAAAAAACTGGGATTGCCCAACAGCCGTGAAACATGCGGCCGCTGGGACTTGACCCTGTCACTTGAGCCCCCCACGATACTCTGTGCGTACCCGAGCCCCCTCGGCAAACTCCAGTAACGAGCACTTCTGCTCATCACTATTCACAACTTGTTTTCACCAGACAGCCCCATTAAAGAAAAATCCTTGTTTAAAGGGGCTTTCTAATCTCAACTAGGTATCCACTATACATGCCTTAAAGGGGTTTTGTGCGGCACCGATCACTTCCACGTAGGAAGATGAGCGTCTATGATGATGTTGCATCTGGGGAGCGTCCATAACGCCTGCTGATCACGCACGTGTCCTGGTAGGTATCTACAGATGCAACGTCATGGACACTGCTCGCCTCCTGATGCAGAAGTGAGTGGCATCTGATAAAGGACAAACCCTCGCACCTTCCAGCCATATTGGTTGCACAAGACTTCATTTATATAAAAATCACTACACCTTTGGAATAATGTGTGTATTTTCTGTTTTGCAGTCTTTTGTCACCAGCTGGTGCCTCCTCAATTGGCTAAGAACTTATTAATAGCTCCTTGTGCGAGGCCGAGACCATCGATGACTACGGCCGACTTACCTTCTCTCTCAGGTCTGGTCGGTCCAGGGCGATCATACTGACATACACGGTGTAGGTAACAAAGGTCTTGTAATCCATCAGCTCGTACGAGGTGAAGGTGGAGACGGTGTCCAGGAAGAGCTCGGCCGCCTGCTTGAAGTCTCGGATGGCCACACAGTACAGTCCCTGATAGACCTTCAGACGATTCCTCCGGTCCCAGTCACCACCTTCCTCGATGAGACTGGAAGGAAACATTAAGGAGTTAGGAGGAGCAAAGCGAGAATCATTACACTGGGTCATTTAACCCCTTACCAACCTTCGGGCCTTCTCTGTGTTTCTTGTAATGAGATCATTGTCCATATAAAATAAGCCGATCCTCAGGAGGTAAAATACTATGTCCAGGCGATGTCCGAGCGCCACCGTCTTATCATAGGTCTTCCGAAAAGCGGTCAGAGCCCCTTCCTGCCAAACACAAAACTGGAAGCGTTAGAGAAAACAGCAGGATGGGAGAAATCAAAGTGTAGAAATAGGTTCAATTGATCAATATCTATTGTTTCCCGTTATCAGGGTCCCTCATTTGTGACCCCCGCTATGCGGCAAAGATGTAAGGGTACCGTTACACTAAACGACTTACCAACGATCATGACCAGCGATGCGACCTGGCCGTGATCGTTGGTAAGTCGTTGTGTGGTCGCTGGGGAGCTGTCACACAGACAGCTCTCTCCAGTTACCAACGATCAGGGGAACGACTTCGGCATCGTTGAAACTGTCTTCAACGATGCCGAAGTCCCCCTGCAGCACCCGGGTAACCAGGGTAAACATCGGGTTACTAAGCGCAGGGCAGCGCTTAGTAACCCGATATTTACCCTGGTTACCATTGAAAAAGTAAAAAAAAACACTACATACTCACATTCTGATGTCTCATGTCCCCCGCCGGCGTCCACAGGGTTAAAACTGCTTTCAGCAGGAGCGCTGGTAATGCTGCGCTGCTGCCGAGAGCTTCCCTGCACTGAATGTGTCAGCGCCCTGAGCGCCGGCAGTAACAGCGGTGACGTCACCGCTGTGCTCTGCTTTACGGCCGGCACTGACAGTCAGTGCAGGGAGGCTCTCGGCAGCAGCGCAGCATTAGCAAGCGCTCCTGCCGAAAGCAGTTTAACCCTGTGGACACCGGCCGGGGACGTGACAGACATCAGAATGTGAGTATGTACTGTTTTTTTTTTTTTAACTTTTACAATGGTAACCAGGGTAAATATCGGGTTACTAAGCGCGGCCCTGCGCTTAGTAACCCGATGTTTACCCTGGATACCATTGTAAAACATCGCTGGTATCGTTGCTTTTGCTGCCAAACACAACGATACACGGCGATCTGACGACCAAATAAAGTTCTGGACTTCTAGCTCCGACCAGCGATATCACAGCAGGATCCTGATCGCTGCTGCGTGTCACACACAACGAGATCGCTATCCAGGACGCTGCAACGTCACGGATTGTTGTCGTTCTCGTTGGAAAGTTGGTCAGTGTGACGGTACCTTAAGAGGGGCTCCCGCACTGGCGGGCCTGACATGCTCACACCTTACAACACGAAATTCCCATTTTAGCCAGTGATGGCATATTGCTAGGATGTGTCATTACTTAATGTTTGCTGGGGGACCAACCTGTGTGATCTACATTAATCTCGAGAATGAAGGGGGTGCAGACCTGCGTCCCCCTCACAGAAGCGCTACTGCATAACTAAATGGGGTCACCCTGCAATCGGGGCTGCCAAAACCAATCAGCGCTGTGACCCCTTCCCTCTCGAAGATCAGAAGGTGATCCGGAGATCGTAATGCCCCTTTATTGGCCAGCTTACCTTATCCCCGATCCTGCACATGTATTCTGCCCGTGCCATCATGGCGTCTCGGATCTCGCTCTCGCCCAGGTTCTTCTCGGCGTCCTCCAGCTCGGCGTCCAGCCTCTTCAGCTCCTCCTCATTTGCTTTCTTCATCTTGTTTAATAGGTCCGTATCCACCTGCCAATCCAGCTGCTTACACAGACCCTCGTAGTAGGGAGCCATGTCTGAAAACAGGAGAATCGGCTACAGGTCAGAAGTATTCCCAGCACCGCTTGCTGTCACAGAATAGTAACCTTCCCGCCTATATACATAGCACGCACAGGGAAGCCATCATGGGGATTTTATACCTCCTACTCCTCATAAGCTTTCATGCTGACTAAATCCTGACCCTGAGTTTAGAAATATGTTTGAGACATCTGGTGTTGAAATCGTATCCAAATGAGCCGCAAGTGCGTCCACCCTATTCCCCAGCTGACAGCTTTGCCTGTCAGGCCATGGATGACAGGTCACTGACACAAGAGTGACCCGTTAGACACAGTGCAAAAGTACAAATCCCACCCTGAAGCACTTGCATATGATTTCAACACCAGATGTCTCCGAAACGGCGAAACGTTATTTCTAAAATCAGGGTTTAATCCGCATGAAGGCACCTGTACAAGCACAACCATGAGTAGGAGGTATAAAACCCCCATGGCAGGTTCCCTCTAAGGGTTCTCACAGCTGAGATCACAACAATAGTATCCGGCATAGACAAACTATAGTATCAGCACTGATATATTACAGCACAGTATCAGACAGGAGAGGACATGCGCTGTCTGGGCCGCAGGAAACAGTATTAGGCCTAGTTCACATATGGGTATTTCTATGGCAAAACCAGGAGGGTCTCCAGTACACCACAGGGGACAATGTTTGTTACACTTGTTCCGCAAAATACGGACCAAATAGTGATGTGTGAATAAGACCTTAAAGGGTTAGTCTTATAGGAAAACGTTACAATTATAACAGAGCTTGTGAGAACCAGAAACTTTGCAATTCACTTAGTAAAGGTCCGGTGCAGCGCTTACACCTCTCCCTATAGAGCTTGTACTTGCTGCCCTGATCTCTGGATCAGGCAGGTGTCTATGTTCTTTCTCCGCCAAAGGTTTTTGTGTTTTTTTTTTACAGGGTTCTTTTTGTGGGGAAACCAGATCCTCTGGGTCAGAATGATTGCAGCAATAGCGCCCATGCATCGATTTTGATTTTTAAAAGGAACCTGACAGCGGATACATGCTCCCATCCACGGGCGGCGCGTACAAGACTTTCCTGCATGACTTCAGCCATGTGGGGTTTTCTCCGACACGCTGCAGCATTTCAGAGAAACACACACTTTACAAGCCACCGGGGGAACAAGCTGCACAGGGACTAGAGGGACAAGGCGGCTCCCCGGTAGCTTCATCCCACCCGCTGCTGATGACTGACAGGTCTCTCCCTGCGTGTATGTATAGGGAGACACCTGTCCATTATAAGCAGCGGGCGGGGGAGACTAGTGGGACAGGCGGCTCCCCGGTAGATTCTGCCCCTCCCAGATAAAAGGGGCTGTCAATCACTGGCAGTGGGGGAGGGGAGAAGCCCCCAACAACAAGCTCATGTTTTACTCTGACACACTGCAGCATTTCAGAGCGGCACGTACCCCGCACAGCTCCTACCCGGCACACATTGTACCCAGCAGCCGTGGATGGGGTAGCGTGTATTAGCGGTCAGGTTCTCTTTAAAAGACATAATCTATGCAAGTTTGCTATAATCGTACAGTTCGTATCTGTAGCATCCGGTTTCAGGGTAATTTTCACCACAAAAGAACATAATAAAGACAAAACATTGATGGAATTTAGAGCCTGGATGTGAATTTTTTGCACCCCCCTCCCCCTCAGAGCTATAACTCTGCACAATTTCACAAACGCCCTAAATTATCTATTTAATGTCTGTAATTTATCTCTCTACTTAAAAGGGGCTCTTCAAGTGATCTGCGGGGCCCTGACAATCCACAGAAAAGGGCACTTAGTCATTAGAATGGAGCACGTGCCGAGCGCCGCCCCAACTGTTCTCTATTGGGCTGACAGATAAAGTAACAAGCAGGTAACAAGTCACATCCAGGCCCTGACCCCGCAGAGACCCCCACGCCCCTCTGCCACATAAGACCCCGGCATTATGACTGGCGGGGGGCAGAGACGTCTCCAATCGGCGGTCGTGCCTGTCTCAGCCATACCGCCCATGTCATGTGATCACATCAGCCAATCAGAGCACAGAGCACCTCCATCACTGCGGACGTCCGTCACATGACCCCCAGCCATTATGGGCAGAACCATCACGACTCGGGGGGTGTTAGTATTTAATGTGAGGGGGTCTTCTTATAAGAGGACCCCTCTATATGGAGCATGCAGATGACAAGCTTAGCTAATGAACAATGTATGGGGGAACTACAACTCCCAGAAGCCCCCGACATGCATAGGACTGCTGTTCAGAGCAATGGGAATGCTGGGAGTTGTAGTTCCATAGGGGGTCGATAACCAACACTTACTATTGTGGGTAATGGAGTCCATGAGCTCAGCACGGAGCCGGACATCGCTGCGGGTTTCCGGGAGGCTGAGGAGAAACTTCAGCTGTGCGATACGTAGGTCCGGGTTTTTGGGCAGCCCCTCTTCTTCCAGATTCTCCAGCGGCATCTCTCCGTCTTCTTCGGGGCACCGGGAACTGCTCAGTCACCACTTCCGCCGGAAGCTGCCGTTTACAATGAGGCCCGGCGAGGAATCACAGCGGCCTCTAGTGTTGGCGGCCGGAAACTGCACCCTGCAAACACGACGACGTCATCTGCTGGAGGAGGGCGGCAATTGCGGAACACCTGAGTTATGAAGCAGCGGCACCTGCTGGCTATAGCGAGTATTGCAACATAAAGTGCAGAACGGGTGCCATCTAGTGGAAGCAGGGCGTATTGCAATGCTATTATAAACAACACTTCTGGCATCTGGGTTTTTGTTTTAATTATTCTTATTCTTTTGCGCTTCTTTTTTTCTCCTCTTCTTCCATAGACATAATTTCATTTATTTATTTATTTTTTATTTCCGTCAACATAGGTCTATTTTTCTATGCAATACAAGTCATCAATTTGAATAACACCATTCGTTTTATGTTTTAGGTTCTTTTGCGGCTTTCATTTTGGAGTAAAAATGACCCGGGAACAAACTTGTGTCACTCTTTTTATTATTTTTAGGGGCTTGCAAAAAATTGTAAAAAAAAATTGGTTTGTGACGTTATTTTCTGTAACCTCGTTCATTTTTCTCTCTTTGGAGCCGGATGATGAGGGTTGTTTTTTGCATGGAAAGCCGTAATCATTTTCAGGTACATGACGTCATTTTCATCCCCTTTTTCTTCCATTTTTTGTGTGAAGTGCAGTGACCGAAAAACAAGAATTCTAACTTTTAACTGATTTATTATTATTATTATACAGGTTAATTAATAAATAAAATCAGGGGTTAGACATTTGCCGACTTGGCGATACCAAAACTGCTTATTTTTCTATTTTTTCATTTCTTTATTTTAGGATGAAAAAAGGGACGAAAATGAATTTTTATATATTTTTTATATTTATTTAAAACATTTTTTTTTTATTTTCCTCCATTTTTTAGTCACCCTAGGGGACCTGATCTACTGTAATACTTCCGTTATTTCAGGAGATAGAGAAAAACATGGTCTCCTGTGACAGAATTACCAAGATGGCAGCTGTGGCAACTCATCGTCACCCTTCGTTTTCGTCGCTGGGGTCAAAGCCGTTTCTTGAAGGTTTATTACTAATGGCTGAGTCCAGCGCTCGCCTTTTTCCATCAGTCCCATAGAGTATGAACAGAGTAGAGACGCACGTTCTCAGCCATCGCTCCATTCCGACACAATAATTTCTGAACTTTTATGGGGGTCCCAGTGGTTGCACCCGTCAATCAGCAAGTTGCCACTTATCCTTTGCATGGGACATCAGTCGAGCCATTATGGCCTCTGCAAAACTCCTGGGCAGACGGTCACTCAGTGCCGTAGTGTAGGGCGGGGGGTGGCATATGAGCACCAACGTCTGTGGAGAAACAAAATTTTGCATTGATCCACCCTACTGTCAAAGGAGCAGTGCCGGTAAATGGCACTTGTTCTTGGCGCAGCACATTAAGAGCTGCCTATGCAGAGTGCAGCAGTTGAGATCAGTTCGTGATCTGCTGCTGCCCTCTGCATAGGAATCTGTCAAAGCTCTCAGTATAATGACATGAGCTTTGTCACCTCTGTTGCCATCTATCCAGTCCTGTATATGTATATATATATATATATATATTAGGCACTTTAAATACCTGTAAGTCGACGGGGTAATGGATCCAGAAATTTCCACTGGTCACTGAAAAGAAGGCTGAGTGGTGTGCCTAAGAAGTGTGCAGCTCGAGAGGCAGGAGTGCGCAGAGCGCAGCACAGAGGCAATAGAAAATCGTAGGCTTTCCTAAGCTGCACACTTCCCAGCCATCATTTGAATGATCGTGGGGGGATCTTAGGACCCGGACCCCCACTGATCTGCTGGCATTTAGAGATAGGGTTATGCCTAGTGATTGGGTTTGGATCAGGGCTCATCATACTCATCTGAGAGAAAAATGGACGAGTGCAATCCAACAAAAAATCGGATTACACTCGGACCAATGTAATCTATGATTCCCCGCTCATCTGCAATTTTTTTCTCAGCTCAGATCAGGATGAGAAAAAATCCTCCTATCTCGGACGAGACTCGCCAATGCAGGTCAATGGGGGTGATAAAAAAAAAAAAATCGTACAGCACTCGGACCATGCAAGTGCTGTCCGATTTTTACACACCGATGTCCTTTGAAAAGCCAGCAATTCATCTGCTGTGTACAGTAAAATCACAGAGTGCCAGGTTAGATTGAATAGATATGTACAGATAGAATACATAGATATAAAGATGTCAGTCACATATAATTAGTACAGTTCTTTTGTAGCTTACTGTACATGTATTTTTTTACATACTAAATTATTTTCAGAAAAAATGGCTTGGAGTCCTACAACATTTTATTACCCAGCGGAGGGAAAGCGGTCAGCTGGGGGAAGATGTTTATAGCCTGGGAAGGGGGTAAAACCCATGGAGCTTCCCAGGCTATTAATATCAGCTCACAGCTGTATACTTAACCTTTCTGGTTATTAAAATGGGTGACTCCACAAACAAAATGACATAGAGTACCCCTTTAATTAATAACTAGCAAAGCCTAGGCAGATAGCTGCACGCTGATATTAATAGCCTAGGAAGGGGCCGAGGATATTGGCCCCTCCCAGACTATAAACATCAGCTCTCCACCACCCTAGAAATAGCACAACCATACAATGCACCAATTCTGGCACTTAGCCTCGCTCTTCCCACTTGCCCTGGTGCGGTGGAAAGTGGGGTGATAGTTGTGGGTTGATGTCACATTTGTATTGTCAGGTGACATCAATCCCAGAAGTTAGTAATGGAGAGGCCTCAATAATAATAATGCCCCTATTACTAACCCCATAGTAATATTGTATAAAACACACATACCCAGAATAAAGTCCTTTATTTAAAATGACGCAGACTCTTTTAATGAATCAAAATTTACCAAAAACATGCATACTCACCTCAATGCCCAATCCATAGAAGCCAATGTCTCCTGTAAAATAATCAAAATAATAAACAACCATTTTCCTCACCTGTCCACCGAGAAGATAATAATCCAATTGTCCCACAACGGGTCTAGCTCTGCTTCATCTAGATGGCAGGCTGCATTGTTGCATGATGTGACCATACAGCCTGCCATCCAGCAGAGACACTGAGCTGTGCATGCTACCTCTGTTCAACGCCTCACGGTGAACTCCTTTCACCTCACTGATGTCACCGCAAGCGTTTGAAACTTCTCACGCTCGCAGTGATGTTAGAAAGCTCAGCGGCGTTCATAGCCAATTAACTCCTGGAAAGTGCCATGGGAAAATTTCTATCGGCACTCGTGCTGATGTCATTGGGTTGAACTGAGTTCATTGGCTCTAAACTCCAATGACCTTTCTGAAAGGTCAGTGAGGTGAATGGAGTTCACAGCGAGGCACTGACCAAGCTCACTGTCTCTGCTGGATGGCAAGCTGTATTGTTGCGTCATGCAACAATGCAACCTGCCATATAAAGGTAGCAGAGCTAGACATGTCCCAGGACAAATAGATTATCTTCTCGGTGGTATCAGGGCACGAAGGAAGAACCCGAAAGTGGGCCTCTGGGTTATAGCTCTAGAGCCCCCAAGGGCGAACGGACCTGATGGAACCACCCCCTATAAAGGGAGTATTAGGGGCAGGCCCAAGGGGGATGGAACCACAACGGCTGGAGCCAAAGGGGCGACTAATGGCAAGTAAAGAAAGGGAAGAGACCGGGGTATGGAGGCAGTAAATGAGAACAGAGAACAAACGGGAACTGAGGAATAAGGGAGGTAGATGGGACCAGGAGGACCAGAGACAGGGCGGCGGCACGATGCTGCAAGAGAGGAACAAAAAAGGTAATAACTAGTAGGGATAGATGGAACAGGTAGGCACGAGTAGACACAGGGCAGGTATGACAGACACAGAGCAGGCACGGCAGAGACACGGAGCTGACACGACTGAGACACAGGGCAGGTACGGGAGAGACACGGAGCAGACACGACTGAGACACAGGGCAGGTACGGCTGAGGCGCCGAGCAGGTATGGCTGAGACACGGGACTGACACGAATGAGACACAGGGCAGGTACGGGAGAGACACGGAGCAGACACGACGGATACAGGGCATGTACGGCTGAGGCGCCGAGCAGGTACGGCTGAGACACGGAGCTGACAGGACTGAAACACAGGGCAGGTATGGCTGAGAGGCAGGAAAGGGAACGGAGATAGGGAGCCAAGGAACAAGGGGGTACACCAGAAAGAATGCTAGCGTCACCGCTTTAGATAACCAGGCGTCTTACCTGTACAGACGCCCAGAAGAAATACCCGATGGGCACCGCCATGATGGGGCGGAGTCAGCGGGTCACGACCTCCCAGAGGGTTTAGTGGTGGGAAAAGCGCGACTGCGCATGCGCCATGACCCCGAGAAGACAGGCGGTTAGCGGCGAGGGACCCCATCGGAGATGTGCCAGAGGCAGGAGACAGAAGCCGAAGACGTGACAGGTGGTCAGGTGAGGAGTATGGTTATTATTTTAATTCTTTTACAGGGGACATTGGCTTCAGTAGATTGGGTGTTGCGATGAGTATATGTGTTTCTGGTAAATTTAGATTCAATAAAGGAGACTGTCATTTCAAATAAAAAACTTTATTCTGGATGTAGTTCGCATTGCAATTGGATCTCATTCGTATCAGATGGGTGCTAGGTGATAAAAATCGCATTGTACTCACAATGGCATGACACTCGTCTCACTTTTCTAGACCGATATCGGACTGTTGTTTGTATGTTT
The DNA here is from genome assembly GCF_051348905.1 of Ranitomeya variabilis. Classification (NCBI taxonomy): domain Eukaryota; kingdom Metazoa; phylum Chordata; class Amphibia; order Anura; family Dendrobatidae; genus Ranitomeya; species Ranitomeya variabilis. Next base: position 195,608,226 of record NC_135239.1, read on the forward strand.
TTTTAATGGTGATGGATATGAGCCCTTAGGGATAGGGTTATGCCTAGTGTTAAGGTACCTTCACACGAAACGACATCGCTAGCGATCCGTGACGTTGCAGCGTCCTCACTAGCGATATCGTTTCGTTTGACACGCAGCAGCGATCAGGATCCTGCTGTGATGTCGCTGGTCGCTGAATAAAGTCCAGAACTTTATTTGGTCGTCCGATCGCTGTGTATCGTTGTGTTTGAAAGCAAAAGCAACGATACCAGCGATGTTTTACACTGGTAACCAGGGTAAACATCGGGTTACCAAGCGCAGGGCCGCGCTTAGTAACCCGATGTTTACACTGGTTACCAGCGTAAAAGTAAAAAAAACAAACAGTACATGCTCACCTGCGCGTCCCCCAGCCTCTGCTTCCTGACACTGACTGAGCGCCGGCCCTAAACTGAAAGTGAAAGCACAGCGGTGACGTCACCGCTGTGCTGTTAGGGCCGGAGCTCAGTCAGTGTCAGGAAGCAGACGCTGGGGGACGCGCAGGTGAGCATGCACTGTTTGTTTTTTTTACTTTTACGCTGGTAACCAGGGTAAACATCGGGTTACTAAGCGCGGCCCTGCGCTTAGCAACCCGATGTTTACCCTGGTTACCCGGGGGCCTCGGCATCGTTGGTCGCTGGAGAGCGGTCTGTGTGACAGCTCCCCAGCGATCAAACAGCGACGCTGCAGCGATCGGCATCGTTGTCGCTATCGCTGCAGCGTCGCTTCGTGTGAAGGTACCTTTAGAATTAAGGTACCTTCACACGAAACGACATCGCTAGCGATCCGTGACGTTGCAGCGTCCTGGCTAGCGATATCGTTTTGTTTGACACGCAGCAGCGATCAGGATCCTGCTGTGATGTCGCTGGTCGCTGAATAAAGTCCAGAACTTTATTTGGTCGTCCGATCGCTGTGTATCGTTGTGTTTGAAAGCAAAAGCAACGATACCAGCAATGCTTTACACTGGTAACCAGGGTAAACATCGGGTTACCAAGCGCAGGGCCCCGCTTAGTAACCCGATGTTTACCCTGGTTACCAGCGTAAAAGTAAAAAAAACAAACAGCACATACTTACATGCGTCCCCCAGCGTCTGCTTCCTGACACTTACTGAGCGCCGGCCCTAAAAGTGAAAGTGAAAGCACAGCGGTGACGTCACCGCTGTGCTGTTAGGGCCGGAGCTCAGTCAGTGTCAGGAAGCAGACGCTGGGGGACGCATGTAAGTATGTGCTGTTTGTTTTTTTTACTTTTACGCTGGTAACCAGGATAAACATCGGGTTACTAAGCGCGGCCCTGCGCTTAGCAACCCGATGTTTACCCTGGTTACCCGGGGACCTCGGCATCGTTGGTCGCTGGAGAGCGGTCTGTGTGACAGCTCTCCAGCGATCAAACAGCGACGCTGCAGCGATCGGCATCGTTGTCGCTATCGCTGCAGCGTCGCTTCGTGTGAAGGTACCTTTAGGGTTAGGGAAAGGGTATTTGCTAGAGTTAGGGATAGAGTTATGCTGACTGATAGCATAATCCTATCCCTAACCTTAGGATTAGTCCTGAGTGATTGGATTAGGGTTACTGATAGGGCTACAGATAGGGTTATGCCGAGTGATAGGATCAGGGTTAAGTATAGGGTTTTTGCTAGGGTTAGGGATAGGGTTATGCTGACTGATAACTTAACCCTATCCCTAACCTTAGGATTAGTCCTATCACTCAGCATAACTCTATCCCTAACTTTAGGATTAGTCCTCAGTGATAGGATTAGGCTTACGGATAGGGTTATGCTGAGTGATAGGATCAGTGTTAAGGATAGGACCAGGGAAATAAATTGGTTAGATAAAAATGTAATAAAAAATAGGAAGGAAAAATAAATTATAACTCTATTTCTAGATTCAGCAGAAGCAAACTATAATTCCGTCAGTATTTTGCTCGTATTACAACACACGTGCTTGAGGGATCAGGGGTTCAATACTGGACTGGTGGAAGGGCCCAGGGGGCGTTAATGATTCATGGGTTAGGGGTGCACATAATTGTCTTGTCCCACGCGACCCCTGCTATGCCACTTAGCCCACGTGATTGTTCACCGAATCACCAGGGATACACTATATTTTATAACATTTCTTCTGCAAGAGACGTTTCAGAGAGCGACATCTTTAGAAAGCGTGTGTGACGCAGCGGCAGCAGCTTAGGAGCCGTCTATACGGCGACTGGTCCGGCATGTGCTGTTTCGGCAATGTCTATGGGGGGTAGTGAATGTGAGTCACAGAAGCTGCCGGATTCACCCTCCATCATGTTTTGCATTTATTACCCCTCCCCCACATTGAACGCAGCGGTGCCAATGTTATGGAATCGGAAATTCCACATTCGCTGGCAAATATCACAACATCTGTGTCCCAGACTATTGCAAATGGCTGAGAGCTGAATTGAGACCCCAAAAGTGTCACCCCACCCTAATTCCGGCCTCAGTGGTGTTGGTTCATATTAATATAAAACAAATGAGACATAATTATTCCATAATGAGGGGAGCTCTCGGGTGCAGCACTGGCTGCGGCAGACAGAGGGCAGCGCTGACCACACCAGCACCGCGTAGAGTCACGCTCCTCTTCCCATTCTCCAGGTCCTTTAATACCTCATTTTCTCCCCCCTCCCCAGAAGAACGTCTTCTTGCATTTCTTTTGTCATGCATTGTGTTCTCCGAGACGCCGGCAATCTGGAGATTCACAAGAGCAAAATTGACTAAAATGACGACGTTTAACGAGGCTTTTGTTGTTATGGCACCGAGAGCCGAAATGTCTGATTCTTTGTAAATCATCCCGTTCGATATCGCGCTGATGAATATGCAGCGTCCGCCCCCTTCGCTTCGGAACATTTGCAGCGTTGAATAATCCCGTGTGAGGGGGCGAACATTCCTAAATCTGCTGTAATTAGAGATGTTTCTGGAAGAAATTAGGGAAGAAAAACTTATTTCCAGGGATTTTAGTTTGCTTTGGGGCGAGGCGAGGGGTCATGATCTACAAAATTCAGATTTGATATAATATCAGGTATTTTACAGCTGGATTTCTCTTTTTAATATGGATGATCTTAAGGGGGTTGTGTGTGATCGACAGTCCCTGATTATAAGCGCTCAATGTGCGGTCTGTCATTTTCAGGGTGGACTGGAAAGACCTGGCTTTATCTCCCATGAGAACCGTGTAATACCTTTCTCTTCCAGTGGTGGCGCTGCAACACTTGCCGCCATATTCTACCACCTGATTCATGCACTTCTTATCTTCTACTGGATGATGGGGGCTCAGCTGTATAAACTGCAACCTGATCCATATTACCGGGGTTTCCAATGCCCCTGAATCCACTTACGGAGATTAGTAGTCTATGTGGAAGCACAATGACGTTTCAGGCTAATTACACAGAGCAGTAATTATTTTATACGGTGTTATCTACCCTATGAAGCAAAATGTGAAAATGGCTCCACTTTTTATGCTTAGTTTTTGCATTGAAGCCAAAAACCTCAAGGTTACTATAATTTAAAGGCAGATCTGTCAATCACACAGTAGCCCCGCCCACATTGAGCTGAGCAGAGAAGAGCTGTCGCTCACACAGTAGCCCCGCCCACATTGAGCAGAGAAGAGCAGTCAATCACACAGTAGCCCCGCCCACATTGAGCTGAGCAGAGAAGAGCTGTCACTCACACAGTAGCCCCGCCCACATTGAGCTGAGCAGAGAAGAGCTATTGCTCACACAGAAGGCCCCGCCCACATTGAGCTGTACAGCAGTATAAATATTGAGCACACAGCATGATCAGTATGTAAGGTTTAGTTATTTATTTTTTATTTGGGTCCAATAGTTTGAAGCTGCTGAAAGCTCAGAGAAGAGCTGTCAATCTTGTAGTAGCCACACCCATATTATTCTGTCTTAAAGGAGGATTTGACACTTGCCTTAAATATGCGATTTTTTACTTTATGTAAATGCAACTGTTCTCCTGATTTCAGCGATGTTTTTCTTTTGTTTCTGCGCCTCTCCGTTCCTGAGATACAGCCCCCTCTTCCCTTTATGTAAATCTAGTCCTGTTATCAAAGTGGGTGTGGTGCTCAAGAAACCACGCCCACTTAGCAAAAAAAAAAAAAAAAGACTAGATTTATATACAGGGAAGAAGGGGTCATATCTCAGGAATGGAGAGGGGCAGAAACAGTAGAAAAACAACGCCGGATTCAGGAGAACAATGGCATTTACATCAGGTAAAAAGGAATACATATTTATGGAAAGTGACAGGGCTGCCCTTAGGCAGGGGCCTCATGTGCCTGATCAAGTGGGTATTTTTTCTTTGCCCTTGAACTAGTATACTTTCATACTAAATGCCACATTTTATATATACTTTACTGCTAATAAAGACACGACTTCTATGGCAGGGAACAATAGTGCGCCAATCCTGCCAGCGATGACAGCAGCAGCAATGCCTATTAGACTCAAATATATCAGGTGGGAATGGGATAACAGCGCCGGATGCAAGGACTCCTCATTACTGCGCCTGGTAATAGAAATTTCTCATGTCAGGCATTATCTGCTGACATTTAATTGAAGCCAATAATCAGAATTTTACGGTCATCCTTCCTGAATATTGTTAACTTGACCCAATCAATAAGCAGCGGTTCTCTGGATAAAGCAATATTGTACGCCGGCGCTGGTCATCCATTTATTGCTCACCCAATAGAAGGATCTATTCAGCCTTAAAGAATGAAATATTAATGGGCCGGCAGCGCTGCGAGCAGATGGAACAATAGGGCGCTCAGCGAGGGGAGCTGGGGATTTATAGAACATCATCAAAATACAAGAATTACCTGCAGTGAAAGCCTAGATGGATAGCACAGGGTAGACCCCCGCCACCGAGCAGCCCCCCACCACGGAGCGCAACTAATTGGGTCTCCGCTCGCATGATTTCAGCAGAGCTGCTTGCGTCCAAAAATATTTGCAGAAATTACAATAAAAAGCCATTTTATGAGGAACCAGCTCATTAGTGACGGTTAATAACCAAGTGTTACATGAGCCAAGTCCTGCCGAAGATACGATCCAAATCTATGGAAATATGGAAAAACTAGTTAAGACTAATTATTATCTATCTGTATCTATCTATCTATCATCATCTATCCATCTATTACCTATCTATTATCTATCTATTATCTATCATCTATCTATCATCTATCTATTATCTAAGATCTTTCTATTATCTATCTATTATCTATCTATCTATTATCGATCAATTATCTATCATCCATCTATTATCTAAGATCTTTCTATTATCTAGTATCTATCTATTATCTATCATCTGTCTATCAATCTATCATCTATCTATCTATTATCTATCTATTATCTATCATCTATTATCTATCTATTATGAATTAATCTATTATCTATTATCTCTCTATTATCTATCTATCATCTATCTATTATCTATCTATCATCTATCTATTATCTATCTATCATCCATCATCTTTTGAACTCTATGGCACCAGATTACAGAGCAGGAGGAGCTGATCAGATTGATATACAATTTTTTTTATCATTGAAATCCCTGGTGTATTTATACGAGTTCTCAGTAATTGACAGCTATCTCGGCATACACAATCATACTTGAAAGACTGTCAATCATTAGTAGGACCGCCCACTGGACTCTTTTCCAACAAACCAGCTATGATATGTCTCTGCTTCTTCTCTGTACAATGCTGTCCACAGATACGACTGCATGTACAATGTGACAGGTTCCCATTAATGGCTGCAGTCACTTGACGAGGCTCCATACACCTTATGGTTACGGTACACAGCTGCTTATAACTTTTTTTCTCATTACAGAACTTAAAGCGACTAAAATTAAACCCTGCACAATTGTGTCATTCTGTCCCAGGTCCCCATTTTTTTTCACAGAAACCACAGCCCAGGACTGTGCTATTCCACCCAGGACTGTGTTACTCCACCCAGGACTGTGAGACTCCACCCAGGACCATGAGACTCCACCTAGAACTGTAACAGTCCACTCAGGACCATGCTTCTTCACCCCCAGGACCATGAGACTCCACCCAGGACTGTAATAGTCCACCCAGGACTGTGAGACTCCACCCAGAAGTGTCTTAGTCCACCCAGGCCCATGTTACTCCACCCAGGCCCATGTTACTCCACCCAGGCCCATGTTACTCCACCCAGGACCTTGTGACTCCACCCAGGACTGTGATTTTCCACCAAGAACCGTGTTACGTCACACAGACCCCTCCTGAAATTCTCTTAGAAACATCTTCATTTTTTGCTCTCGGCTCACCATTCACCTTTGTATATTACAGTACTCGGGACAGCAGAGAGACAGAACCATGGACCGTCCAAATACTGAGGGAGGAAAGACCATGAACTTCTGTCTTGACACAATTTACAAAATCAGTTCGTGAATGTGTTTGCTGAGCCGCAGCCTCGGCCTGTCAGACCCACAGACGACATTGAGTGTTTTCCTCTTCTCCTGTGATCAGGCCCCCGGGGATTACTGCATTAATAAAACGTCCTAGACAATTTGTCCCTGCAAACTGCAGATGTCTATGATGTTACACGGCCGTCCACGAGTGGACACGGACAGAAGAGGGCCCATGTGCAAGAACATTATGCGGGCCCTCTACAGTCCAGCAGGTCATCAGAATGAACCTGCTTTATAGGCAAGATTTGGCCCGCTTACCTTTAGAGCTCCTATTGCACCAACTGTATGTCCGCCCCTGCTGATGGTTCTTTATCGAGGAACATCCTGAAGGACAACAGAAGTCTGGGTTGGGGGCTAATCTTCTCACATGTGTCTAGAAATAAAAATGTTGGCTTCCAAAAGAATATCTACCATATAACCCAGAAATAATCTGTTTTGGGGTTTGTCTCCCTCTTGATGGCCCACGGGACTGTTTATGTCATGGTGGTACTTGGATCTTCTTGTTAAAGGGTTATTCCAAACATTGAAAGTTATCACCTTTGGCAGGATCAATGATGGACCCAGAGACCATTTCCCGAAAACAGCCACATAGTTACTCACACGTGTCTCACTATATCCGTTTGTCCACATTAGGTCCATATCGAATCTATTTATTATGTCTTTAAATATCCATTCATTTCAGTTTCTCTTTAAAAGTAGATTTTCTATTAAAGAGTTATTCCCAAAATTAAAAGTTATCCCCTTTCTTTACAACGAGAGATAGTTTACCAATCTCTGGTGATCTGACTACTGGGACCGCCAGCAATCCCAAGAATTGGGCTCTGCAGAGCTCCCATCTTGAATGGAGCACAGGTGCATATGCTCAACATCTGAACCTTCAGTGTTTGCTTGAAAAAGCCAAATACAGCTTTCTGGCGGAGGATAATCTCAGGAGAACAAAAGGATCAGAAGGCCAAAATTGGACATGTCAGATCCTTAAAGTGGTTGTCCGACCCCAAAATACCAATTTTCTTTTTAAGCTAATCTGTGCTGTATTGTTATATACAACACCCCTATACATTTTGTTTTTTTGTTTCTGCCTTTTGTTCCTCCTGAATTTCACTTAATTCCCTGAACCCTCTTTGTTTACCTGCGGTTCTACCAAACTTGACAGCAACCTGTGCTTTACTATCTAACCTTACAGCCAGAGCTGGCACCGCCCGGCCTCAGTGTCCAGCTCCGCCCTCTGCACACTCATTGGCTGTCAGTAATCTGCCCCTGCGCTGACCGCTGTCATCACTCCAGTATTCAACCAGTGGAGGAAAATACGTGTCAAATCTGCGCTGCTGAAAGATCCACTCAAGTATTGGAAATAACAGAGCAGCGTCCTCATCGGTGGAAAGCAGCACGCTCACTCCACTCCACATCCACAGTGGTGAAAAAAACTTCACATGTCTCCACATCACATCCACAGTGGTGGTAGAGCGTCAAATGACCCCACATCACATCCACAGTGGTGATAGAGCGTCAAATGACCCCACATCACATCCACAGTGGTGGTAGAGCATCACATGACCCCACATCACATCCACAGTGGTGGTAGAGCGTCAAATGACCCCACATCACATCCACAGTGGTGGTAGAGCGTTAAATGACCCCACATCACATCCACAGTGGTGATAGAGCATCACATGACCCCACATCACATCCACAGTGGTGGTAGAGCATCACATGACCCCACATCACATCCCCAGGGGTGGTAGAGCATCACATGACCCCACATCACATCCCCAGGGGTGGTAGAGCATCACATGACCTCACATCACATCCACAGTGGTGGTAGAGCGTCACATGACCCCACATCACATCCCCAGGGGTGGTAGAGCATCACATGTCCCCACATCACATTCACAGTGGTGGTAGAGCATCACATGTCCCCACATCACATTCACAGTAGTGGTAGAGCGTCACATGACCCCATATCACATCCACAGTGGTGGTAGAGCATCACATGACCCCACATCACATCCCCAGGGGTGGTAGAGCGTCACATGACCCCATATCACATCCACAGTGGTGGTACAGCATCACATGACCCCACATCACATCCACAGTGGTGGTACAGCATCACATGTCCCCACATCACATTCACAGTGGTGGTAGAGCGTCACATGACCCCATATCACATCCACAGTGGTGGTAGAGCATCACATGACCCCATATCACATCCACAGTGGTGGTAGAGCGTCACATGACCCCATATCACATCCACAGTGGTGGTACAGCATCACATGACCCCACATCACATCCACAGTGGTGGTAGAGCATCACATGTCCCCACATCACATTCACAGTGGTGGTAGAGCGTCACATGACCCCATATCACATCCACAGTGGTGGTAGAGCATCACATGACCCCACATCACATCCCCAGGGGTGGTAGAGCGTCACATGACCCCATATCACATCCACAGTGGTGGTACAGCATCAAATGACCCCACATCACATCCACAGTGGTGGTAGAGCATCACATGACCCCATATCACATCCACAGTGGTGGTAGAGCGTCACATGACCCCATATCACATCCACAGTGGTGGTACAGCATCACATGACCCCACATCACATCCACAGTGGTGGTAGAGCATCACATGTCCCCACATCACATTCACAGTGGTGGTAGAGCATCACATGACCCCACATCACATCCACAGTGGTGATAAGGCGTCACATGACCCCACATTACCCCCAACATACTCACCTATGTAGAAGCTTTTTCCTTCCTGATGTGTCCAATCAGCCGAGTCATTCCCCTGCTGCATGGGGAGGATGGAGCAGGAGGCAGGAGGGGGAGGGTCTGGTGGAGACTCAGGGGGTTAGGACTAGTGATGAGCGAATATACTTGTTGTGCGGGTTTTCCCGAGCACGCTCGGGTGATCTCCGGGTATTTATGACTGCTCGGTGATTTAGTTTTCCTTGCCTCAGCTGGATGATTTATGGCTTCTACCCAGCCTGAGTACATGTGGGGGTTGCCTTTTTGCTAGGGAATCCCCACATGTAATCAAGCTGTCTAGTAGCCGCAAATCATCTAGCTGCAGCAAGGAAAACTAAATCTCCGAGCAGTCATAAATACTCGGAGACCACCCGAGCGTGCTGGGGAAAACCCGAGCAAGGAGTATATTCGCTCATCACTAGTTAGGACTAGTCTCTGCCAAACAGGAAAACTATAATTAGTGGAGTGAGCAGCTCCTCCAGAATCAGGAGACGGCTGCTCACCAGACTAGGTGTGATATCTAGGACACCATGCAGAATGCTGACAGGGAGTATATTTCAAACTGTCAGCGTTCTGCACCCTAGGTACACACAGAAATTATACAGAAATCCCGGACAACCCCTTTAAGTCCCCCAACAATCATGTATCAGTGACCCCATACACATTAGGCTGTGGGCCAAACCCGTCAATATTGGCAGATTTGGCCGATTTCAGGATCTTGGTCACTTTGAGAAGAGTTAGACTGTAACGGCTAAAGGACATGGTCATAGAATCTGCTAAAGTATAAATGATCATATGGGGAGTCCCGGGCATACAGTGGTTAGCAACTAATAAATGTGCTCCAAGGAAAAATCACCGGTGGTGGGTAATGTTTGCCCAAGGCTCATTGATTTGTGTGTGGAACAAAGTCTGGTCCAATCCCACAAAAGAGTTACTATAGGAAGAATGACTGAAGAAGTTACTGCGGCAAGGCCAAAAAGATGTCAGGATATACAAATCATTGCAGCTGGTGGTGTATGGGGCGATGTACCTGTACACCAAGCAGACTGCCCATGATGAACCCTGTTCACCTACAATGAGCAAGTGAGCTTCAGAACGGGATAATGGAGCAATGGAATAAGGTGGCCTGGCTTGACGACTTGTGCAATACATCAAGTGGTTGGCCGGTACGTGCGCCAATCACTTGGAGAAGAGGTGGCACCAAGATGCACTATGGGAAGAAGACAAGCCAGGTAGCATGATGGAGCACTATTCTGTGGAGAAACATTGAGTCCCAGAATCATGTTGACATGACATCCACCTACCTATCCATTGTAGCAGCGGTATTCTTTAATGGCAGTGGCCTCCTTCAGAAGAATAATAACCCTGCAAAAACTCTTCAGGAATGGTCTGAGGAACATGACAAAGATCGAAGACACTTGTCTCCAAATCACGTCCATCTCAATGTTGGATGTGTTGGAAAGATTAGTCAGATCCGTGTATGCCACACCAAGCCACTTCCAGGACTTTTAGGACCTGTTAATGTCTTGTACCAGATTCAGCAGGACACCTACAGATGTCTTGTGTGGTTCATGCCTCGATGTGTCAGAACTGTTTTGGTACCACAATGGGCACCTACACAACATTAGGTGGTTTTAATGTTAAGACTGGTTGGTGAATGAGTTTCACTGGGATGAGATTTAATGACTATGAAGGAAAAACTGTTTTTTCAGGTCCTTGAGAAATGACAATAAAATGCTTGAACAACCATGTTTGAATCTTCAGGAGGGCATCAAATCTCCGAGAACACTGTTTTCTTCTCCTTGCTGAGTATTTCCAAGTCATTAAACCCTCGGCATGAAGGAACAGTAGTTGTTGAAAACTCTACGACAATATTTTTTTTCAACCTTTTCCAAGTACCAAAAGCATCTCCAAAAGCCTTTTCTGAAATCTCAGATGACGATGGTTGCACCCTGCTGGGAAACACACAGGCGAAGCTAAGATTTATAAAGACAGTCTAAGCTTTTTCAATGGCCTTCACTGAAGAGTTGTTTTAATTGTATAATCCTTCAAACTGAAGTAACCAGGTCACCCATCCATGCAGGGAAAAAAATGTTCAAAGCATCAGCCCTTGTAATCGCAAAATAAAAATCCACCAGGGAACATCTAAAGCCCTTGTTTCCTCTCCATGGACAACCCCAAAGAAGGTTCTAAACGCCCAAACCTTACAATTTGGCACCGAAGGAGCTAAGATGTTTAATTATTGTCATGGAGCTAGCAGAATAAGTGAATTTTACATAATTTATGATGCTACGCAGAACATGATGGGCACTTTACAATGGAGATTTATCACACTCGCTCCTTTATATTGGATCTAAATTCCACAACGCAGATTTAGCCCTTATACAATAAAGAAACGATGAAAGGAAGAAGAGTAAATTAGATATATTATGGATTGTCGTAGAGATGAGTTTGCCACTTAAAATGAGATGTAAGTAGGGTTGCAATATTCCAGGTCAATTCCTAAAATCTTATTTATAATGCCGGTGCTGCATTATGCAATGGATTGCATGGATCTTAAGTAGGTCTAGGGAAATGATGTTATAATCCACAACGGGCAATTTGTAAAAAACCAATGTGGAGCACAACAGAGGGCATCAGACCCAAGAGAAGGAAGCAGAGACCAGGACACCCGGGACAGGTGTGTGACACTTATTAGGAACTGTGCCAAAGAGTGCACATTCATGCAGTTGCATTTGACAGCGGAGGTGATGGCGGATATGTTGGGTTTTGTGGCGGCAGATGCATTATTATTAGGACATGCGCCAAAGAGGACACATTCATACCGATGCATCTGCCACCATACCACCCAAAATGCCAACCGCGATTCCAAGCTCGGTTACATTTTGACTGGCCACTCACCAGCAGCACACTCGACTTCATCCAGAAGACTGACACACGTAGTGAACACAGGCCTCAGTTCTTAGCAATAAAGCTAGGCAGGTTCATTCAATCAAACCCTACAGAGCTAGCATTTATCCTCGTCCTACCTGGTTCTGCTACATATCACCTCTCTTGTTACATATTCCAGGTGTTTTCATTTGTCTGCCCCATCACCTTTTGGGTGCGGCTTTTTATTCTACCCCCTTGATGGCGGTTCCTGCTGATGATAGTTTCTTTTGGATGTTCAGCCATTCTGCTATAGCTTAAAGCCAGTCAGTGAAAATCCAGCAAGGCTTATCTCCTTGCTGTTTCTGTTCTTTCTTTACTTTGTACCTACCTTCTATTTCTTTTTAGGAAATAGGCAGCATATAATACAACAGTACGTTCTTTATACTTTATTCTGAATTTCGGGGTTAACTTTACTCAATCTGGGATCTTTCCTTTTTTCAGCACACTCTCTTCTGTAGGTAATTTCCTCTCTGCTCTGCCCTCTGATTCTTTAAGAGGAACATGAAGCGCTGGACTGCCTTTCAGCTAGTTTACATCCAAGCTGCCATCTTCTAGTCTGTGCTTAGGGCTATCTCTGCTCATGCAGGAACCTTTAGGACTGTTGGTAAAGATCTCTAGTCTGTACAGGAACCAGCAGGGTCACTTGTAGTTTTTGGTTTATCTATTTTCCTGAGTGAGTTGTTGCACAATCATAATAACGTCTTTGACCGCTCCCACTTCGTGGTATATGGAACAACAGTCTGCGTGTATGTCGACCTGAGCCATGGGATAGTTCTTGCCATCGCCATCGATAAACCTTACCCACACTCCAGGGACTATGACATGCGGAAGTGTGGACTGTCCCAGGGTCACCAAACTTCCAGAGTCCTGAACTCCCCTCACTTGGACAACGTTCCACAGTCACCTGTCATTGTTGAGGTCCCTTGCCAGGATAAGGAACAACACTGCAGAGCAGGCAAAGTAGGAGTTGCGCTGGCAAGTGCTGCTGTCCACTGGTCTCCAACAGTGAACCCTGGTTCTCCTCCGTAAAACTCAACTTATAGAGATGGCTCCCATCTCTCAGGGCTCCCCTGTGCTGCACAAGTGATGCCATAAAATTGCAATAATGTCACCTTCCAGCAGGACAGCTCCTTCATGCTTTCAGACCATGTCTACAACGCTGTAGCTGCTTTTACATAGGATATTTCAGTCTTTACACTGCAATCGCCTGTGTTCTCTGGGGCTTCCACCCTCATTTCAACCACCATTTGCAGAGTTTCGCCCTTGAGCCAATACACCACACTGTGCACGTGCTGATGCAAAAACGATGTTTTTAGAGATCAGTGGGCGTCTTGGGAACAGGACCCCCCACCGATCAGCAGCACTTTGTAGTCTCTATACAATATATAAAGTGTATGAAATGCATACAATTCTTGGCTTTTCGTTCCTCCTTACTCACATATGAAGTAATGAAAATGTGGTGACTTATTTAGCCACAGAGACCCGCCATGGTAAATGCTAAATATTGTGCAACGTGGATTTAAATTCAGTTAAAATATTGGTTTTTAATGGTAGAAAGTCATCATAAATGTTGAGTTTCGCCCTCGTATTCGGCACTGATGAGGTGAAGGCTCTGCTGGAAGCGGTTATCCCTTACAAATCTCTTTCTGTTTTGCTGGCAGCAGGGGCTCGCAGTTTTTAGACAACATAGAAAAAAATTGCACTATGAAAAAGAAATAACATCACCATCTGGACCTCTTCCAAAAATATTAAGTGCAGGAAAATGCACTTAGAAGACATTTTATGAAGTTAATAGTTTTCCATGAAAGCGTTTTCCCTCTTCTGGAATCTTGTTTCCATGTACGTGGTCATGCAGACCTCACATTCAGACACAACTTCTCGTCTGTCATCCAAGACAATGTGTGTTCACTATAATCAGGTCCGTCTATATCCTACAACTTTTGTATCCCCCCTCATAAAGTAATGGATCTTCAATATGGCCACTAGTATATTCTATCCTCGTCAAAGCCTAAAGCCACCAAAAACATGCAGAGATTGAACAAATATAATTATCGTTGTTCACTTCAAGCACAAGAAATCTGAAGATCACCCAATGGAGATTGGATCCACTGCCAATGCAAGTCTAGTTTGGTAGATGGATAATTTAAATGGTCCCGGAACTTTCAGACTTGACTTCATTTGATAGATCATGTGATAAAGACAATCTGCAAACCACAATAAAATAAAATGATGTAATCTTGATGTCCTATGGCTGTTGACAAGTTCAATGCACCTCTACAGAGATGCCAGGATGGATTACATGAACTGGGTTAGATTTTTGTCACTCTACAGGAAGTGGGGCAGGTCATTGTCACTCTACAGGAAGTAGGGGTCGGTCTTTATCACTCTACAAGAAGTGGGTTGGATCTTTGTCACTTTATAGGAGAGGGGCGGGTTATTGTCACTCTACAGGAAGTATGGGTGGGCCTTTATCACTTTATGAGAAGTGGGTTGGATCTTTGTCACTCTACAGGAAGTGTGCCGGGTCATTGTCACTCTACAGGAAGTGAGGGTAGGTCTTTGTCACTCTACAGGAAGTGGGTTGGATCTTTGTCACTTTACAGGAAGTGGGGGTGGTTCTTTGTCATGCTACAGGAAGTGAAGTGGGTCTTTTGTCACGCTACAGAAAGTGGGGCAGTGTTTCCAATTCCAGTCCTCAAGAGCCACCAACAGATCATGTTTTCAGGATTTCCTTAGTACCACACAGATGATAATTTTCTCATCTCAGCAATACTAAGGAAATCCTGAAAACATGATCTGATGGTGGCTCTTGAGGACTGGAGTTGGGGAACACTGCTCTACACAAAGTAGCGGTGGGTCTTTTGTCATGTTAAAGGAAGTGGGGTGGGTCTTTGTTGCTCTACATGAAGTGGTGTGGGTCTTTGTCTCTTTACAGGAAGTGGGGAGTGGTCTTTGTCTCTCTACAGAAATTGACGGTGGGTCTTTGTCACTCTACAGGAAGTGAAGGCAGATTTTTGTCACTCTACAGGAAGTGGGGTGGGGTTTTTGCCTTTCTACAGGAAATAAGAGTAGGTTTGCATCACTTTGTGCTTGATCTCCTGCCGGTCAAAGTGGACCGAAGCAGAAAACAGAGGCGGAGTTGCAGTTCTAAACAAGCAAAGCATTAAATTATGGCAGCCACCGTCCATGCTGGGAAGTGAGGGGAAAGTAAGTTACAGTACCTATAGTGCAGGAGAAGGCTCTGATGAAGAATCACCCAATCAAAAAATATTGAACGCAAAGTCACAGAACATAAGAATCGAGAGACTGTTACTGGACATATTAGACAAGTATGTGCACCAAAAGCTTCCAACAATCATGCTACCAGGTGCTGAGGCAGCAAGACGCACACCGAAATAGCAGAGCTTCGAACACTGCAGCTCAGAATACATCCACTTCAATGAGAGCTGAGCTACAGTACCTGAGAGCAGCCAGTACACAGTGTACATCGCTATGATGCTCCGGTCCCGTACACTGTGTATTTCCGGTGGCTGTGGGACCAACAATCTGATATTAATGAGATATCCTAAGTATAGGTCTTCAATATCTTAGCTCTGGACAACCCCTTTAAGCCGAATAGCAAATGCTATAAGAGGCATACTATAATGGGCAGATTCTCAGCTCATCACTGGTATTCTATAGAGTTAATCTTAATGTTTTTCTCAGCTTCTTTGGTTAAACTGCAATAGCTACTAAAATGTCCTTGGACGGGATACAAGAAAATCGAAGCATTTGTTCCACTGCAGATAGAAGCATAATAGCATCTAATATTGTGCAGGTCTGTATGGTTTTCATTATTTCCAAACATTTACTTCCTCTATAAATCTGTTGAGGCATCTGATTATAATTTGCATCATTTTTGGGGGGAGCTAGATTGAACTTTTTGCAGGCGGTCACGTGATGAACGTCCTCGGCATGACACATTTTTGAGGGTGTGCACATTACTTTCTGGGATGTTTGGAATTCCTTCAGTAGTTTATTCCAACCTCGCACACCATCAATCTTTACAGTTTGGGTTTTGATCTGTTCTTCATCGAAAAGGGCATCCTTGGAGCATCTTCTTGGGTTTCAGTTCAAAGATTTCAGAAATTGTTTTCATCTTGCAGCTTCTTCGTCGGAGACGAGAACAATATAGATACCAAAAGTTTAATAAGAAGTAAAGGCCAAACATGTGTAGAGCGACAACGAGCTCATGGAATTCTGGAGGGTTGTCATGGACCAAACTTACACATCGAGGTAAAAAACGAGAGACGAGAGGGGGGAGAGGAGGGAGATGCAGCTTCAGTATCTATCTCAGTGTGCAATGACCGCAGTGACCTCATAATATTTGACCAGTTGGTATTTTTATATACTTTTGATGACTGAGTAATATACAAGTATATATCAGACAGGTGGTTGTAACCTTTAGACTTGGGCTCATCACTTTTATCCTGGTCATGTCGTCTGGAGTATCCTTATTACTTCCTGAAAACTGAACAGCCCCCTATGTCATAGAGAAGGGTGAAGACAAATTATAGGGTTTGTCTGGTTTAATTTTTTTTATCCCGTTGGCTTCTTGTACTTAAAATTAAACTCAGCAGTACTCACCTAGAGCCAACTCTCTGCTGCTTCCTCCGGTCTCCGTTGACATCATGTGAAGTCTACAGGCAATCACTGGACTCATGATGTGAATACTGCTGATCCCAGTGATTGGCTGCAGTGGTCATATGATGTCAACATGCTGTCACCACTGCAGACGTGACAATGAAAATCATTAACTTAGTATTTGCTTACAGCAGGGTATATGCTCATTTTGTTTCCATCTTAGGTTTTGTCTGTTAAATGGACTGTATGAACATGCTCCTATGCATTGCATGTATACCAACTTATACTCTGGCTCAGACTTTTGGTTTTGCTCGAATTTGTTGTACAAAGAGGTGTGTGGCTCCCCCTTATATACAGTGCCTTGCAAAAGTATTCGGCCCCCTGGAACTTTTCAACCTTTTCCCACATATCATGCTTCAAACATAAAGATACCAAATGTAATTTTTTGGTGAAGAATCAACAAGTGGAACATAATTGTGAAGTAGAACGAAATTTATTGGTCATTTTAAGTTTTTGTGGAAATTCAAAAACTGAAAAGTGGGGCGTGCAATATTATCGGCCTCTTTAACTTAATACTTTGTTGCACCACCTTTTGCTGCGATTACAGCTGTAAGTTTCTTGGGGTATGTCTCTATCAGTTTTGGACATCGAGAGACTGAACTTCTCGCCCATTCTTCCTTGGTAAACAGCTCGAGCTCAGTGAGGTTTGATGGAGATCGTTTGTGAACAGCAGTTTTCAGCTCTTTCCACAGATTCTTGATTGGATTGAGGTCTGGACTTTGATTTGGCCGTTCTAACACCTGGATACATTTATTTGTGAACAATTCCATTGTAGATTTTGCTTTATGTTTGGGATCATTGTCTTGTTGGAAGACAAATCTACGTCCCAGTCTCAGGTCTTTTGCAGACTCCAACAGGTTTTCGTCAAGAATGGTAATGTATTTGGCTCCATCTTCCCATCAATTTTAACCATCTTCCCTATCCCTGCTGAAGAAAAGCAGGCCCAAACCATGATGCTGCCACCACCATGTTTGACAGTGGGGATGGTGTGTTCAGGGTGATGAGCTGTGTTGCCTTTACGCCAAACATATCATTTGGCATTGTTGCCAAAATGTTCAATTTTGGTTTCATCTGACCAGAGCACCTTCTCCACATGTTTGGTGTCTCCCAGGTGGCTTGTTGCAAACTTTAAGCGTCACTTTTTATGGATATCTTTGAAAAATGGCTTTCTTCTTGCCACTCTTCCATAAACGCCAGATTTGTGCAGTGTACGACTGATTGTTGTTCTATGGACAGACTATCCCACCTCAGCTGTAGATCTCTGCAATTCATCCAGAGTGATCATGGGCCTCTTGGCTGCATCCCTGATAAGTCTTCTCCTTGTTTGAGATGAAAGTTTAGAGGGACGGCCGGGTCTTGGTAGATTTGCAGTGGTGTGGTATGATACTCCTTCCATTTCAATATGATCGCTTGCACAGTACTCCTTGGGATGTTTACAGTTTTGGAAATCATTTTGTATCCAAATCCGGGTTTAAACTTCTCCACAACAGTATCACGGACCTGCCTGTTGTGTTCCTTGGTCTTCATGATGCTCTCTGACAGAACCCTGAGACTATCACAGAGCAGGTGCATTTATACGGAGACGATTACACACAGGTGGATTATATTTATCATCATTAGGCATTTAGGACAACATTGGATCATTCAGAGATCCACAATGAACTTCTGGAGTGAGTTTGCTGCACTGAAAGTAAAGGGGCCGAATAATATTGCACGCCCCACTTTTCAGTTTTTGAATTTCCACACAAATGTAAAATAACCAATAAATTTGTTTCAACTTCACAATTGTGTTCTACTTGTTGTTGATTTTTCACCAAAAATTTACATTTGGTATCTTTAGGTTTGAAGCATGATATGTGGGAAAAGGTTGAAAAGTTCAAGGGAGCCGAATACTTTCGCAAGGCACTGTTAGCTTCCCATGGTTGGGTGCCTGAACAGTAGGGCTCCGGGCCTACTCTGACCCCATCTACATTGAGGTCATCTGACAGGAGTTGAGGTTTTAATACAAGCGGATAGGACCATCCCGATTGAGGAGCACCTTCTCACGGTGGGATGACTTTTATGCCTTTTTTTCTGTATCAAAAACAGTGCTTCCCAAGTACCCTTCACTTACTTACAGCTCTTGCATTCTGATTTTTGTTGCTCAACTTTGGATTTACATTTGACCTGGCGTTTGCCTAGCCCTTTTGTGGAGATTCGCTACCTTCTTGTAATTCTTACCCCTAACTGTCACCTGACTACATCTTTGTCTCACCCCTCTATGATGTACCCTCCTTGATTTTGACCTAAGACCTCTTAACTACCCAGCCTCATAGCTTATACGTGAGTAGCTAGCGTCACAATACAATTAACTCATACATTTGTCTTTTTCGCCAGTATGGATCATGCTCACACGCTCAGTGACCAGATGGCGAATCTGGGTCAGAAAATTTGTTTGATGAAAACTTCCCTTAGCGCTTTACTGATGGCAGTGGCTGTCAGTATATTTGTGTAGCGCCCCCACCGCCGCAGGGCCGAGGGGTACCCGGTACCGGGCCTCTGAGTCTCTGCTCTGGGGTTGTCACGGTGGCTAGGCCCCGGTCCGTGACCCTGCCGTGGGGCGCACAGTGAATAGGTAGGTAGAATGGGTAGATGTAGATGGTGGTGACGGTAATGGTGCAGTTGTGGGGTGCAGGTCGCGGTAAATAACGAGGACACCAGGTTGCAGTCTCTTTACCTCTTTACTGAAGATCTCTGGGTCCTCAGTCCGGAATACGGTTCACCAGGCTGCGCAAGTCCGGCCGGTCCAATGGCACCTCCAGAGTTCTCTTCACAGGTGGAAATCTGCGCCTTCCCCCTAGCGCTATGTGTTGTGGTCCTTCCCTGCTGTGCTTACGGAAAGTACCCCACAACTGTTGTGTCTGTTTCTTAAGTTCCCTCACAACTCGATTAGATGATGTTCTGCTAATCCTCCGTCCCTCCCTGATGTTCTGGTTGGGACGGCACCCGTTTGACGGGTAGGCTCGGAGCTCTTCCGGGACCCTAGAGTCGCCCCTCTCCACAAGTTGCCCCCCAAGACTGCATAGGTGATTTGAGTTAGACAGCCCGCCTTAGACTGACTGTCCTGCCGCTGTTTAGAGTATTGCTTGAAGCTGGATATTATAATACTCCCTCGGTGTTCCGGCCACCGGTTATGCGCCTCAGTAGGATGTTGCTTTGGTCTTACAGCACGACTCCTACTGGTATTCTCCTATTGCTATGATCTCGTTTCTCAGCACAATCTATCTCGCTTCTGATCCTTTCTTGGGCACCGCCGCTATCCTGAGCAGGCACGGTCCCGTCACGTTCGTTCAAGTTGCCAAGCCTCTGTCAGGATCCCACCCCTGACAGAGACCCTACTGTATCTTCCCCCACAACACCCTCTGCCACAAGGTGTTGCCTGGTTCCAACCCAGTCAGCTTCTGATCTAACTTCCTGCCTGACCCCCAGTTTACCCACTATGGTGGGGAGTGGCCTAGTGAATAGAACCCTTAGCTCCCCCCGGAGGCCCGGCTGTGAAATGTATTGGTGTCTGTGATACCTGATCAGATGAACTCCTTCAGTGCCATCAGACGTACCATAGCTCCCCATAGTGGCGGAGCATCAGTACTGCAACGACCAGGACTCTGGGGCGCTGCATTTGTATGTGCAGTTGGTTTCTCCCAAACCAGTAATGGCCCTTCCTCACAAATTTTCAGGGGAGAAAGACCTGTTCAAGGTATTCAGGGAGAGCTATAGGCTGTTTTTTACCTTGCGACTCCGTTCATTAGGGAATGAGTCCCTGCGGGTGGGAATAATTATGTCCACACTGTGAGAGGGTCCTCAGACTTTGCCATTTTCTTTGTCACCTCAAGCCCCAGAATGGTCATCTGTTGACATTTTTTTGGTGCCTTAGGGTTAATCTAGAATCCAGGCCGTGGAGGCAAAGATCATGAACCTGACATAGGTGGGTCGCACCGCTGAGGACAATAGTACAGAGTTCCGGCAATTATCCACTGACGTTCTGTGCAACGATGCAGCTCTCAGGTGTCAGTTTCACCAAGGTCTTTCAGATACACTTAAGGACACCTTGGCTCTGTATACTGAACCCTGTTCTTTAGGGAAGCTCATGATTCAGGCCATTTGGGTGGATCGCAGGATTGGGGAGAGGCGTGATAACCAACACAAATTTTCAGTTATTTTCCTCTAATCTGTCCACCTACCTGAGACAGAACTGATAACGTTCTGAGAGCTGGCAGCTCCAACTTCTAAGAGAAGATGTCAGCGCGATCTTGGACTCTGCCTATACTGTGGTCACCCTGGACATTTTCTCAAAGACTGCTCGATACACCATCAAGCAAGCAGTTGGGAAAACACCCAAGACTGGGTGATTGTCGAGGTCACCCAGACTTCCAGGTACGTACCCTTTACTACTCAGAAAAAAGTACTGCTTAACGTGGAACTACTTTTCCAAAACCAGTCATTATCAGCCATATCTTTCATTGATTGTGAGCCTGCTGCCAACTTAATCGATTCACCACTGGCCCTGAGATTAGGATTAGGGACAGTTATATTGAAAGGACCCATTCAAATTGTTCCCATTGACAAGGCAGCTTTACTCCAAAACCTCGTCCAGCTGGTAAAAGTGGAATTCACACTTAAGGTGGGAACACTTCACTCTGGCTCCATCTACTGCTATGTTTTGGATAATTTGCCTGCGGGGTTGGTGTTGGGGTTTCCATGGCTGCAAATCCATAATCCAGTTATTGATTGCTGACGGTAGGATATTGTCAATTGGAGTTCCTACTGTCATAAGAGATGTCTTAGTTCTGTACAAATTTGCTCCGTAAGTCTGGAGGGTCTTCCGGGGGAACCTGAAAGACTTCGGAGATGTAGAGAGATGTACATATTAACTTCCCATCCATCATCCTTATGACTGCAATATTAATCTTGTCCCTAATGCCAAATTACCTAAAGCTTGCCTGTGTAATTTATTGGGCTCTGAATGTATCGCCATGAAAGAATATGTAAATTAAAGTTTACAGAAGGGTCATATCCGTCCTTCCTCCTCACCTGTAGATGTTGGGTTCTTCTTTGTTAAAAAGAAAGATGGGGTCTCCGCTCTTACCTCAATTTCCGTGAGTTAACCAAATTTACTGTTAAAAGATACGTACTCACTTCCACTTATCCCCTACACATATAGTCAGCTTATGGGGGCAAAATGGTTTTCTAAACAAGATCTTAGAGGGGCTTATAATTTGATACGCAGGAAGGGTTATGAGTGGAAAACTGTATTTTTAACATATTTGAAAAACTTGTCATGCTTTTTGAGTTAACCAATGAGCCAGCTGTTTTTCAAAACTTTATGAAAGATATCTTTACTGATTGTATTGGAAGGTTCATTGTGGTAGACCTTGATGACAGTCTAATTTTCCCCCCTGATCAAGATTTGCACTATAAACATGTCCAGTTTGTTTTACCAAAGCTTAGGGAAAATTCTTTGCTTGCTAAAAATGTGAGAAATGTACTTTTTCTGTTCAAGAAATATCGCTCCTACGGTTCATTGTATCGACTGAAAGGTTTAAGATGGAAACCTGGGAAGGTACAGGCCAAATTTGTTTGGGTTCAAACTTGCGACCTTTAAGCATTGCAACTTTTTTTTAGGATTTGCCAATTACTATAGAAAGTTTATTAGGTTTTTTGCAGATCATTAAGCCTCTTACTGATCTCACATTTAAGTTGTCGGATCTTGAGGTTTGGTTGTTGGATGCCATTGGGGCCTTTAATAAATGAAAGCGTGTTTAATGCCCACTCCTATTTTAATCCAGCTAGATCTCCAGAAACTGTTCATTGTGGAGGTGGATGCTTCAGAGCTCGGAGTAGGGGCTGTATTAGGCCGGGATCACACATGCGAGAAACACGTCCGTGTCTCGCATGTGAAACCCAAGCTCTGGCGCCGGCACTTGGGAGCGGAGCGTGCAGCTCCATGTGTTCCTATGCGGCCGCACGCTCCGCTCCACAGTGCCGGCGCCAGAGCTTCGGTTTCACATGCGAGACACGGACGTGTTTCTCACATGTGTGATCCCGGCCTTATCTCAAGGTTCCAAAACTTTGAACAACTTGCAGACATGTGCATTTTTCTCTAGTAAATTTTCGTTCACTGAGAGAAATTATGATGTTGGGAATCGCAATCTGCTCGCTGTCAAACTAGCTTTTGAAGAATGGAGATATTTTTTGGAGGGACCTATTCATCAGGTCACTGTGGTGACAGATCATAAAAATGTAGCTTATATTGAATCAACTAAACGGTTAACCCCAAGACAGGCCTTGAAAAATAAGGACCCCAAGATGGTCCTTATTTTTTTCTAGATTCCAATTTTTTATCACGTTCAGGAAGGAGTCCATGAATGTGAAGGTTGTCATGCATCCTTTATTCAGCTTCTCCTCCAGAACCTCCATCCTCTCTCACAGTATTATGGTTTCTATGGCATCCTCAGAGTTGGAAGAGGAAATCCATAAAGCCCAGCTGTTGGCTCCTTCTGCTACTCCAGGTTTCAAACGTACCTAACATTACGTCCCTTGTGGGAGTTTCATAATTCCGTCTTGAGTAGTTATCCAGGGGGTCACAGCTACACAGAAAGCTAGTGCTAGGCTTTTTGGGTTCCGGCTCAGTCCATGAAGGCTGATTGTCTGGTGAAGGTCTTCCATTTTAGGTTTCCAGTGAAACCTGGGGGTCCTTGCTCCTCCCTAGAAGAGGGGGTACTGTCACGATTGCACCTATCAGTGTATCTAAGCTGTCAGTATGGTGGACAGCTTAGCAGTGCAATCGAGTTCTGGGGTGTGCTGAGATGTCGGTGTCTAGAGTGACAGTTTAAACATCCAATCTGGACCGGAGTGTGCCGGGACTTCATCCACGTGTCTCCTGTTCAGAGTAATTATCTGGCTACTTAGCCAACTTTCTGCCTATATTACTGCAAATTGTAGCTTTGCTCAAGAGGTATGTGTGTGCACTGTGCTTCTAGTCTTGTATTCTGATCTTTGTTGCTTGACCTTGGATTTGCCTTTGACCTGGCACTTGCCTAGCTCTTTTGTCGTGATCCGCTACCTTCTTAAAATTCTGATCTTGGACCGTTTCCTGACTACACCTTTGTCTCACCCCTCTATGACGTACCCTCCTGGCTTTTGACCTTGGACCTCTTGACTACCCAGCCTCATGGCTTATTCGTGAGTAGCGACTATTGTCACACGTGCATTCTTTTTGGAATCCATGAAAAAAAACATCTCTGTATGCCGTTGTATAAAATTGGAGGCACAAAAAGTTATGGTTTATATGTTACCATGTTATGTATCCAAACTATATAGGTCTGTGATATTGCTGTCTGCATGATGACTATATCTAATTAGTTACAGTCACATCCTGTCCCTTATTCCCTAAACATAAATTAAATAAAACATCCAAAAAACAGTCTAAAAATTATTCCCCACCCCACAAAAATGCAAAGAAAAATGACACCGCACACCATGTCTGGTTTTTATCAAGGACAATGAATATGTTTTAATATTTAAAATTTGAACAGCAAAATGATGTTGAACACCCTGCAGATAGCACAAGATATGCAGTTCCAAGCATAAGAAAAGCGAAACGCGCGTGTCCAGGTACAACTACGCACAAACTACTTCCAATACTTGTTCTGTAGTTCAGCCCTGTCCTCTGGATGAGGAGGCAAGGGAAGACCCCATGGAGAAAAAGCAGCAATGACCATTTCCTTTCACTCTTACATTAAAAATGAAAGCAGGTTAAATATCTCAAGTCACAGAGCATAGAACAATTCACGATTTGATGCTGATAAAACAGAACGGCACCATTTGCAAGTTAAGTTTTTAACATCTACTTGAAATTCAACTATCTAAGAACTACTGTACATCATCATGTCATGAAACTCTAGATCAGGGATTTGGTTCCAGCATGGTCATTGTAATTAGAGGTAGGACTCATGTTAACGAGCCACCTCCAAGTATCTACTGAGTAAGAAGCTGGAGCTCAGGAGAAATTCAAGCCTTAGGAATGAGTTTATGAAGGATGGGGCATGTTAACTTGGCCAGCAGTTGTTTCTTGACTTTTCGAGACTAGGGCCACCATGAGAGTTTGATGTTCTACTGTGGAGGTCAACTTGTGTCATGTTCACAGTTGTTGCAGAAGCTCAAAGTATCCGTGATTGTTGCTTTCCATATCCATCCTAATCAGCCAAAATCATACACCAACTCAAAAATGTTTATACTGGTGTATGAAAAAATTGGTTGGATGAAATAATGACATGGTCAATAGGCAATATTTATGTGGGAATGGTCAAGTTTGACCCAATTTTAGAATGAAGATTATTTATGAGTAGATATGTGTAGAACAAGATCTTTCAGAATAGGGGCTAAAGTGTATTTAAAAAGAAGTTATTCCCATATAGGGTATAAGGCGCTGATTGTTGGAGTCTGACAGCTGGGACCATCAGCTATCCTGAGATCAAGGTCATGAATCCCCGAAAACAAGGCTCTACATACCTATCCAGAATGGAGCAGAGATGCGCATGCTCAACTTTCTGTCCGTTCATTGTCTATACGACAAGGCATTAGAGTGAAGGTCGAGCATGTGCACTTCTGCTGCATTCAGGAACATGACCCATGCCTTCAAGTAAGCCTATCTACACCCAATGAGCTGGTACATTTTTTGCTCTTTGGAAATTCAGGTCAGGGTTGCAAAGTCTTGTAATCAGGAATCCATAGACTTAATCTCGCGGTTGCAGGGGGGTCCCAGTGATCAGCAAGATATCCTCAATCCTAAATAGGGGATAACTTTTTTTTTAGGGGGTGGGGGGAATAACCCTTTAAAGCATGTCTTTTTTTTTTTTAAACCTTTTTTTCACGCTACTACAAGAAATTTTTCTTAAAATTATTATAGATTTTAAAAGTCAAGCAACGAAAAAAAATTCTATTTGTAGAAAACAATTAAAAAAGTTAAAACTTGGCATCAAATTTTTAGGCACATTGGATACCTTGGATTTGTCAAATTGTGCCATAATGTAATATACGATACCTAGATTTAGAAAGCGTAACAAGGAATAAATCATGAGGTTCTGCTGCAATTGTGACACCTCTGGTGATATAAAGAAGACATAAGTTTACCGAAGAGATATATGTATTTTGGGAAGTGACGTATTAGCTTTGCCCTAATGATAACTCCACCTAAAATTAAAAGCTTTTTTTCCCCGTGGTAATGAGCAATAGATGGAATAGACATCTTGAACTTAAGGGTTGTCTGGCGAAAAACAAGTCATCACGTATCTACAAGGTGATCACTTACTACTTACTGCAAGTTCACAGGCAGTGAAATTACCTATTTTTCCCCAAAAATTTTAAAAGTTTGAAAATTAACATTTACTAGATGATTTTTTGGACTCCCACAATTAACTTTCCATTTTTTTTTTACACCAAGTCAAACTGCGGAGGCCTCTTGGTTGACGGTGGAAATGTCTTAAGATTTTTAAAACAAGAAAATTTTGAAACTTTTGGGTTGTGTACAATAAAATATTGAAATAGGATTCACTTCCCCTGTCCCAATTCATCTAGTTTCGAACATTTTGGGAGGAGTTATTACTAAGTTATGGTAAGAAAAGGATGTGACATAGTAAGGGACGAGTGGCGTTGACCACCTCTCAAATCGATGCCAACATTGAAGAGATGAAAATCTTTGACTCTTAAAATAAGACTTGTGACTCGCAAAAAATACCTGGTCGTTCTGGAAGCTTATTGCTTACCGATTAGATTGTCAAAAGCCCGATTACCTGAATCCTTAAAGACTAATTTATGTCCTGAAATCAGATGCTAAAATACTGTTATGAAGAAATTATGACTTTTTTAGTGGCTAAAATGACAAAAAATTCAAAAATACTGGATTCAGTTTCGTGATATTGAGATTTTTGGACATTGGTCTAATACTGTACCATTTACAGAATTACTGCATAACATACTAATATTTTTGGACACTGATAGCTACCTTGGAAGATTCTGTTAACCAGTGGGGGGGAAGTCATAGTAAAAAATAAAAATAAAAAATTTCGACTTGATTCCCACATCAGAATAAGAATGTGCTTAAACTTTGGTAAATAATTTCTTAACTACTACATAATGTTGCCTGAAGTCAACTTGTTGCATAAATGTATGCATATATCTATAGATACATATATATATATTTTTTTATTATTATTTTTAAAGAAAAAAGTAAAATAATTTCTGTAAGGTGCTAAACTCATACCTGCCAAACACAACTTTTTTGTTCTGGATGGAGAAAGTTTTTTTTACATTTGTACTATTGCTTCACCACTGAAATCTGAAAATTACATTCCAAAGTATAAATTACACAGTTTGGAAAAGTTTAAGCCAACCAGAATTTTTTTTTTTTCCATTTATGAGCTCGGCATGCAGGTCCAATATATCCATATTTCTAAAACATAGAGACTCATTTGATATTACAAAATACAAAAATAGTTTATCAGAACTTTCATTTACATTCCATTTACAAATGAGTGCTTAAATAACTTAAAAGTTTAGCCTTATCTCATCATTAAAAGACTTGAAAATAATACTAGTGCTCCAAAAAACAAAAAAAAAAGCACGTAGTTTGTAGTACGAGGATGGGGGGTCAAGCAGCATACTGTACATCTGGGTACGGCATACATTCAAAAGTAGAGTTTACGCTCTAGATGAAACAAAAGCAAGGCAGTATTTTTTTTTTTAATTATTTTTGGCGGACTGAACTATCGAGGAAATAAAGTGAAATGTGCAATAAAACCCAATATTCACTATATCTACAATCATGACTATTTTACCAAACCCGTCTCATCAATCAGTCTTAGGTCGTTCATACTCAAGGACAAGGTCTGAGTAGGGGAAGGTTTGTACAAGGTCTTCATTTGCTGTTGCTATAAAACAATATGGTTCAAATAGTGGACCGGCCCACTGGGTTATATAATTTACATAGTAGAGATGTTGTTTTATGGGTCAACACTAGGAAATGATACAATTTTTGCTCTTCCTCCTTTTCCTGCTATGTAGTTGTCCTCGTCCACCCAAAGTGGAAGACTTGGGTATGCCGGCAGAGCATTGACCATACTGATGGATAAGATCTTCACTGGTGACGTATCTCAGGCGGGTAGGCTGTGGAATTGGTTCTCCTAGGAAATATCCTTCATTGTCTGACTCTGAAGAAGAAGAACACGTGGAACACCAATCGTATTCATTTAATTGTGCCCCCCAGCGTTCACAGAGGTGGTTCTGTAAAGCAAGATCGGAAGCAGTCCTTTGATACCGGTTGTACATTTCTCTTCTGGCAACTTGATCCATCTGATCACGTCCTCCTCTTTGTTGCATTAATCGTTCATAGTCCTCCCTGGCTCTCAAAAGTGGTTTATCTTTCATCTTACTACACTGTTCTGTAGCCAGGTGGAGAGCATTGTCAGAACGAGATCGCCTGGACTTCCTTTGCCTATGATGACGATAATGTTGATCGTTATCTCGCGATTGGGTTCTTCTCCTTGTCCTTTCACTCATGGGTGTTATCTTCACACTACCCTGGCCAGTCATGTCATTCATACCATCATCAAACTGAAATGACTGGTGCATTCTCCCATGGGTAGCCAGATCCCGGTACTTGACAGGTTTGGCTAGATCACCAAGATTGTGGGCCATATCTTGATACTGTTGTGCAGAAAGAAGACTACGCACCGATTCTACACTTCGGAATTGAGAAGAAGAGTTAAGCGTTCCCATGTTGCTCAGTTTTTCTGAAACGTTCATTCCAGAGTCTTTGCTCAAATCTGGCATTGAAAACCGAGAGAGATGCTCCTGACGTTTAGGGCCTCCATCCATGGATGCACCTTTAATAAAGAAGGACAATCATTAGTAGAAATTTGCATCAATACTTTTCAACAAAAATTATGTTTTTTTATATATATTTTTGTAAGTGGCAATCACATTTTGTGGTGATCTTTAAGAGTGGGTCAAGCGACCTTCCACCCCAATCAAAGTTCTGGTGGTGATGTGTTATTTTTGCATTTTGCAACGTGCATAAGAGGTACACGCCGGGAGAATTCTATCTTTAGCGGATGCCTCTGTGTCTTAAATAGGTTCTCATTGTAAAAATATACACAGTCTGCAATGCTATTCCATACAGCAAAAACAATATCCAATATAGTTCAGCCAACGTAGTCAGAAATTATACTCTATTTTGGCCAAAACTGGGTCAACAGGAGGCCAAGTTCTCTGAATAAGTGGTGCAATCTTAGATGATCAGACCAAGCAAAAAAATTTGTTGAACTCTTTGGCCAGATCATAAGACAATCTAATGAGTAAGAATATGAAATTCTGATGGAGCAAAGAGGGATCGAACATGTAGGATTTTAGCATGTCAAATCTTTTGGTCCGAGGTGGCAGAACTACAAGAATTCTAGTTTTGGTCAACCAGTACTGCTGGGCAAGATGGCTGACATACTAACTGGGTAAGGATTGGGAGGCAAAACAAATATTAACCTACACAGTTTGACTCAACAGAAACTAATAGACCGCCGTCAGCCAAACTATGGTTTGGCCAATAGTTCAGCTAACAGCTATCTCTCGACAGCAACAATAGGATCATCAGTCCAAAATTGGACATACTCATCTCCCCCCATCATGATTTGCCAGAGAAAAGTTGGGAGGCCCCCCATACACGTTAGACTGCTGGCCAAGTACGTCAATAGTAGAGGGGTTCGACCGATGTTGATCTAATATGCATGTCTTAAAGGGGTCTACTTTTTAAAATATTTAAGAACAGCTTCTAGACATTAGCCGAGCTACTTTTCGAAAGGAAGTACAAGTGTGTAAAAATGTATCCCGCACACTTGTAGCGTAACAAACAATTAGTAAATTTGTGATTAGGAGACCAAATGACGTCATGCCCAGACTTAATAATGAGAGACAATCCACAATGTGGAGATCACAGATGTAGCAGGAAGAGAGTGGCAAGGTTACGACAGACACTATACAGATGTTTCTTCCTGAGCACAATAAAAACCATTTCATTACAAAGCGAGGACCCACAGTGCAATCTAAAGTACTTTATAATGGAAAATAAACACCAAACTATACAGGACCCTGTGATTGCTTCCCGACAGTCATTAACGAAGGAATGTGCAGTACAACCATCTGAGCGGGGAGCTACATCCTCTCGGCAGTGAGCAGTCTCCTCTCCCCGGGGCGTATCGTTTCACCATGCAGCATATATGTCAATCACATTAGCCCACACATCTCAGCAAACGTCGGCTAGAGGTGTCGGCATTATTTTTCCTCCCATAGGACCATGTAACGCTATAAATTGGTACCAAACAATTCTTCGACTTCTTGCTCAGCGGTGTGATTTTCCATCATGCTAGTTAATTATACTCCGATTCTTAGGCCGCATACCTCTCCGGAGAGACGCTCTGACTAATAAAGGGGGCTTTTAGGTTGATTTTTCCCCCCACCCCAATAAGACGTCCATAAATCCGGGAGGTAATCTTACCCGATCCCGCATACGGCTTCTCAGCTCCTATTCAAAGCAGCCGCTAAACAATGTACGGAGTGATGGTCCTTCGCTCTGCACCCCGCCACTAATGGGTGTGTGGGGGATCGGACCTCCACCAATTTGATATTGATGATCTATCCCAATATCTAGCACACACAGCCCTTTAATTAGTAGGGTGCTGTTTCCCTGGAGTTTTCTGTAGTATTAATTCTAGATTTTCAGCAATCTAACAATTTAGAAATTTGATAATCACTCCATACTAGGTCCAATTAATGCAAATTTCTCTGTATATTCCAGTCCTTATTTA
This sequence comes from Ranitomeya variabilis, assembly GCF_051348905.1. Classification (NCBI taxonomy): domain Eukaryota; kingdom Metazoa; phylum Chordata; class Amphibia; order Anura; family Dendrobatidae; genus Ranitomeya; species Ranitomeya variabilis. Next base: position 195,638,932 of record NC_135239.1, read on the forward strand.
TTTATTTTTTATAACACTAACACAGTTCCTGGTTAAAAAGACAAAAACAACTCGATCAATGCGACCGATAACAAAATTGATATCGTCTATGCATCACTAAACCGAATTCTCAGGATCCCCAATTACAAGCCCCAGCAGAGACCAACTGTAAAGAGCATCTCCCCCTCTGGAGGACACAACATGTCCTTGCCTTACATATCCAGCCATTGATTTAAATGGGCATTGTTTAATTATTTTTTTCACCTGTAGTGGCGCTTAAGGGAAATGGTGCTGCCTCACAATTTACACCTGATCGATCGAGATCTCAGCAGCCGATCTTCGAGGAGCCCAATATCAAACCATAGATTGTATACAGCATATTGCATAAAATATGAATTAACTGCTTAAAAGGAGAGTCTACGACAGATGGGATCCTGACCTTAAAGGTGTTGTGACATTTTCTGATTAATTTTCAAAAATGACGTAAACGGCCATGTTTTGACACAGGCAATGCTTTCAAGGTCTCCTTGGGTCCCTGGATCAACTTTGAGGTGATCTCATTTTTAAGTTGGGAACAGTCATGTGACTTAACCATGTGACTGTGTGCCTGATTTTCTGTGCCAGTGTGAAGGAGAGAATGGCTAATTAAATCAATTATTAACCTTACATAAGCTAGTTCAGATGTGGTGTGGCAAGATGGCGCCTGCATCCTGGAACAACATCCTCGAAGAAATCCTTGGAATCGTTAAGATCTCACCTTAAGCGATCACCCCCACACCAGTACTAACAGTAACCGAAAGTGTGCAGCGCCTGTGCAGATACAGGTGGCAGAATTTCCTCTGTGACTATCTTAAGAGCCGCGATTGAGAAAGCCGATCCAGGGGCAGGAAATAGCAGTTTAGAGGGACTGTCAGCAGAAAATGACTGTTCAAACCAAGCACGGGCACTAAGTGCACCCTCAGCACCTTCCCACCTACTGGTTTTCCGTCTATCTCTGCCCTCTTCAGAGCTGTCAATCAAGGAAGAAGAGGGTGTAGATATAGGTGCAAGACCAGTACAGTAAGTGGGAAGGTGCACTTAACTGCTCAGCCATGGCAAAGGAGCCCCAAGCTTGATTTGAACAGTCATTTTGTGCTGACATACTACTATTGAAAATTCAAGAACACCCTAAGAAGTCTCATCTCACTCCATAGTTAAAGCCGAGATTTCCTTTTGGTAAAGCCATAGCAGGAATAGAGAAATGACGTCTCGTGCTATTTGCCAACTCTGAGCACGGAGTTTATGAAGAACCTGTCAATTATGTAAATCCCGCAGAACCCCGCCAGCCAAAATCGTCATTAACTGAACAATTACTGCACCTTAATTACTAACATAACTGTTTTAGGTAATTTAGTGTTGGTCTGCGCTTCCCAATCAGGATGTGGCGCGTTTGTTATTATCTGGGGACCCGTGTTTAACCGACTCACGAAGAAAAGTATTACAGCAATCAGTCGGAGATAATGGCCGCATTCCTAATTAAATCATAACCATTCGGATTTCAAGTAATATTCCTGATGTCATTTGGCCGCAATTTCAGGCATCAGTTTGAGTTATCGCAGACGCCTGAAGCCTGTACAGAAGGACGGGATAAAGGGTTCAGCAAGGCGTGATCGTGGTACGCAACCAGGACCCGAAAAAACTGCTTAAAAAATGGCCCAGGATTCTGCTGTTGCACAAAGCTGGGGCTTCTACTCCTGACTTAATAAGAAACATCTTCTCTGTTACGTAACGAAAGCTGGAAAGTTACAAGCTTGGGATTTTTTCTTCCCCCCTCTTAAAGGGAATGTGCCATACGAAAAACCTATTGTTCAAATCAGTTTTTTGTTGAGTTTTTTTTTGTATAATGTCGTTTTTTTTATTTTTCATATCACCGTCTTGAAATCTTGCAGTTTTCATAAGCCAGATATTAGGCTTAAACTTCTTGTTGACACATAGGCCTTCAAAGAAAAAAGGCTGACTCGAATGAGCCTGCTCTGATCTGGTCGCAGTTCATCGTGTTGGGCTGCACTTACAGCTGACGTTCACAGTGATGCGAGTCGTGACTGTAGCCGCCCCGTCACGCCTGTATGACTGACAGCCGGCAGCTTCCAGGAGAAGTTCATTTTCTCCTGTGAGCCGCACTTTCAGTACAGCGGCTGAGCACCTTCCTAAAGGTATAAACCTGCAGATTAACTCTATCTGCAGGTTAATAGCATTATTGGACATGACAGGTTCCCTATAAAGCATACCATGAAGACCGCCTGCAGCCACCACCATAGGGAGCTTGGAAGCTTATTGTATACAGATCTTACACTGACATTCATAATAAAACAGTATGCAGTCAGCTCTGAAGCTCCCTCTAGTGGTGGCTGTTGGCAGGAAGCAAGTTAAAGTACTTTTCCAGTACTTTTATATTAATGGCTTATCCTTAGGATAAGTAATCAATATTGGATCGTTGGGGGTGTGACAACCAGCACTACTGTCAATCAGCAGGATTTGATCAGTTGTGGAGCACAATACCCTGTCCTTGCATAGTAGACAAAACAATTAAAAATCCCTCCATTCTTGAGAAAGAAAAGAATTTTCAATAACAAGTAACTTGTTTTGAGCAGGGACTTCACTCCTCCTGCACCTGATGAATTATAATATCTGTATATGTTCCTGCTAAATTGTAAAGTGTTACGGTATATGTTGGCGCCATATACAGTAAATTAAACCATTATATTTATTGTAAATTGCATAAATTTGCAATCTTCCTTGTATGTACAAGCACATTGCCATACTAACCATTTATGATCTCGAGAGAATTACCATTTAAAAGGGCAGGACATGGACCTAAAACAAAAGGGACGAGTGGCTCTAACAAATGTCCGTTTTGGCCAAATTAATGTCTAAAGTTTATTACTATGTTCTAGCGGTGTACATGTAGAGGTGAATTGGCCCGATTCTTAAGTTCTGACGAACCCTTTATTTGACCCTATATGAGAAGTCTTGCGTTGTTTCCGACAATTCGTTACGTCGTCCACCCTACATACCTGTCCATTACTAAGAAATGTTCTCAAATTCCTAAGAGTTTTGTTTCCAGTCTTCACCCACTGAAGCGGCTAAGAGAGATTCCAGGGTGAACAATGAGCGCAATCTATTTCTCCTCCCGGTAATAGCGAGCAGCGCCGGGCACTCGCAGAAGTCATTATTTATTAGGTGAAAAGTTGGCATTAAACAGCGGCATCTCAAAGTGGAAAATACAGCTCAGCAAGACAAATGCTTTCCGAAAAACCCTGCAATCTGCCCGACAGGTCACATTCACTGCTTAGATTGCAAGGGAATTCTAATAAAAGTAACACTGGTAGAACATGCGGTAACATTCTGGATAAGGCCAAGAATGCAAGGCCACGTTGGCGGTGTAACAGTGGTGGCATAGTCTCCTGATCGATTGTCTTTTGGCTTTAAACCCTTCATATTCACAGTTTCCTTCTCTCCTCTTGCCAAAAAAAATAAATTGGAAGTTCCATTTAAAAAAAGGAAATGGACCCTCACCCAAATTTTTGGTCATAGCCATTCAATCAATGCTGAAGGCTTGAAGGAATGACTCAGATAACTCATGCATTAAGTCCCGATTTCGCTAAGATAATTCCACGATCTGATCCACAAAATGGGTGCGAAATGTGGATTTAGGGGCATTTCCATGTGCGTCTTAATAACTCAATTTTTTTTGTAAAAGCATAAGTATAAGGTCAGCTGTCAAAGGTGGTATCTTTTTTGTCATTTCGACAGCTCCATTAAACTTCTATGGACTGAACAAACATGACTCAAGCTCGTAAAAATCATGATATTGCCATTTAGGACACTAGATTTTTTTTTTTTAACAACTTTAAATCAAGCAATCAAGTTTTTTTTTTTTTTTTTTAAGTGGGAATTTACCATAATATAGTTGGCCACTACCAGAAAACGGCCAGCTCCGCAAGTGAGCAATCCTGGCTGGTGGTCACCACCGGTACCAGCTCATCGTGGGGGTACCGGACCCTGGCCAATCAGACATTGATGACCTATCCTACAGCTATGTCATCAATCAAAAAGTATTGGACAACTTCTTTAAGGTCTGGAGACCTTCCTCAGACGTTTCCGTCTGTGGCCACCAGTAGAAACTGACGGGTCTTCATTGGAGAGACACAAAATGTTCCTCATGGGTGAATATTTATGATAAGAAAATTAAGATAAAAACAGTTGGTGCCAGAACCAAAATATAACAATATCCACACCCAGGAGCTTTTTTTTGTTTTTCTATAAATGCAATTTAAAAAACAAAATTGTTTTAATTTGTGGGAACTAAATTAGTATTTCTTTGTGGGACAGTCCTTGACCAAAATCATCCAGTCTTGCATTAGAAGACATATCGCCTATAAATCTCAAGTCTCTGTAGCCGGCGTGTTCGCAGAGTCTAGACTGTAACTCCACGGACGTCACAGCTAATTCTCAGCAGAATAAATCAACAAAAAGATTTTTGCGAGCCTGAAAATCACAATGTCACGATGTCATGAATATTCCTCGCACTAGAAAATCCCCCCACCATTACTGATAATAATGAGTACAGCAGCTGCGACCCAAAATACAGTTCAGAAATAATAGGATCGGGCTCGCTCCAGACATGATGAATAACCAACGCCTCTCCAATGAGAAAATCACCGAGGTAATGAAAAATACACACAAACCACTTTGAAGCTGTAATCCATGTGAGAACCGGGAGAACGGGGAATCTTTAGGCTTTAACATACTCATGTACAGTGTCCAACTAGGGTGCCAAGGACCAAGCAGTTACCAACTCCAGAGCCCCACTTTTTAGCGTCACGCAAATGTGACATTTTCCTCAATCCCAAATTTTTATAACAATGGACTGGGTAGATTGATAAATGAATAATATGCCGCCTTTGTCTGTACATAGTGATTCAAGCATATTGTGTCAAGTACTGCTCATATAAGAGGATGGTGGCCTACTCTTGCATAGGGGCCCACCGGAGGATTCTCCTGTTCTCCTGTAGGCCAGTCCAAACCTGCTTATGTATGGAGATGGTGCGAATTGATTTGCAGGACCAGATCCATCGGTCGGTATTCTGTGGCCTTTGGACGGGAGCCATATGAATGAACCAACTTCTATCTCCGGCATCCAAGACTCTTCTTTTGATTAGCCAGTCTGGCATGACATCACAGGCGCAGCGCATTGCAACGATATCATTAGATCAGGAACATCTAATCGAAAGAGGAGTGGATCCCGGCAGGTTTACAGGGCACTCGTTCGACAGTCATCTCTTACTGAAGCGGCCACTGGACTGGGTCCTGTGAATCGATTTGCTCCATCAATACTCATGGACAATAGTGCTTTGTAAAAAGTGTTCTCCTAACACCTCCAATTGGAAATGAGAAAGTCCAGTAATGGATTTACATTAGCCAAAGTTCTCCACTTTGGATAGTTGTCGAAAACGCTTAAAAGTCTAAATCCTTCCCCCAAAAAATGCACTTCATCAATGCAACAAATCCAACCGTTCTAAGGTCTGGAGACCTTCCTCAGGCCTTTAGTTTGGCCACTAGTAGAAGGTGACAGGACAACCCAATGGTTCCCACCAGCAAACATGGACATCAAGAATGTGAGGAATCTCACTGACAGCCTTCCCGGTTTGAGCACATATAAATATCTGCCAATCACTGATCCCAGTGGACTCCTAGCCCAGAGCTCTTAGACCAGTGGATCCAATTCCTCTTTTAGAGAATTAAATTATTAAAGTAAAAGGTATACTGAAACTGATCGTAAAAACTATATACCGGTCCGATACTATCAGCTCTTCCTGCTTTGTAACAAGCTGCTGATAGATTTAACCTGGAAGCTTCCCTTTAAGCAAGTTGTTCAGGATGATAAAAAATGTGGTCAATCTGTCCATTGGTTCTAGATGTTTAAAGTCGCCCCCATTCACTTCACTATCAAAAAGTTATGCCTGCAGTATCAGACACAACCTATTGACAGGTGTGGCGCTGTTTCTGGAAGAAATTAGTCATGTTTTTCTAAGCCTGTACTATTACAGTTTTGGCATCCATAGGTTTTTCCATAACCCAGACGTTGACCTTGACGTCTAAATGATATTACCACATTACACAATCTATAGAGAAGATTGCACACCACTGAAGTGAACGGAGCTGAGCTGAGCTGCAGTTTTTGGCAATGGCCGCTGCACATTGAACGGAGTTGTGCCGTTTGGCCCCATTCTCGATGGAGCAGATAATGAATCATCAATATAAAACTGGACAACCCATTTAAAGGCCCATCGTAGACATTAGGTGGTCAGCCCTGAAATCATCGGGTTTGGCCAACTTATCTAATGTGTATGGGAGCCTTAAAGGACACTTTTTTTTACTTAAAGGGAATCTGGCAGCAGTTTTTTGCTATGTAATCTGAAGACAGCATGAGTTAAGGGTTAAAACACAGATTTCAGCTATGCTTCTCTTATCAAGCTCCCTGGTTTTTTTTGCTTGCAATGCTCATTTTAGCAGCAGGAGCTTATCATTGCTGGGACACAGCAGTGTGCGCATGCTAGTCTGACACGCCCCCTCCTGTGATAGGCAGCTCACTGTCATTGGTCATTATACATACACAGCCTGGTGTGGGCGGAGTTAGCTTCCTCAGCTCTGATGTATTGCTAAATCTAAAACCTCTGATTGTGTCAGAACGGCTGCACTCAGAAAACTAAGTAATACATTGTTGGATTCAGTTTCTCTTTTCCTACGTCATCCTGCTCTGAGAAGAGTTAGAAAATACCTGCTGACAAATTCCCTTTAAATGCATGTATTTGGGACTAAAAATCATTTTTGTATTTCAGTTTCATCAAAAATTGTGCACAGTTTGGCTTTTACAGGCTCTTTATTTTCCTTCATAATCAACTTTGATGTGGTCTGTGGTCATAAATCAGTTGAGAGGAGCTCAAAGAAGGACAGATAAGAGTTACAAACTCCCTTTCAGACTGAATGATCTCACTGACGTATTTTCGGATAACTTATTCTGAAGCCATCGATAGACAGTGCATCACAATGACTATGGAAGGCAAAAGGTGACTTTTTTTTTAAAGAAACCTAATTGAAAAAATGATTTTTAGCCCCAAACTACTATTTAAGCAAAAAAAATGTTCCCCAAAGGTAAACCACCCCTTTAAGTCTATATAGTTTTAGTCCAAGTAAAAATGAAGTCTTAGAATTATTCTCCTCTGGTAATGACTCAGTGGGAGCGCACTTGCAGGATGCTAATTGCTTTATTAAGCCGTCTTAGATTTCATTGTTTAAAATATCTTTGAAGACTAATTATTTTTCTTTGTGATTTTAACTTCTCGTCTGATGACTCAATACGAAAACTGAAAGGAGGTAAAACAAATACTTGAAGGATCTGAGATATACTTGGCCCGTCTTCTGGAGAAGTGACCTTACACCTCTTGCCTGTAGCAGATGTACAGTGCGTTACTGAGACATTTCTTCCCCTATGAAGTTATACACGGCCAAGTCACACTAGGACAATAGTTCAAACGAGTTGAAGCCGAAATACGCCCCATGGAGAGGTCCTCATACAGGAAGCACATCCTGGGCGGATTACTTCATTGTTCTGCTGCACATTTGGGGGCTTGGACGCCCCTTTGTCTTTAGAGAATCTCTATGATGTCCTATTTATGGACCAACGGGTGCAATTTTGGCACGTAAATGGCCCCCATGGTAGATTAAGACCAAGAGTCAGGGCGGCATGGTATGATGGATTCAGCCACGTCTGGTTTCTCGTAAGGTAACCGCGCACCAATTTTGCTTTCCAACACAACCCATAGACTATCTTCTGGTCGGATGTGTGCGAAGCAGTATGGCTACAGCGCCAAAGAGCGAACATCACGCCTACCATTGTGCCAGGCTTCACGTTATGTATAAGCCAACCATACCCAACAATTGGGCCGCTATTGCTTAAAATTACATTTTTAGGTTTGGAAAACCCTTTTTTAAGTACCCCGATAGGAAATTCTCAGCTTATGTTATAGAGGGTGTCCATTATTCAGAAACCTCAGGGCGTGGAATGGCTACAAAAAAAAGTCTCTAGCTCAGGAGGCCATGGCATATCTACGGATGTAAATGGTGTAATCCCTAACGTCCGCAATGGTGGAGCTGCACAAGAATTTAGCCCCCCACCGATTACAACTAATTGCTGGGGGTCATAAGAGTCGTACCAACAGGGAACCGTATTAAAAGGGAATTTGTCAGCTGTTTTTTTCTATGTAATCCGGCAGCAGCATGATGTAGGCGCTGAGAACCTGATTCCAGTGAGGTATCACTTAGCTTAATGGGTGCAGCAGTTGTGATACAATCAGTTTTATCTGATCTAGCAGAGCTCTGAATGCTGAGATGTATACAACCCCACCCACACCGCCGATTGGCTGCTTTCTGTGTACAATGTATGTTGAAATTGGTGGGGATGGGGTTGGACTAGGAGGCACGAGACACCTAGTTCTGTAGTGATAATCTCCTGTATTTATTTAAATAACAAAACAAAGCCTAATAAGTGACACATCACTGGAATCAGGCTCTCAGCCCCTACATCTTGCTGTTAACCAATTACAAAAACAGTCTGAAAGATTCCCTTTAAAAGAAATTGACCAAAGCTGCCAAGGGACTTTAAGAAAAACTCCAACTCAGTAAACATTAAAGAAGCACCCTTCACAACATCGAATGACCCCATAAAAAAAAAGAAAAAGGGTTTCAAAGTATTGACATCACCATCGGTCAAATATTCATCATGCAAATTGTTGTTGGTAATAATCAACAGCAGTCTTGTAGCCAGATATTGAATTTTTTTTTCATCTTTGCTTTGAGTTCTTACCTGTTGCATTGGAGAGTGCAAGAGACTCCATGGACCCTCTCGGAGTTTGTTCTGTTAACCCCTCCGTGAATGCAAGTGCATTGATCGGATGTCTTGTTCGACACTGCTGCGAATTCTTGTTTTTGCCATCCGGGACTCTTAGACTTGACCTGGCCTCATTGAAACTGTGAGTGGACGCATCACTAAAGCTCTCCTGTTGTCGGAGTCTACCTTGGTAGTAATCGTCTCTGCCTTCCTGAGAGAAGCTCTCGCTGTGGCTCATCATTGACAAGCTTCTTTTCTGATTACTGAAATGCTTAGCCCACATGTCCGGCTGAGCTCCTGCTCCCTGTCCAGGACTGTAAGAAGTCCTTATGTTACACTGACTGAGGAGCTGCAGAGGGCTCTGAGATTGGCTTCTCTCCATCTTGTTATTATAGTGGTAGAGTTCATCTCGGCTTCGCCATAGCTGGTCCCGGTTCAGACTCGGGTTTTGACTTGATACACTGAGCAAATCCATCTGCAAAGAGAGCGGATCGACGTCGGTGGAAAGTCTATTGGAGGCCACATGTAACGGGTTCATGTTGGTGTCCTCCAGTTTGGCTTTGTTCTTGCCGATCTTTGCGCTTCGTCGGGATTCCTTTGCTCGAGCGTTCTGGAACGTGGAATCCGAAGAATCGGAGCCGTTGGGGTCTTCACCCGAGCTGCATGCTCTGGAGCAGAATATCTGCCCTTGTTTGGGCAAGAAAGGTCGTCCCAAAAGTGATTTTTTACAGTGGGCGCAACAAAAACAGTTCTCTGTTGCATGCCAATGTTGGCCGTCGTAGGTCATCTGTCCCTGATCGATACCTGTGGCAGAAAAGATGAGAATTAATGATGATGTGCAAGAGTAGCCTGGAAATCCTGTGGTCTTCATGCCCCCTATGATAGAACTCCCCTGTTTATAGGGGTAGTCCAGGATTATAAAAGACATGGGGCATTTTAGGCAATCCCTACATCCCAGCCGCGAGACATGCAGCCGCGGGGAACTCGGACATATTTTTCGAGCATGCCGAAGTCAATGCTTAGCATCTGAGCATGGTCGGATAACACCTTATCTGAGGACATTCGCTTATCACTAATTAGTAACAAGATAACAATCACTTTAACAAAAAAAATGTGTTATTTTTGGGAAAATTCTGCTGTTAGAAATGACAGTTTTTGTAAAATGACACCACCGAGTACCAGTGAGAAGGAGGCACCGCAGACAGGAAACTGGGAAAAGGAACACCTCTTAGCATGGGCGTAAAATGACCTTTGCTTTCGAGAAGTGAGATAATGATCATGTCTACTTAGTTATACGATAGAACAAAAGAACAATTGACGAAAACCTGGGCAGAATCGACGCTCCAGATGCATCGGGTTAAAATAGTTTCGCCTCGTTCCAATGGAATCCATTGAGTCTAATTGGAAATTGACAACGTCTTGGAAGTATTTCAGACTTTTTCAAAACTTTTTTTTTTTTTCACCCTTAGTTTCTTACAACTGGCAACCATATGCCCTAGAGAGAAAAATGTCTGACAATGTTTTCTCACTAATAAAAGAAAAGCAAAGGGCAGGATGTAAAAGATACTTCCAAAAAAACACAGATGGGAAAGTGTGTTTTTCAAAGGAAAAGTCAACAATAGTCCACGCTGTGAAAATGACTGGAGGTGACACTCAGAAATGTGAGCAATTACTGTTTAGCAGGGGAGACCCAAGATCAAAGGACGTTTATAGAACTTGCATGGAGGAGAGAGAATGCAAGCTGGGTGGGCCAAATGATCCCCTATTTATACTGTGTATTTTTCCGGTGGGGGGGAACGCCGATCTGCCTCCTGGACCGATAACAATCATACAAGACGTGACGTAGGGAACGATGTATTTACGCAATCACTCCTACACTTTGTATAGACTGGTCGTTTTTGCAGTAATTGGCTTACAACAACTGAACTAGGAATTGAATATTTTGTAAAAAAATTATAACTGGCCCAATATGTAAAAAAAAACGCACCAATCTGTGCTGCAAGAACTAAGTGAAGTGGACCTTTCCCGGTGGAAAATATGTTGTATCCACAATCAGATGAAATTGTGAAAAGTAAAAACTTTAGAAAGTTTATCCTGATACGTGATCTATACAAATCATCACAACTCTAGTAAGAAAAAGCTAAAAAGAGAAAACATCAAAGTTGCACTTACCTACGCCATGTATACATTTCATTTATTTATTTTTAGCAAAAAAAGCCAAAAAAAATCTTCAACAAAACTAATTTTCAGCAAAAATCAATAATCGACAACCACTGTTTCCAGTCATCAGCAGAAACTTTTTAATTGACTTTCTGATTGAGTATCTAGAATGACTTTCATCTGAAATGTATGCCTATGGGCAGCTTTATCCATTTTTTTTTGTTTGTTTTTTTCAGATTATCCTGGAGGATAGTTTTTTTTTTATATATAATCACCCTCTGGACATTGCAAAGTTATGAATTTTTGGAATATTCTTCTCTACATTAAGTTACTTCCTTCTCTTCCAAACACTATGCAGGAGCCCTGTTTCAAAGCTCGCTTCACACACCTTAAGATGCTGCTTTTAACTGCTGCTCAGCAACATCCATACACTATATAAGAATGATCTGTGTAGGGGAGTTCCACTGTCTTGGTATGCGGATGAGGAACAGAGAGGCTCAGACAGTGAAAGTCCCAAACACAAACTATTTGAATGTAATGTACGGACCTTGTTCTGTAGCAATTGAAAGCAGCTTCTAAAAGGAGCATGAATTGGTCACTGAACCAGTATTCCTTTGTAGTGTTTAGGAGAGAAGGAAGCAAATTTAGGTAATGACGTATACGACAAACACGCTCAGGATAAATAAATAAACAAACAACTTTTTCTTTTTTTTAACGTAATTTTGGAATCAACAAACACATACAAAAATATTCTACAAAGTAGTTTTGGACTTTCAAAAACATTAAAAAAATATTCTACGAAACTTATCTACAATGACAATACATGCAAATGTATAACATTGTCTTATGTATGTTTAGACGTTCCTGTTTTGGACATGTCAAGAGAGAAAAAGAAAACTATATGCTGGGAGCATAAATTACATATACAAAGTCAGAGTGCCAAAATTCCCAAGTACCCAAAGCTGAGGACACCCTGAAGACACGCTGAGGACACGCTGAGGACACGCTGAGGACACGCTGAGGACACGCACTGAGCACACTCACTGAGCTGAAACCCTCCACAGTCTAACAATTCTGGAGAAGGACTAATATGCCCATTGTAGACTATAAAGGCATGGATGAGCATCACAGAAGGCTGCTGCTAATACTATACTTTTAGCACACGGAAAAATATCATGCACTTCCTGATTTTAATCCCTAAATTGATATGCCAGGCGGTTTACCAGATCCCGTTGATAGGCGCTTCATGTGATCAGCTCATGAGGCTTATTTTAAGCATTAAGAAATGGAGGAGTAAGAAAACCGATAAGAACATTTGATGCCCCGGGAGTCTGAACATTGACTGCTAAAATCTGTACTTGACAACCTGCACTATTCGCGGCTCTCTGAGATTACAGGGTTTATGTAGCCGCAGCGGTGTTCCTCAGAGTCACCACCAATGTGGTTCCAATTCTGGAAGCTGAACCTCCAGCGTTAGATGACTCCTCCGAAACAAAGGAACATTTATTGCTGTTAATAAACAGGATGCATGGACACTTTAGGTTGGTCCTAATTAATTCAGTGTGTGGTAGGTGCGATGCACGTTTCTAGGTCTCGGCATATTAAAAAATATAAAAACAGTGTTCCCCTCCGCCCCTATTGCAAAAATCAAACTTGACTGAAGATTACACTAGACAAAAGAGCTTAGTGTCTCTATCGCCCTCCATGCCCTATAAATGGCCAATTTTCTGCCCCCTTATTTGCAAGTACATTATTTGAGGGGTCCTCTATGCATAAGCACACAACGGAAACAGGAATGAGACCAAGTGAGTCTTTCCCTCTCCCTTCGGGCCCATATGGAATTCATTTTTGGTACACTTGTATTAAAGATATTTTGTCTATTTATTAGCATTTACTCACTAATTTGCACAAATACTTGCACCTAGAACTTGGTGACCTTCTGCAGATTTAGGCCACAATGGCGTCCGACCATCACAACAACTTGGTGCTTGGCATATTAGTAGCAGGTTCAACAGTTTTCTCTAAAAGACCTGTCACTTGCCATAAATATGTATTTTATTTTTACTGATGTAAATGCCGCTGTTCTCCTGAATCCGGCGATGTTTTTCTTTTGTTCCTGCGCCTCTCCGTTCCTGAGATATGACCTCTTCTTCCCGGTACATAAATCTCCCACCAGATGTCACAACTCAAGCTGAATTCATTTGTAAAATAGATCTCTTAGACTTTGATGAAGCTGGTGTACTTATTATGACAATCCAAATCATAATGGATGTACAATCCTCATATCAAACTTAGCATTGTATGGGGTCCAGCAATAAGGTGAGAGCTCATGAGTCCAAGGGTGCCACTGCCCACTCAGCCTGAGAGCTGCAGCTTATACTCAGCAATGTGAGATCTCAGCAGCAGGGAAGAGCGATACCGAGGAGCCATTAAGCTAGGTGGCAGTTTATCAGTGTTCCTCCCATCTCCTGAAGCTCAATCTCAACCCTATCTTGACAGACTGTTCATCAATGTCCCTCATCCCTGCTGCCAAATCTTTGTCCACCTACTCTGATTTAAAGCTCCCTAGTGTTCTTCATCAGGCTGCTGCTTATCCTACACCTCTCTAATCTGATGGACATTTGCCCACAAAGTCTGATTGATAATTCCTGTGTCCCACCTCCCTACTGCTGGTAAATCTCTGCCCACCTAGCATGATTGGCAGCTTCTCAGTGTTCCTCCTACCACCTGAATGCTCAAGCATGCTAGGTGGGTGGAGATTGAGCAATAGCAGGGAGGAGGGACACTGAGGAATTGTCAATCAGATTAGGCAAGTGGAGATTGAGCAGCCTGAAGGAAGGACACTGAGGAGCTACAAATAGGGCTAGTTGGACAAAGATTTGGCAGCAGGGAGGAGGGACACTGAGGAACAGTCAATCAAGCTAGGTGGGGGTGGGTGGAGATTGAGCAGCAGCAGGAAGGAGGAACATTCTGGAGCGGTCAGGCTAAGTTGGTAGAGATTGAGCAGCCGCAAGGAGGATGTACACTAGGGAAATATCACTCAGGCTAGGTGGAAGGAGACTGAGCAGCAGCAGGAATGAGGAACATTGAGGAGTGATCAGGCCAAGTTGGTAGAGATTGAGCAGCCGCAAGGAGGATGTACACTAAGGAAATATCACTCAGGCTAGGTGGGTGGAGATTGAGCAGTAGCAGGGAGGAGAATCATTGAGGAATTGCCAATCAGACTTTGTGGACGCAGATTGAGCAGCGGCAGGGGGTAGGGACACTAAGGAATTGTCAATCAGATTAGGCAGGTGCAGGTTGAACAGCAGCCCGAATGAAGAACTCTAAGGAGCTACAAATAAGGCTAGTTTGACCAAGATTTGGCAGCAGGGAGGAGGAACACTGAGGAGCAGTCAATCAAGCTAGGTGGATGGAGACTGAGTATCAGCAGGAAGGAGGAACATTGAGGAGTGATCAGGCCAAGTTGGTGGAGATTGAGCAGCCGCAAGGAGGATGTACACTAAGGAAATATCACCCAGGCTAGGTGGGTGGAGACTGAGCAGCAGCAGGGAGGAGGGACACTGAGGAGTGATCAGGCTAAGTTGGTGGAGATTGAGCAGCCACAAGGAGGAGGGACATTGAGGAATTGTCAAACAGGCTTAGTGACCAGAAATTTGGCAACAGGGAGGTGGGACACTATTCACCAGTCAATCGAGCTAGGTCGGCATAGATTGAGCAGCAGCAAGGAGAAGAGATGTTGAGGAGCTGTCAATCAGATTTCACCGGCAGCATGGAGGAGGGACACTGAGGAACTGGTAATCAGACTACCGAGGGTGATTGGAGTTTTAGATTATACTTTCAAGGATTTTTCAGCCATTTTGATATCAAAGCGAGTACAGCACGTCGGAGAGATCTATGTAATAATGTACACCACTTGTATTATGAAATGTGGAAGCCTACCTGATTTATATAATGGTCCCCAGGTGGTACATGACATCCATGGACATGACGCTCCTGATGGCTGCCTAGCTCCAGTATACTAAATGCATTAGGTCCCTTTCCCCCCGCCCTGATGACGTACTACAGGCGCTCATTTAAAATGAAGCCGGCGGCTGCGAAACCGAAAATATGATTACAATCTAATACAGAACAAATGAGGCCAAAGATTAGGGACCCTCGCGACGCGGCTCCGCCATGTGCCAGATTTCCGATCTCTCTTTAAGATGCATTGTTACCGTAGCAACCAGCACATCGCGCTGTATTTATAGAAGCCGGGATCCGCGGAGAGCTAATGTATTCAGTCCAACACAATAATTCCCCCCTGGCAACAAGGTAACTGCGAAACGCTGTCAGTACTAATGATGAGCTATGGCGACGGCTGACACGAGTGGCCATATAGCGCCATTATCGCCGCCCCTCCCCCGCCGTGTGTCACGGCCTCCCGTACGGGCTTTCGGCACTAATGTGACGAGCCCTCCTGATAACCAGGGAGTTAATAAAACCCATTTATTAGGGCAGGGATCCGCTTATGTGCAGCCGCCGGGACATTTTTATACATTTATACAGTTTTTTGACTTATTTATGTCTCTGACCGTATCCGTATACAGCGCTATATACCCTACCGGATAAATCACTGCGGGAGGATAATGACGGCATATAAAATTGGCTGCATTTTTTTATTCCCCCCATTTTATGTCAGTGGAAATTTCCCACTTTTATGACTTCCGTAGACCTCCCACGTGCACGGCAGTTTGGTGTGAGTCATATAAGAAAGCAAATTAACCGCACTCTCCCATGCATGAGCCGCTCTCCTCACATCAAGGACTGCAGCATTACTCCATCCACTGCCGTAGTGTTCATCCTGGGCCGCCTGGTTCATGAATGTAATGCGAAAACTACAGTAAAGACTGACACACCTCCTTGACAAACCGCGTATTCCCATGCCTTTATGGTGTATTTTAAAACAATTATGATGATTAATTCCTGATCTTTAGGACAGAGGCTGGGATTAAGGGGGGGTTGCCCATGTCTGGGGACTTCCCCGTACACCCAACTTTGATGCGGTCTGTGAAAGAAACTCAGAAAAAAACCAGATAAGAGTAACAGACTCCCTGGCAAACCTTCAAAATGAGCTCACTGACGGAGTCTCGGTTTACTCATTTTGTGGCCAGCAATCAAAAAGGAGACACAGAGGCTTAAAGAAGGCAAATTGCAAAACCTTTTTATGAAACCCAATTGCAAAAAAATTACTGCATTTAAGTAAAAAAAAAAATATATACAAATTCTTCCCAAAAGGTGAACAACCCTAATGTCACAATGGGGTCTCGGGACCCTTGTTCTCCTGGTGGGAGGGGGCTCTAGAGTGGACCATCAGGAAGGTTCTTGGGTAAGGTGGAGACCTGAGACTCCTGGAAGAGCAAATCCTGGGACCCAATAGACCTGCCTGAAACGTCCCTCCTAATTCTAGGAGGTGTCCTTATTCGGGGAGGAAGGGAATATGTCCAAAGCATACAAAAGTAAAATGTGGGAGTGTTCGGGTATGGAGTGGGTTCACGAGCGGAGCCCACTCCACAAACAGTCTGTTTCCACAATCAGTGATGGCTTGTGGAGCCATGTCATCTGCTGGTGTAGGTCCACTGTGTTTTATCAAGACCAAAGTCAGCGCAGCCGTCTACCTAGTGTTAGAGCCCTTCATGCTTCCCTCTGCCGACAAGCTTTTTGGAGATGGCAATGTCATTCTTCAGCAGGACTTGGCACCTGTCCACACTGCCAGAAGCACCAACACCTGGTGTAAAAACAACAGTATCACTGTGCTTGATTGGCAGCAAACTCGCCTGACCTTAACCCCATAGAGAATCTATGGGGTATTGTCAAGAAGAAGATGAGAGACATCAGACCCAACAATGCAGACGAGCTGAAGGCTGCTATCAAAGCAACCTGGGCTTCCATAACCCCTCAGCAGTGCCACAGGTTGATCGCCTCCGTGCCATGTCGCATGGATGCAGTAACTGATGCAAAAGGAGCCGCGACCAAGTATTGAGAGCATTTACTGAACATACATTTCAGTAGGACAACATTTTGGATTTTAAAATAATTTTTCAAGCTGGTGTTATAAAGTATTCTAATTTACTGAGATAATGACTTTTGGGTTTTCACTGCCTGTAAGCCATAATCATCAACATTAACAGAAATAATCACTTGCAATAGATCCCTCTGTAATGACTCTATATAATATATGAGTTTCACTTTTTATATCACTTTTTGATGATATTCTAATTTTGTGAGAAGCCCCTGGAAAACTGATCGGTCTTGGAAGGAGAAGTTGAAAGTGAGAGGGGATGACTGGGACCCCCAAAGGGCCTGGTATAAGCCCAGAGCCGGCCCCGGAGTACGGGATACAAGGTTTGGATTTATTGTGCCTATTATAGAACTAGAAATGTGGAAATGATGAAAAAAAAACCCCAATAATGTATGAAGACGCCATAATAAACCCGGATGAAGCTGTGCGCCCGTATACTCCGTCCCCCTCGGTAAGATGGACGTGCCTCATGCACTCACCGGTCGCTCCCTGGTAATGGCAGGTACTTGTGAAGGATCATTATTCCAGGACGACTCGTCGGAGGAGACGCCTCATTCATTCCGGGTTACGGGATTATTACACTAAGTGCTTTTCTACCATTTCCAATAATTTTGGTGTCTAGAAAATTGGATCATGTGCCCCGGTGTATAGACTCTTAGTAAAGCGCTCACTCTGTCTCCTACAATTATAGGGAATCTTTTTTTGCAGCTGCTGTAATGATTAGACTGCAATGATGGCGGCAGAGGAAGGGAGGCCCATTGTTTGCTTTTTCATTCACACTTGTAGTGCTTCCATCAACGGTTCCAGCCACTGACTGCAGATAGATGGGGGCACGTGGAGTGCGGCTAGTAATAGGGGCAATCTTACTGATGGTCCTAATGGGAGCGCTCCAAGAAGCAATTTTAAGGAGGCACTCTAAGCATTCCTATTAATGGGGGAACTCTGACATTTGGGCATGCTGGTTGGCACTGTTAATGGGGAACCTTGGCTTGTATAAACAGAACACTTGGTTGATGATAATAGGAGCCATATGGCAATTTTGGTTGGTGCAATCAATGGGGCACTACTGCTGGTACCATTAATAAGAACATTTGGGTTTGTCGTATTAATGAGAGCACTCTGGGGGGCATTGGTCATTCTGGTTGGCACTATTAGTGGGACAGCTTAGTTGGCACTGTTAGGAAGGGCACTCTTGTTGGTACTACTAATAAGAACACTTTGGTTGGTAATAATACGGGGAGCACTCTGGCTGGCATTGGCCATTCTAGTTGGCACTATTAGTGGGGCACCCTGGTTGGCACTATTAGTCAGGGCACTCTGGTGGGTACTATTAATGAGAACACTTTGGTTGATTACATTACTGGGACACTCTGGCTGGCATTATTAGCGGGGCACCTTGGTTGGCACTATTAGCGGGGCACATTGGCACTATTAGTGGGGCACCCTGGTTGGCACTATTAGTCAGGGCACTCTGGTGGGTACTATTAATGAGAACACTTTGGTTGATTACATTACTGGGACACTGGCTGGCATTATTAGCGGGGCACCTTGGTTGGCACTATTAGTGGGGCACCTTGGTTGGCACTATTAGTGGGGCACCTTGGTTGGCACTATTAGTGGGGCACCTTGGTTGGCACTATTAGATAGGACACTCTGGTGGGTACTATTAATGAGAACACTTTGGTTGATTACATTACTGGGACACTGACTGGCTTTGGCCATTCTGGTTGGCATTATTAGCAGGGCACCTTGGTTGGCACTATTAGTGGGGCACCTTGGTTGGCACTATTAGTGGGGCACCTTGGTTGGCACTATTAGCGGGGCACCTTGGTTGGCACTATTAGCGGGGCACCTTGGTTGGCACTATTAGATAGGACACTCTGGTGGGTACTATTAATGAGAACACTTTGGTTGATTACATTACTGGGACACTCTGGCTGGCATTATTAGCGGGGAACTTTGGTTGGCACTATTAGCGGGGCACCTTGGTTGGCACTATTAGTGGGGCACCTTGGTTGGCACTATTAGTGGGACACCTTGGTTGGCAATATTAGATAGGACAGTCTGGTGGGTACTATTAATGAGAACACTTTGGTTGATTACATTACTGGGACACTCTGGCTGGCTTTGGCCATTCTGGTTGGCATTATTAGCAGGGCACCTTGGTTGGCACTATTAGCGGGGCACCTTGGTTGGCACTATTAGCGGGGCACCTTGGTTGGCACTATTAGCGGGGCACCTTGGTTGGCACTATTAGCGGGGCACCTTGGTTGGCACTATTAGTGGAGCACCTTGGTTGGCACTATTAGATAGGACACTCTAGTGGGTACTATTAATTAGAGCACTTTGGTTTATAAAAACTGGAAACATTGTGGAAATCCTCAGCGCTACTGTGCAATTAGAAGTCCAGGCAGGTTGAAGACAACACTTGGTGGTTTATTCAGAATCTCAACGCATTTCAAAGTCAAAAAGACTTCTTCTTCAGGAGAAGACATGATCTATGTCAATTTTTCCATATTCCAATTCCAATCTTTTTTATTACGATTACGTCACTGGATTGACCAGTGGATCTGCAGCAGCTGTTGGCTTTGATGATTTGACATGCTCTCGATTAAGATACATCAGGTGAGCGCAGTCTGATTGTATGTTTTAATATCTCCATTGGATAAGACCCTGTTGGCGCTTTTCTCTCCCACAGTGTCAATTATAACACTTTGGTTTAGTGATGTTAATGGATGACATTTATGATGGGGCACCCTTCCTGAAGCCTTTTGGAGCAGCACCCTGGATGGTCTTAGTATGGGGCACCCTTGCTGAAGCCTTTTGGAGCAGCACCCTGGATGGTCTTAGTATGGGGCACCCTTGCTGAAGCCTTTTGGAGCAGCACCCTGGATGGTCTTAGTATGGGGCATCCTTGCTGAAGCCTTTTGGAGCAGCACCCTGGATGGTCTTAGTATGGGGCACCCTTCCTGAAGCCTTTTGGAGCAGCACCCTGGATGGTCTTAGTATGGGGCACCCTTGCTGAAGCCTTTTGGAGCAGCACCCTGGATGGTCTTAGTATGGGGCATCCTTGCTGAAGCCTTTTGGAGCAGCACCCTGGATGGTCTTAGTATGGGGCACCCTTGCTGAAGCCTTTTGGAGCAGCACCCTGGATGGTCTTAGTATGGGGCACCCTTCCTGAAGCCTTTTGGAGCAGCACCCTGGATGGTCTTAGTATGGGGCACCCTTGCTGAAGCCTTTTGGAGCAGCACCCTGGAAGGTCTTAGTATGGGGCACCCTTGCTGAAGCCTTTTGGAGCAGCACCCTGGATGGTCTTAGCATGGGGCACCCTTGCTGAAGCCTTTTGGAGCAGCACCCTGGATGATCTTAGTATGGGGCACCCTTCCTGAAGCCTTTTGGAGCAGCACCCTGGATGGTCTTAGTATGGGGCACCCTTGCTGAAGCCTTTTGGAGCAGCACCCTGGATGGTCTTAGTATGGGGCACCCTTGCTGAAGCCTTTTGGAGCAGCACCCTGGATGGTCTTAGCATGGGGCACCCTTGCTGAAGCCTTTTGGAGCAGCACCCTGGATGATCTTAGTATGGGGGCATATGTTTGGCACCATTACTCAGACCCTCTTACTGGCACTGTCAGTGGCTATTAGCCGACTCGGGCTATTCCGCTTGATCCTTACACTCGCCCATTTTCCAGCTTTCAATAGATCAACTTGAAGAATTGATTGTTCACTTGTTCAACTAAAAACAAACCTCTCATTGTAAGAAATTCCCATTTTTAGTCCAAGAGGTCAGATCGGCCCATGGCGCCTCTTACCTATGTGCTGTGCGCAGGTGTCGCAGTACTCCGCGTACAAGGACTCGAAGCAGTTGCAGCAGTACGGACGGCCTTCTTTCATGATGTATCTCTGACCTCCAAGCACGGTTTCACATTCGAAGCAACAAAAGTGTTTCATGTGCCAGTGTCTCCCCTCCGCTTCTGTACATTCATCTGCAAAAATAATCTAACAGAGGAGAAACGCATGAGACAGACGGCAATGGCTGTACTTAAAGGGCATTTCCATCACCTAGTGACATGAACATGCACAAGTCAGCAGATGCCTGCACCAGTATGGAATGATTTACCATTATTAGTTTTTATTTAGCTTTATAGGATCTTTATCACTTTTTTTTTGTATAAAACCCTAACATTTTCATAAACTAAGATATTACAATTCTAAATGCCTGCAGCCGCCTCCAGAGGGCGCTAGCAACTTTATTGCATACTGGGCTAATAACTGGTACAAACACAGTATGCGATAATCACCAGAGCTCCCTCTAGTGGTGGCTGGAGGCAGTAACAATTTAAAGGGAATCTGTCATATTGAACAGTGGCACATTTTGGAGCAGGAGGAACTGGACAGGCTCACACACATATATATAATTTGTAGATAAATACTCCATAGAACTTTTTCACCTTTTCCCATCCAACTATATGGAAGCTTGTAATCTTGTAGTTCTACTCTATGGAGCGGCTCTAAGAGCTATTCCCACGCCATATGCTGTACAGCCATTACCTACCTCTAACTCAAACAATCACAGCTAGCTCGGACTGCTTTAATTTAAATTTTTTTAGGTGCCGCAGTCCTTAAAATTAGGACTGTTGAAATATGAGAAAAAAAAAATTAAATTAGACATGAAGGTATGGGGTTGGGTTGCTGCTTACTATGGATTTAGGAGTCCAGTGGGTGGAAATAAAATCATTATATAACTGTCAATCACTAAATAGGACCGCCTACTTGACTCCCAAGCATCAAAAGAGCAATTAATTACAAGTAGAGTTGAGCAAAAAAAAATTCACAAAACCACTTTGTTAGTCCGTGGCCGGCATACCACCCTCCGCAATCCTGGCGCCTCTTGTGATTAGTATTTGCAAGGTCATCACGAGAGGCGCAAGGGAGTCTGGAAGATACAAGGAGGCTTTTAGGTTTATTTTACAGTCCTGCTAAGTTTTTTGGCTCAACTCTAATTACAAGTCACAATTAAAGGCGTTGTCCATCCTAGGGGTCTTTTTCCCCCAAGTTAGTTAAATGCATGTATTGGGGGTTAAAATATTTTTTGCAGTTGGGTTACATAAAAAAAAAGTGCTGCAACGTTTCGCTTTCACTGGCTCATTGTGTTCCTGAACATTCAACTTTGATGTGGTCTGTGGACATGAATCAGCTTAGAGGAGCTCAGAAAAAGACAGATAAAGATAGATATAGAGATAATAGACACAGATATAGAGCAATTGTTAGGAGGATAGGAGTAGTAGTCTGTGCTGCTGTATTCAAGAAATCCGGAGAACGAGATCGGAATTGGACCATACAGTTTATTCTCAACGCGTTTTGAAGTTGGACTGATTTCTTCATCGGGACCACCACTTCTCCTGATGAAGACGTTGGTCCAACTTAGAAACGCGTTGAGACTAAACCGCGTGGTCTAATTCCTATCTCATCCTCTGGATTTCTTGAATACAGCACTCCTATCCTCCTACCAATTGCTCATTCTGCAGCTAGCAATAGAAAAGTGCAAGACAGGGGGTACAGAAGGCAACAATTTTAATGAAGCCCAAATGCAAAAATGATTTTGAGCCCAAAGTCCATGCATCAGGAAACAAAATTGCTTCCAAAAAGTGGACAACCCATTAATATTTTTCTATATGAATCCGCTCTATAAGATGGTGACCACAGATAGGACGGCGAGCTCAATGCTCTGTATCTAACGTGATCGTCGCCATTCACAATCGTGACTCTTTTTGTGCGCGATAGATTGTCTATCAATTCTATCTTTATTTATAGACTTTTGTGTTGTGGCTGCTACACTTTACAGCTCTAATAATAAAAAATATCACTTTATCGTTTCTTCCACTGACGCGTTTCGCCTTAAGAGTAAAACCAAATCGTCATGAGTGCATGTCCCCGGGGCTGTGAATAATCCGGCGTTATCCTATCCAGGGGCGGATTTTGCGGAGCTGTAACATACTGCAGTGAGATAAGACGGCAGCTATTTCTCACCAGCTCACCAGGACATATAGCAACTGAAGAATTTCTCAGAACATCTGCATAGACTGTGACCCCCGTGGGCATTCCTACACAATGGAGGCCCCTTCAACATCGCACCTCCGATCAATACTGACGTCGTGATCGTTGCCGCAGGGAATAGCAGAGACTTTCAATAACTGGAGATTTGTGAAATAAGAGTCATGTTTTGTTTTTTTTTCTGATGACATGAGTTATTACATGGCTGAGTGAAATGTGTTGGGAACATACTTGACTGACGCATGGAGACTACGAACTATATATATTAAAAAAAAAAAAGTCTGAAGATCATCTATTCAGGTCTTCTAAAATTAAATTTTTCACATTTTCTTTGGAAAAGCTCATCTCTCCCGTCAGGACTCGAGAAAGATTGTTAAAAACTCCCAGTAATTGCAACCATTAATGGGCGCCCAAGAGGAAAACCCAGATACAACGAATAGGATTCTTAAAGAAACAATTTAGGTGAACGTGATACACGGGGCGCAATGGTTCGGCACTAGGTTTTCATACACGACTCCTTTGACAACATCAGCAGATAAATTAGCTAGTGGTTAAATTAGGTTTTTATGCATTTTTTTTTAACTTTGGTATTTATTTTTTTTATTTTTCACATCATGATCTTTTTTAATAAAAAAAAATAGAAATCTTTCAGTTTTCACACTGGTCAAGGGAGCTCTTCCTGTTCTTTCGGGAAATGCACATGCACATTAGCAGCAATAGACAGACTCCGCCCTTCTCTTTTGTACGAAAGCATCTACTGAGCGTGTGCAAAGATTATTGTGAAGGGAGGTTGAGCAGGGTCAGCTGTGTCACATATACCCTATCCACAGCCAGTGTTGGACTGGGCTGGCAAGGGCCCACAAGTAACATAGAATCTAATAACTCACTGGTGAAGATTAATTTTTTCTGTAAATATTAAATCAATCTCATCAGAACTCCTTCACAATGGCCCACCTAGGAATTCTCCTGCTCTCTGGTGGGCCTGTCTGAGCCTACTCACAGCATAAATATATGAATGCTGAGGGTCCGACTGTTTGGACCTACATTGATGAAGAGAATGGGGACCCTAATTCCCTGTGAATGGAGCAGTAGTGAGCATGTGTGACCATAAAATCATTCA
Source organism: Ranitomeya variabilis (assembly GCF_051348905.1). Lineage (NCBI taxonomy): Eukaryota > Metazoa > Chordata > Amphibia > Anura > Dendrobatidae > Ranitomeya > Ranitomeya variabilis. Next base: position 195,663,232 of record NC_135239.1, read on the forward strand.
TTGTCTGTATTAGTGGTGGTCACCCTTCTCACTAACACTCCATTCGCTCAGGAGATTTTGGGGTTCCCTGTTCTCAGAATTGGCAAGGGTGTCAGCAACCAATGATCATGAATTTATTATCTGTCCTGTAAATATAACCACTATTGGGAACCTCGACAATCATGAGAACGGAAGTCTCAAGGTCTCCTCTGTGAGTAGAGCAGTGGGGTAAGCATGTCCGACCATAGCACCAATCACTGTTGATAGGACTGGTGGTCGCACATGCTCACTAACACTCCATTCGCACAGGGAATTTGGGGTCCTCTGTTCTCAAAATCAGAACGGGTGTCAGCAACCAGACCTTCAGTGATCATACTTTTTTTTTTTATCTGTCACGTCGATATAACGGGGGGTCCACTTTTGTAACCAACGATCACAAGAATAGAGGTCTCAAATTCTCAAAGTCCTGTGTGAATAAAGCAGTAATAAGCATGTGCGACCACAGCACCAATCACTGTCTGTAAAACTGGTGGTCGCACATGCTCACTACAACTTCATGCACACAGGGATATTTGGGCCCCCTGTTCTCAGCAGCTGGCCCTCCAGTGATCTTACATTTATTATCTATCCTGTGGATAGATGATGACTTATTCGACAACTTCCTTTTCTAATTTGTATTTTTTTTATTATTATTATTATTATTATTATTATTATCTATGTATATAATTGTCTAAGGGTCTGTTTGTCTGTAACCGAAATCCCGTGTCGCTGATTGGTCGCGCCCAGCCAGCCTCGACCAATCAGCGTTCATAAATAAACTACATACATATACTAGAACGAGAATAACATGAAGGACAGTCTGTGAGGGAGAGAATAACATGGAGGACAGTCTGTGAGGGAGAGAATAACATGGAGGACAGTCTGTGAGGGTGAGAATAACATGGAGGACAGTCTGTGAGGGTGAGAATAACATGGAGGACAGTGTGTGAGGGAGAGAATAACATGGAGGACAGTGTGTGTGGGAGAGAATAACATGAAGGACAGTCTGTGAGGGAGAGAATAACATGGAGAACAGTCTGTGAGGGAGAGAATAACATGGAGGACAGTGTGTGAGGGAGAGAATAACATGGAGGACAGTGTGTGAGGGAGAGAACAACATGGAGGACAGTGTGAGGGAGAGAATAACATGGAGGAAAGTCTATGAGGGAGAGAATAACATGGAGGACAGTCTGTGAGGGAGAGAATAACATGGAGGACAGTCTGTGAGGGAGAGAATAACAAGGAGGACAGTCTGTGAGGGTGAGAATACCATGGAGGACAGTGTGAGGGTGAGAATAACATGGAGGACAGTCTGTGAGGGCGAGAATAAAAATGAGGACAGTCTGTGAGGGAGAGAATAACATGGAGGACAGTGTGAGGGAGAGAATAACATGGAGGACAGTCTGTGAGGGCGAGAATAACATGGAGGACAGTCTGTGAGGGTGAGAATAACATGGAGGACAGTCTGTGAGGGAGAGAATAACATGGAGGACAGTCTGTGAGGGAGAGAATAACATGAAGGACAGTGTGTGAGGGAGAGGATAACATGGAGGACAGTGTGTGAGGGAGAGAATAACATGGAGGACAGTCTGTGAGGGAGAGAACAACATGGAGGACAGTCTGTGAGGGAGAGAACAACATGGAGAACAGTCTGTGAAGGAGAGAATAACAAGGAGGACAGTGTGTGAGGGCGAGAATATTATGGAGGTCAGTCTGTGAGGGAGAGAACAACATGGAGGACAGTGTATAAGGAAGAGAATGAAAATTTTCCCCGTTTTTAAGTTTATCATATGGTAAAATAAACGGTGTCTTTGAAAACTATAAGTCATCCTGTAGAAAACAAGCTGTCATACAGCAATAGATGACTAATAAAGTTTTGACTCTTAAAATAAAGACAGGAGAAAAACAATGGCAGTGTGTCCAATGGGTTAAAACATAAATGTAAGCACCAATGTTTATATGAATACCAGATGGTGGCCCGATTCTAACAAATCGGGTATCTACTATATAATCGTCTAATTCTGTCTGTTTGTCTGTAAGGGAAATCCCGCGTCGCTGATTGGTCTTCGCCAGCTGCCCGCGACCAATCAGCGACAGGCGCAGTCCGGCCACGAATTGGCCCGGGATTTGAACCACGCTTCGCTGATTAGTCGCGCCTGGCCGCGACCAATCAGCGATATTGGCACGGGATTTAAACCCCCCTTCACTGATAATGTATACATTTTACCTGGAAAATCCTGTGTATTCATTGCATTATTCTTAAATCTTCATAAATAAACTACATACATATTCCAGAATACCCGATGCGTTAGAATTGGGCCATCATCTAGTTAACAATATGTATTTTATCATTTTACAGTTTTTGTTTATTGATTTAATTGTATTTATTTATGACGTTATCTGTTTATTTATTTTTTTATCAATATCTGAATTTCTCCCAGTAACTATTTGCGAAAGGAAACGACCTGAAAAACTAAGGAGGATGTTTTAAACTTTCCGCCATAGAAATGCAAACCCGCCAGCAAAAACAAGCAAAGTGTTACAATGCCACATAGTAGAGCCCACGCTGATCGCCACTCACCTCGTCGCAGGCGGCACATCGAGGTTTCAAGCACTCGGCGTGATGTCTGCCGCAGTAGATCTTCCCATCTTGATAGAAGTATATAAGGTCGACCAGCAGTTCATTACATATCGTGCACACGAAACACTGCGGATGCCAACAAATGCCGTGCCCGGCCCTGGATGCAAAGACGGCTATGTCCCCTCCATTAATCTGACCTCCGCACTGCATAAAAAGAGGTGATAGCGCATTATATCATGGGGGTTGAAATGCAAAAATAAAAAATAAAATTACCATTTGGCGTCTTTCCTAGTGTAGATTGTCGGCAAAATCCGTTTTTGTAGAGTCCTCGAACCCACCAGGATCCGGCTCAACTTGACGTGATTGTATTTCTCATTATTTAGCTGTACAGGTCATTAACTTGCTCCAAGGGAGGTTATTAGATTTTTTTTTTATCCAGAGAGTCTGCATTTAATATCTCAAATTGCTTCGCCTTCCGAAGCCGCGCCGAATATGATGCCTCAGGACTTCAATCGTCCTCAGGGGGCCTTGTCCAGCAAAATACGATAAAGAAGGTCTGAACGGCAACATCTCACACGCCAAGATTATAGGATGGTTATTAAAAAAAAAAAAGGGATTGAGAAATAAAATGGGAGCTGCGACTAAACGCTCCACGGTTCGGCTCGCAAACAGCGCAACAGTAATTAAACCCGTCATAAAAGCCAATGTAAAAAACGGCAATTATGTCAGTAGTAAAAAGGGTAAAATGCTGATGTAGAAAGTGAGGATGGGGCCGTGAGATCGGCAAGAAATAAAAGCAGATTTACTATGTAATCCCTGCAAAGTTAATGCAATGCTGATACATTGTTGCAGAAATTATGCAAATTGACTTTAATTGTGGACGGAGGCAGCCATATTTTTCTTTTCCTCTTTAAATTAGAAAGAATAATATAAGCGGATTATACGATTTGGAAAATGTTGAGACATTTAGTCATGTCCTCATGTCCCCTCTGGCTCTAATTTGTGACTTGTTAAAGAGATTATTAATTTTCTTTTCCATTTAATGTGCAAATTCAACAAAAAGAAGATTCTAGAAACTCTATGTTTCCCGAACATTTGCCAGGGTAAGCAGTGATCAACAACCAAAATAATGTTCATTCATCGGCTAATTGCATCTTTCACAGGGACCCGAACATCAATGTTGTCGGCAGCCCAATACCCGATGTACTGAAGAAATACTTTATAGAAAATTTGTCCTTATGCAGCTTACATAGCCTCGTGTAAAGGACCTTAAAGAGGACCAGTCGCTAGGCGAACACTGGCCAGCTTTTATTCCATTCCTGCTGCCCTGAGTAATTCTTTTTTTTCTTTTAAATCCGACCTACAATTCCAGAGATATGGTGCTTTTTATTTAGTGCTAATTTCTATTGTCTTTACAAAGGAGGAAGGTGGCTCACAAGATCCTCTTGGGCGTGTCTTTAGGTTGCTCTGCATGGTTACTCTATGAGCCACGCCCACATAAAGACAACCCCCACATAATTACCCTATAAACCACGCCCCTTTCATAAAGACCATAAAAAACTGCACCAAATAAAAAGGTTAATTTCTCTAACTTTATGGTAGATTTAAAAATATATATACATAGAACACTCAGGGGAATAAAATAAGTGTAAAAGCTCACCACTCTGATCTGGCTGAAGGTCCCTTTTAAACAAGCATTGATTACATTGCTACTTCATCGATTTGGATTAGTCATGGGCAGAACCTAACCCGTGTAAAACCCAGGTTAAATAGTCTAACAAAAAATTAGATTGTATTGCTACGTGAGCGGTAAATTGCAGAGATAGCTCCAGTGCAAAATTATGATGGATGCACTACAACGCCTTTTGAAGCCTTCATCAGGAAAACTATAGGGCGGACTTTGCTACAATGTGGCTGTCAGATAAATCGCAAGTCTAGGATACCTTGAGTGTTATGAGACATTCTGCTACTGGGGTAACATTTGCTTTAACTCAATGCCTTTTATCCAGATGACGGACCCACATGAAAGCCTCACTGTGAAGAATATTGGAGAATATTGGAGAAATAATTTTGTGACAATTCTATTTGGCCTGGGATTATAACATCCTCTTTCCTTGCAGGCACTCAGCAGGAAGTCCAATATTCTCCAAGCCTCAAGGAGATAATTGGCACATAGCTCAGTAGGGGAGGTCAAGCCTCGAAAGGCTGTGAGTGACAGATCTCGCACCTTGAGCCAGCTCAGAGCAAGCCAAAGGCTAAATATAGAGTCATGCTGAAGCTGACAAAGAACATTCTAGAAACATAATTCCATAAGGAGTTATTGAGATACTATACGTCCTAGCCGTACATTGTGTATATTTCCAAGATCTCCAGAACATGGCAAACTCCTTCCAGGGTCTTGATCCATTCTAGCACCCCAGGAAGGGGAGGTTCATAGAATGGCCAGTAGGAACAAGATCACAAAGATGTGTTTAGTCTCAATCCGTAGCAGGTGCCAGGCCAGATCAGATTGCACAAAAAGCGCCTCCCTAGGACTGTCCATTAAAGAGTTATGACTCATCTTAGGTTTGGGAATTTTTAGCTGCTAAAGGCAAGGTGAGTGGATTTGGGTTCAGCCCAGAGGGCAACAGGGGAGTGACCCAAAGGGGATAAAGGCTAGTGTAAGATCATGTGGTATCCGTCTCGGTTATGCTTGCGGTTCCCCTTGAATCGCGTATTGTGCTGTGAAGGACCTAGGATCATCAGCCCATACCTACTGCGGCCCAGCACCCACATGGTCAAACATCAACCCCATAAGTGACATGATCCATCTGCTTACATATTTTGTCTTACAACTATTGTATTTGCATATCTGACCATTGTATGTATATAACCATCGTGTATATAGTGTATTGTCTAGTGTGCCCTTAAGGCGATTATATAATTTAACCTTGGGCTGCTGTTTTATCTTGATCCATGAATCCACACATCCGTTTCTCGGTTTAACATTCTATGCTACCGAGGCTGGTTTCTGGCCCGATATAATCAGGACTTACAAGTGCTTCTCCCAAAATTAGAATATGATCAAAAAGTTTATTTATTTCAGTTCTTCAATACAAAAAGTGAAACTCATATATTATATAGTGTCATTACAGACAGTGATCTATTTCACGTGTTTATTTCTATTAATGTTTGGCGATTGGCTGCGCTGGTTACATGAAGGATGAGCAATGTTCATTTTTTTAAAAAATTTATTTTAACACTTTCTGTTTTGAGCCCGTTTAGTAAAAATTTCAGACAAGCCCTTTAAATGATTTAAAAAAAATATTACCCCCCACATTAGTTATTTTATCTGACAAATGCAAATACTGGTCAATAGTCAAACTCTTTACCTGCTCACATATGGCCCCTGTCATGGTCACCGGGAAGGGCCTGACATTCCCTCGCCCCAAATTCTCTCGTTTTCTTTGGTTGCTGAACAGCTTGAGCTCCCTCTTCTCTTCTTCATCCAGGGAATTGCAGTAGCGGACCTGCAAAGAGAAAAAAAAAAAATCAGCTCTGCAACATTCTGCAATTATATGAGTCACTGAACGTCAAAGACTTTTTAAGGTCTTTCCTAAAAATGATCTTTTAAAAGGGAAGACAGAAATTAAACAGTAAAGTCTAAAATATGAGCAGTTACAAAGAGCGCCTCTCACTCTGGAGAACCCGCCGTGTCCGGAATTACATCAACTACCCTCTGATGTAAATGGACTTTGTGTAATACTTAAATTGTCCTGCGGAGGCACTGCAGGAAAAACACTTATTGCTTGATCGCTGGTTTATAGCTGATCGCTGGAGGTTCTAGAGAGTGGACACTGTGATCCTCATATAACAAAAGGACCTAATTAAGTGGTTATTGTCCAACACGGGGACCATTTTATTAAAAAAACAAAGTACCGGTACAAAATCTGTCCACAGGTTACATATGGTATTGAGAATCACACCGTGTCAACGTCAGTGGAGCTGAGCTGCAATGCCATATATAACCCATTAGGACAAATGTTTATTAAAGGGGTTCTCCAAAAAATGTATACAAGTCTAATAAAGACGAAGAATATGGTAAAATAAAGAAATAAATTACACTCTCATGATAATTACCTTGGTGCCTCAGCATTACTGCTCTGGCGGTCCGTTGATCTTGTTGATTTGTCCCGCAGTGCTGTTTATGTGCATGTGACCGCTGCAGCCAATCTCTGTCCTCAGTGGTCTCGTGCCGAGGACAGTGATTGGCTGCACCAGTCACACTTGCAAAAATGGCACATCATCACTGCAGATCAACTCATCCACATCCCAAGGGGACCAATGGAGCGGAGATGGATTTACCAGGTGAATAGAAGTTATTTTGTAATTTTATCAAATTTCCTGGACTTAGCAATTTCATAAAGAAAAAAAAATCCAGGACAATCCCTTTAATTTAGAAAGTTGTACACCGCAGCGTTTTTATTTATGTATCTTATTTCGTACAACAGGGCAGCGTGCCTAAACCAATAAGGGATGAATCTAAGTCCAATCTGCGTCGAGACACTAAGAATTGAAAATGAAGCTATGAGAAGACATTACGCCGGCTCTTACCGCTGAGAAAATGTCATACTAACATTTTCCAGATAGAGACTGTGGCTGGAGTACAGCATCCTGCTGCTTACAGCCAATATCATATTTAAACCCATCGTTTGCTTTTGCCATTTTTTCAAGATGCAAGAATTGCATCCAAATACACAAAAGCAACCGCTGCCCACAAATAACCAATCAATGGTGGAACAACTCACCTCTCATCCTTATGCCACCAAACTGTCAATGTGATAGGATGGGAAAGTGAATATAACACAGGGGTCAATTAAGTTCTTGGGCCACTACTTATTCAGCCTAGAGCGATTTCTTTCAACCCTCCTCCAAACACATGCACACTCCGCTTGGCTGATCATGCATGTGTTCTGGAGAGAAGAGAGTAAACCACTGCCAGACATCTTTGGCGGTAGAGTATCTTCGCTATGGACAAAAAAGAATCTAGGAACGGAAATTCAACATGCTCAATCCTCCTTTCTCATGGTATGATCTGACGGGTAAAAGTCAGGAAGTCCCCATTGGCTGGTCTGAAATGATCAGGTTCAGCAGGCATTGATCTGTGATGTTCGGCGAATTTGAAGGGGCTGGCCAACGAAGATAAGTTATTACTATAGATGCAGGGATGGCATCGCGGGACCCCAGTCTACAGGCCAGGTCAGTGTTCTCTGGCCGTGGTCAGGAGCTACGTCATTTTCCATAGCTTACAGATTTGACGGCATGGCCTGGCATCATTTGTACGGCACATTGGTGACATCTCGCCAACCCAGCTTATCGTAAGACAAGCCTGGGATCACAGAGGCTAAGAAAATTCAAGCAGCTCCTGTCCACAGTCAAGGAGCACTGACCTTGACTATAGATTGGGGTTGCGCAAAGTAATCTGCTCATCTCTAGTTACCACCTATCTGCTAGCAAACAAATGAGATTAAAGTGGAGGTTCATTATATCAAAGACGATGAAAAAAAAATGTAAGCCGATATATCTCAAAAAGCAATATTATATATCTAAACTGTACTTGGACTTCTTCCCCCCAAAATAGCATATTCTAGATTATTCACAATTGCCACTGGCACTTCAGGTGGACCATAAGTAAGGAAGTTTGACTGACATGTTCTCATGTGGAGACCATGAAGGAATCTTCCCCGTGGAGCAACATCAAAGGGATGAGGCTTGGAACCATTTGCCGGTGGAAGCCAGATACATGGGTTTATGCAATACAAGTCTGGTCTAGTTAGTGACGTGGAAAAGCCCCTAGGACCTTTATTTCATCTGGAGAACATGGCTTGGTTATCCAAACTAAAATGTACCAGGAGCCCATAATCTAAGTGTGAGGCCTCCAAATCCTCTAGTCTTGTAAAGGAAGATTGAAGGAACTCTCCCTAAAACTGGATGTCCCATATTGGGTGGAGTTACTCTATTGGCAAAGATAGAACAATGACTCACATTGTAGAATGGCTCAAGTCCATCATAATATTGAAGGCATTGAGATTATTTTGAAGGTACTAGCTCTCATTAAGATGATCCAGCTCAAATAATTCAATATGGGAAAAAAAAAGTATGTTAATAAGTTCTCCAGTAGGAAGAAAACTACTTCTCTAGTGACGACTATTTGTAAACCTGAAGTTAAGAAAATATTCAATGATATTAGCTACATTTCCAAGGTTGGCTCAAGTCTACAAAAGAAGAATGTACACAAGACATCCATATGCAAACGAGGCATTAAAAAAAATATCATAACCATTGCCATAGAAGGTGTGTGCCAAAAAAGTGAAAACTGCAGGCAAAGATATTAAATTCCTTAGATAATGTCTCCACCCAAGACTACTAACAAGATTTTGAGAGTAAAGCAGTAAAGTGTAACCCAATTTATGTTCCCCTGCCAAATTTTTCCCTGGAACACATAATTTGGGAGATATCATGTAGGTCCCATATTGCTACGTTAAGCAATGACTATCTCTCCTGCTCTAGGATAGAGAATACTCTAAAGGCCCCACACACAAAAGACAGCCATCGGCTGAGCAATCTCCATAGACCGGAAGTTTCAGCTTGGGCAAGCGTCCGTGTGTTCTCTATGAGATTGCGTTTGCCAGAATCTTCTGGTGATGGCTCAACTCTAAGGAAAACAAAAGGATCGGCATTTAGAAATCCAATGTGCCTATTCTTCTCTTTTACAGATGATGTCGGGAAGAGTCGGGAGGCCTCTATACACATTAATTTCTAAGTGAAATGGTCAGCACTCCATCTCATTGTGGTGCACATGGAGAGAAGTAGTAGTGAATAGTGATGAGCGAGGGTACTCGTTGCTCGGGTTTTCCCGAGCACGCTCGGGTGGTCTCCGAGTATTTATGACTGCTCGGAGATTTAGTTTTCATTGCCCCAGCTGAATGATTTACAGCTACTAGCCAGGCTGAGTACATGTGAGGATTCCCTAGCAACCAGGCAACCCCCACATGTACTCAGCCTGGCAAGTAGCTGTAATTCATTCAGCTGAGGCAATGAAAACTAAATCTCCGAGCAATCATAAATACTCGGAGACCACCTGAGCGTGCTGGGGAAAACCCAAGCAACGAGTACACTCGCTCATCACTAGTAGTGAATGAAGTAATCCCGGTATTCACGTGTTGAATAATGCTCATTTAATCATGGAAATCCATGGATTTCTATGTATTGGATGAAATGAGCATTATTCAACATCAACTCGCGAGTGCCAGGATTTCTTCCTTCACCTATACACATTAGACTCTCAGCTCATCCCTCCAATATCGGCAGGTTTGCCCATCTCTTGTCTAATGCGGATAGGAGTCTAAAAGGTGGCCACACGCCTAGAGTAGATGTCATCCGATGGCTATTCCTTCCAACAGCCCTAATACACATGCATGCTTAGCTCAGTTGAGTGTGCACATGTTTTCATTGGGAAGGGGGCTATTGCTAGATATCTCTAGTAGTGGCAATTCTCTTTTAAGAACAAAAGCTTGGGTATGCTGAAATTCCATATGGCCGATCCTTCTATTCCTGACATTTGATGTCAGCCAAGAGACGGAATCTATCATACACCAGACTTGTTTGGCCAATCCTGCCCAATTCATAAGGTTTGCCCAAAGTTCATTTTAATGTGCATTTGGTCCTTTTGGACTTGAGGATGACAAGAAGTTGCTCATGGGTGTGTTCCTACAAAACTGTAGCTTATACTACAAGGAACCTACATTATGGAGATGTTAGGAAGGTCCTACCCAGAAAACTACATTTTTGTAGATGAAGGATTAAGGCAACACTGACTTGGCTTCAAGTTCTGGATTAATCAAACCAAAAGACGCTTCAAAGATCTCCGCATTATGGGCCCCAAAGAAGTAATATTCATGGGTGGGAGATCTGACCGTAAATACTAGTGACATTTGAGGATGACAAAGATGTTCCTACGTGTATAAACACATTCATGTATTAGTTCTTCAGTTTCAGAACGAAAGCATTTAGCATATGGATTACATTACAGATGCAATAGAGAATAATAACATTAATGTTCATACAAAAATCACAAAAATGCCAACATATGGGTTGAATTGAATTATCTTAATTTCATTCCAAGATCTCGAAAGATGAATTAACCCTTAAGCGCAAACCTCATATGGAAACTCAGTTGGAGATGATTTTCTAAGTCAGATTTCCAATCTTTCACTTTATCTTTTGTTCTTGCTTTCATCCAAGCCCAACTTTTTGCAGGATCTCGATCTATTATTTATTGACATTCTGGAATGCGACCAGGTTTGTTTCAGATTGTGCGCATCCAATATTACCCTGATCCCACCGCAGTCCGTTCCCAGTTTACTTCTCTGCCAAGGTCCACACACTGCTTGGAATTGCAAGAGGTTATGGCAGGGTCAGGACAAAGTATTTTGGTGCCCTAGGCAGATTAAGCCTACGGTGCCCCCACCCCAAAGCAAAGGAATGGCTCAGAGACTAAGGTAACAGGACCCCTAAAGCACATACCCCCTTCCCCTTCAATGGGTTAGGTAGCAAACTCTGATGACCACTTCCACTAAAATTAGTACCTTTGTCACAAAAAAATGTTTGTAAAAATAAAAAACTGGTGTAATTTAGGGATGTGACTCAACAAGGAATGCAATTTCAAAATTAGATACAGAATCAGTCATTTTATATGGCCCTTTACACAATACAGGTTAAAAAATAGCAAAATTCATCCCTGATGTCCTAGATTTAAATGTAGAACCCAAGGATAGTCATGGAAGCTAATAAAGCGTAACTATAATCTTGGCTGTTTGGTTTCAATTCAGGTGTCCAGCATTTGGCAAATACCCTAATGGAAAATAAACAGACTCATTATAAATAAAGGGATGATACGTCTGATAGTTTTTGTGTCCGTCATGCGACAAATACAGCTTGCACAAAACGGATGGTGGTTCTGGTGATGTATTCCGTTCTGTTGACACACTCATGTAGTGATGGTTGTTCTGGTGCTGTATTCGTGTAGTGAAGATGATTCTAGTGATATATTCAGAAACAGAATCATACATAAACGTAGAACTGTTCATAAATACAAAGCCAAAATCATCATCAATACATAATTTGTGCACCAGAACCATCAATAAATAGTACATGAATATGGACCCAGAAACATCAGTGAATAAATACATCACCAGAACTACCATCAGTACATGAATGTCACCAGAACCACCAAGAGTACATGAATATATGACCAGAACCAAGAATACTTGAATACAACAACCAAGCTTTATACAACAATCAATTGTAATATCAAGTCAGCCCCATAAACAATTGTATCGCATGAACCTACAACTCCCAATATGTCCTTAACAATGGTAAGAAGATACTGGGAGTTGTTATTAACAGCCATCATAAGACTGGAGACCATATAGAAACCACAGCATTGATGAGAATTCGTTAGTATCATAAATACATATTTACATCCAGGTACCTTATAGATTACATATTTTTTGGAGACGTCTCTTTTCATCCCCATCTTGTCTAGATGCTATGATGACTTTTCACATCTACAGCTGTTCTCTGCAGACCTCCCTCTTCTCTGGTCATTTGGAGCACATCCCGACACAGTGCCCTTAAAAATAAGAGTGTTATTAAAATGCCCTCTGCATAAAAATATCTATCCATATTTTGACCTTAAATAAGCCTCCTATGGTATCTGGCCTCCTCGCTGTCCACCATTATGAGCAATAGCAATAACAGCCATACCATCCGCGCTTATAAAACACAGCCTATACCCATGGCTGTCCCCTCTCTAATTTTCCATTGCACTTTCTATATCTCCACACTGTCCCCCCACCATGGTAACCTCTCTCCATATTATGCCTCCATTTCACGCTGTCCCCTCCCCATATCAATTCAGTGCCCCTTCTCACACTATACCCTCAATACTGGCCACCACTCTGCCCTCTTCAAACTGGAAGCACTTCTCACACTGTCCCCCTACACAGTATAATGGTCACCACAGTCGCCCATATGGTATTATTTTATTCCCCACATCTGCACAGATCTTCATTTTACCCACCCCTCTGCACTACCCCTCAGCTTATTCCCCCATCTGCACAGCCCCTCATTTTATTCCCCCCCTCTGCATAGCCCCTTAACTTATTCCCCCCATCTGCACAATCCGTCATTTCATTCCGCCCCATCTGCACAGCTCATTTTATTCTCCCATCTGCACAATCTCTTTTTATTCCATCTGCACAGCCCTCAGCTTATTCCCACAGTCTGCACAGCCACTCAGTTTACCCCCAGATCTGCACAGCCCCTCAGTTTATTACCATCTGCACAGCCCATTTATTACCCCCATCTGCACCATCCCTCATTTTAATCCCCCATCTACATAGCCCCTCATTTAATTCACCCATCTGCACAGACTCTCATTTTACCCCCTCTGCACAGCCCCCATAAGCTTATTCCCCCATCTGCACAGCCCGTCATTTTATTCCCATAAGCACAGCCCCTCCTCTCAATGTATGCCCCCTACACATTAATATAATATAATAAAAAAAGGTCATACTCGCCTAATCCCGACACTTCTGTGAAGTGCCGCAATGGAATCTGGAAGGAGCGATGATGTCACTTCACCGCACCATCCAACGTCCCGTGTGCGCCTTCTCCAACAAGGCGCAGGCGTGCGTCTTGCTGGAGATCCCGGCGGTGGAGCACGCAAGATTACAGTTCCTCCGCTCCTGTCCTCGGCGGCGCACACAGCAATTACATTCATGTTTGAGATGCAAATACAATTGAGAGCAGGGAGGGAGCGATTAGTGGGGCGCAGGTAGAGAGGGGCGAGCGGCAGCAATGACTGACACTGCTCCCCTGTGTGCCCACACCCCTGCCATATCTGTGCTGAATGTCTGCGGCCAAAGGAAGATGTAGGGCAACCGCAGACATTCAGCAATATTTTTAACAAAGTGCACCCCCTGGGGTAGGCAAGAGGTAGTGCCCTAGGCAGGTGCTTTCCCTGCCTACCCCTCGTCCCAGATTTGGGTCATGGGAAGCCGTGATATGGGATCCGATGGGTTGTAACCACAATACGCAGACCCCTAGCATGTTGCCTCCTTTTACTACCATCATACATGTCAGGAAAGGATCGCATTTCCAGTCTAAATTGTTTTTCAAAAAGTCACTTACGGTAATTCTGTAGACACAAACAGGAGTGACAACCGTTTTGATTTGATGAGATGTAACAAAATATTATTTTCTAAAACGTCATTAAAATACGCCATAAAATTTGCCGTCCATGCTGATTTACCCCAAAATGGCTTTGTTAAAATTATATTTATGTGCACGACAAATCAACTGTGGGGACCAAAGGTCAAGAAGACACCTTTAACCTCCCCAAATACGCACATGTAATAAAAACCAGATATTAATAGAAATGCCTAAGTGGAATGTATACCCTACACTGTAAACATATGGAATTCATAGACAGGACAAGCGATCCCACTAATCATCAGCTGCAAACACTGGTGAAGGGCGAATAATGTTACAGTCATAAAAATCTAGCGTTTTAAAGGCATTGTAAAAAAATAAAAAAATAGAAAACATAAAAATAACTTGGCCATGCGAAGACGATGTCAAAAACATGTGCATCCGAATGACTAACAAATGTGTCTTTGTCCGCAAAACCCAACAGTAGATCTGATTCCACTTTCTAACATGGACTTAACCAACTGGAGTTCACATTTATTTTTTTATTATGGGAAATAAATCATTTTGATACTTGGCGCCCATGATGTGGTTCAAGTAATAGATCATTTTAATTTTTGTCCCCATTTTTTTTTGACACTTTGACTATAAAGGACATCTCTAGATCTGGAGGACACAATGTGTGTATTCGATGGACAGCCAATTGTTTTCAATCGGAAGGAGTAATTCTTTATTTGTCCTGCGGGGGCAATGCAGGAAAACTGAACACTTTCAGGTTCTATCCCAAGTCACGGTCGATCACTAGGTCCAAGACAAGTGCTGCAGAACAAGTTGGCACGATAAATATAAAATTTTTATTATTTATCCCTTATTTCATAAAGAAGGGCGATTAAATATCCTTTATTATATTAACCAAACAACATTTCCAAATCCAGTTGTTTCCCCATCATCTGACGTGCTTTCTATAAACAGGTCATACACATTTAGGGCCTGATTCCTCATTGGCGGGGATTTTTTAAATCACATTTTTTTTTGTTTTGTGGTCTAAATTGCCATTCTCTGAGCCAAGTTCTTCAAAATGGAAAACAATGTTCATGGCTCTCGTGCAAAATAAAAAAAATGGTCTTAAGTTGTCATTAAATTTATTTTTTGCCACTTTTTTTGGTGCAAATCAAAAAGTTTTAGGGAAGTGCGCAGGGGCGTAACTACCGCGGTCGCAGCGGTTGCCGCTGCGACCGGGCCCGGCGGGTCAGGGGCCCGGCAGGCAAGTGCATAATAGATATATCATGATAACATTATCTGACCATTAGAGGTCCTATGGTGCCTTTTTAATGGATCTTCAGCAAAGTCCATTAATACTTGATAAATGAAGCATTTAACTCCAGGGATCCCACCGAGATCTGTTTGAAGGGGGATGGACATGTCAGCTCATGCATAACGTGCCACATAAATTGCTTACTTAGGCACAACTTTGAACATTTGGTCGTGGTTTTGCCCGGTACTGCGACTGTGTATTTACCGTATATACTCGAGTATAAGCCGAGATTTTCAGCCCAAATTTTTGGTCTGAAAGTGCCCCCTCGGCTTATACTCGAGTCATGATCGGTGGTGGGGTCGGCGGGTGAGCACGGTCATATACTTACCTGCTTCCGGGGGTCCTGGCGCTCCCCCTGCACGTCCCACTGTCTCCGGGTGCCGCAGCCTCTTCCCCTGAGCGGTCACGTGGGACCGCTCATTAGAGAAATGAATAGGCTGCTCCACCTCCCATAGGGGCGGAGCCGCATATTCATTTCTCTAATGAAGCGGTGCCGGTGACCGCTGACAGAGAAAGAGGCTGCGGCACCGAAGACAGGCAGGGGGAAGGAGCGGGACGCCGGGAGCAGGTAAGTATCGCATATTCACCTGTCCTCGTTCCACACGCCGGGCGCTGTCTCCATCTTCCCGGCGTCTCTCTCTCTGCACTGACTGTGCAGGTCAGAGGGCGCGATGACGCATATAGTGTGCGCGCCGCCCTCTGCCTGATCAGTCAGTGCGGAGAGACGCCGGGAAGATGGCGCCGAGGAGCTGCAAGCAAGAGAGGTGAGTATGTGTTTTATTTTGTTTATTGCAGCAGCACAGATTTATGTGGAGCATCTATGGGGCAATGGTGCAGAGCACTATATGGCAGAGCTATGGGGCAACGGTGCAGAGTACTATATGGCAGAGCTATGGGGCAATGGTGCAGAGCACTATATGGCACAGCTATGGGGCAACGGTGCAGAGCACTATATGGCACAGCTATGGGGCAATGGTGCAGAGCACTATATGGCACAGCTATGGGGCAACGGTGCAGAGCACTATATGGCAGAGCTATGGGTCAATGGTGCAGAGCACTATATGGCACAGCTATGGGGCAACGGTGCAGAGCACTATATGGCAGAGCTATGGGGCAATGGTGCAGAGCACTATATGGCAGAGCTATGGGGCAACGGTGCAGAGCACTATATGGCAGAGCTATGGGGCAATGGTGCAGAGCACTATATGGCAGAGCTATGGGGCAATGGTGCAGAGCACTATATGGCAGAGCTATGGGGCAATGGTGCAGAGCACTATATGGCACAGCTATGGGGCAACGGTGCAGAGCATTGTATATATGGCACAGCTTTATGTGGAGTATCTATGGGGCCATAATGAACGGTGCAAAGCATTATATGTGGCACAGCTTTATGTGGAGCATCTATGGGGCCATAATCAATGGTATGGAGTATCTATTTCTAATTTTGAAATTCACCGGTACCTGCTGCATTTTCCACCCTAGGCTTATACTCGAGTCAATAAGTTTTCCCAGTTTTTTGTGGCAAAATTAGGGGGGTCGGCTTATACTCGGGTCGGCTTATACTCGAGTATATACGGTATGTTGAATGGCACTGAGATACAGAACCAGGCACAGCTGCAACAAAGTGAATGGTACTGTGGGTAAATAATATTGGAGATGCAATGTAAGGAATGAGAAAACAGATAAGGATGGTCCACTAAAATCCATTCTTGGGGTTGGACTTCTCACGTATTCAGGCTTAACCAGCAAGTAAAAGGGTTGACCCGAAAGCAGAAGCTAAAAAGGAAGAGCGGGGGGAATGGACCAATTGGTGGGTAAGATGCACCAAACTTTTTTTCTCTTTTGAATACTGCTGGAGTTATGGAGAAAACTGGAAACTTTTTGAGTATATCAGTACTTACTTCATTGTCATGGGGAGGCAGCTGATGTAGAAGCTGTTTGATCCTCGACTTCTCGCCGGGGCTGTTTACATAGGGAACTTTATCATCGGGTAAGCAGCTATAATACTGGTGAACCTGGAGACACAAAAGACGGGCAATCATTTTTAACGGTGCAACATTTTCAAAGTTTCTACACTCAAAATGAAAAAAATAAATTATATATATATATATATATATATATATATATATATATATATACACATATAACAAAGTCAGAACTAATATTTTTATCTTTCCAGTGTATAAATCTGCTTGGCCACAGTTACTAGAACAGACAGAGTGCCTTTCCCAGAATCAGGCTGCATTCCATCAGGACACATGAAAAATAGATCACTGAGCCTCATACATGGAGCCAAAGTGTTTTCAGTAAGCCTATCGCACAATAATGGTAGTAAAACATCTAAAATGTCCGGAAATGTGTGAGCCCAGAGCAGTGAGCTTGAGGCAGGGGATATAATGGAAAAAAAAAAAAAAAGTTTAAGTAGCAAGTGTTAGGAATGTAATTCGACTACTAAGTATTACCTTTTGCAAAATGTGGCCAAGATATGTGCACTTAAAGGGGTTATATATTTGTATTTAAAGAGATCCCAACAATATAAAATTTTAGAAAGGCTCTTTATTGTACATAAAGATATGTATCAATTTTTTAAATAACTCATTTCTAGGCCGAACTATGATCACTTGAATTTACAGGCCCAAAGCCTGAGGCTGCATTACGGATTCTGATGACATAATTTTTCTAATTTCTCGCAAGTGCACGGTTTATCATGAAAACCTTGTGCAGCTCGGTATCACCAAAAGGTTCTCTCAGCTGATTTGTGACCACAGACCACATCAAAG
Source organism: Ranitomeya variabilis (assembly GCF_051348905.1). Lineage (NCBI taxonomy): Eukaryota > Metazoa > Chordata > Amphibia > Anura > Dendrobatidae > Ranitomeya > Ranitomeya variabilis. The sequence goes on from NC_135239.1 coordinate 195,681,179, forward strand.
TTGAATGTGAGTGGAAACAAAAGAGCCTGTAAAAGCCAAACGGTGCAAAATTTTTAACGAATCCCAACTGCAAAAATGATTAGCCCCAAACACATGCATATAAATAAAGAATAAAAATTACCCCTAAAGTCAAACAATCCCTTTAAGTCTATAATGGATCTGGTTTACACATAATATTGGCAGTTATATGTATAGATTTTGCAGAGGGATCGGTGTCAATCTGGACACACTTTTGGGGGAGGGAAAGGTGTTTAGAAAGGGGAGCGTGGCATGTAGAAAAAAAAAGTCAGTGGTGCAGCTCCAGGCTTTGGGTCATTAATCACATGGCTTGATTTCGCAAGGACTGTCCCAGGAACTGGACTGAAGAAGGTGTATCTGGCAAAATTACACTCAAAAGGTGGACTTTTGGGGGAGTTCCCAGGCGGTTAGACATAAATTCTGCATTCTAATTGTTAACGGATGTGCAATCGGCTCATTACCATGTAACTCAGTGCCTATGCCCTGTTGAAAATAGAAGGAGCCCAACCAGTGGTGGACACAGACAGAAGATGGACCCAGTGCAGGAACAGGATACGGGCCCCTGTTTGTGTCAGTGACAGAAGCTGCTTTTTTATTTGAAGGTGGAAGATGACCCCTGCACGGGTTGCACCAATGATATGTCCGCCTCTGATCCTGACCACAGGACCTCGACCCTATTAGATCAACTGGGGGCAGAGATCGTCCAAAGCACTTGCACTTTAATAAATAAACCCTCCGATGTTCTCCGAAAACACAAATTAATAAAGTCATCTCCGCAGTGAAAATGGTGTAAATGTAAAGAAGATGTCAGCACCTGCCTGTATAACAGCTGTTACCGCTTCGTCTTGGCAATAAATATGTTGTCTGCGCCTCCGCCCACACTGCAAGCCCTCAAGAGTTTTCTTCCACAATTTGCTAAAATGATTAGCAGATGAAATCTGTTCAAAGGCTTGTTTTTCTGCTGGACGATTAAAGTGCCCGCATCAGATGGGCACCGAGGAGGTAAACGTTATGGTGGCCGGAAAAATGAATTTTGCCTATCAAGTGCACAGGCCCTCATTAATGGTACAGATGCTCATTTTGGGCCAGAGGGAAACACTGACGGAATCACCAATAGCTCCCCTTTAATGCCCATTGGGGTTGACACCAAACTTTCAATACATAAATCTGCATTATTCGAAAAACGCTGCCCTGCCCTCCTCTTTTGCCCTACCTATATTTTTCAGGAATGTTCGATCTTCATCTTGCGCCGGTACCAGTTTCGGAAAACGAATTGTTTAACCACTAGTCTGTATACCCTCGATGCACTTACAGGTTTTCCACTTTAGACATTTATATCCTTAGACATATATTGATTAGGTTGGCATCCCGTCTCCGGAAGCCCCTCCTATTGTGAAAACATGGGGAGCCGCAAGTGCTAATTCTGTAAGAAGAAGGACTGCACGAATGAAGGAGGTACAACCATAAGTTCAACTGTCTCTCTACTGAAGGGAATAAGAAAAAGTCGAGGGAACCTCTGAAACTTCTCTGTTCAGACTTTGCCATGATATGGAAGCGCCAACAAAGAACTCTACATTGCAGGACCACAAAAAAAGGAAGATTGTGGAGGGACAAAAGGTCTCCATAACATAAGAGGCGCTAATCACAATTCTGCAAGTAGAAGCAGTCACTTTTAGGAGGGGACCGTATGGAAAGATGGAGGTACCACCACAAGTAGAACTATCGCTCTAGAGATGGTAATGAGGAAAAGTTGAGCCAATCTCTGAAACTTTTCTGTTCAGACTTTGCCATGATATGGAAGCGCCAACAAAGAACTCTACATTGCAGGTGCATAAAAAAAATGAAGACTGTGGAGAATACAAGAGGTTTTTCGAAAAAAATGACATTTTTGTTTTAAAACTGTATTAAATCATATTTTGTATAAAATTTGAAATATGATTTCAAATTAGTATTATTTGTATCAGTAGGGACATTGTATATTGACAACTGAAGATCATGAGCATTAGCTCACGGCATATGCCTTGGCTGCAGCATAGTCCTATATGTTCTGCTGGCCACTGAATCTAGTAGGAGCGGCTTCTTTTTCTCCTGTAGATGATGAAAAGCTATTATCAACCAATCATCTCTTCCGCTCCCTGCAGTGGGGTGGAGTTTACACGCAGCATGTGGCATGTATGCTGCTGCACAGAGCACAGTCTGCGGCCTCTCCTGTGCTCTACGCTCTGCAGCATTCTAAAGAATCAGAACAACACGTTAGGGGATAGTTAAAGATTTCATGTCTGAATTGGATTTTACCATTGATTGTTAATGTCATTCCTGGTTGGAAAGTTAACTATTAACTCTATGGTTACATTAAAGATGTAGTTTATTTTTTAAAACTTTTTTTGTAAGGAAGATCCTTGCTCGCGTGAGATCTTAAATTAATCGCATTAACTTTGGGAGGGAAGCTGGAAAGAGGTGTGGAATTATTCTGCAGCTCCCCCACAGGAGAAATTAAGTAGTACATGTTGTCGAGTGGAATCAATGGCAGGAGTCTTCCAACCATGAGAGACCCTCTAAATTATTTCTCGTTGATATATCTTACAATAAGTTGTTTATAAATCACTGGAAGCTCAAATGAATCGTATTTACTTTGGGAGAGAACCTGGAAAAAAGTTTTGAATTATCCTGCAGCTCCCCCGCAGGAGAAATTAAGTATTACATGCCGTTGAGTGGAATCAATTGCGTGAGTCCTCCAGTATGAGAGACCCTCCAAGTTACTTACTGCTCATCGATATATGAGTATCCTCAAAATTTTATAATACAGTTTTCTCAAACCAGATAACCCCTTTATAAAGAATTCCAGAGATCATACGTCACGATTTGGATTTTGGACCAGATCTGCGATGATTGACTACGTAAACCACCATATCTCAAATTTACTTAGTTGGTCGGATGGTTTCCAAAACTGTTGGTCAAAATTTGGGACCGTCCTTGGCCAAAAGAAGCAAGTTTATGCAAATAGTCAAAGTTGGGTGGTCCCTTTTGGTTTTGGGGGGGAGTTTATAGGCGTGGTTAGGACTAAACAGCTTTATTTTGCCAACAGTGTTGTTGGCAAGTATGATATCCTCAAATTTATAGAAAAAGTTTTGATATGTGAAAAGCAAAGACTAATTCTACCGCTACCGTGCCAAAGCGTTAGTGTGCAGGAATGCGTTCTCCATTAACGCTGGCGACTCACGGCTTTGAGGTGGGCACGTCGGCCGCATTTTCTACAGTAAATTATGACGAAGTAGAGTTCAACTAAATGAGCAGAATTAGGTGTAAATATTCAAGAAAATCGTCTCTATCAATAAAACATACAGAAGTAATCAAATAGTCTGCGAACGTCTTCAAGCCTCCGGATACTTTCCTTTTTTTTTTTTTTTTTTTTTTTTTTTTTTATTTATTCTGAGCACTTTGAATGCAAGAAGAAAGCTAATTTGGAGAAACATATTCTTGAAGCGCTGCAGAGCGGGACAAACGCCGGAAGGCAGCTGATGATTCTGAAGGGAAGGTCACATTATGTCCCTTTATAAAAGACAACCGCTTACATATAAATCAAGGCCTCACATGTCCAAAAGCATGAGGAAAAAAAAAGGACAAGATTTGCCAACATCTTCAGTAGAAATGACTCTACCAGAGAGATTGTTTGTTGTCTGTTACCATAGAGACGCATAATATTGCATAGGAGCTGTGTGCACTAATTTTTTATTTTTTTTCATCTGAAAAAAAGTTGATAAAAAAGTGAACATACCTAGGAGTTTGTATGTTCTCCCTGTGTTTGAGTGGGTTTCCTCCCGAGCTTCCAGTTTCCCCCACACTCTAAAGACATACTGATAGGGTAGAACCTAATGGACCCCGTTTTAAGCAGATGTGAAAAGTGACATTTTAAGGCATATCTGTGTCATCTATAAGGGTCCCATTTCAGGGACCTGCACACATCTTGAGAATGTTGCCCCATTCCAAGTCGTCGAGAATGAAGGGTTACAACTCTTTATTTACTTCTATGGGAGTTTAATATATAGTTACAAGACTATTCCCAACTTCAAAGATGGATATTGCTGGATTGTTCTTTAGCAATTTACTATTCATTCACATTTGCAGCCATTGTTGAGATATTGACACTTTTACAGCTCGTTGCCTAGGAGACCGACCACCGCTGCTGTCTAGATGGTAAGCGCTCTGCTGAAGTCTGAGGTATTACAAGCTACCAGCATGGACCAGAGAGTGTGGCCAGTTGATTGAAAGCTCAACAGAACAGAGCTTGTAAGTTTTATCTGTGCATGTTTTGATACCGCTGCCAAACTGTAGTGGTGGTCGGTCTCTTTGGCAGCAAGGTGTAAACAAAAGAAAACGGTGAATATCTCAAGAATGGCTGAAAATTTTAACAAACAGTAAAAGGCAAAAGCGCTTGGTTTTACAAATACTAACCAACAGCACCCTTCTATAAGGATTGGAATAACCCTGTTCTAAACAAGTGTTTTATCCAACACAGCCACCTTTTTATTGACAGCACCGTGAGATGGGGCCACATTCTTAAAGAAGGACTCCTCTCATCAAAATTTTTATCCTCTTACTATATTGCAGATATCATATCATATCATATATGGCTGTGCACTTACAATTGCTCATTTTGCCTTTCTACCCAGTTAATTATTCTCTTTCCCACTATATTACATCAATGTGATTAAAAACAGATTAGCGTGTTCCTTCTAAGCTCTATGTAAAACCAGGAAGTCTCTTTTTTTCCTGCATGAGTCATCACTAGAAATACAATTGTACTTCACTGCAAAGTCCCAGGCAGCCCAGCTCTACCTCCTCTTCACCTCCTGCTGACCCAGCTGCTCCGCTAATCACTCCCTGCCAGGGGCTTGCAGTGATGTAGAATTGTAGTTCTAATGATGACTCATGCATGGGGAAAAATACTTCCTCTTTCTACATAGAAGCCAGTCTGCTTTTAATCCCGTGAGGTCATAGACCTACTCGAAAAGAGAAGAATTAACTGGGTAGAAAGGCAAAAGGAGCAATTGTAAGTACACAGTGCTATAAAATATGATGACTGCAATATATTAAGATACAAATTTTGATGGAAGTGATTATTTAAGATGGTTGCAGATCCCAAAAGGTGGAATCTACATCTATATACATTCTGGAGTCTGAGACGGTCATGCCCTTTAATTGGTCAGTTTCTAGTTAGGGTTGACAATTCCGCATAACCCTTCGAATGCTAAGGCACTTGCAAAACCAAAATCTTACCTACAGCGGTAAAAATACAGGAAAGTTGGGGGGGGTTTTGCACGCCATAGAAGTTTTCATCATTTTTATAGAATGCAAAACACATTCTAAAAGGTATGAATATTGAAATGTAACATCTATTTAAAATAGGGGGAAAAAAAATGAACAGTTTGCTCGCAAGCTGTCACCGACTAAAATAGAGACGTGATGTGCCTCTGACATAGCTGCATGTACGGCATAGTAATTACTGAGCCGATTGGCAAATTGAAATGTGTTAAAAAAAATAAATAAAATAAAGTTGCTTCATAAAGTCGTCGCCACTTTTCTAATGTATCTGTTTAATAGACAAAGACAAAACATAAAAGGAATGGTACGAAGCTCTTTAATGCTGCCATATGTAAATGCATGACTGCTGAGGACAGCGATTGGTTGCAGCAGTTAGGTGATTGATAACTGGGACATCATCACTTTCGGGCACAGGGAGGACCCACCAGAGCCAAGGGGAAAGATTTGTTTTTATTATTTCAGAAATATAATGTATATATACATAAACAATGACCCCTACCTGTATAAAAAATTTTGATTTACAGTAACAAAGAAAAGCTATTGCCTGAAAATGACCTATTGCTTAAATCTGGTATTTGAGTTACATTAATTAAAAAAAAAAATTGTCAGTGTTTGTTTCTTTTTTCATAACACGATCTTTAATTAATAAATAAAAAAAATCAGTAATCTTGCCATTTTTACACTGGCCACAGGGACTTGTTATACTCCTACTTCCTGCTCTTTTAAGAAGAGTTTTCAGCAGGCTCATTATCAGCAGTGGCAGGATTAAAATTCTACAAAACAGCTGATAACATAGGATCCACTCCAACACAACAGGCGATATCTCAGCTGTCTCCTGCTCCCCCTTCCTTCACAATGACATTTTCACACGCTCATTAGATGCTTCAATGTAGTCTATAGATGCTAATGTTCATGTGCGGTTTCCTGAAACATTGGGGAGTCTAAAAAAAAATGGAAACATTTAAAAAAAATTGCATTTCAACACAAAAAATCAGATTAATCCCATAGGTCATTTTTTGATGATAGGTTCCCTTTAAACCATTTCTTAAAAGGAGGATCCTTCCGATTGCCATAAATGTGTGATCATCAGAAAACTCTTGACCATAACAGTGTGTCTGGAAGCAGTGAGTGACAATTCATCCATCCAATCTAGGACAGGGGCATGATGTGCTGCCAGTATGGTGATGGACAGCTCAGTCGTCCAATCGGAGACTGGGGTGTGCTGAGCTGTCAGTGTGTTGAGTGACAGTTCAGCTGTCCAATCAGGGCCGGGACATGCCGAGGCTTCCTCCATGTGTTTGCTATTCAAATCATTACTTTGCTATTTAGCCGGCTCGCTGCCTGTAATTAGTGCCAGTTGTAGCTTTGCTCAAATGATGCGCACTTGCTCTGTTCTCCTTGCTCCTGTATTTGATCTTTTCTGCCCGACCTTGGACCTCGCCTTTGACCATCTGTTTTGCCTTGCCCTTTTGTCTTGATCCACTACTTTCCCGGAATTCTGACCTCGGACTGTGACCAGACTACGCCTTTGCCTTACCCCTTTGTATATGACAAGCCTTCTTGGTATCTAACCCCGGTCCTCTTGACTACCCAAGCCCCACGGCTTGTCCGTGAGTAGTGACTATCATCACAGTAGGGTCCTCTTAATCAATGGAGCAAACTAAATGGACTGGAGCGTTCGTATTGGATATTGCTGAACGCGAGGACACTGTGTTCCAGAAAGTGCAGCAGACCCTTAATTCTGGGAATGGTGAGGCTCCAAGTGATTAGACACTTACCCACCCAAATGATGTGTTTGAAATGGAAATCCGGGTAAAATGAAATTCATATGGAATGATCACACTACGGTTTCGATAGAGAATGTAAACCCCTTTGTCACGGCTCGGAGATTTCTGCTGCTGAAAATCAGACCGGATTTGCAGTAACAAATCTCTACGCCGTGCCAAAGGGTCTAATTGTTTTTAAAGTTCTTTCATTATGGAAATCAATGACTGTCCGACATGACAGACCTCTGCAATGTTTCTCTGACATGTCGGGAGATCGCCTTTGGCATATCCAGACAGATCTTTTATCATTTCGGCATCCGCGTTGCCGGTAAGTCCAGTACGTGTCGACGCTGGCGCCTTCTGAGTGACAGGAGTTTGTTCTACTCTAGTGAAGGTTCCGCGAATTGAATTATATTAAATGTAATGGAAAATTGCTATTTTCAACCTGTCACAGTTTATGCTCCTCTTACGTGAAAATCTGCAGAAACAAGCAATTTACTGGGAACGGTAAAGGTCCCCTCTTCAGAGAATGACATCAGTAATGAACATTTACATAATAACCCTAACTGGAAGTGAGGACTTTCCAGACCTGATGCTTCTCGGCAAACAAAGCCGCCGATCATTGTGTGTTTATCGCGGGATCGTTACTGGGGTAAAAATAATCGCGGGACTTCACACCACACACCGAACCTGCAAGAGCGCGGCAGAAAGCAACGAGCCACCGAGACTTAATGACCTGAAACATTTCACTTCCAAACGGTGGAGAGAAAAAAAAAATTGGGACTGCTAATTCTTGTACTACTATTTAATGGGGTTGGATGCAGTCCAAATGAATGGCGCCTGGACAAGCACATGCAACGTGTGAGATCATGGACGTTGTGGTCAGATGATCACACCCCAAATGCCACCATTACCTGATAGTTCTGCTCCTGCAGTCTCCAGAGATGTCCTAAGTACCTTGTCTACCTGTGTTATTTTCTTAAAGGGATGGTCTGGGACTTTAACATTGAATGCCTATTGATTAGCGGGGGTGCCGGGTATCAAACCCCCACCGATCAGACATTGATGACCAATCCTAAAGATAGGCCATTAATGTTAATTTCCAGACAACCCCTTTAAAAATTCCCTCTTCGCTGGCTGAGGCTTGTTTTAAAACAAACCAACCGTGCTTTACACGCCCTCCCTGGGTCCTGCGCCGCTGCTCCCAATGTCTGCTATTGTCTGCGGAGCTGATGCCAACTAAAGTGCGCTGCAGCCAATCGGTGAGCTCAGGGGCTCGTACCGTCAACTTAAAGGGGATATCCGGAACTTTAAAAAAAAAAAAAAAGTACCCAGCGCCGGTCATTGACTGCTTCTGCCAGAGATTCAGCTGATCTTTGTCAACAGGGAAGCAGTTTCTCTTCCTGTTGACAGGGCGGGACTACTGGTGTCATGCTGATTGACAGCCGACTTCCCCCAATTAGGCAGCGGAGAGACAGCAGTCAATCAGCATGACACCAGTAGTCCCGCCCTGTCAACAGGAAGGGAAACTGCTGCTCTGTTGACGTGACGTCAGAGGATGTCTGACTGCTCCGTGCCGGCGGAGAACAGCGCTGAGCACAACAGGCACATTAGAGCTTAGGCACTTTAATTTTTTTAAAGTCCCATAAATCCTCTTTAAGTGCTGGGATAAGGTGTTATCTGAGCATGCTCGTGTCCTAACAGAATATCTTGGGCGTACTCGAAAAATATGTTCGAGTCCCCGCGGCTGCTTGACAGCCATAACACATGCAGGGATTACCTAACAAACAGGGAATCCCTGCATGTGTTGCAGCTGTCGAACAGCCACGAGACATGCAGCCACGGGGACTCAAACATATTACTCGAGCACGCCGAAGATATTCTGTTAGGACATGAGCATGCTCAGATAACACCTTATCCCAGCACGTTCACTCATCACTAGTAGAGATGCTTCCAAGTCAAAATGTTCCGCCTTATTCCCACCGTCTTGGGCTGTGACTGGGGAACATTATCACAAGTCTAAGTGAAATCTTGTGTGTGCACCATTGTGTCCTAGTTGCGCAGAGCTGGTAGTGATGTTCCTTGTACTCATGGATGTTAATCAGGCAGAATAGTGTGAGAATAAGACACAGATTTTGGACATATATATATATATATATATATATATATATACAGTAATTAGAATTTTCATTTTTGTGTCGTGGAATTTATTCGATTTTCAAACGCCAAATTCTTCACGATTTGCTCACCTAAAAATACTCCTTATGTTTGTCTCTTCTCTTCTTGGAGCAAAAAGTTGCACGATCCATTAAAATATTGCACTCATAAAGTCTTAACGTTTGTGCCAAAAAGTATGGCATGCAAAAACAAAAAAAAAAAAATCACTTTGTTGGGAAACGAGGAAAAGTCGCAAACTTTTTAATTGGCAAAGCCCACAATGGCAAATAGAGAGAAAAAAAGATGAACAAGTAAAAAAAGGCAAAACTTAAAATTAAAGAATTTAGCGTGAAACAAAAAACTTGACAAAAAAAAGTGAAAATTCGATAACAAAATTCATCTCATTGACTTGACTTCATTCATCTCCATGAAAACTGTGTAATAATTAATTTTCTCTCCGTCGGCGCAAGAAATTGAACAGTTATTGACGGTCTTCCAAATAAATCCCAGAAGTGGGACACCCTGTGTGTAGGTAACGGTCCAAACCAAACATACCGCTCAACGTCCTGGGGCAGAATCCACATATTAAACTTCTATAAAGCACACATTTATAGAAAAATAAAAATTAATGTATGCGTAAGTGAGAGGTCTCACCGGTTTGCATAATTTATAGGCTTTTCACAGCGTGCGATATATTAGGAGTTAGCAGTTTCTAATGAATCCATTGCCATGTCAACCAGTGCGCGGACTGCGTGCGCAGAATGCAGGTTGCCAGGGATAGTTCGACATGACACAGTGTTCCAGATGAAGCCGAAAGCCATGAAATTAAAACCAGATTTCAATCAACTGCATGAACACAATGCAAATATATCAGAGACAGTCTGTAGTGCAAGACCTGCCCCTGTTTCCCCCCACTTCCTTTTCTGCTTTGGACAGGTTTGGTGCCTCCATATTTTACTGTAGCTCTAAAGCACCTAAAGTTTAGAAAAAAAGAGGAAATTCCGCAAATCGTCTCAATTTAGCATCTTTATTCCGACCACGCTAAACAGTTAATGTTAGACTTTGCAACAACTGAGTAGTTCCTGACATTCGGATTAGATTTCCAGCAGTCTCAGGGGAGCTCGGAGGTGCTTCTATGTTTATGCATTTCTTAAATATGGGTGTATACATAAATGTAGGCGCTTCCCACATAATTGCAAATAGCAAAATTCACGAAACGCATAAAAAGAGAAGAACCCCGGGTAGCCCCCCTAGACACTGCTGGAAATCACATGCCTTCTGACCTCACTGGCCGTAATCCGAATCCTAGGAACTTCTAAATTGGAGTAAAGTCTCCTGCAGCAATGTCTACGGCTCCAATGCAGATTTGTGCGTTTCCATGGTAGCAGACTACGAACGCCACATATGTAGTCTGATCCTGCAGTCATACTCCCTTCTATTTCTTTTAGCTTACTCTCCTGTTCATCTGCGAGAAAAAAAAAAGAAACATTTGAACTCCCGGAAGAGTTGAGGAACCTTCTGATTCCCACCTAAGACTTCCTGGAAATCAGCAATTCCAAAAGGCTTCTTCTAATTTATTTATTAGGCTTTGAATTTATAGCTGCCCATTTCTTCTGCCTCCCTAAGACACTGGGGCATAAGTCAATGTTTAGCTTGAGGGGGGCGGAGAATGGATGTTGAAGCACATAGCCTCTCAAAAGATGGTATCCATGGCCAAAACCTCTAGAAAGATGGAGTCCATGGCCAAAAATCCAAAAATGTTACGTGCAGAACAGCTGCGCATCTAATGCTGGAAAGCACCAGAGAGTAGAAAACAGATAAGTGGGAATGACCACGCGATCAGACTACACAGGATTGTTTGTAGTCTGTAACCATGGAGACATCAAAGTCTGCATAGGAGCTGAATAAAATAAAATCAAAAAGGAGGGTTTTTTAACAATTTTTGTACACCTTTAAAATATTAAGAAATTAGGCCACAGATAGAATAATTCAGAACCCCTGTGTTGTAAAACCGAACTTTATTTATAAACACCGACCAAACAACTTCAAAATGAAACATGATAATGCGGAGGGCACAGCCACCAAAAATGCAGAGCTACACAAGTGGCCGAACAGTCTTGTTCGGTAGTTGCCACTTTCCCATTTATCATGCCGCTCGGCATATTTGTGGATATGGCCTCCGTACGATCAGGTTTCATTTTCAAGTTTTGGTTTTTTTTTTACTTATTTTTCTGATGTTCTTGTCGAAGTTTAAGACTTTTTGCAAAGTTGCTTGATTCTTTATTTTAGCTGGATGGGTATAATATTTTAAAAAATTGGTTGCATGATTGGACAAATCCTTTAAAATGGCTAGCTATAATTTTGAGATTTCAGAAATGTTGATAGTTTGAGGTTAAAAGGAGAAGTTAGAAGGGATCAAATAGGAGTCATACCCCTTTGGCTTTGCTCAGCACTTCTCGGAGAGCCGAGCATGTAGTATCTGCACCAAATGCTCGGCTGTCAATCCGAGGAACTGATCAAAGCTAGTGGCACAGCACTCAGTTGATCGCTTCTCATCGGCTCACAATTTTCCAACTTGTTGATTTAAGAAAAATCGAGGTCAAAACAATCAGGGCACACAGTCTTAGCAATTGGTGGTGGTCTCGGTAAGGGGAGTTTTGGAAACATTGGGTGACACTATTACAGGGGGGTTGTCAGCCATTTTTCGTAGAGACCTGAGACTATTTTAAAGTGGGGGCTGGATCACTAAATGCTCATGTCAGATGGTGTAGGGTTAAATTACAAGATCTCCAGGGTGAAGAGGAGAACATGGGGATTACCACTGTTTACTAACAAGCCCACTTAGGGCGGATTACTAACACCTTCAGACAGGAGGTTTGGCATTGTGCAGATGGCTGGAATTAGGAAGAAAACCCCGTACCTGTTCTGGTTTCAATCCTGGAGGGATCCAGGCGTATTCCTCCAGAGCGCAGCCAGAGTCGTCGTCAGACGTCGAATTCCTCTGAAAGTCAAACATCAACTTGTTCATGGTTTTCTCCATCTCCAAAGGCATCGCGGTGGCACTGTGCTCCTCCCGTGGGCACTTACAATGCAGACAGATCTTCCTGCAGAAAACAAATTCCTCTGTAAGTGTGCCACTCGTCAGCTATTCATTGAAGCTAAGATACCAAGGTATAAACACATTCTCTGGCGCCGTGCCCGCGGCGCAGATCTTCTGTTTGGAAATGTCAATATTACATGGGTGACAATGGCAGGTAAAGGAAGCAGTAACAGTAACACATCAGGTGAGCGTAACCCAATCTGCAAGGTGCAGGAGCCGGAGGAATCAGGCAACGACGTGATTTTTTATTTCTGGTACTTTAAATCCTGTATTAACTAGAAGTATGCCATTGTAGAAGATGATGACATTTGAGTTGTCAGTAGTAAAAAGCTATTGGAAAGAGCGCCACCTACAGGGAAGGACGAGGAAGGACAACAATTTAAATTGTATGGTTGGAACTAATCAATACTGTAAAAAAATGAAATGTCAGTGATATAATTTTTAATCACCCCTTGGACCAGCCGTCTCCATAGTCTACATTCACCGTCCCTTTAAAATAATATCTATACCCTTACACAAACAAGTGATAAATCCCCGAACACGACCATGATAGTACAGTTTTGTGGCCAACATTGAATTTAATTATATATAATAATGCAATGTAAAGTGAGCAATGGCCTTCTTATTGCAGTGTGCAAGTTGATGTAATTAAAGGGGTTGTCCGGGGCTGTGATATGTCTGACTTATGGGACCCCCACCAATCAGCTCACACCTAGCAGTACAGCTCTGTACACTGAGCCGTGCTAGTTCTGGGGGGCTGAAAGTCAGACCATATTGAACTAGACATATACTGGTATTCAGACCCTCATCTATCAGATTCTAAAGACCCCCCATACATAGTATATAAGTGTTGGCTGACCCAAGTGTTTTTGTGTTCTCTGCGAAAGAGGTGCTGCCAGATTCCTCTGGCAGCAGCTTATCTTGGGGAAGAACAAAATAATCGGCCATTGGAAATCCAACAGACTGATTTGGAACCTAGCAAACTGTACAGAAGTATTTAATAATCATGCAAAGGCCATTGTGAAGGGAGGGGAGGAGGCGAGCTGTGAAATCACCTAGTGGTTCCGGTGTAAATTACTGTATATAGAAGTATTAACTTAATCCTGTCTGTGATAATAGTGAGATAGCTGAAAAGAGTATATCAGCCATAATTCTGTCTGTGATGATAATGGAGATAGCTGAAAAGAGTATATCATTCATAATTCTGTCTGTGATGATAATGGAGATCGCTAAAAAGAGTATATCATTCAGAATTCTGTCTGTGATGATAATGGAGATAGCTAATAAGAGTATATCATTCAGAATTCTGTCTGTGATGATAATGGAGATAGCTAAAAAGAGTATATCATTCAGAATTCTGTCTGTGATGATAATGGAGATAGCTAATAAGAGTATATCATTCAGAATTCTGTCTGTGATGATAATGGAGATAGCTAAAAAGAGTATATCATTCATAATTCTGTCTGTGATGATAATGGAGATAGCTAATAAGAGTATATCATTCAGAATTCTGTCTGTGATGATAATGGAGATAGCTAATAAGAGTATATCATTCATAATTCTGTCTGTGATGATAATGGAGATAGCTAATAAGAGTATATCATTCAGAATTCTGTCTGTGATGATAATGGAGATAGCTAATAAGAGTATATCATTCAGAATTCTGTCTGTGATGATAATGGAGATAGCTAATAAGAGTATATCATTCAGAATTCTGTCTGTGATGATAATAGATAGCGCTAATAAGAGTATATCATTCATAATTCTGTCTGTGATGATAATGGAGATAGTTAAAAAGAGTATATAATTCATAATTCTATCTCCATTATCATCACAGACAGAATTATTAACGATATACTCTTTTCAGCTATCTCCATTATCACAGACAGAACTAGGAATGATATTCTCTTTTCAGCCATCTCAATCATCATCACAGGCAGCTGAAAAGAGGATATCATTCCCAATTCTGTCTCTGATGATAATGAGCCTGCTGATAATCTGTACAGAACAGGATCCTGGGTTATCTACTATAGAGTATATCTATAGATTGTAAGCCTTTGAGAGCAGGGTCCACTCCTCTTCTGCGCCAGTTTGTAACTGCTAGTTTATTCATTGTAATTCATACATGTATTTTGTATGTAAACCCGCTTCATATACACAGCAACATGGAATCAACAGTGCTTTAAAAATAAAGAAAATCAGTAATTGTAATACTGTCTGTTATGATAATGAGACTGCTGAAAAGTCATCTGTAGAAAACAGGAAGTGTATGTCGAATATTAGGCCTACTGGTCAGTATGGACTTTGCAAGATTTTTGATTTTTTTTTTTTTTTTTATTAGTATTAGAAATGGTTACGTGGACAATTAAAAAAAAAAGTATATACGGAATAATATATATATATAGTAATTGTATATATTTAAGATCTAAAAGTATATATAATAAGACATTTTGCTGACTGTGGCAAACTATGCTGGAATACCCTTGACCAAAACAATAATAATAATAATAATAATAATCTTTATTTTTATATAGCTCTAACAACATATTCCGCAGCGCTTCACAGTTTTGCACACATGATTACTCCCAATTGTCATTTAATTAGTTTTTTTGTTTTCAGGATTAATAACAGAGCGACAACACTGAACAGGTTCCTCGAAACAATGGTTCAGAATTGTAATTTCATGTGAAATACACGTAATAACTTTAAAAAAAAAAAGGTGACCATCATCTAATCTACAGACGTCATCTAAAAGCTGCATAATGATAAAACATATGTAAAAACACAGAATTGTGAGAGTCATCGGAGACTTGTTTCCATGTGATATTTTTCTTTCTACCATCTGGCGTCACCGCAGTGCCAACAGGACTCCATACTGTGTCCAATATCAGCAGCAGGAGGAGGTTAGATGGAGGAACGTGTAGGCGCCGAAGCCTTCCAGCAGTTAAAGGGTCTTGGAAATAGGTTACACCGCTGGATTCCAATTAGAACCAGATCAGGTCACCTCCAGGAAACACATGCTGGTTTACACTCCCCTTGCCAAAACAAGACACTAATAAGAGAGGACAAGGGATTATTCTTCTGGACAGAAACAATGTCTCCCTGCTATCCAAACAAGCAGTAGGGGGAAGCCTTGGTGGTCCTTGGATTTATCTTTGCTGTGTTTTTTCCATTTTAGCAATCTATAGCCGGAGTCAAGTGAGAACACTAACGCTCTTCTGGACACAGTTGTGCTTCTCGGTAAGGGATCGAGCTGTAAAATATATATATTTGGTACAAATGCAGAGATCGCGCTCAATAAAATCAGGATCACTTGTCCGATACATCTCGTCTCAGCAGCTAAACCATTCAGGAAATAAAACCAAGATATTGTGCCACCAAATACACCAAAATACAAAATTGCATATATTATCGAATAAGCCTTTTGGACCAGACGAGGCTGGTGTACTTACTCTGAAAATCTGCATCAGAATGGCTGTACAATCCAGATATTAAACTGAGCCTTTTATGAGTCCACCTAAAGAGTGAGAGAGGTCACGAGACCAAGTGTATCCTTTCTCTGCCATCCCAGCCTGACAGCTGCAGCTTGTACTGAGCTGTGTGAGATTTCAGCAGAAGCAGGGAGGAGGTACACTCAGGAGCTGTAAGTCAGGTAGGTGGAGATTCAGCAGCAGTGAGGAGGGACCCTGAATACATGTTAATTAGGCCAGGTTGGTGGAGGGACATTGAGAACTGGTCAATCAAGCCAGGTGGGCAGAGAGACAGCAGCATCACCAGGGAGAAGGGTCGCTGAGGGGCTTTCAATCAGGGTAGGTGGGTGAAGATTCAGCAGCAGTAGGGATAAGGGACACTGAGGAGCTATCAATAAGGTTAGGTGAGTGGACAGCCAACAGCAAGGAGGTGGGACACTGAGAAGCTGTCAATCAGGGAAGGTGGGTGAATATTCAGCAGCAAGGGGGTGGGACACTGAGGAGCTGTCAATCAGGCCAGAGTGGTGGATCAGTCTGCATCAGGAGCGAGGAGAGACACTGAGAATCTGACAATCAGGCCAGAGTAGTGGATAGTCTGCATCAGGAGCAAGGAGAGACACTGAGAATCTGTCTATCAGGCCAGGTTGGTGGATAGTCTGCATCAGGAGCAAGGAGAGACACTGAGAATGTCTATCAGGCCAGGTTAGTGGATAGTCTGCATCAGAAGTGAGGAAGGACACCGAGAATCTGTCTATCAGGCCAGGTTGGTGGATAGTCTGCATCAGGAGCGAGGAAGGACACTGAGAATCTGACAATCAGGCCAGAGTGGTGGATAATCTGCATCAGGAGCAAGGAGAGACACTGAGAATCTGTCTATCAGGCCAGGTTGATGGATAGTCTGCATCAGGAGCGAGGAAGGACACAGAATCTGTCAATCAGGCCAGGTTGGTGGATAGTCTGCATCAGGAGCAAGGAAGGACACTGAGAATCTGACAATCATGCAAGGTTGGTGGATAGTCTGCATCAGGAGCGAGGAAGGACACTGAGAATCTGACAATCAGGCCAGGTTGGTGGATAGTCTGCATAAGGAGCGAGGAAGGACACTGAGAATCAGGCCAGGTTGGTGGATAGGCTGCATCAGGAGCGAGGAAGGACACTGAGAATCTGACAATCAGGCCAGGTTGGTGGATAGTCTGCATCAGGAGCAAAGAGGGACACCGAGGAGCTGTCAATCTAAGCAGGTGGAGCAAAACATTTAAACTTCTAAAAAGGTAAGTAGCAATACTGTGTGATCGTGTACGAGTATGAGGACTTAGTCTGGGTTGGACTTAGCAAAAATGGATAATAGGACAAATCATGCACCAATAATTTTATGCAGTATGTGAATGAGATTTGCTCAAATCTCATCCATTTTGTGGATACACTTAAAAATGAGAATTGAAAAGCCACAGAATTTCCTCTACATGTGATCATACCCCTGTGGTGGCGCTGCAGGGACATTGCACACTTCCTGCACATCGCAATAATTCAAGGGGACTCACATCTTGTGGTCCGTCTATTAGGATTTAACGAAGGAGACAAAAAACCCTTGAATTTGTCAATTGTGCCGCTTGGACCTGAATTCTTAAAGATGGATATTTGGCAAGTACCACTTGGTATGGCCGTCAGAACACAAGACTAAAGGAGACAGAAGTTTGAGAATTCAAGTCGTTCCGAGGCATTTTAAGGAACTTTAAGGTCCGACTGAAACTAACCCCAAAGACCAAGTATGTCCACACTGAAATAAACTACGCTGTGCATCATATTCACTATGTACTAATCTTCGAATGATACTTACCATTGTCCATATGTTTTCTGGTAGATCTTCCTGCTATGTTGCTCTTTGCTCTAGACGTAGGACGTGACTAGCATACGATTCTTCCTTCAGTATCATTAGCAGAGTCATATTTTAATTTACAACTTACGTATTTTATGGAGGAGCCAAGAAGTCTTCATCACTTTTAATGTGTCTTAAACATTAAACATATAAAACTTTATATGTGGGAATGATGAGACGTATGAAATAATAACATACGCTAATAAAAAGGGACGGACTGCCAAAATAATCTATGTATTACGCCATAATACATAGATCATGTAGAGACGGTGTCAGTTTTCTCTAATCATTTATCTGTAATCTGGTGCTAAAAACCTGAATAATTTGAGGCAGACAACTTATTATAGGGGCTCCCCACCAAGAAATGCCGCGGGATTGTTGCAGCTGTGTCCCTTAGCAATAAGTATTCTGCAAAGGACAGAAGTTGGCCAAAAGATCTAGTCAATTAATAATTTAATTTTTTCCTCACCAGGATTCAAACTCACAACCTGTAGCATGGCAGACAGAAACTTTACCAGTGAGCCACAGGCTGCACTGCAAAGAATAGGATGGATTTTTTTTGGACATTACCTATAGATGTCATGTGGCCAGTAGCTCCTAAACGTCTGATATATACGGTCAGGTAAGAAGAAGTCCAGCTCAAAAGCCTAAAGGGTACAGGAAGCAACCACTCCTGCGTTGTCAGCAGATCCCGAAAATCTGGCAAACAATCTACTATTGTGACACAATTAACTTACGATCCAAGAGATTTCTACCGATGAAAATAATGGGCTTCTTCCTTTTCTTTGGAAGGATTTGTAGATACATCCATGTTCACGTATCTTTAGTTTGTGCTCATCTGCTTTGGCGTCGGGCAGGCATGGATTAGCAGACCTTGTTCTCTTCACAGAAGTCCCCTGTGGACGACCCGCCATCAGCTTTATGCCGCACAATACACACAGCTCTGGAGAATTGCCACATCACTGACTTATTTATCTTTCCGAGTGAAATCTTCCTCTTTGTTTATGAGGAAAGAAAATTCTACGTTGAGGACATTACTGGGTAAAGGGATTGTGGCTGCAGGAGGGGAGGACTGAAGAGTATTGGATGCTGGAGGCAATGAATGCCAAGAATATCAATGCAGTATTATGGAGATAGATAGAAATATAAATCGATATATATATATATATATATATATATATATATATATAGATATATATAGATAAAAGATAGATAGATAATACATCTCTGGACCAGATATCCCTTCATTATTACCCTACTAACCAGAATCCCTCAATGTCTTTCCGCTATTTCATCCTTCTCCGCTAGATTTCTAAAACTTAATATGGACAAAACAGAATTCATCATCTTTTCCCCATCTCACTCGACTCACCAAACAGACCTATCAATTAAAGTAAATGGCTGCTCTCTCTCCCCCCAGTCCCACAAGCTCGCTGCCTCAGGGTAATCCTTGACACTGATCTCTCCTTCAAACCACATATCCTAGCCCTTTCCACTTCATGCCGACTACAACTCAAAAATATCTCCCCGATCCGTACATTTCTAAACCAAGAATCTGCAAAAATCCTAGTCCATGCCCTCATTATCTCCCGCCTTGACTACTGCAACCTCCTGCTCTGTGGCCTCCCCTCTAAAGGTACTTTCACACTTAAGGTACCTTCACACGAAACGACGCTGCAGCGATAGCGACAACGATGCCGATCGTTGCAGCGTCGCTGTTTGATCGCTGGAGAGCTGTCACACAGACCGCTCTCCAGCGACCAACGATGCCGAGGTTGTCGGGTAACCAGGGTAAACATCGGGTTGCTAAGCGCAGGGCCGCGCTTAGTAACCAGATGTTTACCCTGGTTACCAGCGTAAAATGTAAAAAAAACAAACGCTACATACTTACATTCGCGTCCCCCGGCATCCGCTTCCTGCACTGACTGACTGACTGAGCGCCGGCAGTAGCAGGGCACAGCGGTGACGTCACCGCTGTGCTGTGCTTTCACTTTCACTTTGCGGCGCTCAGTCAGAGTGGAAAGCAGACGGCGGGGGATGCGAATGTAAGTATGTACTGTTTGGTTTTTTTACATTTTACGCTGGTAACCAGGGTAAACATCGGGTTACTAAGCGCGGCCCTGCGCTTAGTAACCCGATGTTTACCCTGGTTACAAGTGTAAAATATCGCTGGTATCGTTGCTTTTGCTGTCAAACACAAAGATAGACGGCGATCGGACGACCAAATAAAGTTCTGAACTTTATTCAGCGACCAGCGACATCACAGCAGGATCCTGATCGCTGCTGCGTTTCAAACTAAACGATATCGCTAGCCAGGACGCTGCAACGTCACGGATCGCTAGCAATATCGTTGCAAAGTCGTTTCGTGTGAAGGTACCTTAAGCGACGCTGCAGCGATACAGACAACTATGCCGATCGCTGCAGCGTCGCTGTTTGGTCGCTGGAGAGCTGTCACACAGACCGCTCTCCAGCGACCAACGATGCCGAGGTCCCTGGGTAACCAGGGTAAACATCGCAGGGCCGCGCTTAGTAACCCAATGTTTACCCTCGTTACCAGTGTAAAATGTAAAAAAACAAACACTACATACTCACCTTCGCGTCCCCCGGCGTCCGCTTCCTGCACTGACTGAGCGCCGGCCCTAACAGCAGAGCGGTGATGTCACCGCTGTGCTTTCACTTTACGGCCGGCGCTCAGTCAGTGCAGGAAGCGCTGCGCTTAGTAACCCGATATTTACCCTGGTTACCAGTGTAAAACATCGCTGGTATCGTTGCTTTTGCTGTCAAACACAACGATACACGGCGATCTGACGACCAAATAAAGTTCTGAACTCTCAGCAACGACCAGCGACATCACAGCAGGATCCTGATCGCTGCTGCGTGTCAAACACAACGATATCGCTAGCCAGGATGCTGCAACGTCACGGATCGCTAGCGATATCGTTTAGTGTGAAGGTACCTTAACACTCTCGCACCCCTCCTATCTATTCTAAACTCTGCTGCCCAACTAATCCACTCATTCCCCCGCTATCCCCCGGCCTCTCCTCTCTGTCAATCCCTTCACTGGCTCCCCATTGCCCAGAGACTCCAGTACAAAACCCTAACCGGGACGTACAAAGCCATCCACAACCTGTCTCCTCCATACATCTGTGACCTCGTCTCTGGGTGCTTACCTGCACACAACCTCCGATCCTCACAAGATCTCCTTCTCTACTCCCCTCTTATCTCCTCTTCCCACAATCGCATACAAGACTTCTCTCGCGTATCACCCCTACTCTGGAACCCTCTACCACAACACATCAGACTCTCTCCTACCATCGAAACCTTCAAAATGAACCTGAAGACCCACCTCTTCCGACAAGCCTACAACCTGCAGTAACCACAGATCGACCAAACCACTGCACGACCAGCTCTACCCTCACCTACTGTATCATCACCCATCCCTTGTAGATTGTGAGCCCTTGCGGGCAGGGTCATCTCTCCTCCTGTACCATTGTGACTTGTATCGTTTAAGATTACTGTACTTGATTTTATTATGTATACCCCTCCTCACATGTAAAGCGCCATGGAATAAATGGCGCTACAATAATAAATAAAAATAATAGACAGATGATAGATACGGTAATAGATAGATAACGTTTTGGTTCTTACTGAGAACCTTCATCAGGCACCGTGCTGAAACGCGCGTTGGGGAGAACGCCATCCACATGCCAGGGATCCTCTTTTTCACTGTAAGTCACCTTTCACTTGGGATTTACTGATGCATTATTACTATTATTATCTGTGTGTATATTTATACCCTCTTCACCTTGTGTTATACTAGATACATGATTTATACATAATTTTGGCACTTTTCCTACCCAGTCTTATTGTTTTTTTTTTTACTCTCCTGGGTGCGCATCCTTGTTCATATATAATTTTGCCTTACTATAATCATTGAGGTTTCCTTTGTTATTGTACCTGTTTAATATAATAAATTATATATTTTCATCATAATACATGGGACTATATAGTCGGTGCTTTCTGCAATTTTTCTGCGGTTTTAGTTTTATAGCCAAAAAAGGCAGCACTCTTACCTCAAAGGGTGAAAAATGCTGTTCTTATTCCAAACGTGTGTACTAATGTTGAGCGAACGTGCTCGGATAACATGTCACACGAGCATGCTCGTGTGACATCCGAATATCTTGGGTGTGCTCAGATAAGATATTCGAGTCCCCGCTGCTGCATGTTTTACGGCGGTAGACCGCCCCAACACATGCAGGGATTTCCAAAATATGCAGCCACAGGGACTCTAATATGTTATCTGAGCTCGCCCAAGTTACTCGGATAACATGTTATGAGAGCATGTTCGCTGACCACTATTGTGTACCGCATTTTTTTTCTCTTTTTTTTTTTTTTGCTTTTTTTGACCTAGGAGAACTGCAGATAGAATCAGTTTCCTAATACAAAAATATTATCATAATCATCTATCCGTGTATCTATCAGCGTATGAGCATTTACTGTTCTACCAAATTGGAAGTGACATCAGATTTCTCACTTTTGTACTAACGACTGAACACAGAAAATTATGAATATCTGTATAAGTCAATATGAAAATTACCTCTTCAGAGAGGAAGAGGGCATGAACTCTATTGTGCCACCTGATGGAAGCAGCGATCCTACAAGTCACTATCGACCTTTTAACAAGCCTTGCAATATGACTTCGGATAAAAGTCCAATCAGACCATTATATTTGGGTGGAAATCCTCTTTGGGACCAACCGCATGATCATCACTCATAGATGAGCACATAGCGGCGATACCCGTCAGGATCGGGTACGGGGTAATGTCGATATTCTGTGCTGGAGCATTAGGTGCTGTGATCACATCTCAGTCGTGTTCCTGAAATATAACTGTGCTTTTCCCACTTAAAAGATGAAACAATTTAATACATAATCATTCCCCGGTCCCGCACGCTCCATGCCTCGGGGTGATCCTTGACTCTACCCTCTCTGTCAAGCCACATACCCAAGCCCTTGCCTCCTCTTGCCGATTCCAACTCAAAAAGATTTCCCGGATCTGTGCATTCCTTGACCATGAAACCACAAAAACACTAGTACATGCCCTTATCTCCAGCCTCGACTACTGCAACCTCCTGCTCTGTGGCCTCCCCTCTAGCACTCTGGCACCACTCCAATCCATCCTAAACTCTGCTGCCCGATTAATCCATCTGTCTCCCCGTTATTCCCCAGCCTCTCCCCTCTGTCAATCCCTTCACTGGCTTCCTATTGCCCAGAGGCTCTAGTTCAAAACACTAACAATGACATACAAAGCCATTCACAACCTGTCTCCTCCATACATCCGTGACATGGTCTCCTGATACTTACCTACACGCAACCTTCGATCATCTCATGATCTCCTCCTCTACTCCTCTCTTCCTCCCACAACCGCATCCAAGACTTCTCCCGTGCTTCCCCTCTACTCTGGAACTCTCTACCCCAACACATCAGGCTCTCGCCTACTACGGAAACCTTCAAAAGGAACCTGAAGACCCACCTCTTCCGACAAGCCTACAACCTGCAGTGATCCCCTGTCTACTGAACCGCCGCATGACCAACTCTACCCTCTCCTAGTGTATCCTCACCCATCCCCTGTAGACTGTGAGCCCTCGCGGGCAGGGTCCTCTCTCCTTCTGTATTTGTGTATGCCTTGTTTAACTCATGTTTATTGTA
Source organism: Ranitomeya variabilis (assembly GCF_051348905.1). Lineage (NCBI taxonomy): Eukaryota > Metazoa > Chordata > Amphibia > Anura > Dendrobatidae > Ranitomeya > Ranitomeya variabilis. The sequence continues at coordinate 195,704,595 of NC_135239.1, forward strand.
CTTGTCTATATTTGCCCCGTTCACATGTAAAGCGCCATGGAATAAATGGCGCTATAAAAATGTATAATAATAATAATAATCATCATGGCAGAAGCCACATATGCGCCGACCTCGCCCATCATCAGAGGACTTTACCCTAGCGTGGACCTGTATGGCAAGGTAGTCAATAACTATGTTCATGACCAATGGATTTGGAGTGAAGGAAAAACCAAAATGCGTCGACTGTCCCCGTACAAATGATGCCGGAGGAATGAAGAATACAACATGTTGAATTTCAATACTCAATCCCTCTGATGCCAGAGGCGTCCAACAGAGTCTTACTCCCCTTTTACCATTGAATAAACCAATGAGGTCTTGGGGCGGTACACCCGTTGGGTGAATAAGCAATTATCCGTCAGCTATTGAGGGTGTATGGGCGGCTTCAGCCATTCACAAGGGCATGCAATGTCTGACTTACAGAATTCATACCCTTTTGAAACTAAAAAATCCACAAAGTCCATAAAAAAATGAAAACAATACAAAACACGTTTTACTTTCCATCCCTTTAATATCATCATAAATGACATTGGCAGTAGATTTATCAACCCAGAACACTGATTAGTTGCCATGGATTCCAGCACAGTCTGTACTAAGACATTTCTTCTTTTCTGCTTTGTTTACCTCTATAATACTGTAACTTGGAACAAAACTTTGCAAAAACTCAAGATCCCCCGACGCATTTTGGGCAACAGAAAAATAGAAATGAAATCCAATGCTGGATCCAGTGCATGTGACCCAGATTTCATGTAGGAATCACTGTGGGCGCTATATAAGCGGTATGATAGCAGTAAGTTCTTCTGTTTTACATGAGTCAGGGCCACGACAATAGCCGCATTGTTAACATTTATAGAGAAATCTGCACATTGCCTTTACTTCTATATAACCGATCGATGAGGCTGCAAAGAAGAACTAAAGAAGACTAATGAGGAGATGATTCCCACTATGACGCAAATCAATAATAACGTAATCCAGAAAGAGGTCTTCAACGTGCGTCATCGCCATTATACATATGGAATCAAGATTTTATTACACGTCCATCACCGATGGTTGATTTATAGAGGACTGCAGGCCTCATTATGTAACATGGACATCTCAGAATGAAGGACATTATATTGCAATTTACACACCGGGTAATGGAGTTCAAAGTAAGATGACACGCCCTGCTTTATGCAACTCTCTTGTCAGCTTTGCTGTGTAGTACAGTACAGAATCTCCAGAGTCGTCTCATTATTACTGCAGGATGTGACCAGCAGAGTCATCTCATTATCATTAGAGGATGTAGTTAGAGTCATCTCATTATAATGAAAAAACATGATCCACAGAGTCACCTCATTATCATGAGAAAATGTGATCAGCAGAGTCACCTCATCACTAGAGGATTTGATCAGCAGAGTCACCTCATTATCATTAGAGGATGTGATCAGCAGAGTCATCTCATTATCATTCAAGGACGTGGTCAGCAGAGTTATCTCATTATCATAAGAAAATTTGATCAGCAGAGTCATCTCATCGCTAGAGGATGTGATCAGCAGAGTCACCTCATTATCATTAGGGAATGCAGTCAGCAGAGGCATCTCATTATCATGAAAAAACGTGATCAGCAGAGTCATTTCATTTTGAGAAAAAGTGACCAGCAGAGTTATCTCATTATGAGAATGTGAAGGAACAGATGATTGGCCTCGGGGAGACCAAAACATCCAACACCGCGGAGACACCATCACGTGTTTCTCAACGCAGTGATCCAGAACACTGCCCCCATCCCTTATGGGAAATATGCAAATGCATGTAGGATAGCTGCGGAGACACCATCAAGTGTTTCTCAACGCAGTGATCCAGAACACTGCCCCCATCCCTTATGGGAAATATGCAAATGCATGTAGGATAGCTGCGGAGACATCCACAGACAGCTGTTTTCCTTTATTGGATGCTGCCCTTCTCTTGGTTGTTCCTTCCCAGGGAAAGGTCTCGCTATTCACTGCTTGCGTTGAGAAACACGTGATGGTGTCTCCGCAGCTATCCTACATGCATTTGCATATTTCCCATAAGGGATGGGGGCAGTGTTCTGGATCACTGCATTGAGAAACACGTGATGGTGTCTCCGCGGTGTTGGATGTTTTGGTCTCCCCGAGGCCAATCATCTGTTCCTTCACAGCCTTTTACTAGGCACTGCTCCTAATAGCCAGATTCCTACTCCACACTGATGAGGGGCAAACACCCCGAAACAGCTGTCTGTGGATGGATACCATGCTTGGCATAGGTGGTTTTCCTGTATTGGATGTTTTCCTTTATTGGATGCTGCCCTTCCCTTGGTTGTTCCTTCCCGGGGAAAGGTCTGGCTATTCACTGCTTGCGTTGAGAAACACGTGATGGTGTCTCCGCAGCTATCCTACATGCATCTCATTATGAGAAAACGTCATCAGCAGAGTCACCTCATTACAATGAGAAAACGTCATCAGCAGAGTCATTCATTATCATTAGAGGAGGTGACCAGCAGAGGCATCTCATTATCATTACAGAATGAAGTCAGCAGAGTCATCTCATTGTAATGAGAAATTGTGATCAGCAGAGTCATCTCATCATTAGAGGAAGTGGTCAGCAGAGTCATGTCATTATTATTGAAGGACGTGATCAGCAGTCAACTCATTATCATTAGAGGATGTTGTCAGCAGAGTCATGTCATTATTATTCAAGGACGTGGTCAGCAGAGTCACCTCATTATCATGAGAAAATGTGATCAGCAGAGTCACCTCATCACTAGAGGATTTGATCAGCAGAGTCACCTCATTATTATTAGAGGATGTGATCAGCAAAGTCATCTCATCATCATTAGAGGATGTGGTCAGCAGAGTCATCACATCATTAGAGGATGTGATCAGCAGAGTCATCAGAGTCATCTCATCATTAGAGGGCGTGGTCAACAGTCATGTAATTACTATTCAAGGACGTGGTCAGCAGAGTCATCTCATCATTAGAGGACGTGGTCAGCAGAGTCATCTCATTATCATTAGAGGACGTGGTCAGCAGAGTCATCTCATTATGATTAAAGGATGTGATCAGCAGAGTCATCTCATTATCCTCAGACTATGTGGTCAGCAGAGTCATCTCATTATCATTTGAGGATGTGATCAGCAGAGTCATCTCATTATCATTAGAGGGTGTGGTCAGCAGAGTCACCTCATTATCATTCAAGGATGTGGTCAGCAGAGTCATCTCATCATTCAAGGACGTGGTCAGCAGAGTCGCCTCATTATCATTAGAGTATGTGACCAGCAGAGTCGCCTCATTATCATTAGAGGACACGGTCAGCAGAGTCATCTCATTATCCTCAGACTATGTGGTCAGCAGAGTCGCCTCATTATCATTAGAGTATGTGACCAGCAGAGTCGCCTCATTATCATTAGAGGACACGGTCAGCAGAGTCATCTCATTATCCTCAGAGTATGTGGTCAGCAGAGTCATCTCCTTATATAAGCATTTAATAACAGATGGCAGCCCTGTCTGTTGCTGGAATCCTAGCTAAGGCATGAAAGCACAGAGATTAGGTTCTGTCCGCATCTCCTCCTCTCTGGGGAAGGAGCTGTGCTACATCTATTGTTCCAGCATAATACGTATTATATCATATATAATGGCACACAGTATTCGGGTTATTGGTTTTATGTACAAAACGGGTTATTCCTTCCCCAAAACCAGCAAGATCTATTGGGGTGCTCTCACCATTTTGGTAGGCACTAGGGTCATACAAGAGGTCGAATGAGACCTCACCAGATAGATTTATCTCCACGGCTTGGTCAACAACTTCCTCTTTAGCCTTTCAATGGCTCATCAGCACAAACCCAGGTGACCAATAAACCAACATTTGCATCGGATATCTATAAATCCTTTATAACTCTTTATGGAGACTCCAATAAAAGGGTTGTTTACAGGAATCCCATGTAATCAGCAATGAAGGAAGCCATGAAACGTTGTGCAACCAGCTTGTTAAACCTCATCCTAAAGGAAGACTTCGATTCAATACGTTGGCTTACTGGTTAAGGCTGTTAACCCTAAGCTGGGGGAAGGGGGATATGAAACCAGTGCAACATTTGTAAGGGATTCGTATGTCCTCAAAAAACACTGTTGGTTTAGGAGTGGACCCCGAAGGAAGAAGACGAATGAGGGCACATGATGGTACAATATACATAACATAGAGTCAATGGGACCCAACACAGATGTGCCCGGGTGTAATATTTATCATTTGTCTTCTTTTCCCCCAAGACTGATGTCATTCTGGGACTATCGAGTCAATATAGCGCTACTAAAGCCAAAGCATAAATGAGGGATGACCAGCTGGATACTTTTAATTGCCTAATTAGAAAGGTCATTGTTTTGGCTCTTGTACATTCCAGCTGTTAACGAGGAATTAATTACCAAGAAATTAATTCTTTCCCATTGCACGTGTTACCTTAGTAAAGAATGGACGGAAAGACACAAAGATATGACGTCTACCAGATAACACATTGACAAGTCATCATCACGCACCACAATTAATTACGTCTTTTTAGACGTCACTTATGGGTTTATGAATAATTATGTTAATAGAATTGGGTCTCGTGAATAATTTCCCATGGAGGCGGTAATTCGAAAATAACACAAAGTATATATGTAAAAAAAAAAAAAAGGAAAATAAATAAATAAGTCCGCTTAATAAAATATTAAAAATGTAAACAAAAATAAAAGAAATAATAACTGTTTAACAAAAAAAAAAAGTAGAAGGGGGGAAACTTTATAAAAAGAATGATCTATAGGAGTCAGCCCTCTAATAGATCTAGTGGGGGGTTTATGCAATTAAATAATACCCCAAGGCAAACATATGGGAAGGGTATAGATAGGAGGGGCAGTGCTCAATAGCCCAAAGCAAGACCACTAGAAATAAAATAAAACAAAACAAACAAAGAAAAACAACAATAAATTTACAAAACTATTTGCATATGCCAAGCATGCAAACATAATCAAAGATAAGGGAGGGGAACAAAAACTATCCTCCAAAATATTCCATACGATGGTGGATTATATAGGGTTTTGTTTTTTTCTATAATCCTACGATTTTAAGCCAAGCAAAAACTACGAGGAGTTACAGTATAGAAAGGGGAAAGTGAAATGCCTATTTTACGGGATATCGCATATTTCCAGTGATTTGGAACAGACAGGCGGGCATGAAACGATTTACCCTGCATGTCTGAGATTCTCAGCAGGAGTTCCCGGAGTAACGTTAATATGGACATGGCATCGAGTTTACAGGTTATCTTTTGATCAGAAAATTGGTCCGTGTAATTATTCACATACTGGATGAAATGGTTTCCTTTCATTGTTTTCCTTGAAATGTTCGGAACACATGGGATACATTTCCTTATGTAATGTACCACTTCTAAATCAACTCCTCCTGGGCTTCATCTACAAGGGATTCATTTCATTTTTGGATATTTTTTTTATTTTTGCCAAAGCTACAAATGTGAAAAGAACCAATACTTAAGACTTACATCTTTCTTGAGCAGGATCTGCCATTCTACCACCCATCCTACACACCCTCCTCCAGAATGTGCCCAAACTACAGACCCCTCCAGAATCTGTGAACGCTATAGACTCTTTAAGAATCTTTCCAATCTGTAGACCCCCTACATAAACTAAACAAGCAACACACCTTTCCAGAATCAGCCCATTCTGGAAACACCCTTCAGAATCTGCCCAAGCTACAGAATCCTACAGAATATATCCAATCTATCCAACCTACAGACCCCTATTGTATCTAACCAACCTACAGATTCCTACATAATCTGCCCAATCTACAGATACCCTACATAAACTAAACAAGCTACACAGCCCTCCAAAATCAGCCCCTTCTGGAAACACCCTAAAGAATCTGTCCAAGCTATAAACCACGACAAAAGATATAAAACCTACAGACCTCTCTAGAATCTTCGTAACCTATAGATTCCTTAAAAAATCTTCCCAACCACATGACCCTCTACACAAACTAGACAAGCAACACACCCTGCCAAAGTCTGCCCATCCTGGAAACACCCTACAGAATCTGCCCAAGCAACAGACCCCTATAGAAAATACCAAACCTACAGACTCCTCCAAAATCAGCCCAACCTAGAGACCAGTATATCATGGACTCCTATACCCCACCCTGGACATGCCCCTATCTTCTAAAAGGAGCCTGATATATTCTGGACCTCCATATGCATCCCTACCCCTGTCCCCCTATTTTACCATTTGCTTTGGCAATGCTAACATGTACTTAGTCCTGCCAATAAAGCTCATTTGAATTTGAATTGAGCCACTACATAATATAGGATACCTCTACAGAAGCTACCCAACCTACAGAACCTGACACAATTTGCTCAGCCAAGATATCCCTACATTATCTTCCCAACCTACAAACCCCGACACAGACGTCTACACTATTTGCCCAACCTACAAACCACTAAATCTGCTCAACCTAGAGACCCCGACACAATCATCCCAACCTACAGACCTCAACACAATCTGCCCAATCTACAGACCCCAACACAAATTGCTCAACCAACATATCCCTACACTATCTACCCAACCACCCAACCTACAAACTCCTAAAAAATCTGCCCAACCTACAGACCCCTACACTACATAACCTAGAGACCCTGACACATTCCTCCCAAACTGCAGATCCCTACACAATCTGCTCAACCTACAAACCCCGACACAGGAGCCTACATTATCTGCCAAACCTACAGACACCTAAACAATCTGCTCAACCTAGAGACCCCAACACAATCCTCCCAAACTACAGACCCTAACACAATCTTCCCAACCTACAGATCCCTACTGTATCTGCCCAACCTACAGACCCCTAAACAATATTCTCTACCTAAAGACCCCGACACAATCCTCCCAACCTACAGACCCTAACACAATCTTCCCAACCTTCAGATCTCTACATTATCTGCCCAATCTACAGACCCCTAAACAATCTGCTCAACCTAGAGACCCCGAAACAATCCTCCCAACCTACAGACCCTAACACAATCTTCCCAACCTACAGATCCCTACAAAATCTGCCCAACCTACAGATCCCTACAGTATCTGCCCAACCTACAAACCCCTAAAAAAATCTTCTCTACCTAAAGACCCTGACACAATCTTCCCACCCAATAGACCCCATACACAAACTGTCGAACCTACAGACCCTTACACAATCTGTCCAACCTACAGACCCCATACACAAACTGTCCAACCTACAGACCCTTACACAATCTGCCCAACCTACAGACCCCTACACGATCTGCCCAACCTACAGTCTTCCTACATAAACTGCTTAACCCAACATGAAAATAGCCTACAAAAATCTGCCGAACGTGCAGACCTCTCCCGGAAATCTCCAACCTACTGCCCACTATCGACAGAAATCTCCAGAACCTGCCCAACCTTCAGACCCCACTACATACACATTACTATACTAGACCATAGCTAAGGGACTGGGTCTTGAGTGTCAAAAGGGAGTCACATTTGCTAACTAGGATGAAGTTTTGACTAGTGTCCATAGTGTCAAGTCATTTAATACCGACCCATCTGTGCAAACAAATGGGATACGATTAAGCTCAGTTTACTCTGTTACTAGGAGGCAAACACTGAAGCAATGACACTTATACAGTAAAAAAGAGAGTGCACCTAAGATATAGCTGGGCTGACTTTGTAAGGAACAGCTCTGCTGAGTGGGCTAGTGGCACTGCCAGCTCCTGGCATCAGTGCCCTGGGTATTTTGCCAGTAATAACTACATTCAATTATATCTTCCTCCTCCACCTCTGCCATTGTCTAATGGTGCCCCAGGTATTTTCTATAACTACTAACACCCCTGTTTTGACAGATCCAGCAGTGTTTAGCTTGCAGGATGCGGTAGAGAGTAATGTCAAGTAATCTACAGAGCCGAGTTTGTAATCAGGCACAACATATCATAAAACACCACTTTTACATAGGACTGCAGGTAACATGTTTAATTACTATGATACACAAATGACGCAGCTGTAAAGAAGAAAACACATTCAGCTCTGCTACATCTCTATGTTACAGATGAGGGCAAATCAATGATTAAATCAATAATTATGGTAATGCAAGACTTTTCTTGTTGAAATAGACCTTAGTAACTTTATCGGTTACGGTGTCCTCCCACTGGGAGTAAAAAAAAAAGCCCCTCAATTATAAATGAGAGGAAGCATTTAAATTGATAAAGAAATGATGAATGAGGCACAATGGTGTCTGGACGCCTGAGCCCCAAGTCAAATGGACACGAAATAAATGGAATATGCTAAACTGGAGCTGGCTCTGCGGAGAAGGAGTGCATCTGCTGCGAATAATTATCTTGTCATTATTCTGTCCCATAGAGAAAAGGTAAAGTGGGTCCTGAGGACGGGGCAGGGCGCTGGGCTCCAAACAAAAGCGAAAAAAGATGAATCTCTATGTGGAGCAAGTCACAGTCCACCGCCCCCAGCAAGTCAACTACATCCCCCCTGCAAATAATGGAGCAGCACAAAATACAATCAATGCATCCTTCTGTTGTATAAGCTGACACATTCTCCCAACTCTTCTGTTCTATGCGGAGCTGCCTTCTATCCAGCTTATATCTATCTATCTTATATCTGAAAAGAACATATCTATTACCCAGCTAATCACATCTAGCTCATATTTATCTAACATCTATGTATCATCTATTATTATTATGCTTTGCCTAATATCTATCTACATCAATCTATCTATCTAGGGCATATCTATTAACCTCACTTCTAATATCTAGATCCGATTTATCTAATCTCTACAACCTATCTATCTTGTTTATTTCTAAATTAGTATAACTTAGTAGGGTTACCTGCAGTCCTGTGCCAGTCCACAAACTCAGCTCTGCTACGTCAGTTACAGATAGAGAGCTATACAGAGAGATAGATAATAGATAGATAACAGAGAGCTAGATAATAGATGCATAGATAGATAATAAATAGATAAATAGATAGAATATAGATAATAGATAGATAGAGGATAGATAAATGATAGAGATAATAGATGATAACAGATAGACTATAGAAAACAGATAGATAATAGATAGACAACAGATAGATAATAGATAGATAGATAATAGATAGAAAAAGATTGATAGATACTGTTTGAAATCAATAGATGTACAGCAGATAGCTAGATAAATAGTCATGGGGTAGGGGACAGAAATAGATAGATACGCACTAGATAAATAGATAATGGATGATTGGATGATAGCTAGATAGAGAGATAGATAATAGATAAAAACAGAAAATAGATAGATGATAGATAATAGATAGATAAATAGATGATAGATAAATAGATAGATGATAAATAGATAGATTATAGATAATAGATAATAGATGATCGATAATAGATAGATGATTCTATAGCAGTGTATATTACTCTGTTTTCCAATGTACCCTATAGGTCTATATATAATGCCCATGCCACATCTACTTTGTAAGTGTACAGAAGACAGTAAGTCACAGACAACATAACCCAACTCGGAGTCTGCAGCCATGAAATAAGAAGATGCCACCTACCAGCAGCAGCAGCAGAGTCCAGACCCCAGGCTCCTCAGATCTCCTGCTCCTCACTGACTGTGCTGCCCTCCTCTGCCATGCTCTCCAGCCTCACACACACTTGCCCATCCAGCCTTCTGCTCTGCTGCTCAGCTTGACAAGACATTGGGAGTCACTTGAGCTGAAATGAGCAGTGAGCAGCTTTGTCAAAGCCCTTTAGAGCAGAGGCACACATCAAGCAGCAGGCTGCTGGCGGAGAAGAAGTCTACTGTGCAAGCCATCAGCAGGACAAGTGTGATTCCTGCCCTTTCTGGCTGGGTCTTTAAGAAGAACTCCCCCCTTCTTCCCAAACCTTCTTTTCTCTCCCAGCAGGATAAGATCCAGTGCACACAAGGGGGTCTCAGGGTCCCTTTTCTTCTATGTCAGTGACCCTTTGTAGTAGCAGCAATGTTATGTCCAATTTGCTCTGTAAGATCTTGTAAAGGCAATGCTCAGCCCTATGGAGAGTAATTGGCAGCTTCTCTCCCTGTGGCAGAATGTGCGCTGGTTGCAGAGCTGCCTCTGCTGAATGCTAATGCTGCAGTGATGTCAGCAGCAAGCCCCAGTCTGCCCTGGGACCCTACCACTGGTCACTGGCTGCCTCCCATCATCCACTCACATAGAAACCCACCTCCCCTAACAGATCAATAACCCCTCGGGGTGTTTAGCCCAAACACGACCCATTTAGTCCTGGTGCTAAACATCTGGCGACGATACAATAATTAAGAGGAAAACTATAAAACGCTGCGCTTTTTTTTTTTCAACAAATCTAGTTGGTCGACGACCAAACAAGAACACATTTTCCGTATTATGTTACCGCTTTGTATCCAGCATCTGTTTTATGTTGCTTTTTTATCTTAAGAGGACGTGGGTTATTTGAGGCAGCCTTTAGATTACGGGGGTTGAAGGATGGACACAGAAAAGATCCTCAAAAGTCCTTTAGATTTTTTTTTTTAGATATTTTTAATAGATGAAAATGGAAACGATTGGATCTATTGATTAAAAAAATAATATCTATATATTATAATATCTATACTGAAAAACTCCTCCAATTCTCGCTGTTCCACTGATTCTGGAATAGTTTTTCTTTTTCTTCTGCGCCCCTCCGTTCCAAAGTTATACCCCCTGGTAATAATGGTACAAATTGTCTCTTCAACGTCTCTCTTTTTCCCCCTCTGATACCCACCAATCAAAATAAAGCCACACCCACAATGAAGTTCTGTGGTACACGCCCAGTCAGCTGAAGGGGGGAAATTTGCACTATTATTACAAGGGGTATAACTTTGGAACGGAGGCGTCCAGAACGAAAAGAAAAACTGTTCCAGAATCAGTGGAGGACAGGCAATTGGAGGACATACTCGGTATAAACTAAAAAAAAAATGAGTGAAAGGTTCTCTTTAAGAGGGTAGCTGAATTTAAAAAACACCCTTTCCACAGCCCTACTAGGACATTCTGAGTTAGGGCTCATGCTGATGTTCGATCCCCACATACGAGTGCTATCCGTGCTTCATTCACATGTCAGTGATCTTTCGCACAGGGCTGTGGAGTCGGAGTCATGGAGTTGGAGCACATTTTGGTGGAGTTTGAGTCGGAGTCATGGAAATTGAGGAGTCGAAGTCGGAGGTTTGGCTTACCGACTCCACGGCCCTGGCAGGGCTGTGGAGTCGGAGTCGTGGAGCCAGAGTCGGAGTCCACTGTGGTGGAGTCGGTGTCATGGAAATTGAGGAGTCGGAGTTAGAGGTGGAGGTTTGGCTTACCGATTCCACATGCGGTCCACAGAAAATCGGGGAGACATGTCCCATTTTGATTTGAGGGTTGGATTAAAATTGGCTATGCAAGTTTATGGGTCCTTGGAAAAATTGGACAGCACTCAGATGCCTCCCGAGTGCAGTCTAATTTTCATGGACTATCACACAGGAGAAAAGGGAGAAACTTTATTTTTTTAATTCCACGTACAAGAAAAATTCAGTACACTCTGATCAAAATAATGTGAGAAAAACGGACGCCTGAGTGAGGCCTTAAAGAGGTTTTCCCCAAATCAGAGGTTCTCGTTCGGAGAAATTTTCTGCCTAGGGTCAACTTGTAACAGCTTTTTCCAGCAGTCCCACTGCCAATGAACAGAGATCATTGTGATCGGCTTTCTCCAACAGTCCCATAGACAATGAATGGAGCTGAAGTTGAACATGTACACCCCTACTCCATTCAAGACGTGGCTTCCAGAGCCTTTTACTGCTGATCAATGTGGGTCCCAGCAATCAGAAAGTTATCCCCTTCCCAGACAGAAAAGGGCCCATTTGCAAGAACAATAAATTGACACTTTGCAGCCCAAAAGTTCATCATAATGCACAATTCCACCTGCTTTGGGGCTGGAAATGGTCCCCATTACCTCTTGGACCCCTGGTTGCACCAATGATATGTCCGCCCTTGCCCCTATCCTATGAATAGAGAATAAAGTGAGATATTGTGAAAACCCTTTTAATGGAAAGGGTCTATTATTTATTCCCCTTTCTACTAATCACAGGGAAAAAAAATCAGCTACAAGTGTCTCCATTTTTGGAGGACTCAGCATGAGTCAACATGTAATACTTAATTTCCCCTCTGGAGGCACTGCAGAGTATGTTGCCTTTTTGTTTTGCAGAGTTGATCACTGGGGATCTCAGGAACAAGAAAAGAAGTAGATTCAACCAATAAAAATACTTTTTAAGATTTGGACAGTCCCTTAAACTAATTTCTGTAAATTTGGGGCAAAGGTGGTCATCATAGTATTGATATGGCCACTATAACCCAAGGGTGGTTGGTAAGGTAATACAGGCGTCTATGGTCTTGCATTAATAATGTGGTTGGTATGATAACAGAATCATTTATAACATGGAACAGATGGGAAGTCATGACGTTTGCCTAATACTAGATTTTTGGCTATAGATTTCCCGTATACGACTGGAGATTTATTTATTTTTTTAAATCAGGGAATATAAAAGTTCTAACAATTCCAAAAATATTAGACCCATTCATCTAATCAGGGTCATACATCTGTGCCTATGACCTACTTTTGTTGTTCGGCGGTTCTCATTTTCAGAAATGTGGCCGAGGGTATGAAGGACAATGGGAATTCCTAGTGGTACGCCAGCTGTTTTGAGGCAAGGTCTCATCTAATGGCGGTTTGTCTTGGCTTAAGCGTAAGAGGAATTCTGCCAAACCTGAATTTTTAATATACCATAATCAAAAGCAGTTATTATACTGCACACTGTGCAATAAACCTCACAGCGAGCATTCGGGTTTCTCAGCAGAACGAAAAAAATAAAAATTGTTTTACGCGAGTGAAACACTGCCCCTAGTGGCCACATTGAGTACAATTCAAATTGCAAAAACACTGCCACTAATGGCTTTCACCGACAGAAGCGCTGCCCCTAGTGGCTGCACGAGGCCCAATTTAATTAGCAGAAACGCTGCCCCAAGTGGCCAAATTAAAATTACCCCCTAGTGATCATTTTATGACTTACCCAGATGCTGCTCGCTAGAATTTCTGCAACCTCACATATTATTTACCACTGATCCTTTCTTTGCAATGTTCTTTACTTGTAGCAGTCTGATGGGCTACTGCTGAGAAATCAAGCTTCTAAGTCACACGCAAATTAGCCTGGAAGTGCATAAGGGGTGTGTCAGTACACCTGGATAGAATAGACACGCCCACAATGCACTGCCAGACAAATTTGAAGGTCGTTTCACATTGGACTACACCTATCTGATGTACATGACTTTATGGGGCAGGAATCTGCAACTGGTGGCTCTCGAGCTGTCGGGAAACTATAACTCCCAGCATTTCCTGGTAGCTTGTGGCTGTAAGAGCATGCTGAGCGCAGGAGGTTGACAGCTGGAAACTACAGATCACTTTTTTTTTTTTTTAGAGGGAAAAGTTAACAAAGTTTAATTTTTCAATTGGGGTTCCTGTTCCTGTTTGGATTGAGAAAGGACTTAATTAAGAAAAATAACAAAAGATTGAGAATGTGAATGTGGCTCGTTTAAAGAGAAAAAATATCAACAAATGACCTATTGCTTAAATAAACTTTTTGCGTTACGCGAATTTTTTTATTTGCCATTTTATTTTTCATGTCACAATCTGTATTAAAAATAATTATAGAACTCTTGCCGTTTTCACACTGGCCATTAATGACTTTTTTTTTGGGCTCTAATTTCCGGTTTCAGGAAACAACACATGCACAAAAGCCACAAAGAATAGAGTCTGAATGCACATTTGCCACAATGAACAGACTCTGATATTTTGAATGGAGGCAACTAATGAGTGTGTGCAATGGTCTTTGTAACGGGAAGGGGAGTAGGATCAGCTTTGACCAGTGACGTAACTTGAAGTTCATTGGTCTAAATACATAATCTTCAAGAGATCACCCAACTGTCATGGGTCCTTTATATTTCTGGCCTTCTCATAAGGACATTTCGGACATCTCTTGTCTCCAGGATCATACAGAGAGAGCAATCACTGGAGAAGGATCAAGGCGAAGAGGAAGACCAGCAACCTGATGGCTTGATACTATCAGGATAACAATGGAGAAGACCCTGGTGGACCTATCTAGGTTTGTACAAGATCAATCTTCCTACAGAACGTTCATCCATCAAGCCGCCATGGCTCGAGATGGAGCCGAAGGCCGTTAAAAAATTAAAAAAAAGGTTCCAGGGCCAAAGTGAAGCGGCGACCCCTGCACCCTCTTTACATCTCTGGCTGTGTGATTGGTGGATCCTGTGCATTGAAGTGTTACCTGTCATTGTAATCCCGCCTTTAGTGATAGCAAGCCCTGCTGAAAACCCTTCCTGAAGGGACAGGGAGAAAAAAAAAACTGCAACTTTTTATTTATTTTATTTTTAGATACATACAACACAAAAAAAACAGATTTAAACAATCGGTCATTTTCTGATGATAGCTTCCCTTTAAAAATCACCAAATTGTAACCCTGCCTCTGATGATAAGGAAACTGCTGAAAACGGTTTAAAACAAAAGAGTAGAAATTGCAAGATTACCAATTTTTTTTTAAATAAAAATCGTGATATGAAAGAAACAAAACTCATTACCACATTTTTAATAAAAATACATGTAACATAAAACCTTATTTAAACATCGGGTCATTTTTATGATAGCATTAGCTTCTCTTTAAGAGGACTACGAGCAGAAAAGTTCTGTAACTGAGTAATGGGAAAAAAAAATATGGGAAAAAAAACAACAACTTTGTTTCTATTCGTTGCCTTTGGGTGAGCTGGAAGTTTTCCATACGATTGTATGGTAAACCACGAAACGTGTCGACGCAAGACAGAGTAGATCTACGACATTATGTATTCTTGTGTTATGAAATCCATGACCTTCTGTTTCTGCTTCTCGTCCGCAACGTCGAGAATTCGAGGCTTCAGAAACGCAACAGAGCTAAATAATTCATCTGGTTCAATAAAGTTTAGAGCGGATGACTATCGCAGCGGGGGGGGGGGGGGGGGTTTGACGACCGGGGTGTAGGATTTATTCTCTGCGCAGACGTATAAAGTATATATAAAAAAAAAAATATATTACCATTGACGGAGATACATATATACACAAACAGTGTAAAACAGATCAGTAACAGTTCTGCCCAAACATAATAAACACATAAAAGGTCGATGAGATAAGAAATCATCAACCTTAATTAAGTTCAATGGAATATGGGTGTGTAGGTTTGAGTGAAATTTTACACACTCCCTAGGCATAAGATAACTTTTACAAGCTTGTCACACCTTTGAAGACATTAGCGCACACACCCAATCACATTTAATTGCTGCATGACATGGCTTTTCTGCTTTGCAAAACTAGCTGCTCGTTTCGCACCAGGCCTATAGTAAAAGGAGGCTCCTGCCCAAAACGAGAGCTGACCAATGATCAAAACAAATCGTTCAGTTCTGCCTCCCTTTTTTTATAAGGGGGGGATACAATTTGCATATTGTCAGCAGCATATGCCATATGTGCAATTTAAAAAGATGTAATCAGATGACGGACTTCCATCAACTGATCGCTGCCAGGTACTGTACTCTGGCAGTCCCATAGACAATGGATGGAGCAAAGGTTGAGCATGCGCACCATTTAAGATGAAGCTAGGCAGAGCCCGCTTCCAGGGTTGCAGACCCCAGATTTTGGGATTGTAGGAAACAATTTAATAAAATATCTTATTATATATATATTTTTTTTGTACGAGAGTAAACTAATTTATTACGAGGTTTATGTCTGCCAACCCGTGTGCCAGAAAACGATGTAGATTTGTGTTCTATTTTACGACTTTTTCTACAGTAAATTTGTCCCTTGTACGTCGGCAGTGGAGGAGAAACCTGAAGTCCCATGCACACGTTGCTTACTTGTGACTCGCCGATCTAAATCTGCAGCATGTCGATTGTCAACGTTTTTGCTGCAGGTTTCACCATTACTAAAGAGTGGGGCAAAACCTTCCCTAAAAAAGCAAAAAACGCACAAACACTCGTTTTTGCAGCTGCGTTTTTACTGCCAAGAGATGCAGAAATTTTCGGCACCAAATACTTAACGTGCGCGCATACCTTTAAAAGGATTGTCCCACAAATAAAGTTGATTTTAATCAATAGATCTTGGAATAATAATATTTTCTACAATTGGATGCGTTTAAAAAAAATGTTCCTGTGCCGAGATAATCTTATAAATGTGCCCCTGCTGTGTACTGTGTAATGTCTGTGTCTGACCTTGCCGGAACATGGTCTGATCATACCACAGCTCCTGGGCAGGAGAGGAAACAAAAGAGTATACAGACATTAATGTAGGGGGATCGCAAATATATATATTTTTTTTTTTGGTAAAACATTTTTTAAAAACAGGCAGGGAAATGCTTTAGCTCACAAAAAGAATCAGCTGGGATCCCGTGCTGTAATATCTGTATACTCTTGTGTCCCCCCCCCCTATGCAGGAGATGTGGTATGATCAGACCATGTACGGTCAGACACAGACATTACACAGCAGGGGCACATTTATAAGATTATCTCAGCACAGGAACATTTTTTTTAAACACATCCAATTGTGGAAAGTATTAGTATTCCAAGATTTATTGATTCACATCAACTTTAAAATTAACTTTGTTCATGGAAAAATCCCTTTAAGTACAGATAAAAGCTATGAGATTTAAGAAATCCTAGGCGGTGCAGCTTTTTTTTTTTTCCGAAGACTGAATTGGAGAACTGCAGCGTTTTTGAAAATTTGCAGCATGTCGATTCTTTCAGCGTTTTTGCAGCGTATTGTTACCCATTAAAAGTAATGAGAAGCTGCAAAAAAATAACATTTGTGCTGTCTTTTTTTTTTTGCAGCGTTTTTGGTGATTAGAACTAACTTTATTAACACGTTCTGTAGACAAATCATATGTCTAAACCGCAGAAAGTAGATGTTTTATACACAGTGTTTTGGCTGCAGAAATTAGAATGCTAAAAATGTCACATGTGAACAAAGCCTTACTTTAAGATGGCTGAAGTCATGCGATAGCGATAGCTGACAGTTGTTGGCCTAGTTAGTAAACAGCTATGAGACCAAATTCCCCATGTAACCTCTATCAATTCCCCTAAGAACATACATATTTGACTTCACACATACATGAAAATTGCAACAGAAAAAGGGATAAGCGACTGCCCAACAGCTCTGGTTCCACTTATCTCCAGGAAACACAAACAACTCCAGAGGTTTTACCCAATGTGTTTGATCTTGAATTCCACTGAAACTAGCAAAACCTTTAATGTCCATGACCAGATTTAGGTGACCTGAGGGTCCCTTGCTGCTTTGTGTCCCACCACGTATGGCAGGGCTAGGGCTATTTACACACAAGGGTGCAAGAAAATTGCTAGTTGTAGTTTTGGGTCAATAATTATCACCCCAGATCCTCCTAAGTTTGGTTGAAATCATCATGGAGCAATTTCCCCCTCTGATGTCTTCTTGATGTCTTTTTCTTGGGACCCCCATGGTGACACGAAGGACAAACATACTATATATCATCACCTGCTGTTTTTGGTCAGGGGAGCAGCAATAAACATGGGATTATGGAAAGGGCGAGTACTATTTACTACGTGTCCTCTTAAGGAGTCATAAATACCGGCAGAGTAAACTATGCTGATGATACAAGGACATCATGGACATTGCTGAAATCTCTATCCTTGATCTGGAAAATGATAACAGCTACATGGATCTGATGTGCAGACCTCCTGGAATAGGGAAAGCCTACCGGATAACTCTTTCTCTCCGGCTGCCAGCTAAGCCCCTTAGAAACCCAGAAGCAATAGTTTTTGGAAGATTTCCGAAATAAAAGAGGTCTCAAAAGGAGAAATGAAAATTTCTGGTGGTGTGTTGAATATACTCACAGACAACCACTCAAAAAGTTGGCAAGTATACCTAAAGGGGTGTCTTTGGATGAAAGCCTCAATCCATAAGTTCCTTGACGGTATCATTGATTGGGACTTGTCTACTTGCAAATGCCCCCCTGATACATACGAGGAAAAATGATCCCACTCTGGAAGACCTGGCATGTCCACATGTTACATGGATAGCCATTCATTTAAATGATCACCAATCTTCATATCATCAATTTTAGCCAGTTGTTGGGGTCGATAGAACCCAAATTGGTGGAAACCAATTTTAAAAATGCCTTGGTGAGACCATATCTTTAAATGGCTTAAACTTGGAACTTTGAATTTAGAAGGTGTTTGGACTTGGACCATTACCAATGGCCACAAGGAGGATCCACTGGTGCTTTGGCTTCGGCCAAGTTCCTTCTCTTAGGGAGTTTTGTACCATTTCGCAAGATACCATGAGATCTCATTATGTTCTTGCGTTGGGCATCTAAGGAATTCTCCTCGATGGCATTAACCTCCCTGTTTTCAATGGTGCCTGTGACTGGGAAACGGTGACACATACAGAATAAAAGTAGAGATGCAGTAGAATTATGGGACACGTGGAAAATGAACTCATGGGGACGATTGACAAGTCTTCTTTAGTGGTCCCAAAAGAGATGGCAACTTTAAATGGAAGATGCTCCAGAACTTATAAAGTAAAGCCCCATACAAACGAGACTAATGTTGGCTGACATCCGCCAACAGATGGGTTCGGACGAAAGTCTAAACTGTATGGGAGCCCAAGACAATTTATTATCAGGGAAATATCCATCTAGCATGTCCAACTTTGGAATGTAGATCATATTGTCTCTTGGAAACAAGATGCCGTCAGATATGTCTGGCGACGGCTCTCGGCTTAACAAGCTTTCCTGTTTATGGGACAGACGGCCGCTATGGCTGGAGGCCAGACGATAGTCCAAACCATCACTGGGCTGACAGGCATCTAATGTGTATGGTGGACTCAGAATTTCATCCTCCTTGGAAAGATATCATCCTAGTCTGGTTCCCACCACTTATTGGTCTCCAGCTGTGATCTTCTGTTTCACATGGTGATTGCACAACCTGGACAAGACAAATAGCTGATATCTTGTGCACCACACAGGAAAGTCTGTTGCATGACACACCAACTAAATATGTTAACCCTTCAAAAGTCAAACCACCACTAATAGGAAAACTCAATGCAGACCAAGCAAAATATGCAACTAGAAGCAGCTCTGCCGGCCATAGAAGCCTAAGTTCAGAGTCTCCGGTGTAAAGAGATGAATGTTTGCAGAGGCAGACTCTTATCAGATAATATTATCAGCACCACATCTTGTTATCAGGAAGGTGGAGATAGAGGAGACTGAAAGACCTGGCAGGACCTTTGATTTGTAGCAAATTGTGCAAGTCAGTGGGGAAATATAGAGAGAGCACATTGGTTACTGGGCTCAACACTCAGAAGTAATAGCCAGGATCCTCTTCTGTTATTGACTGGCTTATCTAGGCTTCCGTGGTATGAACAATGCACACAAATGACTTCAGTCTGACCTTCAGTCCCCTTTGACCTTTGCGTCATATCTTTGGAACGTCCAGAATATTTGCGCTGGCCACAGACATAGACAGGGAAATTTTATATAGAACCTCTAGTGGAGAATATCTGCATAATTACAGCGTTCAATGAAGCAAACTGTAAGGAGTTGGAAAAAGGGAACATTGCCACAGTTAATGCATAACAAGATGTCTGCAAGTCAGCGTTGTCATCAACTAGGCAAAGATTGTAGGAAAATAAAAAGTAGAAAGGATTGCACAAGCAGGAACTGCATAACGAAGTGCCTGACTCCTGAGGGGGAAGAGATTGCAGGAGACACCAGGTCAGGTGACCGCTGTGATGCAGTTAATAATTATAAAAGGCCCAGGTGGTCAGTGAAGGGGAGGAGTTGGTGCCTGAACCCGTAGCTGGATGGCCGCCAAATCAATTTACTAGACCCGAGTGAAGAGTTGAGTGACCAGACCCGAGTGAAGAATCGAGTAACCAGAATCTGGGGCAAGTGACCAGAGCTGAGTATTATGTCCAATTTGGCTTTTTTCTTTTGTTGTTCCAGTAGACACAAAGGAAATAAATATGTGTATAACAAAACATATGTGATTGCAATAATTTTCTGGGAGAAATACTTCATTTTCTGGAAAAAATTCAAGGATGCCAGTACTTTCAGCCATGACTCTATATCACAGGAGACATGGGGCTGTAGGACAGACATCACAGGAGACATGGGGCTGTAGGACAGACATCACAGGAGACATGGGGCTGTAGGACAGACATCACAGGAGACATGGGGCTGTAGGACAGACATCACAGGAGACATGGTACTGTAGTACAGACATCACAGGAGACATGGGGCTGTAGTACAGACATCACAGGAGACATGGTACTGTAGTACAGACATCACAGGAGACATGGGGCTGTAGTACAGACATCACAGGAGACATGGGGCTGTGCTACAGATATCACAGGAGACATGGGGCTGTAGGACAGACATCACAGGAGACATGGGGCTGTAGGACAGACATCACAGGAGACATGGGGCTGTAGGACAGACATCACAGGAGACATGGTACTGTAGTACAGACATCACAGGAGACATGGGGCTGTAGTACAGACATCACAGGAGACATGGGGCTGTAGTACAGACATCACAGGAGACATGGGGCTGTAGGACAGACATCACAGGAGACATGGGGCTGTAGGACAGACATCACAGGAGACATGGGGCTGTAGGACAGACATCACAGGAGACATGGGGCTGTGCTACAGACATCACAGGAGACATGGGGCTGTAGTACAGACATCACAGGAGACATGGGGCTGTAGGACAGACATCACAGGAGACATGGGGCTGTAGGACAGACATCACAGGAGACATGGTACTGTAGTACAGACATCACAGGAGACATGGGGCTGTAGTACAGACATCACAGGAGACATGGTACTGTAGTACAGACATCACAGGAGACATGGGGCTGTAGTACAGACATCACAGGAGACATGGGGCTGTAGGACAGACATCACAGGAGACATGGGGCTGTAGGACAGACATCACAGGAGACATGGGGCTGTAGGACAGACATCACAGGAGACATGGGGCTGTAGGACAGACATCACAGGAGACATGGGGCTGTAGGACAGACATCACAGGAGACATGGGGCTGTAGGACAGACATCACAGGAGACATGGGGCTGTAGGACAGACATCACAGGAGACATGGGGCTGTAGGACAGACATCACAGGAGACATGGGGCTGTAGGACAGACATCACAGGAGACATGGGGCTGTAGGACAGACATCACAGGAGACATGGTACTGTAGTACAGACATCACAGGAGACATGGGGCTGTAGTACAGACATCACAGGAGACATGGGGCTGTAGGACAGACATCACAGGAGACATGGGGCTGTAGGACAGACATCACCGGAGACATGGGGCTGTAGTACAGACATCACAGGAGACATGGGGCTGTAGTACAGACATCACCGGAGACATGGGGCTGTAGTATAGACATCACAGGAGACATGGGGCTGTAGTACAGACATCACCGGAGACATGGTACTGTAGTACAGACATCACAGGAGACATGGTACTGTAGTACAGACATCACAGGAGACATGGGGCTGTAGTACAGACATCACAGGAGACATGGGGCTGTAGTACAGACATCACAGGAGACATGGGGCTGTAGCACAGACATCACAGGAGACATGGGGCTGTAGTACAGACATCACAGGAGACATGGGGCTGTAGGACAGACATCACAGGAGACATGGGGCTGTAGGACAGACATCACAGGAGACATGGGGCTGTAGTATAGACATCACAGGAGACATGGGGCTGTAGTACAGACATCACAGAAGACATGGGGCTGTAGGACAGACATCACAGGAGACATGGGGCTGTAGTACAGACATCACAGAAGTACAGACATCACAGAAAACATGGGGCTGTAGGACAGACATCACAGGAGACATGGGGCTGTGCTACAGACATCACAGGAGACATGGGGCTGTAGTACAGACATCACAGGAGACATGGGGCTGTGCTACAGACATCACAGGAGACATGGGGCTGTAGTACAGACATCACAGGAGACATGGGGCTGTGCTACAGACATCACAGGAGACATGGGGCTGTAGTACAGACATCACAGGAGACATGGGGCTGTAGTACAGACATCACAGGAGACATGGGGCTGTAGGACAGACATCACAGAAGTACAGACATCACAGAAAACATGGGGCTGTAGTACAGACATCACAGGAGACATGGGGCTGTAGTACAGACATCACAGGAGACATGGGGCTGTGCTACAGACCTCATTCATTACATGCACCGCAGTGCTCAGTAGCTAGAGCTGTGTGCGCAAGCTCACATAGTAAGAAGAAATTAAAGCCTGTTTGGTTCAGTAGGCCCTTGCAAGGCGTGGATGTCATATGGATCCTAAAGTGTCGCCTTATTACGTCCTTCTGAAATGGCAATGCCCCCCGAAGAAGCCCACAACCCGAAACGCGCGTCGGGGCAACGGCTGCAAACGGCTAGTCAAGGGTAAGATAGAGAAAGTTTATTAGTATTTTCATCTGCACGATTATTGGCACACGTTAGAGATTTTCCATGGATAATGAAGAGACTTGACCGCATCCACATAGGATGGTATTCATCTGTTTTGGTTATACAGATAAGCAGCGGTCTCTGGACCTAATTGGGCTCAGGCTCAGATATAACTAATGCCATTTTTCTGATGCATGTTTTTGAGTGACATGTTAAACCTGTAGTGCATCACTTTTTTTCTTGTTTCCTCCCCATGTACACTTGTCCTTTGTATAAAATTCAGGGTCATTGTTACCCGAAGTTTTATTCTTGTGTGAGATAATAAAATTTATTTTTTGATTATTTATAAAACACAGTATCGCTATGTTTAATTCTTGAGTAATTGAGCTCCATTTTTGTGTAGGTTTATATGAAATGGCAATGTTGTTGGATTCCCAGTGCTGAACACAATGCAATAAGAATTCATCTCCTTTTGTCATTTTTTTTTTTTTTTTCTAAAAGATAAGAAGGACACCTTTTAAATGTGGGCGTATAAAGGCTCTTTGTATGCACTGATGATGGGAGGCTGCCGAATATATTCAGCTCCATGCCCGGCACCAAGGACGCAGCTATAAATAGAAGTTATTTCTATGTGAAAAGAATCTTACATGCATAGTCAAACTTTGTAAACCAGTGACAGAATATAAATTATGCTTTTTTTCATTAAGTATTGGACAGACAGGTCCGTGCTAAGGGATTCCAAAAATACTAATTGCTAAAGAAAGAATATATATATATATATATATATATATATATATATATATATATATATATATATATATATATTTATTTTACAAGGCATGTTATATATATTATATGTATTTTCATATATTTATTTTATACAAATATATACAGTATTTATTTTATATACATATGTATATTTATTGTGAATCTATTTTTTTTCTAAAAAAAATACAATTACTATTCAAGATAGTTAATGACGAAAGGCTTATTCAGTTGACAACTGTTCTTGAATGTTTTTTTTTTTAAACCACCATAGGCTTTCTGCTAAAATAATAATAAATAAGTAGCAGACAACCCCTTTAAAGTAGCATTTCCTAAAATGTACATGGTATGTTTACATATTGTGAACTAATCTGTCACATGAAGCCATGTTCAAAAGAAAAAAAAAAGAAAAATCAGGGCATTAAAAAAAAAAAATTAAAAAATTCAGTTTACCAATAATGTAACCGCATCGCTGTCAATCGTTCCTTCTGGGACCATGGGGGCAATGCAATATTAACAGAACGGTTACAAGTCAGTCTATGATAGAAACCTTTCATAAACCCAGGGATGAAGAGTTGGATATTTCTCTCTGAGGAGCTGTAAAGCAAAGGTGCCGATCAATCAAAAAACAAAAGAAGTCCCCATGGGGAATAAAGCAAAAATAAAAAAATAAAAAATCAATATATGCTGCCATTGGGCTATCCACTTATCTGCTTCATTCTTATACATCCTCATACACAGCAGTCCTGTGATCTAGGATTAGCAGATAATACAAAGACGTCTAAGAAAAGCTAAAAATCGACACGAAGGATGGCTGATGAGGTCGACAAATTCATTTTAATGGGCCCATCCATCCCTAGGGCGTTTATCCGGAGAGGCAAATTGCAACCTTATATAAATGCAGTAGTGGGACCAATTAAATAAAAAAAGGGTGATATCTACTAAATTCCGGGTTTGGTGAAACTCCGTTTTGGCTACTGAAGATCGTTGTGAGCCGGTTCTCGATTATTCACAGTCCCCCTCCCTTTTAGGATCCTGCAGCAGTTCACAAAGTACTGAATAGGTATGATTCATGCCACATTATCATTCTCTGAAGCCTCATAGATGTAGCATCGGAATGAGCGGAGTGGCGCACTGCTGCTTTACATTTGCATTTCTCTCTTTTTACAAAAAGAATTGTATGTGGCTGGAAAAAAAACATGGAAATTGCAATGTTACAACGTGACTAGTGATGAGAGAACGTGCTGGGATAAGGTGTTATCTGAGCATGCTTGAGCGCTAACCGAGTGT
The DNA here is from genome assembly GCF_051348905.1 of Ranitomeya variabilis. Lineage (NCBI taxonomy): Eukaryota > Metazoa > Chordata > Amphibia > Anura > Dendrobatidae > Ranitomeya > Ranitomeya variabilis. Next base: position 195,729,295 of record NC_135239.1, read on the forward strand.
CTTCGGTGTGCTCAAAAAATATGTTCGAGCCCCCGCTGTAAAGACACACACACACACAATGTGTGTCTTTTAATGGATCTTATGCAAATTGTTGCTTCAGAGAGGAAGAGAACTAGAACTCTAGTGCCACCTATTGGAAGTAGCCATCCTACAAGTCAATGTCAACCCTGTAACGAGCCTTGTCACAACCAAACCAGATCTCCACTTTGCACTGGCAAGGCTCGTTAAAGGGTCGATATTGACTTGTAGGATGGCTACTTCCAATAGGTGGCACTAGAGTTCTAGTTCTCTTCCTCTCTGAAGAGACAATTTGCATAATTAGCATATTTCCCAGAGGAGCATTGCGGCTTTAAGTCTCCTCATCTCGGCATGCTTAGCATGTCAATCTCCGCAAGGAGAAACAATACTTCTTGGATTTCAATGGAATGCATGGACACCGCAGTGCTCGAGGAAAAGCGGAGCAGGACCTGGCAGATCACGTGACGGCCGGGAAAGCGCTGGGGGGGCGGAGCCAAGCTCCGAGAACGGATGAGAGCCGACAGTAAGGTGAACACTGGGTACGTAGTCAGGCAAACCGAGGTCAGAAGCCAGGAAGATGAGCAGTAGCCAGGGACGAGACAGAAGGATGGTGGGGGACATGCCGAGGTCGGTAGCCAGACGGGAGCACAGGACAAAAGAACAAGACAGAGCCAGGGATGAGAACTAGAGAGTACAGAGCGGTACCGAATCAAGAGGCAGAAACAGAAACAGAGTCTAAGCCGGGTCATACACTGGATACACAAGCACATAGAGGCACAACGATATCAGAACGATAACCGTGGTCAACAACTCAAGCAGGGTAAGCAAAAGTATCACTGACACAAAACCAGGCCAGCAGCAGACCTAAATAGCCCTCCCGGAACCAAAGGGAGGCTAAACAAGGTTAACCCCTAACCAGGGCCAGACTGGCCATCTGTCAAATGCCAGAAGGGCCTGTCTGGTCACGGGCCTCCTTGTCTGCAACGTTGTTAACAGAATCGGTGTTCTCAAGACACCCATAATGTTAAGAGTTGTGATGGAGCACAAAAAGTCACTTACCCCAGCAGCCACGGGTATCATTAGAAATATTGGTCTTGTAGTAAATCTTGCTTTCCTCTATCCAGGGTAATATTAGTAATATATTCCCATCTTTGCTTGGGGACGGGGACAGCATGGGCCTGTGTGATTTCAAATGCCAGGACTGAATTTCAGCCCCAGTCCGTACCTGCCCCTACCTGACCAGGATGGATGAAAAACCCCATCCTGTGTCATGACACCCGCGGCTGCATGTCTCGCGGCCGTTGAAAGACGCATGCAGGGATAGCCTAACAATCAGACAATCCCTGCATATGTTGTGGCTGTCGAACAGCCGCGAGACATGCAGCCGCGGGGACTCGAACATATTTTTTGAGCACGCCGAAGACACATATATATATATATATATATTTTTTTTTTTTAATGTGGATAAAAAAAAATTTTTTTATCGATGTCACTATTTTTCTCAGACCCGTAGCTTTATTTTTCCGCATATAAAGTTGTGAGTGGACTTGTATTTTAATGTTGTTTATCACATGGGTTATGATGATACAGGTCTTCTCTTTTACTTCAGTGTTTACATAAAACAGCATTTTTAGTGCCAAATATTATTCCATTATTTTTTCAGTCTTTGTTTTACATTTTTATTTTTGTTTTCCTTTTTTTTTTGTCCCCCAGTCAGCCGCATACAGCAATATAGGTTTACAATTATCCCCATATAGTAATTCTAGCCCCCATCCTGTAATAATGTCCCCATCTTTTAATAATGTCCCTTGCCTTGTAATAATGTCCCCATCCTGGTCCCATATTATAGAAATGTCCACCATTATGCTGCTTTTTACATACACATAACCAAAAAAAAATTCTTCTCACCTGACCTAGCTACCTCGGAAAACAGCGTCCTCTTCCCCCTCCACAGCCGGGGTGGCGTTTAGCAATGACTTCATGTGCGGCCGCGCCAGGACGCCGACCTCATCTGCTAGCCTCTGATTGGTCCATAGCTGGTATTGGTACTGCGGTGCAGAGAGCCGGTCTGAGGACCCACATTTGGTTGATAAAAAGCGCAGACGTCAATGGCCCCTGGATCGCTGGACGCCACTGTCTCAGGGGCCCTAGGACCAAACGAGGGACCCTCAGAGGCTGCATGTGGCCCACGGGCTGCGTGTTTGAGACCCCTGTCCTGGTGGTGGTGAAGGTATGCAATGGGCAACAAAATGATTGTGCTATGCAATTGGCTTATTTAAACGCTGCTGTCAGATTGACTGCAGCATTGAAATGGTTAAACAGCAGTGATCAGAGCTCGCTGCAGTCACTGCTACAAGCAGTGGATGCTGGCTGTGTAAAGCACAGACAGCATGTGGGCTGCTCGATACACCCACACCCAACATAGGATGACCCAGTACATCTAAAGTCGGGAAGGGGTTGGAGACAAAATTTATATCCGTAAATTGAGAACTCTGATCTAGGAGATCTCTCATTCAGAATCCTGTAGGACACTCACATCCAAGCATTGCACTACTGAAATCAATGAACTGTGTAATACCCCATTTCCCCTGCGGAGGCGCTGTAGGAGAACTGAACACGTGCTGTCCCCAGTAATTACAGCTGATAACTCTATAATTAGCTTATCACTGGATGAACCGTCCCAACAAAAGGGATTATTCAAAAGTGGACATCCCCTTTAAACATGCAAAGTCTAGTTTCATACCTAAACAAACATGCAATTATTATTATTATTATGCAATCTGTATACAGCCACAATCCCTTTGATATGGTCTCTGGAGCTGTAATTTAATCATGGATATCGCTAACAATTGGAGGATTCAGTTTGCCAGACGCCACCATATAAAATCACAGAATCCTCTATATGTCCGTTACAAGGACACACAAGAATTACAGCTCAAGGACGTAATAAAAAGGGCTTAGGTTGTGCTTTAGAGTCAAAGTTGTTTTTCATTTTTTTTCCATAGAGTTTTCCACCATATTGAATCCAACCTTGCCAAGCACCTCCGCTGACACCCCATCTATTACGTCAGATGTCCACAGCTCCGGTTATTGAGGCTTTTGCATTGTAAATTCATCTACACTTTCCCGATGTGTCTACACATCAATGTAAATCATCCATCTCCATATATTTGAATATAACCTCTCTGCACACATCTAGGAATATCCTTTCGCAAACTTCCTACTTTATACAATGAATCTAAAGCACAAAAGAAATAAGAATAATTTCTCACAATTTCCAATATTATATTCCTAACAAAATATATTTCCATTGGTAACAATTCTTGTTTATTATTATTATTATTTATTATTATAGCGCCATTTATTCCATGGCGCTTTACATGTGAGATCCAATGCATCCAAATAATTTAAAAAAGGCAAGTGAGCTGCAAAATGTCAACATATTGTGAGTGCTCTAGCAGTCTGCAGTCTATGCGATTGGTATACATGCAGTCACATGCTGACTAGACATGTGCAGCATCCCTCAAGGCAAATGTATTGAGTGAGGCTGGTCATGTCTAGTCGGAATGTGGCAGGTAGTATGGAATTCTCGGACTGCCCACTCCCAGCTCCGGCGAATCCTTATAGAGCACAGTGCACACTGTGAGGATTCACAAGTCTGCAGTCACATACAGTGACTGCATATTTGTATCCAAAGGTTGGACAACCCCTTTAAAAATTTAGAGAATTTTTACCTCTTGCCCTGCCTACCATGCCGTAATTTCACCAAAGTTGCATAAGTCTAAAGTACCAGCAAATAGAAGACACTTTGCAATATATCTCATCATAGAATTAAGCTTTTTTTGTCCACTCATGAAACATTTCTCCTTCCCTCTGCCTCCAAAACACAGCAACACATCATCGACTCCAAAAAACAACTAAAATCCATCAATCCAAAACATCATGCTTGCTGATATTTCAGGTTACTGCTGTCTTTCAAAGTCAATGGAAAGGGAGGGGGAAGAGAGGCGGAGCGGAGAGACAGATTGCGTTACTTCTTAGTAAGTGTTTATCTCAACCCAGTGCTGGATTTACAGCTGCACTGCTCAGTAGTGCTGTATAGCGTCCTCAAAGCTGCAAGTGCTTATGGATAGGGGCTACATAGAGACAGGAGAGCAGCAATCCCTAATGTTTGTGAGCTTTTTTCTCCTCTAATGAGCCACTTCATCTCCTTTCTTCCCTCACATCATGATTTCATCATTCACTCAAAGAAAAAACATAAGACAAGAGGATGTCAGGCTCAATGAGATATCTGATTACAACTACGTTATATCAAGAGTAAGGCAGTTAAGGCGGGAGGAGCACCGTGAGAAAAAAAAGTCAAAGGAAGACACAAAGATCCTGCTCTTTTTTCCTAATTGGTATTTTATCTTATCCCCAGTGCTAAATTCACAGCTACATTGCTAAATAATGTCCTAGGTGCTGCTGCTACTTCTTAATATGTGATATATAGAGAAAAGAGACAGGAATCCCTCATTTTTGTGTTTACTGTGTATGGTAGACATCATAGCAGCTAGGCTGCGCTCACTAGCTCAGAGACAACAGAGAAAAAAGGCAGAGGAAAGACAGACAGATCATGCTACTCCTTTCTAGTTAGTATGTTGTATCACCCAGTGCTAGATTCACAGCTACACTGCTATATAATGCCCTAGGTTCCACTACTACTACTTTAGACATGCTAGAGGAAACAGGAATCCCTCGTGTCTGTGTGTGCTGTGTATAAGAGATATCAAAGCAGCTAGTCAGCACCCACTAGCTCAGAGACAACAGAAAATTAGAGATAAGAGCCTGCAGAGTGTAGAATTGGTGAAAATGCGGGCTAAAAACCATATGATGGTCAGATATAGGATTATTCCATATGTTCACATGCGACAGCTTATTCTGAAAATTCATCTGAAATACTGGAACTCTTCAACAATGTGGTCAGTGTGTACAGGAGTACGGTAATTTGCCCTGCCAAGGCTTTTCTAGGAATACAGGGGAAGGATTACAAGTATTGATTTATTCAATTCCTTAGTGTAAGAACTCATCAGGCCCCTGAACAATAGGAGATATTTTAAAATCCTATCTGACAGATTGTATTATAGGAACATTATTCGGAAATAGTTTTGCTGTGGGCTGTGTGGGCACGTCCATGGGCATCACTGCAGCGCACACACTCATTTGTAGTTTGTGAAACAAATTCAGCTGCAAACTATAATTACATGTTTATCTAAACAAAAATATCTAATTTTAATGCAGAAAACGTCAACAACAAGAAGATTGCAAGGTACACTTGGATTCTGACGAGGGGGAAGATGTGGCGTTACTTTTGGGAATTTGTGTACAGGAGACCAGGGAACGAACGGTTAATGTTCTAAATTAGAGATAACTTGGTTGGAGTGAATTGGAAGTGCACGGTTGCCAGAACCATGGGCAGATCATTAAAAGCTAGTCATTGGTCTTGTGGGAAACAAAACTGAGGGGGCAGGAAGGAAAAAGCCAAGCGCAGAGTTCTGTACAGTTTCCCTTGGACGTAGGAGATAGAGAGAACAGACCCTGGTTATCACATTAAACAGAACACAGCTCGGCACACCAGCATATGTCCACGGTACTGGGGCCTCTGTGTGACAAAGTACAAAAATTCATTGCCAATTTTTCAACTTTTCAAGCAAATGTAAAGCAATCCAATAGTTATAATAATTAATATAGGCTGTAATGATTTCATCCAAGCAAAGAAAAAACACATTCCTGAAATAAAGGTTTGGAAATAATATGACTATCATTGACTGAGAACCAGGAACATACAGTGTCATGTAAAAGTTTGTGCACCCCTGGTCAAAATTACTGTTATTGTGAACAGTTAAGCAAGTTGAAGATGAAATGATCTCTAAAAGGAGTAAAGTTAAAGATGACATTTCCTTTACATTTTAGGCAAATATATATATGTATATATATATATATATATATATATATATATATATATATATATATATATATATATATATATACACACACATACATACATATACACAGTGCCTACAAGTAGTATTCAACCCCCTGCAGATTTAGCAGGTTTACACATTTGGAATTAACTTGGCATTGTGACATTTGGACTGTAGATCAGCCTGGAAGTGTGAAATGCACTGCAGCAAAAAAGAATGTTATTTCTTTGTTTATTTTTTTTTTTTAAATTGTGAAAAGTCTTTTCAGAGGGTCATTTATTATTCAACCCCTCAACCCACCAGAATTCTGTTTGGTTCCCCTAAAGTATTAAGAAGTAGTTCAGGCACAAAGAACAATGAGCTTCACATGTTTGGATTAATTATCTCTTTTTCCAGCCTTTTCTGACTATTTAAGACCCTCCCCAAACTTGTGAACAGCACTCATACGTGGTCAACATGGGAAAGACAAAGGAGCATTCCAAGGCCATCAGAGACAAGATCGTGGAGGGTCACAAGGCTGGCAAGGGGTACAAAACCCTTTCCAAGGAGTTGGGCCTACCTGTCTCCACTGTTGGGAGCATCATCCGGAAGTGGAAGGCTTATGGAACTACTGTTAGCCTTCCATGGCCTTGACAGCCTTTGAAAGTTTCCTCCCGTGCCGAGGCCAGGCTTGTCCGAAGAGTCAAGGCTAACCCAAGGACAACAAGGAAGGAGCTCCGGGAATATCTCATGGCAGTGGGGACATTGGTTTCAGTCAATACCATAAGTAACGTACTCCACCGCAATGGTTTCCGTTCCAGACGAGCCCATAAGGTACCTTTACTTTCAAAGTGTCATGTCAAGGCTCGTCTACAGTTTGCTCATGATCACTTGGAGGACTCTGAGACTGACTGGTTCAAGGTTCTCTGGTCTGATGAGACCAAGATCGAGATCTTTGGTGCCAACCACACACGTGACGTTTGGAGACTGGATGGCACTGCATACGACCCCAAGAATACCATCCCTACAGTCAAGCATGGTGGTGGCAGCATCATGCTGTGGGGCTGTTTCTCAGCCAAGGGGCCTGGCCATCTGGTCCGCATCCATGGGAAGATGGATAGCACGGCCTACCTGGAGATTTTGGCCAAGAACCTCCGCTCCTCCATCAAGGATCTTAAGATGGGTCGTCATTTCATCTTCCAACAAGACAACGACCCAAAGCACACAGCCAAGAAAACCAAGGCCTGGTTCAAGAGGCAAAAAATCAAGGTGTTGCAGTGGCCTAGTCAGTCTACTGACCTTAACCCAATTGAAAACTTGTGGAAGGAGCTCAAGATTAAAGTCCACATGAGACACCCAAAGAACCTAGATAACTTGGAGAAGATCTGCATGGAGGAGTGGGCCAAGATAACTCCAGAGACCTGTGCCGGCCTGATCAGGTCTTATAAAAGACGATTATTAGCTGCAATTGCAAACAAAGGTTATTCCACAAAATATTAAACCTAGGGGTTGAATAATAATTGACCCACACTTTTATGTTTAAAATTTATAAAAATTTAACTGAGCAACAAAACTTTTTGGTTTGGAAGGCTGGGTTCACATTGCGTTAATGTGTGCACGCTAACGGACAGCGTTGCACGGCGAAAATGTCGCAATTAACGCCGTGCAATGGGTCCGTTAGCGTGCCCATTGACAGCAATGTAAATTTCTCCTGCAGCGCATCACTAGCGCGTGCCTTTTTCGGCTCGCGCTAGTGATGTGCCGTTCTTCTGTGACGCGCCTCGGACGCTGCTTGCAGCGTCCGCGGCGCGCCCGAGGTCCGTTCCCCGCTCTCGCAGATCGGGGATCTGCGAGAGTGGGGACGTTAACGCGACCCCAAACATGGCCCCTAAATAAACATTGCGTTAGCGCAATCCGCTAGCGCTAAACGGATTGCCCTAACGCAATGTGAACCTAGCCTAAGATTTATGCATCTGTTAATAAATCCTGCTCTTGTTTGAAGTTTGAAGGCTCTAACTTATTTGCATCTTATTAAACCAGCTAAATCTGCAGGGGGTTGAATACTACTTGTGGGCACTGTATATATATATATATATATATATATATATATATATATATATATATATATATATATATATATATATATATATAATCATTTCTTACATTCTAAAGATTTCAAAGTGGGCCGATGGAAAAATTTGGGCATCGGTGGAGATTTGTGTGCAGATAACTTTGGCCAAGGTTTCAGATCTTAATTAGCCTGTTAGGGTTATGGCTTATTCCCCATCATCATCAGGAAAGGACAGGTGATGCAAATTTCCCAGCTTTATAAAAAAAAAAAAACAGCCTCCTTGTGCCAAAAAAACAGTAGCCATGGGTTCTTCTAAGCAACTGCCTAGCACTCTGAAAATGAAAATGGTGGAGGCCCACAAAACACGAGAAGGCTATAATAAGATAGCAAAGTGTTTTCTAGTTGCCCTTTCCTCAGTTCAAAATGTAATTAAGAAATGGCAGGTAACGGGAACAGTGGAGGCCAAGATATGGTCTGGAAGACCAAGCAAAATTTCAGAGAGAGATGACTGTACGATTGCAAGATAGGCAAAATCAAAACCCTCGCTTGAATGCAAAACATCTTCAGAAAGATTTAGTAGACTCTGGAGTTGTAGTACATTTTTCTACTGAGTCAGCAGTATGTAAAAGAACATCTGAAAAAGACTGATGCATTTTGGAAACAAGTCCTGTAGACCAAGGAATTTAAAATAGAACTCTTTGGCCACAATCACAAAAGGTATGTGTGGAGAAAAAAGGGCACAGAATTTCAGGAAAAGAACATCTCGCCGACCAGTAACCATGGGGGTGGATCAATCGGGATTTGGGGTTGTGTTGCCGCTAATGGCACAGGGAACAATGGATTAAATTAAATATCAACAAATTTTTGATGCAAACATAACACCATCTGCAAGAAAGCTGAATTTGAAAAGAGGATGGCTTCTACAAAAGGATAATGATCCTAAATGCACGTCAAAATCCACAATAGACAACCTCAAAAGGCGCAAGCTGAAGGTTTTACAATGGCCCTCACAGTCCCCTGATCTGAATATCATTGAAAATCTGCGGCTAGTCCTCAAAATAGCAGAGAATGCAAGATGACCCAGGAATCTCACAGAACTGGAAGAATTTTTCAAGAAAGAATGGATGAAAATTCCTCAAAACAAGAATAGAAAGACTTTTGTCTGGCTACAAAAAGGGTTTACAAGCTGTGATATTGGCAAAACGGGGTGCTACTAGGTACTAACCATGCAGGGTTCCCATGGTTGCCTAAAGTACAAAGCAAATATGTCGTCATCTTTCACTTTAGACATTTAGAGATCATGTCACCTTCAACTTGCTTAACTGTTCACAATAACAGTAATTTTGTCCAGGGGTGCCCAAACTTTTACAAGCCACTGTAACTATAATGGGTGGTGGAGTTGCAGTCACACCCAGACCCTGGTGCTTATGAGGACCCAAAAGGTCCATATCATATATTCAGGGTTAATACATTGGATAATAGATAAATGTCCTAAATGGTAGACCCTATGTAAAAAAAAAAAAGCTGCAAACAGCATGAATTGGAACAGATAAAGTCCTTCCTAAAGTCCCCAATTGACATTGGGACAAAGAAAATTACTAAACTTGACCATAGTGTTACTTCTGCTAATACTAAAACTTGAACTTTATTGTCATAACCTTAGCCAATGACATGTTTCGCTGGATAACCTACATCTTCAGGGGCAATTGGGCACAGGTGAACTCTGGGGGACCCATTATGAGTCAAAAATACACTGACAGACCATTGATTTGTTAGAATTGTGTAATACTTAATTTCCTATGTAGTGGCGATGCAGGAAAATTGTACTCTTGCTGCCAAAAATTCCATAATGAAGGCAGCCCAAGCAGCAGGACCTCCTGTAATCATCTTCTCATTGGGAGAATGCTTTTAACAAAAAGTAGGGGTCAAATGCCTATTTTATAGCCGAAGTATGGACCTGAACGAAAACTTATTTTCAGTTTTCCTAATAGTATGACCATAACTTTTTCTCCAGCCAAACTGAGCAATCTATTACGGTATAATTTCCGCTCCTCTAATATCCTGCTGAACAAACATGACCAGGATTAATAGTAAAAGATCTCATAATTACCCTAGTTCTCGGAGGTGAACTGTACAGGTCCCGTAGATTTAAGTTTCATTATTACAGGACTCCGACTAATCATGGAAAACTATTAATTCCAAATACTAATGAACTGCCAAGAGGTTGCAGAGGCTCCAAATAAATAAGTGCAGAAATCCTGGCAGAATTTCTAATAGGCTTTAGCCTGTAGGATGTGAGGCTTTAAATAGGCTTCTCCCTCAAGTCATATCCGCATAATACTTCCAAGGCCGGGACAAGATGTTATCAATAAAGGCATCACGACCAGCGTCAGGAGGAGGTAATGTAGCAGGAAAATCAGCAAGGAGAGACGAAAGGCCCCATTACAACATGTGAATTTATCTACTGATTTCCACACTTTAGAAGCAGCTTGTTATGAAGTGCAGAAATAAAGCAAGACGTTGGCACGGCACCGTGATCATGCACAATGGATTTTCTGTCTCCGAACTGCGGCACAGGCTGAACAGCTATTTGTCTCTACGAGTTGGAACTATTTGTTTCGCCTGGAAATCTGCTTTCACTGGGACAGCTGGTTTCACCATTATAAAACCATCCTTCAGTGCTCCACGGTAGAGTAAGGAGTCGATTTGTGATTGTATGGACTGTCTAAAAAAACAATGGTGCATAAAAAAAGAGCTTTGTTGGCACGTGGTTGAAGAGTCAACCACTGACGAACTTTTATTAACTAGATGGCACCATTTGTAGCAGCCAACACAATAATGGGTATTTCCAATGAAGGATCACCATACTCTTCATCTTCAATATTCGGATATGTATACATGATGAAGTAGATGGAATGCCGTGGAATTAATTGGGTTGAAAGAGGACTTCTCCAAGGGTTGAGTAGTAGTCCATGTTCAAGATAATGAACAAAGCTTGCCCATTATAATTGAACACCAGAACATGGCTACTGAGTAGATCAGAGAGCCAGGAATGCTATGGATTCTCCATGTTCCCCGTGGTTGATATTGATGAAAGTGAAGAAGCTTATTCACACTAGATTAAGGCCAAATATTTAGAATTGAGAGTCCTCAGTGGTTGATACCTTTTAATGGCGAACTAAAAACATGGTAACAAATTGCAAGCTTTCGAGACTACTCAGGGTTCTTCATTCAGTAGATTAAGGCCAACTTCGACAGGAACATCGGCAAAACATCTATGGTGTAAAGGAGGCATTCCAACTCTCACTCAACAGATGAGTCCTTTTGTTCTCCTGGGATATAAGCCACCAGTCATTTTGTTCTCCTGGGATATAAGCCACCACCAAAGCTATCTGGTAGCAACTTCAGTCTTCTCTCTATTGATAACATATGGATGCTCAACTGAGCCGAGCATTCATGTGCATGAGTGAGTCGGGAGAGGTAGCATTCGGCCAAACGAGTATATGGAATACTGCTATCTCATGCGCATGGTCACCTTAAACAAAGGAGTATAAAATATTTTATTTTTCCTTCTACTCAACCGATATGGCTGAAGGGAGCCCGTTGGCCGAGGTCTTCAAAAACCTGGCAGAGTCAATGTATTGTTGGCAGAAAGAACCAGATCACGAGCACCAGTAAAGCGAGATAGAAGGCATAGCCAGGGCAAGTAAGAGCAGGGCGTAGGTGATGGAGACAAGAGCGGCACGATATAAACGGTCAACCAAATAAAAGCCTCACTCATTGGGATTGGACTCACAATGGTAACCTCTGTCCTGTATGATTGGGATCAGGGCAGCTCCTGCAATCTGGGCCAACTACGATCTCATATTAATTTGAATGGCTGCCATGGAATACAACATGTACTCTGTAGTGGAAGTAGGGTAGACGAGCAATAACCAAATTAACATTGCAACCCTTTCAAATAATGTCTTCCTTCAGGTAAGGGAGCCAGTAGGCGATATAGCAGACAAGAGACATTTTAAAGGAGTATCCCCATCTAAGAATGTTATGGCTGCTAGGACATCACGTCAACATTCTGATTGGATCAAGTCCTACTTCATCAATCCCAAATTTAGAAGGACAAGTGACCTTTCTTGCTGTTCTTCTGCACATTCTCAGTGGCATGAAGACTATTAAAGGGGTTATACAGTCTTGGGGTTTAAGTCTGCAGTCACTAATCATCTGCAGACTTGTGATTACTCCAACGCGCACACTGTACACTGTCAGGATTCTCCAGGAGTGGGCAAGCTCGTGACTGCAAGTATGCAATTGGCATACATGCAGTCATGTGCTGACTAGACATGTGTGGCCTCGCTCAATTCAAGTGAATTTGTATTCTAGTCGGAATGTGGCTGGAAGTATGCAAATTGCATACTTGTGGTCACATGACCGCTTGCTCACAGCGCCGGCACCGGAGAACCCTGACAGCACACACTGTGTGTATTGTGGGGATTCACAAGTCTGCAGTCACATAAAGTGACTGCAGACTGGAGCCCCTGGCCTGGACAATCCCTTTAATGCCTTCATATAGTAACTACATAATTTTGAGTGTTGTATGGGACTCCGCAAATATATAGCTACATCACTTTCTATTGTGGAGAAAACCCTTTAAGGCCATGTGCACACATTGCGGTTTTTACTGCGGATCAGCAGCGTTTTTGATGCTGCGGATCCGCAGCAGTTTTCCATGCGATGTACAGTACCATGTAAACCTATGGAAAATAAAAACCGCTGTGCACATGCTGTAGAAAAAAACGTGCGGAAACGCAGAGGTTTATTTTCCGCAGCATGTTAATTCTTTGTGCGGATTCCACAGCGGTTTTACACCTACTCCATATTAGAAAACCGCAGGTGTAAAACCGCAGTAGAATCCACACAAAAACCGCGGTAAATCCGCAGTAAATCCACGATAAATCAGCAGGAAAAACGCAGTGTTTTTGCCCTGTGGATTTATCAAAATCAGTGCAGAAAAATCCGCACCCCATTCCACAGCGTGTGCACATAGCCTAAATCTGTTACCATGTTTTGCAAACCACATCTGAGATCAGCATGATGTAGAGACAGAGTTCTTGATTCCAGCATTAGCAGCTCTGGAATACTGAGCTCAGTATAACCCTGTCCGCCCAATGATTGGCAGCTTTCAGCATATACTGTGCATAGGCAGAAAGCTGCCAATCAGTGGTGGGAGGGGGTTATACAATGCTCATGAATATGGAGTACTAAATTTAAGATAAAATTATTGCTTTATCAGAAGACTATCAAAACTACACCAAGCAGTCCAGTAAGTGATACATCGCTGGAATCGGGAACTCTGTCTCTACATCATGCTGCTCTCAGATTAGGTAGCAAAAACCTGGTGACAGATTCCCTTTAATAACCACTGTATACCAATGAGTACACATCATATAAATCAAAGGTCACATACTATCATGTAACTTGCTTGCAGGGAGGAGGCGGTTAAAGGAAATATATATCTCTGCAGGAAATGAGTTAAACCAATGTTCTACCTTGTAAAACGCATTCTCCCCCCCTTAACCATATCAAAAGTTTTTTTTCCCTAGGATTAGTTCCTTCTTAATTCCTACCATACACGAGGACCCGGGGAGAATAGGAATTATTTAAACTGCGGTAACATTTGCTAGGCATCAATATTTAACAGAGGGAATTTGGAAAACATAGCTCGGATCACAAAAACATTTTGCGCCTTCGGGATACAGCATTCTTATGCTACATGCACCATAAAAACCTCTAGTTTCCACGACAAGCAAGAACACTTTGTGGCTTTTTTCCTTTGAGGTTACAGGTGTTGAAGGGAGTCATTTTCTCTCTGTCTAGGACTGAGGTTCATTCAGACATGTGTCTGACAAGTAACAACAGAAATGGTGAAAAACAAACTTGGTACAAACTTGGACTTGGAGATGTAATATAACTCAAGGGTGAAAAGTTAGACCAAATAGTCATTGTTTACATAAGGTTTCTATGTTAATTGTATTTTTTTATTTTGTATTTTACATACTACAATCTGCATTAAACAAAAATTGAAATCTAGCAATTTTCACTCTGGCCACTGGGGATATGTCAGACTCTAACATCCTGTTGTTCAGGAAACACATGTAAATTAGCCACAATGGTCAGATTTTACCAATATCTATTGTATTGAAGTGTCTAATGAGCGTGTGCAAAGATCTCTGTGAACGGAGGAAGAAGAGGTGAGCTGTGACATCTATTGTGAATGGTGGATCCTGTGATGTCAGCTGTGCATCCTGTCATTGTAATCCTGCTTCTACTGATAAGAAAACTCCTGTAAACTCTTCATGAAAGGACAGACACAAAAGTCTAGTAAAGTCCTAGAGGCCTGCGTGAAAATTTCAAGATTACCAGTTTTGTTTTTATTTGAATAGAGATTGTAATAGGGAAAAAAATGACAGAAAAAATGTTTCAAAAATACAAAAAACTCATTTAAACAATAGGTAATTTCCCGATGACAGCTTCTGTCACAGGTTTACCATGATAGAAATGGGCCAGAAGACCACAGCATCTAATTTCACGTACTACCGCACTGAGTAGCAGCACTGTGCAGGTTTCTGTTAGCAGTGCAGGGGTTAAACTGTTCAGCTTAGATTCTCTGAAGCCTTACTGCTTGGATGATCTCAGCTGTTCAGTATTAACCACTCCCCTCTCATATATACTTGCCTCTGACAATCTGGATTGCCAGTGTTAGTCATGTACTGCATGGTGTGGAGTGGAGGAGTCTGTTGTTGGTAGAGGCATTTGGAGTGTTGGATCTGTGATTGTTGCTAGGTGTTTCTGTGTGTGTGATTCCTCATCTCCTATTTTGCTTTCCTCACTTTTCTCCCTGGTTTACCTATCTGTTGTCTGTGAGTGTATTTTTATATATTTGGCATTTCATTTATCCCTGTACGTCTTCTCTTGTTAGTCTGGTTTGAGAATATACATACACTATTACTCCTCACTTTCCTCAGTGAGGGAGGGGACATATTTAGGGCTGATTTAGTAGTTCAGCAAGGTATGTAGCCCTGGCGTCTTCACCATCAGAAGTAATCTGGGGAACAGTGATAGCTAGAGTGCCCCTAGTGCTAGGGACAGAGAAGGAGCCCACAACAGAGTTGTGACAGCTTCCCTTTAAAATTAAATTTATCAGGGTGGCTCATGCATGGTGACCCTTGCAACAGATCAAATCCAACCAAGAGGTAATATCTACTTGGAGTTTCTATATTCTTCATCTGTCTGTTCATGGACAGGTACTGATGTGAAATTCATAGGTGCAAAACTATGAAATATGTTGTTGTTACATAAGGATTGGGATGTAATAATACTGGGTCATAAATTTGGTACATCTTTGAACAATTCTGTCTACGCCACACCACTGCTTAGATGGTTTACTGTTTTATGCCAAAAATTTTGGGCAAAATTTTGGATTTCTTGTGCCATGTAAGTCATTCCTCTTTCCCGGTAATGTAAAGAAAAAAAAAATGGAGAATTTGTGGTCTACATCCGTGCTGCCAGCTGATGAAGTAACATCAAACGCCAGAGATGGTATAAAAAATGTTTTGTTTTTTTTATTTTCCTACACATTTCGAAGTGTAACCCATTTCTTCAGGAAATAAAAAACAAATACACAGATATAGTTTTTATTTCCTGAAGAAGTGGATTACACTTTTAAACGCATAGAAAAAGAAAAAAAAAACACCATCTTAATATATACTTACCTTGTAATGTCTTCATACCCTGTTCCATCCAGATGTGTCCGGATCCCAGAATTCTAAGTGGCGGTGTAGCGCCCCCACTGCCGCAGGGCCGAGGGGTACCCGGTACCGGGCCTCTGAGTCTCTGTTCTGGGGTTGTCACGGTGGCTAGACCCGGTCCGTGACCCTGCTGAGGGGCGCACAATGAAAGGTGTGGATATGGTGATGATGTTATGGTGCAGTGAAGTGCCGGTCGCAGTAAATAACGAGGACACCAGGTTGCAGTCTCTTTACCTCTTTACTGAAGGCTTCTGAATCCTCAGTCCGGAATACGGTTAACCAGGCTGCGCAAGTCCGGCCGGTCCGATGGCACCTCCAGAGTTCCCTTTGCAGGTGGAAATCTGTGCCTACCGTCTAGCGCTTGTGTGTTGTGGTCCTTCCCTGCTGTGCTTACGGGATAGTACCCCACAACTGTTGTGTCTGTTTCTCGTGTTCCCTCACAACTCGATTCTGATGTTCTTCCACGTCCCCCAGATCTTATGGTTAGGACGCACCCGTATGACGGGGAGGCTCGGAGCTCTTCCGGGACTCTAGCGTCGCCCCACTCCTGTTGTTACCCCCCTGTGTCTTCCTAGGTCAATTGGGTGAGACAGCCCGCCTCTGACTGACTGTCCTGCCGTAGGTTTGAAGTTTGGCTTGGAGCTCTATACTTCCTCGGTGTTCCGGCCACCGGTTATGCGCCTCAGTAGGATGTTGCCTCGGTCTTACAGCACGACTCCTACTGGTATTCTCCTTGTTGCGTTGATCTCGTTTCTCACTCAGCACAATAAATCTCGCTTCTTGTCCTTTCTTAGGGCACCGCCGCTATATCGTGCAGGCGCGGTCCCGTAACGTTCTCTCTGGTTGCTAGGCCTTTGTCAGGATCCCACCCCTGACAGGGACCCCTCTGAATCTTCCCCTACAACACCCTCTGCCACAAGGTGTTGCCTGGTTCCAACCCAGTCAGCTTTCTCTCTAACTTCCTGCCTGACCCCCAGTTTTACCAGACTGTGAGGAGTGGCCTAATGAATAGTACCCTTAGCTCCCCCTGGAGGCCAGACTGTGAAATGTATTGGTGACTGTGATACCTGGTCAGATGAACTCCTTCAGTGCCATCAGACGTACCATAGCCCCCCCTTAGTGGCGGAGCAACAGTACTGCAACGACCAGGACTCTGGGGCGCTGCAGCGGAAGTTCACCGACCGCCATATTGGGACACCCAAGTGATGAGTGTCTCAATATGGAAACTGCTGGTGGTACCAGCCTCTTGCGCGGTACCTCCAGCGGAACACCGTCGCACCACACACACTGTATATGCCGTACGCACCACACACACACGCTGTATACGCCGTACGCTCCGGCCACCTGCGGCTATTGTAATGTATGTCTGGCCTGCCGCGTTTCAATGGGCCCGCCCTCTATATCTGTGTGATATATTCTGTGTCCTGTGAGTAAAGTGTTGTCACACTGGAAATACGTGGAGAAGCAGTGATCTTTTATATGCACCCATGTACCAAGGAATTCCAGCCAGCGTCCTTCATTCAGACTCCAGCCAAAGCAGAGTGGACCTCCTGACCCACGGGGTGGTACTGAAAGAGGTACTCTAACACGGCAGACCCCGTTACACTGCGCCTGCACGAATTCCGCGCAGGCGCAGTGAATCATTCGGCTGTTCCCGGCGGCAGAGAACACATGAGGGAAGAAGACAGCACAGTGGTGGAGAGAGAGCAGACAAGGGGGATAGCAAATGGGGTACACAGGTCAAAGAAGAGAGCACAAATGGGAGAAGTCAGCACACGGGGAAAGAGCGTGGATAGGTGGGTGAACACATGGGGGGAGAGATTCTCAATGCTGTAAAGCCTGCCCCCCAACGCGACATTACCGCCCTCTCAATGCGATAGCATCAGGCCTCCATATAGTTTTTATATAATCTCTGCCGTTTGATCTTACTTCATGAGCTGGCATCGCAGATGTAGACCACAAATTCTCCATTTTTTACATGTTTTTCTGGTGTAATCACCTGTGGATCCGCAGCAGCAACACAGACTTGGAGCAGCATATATCAATACAATTTATGATCATTATCATCCGGATAATACCCTATTGTTGCGCTGTTTTTTCGCTTCAGCTTTTTATATTTTCTTTCCAGCTAAGCCACACGCCCTTCCCAAAGCCACAAACCCTTTTCGAGTGAGTCACCTCAATGTTTAGACACATAATAAATTGGAAGAAAATGCAGCGAATGTTGCATCTAGAGTTGAAATTTATTGGAAGTACTAAAATTGCCCCAATGCAACTCCAAAGGTATAAAAAAATGTATGACTGCCAAGGAGAAACTGAGTTATATGTTGGATCCAAGTATTGTTCCTATAATCTAAGGCCACAAAGAGATTTTGCTTTGTCTTGTAGATGCAAGATCCTCATTTACTAACGAAATTCTCCCTCCCCCATAAATTCGCTTTTCATGGCTGGTAAGAGAGGTGGATCTACAGATTTTTTTAAGGACTTTTGCACATAGGAAAGACCCAAGATCATGTACATTGTTGGTCACGTCAACCATTGCAATAGTGATTGTTTAAAGGATAGCCAGGGCAAAAAGGACCATAATTTGCACACAGCTAATGAGAAGGACAGAAATCTCTGGACTAAAGCCAGGATGAGTAGCAAGAGGTCCCGAGTCACTTGGGAACACGTTTCATGAATAAATGAAGCTGCGCTTCCGTACACGCGTCAATAATTGAGTGCACAATTCACAGCTGTGTCCATCTACCAGTACAATTAATGATCCGGCATGGCTTTATTCTAGCTAAGAGATCAAACATAGAACAGACTTTACTTTCCTACACGCATATTGGAGACCCCCTTCCATCTAAAAAAATATATTTTCACAGATTAAGTGGATTAAACTGTTGGTAAATTCTGTTCATTGCAAATTTAGCCCAGTTTAAAATGAGTTTAAGAATGAGACCTTTCAATAATTGTATTGCAGTTCATAGTTCTAGATCTTCTATGGTCCTACTGAATGGAACAACGATCATCACCGAAATCCATGGTGAACCGAGTTTGGGACAATAAAGGTGTGGAGGTAAAAAGGGGTCTTGGTCTCAAAGCTAAAGGTCCCCAGGAAAAAAATAATTTAAAAAATTATATATATATATATATATATATATATATATATATTGTGAATTAACGCTCCACCAGTAGGAAGAACATTCTTGAACCAGAAGCCCCTGAGAGCTACCCCTACAAGTAACATGCTTAGTATTTACAGGGGCAAAAAGTTCAAAGCATCTATCTACAGATAAGCATCCCTGGCTTGACAGATGTCCTTCATATTTTTATACTCGTTATGCTTTGGATATTGACTTACAAGGATGAAACCTATAGGAACAGATTTCTTCTGTCTGGGGTGAGATATTTCTTTTGAGGAAGCATTGGTTGTAAGAACCCTTTACACAAGCTTGATCTCCATAAAGAAAACTAGGATTCCTCGATAGGAGCTCAGAAAAGTATGCTGATGTTCTCAGGCTCAGAAGACTCCCCCTGGCACTTGCTCTTCTTCCTCCAGCTGTTGGACACCAGAAAACCAAGGTAACTCTCTTAACCAAGAGTTCAGATATGTAAGGTGATGAAATGTGTCCAAAGACAGATCTGGAAAACTACTGGAAACAGTAATCACAAGAAATGAGACTAGTGTCAAGTAACCTAAAAAAAATCTGAAAGTTAGAAAGTCCTAAAAGTTTTTCGTGCATGTAAAATCTTGATGAGAATGCTTATTAACTTAAAGCTCAAAGGGGACAACTTTATTATTTCCATTAAGAGGTGTTCTGGTTGTCAACTCGCTGATACGTAATTCGATGGACTTGCTTGAACGTGCAGCATTTATCAAGGGCAATAAAGACAAAATAGTAATTGTAAATTCAGTGCAAGTTCACACAACGAGGGACCAACCTGGCCACGGGCTCAATCTTCATTAGATGTTGAAATATGAGATATGGACACTTATGTGACTAATTGGGAATATATTTGTCTCTGCTTTACTGTATACCTGATTTTATAAGGTTTTTATCTAAATCAGTAAAACGGAACTTTATAGTATGTGTATAATAAGTGATGCCAGGTAAAATGTCATCCTCACTCTTACCTTCCAAGAAAATGTGGTCTCGCCTTACCGTAGGCTCTCACTAGATGTTTAAAAATCTACGGTACTTAAGTAACTAAATGATAAAAACACTGTAATGGAAGACATAGGGGAAAAGAGAAAAGTGAGGAAGAGGGGGATGAGGCTGCAGAGTCTCTGCCTCAGACTCTAAGTGAGAGATTCATGCCAAGAGGGGAGAAGGAGCAAAAGGAGCGTTAGAGGAGCGAAAGAAGCCAAGGTTAGAGGTTACAATATTTGTAATCCTCGGAAATCAATACTGAATTCTTTTACTTGCTGTCCTTGCTCTTTACTTGTCTTCTCTCCCTGAATATATAAAAATGGCTTCAAAAATAGTTTCCCTGCGTGGGCTAAAGCAAGGTGAGATGTGGGATGTAATTATACAGTTAACGTCTTATGGGTCTTGCAGTTCTTAAGGCCAGATCACTACCGTGCCAAAAATACTGTCAAAACAGTACATTTCACATAAAGGAAGCAAAACAATGGACTCCATATATAAAAGTTAATTGTTTCTTTCCGAATGTATTTTTCAGTTTCCCCAAGTTAGAATACCATCATTGACCTGATCGGATGCAAGGTTGGCAACCACTCCAGATCTATGCAAATGCAATAATGGAGTCTGTAAATGTTTGGGATATGATTTCTTAAGGAGCATAGTCTAGGATTTATCTTCAGATGGTCTGTATGTATTTATTTATATGGGGATCTATATTCTTTATTAGTTTAGAGGGTCAGTATAGGTTTAAGTGATCCAGCTTGGGGTCTTTATAAAAAGGGGTCTGATGTGGGGTCTATATGTTTATTTTGGTTTGTGGTCTGTATTGGCTGTACGCAAGCTTTTATTCAAATGCTAAAGGTTGATGGTATATCGTATATAAATGGGTGCTGCCAAAACTTTCATACAATATTACATTATATTGACCAAGGAGGTTGAAAAGACGGATGGTTTTGGCAATGCCGGTTGACCAATGCTCGTAAAGTTTATGTAAACGATGACAGACTGCTGACTTCTGTCGGATGAAAATTTCTGAAAATGTTTGTGCTTTAACAGCTGAAACTAGGTGAATATGGCTACTGCATTTCAGTTTTTGTTCTGCCAATTAAGTTTGGTATGTTCATGGAGTTCATTTTTATGATGTGATGGATTATTGATGTGCCAAATTTCGGGTTATCAAAATTATGAGTAGGGCTAACTTTAGAGGACTAATATGGCAACTGATAAAGGTCTAAAACATACAAAAAAAAAAATCTTACATGGCTAATAGTTTGCCAGTGTTCTAAAATAACAACTCTTATTAAGACCACGTTCAGTATTTGATCAGTATTTGTAAGCCAAAACCAGGTGTGGGTAAAAATGCAGACGTTGTGACGTGTTTCTATTATTCTTTTTCTCCGATTGTTCCTCTTCTGATTTTGGCTTACAAATACTGATGTAATATATTGACCAAATACTGAACGTGGCCTTAAAGTGAGCGTATGTGGCACTAATACTAAGGACATACATCTGCAAGGTATTTGCATGTTTATTATGGTAGTGCAAGTTAGGTTTCTTGTGCTCTCATATGTTCCTCTACTATGGTAATATGCAACTCTCTACCTTTAAATATTGCATGTCCTACTCATACGCCTAGTTCCAGATCCAAGCAACTGCACATGAAAGACTTCGGAAGCTCAATCGTTATCATGTAAACCATGTCTGAGGACGTGGTGCAGAAAACAAATCTCCCGGAATGTACAGACTACTGTGTGCTTACACTGAGGTCTGTCCTCATCTATCACCAAGTCCTATGATTCACTAAAAATCCTTCAGCACTCCATCTGGTGCATAACTACAAATCCCAGAATTCCTAGCTCGGAATGCCAAGAACGGTCTGCTCCCGGATTCTTCTGATGATTTTTTACATCTATGTACAGAATGTATCTTCACAGTGCTGAAGTCATTTTTAAAGCTTGTAAAATATTTTGCTAATAAAATATATATAGATCACTACATATTGGTATGGTAGTGGGTGC
The DNA here is from genome assembly GCF_051348905.1 of Ranitomeya variabilis. NCBI lineage: Eukaryota > Metazoa > Chordata > Amphibia > Anura > Dendrobatidae > Ranitomeya > Ranitomeya variabilis. The sequence goes on from NC_135239.1 coordinate 195,751,282, forward strand.
ATCCAATGCATTATGAAAGTATGAAAGCAAGTAGGCGACAAGTAAATCTAGACTCTTCTTCCGTGATCTTAAACCTTAAAAGTTTACGGATACATTTGACATGAATAAAAAAATGATTTTTATATACCGTATGTTCATGGTTATTTTTAGTTAAGAAAATTGCAATAAATTTCAGTCTGCAATCTTCACTCTTTCATTATTACCCACACCCCCTGCAATGCAGTTTTCAGCCTGATCGAAATTTCAGATTTCTCTCTTGTGGGAGCCTCTGTCCATTAACATAAGCTGAAAGTGAGGTTTGCATGTATCCAGGGTACATGTATCCTGCAAATATTTCCGCTTCACGTGCTTTTCTCATTATCTATATCTGGTTTTCTCTACCCTCCCTGATACTTTAGAAACTTCTCACCCTCTCCACACTGTGGAAATCTGTGTACAACCTCCCTCTTGCTGTAACATTTTTACAAACACACTCAGGTAATGGACTTGCAGACACTCTGCAGCAGTAATTAGTATGAATTTTTAATGAAGACTATTTAGCCTACTTTTGCATTTAGAAAGCAAATGTACAATAAAAAAATCTACAAAAGGTGTACATCGCCTTTAACAGTTAAGTCCTTTTATGTTGGCAGATAAGTTGCTCGTAACTAGCTGCGATTGTTGACATAGAAAGTCGATTATTGAAACTTGTAAACGCAAGTAAAGTTGCATCAATCAAGGTGAACATTTGTTCGTAGGGCTCTTCATTTCCCCAGTTTGCATTATTGTAAAAAATCAGTGACCTCCATTTGTGGTTTACAGCCTCATGTAACGCTCCATGAAAAGAGAGCATGAGCAGAACGCTAGGGTTACATCACATTTGGGCTACACGTTAGTGGTTCCGTCAAGTTTTGAGTCTGAAGAACTGAAAATCGGGATTCAGATGAAACTTCCAACAGAGATTCATTATATTGAGACTGTGAGGGTGATCAATGAGTGGAACAGGCAGCCACGAGAGGTGATGAGTTCTCCTTCAATGGAAGTCTTCAGAGGCTGGACAGACATCTTGTCTGAGATGGTTTAGTGAATCCAGAAGGGGGATTGAGAAGGGGGTTGGACACGATGACCCTTGAGGCCCCTTCCAATTCGAACATTCTAGGATTCTAACTTTGAGCTCTGTCTGGTCTCTCCGTTTAGGCAATGTCCACTTTGTTGAAGAGGGCATTTTGGAGCCACCTGAAAAGGCAGACACTGACGAAACTGAAGCCAGACACAGCTCAAAGTCATAGTGAACGTCTCCATTGGGGCTTCCGTCCGTATTCCATTCTTCAGGGATTCAGACCGAAGCTCCTAAGGAGACACTAATGTGTGGCCAAAACATAATGTGAACATAACCTAAAGGCTCAAGGGCAGCATAATCGCTTCATTACCGAGGCTTATGGTCCAACAAACCCTATTCAAATATGCATTAAAAATAACCAAATGCCAAACGCATGACTCCAACTTTCCAGTCGTCATTGGCTTCAGATGCTTCTTATCCCTGCACATAGCATCAGTTATTTGGAAAGACAGATCACAAAAACTGCTGAGAAATCGTGCCAGTGTTTGACAGCCTCTCATGCAATGTTTTTCTGCCTGTCTTTTTAATTGCACACTTAGCTAAATTGATTGGCACAGCTGTTCCAGTTACACTGAAAGTCCTCTTACCCCAGCTACAAGGAGACGAGAAGGAAATACTTCACAACTTCAAGACAAAAAGTTGTTGTTTTTTCTGTCTTTGTTTTTTTTTTTTGTTTGTTTGCACTGCGTTGGCGAACATGCAAATACAAAAGCACATTAATCATCTAACAATATGACAATGACTTGTGTACAAGGAACGGTAAATTAGTCCCAAAACTTTCTAGTTAAATGATCTTCGGGCAAAAGCAGAATTAATTAAAGCAATTGCATAATTAAGTTTCATTTTTAAAGTGCAAAATTCAACATAATTAAACACTGCGATTCATTCCATTGCAGACTATAACAACATTTTTTATTAGGTTTATTTGTGTATACAGTAATACTGTGAATTCATTATTTTTGGAGCTGTTATGTGATAATTGGAGAAAAGATTTTTGCAAAAATAATTATGATTGCCTGTTTTAACCTAGCCATTTATTGTTTTTTCGCTCTCCTTTCTTTTCTTCTAACATTTTTTTATTATTTTTATGTCTTTGAGAGCTCGTTTTTTTTTTTCGGAGGTCGAGTTGTAGTTTTGATGGACACCATTTAATCCACTATATAATGGTCTGAAAAATAGAAAACAAAATCCTGGTGGGATGAAATAAAAAACGCAATTCCGCCATTGTTTTGGGGTTTTGCTTTAATTTTACGGTGTTTATTAAAGTGAAGATAAAAATGACTTTGTAATAGGATCTTCCGGGTCAATACAATTATGGGGATAGCAAATTTATGTAGTTTTTTTTAATACTGTAGTGGTTAAAAAAAAAAGTATCTAAAATTTTGTAGTATAATTTTAAATGCTTATTATTGCATTTAAAAAAAAAAAAAAAAAACAGCAATTTGAGGCCTTTTTTTATTTTTTTCTCACAGCAGGTTAATTTTATATTTTGATAGATTGCACTTTTACAGATTCCAAATGCTTTAATGTTCTATGTTTTTATTAGAAAAAGGGGGCAAATTAAACTTTTACATTTTTTAAACATTTTTTGTATTCTTAATATATAATTTTAGTCCCTTCTATGAGACTTGAATCTGGGATTCATAGGAGCCCCAAGATGGTGGCGATGGCGGGGGTTCATTAGGCCTCCAACTGCCATGGTAGTAACCTATCGGTTCCCCATGGTCACGTTGCGCAAGCTGTGAGGCAAAGGAGCTGGAATCATTTCACTAAATGCTAGAAAGCATTTAAATGGTTAAACAGCAGCAATGGGAGCCAGTAGTTAGGTTATTTATTATGCCTAGAAACCAGTTAGGCCTCAGTGTTGACATAGTGGGGAGCAGTCATCCATAGCAACCAATCAGATTCCACGTTTCATATTTCTGGAGCTGCTTTGAACATGAAAGATGATATCTGATTGGTTGCCATAAGCAACTGCTGCTCTCCATGTCTGTGCTGTTGTTTACACACGAGGCCTAGTCTATTTAGTACCAAAATACATCACACAAAAGGATGCACCATCCATTTTGAGATGCCATGCCTCCTTAAATAAACTGGTGGAGCTATTAACTGTGGCCATAAAATGTCAGGAATGACCCTCTGGGTATGTCCTGCAGCTGACACAAGTCGACCATCTCCCCAATACTCTCACACAGCAGCGCTCCCTAAAAATAACATTATTGAGTACAGCTGTCAGCAGTTTTAGTTTTGGGTTTGTGTTTTTTATTATGATAAACTTTCAGCGTCCACACAAATCTTCTGGGCAGCAGCTGAGCCCGTCCTCCATTATCCTGCAAACGGAGAGTCTCTGTAACGTGAATTCCAGATTGGCAATAAGGGATGAGAGCTCTTTTTTATTGCACAGATTGGAAAAATAAAATAACAAATGAGCATTTAAAGCCTAAAATGTGTCCTGAAGTATAAAGGATTGTAAAACAATCCCAGATAAAAAAAAAAAAAGAAAGCATTTGTTTTATCTGCACAATGTCAGGCAGTAGGCGCACAAGCCAGAGCTCTGTCGCTGACTTTGCAATTTATGAGAATGTACAAAGTATCAACATACGACCTGCGGTTAGAGCTTTAGTATTAGCTATAAGTGAAAACATTCGACTTACCCCAGCTGGAAAAATGAAACGGGTCAGTGCTACATTTCAGAGTTACTTTAGCACAGGAAAGGATGCTCAACAATAGAAGATAAGTGGCACCAAATCCTTATTCTCAATGTCGCGCTAATGAGAAAAGTGTGATGTCTGCAGAGTACAGTACAACGCCAGTTGGGGCCCGTGGGGGGTACGCAGCCAGCGGTGGGGGAACATTTTTCCACAGAATGCCATCTATGCTGGCTTTTGCAAGGCTTTCAGCACAGAGGGAAATCACTTAGGTCATTACTGAGCAGAAAACTCTCCAAGTGACTTGAAGCTCTCCACCCACTCAAGACGCAGCCAATAGGTGGAAAAAAAAAATCATAAACCCCAAATACAGAGCTCATGTCAAAAAGTCACGCTTAACTCTTTCTACCATGAATATATACAAGCAAGATTTTTTTTTTTTTGAAGGGGGGGCCGGGGGGTCTAAACCATTTTTAGATCTAGTTCAGCATTTTGGATTATCCAAAGTGAAAATGTTAAAGTCGACGCAGATTTTCATGAATTGCAAAAAGTGACCAATTCATGGCATAATTGACGAGCTTGGGATACATAAAATCTGCACCGCAGGTCAATTTCCGCCTGTTTTTTCATGCATTGTACTATTGTAATATGCTGCAGATTTTGTGCCAACAAATCAGAATAGAAAATTTGCAGTGTATATCGTAAGTGTGAATGAACGTACCCTAAAAGCAAAAGAATTTAAATGCAAAAGAATTGTGATTATTTTTTTCCTTTGCAATTTAGACCTCATTCAGACATCCGTTTGATTTTTGGGAATGAGAAAAAAAAACAACTTTTTTTTATCAGTTTGCTGGATCTAATTGTTATCTATGTTTGACTATGAGGGGCCATCACAACAGAGACGCCAATCAGAGGACAATAAAACATTCCTTATCTAAGAACTGGCCCAACATTTATGGACATAACTGTTTATCACTCATGGTGATTCTGCTTCATGCCACCTGTCTTATCCATGTTTTTGGTTTTTTTTTTCTGTGCGATGTTGTGCATAAATATGTGATTCTTCAGAATTTGTATTAGTCTGTGCCTGATGAAGAGACCTGAGTAGTCTCGAAAGCTTGCAATTTGTTACCATCTTTTTAGTTAGCCATTAAAAGGTATCAACCACTCAGGACTCTCAATTCTAAACATTTTTCTATCTATGTTTGGTCATGCTCTAGAAGTGCTGAACACTTATGGAGGAAAACTAGCACACCAGAAGACTTCACACACTTCAAATTTATGTTAAGAACCTATAACTCTGCCCTTCACCTTGCCAAACAGACCTACTACACCACCCTGATCTCCTCACTATCTACAACCCCAAGAAACTTTTTGACACCTTTGACTCCCTCCTCAGGCCAAAAGCACAAGACACTATCACAGACATTTGTGCTGATGACCCGGCCTCCCACTTTATAGAGAAAATAGACAATATCCGTCAGGAAATCCGCTCCCAGACACCAAGTGCAATGACTCCCATTCCTCCCTGCATCTCACCTGGCTCACTCTCTACATTCGATCCTATCACAGAAGAAGAAGTCTCCAAGCTCCTCTCCTCTTCTCGTCCGACTACATGCACCACCGACCCCATTCCCTCACACCTCCTCCAGTCTCTCTCTCCAGTCGTCACAACTCACCTAACTACAATTTTTAATCTCTCCCTCTCCTCTGGCATTTTCCCCTCCTCCTTCAAACACTCTATCATTACTCCATTACTAAAAAAAAACACCCTTGACCCATCATGCACAAACAACTACAGACCGGTCTCCAATCTCCCCTTCATCTCAAAACTCCTGGAGCGCCTGATCTACTCCCGCCTTACCCGTTACCTCTCCACTCATTCCCTCCTAGACCCTTCACAGTCCGGTTTCCGCCCTCTACATTCGACAGAAACTGCACTCATCAAGGTGACCAATGACCTTCTGACATCAAAACGTAATGGTGACCACTCTGCTCATTCTCCTTGACCTCTCTGCAGCTTTCGACACTGTTGACCACCCTCTCCTACTCTCTAGGCTCCAGTCACTAGGCATTAAGGACACTGCTCTCTCCTGGTTCTCCTCCTACCTTTCTGAACGCTCCTTCAGTGTTCTGTTCTCTGGCTCCACTTCATCTCCTCTTCCTCTCACTGTTGGGGTACCTCAGGGCTCAGTCCTTGGCCCCCTTCTCTTCTCCCTCTACATGGCCCCAATTGGACAGATCATCAGCAGATTTGGCTTTCAGTACCATCTTTACGCTGGTGACACACAACTATACACGTCATCCCTGACCTTACCCCCGCTGTACTACAGAACGCCACTGACTGTCTGTCTGCAGTCTCCAACATCATGTCCGCTCTCTATCTGAAACTCAACCTCTCCAAAACTGAACTTCTTCTGCTCCCGCCTTCCACTAACCTCCCTAAATCTGACATTTCCCTCTCCGTGGGTGGCACCATAATAACACCCCGGCAGCAGGCGCGCTGTCTGGGTGTTATGTTTGACTCCGATCTCTCCTTCACCTCCCACATACAATCTCTTGCCCGCTCGTGCCGCTTACACCTAAAGAACATCTCTAGAATCCGCCCTTTTCTCACCATGGAGACAACAAAAACTCTCACTGTCGCCCTAATCCACTCCCGCCTGGACTACTGTAACGCTCTACTAATTGGCCTCCCTGTTACTCGACTTTCCCCTCTCCAGTCTATCCTTAATGCGGCAGCTAGGGTCGTCCATCTGGCTAATCGTTACTCGGACATGTCTGCTCTTCGCCAGTCATTACACTAGCTGCCCATTCATTACAGGATACAATTCAAAGTACTTGTTCTCACCCACAAAGCTCTCCACAGTGCAGCACCCCCTTACATCTCCTCCCTCATTTCTGTCTATCGGCCTAACCGACCGCTGCGCTCTGCAAACGACTTTCGACTAACCTCTGCTCTAACCCGTACCTCCCACTCCCGACTCCAAGACTTCTCCCGTGCTGCGCCAATCCTCTGGAATGCTCTACCCCAAGATATTAGGACCATCCACAACTTGCATAGTTTTAGGCGCTCGCTCAAAACACATTTGTTCAGAGCTGCCTACCACATTAACTAATCAAGGTCATTTTATGTTTGTGTGTGTGTGTGTAGCCCATTCACTATCTCCATCTACCCCCCACCCCCTGAAGATGGCTGGACCATCATTGTAAATACATCATTGTAAATACACACCTGTACTTTGTATCTCCCCCACCTCATTGTAGATTGTAAGCTCTCACGAGCAGGGTCATCTTATTTTGTCTTATTTTGCTTTATTACTGTATTGTTAACGTTATTACCTATGACTGTTGTGTTTGAAACTGTTAAACTGTAAAGCGCTGCGGAATATGTTGGCGCTATATAAAAAAAGATTATTATTATTATTATTATTTGGTCTGTGTATTTATTTTACTCACTTATCTCGCGCTATTAATTCCATAGCTCTTTACAGACAGTATTGTCACTGTCCTCATTGGGGCTCACAATCTACATTCCCTATCAGTATGTCTTTGGAGTGTGGGAGGAAACGGGAGAACCCGGAGAAAACCCACGCAAACACAGGGAGAACATACAAACTCCTCTTTGCAGATGTTGTCCTTGGTGGGATTTGAACCCAGGACACCAGCGCTGCAGGGCTGACAGTACTAACCATTGAGCCACCATGCTGCCCCCACCTTTATTAAAAGGGTAGCAGAATGCAGAAAAAAATTTCCAAGTTTCTTTTACCCATTTAACAGAAAAAAATGGACACATGGATGGCCCTTATGTGTTGCCCGTTCTTTTTTCGTGGACCCATTAATTGTAATCAGCAATTTTGAACCATGACTTGCATCAAAAATGGACATTAGTCCCCCCCCCCAAAAAAAAGAAGAAGATACAGGTGTTCTTTCCATGAAAATTACAGATAAAAAAGGGAATATAAAAAAATAGAAAAAAAGCATAAAAAATGTACGATATAACTGTGTTTCTGAAATATGGAAAGTGGAAGGGACACAACTGCTTTTCTTGCAAGGTCACCCTCTACAGTCTATGGTCAATTTTCAAAAAAATGACAAGATGTATTTGTCCTATTTTGATATTTTGCACTTTAATGGAATTTGCGTGTTCTGTGTCTTTCTTCCCCCAATTGACAGAGGTCATTTAGATTAAGGAAAAAAAAAGAAAAGTTATTTGAACAGTAAGCAAGCAATGGCATGGTCTGGCCGATTTAACTGCAGCAGCAATTTGTTCACATACTTTTACCGAAATCTGCATCTGTGTTAAAATGCCACCTTGAGGCCCTGCGGGACGCAGCAGTAACGGTTTGCAAGTCATGTCGTTTTTAGGATTGAAGAGAATATAACTATGTTTAATATAACTTTAAGATACCATCAGGTACAATTTAAGTCATTTTTTTTTAACATTTACCTTGAAAAACACGAAGAAAAATCTGTATAAATGCTTCTCTGCCATGGATGACATTTGCAGAAAGGCTGCAATTGTGGAATCACTCGGCTCGTGCAGTGTGGCACCTCTTCATCATCATCATCCCTGACTGCTGGCTATTTTAAGCAATTGAGTTCCATCCACTTGTCCATTAATCAGTTTATTCAGAGATGAGGAATTAATAGAAATGACCCTTACAGTTCAGGCCCGAGCACTTTCTCTTGGACACTTGTAATTTTCTTTTATCCCTTTCACGATTAAAGCGGTCAATTTTCACACCCCGGGCAGGAGAACAAGGCCGAGAGGGCAAATATATTAGACAATATTGACGTCAAAGGGAGAAGGATCATTGTACAGAGCTCTATCCAATACAATTATCAGCGGGGTTTCTGCTCTCACTCATTCTGAAGCTGTAACAGTCACCTGGTTAAAAAAAAAATTTGAGGGAAATGTTCAAGTGTTCAATCTTATTCTTCAAATCTCTTTTTTTCCAAATAGGTTTCTGCTTTCTCTCTTGTCAGGCTATCATCTATTGCAGGCAGAACGCCAGCCTGTCTTCACGACTCTTTCACATGCCACATAAAAGTTATACCTTAAATGCACTCTCAGCTCGCAAAAATAAGACCTTAAATGCAAAGATTTTTTTTAACTTTACTTTTAACCAGTAGGTCTTTTATGCAAACATGAGCTAAGAACTAAAATAATGTGATGTCGTCCATACTCATTAGCGAATAGTCAGACGAACCAACTGGTCAGGGCCAGACTGGCCATCTGGCAGTTCTGGCAAATGCCAGAAGGGCCTGCCTGGTCGTGGACTGCCTTGTCTGCTATGTTGTTAGCAGAAAAGGGTGTTCTCAAGAAACCCATACTGTTACAGAGTTGTGACGGAGCACAAAAAGTCACTGACTCCGTCACTTACCCCAGCAGGTCACGGGTATCATTAGAAACATTGGTCTTGTAGTAAATCTTGCTTTCCTCCATCCAGGGTAATATTAGTAATATATCCCATCTGGTGCTTGGGGATGGGGACAACATGGGCCTGTGTGATTTCAAATGCCAGGACTAAATTTCAGCCCCAGTCCGTACATGCAACCGATAAGACCAGGCCTGATCTGTTCAACCAGTGCTCTTTAACTCCAGTCCTCAAGAGCCACCAACAGGTCATGTCTTCAGGATTTCCTTAGTATTGCACAGGTGATGGAATTCTTGCCTTTCCAGGTAATGCAATTATCACCTGTGTAATACTAAGGAAATCCTGAAAACATGACCTGTTGGTGGCTCTTGAGGACCAGAGTTGGGGAACACTGATCTAATGTATCTGACGGTCTACCGGCTCCCTCCCAACAGATAATGCTCAGAGAGAGAACAAATGTCCATGTTGATTTACAACGCACAATCATTTTGATGTATATGTCAGCGCTTACGTCACTCTCCCTGTTGAAAACACATGAATGGTCAGCCAAGTGTGTATGTGTATGGTAGAGTCAGGAGAGATAGCGGTCAGCCAAACGTTTGGCCAACAGTATGTAAGTATCCAAGATATTAGAGTATTTAAGAAGAAGTTTTCTGGTTTTGGAAAACCACGGTCTCCATGCTTTTCTTTGTTTTTTTTTTTGTTCGTTACTCACCTTCCCTAGGTCCAGTACAGAGTCTCTGCCGCTGTTCCCGATGTCTGTTATTGTCTTTAGTGCTAAAAATCACATCAATAACTGAGATCAGCGATTCTTAGGGGCTCGTACCATCAACTGGGACAGAGATGCTTAGCTCAGTTATTGGCTGCAGCACAGTCAACATGACTTTAATGCTGCAGGCAATAAAAGAGACTGGGAGCAGTGGTGGAGACTAAGAATTTGACCCGAGGAGGGCAAGTAAAGAAAATGTGTTTGTTTAAAAAAAAAAAACTGCAGCCGGTGCGGTGGACAGGGGTTTTCCAAAACTAGAAAACCCCATTTAGTAAAGGCCAACACTGTGGACTTATGAGTGGCTTTAGGTCTTCCAAGATGTTGTCTCAACCGAGACAACCACTTCCACAAAGGAGCCACCTGTTATGATCTGGTGACCTTGGAGCCGCATGAAAACTTTCTCTGGAGTCGGTGGAACCTGTACTGACCGCAAATCCTGAACTAACACTGCAACTAGAAGTAGCCGTGGGGTGTGCCTAACAAACCCTAGACACCTCGACACAGCCGGAGCACTAAATACCCCTATAGATGGAAATAGGAATGCTATCTTGCCTCAGAGCAGACCCCCAAAGGATAGGCAGCCCCCCACGAATAATGACTGTGAGTAGGAGAAGAATAGACACACGCAGGTAGAAAACAGGATTTAGCAAAAGAGGCCACTCTAGCTAAATAGGAAAGGATAGGACAGATTACTAGGCGGTCAGTATTAAAACCCTTCCAAAAATATCCTCAACAGATAATACAAAAAGTTCCACAATCTAACTAAAGAAATGGAATGTATATCTGCCACTCCAGAGAATCCAACAAGACTGAGAAAATACTGACACAATCTAAGCTGGACAAGAAAACACAAAGAAGAGCACTGAATTGTGAAGCACACAGCATGTGTGCCACAGGAAAAAAAAACCAGACACTTATCTTTGCTGATTTGGCAGAAAGACAGGAGGAACCAGGTAGAGGTCCTACACCTCCCAACAACAATTGACAACTGGCAAGGACTAATGAATCCTGCACACCTAAATACCCCAGTCAGAACTGCAATCAGCAGACACACCTGACCAGGACTGCAACCCAGGGACAACTGCATTACCACCTACTACCACCGGAGGGAACCCAAAAGCAGAATTCACAATAGTACCCTCCCCTTGAGGAGGGGTCACCGAACCCTCACCAGCGCCCCCAGGCCGATCAGGACGAGCCAGATGAAAGGCACGGACCAGATCAGCAGCATGGACATCAGAAGCAAAAACCCAAGAATTATCCTCCTGGCCATAACCCTTCCATTTGACAAGGTACTGAAGCCTCCGCCTCGAAAAATGAGAATCCAAAATCTTCTCAACCACATACTCTAACTCCCCATCAACCAACACAGGGGCCGGAGGATCAACAGAGGGAACAACGGGCACCACATATTTCCGCAATAAAGATCTATGGAAGACATTATGGATAGCAAAAGAGGCCGGAAGCGCCAATCGAAAAGACACCGGATTAATAATCTCAGAAATCCTATAAGGACCAATAAACCGAGGCTTAAACTTAGGGGAAGAGACCTTCATAGGAACATGACAGGAAGACAACCAAACCAAATCCCCAACCCGAAGCCGGGAACCAACACACCGACGACGGTTAGCAAAACGTTGAGCCTCCTCCTGAGACAACACCAAATTGTCCACCACATGAGCCCAAATCTGCTGCAACCTGTCAACCACAGAATCCACACCAGGACAGTCAGAAGGCTCAACCTGCCCAGAAGAAAAACGAGGATGAAAACCAAAATTACAAAAAAAAGGCGAAACCAAAGTAGCCGAACTAGCCCGATTATTAAGGGCAAACTCGGCCAATGGCAAAAAGGCCACCCAATCATCCTTATCGGCAGACACAAAGCATCTCAAATAAGTCTCCAAAGTCTGATTAGTTCGCTCGGTCTGGCCATTTGTCTGAGGATGAAATGCAGAAGAAAAAGACAAATCAATGCCCAGCCTAGCACAAAAGGCCCGCCAAAACCTAGAAACAAACTGGGAACCTCTGTCGGACACAATATTCTCCGGAATACCATGCAAACGAACCACATGCTGAAAAAACAACGGAACCAACTCTGAAGAGGAAGGCAATTTAGGCAAAGGCACCAAATGAACCATCTTAGAAAACCGGTCACAAACAACCCAGATAACCGACATCCTCTGGGAAACCGGAAGATCAGAAATAAAATCCATAGAAATATGCGTCCAGGGCCTCTCAGGGACCGGCAATGGCAAAAGTAACCCACTAGCACGGGAACAACAAGGCTTGGCCCACGCACAAGTCCCACAGGACTGCACAAAAGAACGCACATCAGGTGACAACGAAGGCCACCAAAAGGACCTACCAACCAAATCTCTGGTACCAAAAATACCAGGATGACCAGCCAACACAGAACAGTGAACCTCAGAAATCACTCTACTAGTCCATCTGTCAGGAACAAACAATTTCCCCACAGGACAGCGATCAGGTCTATCAGCCTGAAATTCCTTAAGAACCCGCCGTAAATCAGGGGAAATGGCAGAAAGGACCACCCCTTTCAGAATGCCGACCGGTTCAAGGACCTCAGGAGAATCAGGCAAAAAACTCCTAGAAAGGGCATCAGCCTTAATATTCTTAGAACCCGGAAGATACGAAACCACAAAATCAAAATGGGAAAAAAAAGGACCATCGAGCCTGTCTAGGACTCAGCCGTTTGGCAGACTCGAGGTAAATCAAATTCTTATGATCGGTCAGGACCACAATACGGTGCTTAGCTCCCTCAAGCCAATGTCGCCACTCCTCAAACGCCCACTTCATAGCCAACAACTCCCGATTGCCGACATCATAATTGCGTTAAGCAGGCGAAAACTTGCGGGAGAAGAAGGCACACGGTTTCACCATAGAACCAACAGAATCCCTCTGAGACAAAACGGCCCCTGCCCCAATCTCAGAAGCATCAATCTCAACCTGAAACGGAAGAGAAACATCTGGTTGGCGCAACACCGGAGCAGAAGTAAATCGGCGTTTAAGCTCCTGAAAGGCAGAGACAGCCACAGAGGACCAATTCGCCACATAAGCGCCTTTTTTCATCAAATCAGTCAAGGGTTAAACCACGCTGGAGAAGTTAGCAATGAACCGGCGATAAAAATTTGCAAAAAATTTCTGAAGGCTCTTCACGGATGTGGGTTGAATCCAATCATGAATGGCCTGAACCTTAACCGGATCCATCTCCATAGATGAGGGAGAAAAAATAAAGCCCAAAAAAGAAACCTTCTGCACCCCAAAGAGACACTTAGACCCCTTCACAAACAAAGCATTGTCACGAAGGATCTGAAATACCATCCTGACCTGTTCCACATGAGACTTCCAATCATCGGAAAAAATCAAAATATCGTACAAATGTACAATCAAAATATTATCAATATAAGTCCGGAAGATATCATGCATGAAGGATTGAAAAACAGATGGAGCGTTAGTGAGCCCGAATGGCATCACAAGGTATTCAAAATGGCCTTTGGGCTTATTAAACGCAGTTTTCCATTCATCACCCTGCTTAATACGAACAAGATTATATGCCCCCCGAAGGTCAATCTTCGTAAACCAACTAGCCCCCTTAATCCTAGCAAACAAATCGGAAAGCAAAGGTAAAGGGTATTGAAACTTGACCGTGATCTTATTCAAGAGGCGATAATCAATACAAGGTCTCAAGGAGCCATCCTTCTTAGCAACAAAAAAAAACCTGCTCCCAACAGTGAAGATGGCGGCCGAATATGCCCTTTCTCCAAAGACTCCTTAACATAACTCCGCATGGCGGTATGTTCAGGCACAGACAGGTTGAAAAGTCGGCCTTTAGGAAACTTACTGCCTGGAATCAAGTCAATCGCACAATCACAGTCCCTGTGCGGTGGAAGGGAACTGGACTTGGGCTCATTGAATACATCCTGAAAATCAGACAAAAACTCTGGAATTTCAGAAGAGGAAGAAGAGGAGATTGACATCAAAGGAACATCATTATGAACCCCCTGACAACCCCAACTAGTCACAGACATAGATTTCCAATCCAACACAGGATTATGTACCTGCAACCACGGGAAACCCAGCACGATAACATCATGCAAATTATGCAACACCAGAAATCGACAATCTTCCTGATGGGCTGGCGCCATGTGCATGGTCACCTGTGTCCAAAACTGGGGCTTATTTTTAGCCAAAGGTGCAGCATCAATCCCCCTTAAAGGAATAGGGTTCTGCAAAGGCTGCAAGGGAAAACCACAATGCCTGGCAAACTCAAAATCCATTAAGTTCAAGGCGGCGCCTGAATCCGCAAACGCCATGACAGAAAATGATGACAATGAGCAGATCAAGGACACTGATAACAGAAATTTAGGTTGTACAGTACTGATAGTAAATGAACTAGCGATCCTTTTTGTCCGTTTAGGGCAGACTGAAATGACATGAGAAGCGTCGCCACAATAATAACACAACCTATTCTGACGTCTGAATCCTTGTCGTTCCGTTCTAGACAAAATCCTATCACACTGCATTGGCTCAGGACTTTGCTCTAAGGACGACGCCACAGCGCGCACAGTTTGACGCTCCCGCAAGCGCCGATCAATCTGAATGGCCAGAGACATAGAATCACTCAGACCGAAAGGCGTGGGAAACCCCACCATAACATCTTTAATGGATTCAGAAAGACCCTTTCTGAAAATTGCCGCCAAAGCATCATCATTCCATTTAGTCAACACAGACCATTTTCTAAATTTCTGACAATACAATTCTGCCGCCTCTTGACCCTGAGACAGGGCCAACAAGGTTTTCTCCGCTTGATCCACAGAATTAGGTTCATCATATAATAATCCTAAAGCCTGAAAAAAGGAATCTACATTAAGCAAGGCCGGATTCCCAGATTCCAGGGAAAATGCCCAATCCTGTGGATCGCCACGCAGCAGGGAGATGACAATTTTAACCTGCTGAATGGAATCACCGGAGGATCGCGGTCTCAGAGCAAAAAACAGTTTACAATTGTTTTTAAAACCCCAAAATTTGGACCTATCACCAAAAAACAAATCAGGAGTAGGAATCTTCAGCTCTAAAGCAGGAGCCTGAACAATATAATCAGAAATACCCTGTACCCTAGCAGCAAGCTGGTCTACACGAGAAGCTAATTCCTGAACATCCATGCTGGCACAAGACTCCTCAGCCATCCATAAATAAAGAGGGAAGAAAAGACAGAACAGACTGCAAAAAAAAAAAAATGGCTCAACACCTTTCTTCCCTTCTTCTGAGATGCATTTAACTCATTATTGGCCAGTTGTACTGTTATGATCTGGTGACCTTGGAGCCGCATGAAAACTTTCTCTGGAGTCGGTGGAACCTGTACTGACCGCAAATCCTGAACTAACACCGCAACTAGAAGTAGCCGTGGGGTGTGCCTAACAAACCCTAGGCACCTCGACACAGCCGGAGGACTAAATACCCCTATAGATGGAAATAGGAATGCTATCTTGCCTCAGAGCAGACCCCCAAAGGATAGGCAGCCCCCCACGAATAATGACTGTGAGTAGGAGAAGAATAGACACACGCAGGTAGAAAACAGGATTTAGCAAAAGAGGCCACTCTAGCTAAATAGGAAAGGATAGGACAGATTACTAGGCGGTCGGTATTAAAACCCTTCCAAAAATATCCACAACAGATAATACAAAAAGTTCCACAATCTAACTAAAGACATGGAATGTATATCTGCCACTCCAGAGAATCCAACAAGACTGAGAAAATACTGACACAATCTAAGCTGGACAAGAAAACACAAAGAAGAGCACTGAATTGTGAAGCACACAGCATGTGTGCCACAGGAAAACAAAAACAGACACTTATCTTTGCTGATTTGGCAGAAAGGCAGGAGGAACCAGGCAGAGGTCCTACACCTCCCAACAACAATTGACAACTGGCAAGGACTAATGAATCCTGCACACCTAAATACCCCAGTCAGAACTGCAATCAGCAGACACACCTGACCAGGACTGCAACCCAGGGACAACTGCATTACCACCTACTACCACCGGAGGGAACCCAAAAGCAGAATTCACAACAGCCACCAGCCATGATCAGGGTTCCCAGAAACCCTAAGAAACAATTGATTTTAACAGAAGATGCCATGGCTAGCCTTGCATTTTGTCTGCAGAGGACACATGGGCAGGAGTTGTCCAAAAAATGCTTCTTAAAAGGTTGGAATTAATTTGCACATGTCACTTAATGAATTTGGCGTATTTTATACTGTCCTAAAGTCAGAAAAAAAGTCTAATCCTCCTATGAACAGGTGTATATTTTCCACCAAAATGTATGACATTCTCTGGTGTAAAGTTTTCCAAATCCGTCTAAAAGTTGTTGGCCATGAACCCTTCTAGTTCTCCAAACCTACTTATTCAACTTTTAGGGAGCATGGTGCAAAATTGATCATCTTTGCATAATTTATGACTTTTTGCAAGTTTTTGTGGAATTTGTGACTTTTTGGGCTGGGGTTAGTCCAAAAACTGTGTAGACTGCTTGATAAATGTGGATTACTATGTAAAGGAGAAGGCAGTGATGGTGAAGTGTACTCACTACTGACTCAAGCTAACCCATGATGGAGATGACTCTCGCATTGGGTTCTGCATGCAAGTTATGAGTGAAGTAGTATACGAGACATACATACCAAGTTTGTTCACCACTGTGCTGAAATATTAGTTTATTTCAAAGGTCAAAAATCTGCACCTAGCAAACTACTGAAGAACTTCAAAAAAAAGAAAAAGAATCTTCAGAAATCAGTGTGTTGTACCTTGCGGCACAGCTACATAAGAAATATAGATGCAGTGTGCATGAGGCATGCTGACCTCTAACAAGTGCTTCAAAAACAAAATAAGGATCTAGAATGAAATGTCATTTGTAAAGTTTTCTTTTACCGAAGTGCTACAGAATTTCAAGTCTAAATGGCCGTCAACCTGTGTATACATAATTTGCAATGAGCAGGGAAATGGTACTATCTGTGCCTGGATCATTTACAGGGATAGTCATTGCTGCACCCTACAATCTACCACCTTTGCCTACCTAATTTACAGAGAGAGAGAGTGGGGAGGGGGGGCTATCTGTGCCGACATTGTTTACAAGGAAAAGGAGAGAAGCAGTTCAATCTGTGCCTAAAAATTTGAAAGTAAATTAATTACAGGAAGAGACAGTGAGACCGATCTACCTAGGGCTGCTTTCTGTACCGACTGTGATGCCGAGTCACTTCTCACAGACAAGTCAGGATAATCAAGGAGTACGAGGTAAATAGACAGGAGGGTACATCATAAACAGAGGGAAGAAACAAGGTCCGAGGTCAAAATACTGGGAGGATAGCGGATCAGAGCAAAAGGATTAGATAAACGGTTTGTCAGAATGAGGTGTAAGGTCTGACAGTGGCTGATCAATAAGCAAGCCACTAGGTACAGTAAAAAAAAAAAAACCACGGAGCTGAAGCTTCGGCTGACAGCTATCTGGGACTGCCAGCTCAGTTATACAGCTGAGCAATCAAGGAAACAGGGAGCACCTGGCGAGAGCTCAGCACCTTCCAGACTCAGATTGGACGGTTAAGCAGTCATTAAAAAAGAAAGCTCAGAACGCTCCTGAACCAGACTAGACAATGGAGCTGTCAACCACTGCACATATACACTGTGGGGTGGAATTGTTACACCTATACTGCTTACAAAGAGAGGCAATAAGGCAGTACTATCTGTGCATACTAATGTTGATGTGAATTTATTCACATGACCAAGTCCATAGGCCACTACAGTAATCTGTGGCCGATGGATGAGAGCCCTAAAAACCACCTCTTTCCTGACAGCTTCCTTGGCTCTTCTTTTGTTTAGCCAGCCTGGCGTGACGGCATGTAAAGTTGCACCAGGTCGGGTAATCAAAAGAAGAGCTGCAGTTACCGTTAGGAAAAAAAAAAATCAGTTCACAGGGCTCCCGTCCAGTGGCCACAGATTATGGTCGTGGCTGATGGACGAAGTCTTGTGAATAGAACTCTAGTGCCTAGCTAGTTTGCTTCCAGGCAGGTACAGAAGATACCTGGCTAAAAAAAAATAGCGGGAAAGACATTGCACAATAGACACTCCATTATGTAACTGCTTTAGTGTTGGAAGACAATCACTGTTGTTTAAGTAGCATGTGGCTAATCTCTTAACTATGGAGGGTTATCAGAAAGGACGTATTCGAGAAAAATTCCCCTAGAATTTAATATTTCTGTTCTCTTCAGAGGACGTTATTATGTTTTTAGCCATTCACAATCTCTTTTAGAGAAAAGGAAACTGCTGAGATAAAAGAAACCACAGGGCTCTTAAATTGATAGAATACGAGATCGCCTTTGAAGACTGCTGTTAAAGAAACTATCCTACAGGTAGATTTTTTTTTCAGGATATGAAGTGCAGTTATTTGCAGTTGAAAATTGAAATTCTCGCCTTTATTCTGTCTTCTATGCAAACATATGAAAAAAATTGCAAATAGACATACAATTACCATTAAGATGGTAATATTATGGCAATCAAGTACCGTAAGCAATCACTATATCTTTCGAAGGGAACGGGTCATCCAATATGGACTTAACGTTTAATGCGGGGTTTTATGTTATGTGAATGTTTTAATTGTTTTTGTAATTTTTTTTCATATGTTCTATATAAAAAAAAATAAATCTTGGAATTTTCACAGTGACCACTGCGACTATTCTAAACTCCTATTTCCTGGAAAATACACATGCACGTTAGCAACAATAGACTGGCAGACCATATCTTTTGTATTGAAGATTCTAATAAGCATGTGCAAAGGTATTTACGATGGGAGGGAGAGAAAGGTCAGCTGAAAATTGCCCTTTTTTTGGCGATTGGTGGATCCTGTGTTCTCTTAATCTAGATTGTGAGCTCCAATGGGACAGTGATTATGATGTCTGTAAAGAGCTGTGGAATTAATGGCGTTATACAAGACTCAGAGCATAAAATAAATAAATCAATCTACTTTATATAGACGTGTTACTCGTTATTGTAATCCTGCCTCTGAGGATAATGAGACTTCGGAAAAGTCTTCTGTAAAGAACAGGAAGCATAAGACTAAAATAGCCCAAGTGGCAAGTGTGAAAATTGTAGATTTTTTTTTTTTAATATAGATGATATGAAAAAAAATCACAAAAGAAAAACAAATATTTAACCCAAACACCCAATTTAAACCGTAGATGATTTTCTGATTACCGTACTTATTCCCTTTAAATTGGTTGTAGGGTTTGGGAAATTCCATTTTTAAATCCTCTAATAGATGATGCTGAGCCAAAAGGGGATGTGTCTCTTATCTATTAGACCAATGACGAGAGGTTATGAAGAGCATCTTCCTCTCTATGCAGGACGTGAAATCTCCATATATTTCATAGACAGCGCTGAGAGTTCATAAAGGATTCTGATTTATTTTCTTTTTCCTGTAAAGCCGCTGCAGGAAAATTTGAACACCAGGTTCGTTACCCTACAGATTAAAGATGGATGTTGGTGGACTTAAAGCAATGTGATCTCAAGTGTTCATCTTACCGATGGGGAGAGTTTCTAATGAAAAAATTATTGTCCAATGCATAAAACCGATTAAACGTTAAACACCAAGTCTACAACGCATTGGCAGTTTTTGCCAAAATTCTGGTATAAAACGGCTTTTTACGCCAGTCCCTGACCGCTCCTCAAACTTTTTGAAAAAAGTGGGTGACGCTCCGGCGAGATGGGACATGGCCAAGGGTGCCCAACAAATTCTTCATAGTTGATGCCAAAAAATGTAAATTCTGGTACCTTGTTTGCGTACAATTCTGGTTGTGGCACAAAAAGACCAGGCGCATCTTACTCCAGTGCGTTATTGATCAAGACTGGCATAGAAAACGCCAGAGTGCGAAAGCAAATGTTGCCTCTGTAATGGCTGGTAGTCCAGGTACAAAATGATTAAACACGCCCCAACCATCATGCTATGATTCTTATGTTCAATGACCGGTATGATGGTCTCACTTTTTAGGCCCCATACACACGTTCAGGAATTGATGCAGAAAATTCCTGTGAAAATCCTGACATTTCTGCCGGTTTTCCGCATGAAAACCGCATGCGTTTTTTTAGCGCGTTTTTTGCGCGGTTTTGACGCGTTTTTGACGCGGTTTTGACGCGGTTTTTCATAAACATTTCCCAATGCATTAGACAGTGGGAAAACCGCGAAAAAACCGCAAAATTAATGAGCATGTCCGGTTTTTTACCGCAATGCGTTTTTCATGTGGAAAAACGCACATCATGTGCACAGAAATTGCGGATTTCATTAAAAATGATAGGATGCTTAATGTATGCAGATTATTTGCGGTTTTATAGCGTTTTTATAGCGCAAAAACGCTAAAAAAACCCAAATAATCTGCACTGTGTGAACATAGCCTGAAGGCTGTACTTAGTTAGCGTTAAACATGATAGGTCTTGTGTTCCTGTATTGTCTGTCCAAGTGTGATTTTTTTAGTTCAGTACTAGTCAATGTAGGTAGTAGTACAATTGTGAAATTATTGAGGCACTATTTAGTGTTTTTACGACACAGACTGTATGTAGTTGGTCTATACCATTGTACGGTGGTATTACTTACGCACAGTATGGCACTATCATTTGGGCAATATTTTATAACAAGCACTCCGGGATAAAAATACTTCTTGCTTCTGGACCGTCTATAGCATTCCCATTCTGGTGGCAAAAAATAATGGGGGATGGCACTGTTCAGCTTGACTCTCCCTTTAAGTGCTGATACCATTCAAACCCTGAAAGACCTCCTTTCTGATGCTTTCTTTTCCATTACTCTACTGACACTGCCCAGCCTCCAGCCTTCCTTTGCTGTAATTTTTTTTATTTTATTTTTTAAATGGAAGCATGGGTAGAAGCACAGAAATCTAGAATTTCGGCAGCACTACCTATATGATTCAATGAATATGCAGGTGCAAGTAAACTGTGGCTTCATACAATTCTGTATATATAGACAGTATGCAACAGGACTCTGCTATTGCTACTACATAAATTCCACCAATGCTAAAAACATACACGCCAGGTTAATTGCACACATTTTGATCAAAGTGTGGATGCCCACCTGCCAACAACAAGGCGACTTCTTTCAGATGAGACCCGATACTAAATACCAAGTTAGTCTTTTCTAGTTAATTTTCATTTGAGGCTTATGCACAAGAAAAGGGGAGTCTTTAGTTTGGGGTCTCATCTGAAAAAGTTTGTCTAGTCATTGGCAGGTGGGCATTCACACTTTGATCAAAATGTGACCTCCAGTTTTTACAAGTGTAGCAATCCTATAGATAGCGCTGGACTATTTCTATACTCCTTCAGCCTCCAGCATCTCCTTGACCGAATGTAGAACCCTCACCAAGAGTCTCACTATACTCCTTCAACCTCTAGCATCTCCTTGACCGAATGTAGAACCCTCACCAAGAGTCCAACTATACTCCTTCATCATCTTCATGACCGAATGTAGAACCCTCACCGAGTCCCACTATACTCCTTCAGCCTCCAGCATCTCCTTGACCGAATGTAGAACCCTCACCGAGAGTCCCACTATACTCCTTCAACCTCCAGCATCTCCTTGACCGAATGTAGAACCCTCACCGAGTCCCACTATACTCCTTCAGCCTCCAGCATCTCCTTGACCGAATGTAGAACCCTCATCGAGAGTCCCACTATACTCCTTCAACCTCCAGCATCTCCTTGACCGAATGTAGAACCCTCACCGAGTCCCACTATACTCCTTCAACCTCCAGCATCTCCTTGACCGAATATAGAACCCTCTCCGAGTCCCACTATACTTCTTCAGCCTCCAGCATCTCCTTGACCGAATGTAGAACCCTCACCGAGTCTCACTATACTCCTTCAACCTCCAGCATCTCCTTGACAGAATTGAGAACCCTGACCGAGAGTCCCACTATACTCCTTCAACCTCCAGCATCCCCTTGACCGAATGTATAACCATCACCGAGAGTCCCATAACAACACTTCCCTTACAACATATATTCTGCTATCTTTTCTATGATATTGGAGGAGACCTTTTTGAATGCAGAAAACATCAGAGAAAACCAGACCTAAGCAAGTGACTGGGTGACGGAGATGCAATAATGGGTGACTCTACAAAATCCAGGTGAGTGGACATGTTGGCAACATGTTTGACCAAAACTAGATTTAGGGGCTGGGGAGGCATGAACCGCCTCTGAAGGTTAGTGCCATGGGAAAAGCAGGAAATCCCACTGTCTTGACCAGGGTATTTAGAGGTAGGTCAACTAAATGTATTTCTCCCCTTGAAAGTGGACACTTAGCTAATCTCTGTTCAGGGCCCTCTGCAGACCTATAAAAATCAGGATAATCAATATAGGGGGCAAATACTTTTTTACGACACTGATATATAGACCTTTTGTTCCACTTCCATTGGAAAACAAATATATCAATCCTTTGGAATGAAAAACTAAGTGTCTAAAGGTTATAACCTATAAAAAAAAAATAGCAAAAAAACTGTATGTACTAAAAATAATCCACTAGTCAAATAATTAACCAAGCTCCACTCCCACAGGCAGGAGCCCAAAATCGTGTCTCTACGTACTATATATAAATATGCATCCGGTGCTCAAACCGTGTATTGTTCTAGCTGTATAAAGCTACAGATCAAGGAGATTTTTATAAATAGCGCAGACAAATAATAAACCGCTTCACGTCGTTATAGATTGTATTCAGAAGGGCTGACAGAAGGCAGATATCACAGTGAATGGCATTTTATTTCGAGCACGGAGCATTGAAATGCAGATTGACGGGTGTGAAAGGATGAGATTTAGGACTTATTCTCGGGAGATATTATTTTTGGGAAAATTATAAATGTAAGTAATGCTCTTAAAAGGACAATTACACCCCATACTGATTTTTTTAATACATGGATGTAATTAGTACGGATGTGTATTTTGAGCAAAACTTAGGGACGTTTATGCAAATGGGTATTAAAGCAACATAATTATTTCATGGCCTAGAAAAAAAGAAATAAATCAGTATGTAATAACACTCTGCTATTTACAGTACAAACACAAATTCCACTAATGCTATACAGGTAAATGTGGTAGGTTACGTACACATATTTGGTCAAAGTGTGTATGCCCAACTGCCACCGACAAGGCAACCTCTAACTGATAAGACCCTGAACTTTAAGGTACCTATTCTCTACTGGTTTATTTAAGGCCCAGGCACAAACAGAGGCGGTGGTAAAATGTGAGCACTTCCCCTACTTACGTATGAACGAGCAAAGATACAGCTTTAAAAGTATCGTTCCCTTTCAGCAACTCTTGAACGTTCGAGTGTAATGCATGCTGCTGAAGACAGATCATTTCCACTTTATCTCTTCGATGGAAGTCAATGATAATTGTTTTGTTTTTGCAAAAATCACTGGCTTTAATTTTTTGAACTTTGAAAGTTCAACAAAAAAAAGGGAAATTTATAAATCACCCCAGTGCCACTTTTCCTGTTGTACAAAACAAAAAGTATCAAACTATGACCCATGCCACATCTGTGCAATGATTGGTGACTTTGCAACTTTTCGCACCACAACTGCACTTTTCTTTACACTTGCCAGAGACCAGCCTGAATATAGCACAGGTGGAGATCTTTGAGAGCTGACACCCTTTCCATTTCCCTCAGGAATGATGGGGCAGTGATTCTGTCACTACTCTGTTGTTGGGTATCTCAGAACCAGGAGCTCCTTTCCTGTCCCTAATGCTAGGGGCGCCCTAACGAGCCCTGTTTCCTGGATTACTTCTGATGGTGAAGACGCCAGGGCCACGTACTTTGCTTTCGCTCCTGAATCCTCCCTCAGTCTGTACACTTCCCCCACCCAGGGAAGGAGGGAGTAGTAGTGTGCCATAATACACCAATCAGACTAACAAGGTAATAGAAACAGGGTAACAAAAAATACCAAACATACAATTATACACACATAAACAACAGAAGTAAACACCGGGGAGTGGAGGATTGGCTTAAACCAAAGTAGGAGAAGCAAGGGAATCATTACACACTCAAAACCTAGTAACAGCCACAGATAAATCCACCAAATGCCTTCTCCAACAACCACCAACATCCTCCAGCCAATCAGCGTAAGATAGCTCTGACAAGGAGTGCTAGCCAGGGCCCAGATTATGTAGGGATGGGAGTGGCTAACAGTGAACAGCTCAGAGCCTTAATGCAGGAAAGCTTCCAGGAGCTCCCTACTGAGCAGATTAACCCCTGCACTGCTAAAAGAAACTTACAGCATTTAATATGAAGAAGTGCTACTAATCAGTGCAGGAGTAGGAGAAATCAGATACTGCAGTCTTCTGGCTCCTCCTCTCTGCGGTGGTAAACTCGTGACCGATACATTTTTGGTGTACCATGCTGGTCCATCTATTAAAAGGTGGGAGTGTCTAGGCTAGCATATGCACATTGTTTTTTGGGAGTCTGAGACATTCCCTTTGCACTTAGATGGACCAGTTCAAAGCAGGGGGGAGTGTCACCGACTACCATAGAACTGTGTGAATATTCTACCCTAGACATACCCACCTGTTCTTAGATAGACCAGCTCAAAGCAGGAGGGAATGTCTCTGATTAACAAAGAACGGTGCGAATGTTCTTGCCTCTTAACATACAAGAGAGCTGTGAATCAGAGGAATAGTACCACCAAGATTAAAAAGAAGGGACCAAGTATTTTAACTGTGCGTTATACATGTATTATGAAATTTGTTATTTGGAAGTGGAGAGAAGCTTTAACTTTTAGTTGGAGATAGGCTTTAAAGGAGTCTAGGGACTATATCTTTGATGACCCATCCTTCTGGTGCATGTGACAAGTGCCTTGTATGGATGCAGACAATGAATAAATGATGAGTGGACCCCCACAACAGTCAGGTAGGACATCAGTGTTGAGTACCCCTTTAGACACTGTATACAAATTAGTCACATCATGTAAAATCAAATCTGTTCAAGAAAAAGAATTTACTTTTCTTCTAGGGCAGGCACTTGTTAAAACAGAGATAACTTGTGCCGAATAAAAAGGCCATCCTGCATACAGTCCATGTCCAACACTTGGTGACGCATGCATTAGTTCATCGCCTCCTCTCATGTTTTGTAGCAAAACCAAGTGCCTAGTAGAGCAATGTCAACCTGCCCCCCATCAAACTACCACTAACAGGGTTTCATAGGATTACAGTGCTGTGTACATAGCAAATAACATTTACGTTGAAGAGCCAATTTTGACAAAGAAAAAAGTCAATTTGACATAGAGAATCCATGACTAGTGATTTAGTCCACTTTATCTAAGTAAAGGGTGTATATAAAAAGCGGGCAGCGCTACCAAAGTGCCCATCTTGATATTTCCCAAAAAATATGGTAAAAGCACTGCCAATTTTCTACAGATCTAGATGCAGCCTGGATCACTTGTGACTTTAAACATAAGAAAATGGACTGAGTCATGTGGAGCCTGTGAGCAATTTAGGAAGCCGATATATAATGGGCTTTCAGTAACAGAGGTACTGAGACATGAATATCTTCTCAACATAATGGCTTTCAACAAGCAGAATTAAAATGAAGTAGTCACAAATGTAGAATAATCTTAAAGACTTCCTCTTAGCAACCCAAGATTAGAACTTTAAGTAAAAATAAAGGAGCATTCCCATCTTATATATCTGTGGCATGTCCAAAGAAACTCCAGGACCCACATTTGTTGGGAGAATGCCCATTCAATGTAAAAGGTGGCTGTACCAACTCTCCAGAGAGGTCTATGGGGGTCACGTAAAGAGCTATGAAATGGGGAACCAATGAAGAGGGCAAACTGGAACTGAGCAACCAGTATTCTGCGATATACCATATAATAATAGGTGGCAACCAACCTATTATTCCCCATTAGAGAATGTCCACATTTTCTGCAGCAGAGCAATCTGCAGTGGCAAAAACCAAACCAGATTTTGCTAAGGAAATGAAGAAAGATTTGCCTAACTGTTGGTACGAAAATCAGGACAGAAAATCCACTGTGAATCCAACCTGTGTTGACATACCCTTAACCTACACGCTGCAGAGAAAATCCAAAGTGCAAACCGACAAGCACATGTCAATGTCTGCTGTGTATTTTCGTCACCACCAGCAGGGCCACAACCGATCAGCCAAGGGTTAAGAAGCTTCCTCAGGAAACAGGTAGACAACAGCTTTAAAAGCAATGATTTAACATAGAAGACACTTTGGAGGAATGGCCATATCATCGGTTCCATGATTAACCTACTCTACACTGCAAGTGAAGCTTAAGGCGTTACATAGAGTCTACACAAACCATCGGAAGGAGTTTGCATGACATTCGGCTACGAACCAGATGTCCAGCTACAGGTGTTACATTGATCTCACGCCACCAATCTCAAAGGCTATCATGGTGCAGAGCAAGACTATAATGGAGCTTGGTCCTTATCAGCAATAAGTCCCACTTTTTTCTAGGATGCAATGATAGCCAGAGATTGGTGTGGAGACCACGCAGGCAACGCCATCAATGAGTCTCTATGATGGCGTTAATGTCACACCGGTCCTTCTGCTGGGAATACGGTGTGTGGGCATAATGTACATTAGCCGGGCCCCTTTAGTCTTCATTCCAGGCACACTAACAGCTTGGTGTTACATAGATTTAGTCTTGGAACCAGTGCTGCGGCCATTTCTCCAAAGTGTCCCAGGAGCAGTTTTTCAGCAAGACATTGCCTGACCTAAACGTGCTATCATGGCTTGCATCATCCCCAGGCTAGTTTCCCATTGAGCATATTTGGAACGTTAAAGGGAACCTGTCACCCCCAAAATCGAAGGTGAGCTAAGCCCACCAGCATCAGTGGCTTATCTACAGCATTCTGTAATGCTGTAGATAAGCCCCCGATGTATCCTGAAAGATGAGAAAAAGAGGTTAGATTATACTCACCCAGGGGCGGTCCCGGTACAATGGGCATCGCGGTCCAGGGCCTCCTATCTTTATAGGATGACGTCCTCTTCTGGTCTTCACGCTGCGGGTCCGGCGCAGGCGTACTTTGTCTGCCCTGTTGAGGACAGAGACAGTACTGCAGTGCGCAGGCTCTGGGCCTCTCTGACCTTTCCCGGCGCCTGCGCACTGCAGTACTTTGCTCTGCCGTCAACAGGGCAGACAAAGTACGCCTGCGCTGGAGCCGCAGCATGACTACAAGAAGAGGACGTCATCGTAAGAAGATGGGAGACACCGGATCGGGACGCCCCGGACCGGGACGCCCATCGGTCCGCCCCTGGGTGAGTATAATATAACCTCTTTTTCTCATCTTTCAGGATACATCGGAGGCTTATCTACAGCATTACAGAATGCTGTAGATAAGCCCCTGATGCCGGTGGGCTTACCTCACCATCGATTTTGGGGGTGATAGGTTCCCTTTAATGGTCAGCAATTACAAAAGGGAGCTGCCAGAAGTGGATCATGATGATTTGCTCCCCATGTGCATTCAGCTCGGCAAAACATTCCTCAGACAACAATTGATAACCTCAAAGATAACAGCCAAGTCATGTAAGTGCAGTTATTTCTGGACATGGTGCCCATACTCAATACCGAATAAATTGAAATATTTTTAAAATTTTGCTTCCATTTTTTCATCATGTGCATATCATTAGTATTAGCATCATCTTAGCATTGCGCTTTCAATGTTGAGGAGTGTATTTTGATATTCCTCAAGCTATAATAGATGAGCACTATAATGATGCAAGCAAGAAATGCATTTTGAGGTGACAATAATCCTTCCCTACAAATCTAGTGCATATTTTTTATGCAAAGATATCTGGAATTGAATAAATAAGAGACCTGTTCCAGTGTTATTTTCTGGCCTCAATACCGTTATCTCTGCTTAAAACCACTGCTAGAATCTATCACGATGACCTGGATATCACTCTGCAATTTTATGACAGGTAGTAATTATTCCCAAGTAGCAAAAGGTCGGGTAATTGGCCTGTCAAGATTTAAGTATCTGCTGGGTATGAGTTGTGCCCTTTGGCCTCTTTTGAGGTGCTGTCTGAATCTGACCTTCAGAAGAAAGATTAGAAGGACAGTAAAGATTACAACCAAGATTAAACCAGCACCTATTTATTTTATGCAATATTTCCCAATGCAAAAACAGTATTTCATTGAAGCTTAGTGGTTGTAAAACATTTTAGATAACAATCATCATCCATAATTTCCCCATTACCCATGTAAAGTTAGCCTTTTATTGAGTTTATTGAGGCTTGACTGACAGCCTAAGATCTTTGAGTAAAAAGAAAACTGGCAAACCCACTGGCCAACTTTACGTGTCCATAGACACCGATTAATCAGATGGGCACTATTGAGGATGCACAAGACATGGTTAGGCTGTGGATTGGGAATCATGAAGTAAAAATCAGTTTTGGATGGAGTCGGAATTGGTAGATATGACTCCAACTTTGACTTGGGGCCTCAAAATCAGACATTTGGCTCACCGACTCCATAGAGCTGGTTAGATCACGCAATATCATGGAGCATCATGGCTTCTTAGACCAGAGGTGCCAATTTATGGTGCAATAACTTTATGAACTTTTTACTATAATTTGTGATCACCTCCGACAGGTATTATAGGACTTTGGAAAACCCAAGCACCAAAATAGGAACTAATAATACATGTTATTGTTCACATTTATTTCGTATATATCCTGGAGATGTGATATTTTTAAGACAAGCGTTGATTTGAAGTTTTTCTCTTGGGAAATATTTTATGCATAGATTAGTGAATGTCATGATTAAGGGAGCTTAGTCTCCAGAAACGCGTGGAGATTCTTACCCATATGGTTGGCGCTGAAGTCTTTATCCTCCATGTTTAAAGTTTGTGAATAAAGAAAACTCTTTTTTACAGATTCGGTGAAGCTGGACATTCTCTTCTTTTTTGGACTTTATACACCTGGACACAGCGGGTCCGTGCTCCCGAGGTTTGGTTTATGCATCACGGGTGAGCTGGCTTATATTTCTTCTTTATAGATTAGTGAATGCCATTCCTTCTCATTGCCATGTTCAACCTCAAGGCTCTGGCTGTCTCTTTATCACTCCCCTGCACAGACTGGACTTGGTGCCAATGTCCCATATACTACATAATGTTGGCATTCTGGTTATATCAAAAGAAATTCAGTGGTAGAACTTATTAGCTTGTCTTCGTATCAGTCTTGGAAAGACTGATCGAAACCCTACGTAGGTTCCTCACCTTCCAGTTCTGAACTTCCATTACACAATTCGACAATTATATGTACACTGGATGCAATGTAAAGAGTTAAGACAGATGTAAAAATTTTGGCGAACATGTAGAAGTTATCGGTGGAGCATTTCCAACAATGAAGGTGATTACAGCTTGATGACACAGTTAATGTAATCAGCACAAGTGTCTCACTTTCTCATGGGAGGTTTTTTTTTCTGGAGGTCTGTGTCTGGTTAAATCCACCTCACTGAATATCTCCTGATGAGCTCCTGATGACTTATTCTCCCCATTGGTTGAGTTCTGTTTCCTAGATACCAGAAATGAGCAGAAAAAAAAATGTTCTTCATGGAGACACCGGTAACTAAAACAATGTGATAACGATCTATATGTTGCCTTCTCCAGCCACCCACGAACAGACAGGAATCAAATGCAGCGTCAAAAACTCTCACACATCCTATGCCAATCCATTCACCGTCATGGTCGGAATATAGTGATTTTAGATTGTTTTCATACCATGGTTTTTCTAATTAGAATATATGGAATTGATAAGGAACTTAATACACCTTGCAGTTTGTTGGATATGTTGATCAATGTGCCGTGAAGAACGTTCGGGGTGATGGTAACATTCAATAGTAAATTGGATTCAGTAAAACGCATGGTCCTGAGTTTATCTAATGTTATAAACAGCAAAAGCTAGGGTAAAGTAGTCATATGAAGGAAAGGCTCGCCAATTTATGGACTTTGGAAAAGTTTCCAAAACAAATTAAATTGCCAAACCATTAGCTTCTCATAGAATCCCAAACTGTTTCGGATTCACAGAATTAACTAAGTGCATTCACGTCTGTATGTGTCATGATTTAATAGGAAGCCTGCCAATGTGCATGGCTGTGAGGCCGATGTCCCTCTCCGTGATGACGTACATGCAAGTTCTGCCTTAACAAATAGGTGGCCTTATGTCAGCTGTTTGGCCCATACTTCCCTGTTCCCGAAGCGGCTGATCATTTGTGAAGGTTTTACTTTGTAAGTGGTTTGCTATTTTGGATTGGACTCAGACGGTTTCCTGAGTTGTTGCCTGCCCTGCCTTGTACCTGTCTTACTATGATAGATTAACTATGCCAGCCCTGACCTCAGAAGTGTTCACACATATTTCTATTTTTCCTGTCTGGTAAGTCGCTTTGGAAAAAACATTTGCTACTAGTCTGTCCTATCACAAACTCCTCCACGGTTCTACACCCACAAGAGGGGCATTTTAAAATAAAAGTTTACAAATTTAGAATAAGCCAGAAACAATATTGACCTAGTGAGTCCACGTGCCTACAAAGAACTCCAACTATAAAGCCCCTATAAACAATATATAGGTATATCCTCTCATCTTTTGGCATAAAAGATTTGGCCCTATCTTGGATTCTTTATACCTAACAGACCAGACATTCAGCGTCTCCCACGCATGATCCACTTCCTCATCTTTCTCCTATCTGTTGGTGTCCCCCAAGGCTCAATTCTAGGACCCCTGGTCTTCTGCATCTACACCTTTGGCCTGGGACAGCTCAAAGTTCCACGGCTTTCAGTATCATCTCTATGCTGATGACACACAGCTCTACCTCCCTAGACCCAATATCACTTCCTTACTAACCAGAATCCCACAATGTCCATCTGCTATTTCATCCTCCTTCTCTGCTCGATTTCTAACACTTAATAGGGACAAAACAGCATTTGTCATCTTTCCCTCATCTCACAAAACTCTCCAAACAAATCTATCCATCAAAGTCAATGGCTGTTCACTCTCCCCAGTCCCGCAACTCGCTGCCTCGGGGTAAGTCTTGACTCTGCTCTGTCCTTCAAACTGTATATCTAAGCCCTATTCACTTCCTGCTGACTCCAACTCAAAAATATGTCCCAGATCCGTACACTCCCTAATTAAGAATATGCAAAAACACTAGTGCACGCCCTCATCATCTCCGGCCTTGACTACAGCAGCCTCCTGCTCTGTGGCCTCCCTTCTAACACTCTTGCACCCCTCTAATCTATCCTGAACTCTGCAGCCCGACTAATCCTCCTGTCCCCCCGCTATTCCATGGCCTCTCCCTCTGTCAATCCCTGCACTGGCTCCCCATTACCCAGAAGCTCCAGTTCAAAACCCTAACCATGGCATACAAAGCCATCCACAACCTGTCTCGTCCATACATCTGTGACCTCGTCTCCTGGTACTTACCTGCACGCAACCTCTAATCTTCACAAGATCTCCTTCTCTCCTCTTCCCACAATTGCATACAAGATTTCTCCTGTGCATCCTCCCTACTCTGTAAATCTCTATCCCATCATAACAGACTTTCGCCTACCGTGGAAACATTCAAAAGGAACCCGAAGACCTACCTCTTGCGACAAGCCTACACCCTGCAGTAACCCTTTGCAACACTACACCGCTGAACGACCAGCTCTAACCTCACCCATCTCTTGTAGTCTGTGAGCCCTCGCAGGCAGGGTTCTCTCTCCTCTTGTACCAATCGATGACTTGTATTGTTCACGATTATTGTACTTGTTTTTGATTATGTATGCCCCTATTCACATGTAAAGCTCTATGGAATAAATGGCGCCATAATAATAAATAATAATAATTACAGCTTATTCACATAAATAAGAATTTGTAGGTCATATCTTCTAGGTCATATCAACCCATGGAGGTATCTAAGAGGTCATATCTATCCATGGGAGGTTTCTAAGAGGTCATATCAGTCCATGGAGACTTCCAGAGGTCTTACCTATCCATGAAAATTTCTAGGAGGTCATATCTATTCATGGAGATTTCTCTGAGGTCATATCTATCTATAGAGATTTCTAGGAGTTCACAACTATCCATGGACATTTCTAGGTGGTCTTATCTGCCTATGGACATTCCTTAAAGGTCATGCCTGCCCATGGACATTTCTATGAGGCCATATTTGTTCACTGACATATGTAAAGGGGACATATTTTTTCAAGAACATATCTAGAATGCAACATCTCAACTATGCTCAACAAACATTATTTCCATTCTGAAAACTTTAAACTGAAAAAAAAAAAAAACAACCTTTAATTTCCAAGATGATCGACCAACTCTATCTAGAAACAAGCCAGGCAAGCCTGGTGAGAAATATTCAGATGCGACCCTAAAAAAAAGTAATTTTTTCCCACGAAATAAAAAGTAAATAGGATAAGTATGTAGAAATATGCTATTTCATGGACTAAATTAGTGGCGGCATAGAAGCGTCACTCATAACAGACAGACTAACCAGACCATCTAGAATGAATGTCAAGAGACGAGGATTTATCAAAAGATAACGGGTAGCCAAAAGACAAATCATCGCACCGTGACATAATATCCACAGAGGAGACAACCCACTGATGAAATGCTCCGTGGAATGTATGAGGGAAGTTGCTGAGGGAAGCAGTCCTGAGGTTATTAAACGCTTTAATATTTATAGTTACTGTCTGTACTGGTTAGACTGAAAATTTCTTGGCCCAGAGCCCGAGCACACAAACCTTTGGCTGAGAGAACCGTAAACTTAACTTGGTTATGGACTCCACATGCTCATCTGTAGTCCGAGCCAAATTTTCTAGAAAACGGATGGGACTTAATACAATCAAGGGTAGCCATATCAGCATGAGCATATAATCCTTGTTACTTCATAAAACTGAACCTAGCTCTCCCAGATTAATCACATGTGAGTCATTTAAATATTTAAAGTGTACCTTTCGACAACCACAGGAAGGTCTGTTTTCTCATATTGGCTCATATTCCCCATATATCTTCTAAATAGGCATTTTAAGAAATAGTTCTCTCCAAAAAAAATAAATAACTTTATGACCCAACATGACTAATGCAAAAGATATGCTCCTGTACTAGTCCCAATTTGGAGCAGGGTGTGATTTGCTCTTTGGGGGCTGGATTAGCAATGGGGGTGTGGCCTAGAAAATAAAAAGGTGGTCATTTGGTTTCTCTGAAAATGTCCATGTTCATAAGAATGTATCGTTTTTGTAGCTTACAAGTAACCTCTATTC
Source organism: Ranitomeya variabilis (assembly GCF_051348905.1). Taxonomy (NCBI): domain Eukaryota; kingdom Metazoa; phylum Chordata; class Amphibia; order Anura; family Dendrobatidae; genus Ranitomeya; species Ranitomeya variabilis. The sequence continues at coordinate 195,784,508 of NC_135239.1, forward strand.
AGAGAGAAATTATTCTAAGTTTTTCTGTGTTTTTTTTTTTTTAACAAGGTGGCAGATTGTGGTTCATTTCGCTATCTATTTCTGTGTTCTATTTGGTGCTTCATAAATACATTTGTTAATAAAATTTCACATAACCTGGATAATTTTAAAACGGGAAACTTTAACCATTTCCACTGAACACCCTTACCTCCTCATTGTCCAAATACAGAATAGAAGGTGAACTGGCCCATGCATGGGTGGAATGATGGTCTTTTAGTGAGCACTCAAGCCTTCCATCGTGTTCTCAGTTTGTGCTAAACTATTCCAAATCCAAATCTTGGTACATCAACTGGCTTCTTACGAAATTAGGCCCTGACACTATGTCTGGCATAGGTTAAGAAATCTGTCCCTATCAAACACGCTTACACTACATCAATTAAAGTATTAGGAAATGCCTAATTTTAACTGAATTACGGTTTTTAACCCGTCCCATTGCCCCCCGGTGTAGAATATCCAGCACCTCGCTCCAGGTGTATACTGCCACAGAAGTGAAATCTTAGTGGTTCAATAAACCAATACCTTTTGCACAATTAAAGGCTTGCAACATTGTGGAAACAGTTTTTGGGAAGGTCCTTGTCTGTTCCCATGATGGTGCTCCAGTGCACAAAGCAAGTTCCATAAAAACATGGTTGGGGGAGTTTGGGGTCGAAAAACATGATTGGCAATACAGAGTCTGAACCCCATCCCTATCCAACACCCTTACGATTAATTTGATTGGAGACTACAAATCCGGCTCTCCATCAACATCAGTGTCTGACCTAACAAATGTTCCACAAGAATTTCCAAAGACATCTCCAAAATCTTGTGGAAATCCTTCCCAGAAGAGTGGAGGCGCTATATCTGCGAATTGGAGGCCGACTCAATATTAACATCTATGAATTTAGAATGGGAGGTTATAATATGTAGGTGTGCCAACACTTTTGTCCATTTAGGGTACTTACCCACATTGCTGTTGGCAGAATAGGAACTTTTAAGTCCTGTCCTAACCATAACCCACCCCCCAGTCAGTAGTAGTCATTAACCATCTAAGCATAGCCAACCAATTTTGGACACAAGGAGTCGCAATGACTGTGTACAGACCCTGTATGGACTAAGTGATGTATATTGCTTCCATGCCTTCAATAAAGTTGACATCACGTGGATAAACAGTTGGAGCACATGAAAGGCTATGGACCCATCCTTTGAATACGGCCACATGCCTAAGGTTTCGCTTATTTCAACTCTTAGGTTCCATTACATCAGGACCATAATACATCTGTCATTGCTCCTCAAAATAACCATGAACAGTCTCATGTTGGTGCACCATAAAAGATTTTTCTGTATATTTAAACAAGTGATTACAATAAATTGGCCTAAAAAAATAGCAAAAAAAATGCTCTAGAATAATTTAAAAAAAATCAAGGAAACCTGTAACATTACAGAATGGACAAACATGTAGAATTTCTCCCTTACCTTCCTAAGAGAAGACATGTGTCAATCTACGGAGCAGGAATTTAGCTCCAATTATGAATACTAGATCAACCAGATGGGAGGCATCCAAGGGTATTAGAGTGGCTTAGAACTTGCAACACCAATGACTGAATTATAGCGTTGACAGGAGTAATCGTGCTCTGGAGAGCTGCCAGTGATGAATGCCGCTGCATTAAGGCACGGTAGGGTAGAACCAGGTAGCTGGAAAAACAGGAACTTTACTGCATCAACCAGGAAATGAACAGTAGCACGACCGAAAGCTTCAGGTGCTAAATACGTCAGTGTCAATGTCAGAGTTTATGTGATCTCGTGGAAAAGTAATGTCTCACGTTGTGATCATTCTATACCTGTTAAAGAGGAACTCCGCGTCTAAAACTTGTACTAGGTAATAAATAAGTTAACAAGCTGTAAGATGTTTTTTTCTCCAAAACAAAAAGCAGGTAAGCTCATTACAAGAGCAATCGAAATCTTGTGCATGCGCAGTGAAACTACCGGTGCATGCGCAGCACACCGACAGTCCAGGGTATGTGCACCCAGATTTATTACACCTGTGCCAGTCACAAAGTCGGGTGTAGCCAGTTTGTGACAACCATCCCTAATGTCAACAGACTGGATGGGATTAGGGACCAGACATCTTGATTTTATGAATAGCCTTTGTCTTCTTGACTAAGACCGATGATAACCATAAAGCTTTCAAAACTACCTTAAAATAAAATTTCATAAAGACACATCTATAGATTTCCCAAAAGAAAATGGAGAAATGCTTACTAAAGTAATTAAAAAAAAGCAGGAACACTGGAAACGTTCCACCACTTGACTGTCCTAGGTGTATACCATGGATTGATCTGACATTTTTGTTGCCTCTCATAGTTGAACTTAAAGCTGTAGTTGACCTTCGTTTTTAATACAGTTGAGGCAAACGCATTGCAAATGTTTATCAACCTAATGAATGGGAACACCAATAAAAATCACAGAATGTTAGAGCCGAAAGGGACCTCTCCAGAGTCATCGTGTCCAACCCTCTGCTCAATGCAGGATTCACTAAACCATCTCAGACAAATGTCTGTCCAGCCTCGGTTTGAAGACTTCCTTTCAAGGAGAACTCACCATCTCTCGTGGCTGCCTGTTCCACTCTTTGATCACCCTCACTATCAAAATTTTTTTTCCCAATATCTAATCTGTATCTTCTCCATTTCAGTTTCATTCCACTGCTTCTCGTGTTTCCATAGGCAAATCAGTATAAGGATGATCCCTCTACACTGGGACAGCCCTTCAGATATTTGTAGACCGCTATTAGGTCTCCTCTTAGCCTTCATTTTTGCAAGCTAAAAATTCCCAGATCCTTTAACCGTTCCTCATAGGACATACTTTGCAGTCTGATCATCATACTGGTAGTTCTTCTCTGAACTTGCTCCAATTTTTCAAGGTCTTTTCTAATATGTGGTGCCCAGAACTGGACACCATATTCCAGATGAGGCCTGACCAAGGAGGAGGAGAGGGTGGATAATTATTTCACGTGATCTATACTCTATGCTTCTCTTAATACATCCAGAACTGTGTTTGGCTTTTTTTTTGCTGCTGCATCACACTGTTGACTCATGTGCAGTCTGTGATCTATTAGTATACCCAAGTCTTTTTCACACGTGCTGATGCTTAGTTCTATTCCTCTGATTCTGTAGATGTAATTTTTGTTATTCTTGCCCAGATGGAGAATCTTGCATTTCTCCCTGTTAAATACCATTCTATTAGAAGCTGCCCATTGTTGAAGCTTATCTAGCTCCTTCTGAATCCTGTCTTTTCTAGTGTTAGCTATCCCTCCTAGCTTTGCAACGTCTGCAGATATGACTAGTTATCCTTCAGTTCCCTTATCTAGATCATTTATAAAAATGTTGAACAACACTGGGGCCAGGACAGAGCCTTTTGGTACTCTACTTTAAACACTCTTCCAATTGGATGTTCAACCATTTATCACCACTCTGAGTACGATCACTGAGCCAGTTATGAATCCACCTAACCGTAGCCTTGTCAATCCCATACTTGGTCACTTTTTCAATAAGGATAGTATGAGATACTTTACCAAATGCTTTTCTGCAGTCGAGAAATAGCATATCTACTGCATTTCCATGATCCACCCAGTCAGTGATTCCATCGTAAAAGGAAATTTAGATTAGTCTGATATGACTTGATTGCTACAAACTCAATGCTTGCTCGGAGGTGGACAAAAAACCCCAATCAAAACAATAGACCACCTGGGACTAGAAATAAACAAAACATGATAGATCACAGGTTTAGGACATAACATTGTCTGCAATCAATGCCAAAGCATACAAGGAAAAAATTTAATGAAAATGTTAGTAAGTGCAGTGTGAAAAAATCAGACGTGCATTTCGTGTATTGCTACCTAATGTATGCCAGAAGAAACCTGTTTTGCCATGCATTTGGCAAATGAGCCCACTTGTTTTGCCATACATTTGGCAAATGAGCCTACTAGCATGTGTGCATCAAAGAAAATATGGTGCGAACCTAATTAACTTGCCACAAAGGGATTGTCTCTGCTTTCCCAGACATCTACTTAAAGGGTTATTCCCAAAATGGTAAGCTATTCCCTAACCACAAGAAAGAGGGGTAAATGGTTGCTGGGGTCCGACTCCTGGGACCCCTAGCAACCCTCAGAATAAGGCTCTGGAACCATGGCTTTGCAGAGATCTGCCTTGAATGAAGGAAAAGGTGTACTCTGCTTCATTCCCCTCTATTTTGCGAATAACCCTTTTAATGAGGATTATTCCATAAATAATTTTCATATGAAAGGTTCCAAAATGCTGTCACTAGAAGTCTTACAGACATTTACAGTATTTGTACCATAAAAACTATATATGTATCCCCCTTGGTACTGCTGCAAATAGTCCAATCTTTTCCCACAAAGCAAAACTTCTCAGCACAACAAATATTCCTACTAGCTGCTCTGCAGGTAACAGAGGATCAATATACAGAGACCGAGAGTGACTGAGCATGTGTGACCACCAGCTCAATAGGTGGATATGCACATTGCTATACACTATGAAAAACAGAAGGCACCATTCTATGCAAGCACTATAAATATAACTTTTCACTAAATCATTTTGTTGTTAATAGCATGTAAATTGCAAATCTTATTTTTTTATGTTCTATACCCTAAATATATTTAATAATAAAGAGAACTCACTTAAAAAGCATATATGGCAATAGGAGATAAATATCAGGGTCAGGCATACAGTATTTAGGAACTATGGGGATAGGGGCTCAGCCAGGAAGTCAATCCGTGTCAATAGTTTTTCTATATTCTGGCCAATAGTAGTCATGTCCTGTGTTTTACCATCTTCTAGTGTAGATTCACCTTCAAAGAAACAGGACACTGGTGGAGAGGCCCCTATGGAATCCGACTGCTCAGCAGATGCTTTTTTATATATTAAATTAATACACCGTGTTTTTTCCTAGAGCTAGTTGCTGCAATGACTCAAACCCAGGACCTCTGGTAAGGAAGGCAGAAGCTCTAACAGAAATGATTCCTCCTCTTCTTTACAGGCACAGTGTACTGGTAAATACAGATTAGAAATGAGCTAATCGAATTGCAGGATCCTGATCCAGCGACCACGTCAGTAGTCCGGGGCAATCAGACGGAAAGCCCTGCGACCCACTTCCTACTTGCCAGTAACCCCGATACCTCTTCCGATTAGTAGGCCCAATAAAATGTCAGATGTGTGTCACGCTGCAACGATGACCAGAGGAGGTGCAGGGCATTCTGGCATTGGGGATAAGGTTTGCAGGGATCCCCTCTGAAGGCCATGGACTACTGACGATGTATTATGTGTGTGTGCATATTCTATATTCGCTTGTGTCTGGGTGTAATATGTATACCTGTGTGACATGTGTAATATGTGTGTGTGATGTATGTGCATATTTCATACGTCAATATACATAAGTGGTACATAATGGAGGTGGTGACACAGCACATTTCCGGCACAGGAGGCCTTTGTGGCCATTGTTAAGGATGTACAGTATATCATAAAAGTGAGTGCACCCTTCAAATTTTTGTACATATATTATATCTTTTCATGGGACAACACTGAAGATATGACACTGATACAATGTAAAGTAGTCAGTGTACAGCTTGTATGACAGTGTAAGTACGGTGTGCCCTCTACATGACTCAACACACAGCCGTTAATGTCTAAACCGTGGGCAAAAGAAGTGAGTACAAGCCTAAGTGAAAATGGTCAAATTGTGCCCAAAGTGTCAATATTTTGTGTGGCCACAATTATTTTCTCCCTTAACTTCCTTGGGCATGGAGTTCGCTAGAGCTTCACAGGTGGCCACTGGAATTCTCTTCCATGACATCATGGAGCTGGTGGATGTTAGAGACATTGCGCCCCTCCACAGATGCTCAATAGGGTTTAGGTCAGGAGACATACTTGGCCAGTCAAGCACCTTTACCCTCAGTTTCTTTAGCAAGGGAATGGTCATATTGGAGGTGTGTTTGGGGTAGTTATGTTGGAATACTGACATGCGGCCCAGTTCCTGAAGGGAGAGGATCATGCTCTGCTTCAGTATGTCACAGTACATGTTGGCATTCATGGTTCCCTCAATGACCTGTAGCTCTTAACAGCTGGCAGCACTCGTGCAGCCCCAAACCATGACACTCTTGCCACCATGCTTGACTGTAGGTATGACACACTTGTCTTTGTACTCTTCACCTGGTTGCTGCCACACACACGCTTGACACCATCTGAACCAAATAAGTTTATCTTGATCTCATTAGACCACAGGACATGGTTCCAGTAATCCATGTCCTTAGTCTGCTTGTCTTCAGTAAACTGTTGCAAGCTTTCTTGTGCATTATCTTTAGAATAGGCTTCCTCCTGGAACAACAGCCATGCAGATAGATTTGATGCAGTGTGGGGCGTATGGTCTGAGCACCGACATAATCTCCGCAGCAATGCTGACAGCATTCATACGTCTATTTTGAAAAGACAACCTGTGGAAATGATGCTGAGCCTATGCACTAAACTTATTTGGTCGACCATGACTAGGCCAGTTCTGAGTGGAACCTGTCTTGTTACACCGCTGAATGGTCATGGTCACCGTGCTGCATCTCAGGTGTTGGCGATCTTATAATCTTGGCCATCTTTATGTAGAGCAACAATTCTTTTTTTCAGATCCTCAGAGAGTTCTTTCCCATGAGGCGCCATGTTGAACTTCCAGTGACCGGTATAAGAGTGTGAGAGCGATAACACCAAATATTACACACCTGCTCCCCATTCACACCTGAGACCTTGTAACACTAATGAGTCACATGACGCCGGGGAGGGAAAATGGCCAATTAGGCACAAATTGGCCATTTTAACTTATGGGTGTACTGACTTTTGTTGCCAGCGGTTTAGACATTAATGGCTATGTGGCGAGTTATTTAGAGGGCACACAAATTTTTTTACTGTTATACAAGCTCAACACTGACTACCTTACATTGTATCAAAGTGTCAGATCTTCGATATTGTCCCATGAAAGGATATACAGTATATCAAAAAATTGAGTACACCCCTCACATTTTTTGGAAATATTTTATTAGATCAGGCAGCGTTCCACAGGAAAGTTATGCAGTCCTATGCAAAGAAGGCAATTTAGATTGCTACCCAGTATTCCCAAAAGCAGATGCGAGTAAGGCTATTTTCTGTTATTTTGCAGGAAATGTTATGGAATCATGTAAAATATATGCAACTGCACGGTGTTCTAAGGCAATGTCTATTCTTTTTGCAATAGCAGGGAGGTGTGCAATTTGCATTTCATTTTCACAGCGTTATATTCGGCCGTGGTAAAGCTGAAAGACATCAGGTGACTGCATGTTCCTTAGTATTTATCACAAGGGTTGGATGAGTCATCTCCCTCTGTATGGTAGAATACGCCAGTCTACAAGTGACAAACATTCACCACTCACAAAGGTCTTATGCGACAAAAAAAAAAAAATTCCTGCCGCATCCAACTCACATAACAAAACTCAATGCTGACGAACATGATGGTATGTGACCGGGTGAATACACTTATATTAATGGCTTGCTCATTCTGTTATATTATTATTTATTTATATAGCACCATTAATTCCATGGTGCTGTACATGAGAAGGGGTTACATCAAAATACAAATATCACTTACAGTACACAAAACTAACAATGACAGACTGGTACAAAGGGAACAGGACCCTGCCCTTGCGGGCTTACATTCTACAGGTGGGGAAGGAGACAGTAGGCCGGGGGTTGCGGTAGCTCCGATGGTGTTGAGGTGGCCGTGTGGTCATTACAGGTTGTAAGCTTCTTTGAAGAGATGGGTTTTCAGGTTCCGTTTGAAGGATCCAAATGTGGTGGATACCCGGACGTGTTGGGGCACAGAATTCTAGAGGATGGGGGATATTCGGGAGAAGTCTTGGAGGCGATTGGGTGACGAGCGAATAATAACATTTTATTGTTCTTCAGACTATTGCTTGCCCATACCATTTTCTATATTTATGGAATTGCCAACGACGTACTGAATAAGACCTGGGATAGGTCAAAACGTCACTTAAATATAGTTGCCCTAGCAATTTTTTTTCCTGCACTTTAAAGGTAATTTTTTTTATTCTCATCAATTATAATATACATTATTTTCTTGCATCACTTCAAAGTTACAGAATGTGCGGTGAATTTTTACTACATCCTCCTCTGTGGCCTCCCTGCTAACGCTAGCACACCTCTGCAGTCTGTCTAGTTCATCTCTCTCCTCACTACTCCTCTGGTTACCGCCTTTGCAAATCCCTTCATTGGCTCCCAATTCCCCGGCGTATCCAGTTCAAACTACTAACATTGACCTACAAAAGCCATCCGCAACCTATCTCCTCCATACATCTCCAAAGTAATCTTCCCTCACGTAATCTCCGGTCCTCCCAAGACCTCCTTCTGTCCTCCACACTTATTCGTTCCTCACCTAATCGCCTCCAAGACTTCTCCTGAATATCCCCCACCCTCTGGAATTCTTTGCCCCAACACGTCTGATTATCCACCACCCTCGGATCCTTCAACGGGAACCTGAAAACCCATCTCTTCAAGAACCAGAATGCCACCTCAACACCACCAGAGCTACAGGAACCACCCCAACCTACTGTCTTCTTTCCAATCATTCTGTAGGATGTAAGTCAACAAGGGCAGGGTCCTCGCCCCTCTGTACCAGTCTATCAATGTTAGTTTGTTTACTGTAAGTGATATTTGTATTTTGTATGTAACCCCTTCTCATGTACAGCACCATGGAATCAATGGTGCTATATAAATAAATAAATAATAATAATAATAATGAAAATAAATCATTGCTGATTTTCAGGAGAAGGACACCCTATGATCAGCTTATCTTCTGGGCATTCTGCTCACAGAAATGTCAAAATAAAATAAAGAGGGAAAAACTGTCATTTATGTAACATTGGCTTTAATCTATAACCAAAAGAAGTATAAATAATAATAATAATAAACCTTTAGGGGACATGCAAGCAAGTCATTTCATCCAAAAACTAGAGGAACTCCTCTTTAATGGATTTGGATAGATTAGTGACTTCCTTTGGGAAAGCATGAGATCCCATATTGCTTGTCGCCTAGCTTTACCAGGATATTGGTTGGACAGAAAAGGATATTTTATATTGTATTTATTATCTCTCTGTTTTAGTAAATATTTGTGGTTATCTCCATAAAAAAGGAAAAATTTAAAATATATTTAAATCAGAATTCTTTGTTTTGCCATTCCTCTGTTACCACTAATCAAAATGTCTGAAAAAAAAAAAAAAGGACAACAAATGACAATTCCTCTTGCTAGGGTGAGGCTTAAAGGAGCGGTCTGATCTTAAGCTTCCATGTGACTGCAGACTTGTGAATCCTGACATCGTGCCTACTGGGAGGATTCGCCAGGAGCAGATGATCATGTGACCGCCAGTACGCATTTTCCATACTTCCGACCACATTCCGACTAGACTGTGTCTGACCCTGCTCAATACAGTCTAGTTGGCACGTGACCGCATGTATATAAATCACACACTTGCGAACACATGCCCGCCGCTCTCGTGTGGAGGGCACTCAATGTGAGGATTCACAAGTCTGCAGTCACAAAGAGTGATTGCAGACTTCTACCTTAAGACTAGACACAACCCCTTTAACAAATGTATACGATAATTAGACTGCGTCTGTAGGGATACTCCTCATTGACAAGGAATATTACGACGCCTGTTAATTTATTCAAACATTCCCCGGGAAAAATAAATAAAATCACTAAATTTTAAGAAATAATGCTCAAAAATTATAATCTCAAGGGGGCCTCAAGTATTTAGTAAAACAGGCATATGGGGAGAACTGAGCGAATCCTTAAAGATTTTTATTTTTCTACTTTAAATGGTCCCAATTTTGCCTGCATTAATAGTACAAACAAATATCTGAAGCTTTGTAATAAATCTGCTTCTTTCTCCACTTATGAGACACCTTTTCTCCTCCTCCCTGAAATCATCACCTCTTTACAACTGCTAAAATCAGGCAAAGCAAGACAGACTGCCAGTTACTGTGGGATCAGATTACAACTGCCAGCTGAAGCCTACAGAGAAATTAGAAGTAATCAGCATCAACGGGGAAGGTTTTGACACAGAGTATGCTGCTTCTTTCTAGCGCTGAATTCACAGCTACACTGCTCAGTACTGTTGTATAATGTCCTCCATGCTGCTGCTTGAGAAAGTATGCTACATAGCAACAGGAGTGCAGAGATCCCTCATGTCTGTGTGTGCTGTGTATAGGAGAAATAATAGCAGATAGACTCCACTAGCTCAGAGACAACTGAAAATTACAGATCAGACATGCAGAGGGAAAAACTGGAGGGAATGCAGGATTAGGGATGAGTGGACCGTGGATGTTTGGGTTCGTCCGAACTTTAGTCCAAAGCTCGGTTACCAGAACTTGAACCCCATAGAAGTCATAGGGACTTGAACTTTGGTGCTGTAAAATGGTCATAGTAAGGGCTAGTGGGCTGCCAAAGGACGCCGAGTACCCCCAAAGAGGCCATTTTCTAACAAGAGGCTTTCCGAGAGAGGTCTGTGTATGGATTTCAGCACCGGACAATAGGTGTCCGGTACGAACCCCGAACTTTACAGAAAGGGTTTGCTCATTTCTATGCAGGATACAAGTCACATAATGGCCAGAAATAGTTTTATTCATCAAGTGCATGGGACGGCTTATTCTGAGCAGTCTCCAGATATACAGGAAGGCTTTAAGAGAAAATGCTTTAAAGTTGAACATTTTGCATAAAATCAGATAGCAATTATTTAAACTTGAAAAAAAAACTAACTTAAAAAAACTGACCGTCACATCCAAACATAGACTAAGTGTGAACAGGTGCTGAACCTAGAGTCACCCATACAGATGAAGGCTTTATTCTAAGTGAGGAAACGCATTGTTAGGTCCTGGAAACGAGAAATGCCTTATCGTAGCTTCCAGGTACACATGAATTGGCCAATTTATGCGCTAAACTCTCAATTTTTCATATTTTTTATATTTTTCATATTTCTAATGCAGCAATGCAATTAAATTTTCATATTTCATATTTACATACTATGGCACTACAGTGTCCTGCCTTTTTGTTTGAGAGGCAATTATTCTTTCAAAAAACTTGCATGTGTCATCTTTCAGCAGGTCATGACACACAGCTGTAGACAACATCCTTATACATCCGACAGGCTCCATAATCCAGTGCTCTCTCCTTAATAGACAGTCATTTCACATTTTTAGGGGCTACTTACAAGTAAGGGTACTTTACATTACACACAGAACATGGCATTCCCTTAGGAGATTCTGAGTGCTAGAAGAAGAAGATGCTTTCCATGTGACGGGACATCCACCGCCTGGAGAATTTTTATAATGAGAGTTCGGCACAAATTGCTGGCTGAATTTCTCCAGCTTTTTCAAAAAACATATCACATTTTTTCCTGCAGAAAAATCCTTAAAATGTGGATGAATAGGAGATTCAGTGGGTAAACCTGCAATGCTCCTCACTTACTGCCACCAACACACTAGTTTATACCTTATTAAACCTGTTAATTTCTGGCAGAATTAGCAAAGGCTTCTGTTTGCAATGCATATCTGCATACATATCTCTACAATCATTGCTGTATCCGGTGCAGTGTCCTTAGGTCAGTAATCCCTGATTGCTCATCATAAACCAATGCTAGCTGTTTCGCAGCAGGCTGTAGAAAAAGAAAATGTTATTTTCTTAACAAAATCTGTTGTGCTGACACCTAGTGGTTAATATAAAAAATGTCAAATGTTAAAATTGCATTTTTTTCATAAAGAATTACTCCTTTTCTTAAGATACTATTCTAAGAGTGTTAAGAAAATAAAATAATTAAATGCTTAAAGGGTATGCCCAGACGGTGCGGGTGTGGTGCAGCTGGCTGCATGTGGCCACAACTTTGCACACTGCTATGGCCAAATGCAACATGACTATGCGGCCATTGACCACGGTACCCAAAGAGTTTAATTAATTGGCAGTAATAAAAACCTTTAACTGGACTGGTTATCCAGACTTCATGGTAATACAGTGGGTTTGTTTTGCCAACTCATGAAAAAAAATACTGCAGTTTTGCTGTGATTGCTGCAACTCCACAAAAACGTGATAGGATCATCCAACCTGATACATGGTCTCCTCTGCTCTAAGCATCCAGGAATTGGCCGCAAGGGTAAAATTTAGACCTCATGCATCCTGTTCTGTGCATATGATTCAGTAGAAAACACAGGAACCATGATTCACAACTGGCAATGTCACAACGTGCCTCATCCTCCTCCTGTGCAATGTCTGATAACAGCTCTATATACAGTAGATAATACAGGATCCACCATTCACATTAGGTGATGTCACAGCTCACCTCCTCCTCCTGTACAATGACTGATAACACCTCTATATACAGTAGATAATACAGGATCCACAATAGGTGATGTCACAGCTCACCTCCTCCTCCTCCTGTACAATGACTGATAACACTTCTATATACAGTAGATAACACAGGATCCACCATTCACAAAAGATGATGTCACAACTCACCTCTTCCTAATGTACAATGACTGATAACTCCTCTATATCTCTATATACAGTAGATAACACAGGATCCACCATTCACAGTAGGTGATGTCACAGCTCACCTCCTCATCCTGTGCGATGACTGATAACACCTCTATATACAGTAGATAATACAGGATCCACAATAGGTGATGTCGCAGCTCACCTCCTCCTCCTGTACAATCACTGATAACACTTCTATATACAGTAGATAACACAGGATCCACCATTCACAATAGATGATGTCACAGCTCACCTCCTCCTCCTGTACAATGACTGATAACACCTCTATATACAGTACATAACACAGGATCCACCATTCACAATAGGTGATGTCACAGGTCACCTCCTTCCCCTGTATAATGACTGATAACACCTCTATATACAGTAGATAACAGGATCCACCATTCACAATAGGTGATGTCACAGCTCACCTCCTTCCCCTGTACAATGACTGATAACTCCTCTATATACAATAGATAACACAAGATCTGTAATTTGCAATAAGTGAATTCACAGCTCACCTCCTCCCCCTCCATGAGAGCATGCCTGATCCTATAGAAATCAAAGAGACAGAGGCTGCTTACTATAGATGTCTATGATATAAATGCTGTTAAATATTAGGCAATATGGTCATATAAAAATAATAAAATTAAATTAAATCTGATTCAGAAAATTAGGAAAATTTAGGAAAAAAGTATAATGGAAACGATTACAAAAGAAGAATGAATCACTATGTGGTTTTAATTATTAAAAATACCGAAGGTGAGTAGGTGAGAGACAGATAGGAATGATGCATCTGGAGTTAAAAAAAAAAAACAAAAAAAAAAACCTGATATGCTGAATAGAATCTTGGTAACATTTTTCTTACCTTTTATCTTAAAGATTATTTTTTGCTTTACGAAAGCGGTAACACGTTATAAAAAGGATTCTATTTTAACATTTAATTACTTTGACACTAAATGAAAGCTTTTTGCTTGACGAACCAATTACATGCCTGCTATTAAAAGCACAGCGAACGGTAAAAATTTTGGAAGGATCAAATGATACAGTCAAATGGGTGTCTCAAGATGTTACACATCCTCGTACAAATCATTTACAGCTCTTTAAAAGGGCAAAAATGAGGATCAGACTAATTACAGAAAAGTACAAGCCTTCATATACTAAAAGGGGTTTCCTGCAAATAATAGTTCTCACTCATCTACAAAGAAAAACTTCTTATTTGCATTTATTATGCGATGCTGCTACAGAAGGTGAGATAAATATGTGACAAAGTTATGGTGATGAGTAATGCAAGTGAATTGTGGAGCGATAGCCCAGTGGTACTGTTGGTGATGGAGATGCCTGAGGTGCAGCTCAAAAAAAGCGACTGTTTCACTTTGTCCTTTAAGCATTGAAGCAATAAGTTGCCTTCAGCAAATCGCCGAGCCACGTTCGTGTTTTTAAGGTCAAATAAATGCAGAAGGAGTAGAAAGGCTGAAAAGGGGAAGCTGTGCAGCTCAGCAGAAAAGCCTGTGCCTTAGCTAGCTAGCAAGTGAGGGTGAGTAGCAGTCAAAACAATGGTGCACTACTCCAGAGGTACAGGTTACAGAGAGTTACAGCGTAGCTTGAAAAACAAAACAAAAAACTCCAGTTTTTTTGTAGTCAGTGTAGCTTTGTTTTTAGTGGAGGCCACCCCACTAGCATGAGGGAACCAATATTTGTGAAGGAGAAAGAAAGAAAAGATAGAAAGCACGAAAACAACAAAAAAAAGAAGACTGACCTCACAGTAGAGGGCAGAGAGGACTTTTCCTAAGAGTGAGGAGTAGTGATGAGCGAGTATACTCGTTGCTCGGGTTTTCCTGAGCACGCTCGGACGGTCTCCGAGTATTTGTGACTGCTCAGAGATTTAGTTTTTGTCGATGCAGCTGCATGATTTACAGCTGCTAGCCAGCCTGAGCACATGTGGGGGTTGCCTGGTTGCTAGGGAATCCCCACATGTATTCAAGCTGTCTAGCAGCCGTAAATCATGCAGATGCATTAACAAAAACTAAATCGCCGAGCAGTCACGAATACTCGGAGACCACCCGAGCAACGAGTATACTCGCTAATCACTAGTGAGGAGTACATGCATAAAAAAAACGCAAGGAACAGTCCACAAGGGATGAAAGCGTCTCTGAATTCTGATGCCCGTCCGAAAAACAGGACCTGAATTTGAAGGACTGATGCATAGTAGCAGTGTGAATAGTCCACAAAAGTGTGCATTTTGCGAGACAAGGTGCAACCTGCAACCACTAAGCATGTTGCCTCATGTAAGAGCATGTAACGATCAAGCTCATTGCCTCCCCATGATTAAAACAGTTTAAATTGCAATCTACCACTGCCACCAAGGGCCATTAAATCTTGTAATCTTGTAATATACTTAAAGGGGCAGTCTACCATCCAACCACTCCATACAAACCCAGCCTCATATACTCTATTAGGGTATTCTGAGCCAATAGAGGAGGTTCCCCTGTTCAGAGGGCGAGTATACCGGGCATAGGCCTTATTTAGACAGCCCTTTTTTTATAACAACTTGCAATGCTTCATTCATGTATTTAAGGTTTTAATGACTTCCATCATGGCGTAGAAATCGACCTATTATATTTCATGTTGTTCTTGTTGTTTGGTTCTTTTTTTGCTTCATTCTCATTGTAAATTACCCTCCAGTCAACTCTCTTGAAAAGTCACCAGGTACAATTAATTACGTGGGAATCATACATGACAGCTTCTTATTTATTTGTAAAGGGTTAATGGATTCTATACAAAAGCTATTTACCCGAAACATCCATTGTGTTGCCATGACAACCCACCAGAAAAATGCAGATTCCACTGCAAATATGAGGCAGGAGAACACGATGCATAAATGCGACTTAAATGTAAAAAGAAAATAAAACAATAACTCAGTGTTTGCAACAGGGGAGTAATAAAAACATTAAAAAATAGAAACTAGAAAAAGTAGTCAATATATCTAGTCCATTTTCACAAATGTATTGAAGAGGTTGTCCAGCCTTAAGGAAGCACACCCATCAAAGTTTTTATCCTCTTAATATATTGCAGTCATCGTATTATACAGCACTGTGTACTTACAATTGTGCACTTTGCCTTTCTACCCAGCTAATTATTCTCTTTTCTCTGCTCTATATAGAAACAGGAAGTCTCTTTTCCCAGCAGAAATCAATCCTCTCTAATTCCTGACCCAGCTGCTTCTTGCCTCCTCCTGCCAGAGACTTTTGCAGTGACTCATGACTCATGCAGTATTTATCATGTCATAGTCCTAATGGAAAAGAGAATATTTTACTGGGTAGAAAGGCAAAATGAGTAATTGTAAGTACACAGTGCTGTATAATATGAGGAGTGCAATATATTAAGAGGATAAAAACTCATGGGAGGAGGAGGAGTGCTTCTTTACTAAAAACTTCACCTTGGGTATTGATTGGTGGCTTTACAAGCAATAACATACTGAGGTATATTCACCTTCTGTAACCCCCACCAATCCAGTGCAACCTGCTGTACCTCCCACAGATCCAGTACAGCCTGCTGTAACATTCACCAATGCAGTACAGCCTGCTGTAACTCCCATCAATCCAGTCCAACCTGCTGTAACCCCATTGATCCAGGGCAGCCTGACGTAACCACCATTGATCCAGTGCAGCCTGCTGTTACACTCACCGATCCAGTGTAGCCTGATGTAACCCTCACAGACCCAGTGCAGCCGGCTGTAACCACCATCGACCCAGTGCAGCCTGCTGTAACCCTAATAGATCCAGTGCAGCCCGCTGTAACCACCATTGATCCAGTGCAGCCTACTGTAACTCCCACTGATTCATTGCAGCCTGCTGTAACTCCCACCAATCCAGTGCAGCCTGCTGTAAACCCCATCGATCCAGTGCAGCCTGCTGTAAACCCCATCGATCCAGTGCAGCCTGCAGTAACCCCCACCGATCCAGTGCAGCATACTGTAACACCCATCGATCCAGTGCAGCCTGCTGTAACCCCCATCGATCCAATGCAGCCTGCTGTAACTCCCACTAATTCAGTGCAGCCTGTAGAAACACCCACCGATCCAGTGCAGCCTGCAGTAACCCACCCAATCCAGTGCAGCCGGCTGTAACCCCATTGATCCAGGGCAGCCTGTTGTAACCTTCACCGATCCAGTGCAACCTTCCGTAACCACCATCGATCCAGTGCAGCCTGCTGTTACACTCACCGATCCAGTGTAGCCTGATGTCACCCACACCAATCCAGTGCAGCCTGCTGTAACCCCCACAGACCCAGTGCAGCCTGCTTTAACCCCCATCGATCCAGTGCAGCCTGCTGTAACCCCCATCGATCTAGGGCAGCCTGCTGTAACCCCCATCGATCTAGGGCAGCCTGCTGTAACTCCCACTGACCCCAGTGCAGCCTGCTGTAACCCTCATCGATCCAGTGCAATATTATAGTTTTTAGTAAGGACGAAAATTCCATTTAAGATCTCTTGCACCCAACGCCCTGACTTATGCTCTTTTGTTGTCTAAGTAATGGGTAACTGATGCAACCAGTGGTGACCAGTATGAGTTGCCCGCCAGGGCAGTGGGGATACTCGGTACCGGGTCTGGTTGCAATTAAAGCGGTGGTCACGGTGGCTGCGAGCTGGTCCATGGCCCTGGGCGCCCAAGTAAAAGGGGAGGTCTTTAAAGGGATTGGTAAAGTAATGAAAGTTCGTGACGCCACCTGTGGTTCTCGGTCAGAGGTGACCGACGCTGGTTAAAGGGGTCCTCTGGGGGTGATGGTATGGCAGCAAGATGGTATCGCTTCCCACAGGTGAAGCTGGGTCCCCAGGACTCCCGATGTGCTGGGCAGGGATGGTGTGGCTGATGCCGGCAAATAAATGGAGTCCACAGGGTTGTAACATCTTTACCTGGTTTACTGGTGGTAGCAGGTCACAGTCCAGGGTACCAGCAATAGGTGGTGATGTGGTCCAGCCGGCCTGGAGGCAATGGTGGGTCCCTCTCCCAGGTGAGGTCCGTAAGCCTTCCTGCTCGAGCTCATATGCGAGGTCCTTGCTGCCTGTGGCTCCCTGACAAAGTCCTCTCTCTCCTCTCCAGGGACAGATACCCGTATGGTGGGCAGTGTGAGCCTTTTTATAGGGTCTCTATTATGACCCGGGCTCTTCGTGTACTGCTGCACCTTCAGGTGTGGATGCGAACAAATTACATAAAGTCCTTCGTCCTAAGGTTCTGCTGTGCGACCTAGAGTTCAACACAACCTTGTGCTCCCGATGCCCGATTCCTGCGCTACTGCTCAGAGGGTGCCAACCTTGTGCTCCCGATGCCCGATTCCTGCGCTACTGCTCAGAGGGTGCCCGATCACAGTTCCCCTCTAAGCTCCTTCCTTCTCCTGTGCTCCTTTCCTCAGATGCTCACATACATTGCAACCCTTCAGATTATCCGTTCCTGGAGCTGCAGCACACTCCTGGCTGCACGGCTCCACTCTCTGCTCTTCCTCATCACTCTTCCACTGTCTCTGAACAACTCTCTGCCTTGGTCTCCCTGGACCAACTAACTCCTCCTCCAGACCAGAATATATCTATCTGAGGGAAGCTCCCCTGAATCCAGGTTCAGAGCTCCCCCTTCTGGCCTGGATTCAGAATGTGTTGGATGTAGGTGCTTACCTGATAAAGGAAATCCCCCTTGCCTCCAAGCATGATATCACCCTCCCCGAAAGGAAGGCAACATCACTGTAACAACCGGTTACCTGGGGTGTTGCAAGTACAATTTGGAACATTTTCTACAATCTTATGGTAGTTTCATTTTATTTATTTACAGAAAATCTACCCATTAGAGATGGGAGGAACTCGACGCACAGGACCCGGGTCAGTAGTCGGTGTCTGCCGTATCAGAGCCCTGTGAAACCTCTCCTACCTGAGGGATACCACAGCGCCTCTTCTGATTAGCAGACTCAACACACAACATAGTCTGTGGGTGCCAGATGGAAGCCCCGCTATCGGCTTCCTATCTGCTTTGGGCTGACAAATCAATAAATGCGCTGGTAGGTAGGAAGCAGAGAGCAGGGCTTCCATCTGGCAGCCATATACTGCCGACGCGGCCACTAAACCAAGATCCTGCTGATCGATTGCCGCCCCACATATCATCGACTTTGTCTGATATTACACGGAGAGACAGAAGGAGCTGCGCAAACCCACATCCACAGAAGATCTGAGGTTTGTTCTCCAAAGTGTTTGGAACAACTTTCCTGCAGAGTTTCCTCAAAAAGTTCTACTTTTTGATAACTTTTTAAACTTTCTGGAAAAGTTAGCCAACAGTTGCAATCAGCCAAGAAATTAATTGATCTCTTCCATAGACAAGTGACTATGAACGGTCAGTAACTGCAATCTAGAGTGCCTCCTAAGACAAATCCTGAATGTATTGCTAAATGCACTGTCAATTGAATAATGAGAACTACATATTAGTTCTTCTTTCAAAACGCTTCTCTGTTATGAGTGAAACCCTCAATCTCCCATCTTTTTAATTGCTTGAGGCAACGGCTGCCATCTCAGCAGCTTGAAGGCCTCAACGTGGTTCAGCACTAAAAAACAAAAAGCGCTTATCCCGTATTTCTGACAATCTTCCCTTTCAACTGTCAGGAGACTCTGCCTTGTAGAACATTAATATGTATGAAATAAGATCACATTTCCGTGAACTGCTCGCTAGAGAAAGACAAGCATTATCAATGCTAAATAGGTCAATGACGTAGAAAGGGAAAGGTGTAATCTGGCAAAAGGAAAGCGCACGGCGCCTCTAGAGAATCTGTAGACTTTTGTTTGATCTAGACGGGTTTTCAAAACCAACCAGCATGAAAGACTATCAAAGTCCATATATGACGTAAACTGAAAAGTATTAATATTTGAAGCTGGATCAAAGATGTGCAGCTTTTGGACTTTATCCCCTTCGCCCCCCCCCAACCTTCCAAAAAAGAAGAAAAATTAGTCCAAATATTAGTGGCAACAAACCAGCTTACCGTCACGTCAACGACTTCTAGCTCAGAAAAGGATCTGAGGTCAGGGATTCCTTTTGGCTATTTTTCCATGAAATATAAAAATCCAACTTAATCCATTAGAAATCAGGAATTTCGGATGTTAATTGCACCTGTTACAGCTTCTCTATATGTTCTAGCAAATGTCTTCCTGCAAGTCGGGATCATTCCTCATGTTAAGAAAAAAAACTCACTGACGTGTATATCTAATTATGACATGCCATGTAAAATAATACGTCTTGCATGTAAAAGTTCTGTATATATAAAGTATACACGTACAAAGTACAAAGGTCATACGTTCTAGGTTAGAAGATGTATGTAAATATTATTTATGATGAACAGTAGCCGGATAAATGATCATAAAAACATAATCCCTGAACCTTTTAATGGCTTCTCAGACACTTGAAAAATCTCTTAAAAGGTGTTGGTTGCACTCTATAGTTGCGGCCACATCACCCACTTTATTTTGTGTGCTCCTCGTCGGCCCTACAAGAGACATCCATTGGCAGAAAGAACGGTCTCTGTTTGGACTCACGTCAAATTAGATGGTCGCTTGGTCGCAGCAAAAATTGGCAAATTTGACTAACTTTCACCTAGAGGAAACAAAGGATTTAATCTGGCACGCCCATTTTTTTGTTCTATTGCGGCCGTCTTCACCAGCTGGATCGGCACCCTCTGTAGTGATTTCCACATCCCCAGCAGCAATCTTCAACGGTCACGTCTGCAACTCCCAGTCCTCCTTCTAACGTTCATCTAGTGATTATAGGGATCGTTAGTATAAGCTTACTACTGGTTTCTGTTACTATTAGTACTCCGATTGTGTCCCCCTATGTGAATTATGCTCACGAGCCAGATTAGGTCAACCAGGATTTGTTCCATAGAAGTCATCAATTTTACTCTTGCTGTAAACCATTCTGCTTGGTGCATGACAATGTTATACTTAGTTTAAAAAAAATCTAATAAAAACTAAAAAGTAGAATATCTAATAACTCCAATTTGAAGTGGCTGTCCCATGCGGACAACTTCTCTAAATAAGATCAACAGTGATCAACTATGTAAACTGTGGATGGCTATCTATCTCTCCAACAGCAGCCAGTACTGGAGAAATTTGATATTACAAGGTACCAATTAAGTGGGTTAA
Organism: Ranitomeya variabilis; assembly: GCF_051348905.1. Lineage (NCBI taxonomy): Eukaryota > Metazoa > Chordata > Amphibia > Anura > Dendrobatidae > Ranitomeya > Ranitomeya variabilis. The sequence continues at coordinate 195,805,323 of NC_135239.1, forward strand.
AGTGAATCTATCAATTATCAACCCTCAGTAACCGCCTATAAAGGGCATGTAGGTCAGAAGAAGTTTAATAAAAATAAATACGTCGATATCTGTGAACCAATGTCTTATTCTTATTCCACTTTTTTTTATAAATATGTAAATGAGCCATTAGGATCTATGGGCCCGACATAGATCTACCAGGGAAACTGCCTCCAGAGATTATTTTAAAGGAAAAGAAGTGTTACCAGTGTGAGGCATGTAATGACTGACAGTCTGCTCTCCTGATTTCACTCTGGTAACTCCCCCTTTCATATAAAATAACCTATGGAGGCAGAGTCTCAGGGAGATCTATGTCCGGCCCATAGATTCTAACAGCTCATTTACGTATTGGATTTCTCTGGAATAACACATCGGATCGCAGATATCAAAGTATCAGTCTATTCAGCTTTCTATGACCTGCATGCACTGACGCCGCTACCATGAGGCGACTTGAGCTCTTTGGCTCAGGCGGCAGAAGAGAGGGGGCGGCAGATTCTGTAACTGGATTTGCGCTGCTAGTTTTTTTTGTTTTTTTTTTAAACTCCGGTGTCAAGTGCCCGCCCCCCCTCCTCCCTCCTGCCCCCCTCCCTGAAGGCGTAATACTCACCTTCCTCCAGCGGTGGCTGCAACTGTGTCTCAGCGCCGGCAGTGCATCCTGTCTTCAGCGGTCACATGGTACCGTCATTAAGGTCATGAATATGCGCATATTCATCACCTTAATGAGCGCTACCATGTGACCGCTGAAGACAGGAAGGAAGACGCTGCAGAGATGCCGGGAAGTTCTGCGCCGCCCGGTTAGAGGTGAGTATGACAGGGAAAAAGTATGGGGGAGCCACGCACGCAAGGGAGAAGGATGGGGGAGCCACGCACGCAGGGGAGAAGGATGGGGGAACCACGCACGCAGGGGAGAAGGATGGGGGAGCCACGCACGCAGGGGAGAAGGATGGGGGACCCACGCACGCAGGGGAGAAGGATGGGGGAGCCACGCAGGCAGGGTGGGAGGATGGAGTATAAATATGGAGTATAAATACTAGGCCCTATAGGGGGGACACAGTGTGTATAGAAAGGAGAGGTCAGTGTAAAGAGCATGTACCATAAGAGGGACAGTGTGGGGGTCATATTTTGTGCAGACAATATAGTGAGGGGCAATTTTTCATTCAGGAGCATTATAATGACACTTGTATCTTTAAGAGCATCATGTGGAGACTTTCTGCAAAAGAGCGGAGAAGATGGAAGTCTGCAGAGATGGCTGTGGATGAGAAAACGCATCATGGGGTCTGGATAAGATGAAGAAAAGGAGAACGGCTCCAGAGACGACGTCATCTATCAGGTACCTGGATGTAAATGTTATTTGTGATACTGACTAACTCATGTTTTTATTTACGTTAGGAGCATTAAAGGGGATGTCCAGGATTGTAATGAGTCTGCAGTCATTCTTTGTGACTGCAGACTTCTGACTTCTCACAGTGCGCCCTGCAAGCTGTCAGGATTCTCTCGTGCCGGCGATTTACATAGATGCGGTCACGTGCTGACTAGACATGCGTGGCCCCACTCTATGAAAATGAACTGAGTGAGGCCGGGCACGTCTAGTCGGAATGTGGCCAGAAGTATACAAATCACATGCTTGTGCTGACATGACCGTCCACCGGCAAGGGAGAATCCTAAATGTGTGCAGTGCATTAGTTGTGAGAATTCAGAAGCTGCGATGTCAGGATTCAGCTCTGCAGGTTCCAGTAGTCGTCACAAGGACACGTCACTCGTATGCGATTTTCATACTCATGGTCCTGTGACAACGAGCTTCTCTTCTGCTTCTCTCAGTTTTTCACTGAACATTGAGAGCACTAGGGAGAGCGGCTCGTCGGTACATGACTGAGTGTGCAAATCGCATATGTCCTGGGGGGGCACCAAACTGAATTCTTGCCCCTGGTGCCAGAAACCCTAGATACACGGTGGAGGGATGTGTGTGCACAGGCAGTGAGGCAGGGACTGTGTGTGTGTGTGTGTGCGTGGGGGGGGGGGGCGCCATTTTTCCTTTCGCCTCAGGCAGCAGAGAGGCTAGGTTCACCCCTGCCTGCATGCCAATATAGACGGATGATCCTACCGACAGATTGCCTTCAAGTCCTCCACTCTATCCAGGTGCTCCCCACTTTGGCTGTTATTAGCATACATAGACATGTCATATTTGCTAAAATTTCCATCCAAATACACATCTGCCTAGAAATACTAAAGAAGACCGTTTACTAGATATGGTTCGTGTCGTCCTAAAATGGGCACCTCTAAGAAAAGCCACGAGTGAATGAGAAGAGGCTATGCATTTCTATGGAGCCCAGATGACTCCAACTTTACCTATGTTCTGAGCCAAGACACAAGAGAAGAAAAGGAGCAAGACTGGACCACAAGAAAGAACGGCATCACTTGCAAATATAGAACGATCAAGAACAGCAAATTTTTACAATTTTTGGGCAAAGATATGCAAAAATAAATAAATTAAATGATGCATGTTTATGTATAAAATGCACAAGTACAAAAGGGAATGTGGGGAGAAAAACTGATAAATTCCTATATGCCAGCTGGAGAAGAGTTCGGACAGATTTTCAGAGGAAAACAGGATGCTTTATGCCATACTTCAATTAATCCACATAGAAAGAGAGCGCATGCACATCAGATGCGGCTTGTACTCCCACTAAGCTTGTTTTTGCAGCAGCGGTGACTCATAAGTGACTTGTGGTGCGGTGTGTCGCTGTTCAATAGTGGAAAAACACATTTTATATTCTCATGCCGTCTGCTTGTTCTGTAGCATCAAGTGTTTAGATGGAAGAATGTTTATTTACGACTTAAAGGGGATCCACACAACTAGCCATTCCAACGCCCTTTTAGGACTTGATTGGTTGGAGGATTGTTGCGACACCCATTGTAACAACGTCTGACATGGGGGTATTAAAATATATTAATTTCAATGTATTGTTCATTTTTATTAAAAAGCAAAAGATAGTAATGAGACGTTCTCCTGCACCCATATACTGAGCAGCAGGATACAGACACCATATACAGCAGTCTGTAATCTGGGAAATATGCCGTCAAACTGCAAGAAGTATGACCTTCCCGACACAGCCTAGTTCTATTTCTTAATATCAAGGGAGTAATTAGGGTAGTAACCTGCTACAAATAGTGTATCTGGATAACTAATAGTAGATAATAGTTTGTATGGGCAACATGTAATGCTTCAGTTCTCCTGTGGTGGCGCTGCAGAAAATGGAATACATTTGCTGAAGGAGTCCTAGCGATAGGATAACCTTTGATCAGCTTAGTCTTGTTGTCCCTTATAACAAAGAGGGTTATAAAAAAAGGAACAATTCCATTAATAGATAAGTTGAAGTACCTCCAAGTAAAGCTTCAGTTATTACGGTTCCTTTAAAGAGTACGAGTCCCTTTAAAAAAAAAAAAAAAGTACTTTCTTTTACCCGGTGTAAATGCCACTGTTGCCCTCAATCCGACGATGTTTTTCTTTTGTTTCAGCGCCTCCCCGTTCCTCAGATACGCCCTCTTTTCCCTGTATAGAGTGAACTGGGTGTGGTTCTCAACTCTTTGTAGGCATTTTTGAGGACCTCACCCAGTTCGATAAAAAGACTAGATTTATATACCAAGAAAAGGGGCCATTTCTCAGGAAAAGAGAGGCACAGGAACAAAAGAAAAACAACGCCGGATTCAGGAAAACAGCAGCATTTACACCAGATGTTTTTCTTTTGTTCCAGCGCCTCTCCGTTCCTGAAATACGCCCTATTTTCCCTGTATAGATATTCCAGTGTTAACAAAGCAGGTGTGGTTCTCAACTCTTTGTAGGCATTTTTGAGGACCTCACCCAGTTCGATAAAAAGACTAGATTTGTATACCAAGAAAAGGGACCATATCTCAGGAACAGAGAGGCGCAGGAACAAAAGAAAAGCAACGTCGGATTCAGGAAAACAGCAGCATTTACACCAGGTAAAAATAATTACAAATTTATAGCAAAAGATAGGTAATCTTTAAAAGGAACTATTAGTTGATTAGCATTAGCTTTAACAATTTACTTGTGGCACTGGGACTTCAAACTTAAAAAGGAGGTTGTCCATACCAAGCAATAACTTTATTGGAAATTGATTAGTCTGGAACTGTATTACTTAAACAACCCCTGTATAGAAACAGGTAGCAGACCCGTTGAAGCAAAGATAATATATATATATATATATATATATATATATACCATATATATTTGCACGCCTGACCTATCTTTATATCTGCCAAATTCTTTTTTCAGCCCAGAACAATGCTCCAAATATGTGATTTATTTTTGCAATTCACAACAGTTGTTTTGTGCTGGTAATGATACCATCCGTATGATCTTGTGTGGGTTCCCTAGCTCAAAGCAAGCCTTTACCTACGTCATAGCTGCAAATAAAGCAGGTGTCAGCTGTACAGAGTGAACTAGCGACACCCACAGCGCATCGCTGCCAGGGTATTGCAGAGCCAGAACGTCGTTTGCAAAACGTGCGTCTCCCGTCAATTACATATAGCCGAAATCATCAACAAAATCAACTAAGAAGAAAGAAAATCCAGCCTTAATTTCTGTTATTTTTTGTCAAAAACAACAAGATTTATTTTATTTTTTTTTCTATTCTGTTTCCACTGAAAATCGCTTCCCTGTAATTTTAGTTGCTAGTTTCTATGGATACAAAGTGTCTTTTCTATCTTATGCGGAGTAAAAATAGTTGTAGCACAGCTGTTCCTGCTTCTCATAAGCTTCAAACTCTTATTTTATTTTATGGGGTTTCTGTGAAATATAATTTTTGGGATATTTGCACAAGGGCCAAATAAAAATTCAATAAAGCCAGCGCACACTCCAGAATTTACCTGCACCTGCTGCGTACAATATTGCAAACATTTTAATAAACAATAATATTTAGATTTTCACTTAAAAGGGATTGTCCTCTTTGCATAATGTTTTTATATTTTTAAAGGGTCACCTGACTACAATCTAAATCTTCATTGGACCTTCATTAATCAGTGGTAATATGTGTGGGAATTTAGCAATAACCGTTCACTTTTCCTATAGCGCCTCTGCAGGGGAAATTAGGAATTACACAGTTGCCACTGATATAAATGGGGTTTCTGTGTAGTGCACAGACATGCTGGGTCCTCCAGAGCTAGAGATGCTCTTTGTAGATGCTCCTCTCATCTGTGGCTAAAAGAATAGAATTTTGTATGGGAGATACCACAGTATCTTGTTCTTCTTACATGCTAGCCCGGCTAGGAGATTGTGCATATGTTCTGCAATTGTCACAACTCTGTTGTCGGAATACAAGGTTCCAGGGGCTCCTTCCCTGTCCCCAATGCTAGGAGCGCCCTAGCTATCCCTGCTCCCCGGATTACTTCTGATGGTGAAGACGCCGGGGCCACATACCTTTCTGACCTCCTGAATCAGCCCTATATCTATCCCCCTCCTCCAACCAGCGAAGTGGGGAGTAATAGTGTATGTATATACTCAAAACAGACTAAAAAAAGAGGATGTAAGGGATAAATGAAAATGCCAAACATACAAATATACACTCAGACAACATCGGGGAGAAAAGGGAAGTAAACAAAATAGAGGATGAGGATTAGCAAAGTAGAGACACAAAGCAACAATTGCAGATTGACACTCCAAATGCCTCTTCCAACATACAAATATACACTCACAAACAACAGAGCGGAACACTGGGGAGCAAACAAAGGTAAACAGAATAGGAGAGGATGAGGAATTGTACACGGCATTAACACCAAGCAACAATTGCAGATCAACACTCCAAATGCCTCTACCAACAACCGACTCCTCAACTATAAACCAGGCAGTACAAGACTAGCACTGGCAATCCAGATTGCCAGAGGCGAGTATATATAGGAGAGTGGCCAATACTGAACAGCTGAGATCATCCAAGCAGGAAAGCTTCAGAGACTCTAAGCTGACCAGTTTATCTCCTGCACTGCTAACAGAAACCTGAACCGTTTAATCAGAAGAAGTGCTTCTAATCAGTGTAGGAGTACTGTTGTGAACTGTATTTTTTGGCTCCCTCTTGTGATCACTAGCGGTATGACACTTTGATTGTCTTTCTCCAGGTTGGTACCCACCTGGTTCGTTAGGCCTTGGGTGTTCCTATTTAGACTTCCTGGAATCTCAGTCTAGTGCCTGGAATCGATGTAATCAGTCTATGTCTGTTTTCTCCTGACTCCTGGTCCTCTGATTTTTGCAAGATAAGCTAAGTCCGCTTTCTTATTTTGGTTTATTGCATTTGTTCTTATTTTGTTCCAGCTTGTACAAAATGTGATTCCTGTTTTTGCTGGAAGCTCTAAGGGGGCTGATATTCTCCCCCCACACCGTTAGTCGGTGCGGGGGTTCTTGGATATTCAGCGTGGATATTTTTGTAGGGTTTTTGCTGACCGCATAAGTCCGCTTCCTATTTTCTGCTATTAATTAGTGGGCCTCTCTTTGCTAAATCTAGTTCATACTTACGTTTGTCTTTTCTTCTTACCTCACCGTTATTATTTGTTGGGGGCTTATATATTAACTTTGGGGTCCTTTCTCTTGAGGCAAGTGAGGTCTTATTTTCTCTGAAAGGGTTAGTTAGTTCTCCGGCTGGTGCGAGACGTCTAGAACCAACGTAGGTACGTTCCCCGGCTGCTTCTAGTTGTTGTGCTAGGATCAGGTATGCGGTCAGCCAAATTACCACCTCCCTATGAGCTGGTTTTTGTGGTTGCGGACTTAGCTACAACTCCTGAGATCCTCTACCACTAGGATCATAACAGTATTCCAGGCCGTGGATAGGTTGCAGCGGATTTGGAATCATGTGGTGGACAACTTGAAGTTGTCACAGGAGAAGGCTCAGCGTTTTGCCAACCGCCGCCGTGGTGTGGGTCCCCGACTTTGTGTTGGGGATTTGGTTTGGTTGTCTTCTCGGTATGTCCCTCTGAAGGTTTCCTCTCCTAAGTTTAAGCCTCGCTTTATTGGTCCTTATAAAATTTTGGAAGTCCTTAATCCGGTGTCTTTTCGTTTGGATCTTCCGGTGTCGTTTGCCATTCACAATGTGTTCCATAGGTCTTTGTTGCGGCGGTACGTTGTGCCTGTGGTTCCTGCTGTTGACCCTCCTGCTCCGGTCTTGGTTGAGGGCGAGTTGGAGTATGTGGTGGAGAAGATCTTGGATTCTCGTCTCTCTAGACGGAGGCTTCAGTATCTGGTCAAATGGAAGGGCTATGGTCAGGAGGATAATTCCTGGGTGGTCGCCTCTGATGTTCATGCGGCCGATTTGGTTCGTGCCTTTCACGCTGCTCATCCTGATCGCCCTGGTGGTCGTGGTGAGGGTTCGGTGACCCCTCCTTAAAGGGGGGGTACTGTTGTGAACTGTATTTTTTGGCTCCCTCTTGTGATCACTAGCGGTATGACACTTTGATTGTCTTTCTCCAGGTTGGTACCCACCTGGTTCGTTAGGCCTTGGGTGTTCCTATTTAGACTTCCTGGAATCTCAGTCTAGTGCCTGGAATCGATGTAATCAGTCTATGTCTGTTTTCTCCTGACTCCTGGTCCTCTGATTTTTGCAAGATAAGCTAAGTCCGCTTTCTTATTTTGGTTTATTGCATTTGTTCTTATTTTGTTCCAGCTTGTACAAAATGTGATTCCTGTTTTTGCTGGAAGCTCTAAGGGGGCTGATATTCTCCCCCCACACCGTTAGTCGGTGCGGGGGTTCTTGGATATTCAGCGTGGATATTTTTGTATGGTTTTTGCTGACCGCATAAGTCCGCTTCCTATTTTCTGCTATTAATTAGTGGGCCTCTCTTTGCTAAATCTAGTTCATACTTACGTTTGTCTTTTCTTCTTACCTCACCGTTATTATTTGTTGGGGGCTTATATATTAACTTTGGGGTCCTTTCTCTTGAGGCAAGTGAGGTCTTATTTTCTCTGAAAGGGTTAGTTAGTTCTCCGGCTGGTGCGAGACGTCTAGAACCAACGTAGGTACATTCCCCGGCTGCTTCTAGTTGTTGTGCTAGGATCAGGTATGCGGTCAGCCAAGTTACCACCTCCCTATGAGCTGGTTTTTGTGGTTGCGGATTTAGCTACAACTCCTGAGATCCTCTACCACTAGGATCATAACAGAGTACGTGAAATCAGACACTGAGGTCTCCTGACCCCTCTCTGTGGAGGTAAAAATATGACATCAATGTTCTATTGTATAGACCGAAAATAATTTCTTTTTCTTGTGACTTTGGAAAACAAGGGTTATGGCAAATGGTGGAGGTCCGACAGTCAGATATTCTACTAGATCAGTGGGGGTCTCACCACCAGAATGGGGCGCTTTTATCCTAATTAGAATGGACCTTTCCATTCATTCTCTGACATCTTCCCAATGCTAAGGGTGCCCTAGCTATCCCGGCTCCCCTGATTACTTCTGATGGTGAAGACGTTGGGGCCACGTATCTTGCTGACTTCCTGAATCAGCCCTATATCTGCCCCCCTCATCCACTGAGGCATGTGGGGAGTAATAGTATATGTATATACACAAACCAGACTAACAAAAGAGGATGTAAAGCGATAAATTAAAATGCCAAACATATAAATATACACTCAGACAACATCTGGGAGAAAAGGGAAGTAAACAAAATAGAGGATGAGGATTAGCAAAGTAGAAACACAAAGCAACAATTGCAGATCAACACTCCATATGCCTCTTCTAACGATCGACTCCTCAACTCCACACCAGGCAATACAAGAGTAACACTGGCAATCCGGTTACGTGTGGAGGAGAGAGGAGAGAGAGGAGAGAGGAGTGGCCAATACAGGAGAGAGGAGTGGCCAATACTGAACAGCTGAGATCATCCAAGCAGGAAGGTTTCAGAGACAAAGCTGTACAGGTGAACCCCTGCACTGCTAACAGAAACCTGCACTGTTAAATATGAAGAAGTGCTTCTAATCAGTGCAGGCATACGTGAAGTCAGGCGCTGAGGTCTTCTAGCCCCTCTCTGTCACGGTAAACTTGTAACAGAAATGTTCAATTGTACAGACCGAAATAGTTGAAAGGAACTTTGTTTCTTGCAACTTGGAAAAACGGGGTAAATGGCAAATGGTGGAGATCCAACAGTCAAATTCCCTTCTACTGTAGATCAGTGGAGGTCTCACCACTGATCACCAGAATGGGGCACTTTTATCCTCATTAGAATGGAGCAGCAATGTTCATGCACGACTGCCTTTCTGAATGGAAAAGGCATGTTTTCTTACATTTCTGAGAAAGGCCAAGGGCAGCGCTTTGACAGTCCCTTAGAAAATAAATGTAGTAGGACCTGCCTGTGTGCATTGCCGCTCAAAAGTGCACCATTTTGACGATCGGTGGAGCTCCTTGTGGTTGGACCCCTTCGAACAAGAAGAAATTATCACCTGTTCTGTGATGCCATTTACGAGACTACCCTTTGAAGGCATTCATTAATTTTGTACCCCCAAAAAAATAGATACCAACTACTTTTATGTACTGAACTTACGCGATAAGTGAGGACATCATTTCTTTTTTGCAAGCAAAGAAGGAAGCTTTCCACTGCAGAAATTTGCCTCCCAACAAGGGGCAGAGCTCAAACTTTTCTTTCCCAAAGCTACTTTATACACCAAGACAAAAGTGAAGGCACATAACGGAGGTCCTGCACACATTTTCGTGTAGATTGGATCCGAGAGGACTGGATATTTGTAAATATGCACAGGAGGATTCCTTATTATAGCCTGTGGTCCTAGTCTCCGAGAGACTGTGATGGAATATGCCACCATTGACTCTATGGTGCTCTCTTCCCCTCTAGTTTTCATGATCGTTAAGCAAATTGGTGGCACCTTCAACAGTCAAACATTAATGGAATATATTTATTTATATTCATTCTTTTTTAAGAAGTGAACAAGATCAGAAATTCAGATTCTCGTTAGGACACAACGCTCCTATTTGCAATCGATGATCTCTGGCATTTCACCGCAAAACCTCGGTCTACAATAGAGCTCTGCTCATTACCGCGAAGATCTCAGCCCATAATTAATATAACAACGATGCAATCATCCAAATGTGTGTCCTCCAAAGCCGACATGAAGGCACAACAGCAGAAACATGACGGCATGAATTCCTGCTCTCAGGTTATATATTAAAGTGGAGCACCGGCAAATACCGGTGACGTTCCCATTATCTCCTTGTACCTGTACGACTCGTGCATTTTAAAGTTTATAGGTCACTTAAAATAATAAATAACCCGATCAGTTATGTGTCTGGCTAAGATGCAACTTCCAATGGTTTTAGTTCGCAGCAGACTAAATGATAAAGTGATTGAATGGCGCAACATTCATGTTGATCCTAAAAGATTATGAAGAATGCGCAGCTGAAGTCCATCTGTCATCTCTGCGTATGACGGATATGTATAATTAAAGGATAAGCAACAACAGGAGCACTTGTAATTAATTACCCTTTTAATTCATCAAAGCTCTGAGATGCAGAGTCATCAGATGCTTTCCATTTTTCTATGAATAAAACTTAAAAAAAAAATGTTCATTTTTATTTTTTTTGTTAAGAATCTAACTATAAGCCCGTCACATACATCCTCAGTGATCAACTGGAAAAGCTATCAAAACCTGGACGCAAGCGTTCAATTTTCCTACAGCACTTCCGCAGGAGAAATGAAGTATTACACAATTCTTATTCAACTCAATAGGTTGGTCATATACTGTACTGGTCTGCTGAGTTCTCCAGAGCAAGAGCGGTAATTGTAACTGCTCTACATCCTAGTTGGTTCAGGGCCAAAATAGGAAACCTCAAATTTGATATATAAAGAATTGTCAGAATAGGGTAATTGAAAAATGTTTTTTTCTAATAACGTTATCACTCCCAAAGGAGCTTTTGGATTCGAACCCTTGCTTCTGTGGTCTGCGTCTCGTTCCGCTGAGCCATAACAGATATACCTTTTGTTTGGATGCTTTAGTTCTGTTATCTTAGTTTCTGTTGGTTTTGGGTAACAGATGTTTTTTTATTTACTCTGTTTTTCTGTCCTATCACCTTTCGGGTGCAGCTTTAACCTTCCCCTATTGGTGTTTACCGTTGGTGATAGACTTTGTTGGACATTCAGGGTAATTGGGGCGCCATTACGTTATCTTACAGTCCAACCTCCGGGGTCAGGAAGGGACAGACCAGGGCTCAGAGAAGTTTTTTTTACTCCTAGTCTGAACAGAGACCTGTCAGGTTCAGGTATTTGTCTCCCTGGCTTGTATGTTACTGGTGTGAATAAGCTTCGGCAGTCATAACAGGAATGTGTTATCAGAAATTGACCTATTGTTTAAATCAGGTTTTCATGTTAAATGTATATATATTTTTACAATGCTTTTCCCATATTACACCACAATTTATATTAAAGATAAAAATTTGAAATCTTGACATTTTCACACTGGCGGCCGGGGCCATTTTAGACTCAATGACCAGACTCTGACCCTATCTTTTTTTATCGAAGCATCTAATAAGAGTGTGCAAAGGTCATTGTGAAGGGGAAGCTGTGACATTGTCAGTTGTGATTTGTTGATCCTTTCTTAGCTGCATTTAGAACTGTTACCTATCATTTTAACCCTGCCTCTGCTGATGATGAGTTCCTGAAAATAATTCCTGAAAGTAGGAGTCTAAAAAAACCCAAGTAAACCCAAGTGGACGGTGATAAAATTGAAAAATCACAAATAGTTCTTTTAAAGGGAATCTGTCACCAGGTTTTTGCTACCTCATCTAAGAGCAGCATGAGGTAAAGACAAAAAAAACCGATACCAGTGATGTATCACTTATTTTACTGGGTGCAGCAGCTATGATATAATCAAGAGTTTTCAGATGCAGAATGTAGCTCAGGTCAGAAAGCTTACCCCGCGCACACCGATGATTAACAGCTTTTTGTGTACATTTTATATGGACAGTAAGCTGACAATCAAGGGTGGGTGCAGAGTTGGACCAGGATGCGCGTGAGCTGTAGTCCTGGTGTGTTAATCTCCTGCTGATAACACACTCATACATTTCACATATGTGACTCATCACTGAAATCGGTGTCTCAGCCCCTACCTCATGCTGCCCTCAGATTAAATAGCAAAACCTGCTGTCGGATTAATTTAATAAAGATCATGCTATTGAAAAAAAGAAAAAAAAACATTGCCAATATTTTATAAAAAACTGATTTAAAGGGAACCTGTCACCATGTTTGACCAATATTCGATAAGAGCACCATCTTTCAGGCCGGATAAACAGACCTTTTATTATATTCAGCTGCGGGCGGTCCGAGGGGTGTTCCTGGTCTTGGTTCGGAACCTCTTTTCTTCTTGCTTCGTGTGGATGACGCATTCTATGTCACCCACAGTGTCTGTCCGTCATTGCGCTCCTGCGCAGGCATACTCCTCTGCCCTGACAAGGGCAGAGTAAAGTAGTGCAGTGCGCATGCGCCGGGGCTCTTTGACCTTTCCCGATGCTGCAGCACTTTCCTGTGCCCTCGTCAGGGCAGAGGCGTACTACACCTGTGCGCAATGCTGGGGAGATTGCATGGATAACGTAGCGACGCATCATCCACACGTAGCAAGAAGGAGTACGGCATCAAAAGAAGAAGGGAGGCGCCGGGCCAAGACCAGAGACACCCCTTAGACCGGACCGTCCCACAGGTGAGTATAATAAAAAGGTCTATTTCTTGTCTTGCAGGTCAGGATGAGGGCTTTATAGAATGCTGTATAAGGGCTGAAAGATGGTGGTGTTATCTCATATATTATTATTATTATTATTATTATTATATAGGTCAAACCTGGTGATAGGTTCGCTTTAAACAATAGGTATTTGATGACACTTTCCCTTTAATAAACTGCAGCTCAGCTCCTATTCAGGGAAATATAGCACTGAGCAGCGGCAGCTTCATATTGACCGGTGCTGTGCAGTTTGGCTCTGTACATCCGGTGTGGGTGCTGGCCACTCACCGTTCTAAACTAAGGACAGGTCACCACCAATATTATATGCTCAGACAACTCCTTAACTGTTTTCATCTAAAAGCTGAAAACATTCTCAAACTAAGATGTGGCGACATTAGGGGTCAACGGGCGCCCTGGTCTGTTAGCTGAAACTGCATTGACAAGGGATCATCCCACCGAATGCCTGCTCTACTTTCAACGTGGGCATAACGCTACTCGGACATTACATGGTGAGCGTAAAACAGTGTGGCAATACTTTGTTGAACCACAAAACAGGCAGATAAGACACAGAACAGTCCCAGCAAAATACCCAAGATGGTGCACATGACAAAGTCTCACCCTTCTGCTGACTAGAAGGGATAAGTACAGCTGTGACTTCAGAGCTTCCAGGGCTGACTTCCCCACCTGTGGCACGCACAGAGAGAAAAAGTAACGACAAGCTTAGGTAGAGGACAGTCCATTCAGGTACAATGCCAGTTGACTGGAGGGTCACAACCTGGCTTCTCCGAATATCTTCTTTGAGCCAGGTGCCTGGAAGGGCCCAGTCCTGCCTTTCACAAACGTATCCATGGGTCAGTGATGGTCAATGGAGCAGATCTGTATTCTTTCAGCTGGGGCCGTGGTCCTCTAAGCTGCCATCCTGTAGAATGACAAATCAGAGGTGCGAACCCAAACTTAAAAGTTCGGAGTTCGTACTGGATACGGGCTTCTCCCGGAAGTCTGTTGTAATGTTCGGATTTCCGAGGGAACGGGGTTTGGGGTCTGGTTCTAGCTCGGGTACAGTTTTGGCACCTGAGCCAAAGCTTGGAATAAATTTCAAGTCAGGGATCATTCTAATCGGGCATTTCATGGCAGAATTCTTGGGACTGGTGAGTCAGAGAGGTTGGACCCCCCGTGATTAGCACGCTATTACCTATCCACTTGCACAAATTAGATTCTAGTTCTAATTTTTAGGGCCCTTTGAAAGATAAAAACTGTAACCTGATTGGTTGCGTTTCCATTGTACTATTTTAGACAAACCTTGCCAAGTCCAGTAGAGTCCTCGCTGCTTTCAGAATATTTATTTCCTTTTCTGCTGAAATCATCACTGCGAGATTAAATTGATTTAGCAGATCTTGTATTTTTTTTCTAGTAAAATGTCCTACTGTGAAAATACATTTTACTTACCCCCCTCCCACATCCTGCAGTGTTTATATGGAAGTCCTATGTCTTCCCTGCAACATTTTCTTCTTGTTAGGAATTCCTTTCCATCCTCGATCCTTCGTCAGCATGATGATCCTATTAAACTACTAACCCGACGATGTCTGGAATATGAATCTCTGACTACATGAAAACGGCCGGTTTATCGTTTACGCTATTAATGAAGAGGCCCAGTGCACATGGGGGTTTATCTTTATACAGGTTTAATGCTTGGAAAGTAGACGGCCAGAAGTGGATACTGTGCATCGCTCCTCAATGAAGACCATATGGACCGCAATGGTGATGGATCTACATTTCAAAGCAGATCGCTTCGGGGCTGACAAGAGAATTTTGAGAATCATTTTAATGCAGTTCCACCTGCTGCTCCCAGACAGTTAGTTAAAATATATGGCATTTTTAGAGGATGTTTTTAATGTGCTTCAATTCCTGAGGGGCACAACGATTTAATCAAAAGGACATTGTAGCTAATGGATTCTATATAAATTCGTAGGGATTTCCAGCTGATGCAAAGATTGGGCATTACAAGCTGCTCTGCATTTTGTGACATGACTCTTCCGTAGGTCGCACGGTGCAAATATTTTGGATCTCATTGCACTAAAATTTACCACTTACAATTTTTTTTTACATTGTAAAAAATTTAATTCTAAAAATAAAAAAGGGCTGCAGTAACTAAAATGTTTCCTCTTCACGGTGTTCACTTCACAGTGAATTCTCCATCAGCCCTATTACTAACAGCTTAACCTGATTAAACATACAAAGGCCACAGCGATAAGCACAGAGATGTCACAGTACAGTGATAATACACAGTGATGTCACAGTACAGGGATAATACACAGTGATGTCACAGTACAGGGATAATACACACAGTGATGTCACCATACAGGGATAATACATACAGTGATGTCACAGTACAGGGATAATACACACAGTGATGTCACAGAACAGGGATAATGCTCACAGTGATGTCACAGTACAGGGATAATGCACACAGTGATGTCACCATACAGGGATAATACATACAGTGATGTCACAGTACAGGGATAATACACACAGTGATGTCACAGAACAGCGATAATGCTCACAGTGATGTCACAGTACAGGGATAATACACACAGTGATGTCACAGTACAGGAATAATACACACAGTGATGTCACAGTACAGGGATAATACACAGTGATGTCACAGTACAGGGATAATATGGTGATGTCACAGTACAGAGATAATACACACAGTGATGTCACAGTAGAGAAGTAATATTTATTACCTCTGCACTGTGACATCAGTGTGTATTATCCCTGCACTGTGACATCACTGTGTGTATTATCTCTGTACTGTGACATCACTGTGTGTATTATCACTGTACTGTGACATCACTGTGTGTATTATCCCAGTACTGTGACATCACTGTGTATTATCCCTGTACTGTGACATCACTGTGTGTATTATCTCTGTACTGTGACATCACTGTGTGTATTATCTCTGTACTGTGACATCACTGTGTGTATTATCCTTGTACTGTGACATCACTATATGTATTATCCCTGTACTGTGACATCACTGTGTGTATTATCTCTGTACTGTGACATCACTGTGTGTATTATCACTGTACTGTGACATCACTGTGTGTATTATCCCTGTACTGTGACATCACTGTGTGTATTATTCCTGTACTGTGACATCACTGTGTGTATTATCCCTGTACCGCTCCATCGGCCTCAAGGACACCGTTCTCTCTTGGTTCTCCTCCTATCTCTCTGGCCGATCCTTCACTGTTTGTTTTGCTGGTTCCTCCTCCTCTCACCTTCCCCTTACTGTTGGGGTTCCTCAAGGATCAGTCCTAGGCCCCCTCCTCTTCTCTTTGTATACTGCCCCTATTGGACAAACAATCAGTAGATTTGGTTTCCAGTACCATCTCTATGCTGACGACACCCAATTATACACCTCTTCTCCTGATATCACGCCGACCTTTTTAGAAAACACCAGTGATTGTCTTACCGCTGTCTCTAACATCATGTCCTCCCTCTATCTGAAACTGAACCTGTCAAAAACTGAACTCCTCGTGTTCTCTCCCTCTACAAACCTACCTTTGCCCGACATTGCCATCTCTGTGTGCGGTTCCACCATTACTCCAAAGCAACATGCCCGCTGCCTTGGGGTCATCCTTGATTCCGAGCTTTCATTCACCCCCCACATCCGATCACTGGCTCGCTCTTCTTATCTGCATCTCAAAAACATTTCCAGAATTCGCCCTTTTCTTACTTTCGACTCTGCAAAAACTCTTACTGTCTCACTTATTCATTCTCGTCTGGACTATTGTAACTCTCTACTAATTGGCCTACCTTTTACCAGACTCTCCCCGCTCCAATCTGTCCTGAATGCTGCTGCCAGGATCATATTCCTCGCCAACCGTTACACCGATGCCTCTACCTTGTGCCAGTCATTACACTGGCTACCCATCCAATCCAGAATCCAGTACAAAACTACTACCCTCATCCACAAAGCACTCCATGGCTCAGCACCACCCTACATCTCCTCTCTGGTCTCAGTCTACCAACCTACCCGTGCCCTCCGCTCTGCTAATGACCTCAGGTTAGCATCCTCAATAATCAGAACCTCCCACTCCCATCTCCAAGACTTTACACGTGCGGCGCCGATTCTTTGGAATGCACTACCTAGGTTAATACAATTAATCCCCAATCCCCACAGTTTTAAGCGTGCACTAAAAACTCATTTGTTCAGATTGGCCTACCGCCTCAACGCATTAACCTAATTATCCCTGTGTGGCCTATTAATAAAAAACAACAACATAATCACGTTCCTCCATCGTGTTCTCATACACTTTATGCAGTTAATAGCCTCTGTGTCTGTACTGCTACATACTTAGGCAGTTAACTGGTTCATGCAGCTTTACATGAACACCCGAGCCTTACACTATGGCTGGTCCAAATAACTAAAGCAATTGTTACCATCCACCTCTCGTGTCTCCCCTTTTCCTCATAGATTGTAAGCTTGCGAGCAGCAGGGCCCTCATTCCTCCTGGTATCTGTTTTGAACTGTGATTTCTGTTATGCTGTAATGTCTGTTGTCTGTATAAGTCCCCTCTATAAGTTGTAAAGCGCTGCGGAATATGTTGGCGCTATATAAATAAAATTATTATTATTATTATTATTATTATTATTATTATTATCCCTGTACTGTGACATCACTGTGTGTATTATCCCTGTACTGTGACATCACTGTGTGTATTATCCCTGTACTGTGACATCACTGTATTATCCCTGTACTGTGACATCACTGTGTATTATCTCTGTAATGTGACATCACTGTGCGTATTATCCTTGTACTGTGACATCACTGTGTATTATCCCTGTACTGTGACATCACTGTGTATATTATCCCTGTACTGTGACATCACTGTGTATTATCCCTGTACTATGACATCACCATATTATCCCTGTACTGTGACATCACTGTGTGTATTATCCCTGTACTGTGACATCACTGAGTGTATTATCCCTGTACTGTGACATCACTGTGTGTATTATCCTTGTACTGTGACATCACTGTGTATTATCCCTGTACAGTGACATCATAGTACGGAGATAATAAACATAATGATGTCACAGTAGGGAGGTAAAAAATACAGTGATGTCACTGTACAGGGGTAATATAGACAGTGATGTCACTGAGCTCAGTGGCCACGCCAAGATAGATGCAGTAGCTGTGGGTCGCCCGCCAGGGCCTGGGGTACTCGGCACCGGGTCCTGTCGCTCTTAAAGGGAATGTCATGGTGGCTGCGACCCTGGGCGCCTAATTAAAGGGGATCAATCTTTTAAGGGGAATTGTGAAAGTCTATTTTCGTGACGCCACCTGTAGTTCTCGGTCAGTAAGGCCAACGCCGCTTAAAGGGGTCCTCTGGGGTGATGGTATGGCGGCTAGATGGTGACGCTTCCCACAGGTGAAGCGGGGTCCCCAGGTGTATGGCAGGGATGGTGGGTTGCCGGTAAATAACAGAGGACTCAGGGTTGCAGTCTTTACCTGCTTTACTGTTGGTAGTCGGCCACAGTCCAGGGTTCCGGCAACAGGTACAGAAGGAGTTCAGGCAGCCTGGAAATAAGTGGAAATCCCCTTGGCAGGTCAGGTTCGGAGCCTTTCACTTTGCGCTCACTATTATTCCCTTGCTAGCTGAAGTGTCCTAACAAGGTCCTCGTTCTCTCCGGTCCTGGGCCAGTACCTGTATGGAAGGCAGCTTGAGCCGTTCCTTCTGGGGTCTCTGTACGGTGACTCCAGGCTCCAGAATGCTGCTGTACCACAGGTGTTGTACGGCAGTTTACGTATAGTCCTATGCCCTCCGTGTCTGTTGCGTGACTTATAGTCTCCCACGACCTTGGGCTCCCGGTGCCCGGTTTCTGCGCTCTGGCTCACAGGAGGCCCACTCGCAGCCTCCCTGAGCTCCTAGTCTCTCCTCCGCTCCTTTCCCTTCACCGTTGCTCCAGACTAAACTAACTCCTCCTCCAGACAAGGATGGATATCAGGGAAGTTCCCCTAAAACAGGGTTTTGAGCTCCCCCTTCTGGCCTGGAGTTAGAATGTGTTGTGTGTACAGCTTACCGGCCAAATGAATCCCTCTTGTTTCCAGGCATAGCACTACCCTCCCCGAGAGGAAGACAGCACTACTCTGGTACCCAAACTCCTGGGGTGCCACAGCCGAGTTGAGAGATTGGCTACAGCAGTGAGGTGATTTTACCGCTGCAGCCAAAAATACAGGCCACAGCAGCGTGGATATGCCAGCCATGGACCTGAGGAGGGAGAATATCTACTGTGTTTGTAACTTTACATATTTTATAGTGTTTGGGGTCCACTTTCCTGAAAGTGCACAACCCCTTTAATGGATGATTGAGAAGGAATATCTGTCGAGCGCGCGGCAGTGTATGGGCTTAAGTTGCTCAGCGCCTGATTGATTTCATGTATACAATTCATTGGTATGCATATAACAAAAATGTATCTCTTCTGCCATCCTCAATGCATGTGTTGATATCCGGCTGTAATAATAACTCAATGGGTTATTGTCATCTCGCTCTTCAGATTACGTGCACAGGCAACCTAACATATCATTCACCTTGGTCAAGTATAGTAGCTCAATCCTCGGGACCGGGCAGAAATCTGCAATAAACAAACCCGGGACGGGCGCCTCTCGAAGTTCTCCATTAGCGCATTCCGCTTTCTTTGTATATTACCAAACTGTTCTTTTTTTAATGAAAGCCTTTAGAAATTATTAAATATAACAGCACATAAAAAAAAAACAAAAAACGTGTGTATGTGGGAGCATGGCTCCGAATGAAAAGGTAGCAATTTGCAAAAAAGATGATTGAGTCACCGCTACAATCAAAGCCATCCTGGACGTGTTGAATGAATCAGAAGCGAATTCAATAATTTCAAGGAAGCTGTTACCATTGGGAACAGGAATAAGCACTTTCATCCTTTCTGCAAAAACATCAGCAGCTCCCACGTCTACCAGAATGTAGGTGGAAGAACATGAATAGCAGGAAAATACTGGCTCGGTGATACATAACGGTCATGTAGATGGGGGCATTCATTACTGTAATGTTAGCTCAGGGTCAAGCTGAAAATAATGGCATTGCCAACTGGCCGTGTTGTACCCCACAGAACACACTTAGAAAGCCGGGTCAAAGACATTTTCACTCGAAGGTCAAACCACACTACGATTTAGAAAACGAACAGATGTAAAGATCCTTCAAAAGACCAGAGAACCGTTCCAGTATATTAAATGTACGCAACAGCTGGAGATGAATTATGATCAGTAGGCGAACGGTTAACCCTACATTAAATACTTTGGCTTAGAATTAAAGAGTACTTCTACATGGCATACATCACGCGGGGTCACACAAAGCTCCGCGAGTTTGCCGGACAGAATTCATGCCTGGGTGTATGAGACTTCTTGGCTTGAACCTGATCCATGACCTTGAAAATTCGCAGGAACTTTAGATAGATGTTGACTGTAACGCTGTAGAGGCAGGCCAGATCGGGCATTTTTATTTCAGTTTTATTTTTTTCAGACTTTTTCATCATACAAATAAGTCATGGGATTGACTACACAGAAAAATATTGTCCTTAAGGTTTGAAAGAAAATTAAACCCTTAAAACACAAAATAATTAAAAAAATCTCTCAGGACTTTCTCCCTTAGACGCTTACTTTACTTTAAGTTTATTTTGCCATATTTTAGAATTAAAATAGAGAAATATATACATACATTTTAAAAAATGACTCTCAGAAGATCAGCCATATTCTACTTCATTCCCCTCCTCCTTATTGTCCTGTGCGCGGCTGATAAAAAAAAATAAAAAAGTGTCTGCAGCAGGAGCCTCCCCCCTCTGTCCAGTCTGCAGTAGAACAAAAGATAGCTAAGCCCTAGTGGATCATTAGTCTTGGCCCCTATACACATAAGTCTAATGTCGGCTGAATCAACTGATTATCGCCAGGTTCAGCTGACTGTTATATGTATAGGGGTGCTGGCTGGTTGATGGTTGGGGGGGCGGTAACTTAGAGTGTCACCCAGTCCGGAGTGTGAGCACATGGGTCTAAAAAACCCACACCGAACGCTCTACAATAGAAGACCATGTTCACAAAATTTAATTACAGCCACTGACACAGGTAAGTAGATATTTTGTAGTTTGGTATATTCAGCTGACTTTTTCCCATTGGAGAATAAAAACCTCCCTTGTGTGTATTGTGCTTTAAATTACTGTAAAATCCACATAACCTGATTGAACACACCCCAAGGTTGCTCAGCAACAATTGACAAAGTTTGTCAATTTTGTCAGAAAGGGTCAATGATGTAATGTGTATTGGTGGGATGGAAGAAGGATTGGGCATGTTGAATTTTAACATGCCCAATCATTTGCCCCTACGTGAAAATCTGTTGCAAGTATGAAGATGAATCATCTAAATACGTTACCCATGAAACATTGAGGAATCGCCACTTTGTAGGAGGTTCCAAAAGGATTCTGAAGGTTCAGGAGATTTTACAACACCTCCCTTTTTTGGAGGGAGAGCCCAGACATTCCAGAAGGAGTTGACAAGTATTTGGACAGGGTTAGGGCAGCAAGCTAAACGATGGGTGGATGGGTGGGTGGATAGATGGATGGGTGGATAGATGCATAGATGGGTGGAGAGATGGGTGGATGGATAGATGGGCGGATGGATAGATGGGCGGATGGATAGATGGGCGGATGGGTGGGTAAATGGGTGTGTAAATGGGTGGATGGATAGATGGTTGAATGGATGGAGAGATGGGTGGGTGGATAGATGGGTGGATGATAGATGGGTGAGTGGATGAATGGGTAAATGGGTGGGTGGAGAGATGGGTAGGTGGAGAGATGGGCGGATGGAGAGATGGGCGGATGGAGAGATGGGCGGATGGAGAGATGGGCGGATGGAGAGATGGGCGGATGGAGAGATGGGCGGATGGAGAGATGGGCGGGTGGATAGAAGGGTGGATGGGTGGATAGATGGGTGGATGGATGGATGGATAGATGGATGGATGGGTGGATAGATGGATGGATGGGTGGATAGATGGATGGATGGGTGGATAGATGGATGGGTGGATAGATGGGTGGGTGGATAGATGGGTGGGTGGATAGATGGATGGGTGGATAGATGGATGGGTGGATAGATGGATGGGTGGATAGATGGATGGGTGGATAGATGGATGGGTGGATAGATGGATGGGTGGATAGATGGATGGGTGGATAGATGGATGGGTGGATAGATGGATGGGTGGATAGATGGATGGGTGGATAGATGGATGGGTGGATAGATGGATGGGTGGATAGATGGATGGGTGGATAGATGGATGGGTGGATAGATGGATGGGTGGATAGATGGATGGGTGGATAGATGGATGGGTGGATAGATGGATGGGTGGATAGATGGATGGGTGGATAGATGGATGGGTGGATAGATGGATGGGTGGATAGATGGATGGGTGGATAGATGGATGGGTGGATAGATGGATGGGTGGATAGATGGATGGGTGGATAGATGGATGGGTGGATAGATGGATGGGTGGATAGATGGATGGGTGGATAGATGGATGGGTGGATAGATGGATGGGTGGATAGATGGATGGGTGGATAGATGGATGGGTGGATAGATGGATGGGTGGATAGATGGATGGGTGGATAGATGGATGGGTGGATAGATGGATGGGTGGATAGATGGATGGGTGGATAGATGGATGGGTGGATAGATGGATGGGTGGATAGATAGATGGATGGATAGATAGATGGATGGATAGGTGGATAGATGGGTGGATAGATAGATGGGTGGATAGATAGATGGGTGGATAGATAGATGGGTGGATAGATAGATGGGTGGATAGATGGATGGGTGGATAGATGGATGGGTGGATAGATGGATGGGTGGATAGATGGATGGGTGGATAGATGGATGGGTGGATAGATGGATGGGTGGATAGATGGATGGGTGGATAGATGGATGGGTGGATAGATGGATGGGTGGATAGATGGATGGGTGGACAGATGGATGGGTGGACAGATGGATGAGTGGACAGATGGATGGGTGGATAGATGGATGGGTGGATAGATGGATGGGTGGACAGATGGATGGGTGGACAGATGGATGAGTGGACAGATGGATGGGTGGACAGATGGATGGGTGGATAGATGGATGGGTGGATAGATGGATGGGTGGATAGATGGATGGGTGGATAGATGGATGGGTGGATAGATGGATGGGTGGATAGATGGATGGGTGGATAGATGGATGGGTGGATAGATGGATGGGTGGATAGATGGATGGGTGGATAGATGGATGGGTGGATAGATGGATGGGTGGATAGATGGATGGGTGGATAGATAGATGGATGGATAGATAGATGGATGGATAGATAGATGGGTGGATAGATAGATGGGTGGATAGATAGTTGGGTGGATAGATAGTTGGGTGGATAGATAGATGGGTGGATAGATAGATGGGTGGATAGATGGGTGGATAGATAGATGGGTGGATAGATAGATAGATGGGTGGATAGATAGATAGATGGGTGGATAGATAGATAGATGGGTGGATGGATGGATCTTTCGCTCTGTGATATAACCACCCCAGTGAAGGGATCCGTTGTGCTGTGGCTCGTATGCCCGCACACGGCTCATGCTGATTGGATCATTTTACACCCTTTTCTCGCCCCCACAAGCTTTCTGCATTCACGTCTCCAATTTGCGGTTCCTGTAATCAGACAAGAGGCGACCAGCATCTCTCTGCTTGTTGCCATGGCAGTCGTTTCTTAGATATAATACCGTGCTCGCGATGCTCCGGCATCGTAAATCACCCAGCTACATGACCTCTCTGTTTTTAATTACGGAATCTGCCTGAAAAGATGAAGATAATGATTTCAAATGGAAACTAATGGAGGAAACACAAAAGGCTTGCGGGGATATATTTATATATATATTACGACAAGATAAGAATTTGCCACATTATATGATAAAAATATAAAAGGACCTCGAACAATCCAAGAAGGAGTTGAACAGATTGTTGGAGGCGTTCGTCTAATTGAGAGGGGCTCCTTCTATTTAAGCGCAGTGTCGTGGTCCAGCCTCCCGGCACCAAGAACCTCCACATCCAAGGTCACCAGAGGCGTTGGCTCCAGGAGAAAACTTTCCAAGGGCCATTTTTTTTAAAAAAAGAACATTAATAGCCAACTCTGCTCCAAGCAGGCATTAAAAACTAAAAACAGAATATGCACAAAAAAAAGTATACATACATGCGGACTGTGCATTGTGATCAGTACTCGGACCGAAATTCATTGATTTATGTATGAGCTTTTCCTCTCCTGTGTGTAGCTGTAAGATAACTGGCTGCAGCAGGAGCCTCCCCCCAATGCCCTGTGTGCTGCAGCAGCACACTGATCCCCCCACATACAGTAGGATTCCTCCCTACAGGGATTTTATCCTCCCCTGGATTTGGCTTACAGTTACAAATATTGTATTGAAGCATCTAATGAGCATGTATGAAGGTAATTGTGGAGGGATGGGAGGGGGTGAGCTGGAATTTTTCGCTTTTTTGGTGATTTGTGGATCCGGTGTTATCTACTTTATATAGAGGTGTTAACTGTCATTGTAATAATGTCTGTGATGAAAATGAGAGTTTTGAAAAGATTTCTGTAAACAACAGAGAATGGTGTGATTGGTCATTGTACCCTTACTTCTGATGAGAAGGAGCCTGTCCTTTCAAGAAGAGTTTTCAGAGGACTCCTTATCATCAGAGGCAGGGGAACAAGGACCGATAATTCACAGCTGATAACACAGGATCCATCAATCACAGGAGGGGACGTCACATCTCTCCTGTTCCCCCTCCCTTCAAAAAAGACCTCTGCACACGCTCATTAGATGCTTTAATATAAAATATAGACTGACTCTGACCCTATCGCTGCTAATGTACATGTGAATATCCTGAAACAACAGGAAGCTAGAGACTGAAAAAGCCCCAACGGACGGAGTGAAAATTGCAAGATGACTTTGCTTTTATTTTATATCATGATATTTATTAAAAAGCAAAACAGCCCATACAAGAAAATTCTGATTAAAAACAATAGGTCATTTTTGGACGACAGCTTTAAACCCAGTTCTGATCCATAAGGAACTCCTTTAATTTCACTTTATAATCTCAAGTCACCATTTCATTTTTTTCCCATTCATATTCCATTACATAAATGTTAACTCTGCTAAACAGATGATTTAAGGAGTTCATTAGAACATGACAAAAATAAATTTGTGCTTAATTAGCTTTTTTTCTCTACGGAGACCATTGGGAGATTATTTACACCCACTGGCCTGGAACCGAATCCACCACGTCGGGGAAGCAAATGGCAGGAAGATTTGTTTTCTGTGCAGTTACCATCTACCAATTCATTTCTGACCTAATCTATCAGCACTCCGGTCCAAAGATCTCCCAGTAAGAAAAGGCGTCTGAAAATCTAGATAAAGATCCTGAATGATTGAAACCATTAGGGAATTGCTTTATGAGCGATTGTCTAATATGTCTAAAATAATGCGGTTAGACCACCCCTTGCCTCATGCATCTATTTGGGCATCAGAATGCCTCTCTGTTGCCTCTTTCACACGTCAGGGTTTCTGATACGTGTGGACACAGCTTTCACACGTACCGGAGATACTTACACACATAGATCCATTCAAGTGAATGGGTCTGTGCACATATCAGTGTGTTTCCATGGACCTTGTGTCCATGGTCAAAATACGTTGACATGTCCGGTGAACTCGGGGCAGCACTGCAGCTTTGCAGCGCTGGAGTCCTGGGTTCAAATCTCACTAAGGACAACATCTGCAAGGAGTTTGTATGTTCTCCCTGTGTTTGCGTGGGTTTCCTCCGGGTTCTCCGGTTTCCTCCCACATTCCAAAGACATACTGATAGGGAATTTAGATTGTGAGCCCTATTGGGGGACAGCGATGATAATGTGTGCAAACTGTAAAGCGCTGCGGAATATGTTAGCGCTATATAAAAAAATAAAGATTATTAACTCACTGAGCTAAACTGTGGTGAACTCAGTAACTTTTTTTAAACGGTGCTGAGGTCACCGCAGTTCAGCCCGGCTGGGAACACAGCCTCAGCGACTGGCGGTAACCTCTATGAAGTCACTGCTGGTCACAGACGCTGCGATCATTCACCAGTGGTTCTTAGCCTGGACAGTCGCATCTTGGCATCATCCAGATTGGAGAATAAACAGTGTTCAGACATGGATTACTGTTTTTTAATTTTGTTAAATTACAATTAAATTACAGTAGACGAGGGATTCAATGGAATGGGTGTTAGGTGAGTATAACGGTGTGTTATTTTAAAATAATAATGGAAAAGTGTGTTTTGATTTATTTCTAATAAAAGACTTTATTCTGCTGTGTCTTTATTTACCATACAACTATAGGATTAGTAATGGATTTATAGATACCTCTCCATTTGTAACCTGCGGGCTTGATGTCACCAGACAATGCAAAGGTGACATCAACCCCAGGAATATTACCCCACTTGCCACTGCTAAAGGGCAAGTTGGAAGAGCCGGGCCAAGCGCCAGAATTGGCACATCTAATGGATGTGCCTTTTCTGGGCAGCTGCAGACTGCTATTTTTAGGCTGGGGGGGTCAATATGCATAGCCCCTTAACAGTCTGATAATACCAGGCCCCAACAGCCTGCTTGTCAAAAATGGGGGGAGAACCCATGCCGTTTTTTTTTTTTAATTATTTATTTAAAAAAACAGCATGGGGACCCGTCTATTCTTGATAACCAACCTTGCTAATGGTGACAACTGAGGGTTGCAGCCCCCAGCTGTTTGTTTTACCTGGCTGGTTATCAAAAATACAGGGGAACCCACGCCGTTTTTCTAATTAATTAATTTAATGCGCAGGCGGCGGCTCATGAATACTCCCATCAGCCGCTGCCTGCTCTCACTGTTATTAATCGGCAGCAGGTGTAGGCTGATGGGAGTAATAGTCCCATTAGCCACTGCCTACTGTCGCTGTTATCAGTTGAACATAACTCATCATTCTCCCCTGCTCACGCTGATCGCCGGCAGAGCAGGTGGAGAATGATGAGAGCCATCTTCAGCACCGGGCACTGGGGAACAGCGCTAACTGTACCGCTGCTTCCCAAGCGCCAGTACGTGTGGTACTGATGCGGCACATGGTATGTATTCTGCGTTTGGATGAACTTGTGATGCCCATCATCTCAATACAACAGATTCTATGATCGATCATGGGGTCGGCGTGGTCATCTTCTATCATCAGAAATGCACCAGTCCCATGCCTCCTGACTTCCTGCTTGTCTAGGAGGGATTAGAATGTGGTGCAAACCCTTCTTGTCGGGGGAAGGGTTTCAAGCTGATGGAGCAATATTCTATTGATTGCCCTTCCAAAAACAGGGAACAGAAAATGATCAAAACATCAAATGTGCTCAAAAATGGTTCCGATAGACAGCTCCATTGACAAAAAAAAAAATTTTGTTTGTGTTGCCATTTTTTGTGAAATTGTTTTTTTTCCTCCTTTTATAAAATTTTCTGATTCTTTTTTCACCTTCAGTTCTTGTTTTTAAAACTACAACTCATCCCGCAAAAAGTCCATCCCTCAATTCGGCTGCATCCATAGGAAAAAAAAAAAAAGTTATGGCTCTTGGAGAAAGGAGTACTAAAATGAAAAATGGCAGCATCCTTAAAAGGGATGTCCATTTTCAGAAAACTTTTGCCTCCCAGCTCAAAAAGCTGTAAAAACAACCCAAAACAAACAATGTTTTACTCACCCTCCCCAGGTCCACCACTGTGCATATGACTCAGCCCAGGTGTCTATTTTGCTGCAATGGTGATTTCAGGTTGACAGCGCTGCAGCTAATCACTGAGCTAAGCGGTTTGTGCCGTCTACGTTGGCCGAGCTGTGCGATTGCATGTAGTGCGCAGCCCATAGATAATCACTGGGCCAGTGCTCAGCATTGGACTCATGGAGGGTAAGTTAAGGGTGTTTTTTTATTTAACAACAAACTGAGCTGTCAAACTTTTTCTGACAAGGGACAACCTTTAATTAACCGATGCGATTGAGTTTACTGATGCCAGCAATAATAACCCCTACACTTTTTCAATCATTTAGTGGGCAAAGACATCAATACAGTACTTGTATTGATGTCTTTGCCCACTTTATTGCATGAAA
The DNA here is from genome assembly GCF_051348905.1 of Ranitomeya variabilis. Taxonomy (NCBI): domain Eukaryota; kingdom Metazoa; phylum Chordata; class Amphibia; order Anura; family Dendrobatidae; genus Ranitomeya; species Ranitomeya variabilis. Next base: position 195,833,279 of record NC_135239.1, read on the forward strand.
TTACTGCAACAATGTCACAAGTAACTGAACTTTTATCTTACACAGAAAAACTGGGGAAATCATGAAGGAATCAGCAAAACTAACAAACAACGAGACTGCAGCAAAATATTGTCTCAATAGAAAAACTTTTGTAAAACTTCACACGGGGTGGAAACGTATTAAACACTGCCCTCTACTGGACACTTAGCGTAATGGCAAACATTAATAGCAAAGAGAAGGAAATGACTATGGAAATGGGGAAATATAATATAGTTCATAGCAAGAGGGAAACATTGAAAGAAAAGACAAAGAGGACAAATGATCCATTGCGTCAGTTATGCAAACGACAGCAGAGGGTCCCCATTCATTATTACGGGGTCTGTTTGGGGGTCTTTTTTTTGTTTGTTTTTTTTAGAATGGAGGGAAGCCAAACCGACCCCATAATAATTAATAGGGCTCCTATACATAACCGATGCACTGGATAACTTATTCTTTTTGTCTTATCGGAATGTCCAAATGGAGATGAAAATATCTTTCAGATAGATAAAATACAAACAAAGGGAAACATACATTACATACATACACACTGCTTTATTGGCACCCTCCCGCCTCCATCAATGAATAATTCTGCACTAATATATACTATTTCACTATTCTCAAGACCACAGAAGACTTACCTCCCAAAACCAAGGGTCATTTTAAGCCACATCCATTCAGAATCGTCCCAAAATTGCCGACACCTATTTATTAAGCAAATCGCTTCCGATACTTTGCACAACAGTAGCCGTGTTATTCTTCCCTACCCCTTTAAGGCAAGCTTGTATGGCCAAGCATTTTCCTATTAATTCATAACTTATCAACTTTAAAGAGTGATGGAAAATAAAATGCAGGGTGTTGTATTAAAGTCCTCTGTCTCCATGACCAAACTTGCTTGATATTTAGGAGGACAAATGACTCCTGGAGGCATCCACCTACACTGTGCCTCTATTGAGAGGGATGGGTTTGGGGATTAAGATATAATAAAACGACAATCTGATAAAAGAAGCACAAACACTTTTGTTATATTCATATGTTCTTCTGGAAGGAATAAAACCATTATGGTGGGAGTGGAAAGGAGCCACAGTGGTGTCTAGGCGGCCGAAAAACCTGAACTACCCAATCAGATCTTACAGGTGCAGCCGTAGGTCTAGAAATGCTATCAGACTCGCATGGGCATCGCTGTCAAGGATTGCAGATCTCTTTAGCTGTTTTTGCGGCTTTAAATGCAAAGTGATGATTACTTACTGGAGGATGGATGTGCTTTGGGTCAGATGCACCATTCAACATAAACCCTAGAAAGGTAGAGTTGGAAGGGTCCTCCTGGGTCATCGCGTCCAACCCCCTGCTCAATGCTCAGACATCTCAGACAGATGTCTGTCCAGCCTCTGTTTGAAGACGTCCATTGAAGGAGAACTCCCCACCTCTCGTGGCCGCCTGTTCCACTCGTTGATCACCCTCATTGTCCAAAAGTTTTGAGAGAGGAGTAAGTGCCTGTAAGACATGTCTGGTGGCAGCTTATGGACCAGGAGTGTGCTAGTAAAAAACAGACGCGTGTCCATGTAAACCACAGCGAGACCTGTCCGTTTTTTTTTTTTTTTACCAACAGCACGGATGACAAGGGCCAATACAAGTCTATGTACAGCATATGGATGGCATCTGTGTACCGTCTGTGTGATGTACGTGTTTAACATTGCAAAATTATATGAGAAGCTTTGGAAATGATTCTTAAGCCATACCACAAAAATAAAAAAATAAAAAAATGGCACACTGATCCAAAACACTGGAGACACAATGATCCAAAACACTGGAGACACACTAATCCAAAACACTGAAGACACACTGATCCAAAACACTGAAGACACAATGATCCAAAACACTGAAGACACACTGATCCAAAACACTGAAGACACACTGATCCAAAACACTGAAGACACACTGATCCAAAACACTGGAGACACACTGATCCAAAACACTGGAGACACACTGATCCAAAACACTGAAGACACACTGATCCAAAACACTGAAGACACACTGATCCAAAACACTGAAGACACACTGATCCAAAACACTGGAGACACAATGATCCAAAACACTGGAGACACACTGATCCAAAACACTGAAGACACACTGATCCAAAACACTGAAGACACACTGATCCAAAACACTGAAGACACACTGATCCAAAACACTGGAGAAACACTGATCCAAAACACTGGAGACACACTAATCCAAAACACTGAAGACACACTAATCCAAAACACTGAAGACACACTGATCCAAAACACTGAAGACACACTGATCCAAAACACTGGAGACACACTGATCCAAAACACTGAAGACACACTGATCCAAAACACTGAAGACACACTGATCCAAAACACTGAAGACACACTGATCCAAAACACTGGAGACACACTGATCCAAAACACTGGAGAAACACTGATCCAAAACACTGGAGACACACTGATCCAAAACACTGAAGACACACTAATCCAAAACACTGAAGACACACTAATCCAAAACACTGAAGACACACTAATCCAAAACACTGAAGACACACTAATCCAAAACACTGAAGACACACTGATCCAAAACACTGAAGACACACTAATCCAAAACACTGAAGACACACTGATCCAAAACACTGAAGACACACTAATCCAAAACACTGAAGACACACTGATCCAAAACACTGGAGACACAATGATCCAAAAACACTGAAGACACAATGATCCAAAACACTGAAGACACACTAATCCAAAACACTGAAGACACACTAATCCAAAACACTGAAGACACACTGATCCAAAACACTGAAGACACATTGATCCAAAACACTGATGGCACACTAATCCAAAACACTGAAGACACACTGATCCAAAACACTGAAGACACAATGATCCAAAACACTGAAGACACACTGATCCAAAACACTGAAGACACACTGATCCAAAACACTGGAGACACAATGATCCAAAAACACTGAAGACACAATGATCCAAAACACTGAAGACACACTAATCCAAAACACTGAAGACACACTGATCCAAAACACTGAAGACACATTGATCCAAAACACTGATGGCACACTAATCCAAAACACTGAAGACACACTGATCCAAAACACTGAAGACACACTAATCCAAAACACTGGAGACACAATGATCCAAAACACTGGAGACACAATGATCCAAAACACTGGAGACACAATGATCCAAAACGCTGAAGACACACTAATCCAAAACACTGAAGACACACTGATCCAAAACACTGGAGACACAATGATCCAAAACACTGAAGACACACTAATCCAAAACACTGAAGACACACTAATCCAAAACACTGAAGACACACTGATCCAAAACACTGAAGACACAATGATCCAAGACACTGATGGTTCACTGATCCAAAACACTGATGGTTCACTGATGGCACACTGATGATCCAAAACACTGATGGTTCACTGATGGCACACCGGTATTGTACAGACGTGTGAACGGAGCCTAAGAGGGTCTTAAAATCTGGAGTAACTTGGGTCAGCACTGTCAATCAGAAGAGAAGAAGGTGGCCATATGCAAAAAGATTGGGAAGAACACTGCAGTCAATGACCACGCCTGGGGTGCACCAAGCATCTAGGGCTTTAGAACAAACTTTGGAGGCTTATTTCCCTGAAAGCAAAAGGATCGGGCATGGAAATTCCAATGCTTCTTCTCTTCCCCGACAGATGATGTCAGGAGGCGCCTGCTAAACATGGTCAGCCAGTCACCATCATTATCGGCGTCTTTAGTGGATGGTCTTCTAATGTGTATGAGGTCCTAAAGACCACATGGGCAGCAAAAGAGGGGGTCCCCATTTATTAGGGGAGTTACAAAAACAGATGAAAACGCTCCGCACTTACTCTACTACATAGTTTATCTGGCAACCTTCCTTTAAAGGGAATTTATCAGCAGGATCTTGCACCCCAAACCATTTATATGCTCATGTAGCTGTATTCAAATAGTCCAGAAATACCTTTACATGGCCAGTCCCTTCCTCTATTACTAAGAAATCGGCATTTGAATTAAAATGAAAATAAGGCTTGAGAGCCATTTGTAGATCTGAAACCTCTGGCACTCCAGCTCTATTGCCTGCCCAGCACCGCCTACTCATGATTGACTGACAACTCCTTTGCCTCAAGTCACAGCATAAAGGCTGTCATTCATGCAGGAGGAGGCTGGAAAGTCAAGGCGGGGAATAGGAGCTGGAGTGACAGAGGCTTCAGATCTACCATAGTCCTTCAGCCTCATTTGCATATCAAGGCAAACACTGATTTCTCAATAATGACGTAAAGAAATGGCCGTGTATAAGGTACTGCTGGACTTGTCTTTGAAAGAGATACAAGAACATGTAAATAGTTTGGGGGAGAAATTCTGATGACAGATTCCCTTTAAGCAGTGCCCAATCTCATATACAGAAATGGGAGTCTGTAAAAGTACATACCTATAAATGGAAGACAGTAAGCTTGATCTCTGTGGCCTTCTGGCCGCTGATGGGGTCGGACCCCTACCATTTCGATAATTGCCTATCCCCAACGATAGGTCTTCAGTTTTGTCTTCCTGGAGAACCCCTTTATTTATTATGTTATTTCATGTTTATTATTATATGTTTATTATTTTATTTCAGGTTATTTTATGTTTATGTTTATTATATTTATTATTATGTATATTATTTAATAATATCTAGCACATCTAGTAACTGTTGTGCCACATTAATCACACCTTGTGCATCAATATGAAAAAACATGGCAAAAGCTAGTCCCCCCCCCCCCGCTCACAAAAACAACCCCCCTGCCCAACGAAGGGTTAATCACTACATTATTCAGCATCGTGAATTCTCTGTCGGTGGTCTCCCTGCGATCTTATTACTAATTGACTCCAAATGACATTCCAGTTGCCAAGGAATAGCAACAACTTACAATGCTGCAGTGATTTATGTAAGGTACGGCATTATTTACAAGGGCAAACTGTAGGGGAAATGCATAAGGACGGATTCGACCCTACAGAACAGTAAGAGTTAATTTCCTTTTGATGACGGCAAGAACAGGATTGCAGACTGCGCCAAAGATGGTGGAACCTATCACGGAAAGGGTAAAACCTAGAAGTAGTCAGAGATTCGTGTAATTAGTCGTGACAGTGTCTTACCATGACATTTTATTCTAGATCTAGCTTATAATCCTATTATTCGCATGCAGGATTGTCTAACCCCAAATGCCACCATTGCATCACCCCCAAAAGAGCCAGAAGTCAGTGTTCACACAGGTCATTTTACCACGGACTAATTACCGTAATGTTCTCTTAATCTGGAAGCGATATAACCTGAATTTTAAAAAAAAGTTATATAAATTATGGCTTAATAAATATTCTAAAGTACTAAAAAGGTATATAAAATATACTTGTAAGGATAACATAATCCAAAAAGTTATAGAAACATGGCTGAAAGTGAATAGAGTTGACCTGCGATTCCGCACTAGGGGCTTGTACACACTGCCGTATTTCCAGTCCAAGTGCTCCTTGTAAAAAAAAATGCACCATGCACGATTTTCATCCAAAAATTGGACGAGACTCACCTATTCAAGTCTATAGACGTGACCAAAAAAAAACCAAAACCAGCTGCCATACGGAGACACGGTTTACAATTCTGTAATATAGGAAACTAGCCTATGTGACAAATTCGGCATCGCTATTACGCAAAGTAAACTCTGCATACCGCTGGTTTGGACTCTGGAGCTGCACCAATGACACCTGTCCGGGGCTGCACCTACGTCACCTGTCCGCGCTGCACCAACGACACCTGTCCGGGGCTGCACCAACGTCACCTGTCCGGGGCTGCACCAACGTCACCTGTCCGCGCTGCACCAACGACACCTGTCTGGGGCTGCACCAACTTCACCTGTCCATGCTGCACAAACGACACCTGTCTGGGGCTGCACCAACGACACTTGTCCGCGCTGCACCAACAACACCTGTCCGGGGCTGCACCAACGTCACCTGTCTGCGCTGCACCAACGACACCTGTCCGAGCTGCACCAACGACACCTGTCCGAGCTGCACCAACGACACCTGTCCGAGCTGCACCAACGACACCTGTCCGAGCTGCACCAACGACACCTGTCCGCGCTGCACCAACGACACCTGTCCGCGCTGCACCAACGACACCTGTCCGCGCTGCACCAACGACACCTGTCTACGCTGCACCAACGACACCTGTCCGCGCTGCACTAACGTCACCTGTCCGCGCTGCACCAATGACACCTGCCTGTGGTGCACCAATGTCAAATGTCCGCACTGCACAATAATTGCTCATCCAAACCAAGGTATTGGAGGGTCCCCCTTTCCAGGTGGAACATAGCACTATGTAGTGTGATCATGCAGTTATGGGTTTCTTTACTCGCTCTGCCCTGTTACACTATCTTCCCATGATGAGCTTTTGGTAAGTTTTTGACGTTGCAGATTTTCTGCACCACTTAAATAAATTAAGTTACACACATTTTTTCGAAAAAAATGGAAAGAATGTAGCCTTAATCTGTTTGTATGATAGCAGGCAGTAATGAGTCTGACTGTAGGACCAGACTACACAAGAATATTTGTAGTCTGTGACCATGGAGACACATAGGTCTGCATGAGAGCTGCACACGGAAATCAGAATTTGTAAATACATTCCTGAGAATACCTGAGTTGCAAAAATATGGCTTATGGTACTGTAATTGTTCCTATTAGAGTGGGAACTCAGCTGTTCCAGTGTCGAATTTATTTAGACACATACGGTATTTAGTACAGATCTACACAAGAATTAACCGCGTGCTCATTCAATGGGGTCAATCCTTGGCTTTATGGAATCCATGGAAAGTAGCATTCTACTTATTTCTACAAGAGATTTTTTTCTGCGGTGGCATGAAATATACACATGGAAATTTTCCGTTCCATGTTAACGAGGTGTCACATGCATACAGCAGATCCTGTAATGGAATGATCACTGAAACCCACGCGTGCCAAGTCCAACACTTGCAAATGTAAATCTCCCTAGTTAGAGTCCCCAACCCCTTTTTTTTTTTGCAGGTGAGAAGTTAACAAAAAATAAACAATTTTTATCATTTTTCTATTATGCAAAAAAATAATAATTCAGACTTCTCCCACCATTCAACAAAGACAGTGAGGAACGGATTATACATGAATGACATCCATGTGGTTTCCTTTTTTTTTTTCCTCTCTCTTCATGTACCCATTGATTTCAAAAGGCAAATTCAATCTGTGGTTCAAATTAATAAAAAAAAGGACATTTATGAGTTTGGGGGATTTTTTTTTTGCAGTTACTTTTACTATAATGAGTATAAAAAAGTATGCAAAAAATCAAACAGATGTTGGAAACTGTATGGAGCCTTAGGGCTTGTTCACATGTTGCGTTTTTGACTTTTTCCCGTTGAAAGAAAAAAAACCCACAGCATTTTATAGTGCCAGCAAAGTGAATGACATTTCTGAAATCTCACACACACGTGGTCTATTTTTTTCCTTGCAGATTTCAACCTTTAATGCATTTTTTTCAAATCTGCAGCATGATAATTATTTCAGTGTTTTTCGCCAATTTAAATGAATGGGGAGAAAAAAAATAAAATAATAATAATAAAAGAAAAATTGCACACATTTTATGCAGCGTTTTTCTTGCCAAGATTTTTTTGAAGTGGAAAAATCTGCTGCAAATATTAACGTGTGCATGTAGGTAAGGCTAAGAAAGTTGGGTAACAATAACCTCTCTAGCAGAGGTTTTGGACAAACTAATAAATGGTTAAATAGAATTTTTACCATAATTTTTACCATATGATCGACGCTCGTTATTGCCACCAATTCATGAGCTCAGATTTCCATCCTAACATCGGAATATTAATCCCAATAGAGAATGTGCGCTGTGCCGTACTTGTCGTCATTGTTTTGCTGTTGTACTACAGCACAAAGCTCAAAATTACAGCTAGATGACAAACACTATCTGCCGAGGTTTAAATGAAATCTCCGATGAATACTAATTAAACCCAAGCACTTATTAAATGCAAGAAAATACATGTTTAGATAAATGACAGTATTATTGTATTAAAAGGGCAACCACGCCCAAGTCAGGCTCCATTACCTCCGACTAATGCATAGTTTCCACTTTCGACACTTTCAGCTGTGAAAATAAAAAAAAATTAAAAACCCTGTGATAAATCAATACAAAAGTAGCAGCTGCTGGTCTTTATAGCTCACAGTTAAAAGGGTTAACAAAGACCGAAAAGTTTACCCACAATCAGAAGAACTTATTAATGATTGGTGAAGAATGGAATTGGTTCTAAATTATTATTTTTGTGTCATAGATTTCCAGGTGGCCAGTAAGGCGTATTTCACGTACACTACCGTTCAAAACTTTAGGGTCACTTAGAAATGTCCTTATTTTTTAAAGAAAAGCTCATTTTTTTCCAATTAAGCTAACATTAAATGATTCAGAAATACACTCTATACATTGCTAATGTGGTAAATGACTATTCAAGCTGCAATCGTCTGGATTGTAATGCAATATCTTCACAGGTGTATAAAGGCCCATTTCCAACAACCATCACTCCAGTATTCTTATAGTACTTTGTGTTTGCTAACTGTGTAAGAAGGCTAATGGATGGTTAGAAAACCCTTGTACAAGTATGTTAGCACAACTGAAAACAGTTTGGCTGATTAGAGAACCTATAAACCTGACCTTCCTTTGAGCTAGTTGAGATTCTGGAGCATTACATTTGTTGGTTCCATTAAATTCTCAAAATGGCCAGAAAAAAAGAACTTTCATCTGAAACTTGACAGTCTATTCTTGTTCTTAGAAATGAAGGCTTTTCCATGTGAGAAATTGCCAAGAAACTGAAGATTTCCTACAACGGTGTGTACTACTCCCTTCAGAGGAGAGCACAAACAGGCTCTAACCAGAGTAGAAAGAGAAGTGGGAGGCCCCGCTGCACAACTGAGCAGCAAGACAAGTACATCGACGCCTCACAGGTCCTCAACTGGCAGCTTCATTAAATAGTACACGCAAAACGCCAGTGTCAACGTCTACAGTGAAGAGGAGACTCCAGGATGCTGGCCTTCAGGGCAGAGTGGCAAAAAAAGCCATATTTTAGACTGGTTAAAAAAAGGAAAAGATTAATATGGGCAAAAGAACACAGACATTGGACAGAGGAAGATTGGAAAAAAGTGTTATGGACAGACAAATCCAAGTTTGAGGTGTTTGGATCACACAGAAGAACATTTGTGAGACACAGAAAAACTGAAAAGATACTGGAAGAGTGCCTGACGCCATCTGTCAAGCATGGTGGAGGTCATGTGATGGTCTGGGGTTGCTTTGGTGCTGGTAAAGTGGGAGATTTTTACAAGGTAAAAGCGATTTTGAATTAGGAAGGCTATCGCTGCATTCTGCAATGCCATGCCATACCCTGTGGACAGCGCTTGATTGGAGCCAATTTCATCCTACAACAGGACAATGACCCAAAGCACACCTCCAAATTATGCAGGAACTATTTAGGAAAGAAGTAGGCATCTGGTATTTTATCTGTAATGGAGTGGCCAGCACAGTAACCAGATCTCAACCCCATTGAGCTGTTGTGGGAGCAGCTTGACCGTATGGTGCGCAAAAAGTGGCCATCAAGCCAAACCAACTTGTGGGAGGGGCTTCTGGAAGTGTGGGGTGAAATTTCTCCAGATTACCTCAGCAAATTAACTGCTAGAATGCCAAAGGTCTGCAATGCTGGAATTGCTGCAAAGGGAGCATTCTTTGACGAAAGCAAAGTTTGATGGAGAAAATTATTATTTCAAATAAAAATCTTTTTTCGAACCTTGTCAATGTCTGGACTAGATTTTCAATTCAGTTGGCAACTCATTTGATTAATAAAAGAATGAGTTATCATGGGAAACACAAAATTGCCTGGGTGACCCTAAACTTTGGAACGGTAGTGTATGTGGACTGCAATGCCTGAACTTACATCCTCATATGTGTCTATGAGTAAGTTTGGGGCAGGAGACCTGAGGTCAATCCAGGCATTACAGTCAGTATATGGTGGAGTTCTTACCAATTTCACACCATTTGAAACTTTTTCCCTTTTTCATTTTTTAAATGGTAAGATTACACACAACTACAATTCGTCCTGCAAAAAAAATATACATATATATATGGGTCTTCAAAAGGCAAGAAGAAAAAAAAAGTAAAAATGGATGTGTATCCAAGGGGTTAAGAACACAACAGCTTCTAGATCCTCAATTTTAAGGTTTTCCAAGTCTTGTTCGGAGAAATCATGGGGCAACCAATTTCTGATAAGTTGCACCTTGACTGTATGACAGGACAAAGGGTGGAGAAATAGCACATGGCATTTCCATCTATATCTTAGCCAATGTGGACCCATTCAGGTGATCATTATTTTACGTCCTTCAGCTCGATCTCGAGCCATGGCGACTTGATGGATGAACGTTTTGTAGGAAGATCGATCTTATGCAAACCTAGATAAGTCCACCGGGGTCTTCTCCACCGTTATCTTGATTGTACCAAGTTCATTAGGTTGCTGGTCTTCCCCTTTGCCTTGTTCCTTCTATTGTTCCGATCAAGATGGCCTTCTCTAGTGTTTGGACACATCATATGATCAACGTAAGCAAGTCGTAGCTTGGTGATCCTTGCTTCGAGTAGGTTCCCTTTAAACCTAGGATGTGGCACATCCTGCTGGATCTTCATTAGTTGAGACAAATTGTCCCATTGCAATCATGCCAATATTACCACGTGGATTGCAACCAGTCCCAAGTTTTGAGCACAACTTCCTAGACGAGCCTTGCTCCACTGTAAATTGCAGCCACACGCTGCAGATCCTGCCATACATTCCGCATCTCGCGTCTTCGCCCCCACTAAGAACTGTGTGTAAACGAATCAATTAGTTATTCAGTTTTCAAGCCTTTTGCGCTCAAGCTCAAGTGGCTGAAGTTGAATAAGTTACGATTCTGGAAACGTGGGGCTTTTTCACTTAGCAACAATAACGCACCACACCCAATCTTTTGTATGGGAATGAAAAACAAAGCGAGCAGATCCTGGCCGGATGCCAAAGACAACTGACCGGACGCTGTACAACTTACTTATAAAGCGCTGCACCTGTTCGTCTTGTTCTTGGAAAGATCCTAAGCTCAAACTAGTATTTTCTGGTGGAATTTTTTTTCCCCCTCGTGTTATCCGAATAAAAATGAAAAGTGTACTGTTCTATTTAAGTGAATGGATGCAATTCCAGACACAACAGTGGCAATGTTTCGTGGAGAAAACTGTATTAAAAAAAAATAAAAAATCACATACAAACTCTTTCACCCCCTTAAGGACCGAGCAATTTTTCATTTTTTCCTCCCCTTTTAACAAGAGCTATAACTTGTTTTTATTTTTCCATTCATATAGCTTTTTTTTGTTGTTGGAAGAGCTGTAGCTTTGAATGACACCATTCAGTATCCCGTATCAGATACTGAAAAATGTGAAAAATTCCAAGTGTGGTGAAATGGCGAAAAACAAAAAATGCAATTCTGAGACTATTTTTCTCCTGGTCAGCATGATTCCAGTAATGTCAAACATGAATATTATATATATATATATATATATATATATATATATATATATATATATATATATATATATATATATATATATATATATATATATATATATATATATATATATATACACACACTCACCGGCCACTTTATTAGGTACACCATGCTAGTAACGGGTTGGACCCCCTTTTGCCTTCAGAACTGCCTCAATTCTTCGTGGCATAGATTCAACAAGGTGCTGGAAGCATTCCTCAGAGATTTTGGTCCATATTGACATGATGGCATCACACAGTTGCCGCAGATTTGTCGGCTGCACATCCCAAAGATGCTCCATACAAGGCAGGATGGATCCATGCTTTCATGTTGTTTACGCCAAATTCTGACCCTACCATCCGAATGTCGCAGCAGAAATCGAGACTCATCAGACCAAGCAACGTTTTTCCAATCTTCTACTGTCCAATTTCGATGAGCTTGTACAAATTGTAGCCTCAGTTTCCTGTTCTTAGCTGAAAGGAGTGGTACCCGGTGTGGTCTTCTGCTGCTGTAGCCCATCTGCCTCAAAGTTCGACGCACTGTGCGTTCAGAGATGCTCTTAGGCCTACCTTGGTTGTAACGGGTGGCGATTTGAGTCACTGTTGCCTTTCTATCAGCTCGAACCAGTCTGCCCATTCTCCTCTGACCTCTGGCATCAACAAGGCATTTCCGCCCACAGAACTGCCGCTCACTGGATTTTTTTTCTTTTTCGGACCATTCTCTGTAAACCCTAGAGATGGTTGTGCGTGAAAATCCCAGTAGATCAGCAGTTTCTGAAATACTCAGACCAGCCCTTCTGGCACCAACAACCATGCCACGTTCAAAGGCACTCAAATCACCTTTCTTCCCCATACTGATGCTCGGTTTGAACTGCAGGAGATTGTCTTGACCATGTCTACATGCCTAAATGCACTGAGTTGTCGCCATGTGATTGGCTGATTAGAAATTAAGTGTTAACAAGAAGTTGGACAGGTGTACCTAATAAAGTGGCCGGTGAGTGTATATATATATATATATATATATATATATATATATATATATATATATATATATATATATATATATATATATATATATATATATATACACATATATACATACACACACATTACTGGAATACATATATACACATATATACATACATACACAAATTTTATATATATATATATTTTAGTGATTACAAAATGTTAAACTTTCTTTAAAAAAAATTTTTTTTAAAGTTTCTTTTTCGAATCCTACAATTTTTATTCTTCTGCTGGCAGAGCTGTGTGAGGGCTTCTTTTTCTTGTCCCAAGCAGTAGTTTTCTGGATATCATTTTGGGCTTCATACAATGTTTTGATCCCTTTTTACTGCATTTTTGGGGGATGTGGGGTGACTTAACAACTGCATTCATAACAGTTTTTATATGGTAAACATAGATACCTTCACTACGCCCCCGGCTGTCGTGGCAATCTATCGGCACTTTGCGACCCGGTTTCTTAAAAGCTGCATTTAAGAGGTTAAACGGTGGTGATCAGAGGTAGCTCTGATCGCAGCAAATACTCTCAGATGTCAGTTATGTACCATGGCCGGCTCCCGAACCTAGCAGTGTGGAGCAGGTTCTGCTCCTAAGCCCCCTTTATACAAACCTACACCACATATTTATAGTGGAGGTCGCCAAGGGGGTTAAAATCTGACCTTAAAGATATTGTCTAGTTAAAATCATCTGCAGGGTCAGTGATAATTGATTGGTAGGGGTCCGACTGCCGATCGGCACTTAGGAGAATTTTTATCCCCATTACAAAATGGAACGGCAGGTTGGAAGCCTGAATGCTGCACTAAGTATTCTCTATGGGACTTGTGAAAAAAATAGCCCCACAAGAAATGAAAAAGGATTCTAATGGGGGATAAAAGTGCCCCGATCTGCCGGGGGGTGAGGGTCCCAGCGGTCCGACCCCTACCGATCCATAAATTATCACTGGTCCTGCGGATAGGTGATAACTTGTTTTTCACTGGACAACCCCTTTAAATCATGATATATGGTAAATTAGCACAATGGATCTTATTATTTTCGAGTTTTTTTTATTTGCAAATTTTAAACAAAATAAATGAAAACCCCCCAAAATTAAATAAAACACCACTTTGTGAGATCAGCTTTACTATTTCTGTTACTAGGAGGCCTTGCTCTCTTTCTCCAGATTTGCAGACATGATTTACAATGTCCACAGAATTCCTGGCTTCTTTATCTATGAGAACAATACCCACAGACCTGTAAATGTCCATTCACCCCCCCCCCCCCCCCCCCATGTTGGCCATAGATCACCAGTGACCAAAACAACACATGCACTATTGTGACCCAAGATCTGTGCGGGTAGCCTTATACTGAAGCGCAGATGCAGAAAAACGGATAGTAGGCCTCATTTTTCAAAAATGGCTTTGATGTCCATAGCAACCAATCAGAGCTCAGCTTTCATTTCAGAAACTGCACTGGTAAAATGAAAGCTGCGCTGTGATTGGTTGCTATGGGCAGCAAAGGCCCGTTCATCTCAGAAACACTTTTGCAATGACTTAACCATGAATACTATATTGTGGATTATAACCTACTACCACACAAGTAAAGATGACCACAAACACACATTCTCTCTGATATAACATGTCCACGCTTATAATCTTTATGGATATTACATTGACCAAGACAAAGAAATGGCTGTTTTTTCCCCAAAACAGCGCCACATCTGTCCATAGGTTGTGTTTGGTATTGCAGCTCCGTCCCATTAACGCCAGTGTCAGACAAAACCCACAGTCAGGGGCTGTGCTGTTTTAAGAAGATAGTAGCCATGTTTCTAGAATTCTGCATAAATGGAGACTTGGCAGAAGAGGTTTCCAAGATTTGTGGTACTGCCATTATTTGTCAGGTTGGTGCTACGACACAACATATTTAATGCGCCTTCCAAAGTGGAAGTAACAACCAGACCGAGATAACGACATGGGTCCAACAATAATAACATTAGAAATATACCGGTCTGTCAGGCCTACTCAAAAATATACAACATAATAAAAGACATTTATCATCAATTAATGGTAGTGATTAGGAATTTTTTTTTGGGGGGGATCAGTCAATGGACTGACGGCTTGAGAGTGAAAGTGGCACATAGAACTAAAGCTCGTTGCCTTGGAAACCGAGCACCAGAGTCCTAAGACTCTGAGGTAATAATGAGGCCTCTACACAGCGTATATGGCCTAGTAGTAAGCAATTTCTATTTTGACAGGAAAAGGTGTAAGAATTATTTGATAATACCAAAGCATCTGCAACAGGCTGCATTTAGCTGCCCCCGTATGTAGTATGTAGTTTTAACAGGAGGTCAGCCACAACTCTTACAAAAGGCGTAGTCCCATTTTCTACAGCAAATACATACTTGACCAAAACAATCATACAAGTTGTTGGGGGGGATGAAATTGATCGCCATCAGCCCCTCCAGTGTTTAAAGAATACCTGCACTCACCCTAGACTTGTAGAAAAACGTGGTCATGCTTGCTGACCCATCACATTAAGGTTAAACATACTATCAAACAAGTCCAGGAATTCTCCCAGTTCTCACACTCTGCAATTTGCTATCTACTCTTTTGGAGTGGGTGATTTCTCTTTATTAGATTCATGCCAGTACTATAGGTGCTGGAACATCCTGTCCCTCAATTCCCAAAACACACAGTGTATGCCACTGACACTGTGGATCATCAGCTCCTCCTTACTATGCTCCGCTCCATCGGCATCAAGGACACCGTTCTCTCTTGGTTCTCCTCCTATCTCTCTGACCGATCCTTCACTGTATGTCTTGCTGGTTCCTCCTCCTCTCCCCTTCCCCTTACTGTTGGGGTTCCTCAAGGATCAGTCCTAGGCCCCCTCCTCTTCTCTTTGTATACTGCCCCTATTGGACAAACAATCAGTAGATTTGGTTTCCAGTACCATCTCTATGCTGACGACACCCAATTATACACCTCTTCTCCTGCTTTCACTCCGACCTTCTTAGAAAACACCAGTGATTGTCTTACCGCTGTCTCTAACATCATGTCCTCCCTCTATCTGAAACTGAACCTGTCAAAAACTGAACTCCTCGTGTTCTCTCCCTCTACTAACCTACCTTTGCCTGACATTGCCATTTCCGTGTGCGGTTCCACCATTACTCCCAAGCAACATGCCCACTGCCTTGGGGTCATCCTTGATTCCGAGCTTTCATTCACCCCCCACATCCGATCACTGGCTCGCTCTTCTTATCTGCATCCCAAAAATATTTCTAGAATTCGCCCTTTTCTTACTTTCGACTCTGCAAAAACTCTTACTGTCTCACTTATTCATTCTCGTCTGGACTATTGTAACTCTCTACTAATCGGCCTCCCTCTTACCAAACTCTCCCCGCTCCAATCTGTCCTGAATGCTGCTGCCAGGATCATATTCCTCACCAACCGTTACACCGATGCCTCTACCTTGTGCCAGTAATTACACTGGCTACCCATCCACTCCAGAATCCAGTACAAAACTACTACCCTTATCCACAAAGCACTCCATGGCTCAGCACCACCCTACATCTCCTCTCTGGTCTCAGTCTACCACCCTTCCCGTGCCCTCCGCTCCGCTAATGACCTCAGGTTAGCATCCTCAATAATCAGAACCTCCCATTCCCGTCTCCAAGACTTTACACGTGCTGCGCCGATTCTTTGGAATGCGCTACCTAGGTTAATACGATTAATCCCCACAGTTTTAAGCATGCCCTAAAAACTCATTTGTTCAGACTGGCCTACCGCCTCAGCGCATTAACCTAACTATCCCTGTGTGGCCTAATAAAAAAAAACAAAAAAACATAAACAGGTTCCTCGCATCATGTTCTCATACACTTTATGTGTCTGTACTGCTACATACTTAGGCAGTTAACTGGTTCATGCAGCTTTACATGAACACCCGAGCCTTAAGGCCCCGTCACACACAGCGACGCTGCAGCGATACAGACAATGATGCTGATCGCTGCAGCGTCGCTGTTTTGTCGCTGGGGAGCTGTCACACAGACCGCTCTCCAGCGACCAACGATGCCGAGGTCCCCGGGTAACCAGGGTAAACATCGGGTTACTAAGCGCAGGGCCGCGCTTAGTAACCCGATGTTTACCCTGGTTACCAGCGTAAAAGTAAAAAAAAACAAACACTACATACTTACATTCCGCTGTCTGTCCCCCGGCGTTCTGCTTCTCTGCACTGTGTAAGCACAGCGGCCGGAAAGCAGAGCGGTGACGTCACCGCTGGGCTGTGTTTTCCGGCCGGCCGGCGCTCACAGTGCAGAGAAGCACAGCGCCGGGGGACAGACACCGGAATGTGAGTATGTACTGTTTTTTTTTTTTTACTTTTACGCTGGTAACCAGGGTAAACATCGGGTTACTAAGCGCGGCCCTGCGCTTAGTAACCCGATGTTTACCCTGGTTACCAGTGAAGACATCGCTGAATCCGTGTCACACACACCGATTCAGCGATGTCAGCGGGACCTCAACGACCAAAAAAAGGTCCAGGCCATTCCGACACGACCAGCGATCTCACAGCAGGGGCCGGGTCGCTGGTACGTGTCACACATAGCGAGATCGCTACTGAGGTCGCTGTTGCGTCACAAAACTTGTGACTCAGCAGCGATCTCGCTATGTGAGACGGGGCCTTTACACTATGGCTGGTCCAAATAACTAAAGCAATTGTTACCATCCACCTCTCTTGTCTCCCTTTTTCCTATAGTTTGTAAGCTTGCGAGCAGGGCCCTCATTCCTACTGGTATCTGTTTTGAACTGTGATTTCTGTTATGCTGTAATGTCTATTGTCTGTACAAGTCCCCTCTATAATTTGTAAAGCGCTGCGGAATATGTTGGCGCTATATAAATAAAATTATTATTATTATTATTATTATGCCCTGAACTAAATGTACAGTAATATTTATGGCCAGCTTAGGGTTTGTAAAAAATATCTAAGCATTGAAGTGAAGATGGGGTAGGATATATCTTTAGGTTCATAGTCAGGAAAGGGATTAAAATGTGTACGCAGGCAAACAGTGTATACAAACAGTGATCTATTCTGAGCAGGGGGACCCGAATGTCTTACCAACATTACACAAGAAACTTTTCTCAACCGCTATATTCAGACTTGGACACAAAGGTCTATTCAGAAGTTGATCCCGGTGCTAATGAATACATTTAGGACTCTATTGAGATTCCCTGTAGCAGATTAGCCGCTTGTTACCGGAAAAAAAAACTCTTCGAAAAATAAACTTTGCTGTAATCTCTTTTTACAAGATTAGAGAAACGACATTGGGAAACAATCCTGTAAAAGAAAAAGTTCTACACCAAGTATCCCGGACAAAAAAAAAAAAAAAAGAAAAAGAAAAAAAAAGGGGGTTAACAGAGAAAAGTCATAGCATAATAAAATTTGTACTTGTAAAAGTTCCAACAACGGGGATGCACTGCAGGGGAATACTTTCTAGGGGTTGCAAACAGGGTCTTGTCCTTAAGAAGACGCCAATTTATCACCATTTATAGGCAGGGGAATTCATAGTAATTGCATTAGGAAGAGGCTGTAAATTACATGCGTCCATTCTCTACAGAGAACACTTTTACTGGCTTCCAGTCAACAGGACATTATGCAAAAATACACTGTAATGACTATTCGCATAGCTAAACTCCCTGACGGCTTTAACTTTAGGCTTGTTAACACAAAACCCAATGTAATGCAGATCAGATTAGATGGAAAACCCAGGAACGGGCCACAGAGGCGGTCACCTCATTGTATTAGGTTTCAGCTGTGTGTACAATGCAACCTTTCACCACGCTCAGGGGTCCGGCACAGCGGGAATCGGTTACTTAGGCTGGAAAGGAGACAGACAGTTCATCCTAGTCAAGATCAGCAGTGAAAGCTATTTTTTTTTACTTCCTATATCTGTGTCTAAGAATGGCGGATGACGACTCATTTTTACGGAGGCCGCAATCTTATGAACAGTGGTTCATCTTGAGGCCCTCCATAGAGGCGTGGCATGGGAGGAAGTAATTGCCAGGCTGCAAAATTTCAAAAGAAAAATATAAATAAAATACTATCTTGTTTTCAAATTTTGGAAACCTATGAAGTGGTGTCGTTAGAGCCGATATGGGCAGTGCATATGTTCGGACCGCTGTCCGGTTGCCCCGGATCTTTAAGCAAGTGCCAATTTGAACTCTATTGGACGTGGATAAAGTTGGATCCTGCGGTAAAGCAGCGGTCATAAAACCTCCGTCCTGTAGGCCTTTGTAGGTACAAGATGCCAGGGTTAAGGCGCAGGTGGAACAATGGCTTCACTAGGTTTGTGATGCATGTGTCAGCAGAAGAAAACTCGGTCGCTTGGATTAGGTGGGAATAAAGATTATTCTTCTACAGAGTGTGGCACAAAGGTGGCATTTTACTTTTGGAGATAGGCACTGCGGGCAAGGACAAACACATCATTGGTGCAACCTGGAGCCCAAGAGATAAGGGAACCCATGTCTAGCTCTAAAGCAGGTGCAACTTTGCATTTTTAGGAGCTCTTGGGCTGCAAACGGCTCATATAGTGTTCTTGCTCAGGGGCCCTTTTCTGTCTGTATCCGCCAGTGCCCAGGGGATATTATTTTTAAGGTGTGGTGTGGCGGGGGGACCACAAAGGGTACTATTCCTGGTTCAAGAGGCACAATACTTGCCTTGCTGAAAACCAAGCTATGATATCGTACATATTCCAGAAATAGCAGCAGGACTAAGAGCGGTGATGCTCAAAACGCGCAGACCTGTGTCCTTTTACTCTTTGCATTTTTTAATTTTTCCCTTTTTTTTTTAAACTATGTTGCTAATAAAATAATGGTTTAATATACTTACCTCATTTCCTGTGGATGTTTCCATTTTGCTGCTATATCCACACCTAGAAGTCGGTCTGGAGCCTCTGTGCACCGCACCTTGATTCAAAGCCTTTTTCGACAATTGGTGAGCCAATATACAACTTTTCTATTTTTTGTTACGCATTCCAGAAATGTCTACTCAAACCTGTCGATACTGGTGGAGTAGCCCATCCTAAACGTACAAGGGTCTCCTGACTCTCCCCCGACAGATGATATTTTAGGAAAGAAGGGCATGTTGAATTTTAATGCCCAATGTATGCCTTGTGTGTGGTACTGCCAATGGCACCAAAAGATGTTACTGCCCTAAGACACAATATCTACAGACTGGTGTAACACAAGCCAAGCTATTAACTACAAAAGGTTAAAGGCCCCGTCTCACTAAGCGATTTACCAACGATCACGACCAGCGATACGACCTGGCCGTGATCGTTGGTAAGTCGTTGTGTGGTCGCTGGGGAGCTGTCACACAGACAGCTCTCTCCAGCGACCAACGATCAGGGGAACAACTTCGGCATCGTTGAAACTGTCTTCAACGATGCCGAAGTCCCCCTGCAGCACCCGGGTAACCAGGGTAAACATCGGGTTACTAAGCGCAGGGCCGCGCTTAGTAACCCGATGTTTACCCTGGTTACCAAAAAAAACAAACAGTACATACTCACCATCTGTTGCCCGTCAGGTCCCTTGCCGTCTGCTTCCTGCTCTGACTGAGCCGCCGTACAGTGAGAGCAGAGCGCAGCGGTGACGTCACTGCTGTGCTCTCACTTCTCACTGTACGGCCGGCAGTCAGTGAGAGCAGGAAGCAGACGGCAAGGGACCTGACGGACATCAGATGGTGAGTATGTACTGTTTGTTTTTTTTTTACATTTACGCTGGTAACCAGGGTAAACATCGGGTTACTAAGCGCGGCCCTGCGCTTAGTAACCCGATGTTTACCCTGGTTACCAGTGAAGACATCGCTGGATCGGTGTCACACACACCGATTCAGCGATGTCAGCGGGACCTCAACGACCGAAAAAAGGTCCAGGCCATTCCGACACGACCAGCGATCTCACAGCAGGGGCCTGATCGCTGGTACGTGTCACACATAGCGAGATCGCTACTGAGGTCGCTGTTGCGTCACAAAACTTGTGACTCAGCAGCGATCTCGCTAGCGATCTCGCTATGTGAGACGGGGCCTTAAGACTCTCCTTTTACTTACTCTCAGGGGAACCGACACCGACCCACACATCCTTCAAGTGTCAAGGAAAAACTGGCCCTTGGGGAATCAATATTTCATCACTGGGCTCCCTTCATGTCTTGGTCAATGACTGAACTAGGTCCACAACTCGTAAAGATGAACTTACATGCCCCGGTAATGGCAAAAAAAATGTCTGTAACAATTCCTCACCCAAAATCAGAAAGTTATGCTATGGTTTTACAGTAGTTATGTGCAATGCAACATCACTATTTTATGCTTTTTCCCCCTCTAAGAAAAAAAAAACATATAAAAGCCCCAAAACATTGAAGGATATGCTGTATCTCACAACCATCATGAAGTTAAAGACATTGTTGGGAAAAAAAACAGATTTTAAAGGGTGGTGCTTATACTAATTTTAATTGAAAAAAATATGCCTTTCTGGTTTTAAAAAAAATAAAAAATTTGGATATTGTCAAAATCAGCATAGGGCATTATGGACAGGTTGACGAAGACATGCAATGCAAGGGGAGAGGGCGTATTAGGTCAGGTCTTCCACTCTAATTTAAGGGTTACTTTAACATCAGTGTACATCCAAGTCTTAGTCTATAGTTGGGATTACCGATAATTTTTGCCATGTCTAAAAAGTGTTAAACAAGATCAAAATTCACCGTATTTTTTTTTTTTTACATTACCTCCAATACCCTAAGATTACAAGAGAAACAATTCACAACAGGATCATGGCTTCGCCTGGAGGTGACATCAGCCAGTACTTATATTTAGGATATTCGTTCCACATGTCCTTTTCTTTTTGAGCTGATGACATTATAGCCAAGTATAAGCATTTAAATACCGAAACCCTATGGGATGCCTAACCAAGCTATTATTATGTAACTGACATCCTAATGACTTCATTAGTCAGGAACACACTAGACGGTGAAGGGTTAACTGCTGGCTAAGCCAAAATAATGTTCAACTCCGTCTCACAGTCTCTAGCTGGGTTGGTCTCTTTGCTGGAAGCTTTTAAAGCCAACAATAGGATCTTTTAGGAAAAGGTGTGGTTGACCTGTTTCATTTCCTTCAATTGAGAAAATCCGTATGAAATCCTAGGACAAGTTTGGGAAGTTATTCTATAAAGTGCTGACAGCAGGAGACTTAGAAAATTCACGATGTAAGGTTTTGGATGGGAGCCATATAAAAATGTATATATTTTTTGACCCCCTATTGTTAATATTACAAAAAAAAAAATAAAGAGGTTGTCTTGAGAAAGAATTTGGAGTCATACCGTAATTAGGATAGGTCACCAATCTCAACTGCTAGGACGTAGGGAAAGTGACTGCATGAGTGACAATAACTTCTAGAGGATGAAAAGTTTTAAAAGGGCTCAGACTAATCTAAAAAAAATATGAAATAAAAAAACCTATACCCACCCACATCGAGCATGCGTTTCAAAGATTATCAAGGCCCCACTGGACTTTACTTCTTCGTCTAGTCTTAACATGTCACAAATGGCCAGAAATGCCCACTTTGGCCAATCATAGTAACATAGTTAGCAAGGCCGAAAAAAGACATTTGTCCATCCAATTCAGCCTATATTCCCTCAAAATAAAACCCCAGATCTATATCCTTCTAAAGAACCTAATAACTGTAAGATACAATATTGTTACGCTCCAGGAAGACATCCAGGCCACTCTTGAAACCCTCGACTGAGTTCGCCATCACCACCTCCTCAGGTAAAGAATTTCAGATTCTCATCAGTGGTTGAAGCAGGTCACTATTGCCCAAAGTAATTGGCTAAGCGGGCATTTCCAGTTGTGCGGAGATCAGGAACTAGAGACAAACAGGGACTGGGGACGCAACAGAACAAATTCTAATAGGATCAGTGAGGGTCGGTAATGAGTCAATCACAAGTCAGTTTTTTTTCCTGTGAAAAACAAAACAAAACTGATTTTGATCACTGCTTTTTATCAGATTTCCATCCATTTTTGAACTGTGTGTCCATTTTTACCATCAGAGAGTCATCTGTTTTCTTCAATGTAAAAGAGAAAAATGATGGTGGATTCTCCAAACTTTTTGGACTATCTTCCTTAAAAAGAAAAATTAAACATTTTTACCTAGATCTATAGAATCAGAATCATAGAATGGTAGAGTTGGAAGGGACCCCCAGGGTCATCTGGTCCAACCCCCTGAGATTAAAGAGAGAGATGCCCTGATCCCAACGTTCACGGCATCTGTGCACCTTGCCTACAGTAGACGTTGGGAGCTTTTCTTGACGTATGCTGTAACTTTCCCATAGGATGGATGCCGAAAGGGTGTTCTTTTGGCCTACGTCTGCTTATTATTTATTTAACTGTATAGGAAAGTGCAACAATTTGTTCACAGGGCTACTGCAGAGAAATGTTTACCATGCGGTATACCTTTCTTAACAATTGGGTCCCTCTGGTGGACGGAAGCTTCGACATCAATCCTAATTGTGGCCACTGTCGGGTGCATAAGTCCTGAGTATATGCGCCCGACTGTGTGCACAGGTATGGATGTAGGCTTACTAGTGTTTTTAAGGAGAACACCTCCGTACACATGGCATGACAAGTTTTTCTTGGAAGGAAATAGGTACCAATATGGACGTCTTTGCACAGACCTTAAGGGTCGTAACTATATGGAGCGAAGACGTTGCAGTCGCACCCGTTCCCAAGAGCCCACTACCAGGTACACTTTGGTCCATTAACAGAAGATCTATACTACCAAAGATGCAGGATACTTGGGGTCCCTGTTGAAGATTTTGCATTGAGGTCCATAAACTTCAAGTTATGTCACTGGGAATGAATTTTTCAGTCTCCATTGACTTTCATGGAATACAATGTGGTTTTGGAGCGCATACAAAGCGCCATTGTTAGCAATGCTTGCCAGCCTATCCAGGTACCAAAACCTCCACAGGACACCATTTTCATCATATTCAGAATATGGTCAAGTGTGTATATATACACGTGTCCAAATAATGCCTTTAAAAACGAGGAAAAAATGGTCTTCTCGCAATATACTGTAATGGATCACTTATGTCTGTGAAAGAAGTGCTTCCAGCAACAATGAACAGAAAAAATTAAAGGAATTTACTAGTTATTCAATTCTCAAGCCATGCACTATCCCTTTAAGGCTCTGCAGGGGGCGCTTGCTTTTTGTCAGGACCGAAGCAATATGTAGTTATGCCATGTGCTATATACCTGAATGAGAAGCCTCATTATACAGGCTATTAATTAACGATCCGCAGGATGTTCGTATATTCAGACACAAAGAAGAGGCAGAAGGCCCCAATCAGCGAGAGGCCGCCTTTTCCTTACAAGAACGCGCTGTAACATTTGTATTCCGATGAAATTAATATAATTAGTCAGCTCGTTCCGAGGCCGATTAAGGGAAAACGCGCCAGGGACGGTACGAATCCCGCTACCGTTCACAGTGTGTTACCTCACAGGCCGCATTAAGGCTTATTAATCAACTTTTCCTGTCAGACGAGTCACATACACACTTCAGAAAACATATGTAGGTGTTTTCACAGTAAAGGTAGACGTTTTGCTGGAAGACTTAAACATTTCAGCCAAGCGTCACTCGAATTTTCAGCTGAGAAATACCAGACAGGTGGGTTGCTATGCGAACACTGCCCCCTAGCAACAGGGTTATCAAGGCCGAAAGAGCAAGGAGGAATGGCCGTACTAGACCAGGCTTTTCTCTATCTGATCTGTAGTTGTAAACCAGTCAAGAGAAATTTCATCATGAATTGGAGCACATTGTGCAGCGTTATCGGACGCCATGGGTTAAACCTTGCCCAATACCAATTGCCATCCCCATTAGTAAATGCGGAGAACCATAAAAAGTATTGATCTCTGTTCTGTAGGACCTCCAGAGTCCGTGATAATGATGGACTATCCATTGAGCTGATGACGACTTGCTGTATACCGATAAACAAAATGAATCCTAGTAGCGGGACCCCTCATTTGGGTTTGTCCAAATGGGGACAATGCTTATTAATTAGATATGTTCACATCACAGCTACCAGTTACCAGCCATTATGGCCTCCTTCAGGTGATTGGAGCCTAAGATTGTCACAAGAGGACAATCTTTTGGCCTTCACTAGGCAAGTATGGCACAACAAGAAGGGTACAGAGTTGCCAACGGTCAAATTCTCCATACGGTCTTGATATTTTGGAGATAAACCTGGATAATGAGGGAGATACGATCCCCTTCACGTTGGGGGTCTAAGGGTCTGAGTAATCTAGTAAGATCACTGGTGCCAACCATTCAGACTAGGCCGAGACATCTTTTCCCATATATTTCCAGCACCAATTAGACAGGATGAGGTAGAGTGAAAAATGGGGGGGAAAATAATGGAAAAGTTCTGCAACGTACACAATACATGAAACTCTGACAATCTTCTACTTCATAGGTTCAGAGACTGTTTATTCATGGTGACAGGTGCACACAATGAATTTATGGCAGCAAATAAACTTTTTATTTGAACAGTCAGAATCTTAGACCCGGAAACTCTAGAAATACTAAATACTCCGGTGTTCTGGTTATTATAAATGACTATACAGAGCAAAGACATAAACCGGGCCTCGTGAATGACAACAAAGGGGACCTTAGTAGGTTACCATAGGGAAGCATAGAATCAGTAGACACATCTACTCTACTTTTAGCCCAAACAGTCCCCCAAAAATATTGAGCCATTTGGATGATAGGAGCAATCAAGAAGCCCATACGGCAACTCACCTAGTCCCTACTGTACCATAATATGGACTAGTGTCAGACTGGGGTGCCAAGGGCCCACCAGTGACATCAACTTCAGGACCCAACTTTTCAGCTACATATAAATATGATTTTATCCCCATTCACAAGTCTCCATAGCAATAATCTGGGTTGATTGTTCAATGAATAAAATGTCGCCTTTGTCTGTACATAGTGAATCAAGTCTATTGTGCCAAGTACTGCTCATATAAGCGGGTGGTGGGCCACCGGAGGATTCTCCTGTTCTCCTGCGGGCCAGTCCAAGCCTGATATGGACCTATAGGCACTCTGTGTACTTCATTCTCCTCTAAAAGCAATGTTTTTTGTGTGAATGCCTACATAATATGGCCAAATGTAATCAATATGGAAAAATAACATGGACTTCATACCAATATGTATATTAAAATCAACATGCTAGCGCTCTCCAGTAGTTACACAGCAAAAGGATACGATTTTGACAACTACCACCTAAATGTGTGTCAGTGGTTTATATGGGGACTTATAAATCTAAAACTTCAATACAACTAGCAATTAGGTCCCTATAACTAGATATCATAATAAAAGTATATTAAAGGGATGTTTCCATGTTTACAGGATATGTCAAATGGGCTTGATGGCTAAGAGTCCCACCCTAATCTAAAGTAAAAACACAGATTCGAGGACCCCATGGGATCTGGAGATGGGTTTACACACTGCATTCCCAATTAAAGTTTATGGCAGTATATTGCTGCTACATTACAGCATAATGTAAGAGTATAAACAGCCTGCTAGTAAGTCACAAAAAGTTGTGCCCTATTGGACTTTTTGTGACTTGCTTGTCGAGGTTCCTTGCAGGTCACAATTCGCTTGCACTATGCTGTGACTTGGCAGCCATTTTTGGCGGTGCGACCCGTAGAGCAGCCAAAGTCGCTATGTCCATTCGTGTTTAATTAAACAATAAATCGATTTGATATTTCACTTAGTTACTTTTTATTAGTGTTACATTCCTCAAAAGCAATATTTTTTTTTTCAGCGAGTCTGCAGTAAAGCGTGCCCCTACATAACCAAGAAAGTCAATGTATTATTTAACGGAAAGCCGAAAGCGTGCGAGCCTTCCTGCAGCGATTCACTCCTGCAGTCCCACACTTCAAATACAGGAATAATGAATTATGCAGTCACCTTTGGCATCATTATTACTACTATTCCCATTGCCGCACAGTTTGCCACTTTCAGCAGCCGCTACATAAACACCTCTGACCTTATTCTTCTTTTTCAGAAAACTCTTTATAAACGTTACAAAAAATGAAGAATGCAGAATAAAGAGTCACCATTCAGCTTCAGCAAGCACTGATATTACTTCCATAGCAGCCATATAACTTAATCACTCTTTTGTTGACACATTGGGTTAAAGGGCGTCTGTACCGAAGAGGTAGCCAATGTGGCAGCTACAGGGCCCCTGGAGAGAGAGGACCACACTTATAGATTGGTTGCATCCCTAAGATTAAAAAGGAGGTGAGAACTTCTCTCCAGCAAGTATGGGTGTGGGGAAATAACTTCAGGATCTCAGAATTATTTCCATTCTTTAGAGCCTTACAATGGAACTAATTATTTTAACATTCAGATCATGGAGCTCTAATGCATCAATTCTTTTTTTTTTTACAAGTATTGTGATAAAAGGAACCTTTCTTACCTCCACTGATGTAAGGCCAGTCCAGGACAGCGGTCACCGCAGGCATTACATGGTTGTCCACGCTCCGGTTCGGCAAAAGCTGTAATCTGCCAATAGGAAACAAAGACAATTACAGCGGCTCTGTTCTTCGATGTCGTCCATAACATCAACAATGCTTTAATTTTGGCTTTTCTGCATGTCATGTGTTAAAGAAAAGGCTGAGGCGGTGAGTATGCCGGCGTCCCATGCATGGAGGTGGAAGGAGAACCATGCAGGGGCACCGGCAATAGAGTTACACTTTTCCTTGGGTAATTTCTCATTATTACATATAACAATTTATGGACATCTGTGGTTTGAATTAGTTGTTACTGACACCTGGTGAGAATTTCATGTCATTAGCACCTTTAGAAATATATTTACTTAGAAAATCAGTGACGTGTTCAATACTTATTTCACCCACTGCATGTGTCATCACCATACAGCAACATCATCTCACCCAGTAAAATCTGAGAAAAGATGATGGAAGCAAAAGAGGGTGAGGCCCTTGGATACGCATTATAGCTCCTTAAAGCAGCACTCCTCCCAAAGTTTTTATCATCTTAAAGGGGTTGTCCACTACTAGGACAACCCCATGTTAAACTAAATGTTCGGCCCTGATAAAATAAACAAACCTATACTCACCCTCTGTGCTGGCTACGTTCCACCAGTGTCGGTACTCGCGGTCCCGGGTGCTGTGATGTGGTGAAATGACACTATGCTGCTTATAAATGGCAGTCAGATCAATCATTGCAATTATCTTTTAACTGTGTAAATGTTTATATGTGAATATGCTGCACATAATCATGTGAAATCTGTCTCCCAAAAAAACGCACCAATCACAAAATGGCCTGAGCCAAAAGGTTAAGTGTCCGTTACATTCATCTTGTAATCTGAGGTCATTAGTAAATCTCCAAGTCTAATGACCCCACTGATTTCAGCACGTTCAGACCACTATTTAAAAAGGTTCTTCCCACACTGGCAAGTTTCCCCCATGCACATCATTCAACTATTTCCAGAAGTTCTTTAAACAATGAATGGAGTGGTGGTGGTGGTGGTGGGTGGTGGGGGAGGCATCCCAGTGGTCGGACCCGCAGAGGTCAGTAAGTTGGCTATGAAATATTGACAATAAGCTATTAATGTGTATGAGGGTGTCCCAACTCTTTGACATGCTTGACTATTATTTCTACAGGAGATACAGTACTGCCAGACACAACCTTATCCCCTCTCCCCATATAAAACATAGCATAGCTGAATGGGGAACTCCGAAAGTTTAGGACAAATTATGTGCGACACGGTGGCTCAGTGCTAAACACTGTTCCTTTGCAGTGCTGGGGTCCTGGGTACAAATCCCATCAAGGTCAATATCTACAAGGAGGTTGTATGTTCTCATTATAAAGCACTGCAGAATATGATGGTGATATATAAGCAAGCATCGGGGCAGGCATCCTGGGCTTTTGCCTAGGGCCCCCACTCTCTCAGGGACCCTCAGCCAGTGGCGTGCCGCTAATAGGGGCACACCACGCGACCGCTATGGGTACTGTGAGTCAGGTGGGCCAGTCCCAGCGGCAGCCCCTGCCCCACATTCAACTGTGTCAGCATCATAGAAGCCGATACAACTGAAAGCAATGATGGAGGAGAGCGTCAGATGACACTACCTCTCCCATTATTCCCCCTCTGCCTCCAACGCACCTGCAGACACCAGAGCAGTGGGGAAACGAGTAAGAGAGGCATATATTGTATTTTGCTTGTTTTATTATATATCATTGAGTACGTGG
The DNA here is from genome assembly GCF_051348905.1 of Ranitomeya variabilis. Classification (NCBI taxonomy): domain Eukaryota; kingdom Metazoa; phylum Chordata; class Amphibia; order Anura; family Dendrobatidae; genus Ranitomeya; species Ranitomeya variabilis. The sequence goes on from NC_135239.1 coordinate 195,862,245, forward strand.
TGACCATAATACTGAAGGACTGTGGGGAGGCTGCATTATATTCTGTGAGGGGGCTGCATTATACTGTATTGAGGACTATAGGGAATGCATTATACTATATGAAGGACTGTGGGTTGTGTTATACTATAGGGAGTGCATTGTACTATAAGGAGGTCTATGGGAGGTGCATTATACAATATGGAGGCTATGGGATGCATTATACTATATTGAGGACTATGGGGGGTACATTATACTATAGGGAGGATATGGGCTGTGCATTATACTATACGGAGGACTATAGGGAGTGCATTATACTATATAAAAGGACTGTGGGGTGCATTATACTATGGGGTGTACGGTTTCTATATGGAGGACTATGGGGGTGCATTATACAATATGGAGGCTATGGGATGCATTATACTATATTGAGGACTATGGGGAGTACATTATACTATAGGGAGGATATGGGCTGTGCATTATACTATACGGAGGACTATAGGGAGTGCATTATACTATATGAAGGACTGTGGGGTGCATTATACTATGGGGTTTACATTGTTCTATATGGAGGACTATGGGGGGGTTCAGTATACAATATCAAGGACTATGGTAAGTGCATTATACTGTATCCTCTCCCCTCTGTACCAGTCTGTCATTGTTAGTTTGTATCTGTACTTTGTATGTAACCACCTTCTCATGTACAGCACCATGGAATCAATGGTGCTCAAAAAATAAATAATCTAGGGCTGTATCACAGGGTCCCTATTAAATCATACCTCGCCTTTAATTTTAATGCACCCTATTATCCATAAAGAGAGAGACCTATCAACGGTAATACTCTCTCTCAGCACGCTGCCCAGTTGCCCGCATCAATCATACAAACCTCTGAGCGAATTCTCCCCAGGACCGGACCCCTGTCTCTAGTTGGCTGGGTTACAACCTATCTTCAACTGTTGTGCATAATATTTAAAAGGGGTCTTCCTACCTATACATTGATGCCCTACCAAATAAATCTGGAAGCCAATTCCTGCACAGCGCCTGTACTAGAGTGGTGCCAAAAGCAGAAGAAGACAATGCTCATTCGGATCAGATGTGGTCCCAGAATTCAGATTCCATCAATCAGACATTGATAATTTATCAAATAGCCATAATATCAATGTCATTGGTAGGAACACCCCTAAAATTTAAAAGATACAATGTAAATTAAATAAAGTTACAAGGTATTGGCCCTTTAACTATTCCAATTTACACATTTTTTTCCATATTTGTACTTGTTTATAAAATACAATGTATCAGTTCTCCGCACTGTTACATTCGGTTCTATATCATTTTGCCTACAGGACGTTTCAGATCTGTCAGTAAGAGCTTCGTTATGCAACACAGATCCTTTGATGAGACGACAGGTGCAGCATTATAGACGTTGTTTAATGGGGGGTAGAAAAAAAAAGCCCAATTTAAGAAATAGACTTGTTTTATATGTTGACAGCAAGCAGAATGCATCCAAGACAAGTCGGCGGTGAGGCACAGTTCCAATCCGAATCCATTCAATCCGTCAAGTCAAAGGAGGACACGACGGAGTGAAAAGTCAAACAGAAAAGTAAAGAAAAAGCAAAGACAGTGAAAGTCTCCAAATTTACATCACAAAAGCCGTGAACTGGTCTCCAAGTCACCGCCAAGCATTATGGGAGCGATTCTCAGGAGTAAATAAGAGCGCCTGTGTAATTAACCCTTCTAGAATCAAATTTCACTCCCCCCCCCAAAAAAAAAAGACTGTGCAAAACTATCATGGTGTGAATGAGCGATGACCTTTGGCGGTCCCCTAGATGGAGGGTTTCAAGCTCTAATGTTTCTTACAATCTGCAGATCATTTGCAAATAATCACTTCCGTACAAAGAAAGTGGCGCTAAGAAAATTAGTTAAAGTCCACAGTAAATGCGCAGTGATGGATCTTTAGGCTTTTACCAAAAGGTCAGATTCCACCATTTAAAATCAGCAACATGCTCATTTTCCATGCAGATTTTGTTTTCTTCCTATGTATCATACTGAAAATTACTCACCTGCGAGATATACATTGCTTATATAGCGCCATCATATTCCGCAATGATTTACAGACATCATCATCGCTGTCCCCATTGGGGCTCATAATCTAATTTCCCTATCTGTATGTTTTTGGAATGTTGGCGGAAACTGAAGAATCCGGAGGAAACCCATGCAAACACGGGGAGAACATACAACTCTTTGCAGATGTTGTCCTTGGTGGGATTTGAGCCCAGGACCCCTAATGCTAACCACTGAGCCACCGTGTTGCTCTAATCTGCTTGAACACAGCCATAAGGTTTGCCATTGGGTGTGCAAATTTTAAAAAAAGTTTCCAAAAACTGCCCAATGGTTTATGGACCATTTACACAAACTACCAACAAAGGATAGTTGGCTGGGGCAACACTGGTCACACAACCAAACATCGAAGTACTCTGCTGCTACATTTCAGCTGAATGCATGTGAATGTGGTCACACTGCGACATACAAGGTTCTGCACCCACAACAAGCAAGTCACAAAAAAAGCATACGATCAAACCTGTTATTTCTATGCGGCGGATTTAGAACATAGGAAAATAATGTTCTAAGTGGGGCTCGAGTCTGCAGCAGGAAGTTGGAAAAAAAAAAAACAATGACCGCTTTTCGGAACAGGAGGAACTGCAGCAAAATGAGGGTTCACAACCCTAGAAATAAATTAGCAGCAATTAGATCATTTTTGCATTATGTAATATTCCAGCAGTCTACAAATATTGCCAGGACGGAGAAGAGCCGGATTACGGCAATTTCACTGCGCTCCAGTCTTTTGGCTTCAATGTCCCAAGTTATTTTTTTTTTCCTTTCGGATCTCTGTTAACAATTTTATCTAATGCAAAGGGAAGTGCAGATTTGTGGGATACACAAGGCCAATAAAAATACACAACTCCGCCTGATGAAATAAATACACGGATAACAAGGAACAGGACGGAAACCAGGAGACGATAAAAATGTGGGTTTAATAAAAGATGCAGGAGAGCTTGGACTGCACAAGGGTATACAGTGCAATCACCAGATGGGGAGACCGGCGTCGTGTGGCCAGGCATTCTGTGAAAAATGGCAGCTTTCGTCATACAACCTGGACTATGGCAAATCCTGGCAAGATAACAGAATTACAGGCTCATTTTTGATCACTGTATTTGGGCCAGATGGGAAAACCCTTTATAATCCTCCGATCAAGATCTTTGGTCCTAAGGGAGAGCAGTCTCTTGCTCTGGAGGAATTGATATGAATGGACACTGTGTAATGCTAAGTTTTTGCCTGTGGAGGCGCTGCAGGAATATTGAACACATACTTCAAGGTTCCCTTACAGATCACTGATGATCGCTGGAGGTCTCAGCTTATGATCAAGGGAACTTTTAAAGAGGAGAACTCCCTTTTAAGTAATTAAAGACTCCGTTCATAGGTAACTATTCCTGTGTCAAGTTCATGAGATGCTCGTTTCCTGTTCTTTGTGTCTCCTACATCGTACAGTCATATCCAGCCAGCAGGACTTTTGGTGTAAATTGTTAGGTTTCACTGGACACAATGGAATATAAACATGGGCCGATCATATTACCTTCTCCTATTACGGTCTGACCGTAGAATCGCTTTTCGGCATGACTGCCCTTTACGTCTGCTCACTCCTTAAGTAACGCACACAACTGCCACCAATACAGAGACCTATCTCCAAGAAATCGTGGAACAAGTGTTCCTAGAAACAACCATCGGCCCATCGAACCAGGCAGGTAAACACCTGAAGAACGAGCGTTTCGCCAGAATTTAAAAATCATCGTTCTCGTCGGCACAGTAAACAGGAGATGTGCTGCCGATAATAGGATATTTTATATGCTCAGAACGATCATATTAACGATCATTCTGTGCAAAGTTCGTCGACCTGAATTGTATAAGGCCATTAAATGGTCTGGATCGTGCCGTGTAAACCTCCCGCCGTTAGTTATAAGACTGCATCGACGGTGGGGAACGGTAGTACTTCCGAACTATTTTACCATGAGATCCCCTACAAATACCATACCCCCCTTTAAAGGTGTTTTGTCAACATAAGAAACAATTCTATATATTGAAGTCAACCAATAAAAATAAGACAACCCCCTTAACACACACGCGTCTCCGCTTCGTTCCTTACAAAGATCTATTAAGCCGACATGCAATTGGGATTTTCCGAAAAATCCGCTTTATCGAATTTCAGACAAGCCATTTTTTGGGATGGAATACGGTATAAAATCACAATTTTGTTACATGGGATAAGGAAGGACATATAACATCTTATCATACCCCCCATTTTAAAAATGGTCGTCTCTTGAAGGCCCCTCTCATTTATATGCTGTGTTAGTACGTAGGGACAGAGGAGGATACAGAGGAGTCCCCCAATAAGGACCCCTCTATGAGCCAGAACTGAAAGGCCACTCTGAATGAGCGTCTCTTGTTCTGGTGGTCTCAAGACGTCCTTGTGTATATGAACAGCCACTCATCTTAATGGCTGCCATGCAGAATTGGGCTATGTTTACACAGGGCGAGTTTAATACTTAGAATACCCATCATTTTAAGGTGCAGCGAAGTATATAAAATTGTAAAGTAATCTCATCCACGTGCTGCATTTTTTTTTTGTCCGGGATGAGTGTAAAAATGGGATTTTGCTGCATTTTTTAAATCCTCAGCATGTCAATTTCTGCTGCGGAAAAGCACAGGTTTAACAGGAGACTCAATCTGCAGGTTAATCAGCTATCCTAGCATTCTTTTGGTGCATTTTTGGTGAATTTAAGCACCGAAAATGCATAAAGAAAGTGCAGAAAATCTGAGCAGATTTGCAGAAATGCAAGTTCAGGAATAAAATCCGCTACAAATGCAATGTGTAAACACAGCCTTACATTTTTCTTGCAGAATCCGTTGGCTGTCTGCAGCTTCCCATCATTTGGTGTTTGCAGATACAATTTGTAACAAGATATAAAAAAACAAGGAAAAAAAAATATGTGCATTTTTATTACAATTATGGGGTTAAGGAAAGGAAAAACACGGCATTTTTTGTACAGATTTTTCACCACTCGATACTATGAGTAAAATCTGAAGCAAAAACGCTAACCGTTCAAGTCAATGGTAAAAAAAACACAAAAATTAAAAATACCAAAAAACACAACAAATAGTATCCTAATGAAATGGGAGCAAACAGAGGAGAAATGTTGAATTGAATGTTAATTTCTAATATGGATAAATGCACCAAAAAAATCCAATATCAGCAAAGGTCCAAACTGAATATTATCCTAGTAGGGGGAGGGCGTTTATTTTGTATTTTTTTTCTTCTGCCAACCAGCTTCTTGCTTGCTGGGGAACGGTGTGCTCCTCCTGACGATTCAGTGGCATAGTTGTGCCACTACTAATCCCAACTGTGCACTTTCACAAGCAGAGGCAGCATCGGAGGAGCACATGGGCGGATCCTGACAGCCTCAGAGCAGCACTTACAAGCTCTACAGCAAAAAGTTTGTAAGCACGCGCTCCTCGTCTAGGAGACTTGGTCGCCTCTGATAAGACGGCAGAGGTGGCAGCTCATCTTTGTAACAAGCTGTAAAGTATAAAATTAAAAATACCGCCGCTTTTACCCATTATCTTGCTGCAATCCTCCACAATCGTTTGCATAAAGTCACACAGAAGTTTTTCCTTGTATTATTTTATACTTTGGTTATGTTGCTTTGCTACTTCCCAGGCTGTTTGTAGTTATAAAGTGGCAGCAGTCGGGTTATTTACAACATGTCTGAAAGGAAAGGCCATCCGTATGGCGTAGTGAATGAAGGCGGCTGAATTATTGAAGCCGGGGCATTGTGCTCTGCGCTAATGACATTATGGCTGGAGTCAGGTGCAGCTCCCTTTCTTCTCCTCCACATCATGGCTGCTCTTTAGGGATTTGAGAATTAACCGGCAGGATTTGTGACAAGCGATGAGCAGGTAAATGTCAGATTCAGCCGTAAATATTGACAGGCATTAAATGGCAATCATACAAAACCAAAACAAAAGTGATAGGACGAGTATTGGACGACTTTTAGACATTTACACTTTTAGTGGTTAGCCCTGTATGGTGGCTCAGTGGTTAGCACTGGATGGTGGCTCAGTGGTTAGCACTGTCTGGTGGCTCAGTGGTTAGCACTGTTGCTTTTCGGCGCTGGGCTCCTGGGTTCATATACCACCAAGGAGTTACTATTTTCTCCCCATGTTTGCTCCAGGTTCTCCGATTTCCCCCCACACTCCAAAGACATACTGATAGGGATTGTAGATTGTGAGCCCCGATGGGGACAGTGATGATGTCTGTAAAGTGGCGTGGAAATAACGGCGCTATATAAAAGAGAGTTAAAGAAAAAACAAATCATTGGGGGGCACCAACAGTTAGGACCCTCTCGCTGTGAAAATAGTCATTTTCCTTTAAGCTGGGACTACACATCGAGCTCTGGCCACGAAACAGCTGCTTCTATAATGCAGGTGAATGGGGTCACATTGTGACCCGCTAGGTACCGCGACAAAGAATCAGAACCAGTTGGATTTTTTTTTTTGCAACTTGTTTGTCGCAGTTGCAATACTTTGTGGATCATAATGCACCCCCATGCGGTGGAGCAGCAGCATAAAGCAATTTTTGGCCTTATGTGTCACAGTCAATGTTGCCTTCTTTGGTGTAATGGACAACTGATGGGTGAGATATGCATATAAATGATATTCACAACAATGAACATATATTATGTAAATATTAATATAAAACTGATGTTATGGTGCAGGGGGGCACCAACTTTAGGACCCCTAAATCCCCAAATAATCACTCTACATTAAAAAGAGCTATGACTGAACTGCAATACCAAACACAGCCTAAGAGGGCGCTAACAAAGCTGGACAATCCCAATAATGGTGTCACCTCATATGTGCAGCCACTGGGAATGAGGAACCTGGTACCCTGTGGATGATGGGGGTCCCAGCATTTAGCCTCCTGTATCATGTGTCACCTAATATTAGCTCAATTATTGATCAAATCTAGCAGCACAAATTAGGATTTAGTTCAGAAATATCGACAAGATGTTCTGCAGCAGCTTGCACCTGCAAACCAAATCATATTACTAGGTAGAGGACACTGCAGCATAGTCCTAAAAGTCCAGAACGTTACCTACAACCTCTTCAACTTTTATGGGAATATTTGCCGAATATGTCAATATTGGCCAAGATGTTCTGCAGCAGCTTCCACCTCTACAAAACACACTGTATCATCAGGTTGAGTTGAGGCCAGGCCCTATAGTCCTAATTGGTAAATAATTACTACATAATTTCTATCTACAAACTGTAATTGTTCAACTTCTATGGGACTACAAGTCCCAGTAGGTTTAACACTAGATGTGGCCAAGAGGTTCTGCAGCAGCCACACAACTATATTTACCAGCATATCATAAACTTGTTTAACTAGACACAGGTTGGAAACCTGATATAGTGCAACCTTGCCAAGATGTTCTGCAGCAGGAACGCGAGTTGCAGTCCAAAAGTTACTGTTGTGGGACTATAATCCCCAGCAGGTGACAGGTAAAGAGTAAACAAGCTGCAAGTGAACTACAAGTCCCAGCAGAAAAAGCTGGATTAATCGGAAAGAGGTTCTGCATCTGCAGGACAGCAGCAGCCTGTGGACTACAAATCCCAGGATGTCAGACTCACTAGATTGCAAGATGACCCTTGCAAGATGTTCTGCAGCAGCAGCAAGGTAGCAGTACTCACAGATCTGCCGGAATGTCTCCTCCAGGAACTCTTGCTGAACATGTTCCTCAGGGAAGGTGAGGGGGTCCTCAGGGAAGGTGTGGGGGTCCTCAGGGAAGGAGTGGGGGTCTCTCGGTGCTGCTCTCAGCTCTCTCGCTTCTCTCTCATCAATGAAGTGAGGCAGGAGCCGGGTTTCCGTGTGTGAGGCTCCACCTCGCCGGGGACATAGAGGAGGGGGACCTGGAGGACACGGTGCAGGCAGGACGCCCCCTCAGCTGTGCAGCACATCGCCCACCACAGTGACTGCGCGCTGTGTCACTGCCGGTCCGTGGCTCCGGGTCCGTGACTGCCGGCAGCGACCGGCGCAGCGCGACCTCCTCCTCCTCCTCACACCTGAGGGAGGCACAGACCGGCTCTGCCAGAACCTCACACCTGATGGATCACTTCACAGCTGTTTGGGCTTTTTCCCAACAATTTTTTTTGTAAACGTCCCTGTTCACACAGAGGGTTTTTTCTCGTATTTTGGAGCAGATTATGCGCCACAATCCAGATGAAAAAAAACGCTTCAAATTTCAATGGGAAAACGCCCCTAAAGTGCTGTTTTAACATGGCAATTCTTGGGTGTTTTTGCCTGAAAAAAAGCCCCAAATTTGCCCAATGAATGAGGCTAGGGAGAGGGTCACATGGAGATTTTTGGAGGAGGAAAAATGACTATTTCTTTTTATCAAGAGGAATCCATTTAAGGACAGACAGCTTTTTTTTTGTCCGGGCTTTAGGCTACAAGCGTTCGGTCGCTCTGTGTGACTGCAGACTGGTGAATCCTGGTGCGCACTGTGAGGATTCTCCGGCGGCGTGCGGTTATGTGACTACAAGTGTGTGATTTGCATACTTCCGGCCACATTCCGACTAGTTGTGTCTCACTTCACTTAATACACTTGCATTGTGTGAGATCGTACAAGTCTAGTCGTCATATGGCCGCATGTATGTAAATCGCAGGAGAATCCTGGCATGGTGGGCACTGTGAGGATTCTCCGGCGGCATGTGGTCATGTGACTATAAGTATACGATTTTCATCCTTCTGGCCACATTCCGACTAGACATGTCTGGCTTCACTTGATACACTTGCATTGTGTGACATCGTACAAGTGTAGTCGGCATGTGACCGCATGTATGTAAATCACAGGAGAATCCTGGCATGGTGCGCACTGTGAGGATTCTCCGGTGGCGTGCGGTCATGTGACTACAAGTATGTGATTTGCATACTTCCGGCCACATTACGACTAGTTGTGTCTCGCTTCACTTGATACACTCTCATTGTGTGAGATCATACAAGTCTAGTCGACATGTGACCGCATGTATGTAAATCACAGGAGAATCCTGGCATGGTGCGCACTGTGAGGATTCTCCGTCAGCGGCGTGCGGTCATGTGACTACAAGTCACAGTATTCAGTCAGTATTTTCCATCAATATTTGTAAGCCAAACTCTGGAGTGGAACAATCAGAGGAAAAGTATAATAGAACCTCGTCACCACTCCTGGTTTTGGCTTACAAACACTGATGTAAAATACTGACCAGATACTGAACGTGTGACCATGGCCTTAGGCTCTGTGCCCACCATGAGTTTTTGATGCTGCATCGAAAACCCAGAATTCCAGTAAAGTGGATGCGATTTATCTCTAGACTACGGCCGTTTTTCGGTAGCGGCCTTACCTGGGAAAACTGGACGGCTGCACCAGTGTCTAAATGTCGCCTTTAAACATTCACTTGCAGGGTTTTTCTCTGACTTTTTCAGACTGAAATGCCCCACCTAAAATCCACTTCTAAAAGACATTGGTGAAACATTTTTTTTGTCGCAGTTGGATGCTTTTTTTTTCTCATTTGCTTTTGATGTATTTTTAATTATAATATGCTGTACAGCGGTAGCTTTTATTTTTTTTTTTGCTGGAAAACCTTTCCAGATACGCATAAAGCCATGTCAAAAATTCACAATAATCTGTGTGAACACAGTCAAATGACTGACGTTGTTCACATGCGTGCTGGAGTCAGACGCCCCGAATTTATGAAAGAGTGCACACTAGTGATCATCGAACGTGCTGGGGTAAGGTGTTATCTGAGCATGCTCGAGTGTCTACCGTGTGCTCGAAAACCATGTTCGAGTCCCCGCACCTGCATGTCTCGCCGCTGTTTGACAGTCACAACACATGGAGGGATTGTCTGTTTGTTCGGCTGTCCCTGCTTGTGCTGTTTCTACTTGGGAAAAACCCCAAACACTCCATATTTAACCACGGATGACTAGATGCAGAAAAAAACATCCCATACACCAAAACCATCTATAAAAAAAGTTCCAAAAACTTTTTTTTAGGGTACAATCAGTTGGGTTTTTTTAGGAGAATTTTGAGCAGAAACTGAGTGAAAACTCTCCAAATCCTCCTAAAAAAACTTGGTGTTTCTGGTCAGTTTCAGCTCCAAAACCCCCAGCAAAAAGACTGTGTGAACAAACCCTTATGTGGTTTTTGGATGTGGATTTTTCCAAATTTGTAGTGTTTTAAAGCAGAAACACTGCAAGGACTGAGCACTGAAGATGTGTTTTCTCATTGAAATGAAGAGACAAAGTTTGTTCAACAAGAATTTGAAGGGTTTTTTTATGTGGATTTTGGAGCAGAATCAACGTGAAAGAGTTTTGTGTGAACATTTATATTATGTTGGGGTCAGATGTAGCCGTCGGCTCGTGGATTTCTGCACTTTTTTAATGCCGTTTTTACCCTCGGCTCAAATTACCCATTTTTTGGCAGTGTTTTTCTGTAATTTTTAGTGTTTTTAGTGTGTTTTTAAATGATTGTGTTTTATAAAGTCACCTGCATTTTTGGTGTCATTTTCTTTATTTGAGAGGCCAAAAACAAATTCCTTTATTTAGCATATGTTTACAGAGGGGGGAAAAAAAGAATAATAAAATATAGCATCTCACAAATGGCACGGTAAAATGCTATACCTAGAGTATGCCTTAATGAATAAATAAATAAAAGTCAACAAACCAAAAATGTATGACTTTTGATTATTTGACACTACTCTTGCCACTTTTGCGAATTGTATGGATTGTGGGCATGATTAATTATGCAACAAACACTACTAGAAAACCCCTTCTGTATAGCTCGCCTGTGCAGCCTGAACTGAAAATAAAAAAAAATACCTTCAGACTTCCCATTTCTTTATCTTCTGAAGTCGGCATTGTGTCCTCCAGCAGTCACGTGACATAAGCAATTAAAGGGGAAGGGAAGGAGTATAATTTTGCCCTGGTTTTACCATAGAAACCCATGGTTAGCCGGCTGCTGAAATCACATTTTACATTATTCCTGTGACGTCATGTGTGCATTACACCTGCATGTGACATCAGTATATTTTCTTCCTATTTTATTATTATTATTTATTATTATAGCGCCATTTATTCCATGATGCTTTACATGTGAGGAGGGGTATACATAATAAAAACAAGTACAATTAATCTTGAACAATGCAAGTCACAACTGGTACAGGAGGAGAGAGGACCCTGCCCGCGAAGGCTCACAATATTGTGATGTTACAGCAATATCCCTGTTCAGTGACATCACTGTGTGTATTATCCCTGTTCAGTGACATCACTGTGTGTATTATCCCTGTACTGTGATATCACTGTGTATTACCTCGGCACTATGACATCACTATTTACTATCCCTGTAGATAACTTTGTCAATTATCTCTATACTGTCACATTACTGTGTATTATCCCTGTACTGTGACATCACTGTGTGTATTATCCCTGTACTGTGACATCACTGTGTGTATTCTCCCTGTACTGTGACATCACTGTGCGTATTATCCCTGTACTGTGACATCACTGTGTGTATTATCACTGTACTGTGACATCACTGTATTATCCATGTACTGTGACATCACTGTGTGTATTATCCCTGTACTGTGACATCACTGTGTGTATTATCACTGTACTGTGACATCACTGTGTGTATTATCCATGTACTGTGACATCACTGTGTGTATTATCCCTGTACTGTGACATCACTGTGTGTATTATCCATGTACTGTGACATCACTGTGTGTATTATCCCTGTACTGTGACATCACTGTGTGTATTATCCATGTACTGTGACATCACTGTATGTATTATCACTGTACTGTGACATCACTGTGTGTATTATCCATGAACTGTGACATCACTGTGTGTATTATCCCTGTACTGTGACATCACTGTGTGTATTATCCATGTACTGTGACATCACTGTATGTATTATCCCTGTACTGTGACATCACTGTGTGTATTATCCATGTACTGTGACATCACTGTGTGTATTATCCCTGTACTGTTACATCACTGTGTGTATTATCACTGTACTGTGACATCACTGTGTGTATTATCCATGTACCGTGACATCACTGTATGTATTATCCATGTACTGTGACATCACTGTGTGTATTATCCCTGTACTGTGACATCACTGTGTGTATTATCTCTGTACTGTGACATCACTGTGTGTATTATCCCTGTACTGTGACATCACTGTGTGTATTATCCCTGTACTGTGACATCGCTGTCTGTATTATCACTGTACTGTGATATCACTGTGTGTATTATCCCTGTACTGTGACATCACTGTGTGTATTATCCCTGTACTGTCATCACTGTGTGTACTATCCCTGTACTGTGACATCACTGTGTGTATTATCCCTCTACTGTGTCATCACTGTGTGTACTATCCCTGTACTGTGATATCACTGTGTGTATTATCCCTGTACTGTGACATCACTGTGTGTATTATCACTGTACTGTGACATCACTGTGTGTATTATCCCTGTACTGTGACATCACTGTGTGTATTATCCATGTACCGTGACATCACTGTATGTATTATCCATGTACTGTGACTGTGACATCACTGTGTGTATTATCCCTGTACTGTGACATCACTGTGTGTATTATCTCTGTACTGTGACATCACTGTGTGTATTATCCCTGTACTGTGACATCACTGTGTGTATTATCTCTGTACTGTGACATCACTGTGTATTATCCCTGTACTGTGACATCACTGTGTATTATCCCTGTACTGTGACATCACTATATTATCCCTGTACTGTGACATCACTGTGTGTATTATCCCTGTACTGTGACATCGCTGTCTGTATTATCACTGTACTGTGATATCACTGTGTGTATTATCCCTGTACTGTGACATCACTGTGTGTATTATCCCTGTACTGTGTCATCACTGTGTGTACTATCCCTGTACTGTGTCATCACTGTGTGTATTATCCCTGTACTGTGACATCACTGTGTGTATTATCCCTGTACTGTGACATCACTGTGTGTATTATCCCTGTACTGTGACATCACTGTGTGTATTATCCCTTTAGGAAGGCCAAAATATGTTTTCAGTTTCTAAACTGAAGATCATATTTTAGGGTCTTGTGCTTACACGTTACACATAACATTAGTGAAAAGGGCTCTCTTTATCATCTGCCAGATAAATGGGGACCAGTTGGTACATTTGGTGTATGTGGCATATGATTACCATATTAGTGATGTGCACAGAGCCTTTTACAGGGAAAATGTAGCATGACCTCTAGGCTATGCTAATAAACGGCCAACCATATAGTATATAGACAGCAGGGATGTAACTCAAGGGGGTTCAGGGCTAGAATACGCACCCAGACCCTAATGACTAGTAGCCCCTCTATCACCTAGAACAACACCATTATTATATGATGAAGACATAACAAAACGTGCGTTGGGGCGGTGGGAACACTGCAGGCAGCTGATGTTATTTACATGTTATATATATATTTTATATATTTTTTAGAAAGTTATATCCAAACTATTACAGTATATTTAGGGGATCATCTACTTTATACTTAGCATGTATTTGTACCCACTACCTGCATATGCCTTGTTCCTCTGCATGTGTGCTCAGCAACCTCTGTTCTTTTTTAACTATTTTTCCTATGTTAATAAAGTCTCTTTTTATCGGGTACATATACTCTGTAGGTCTCTTTTTCCTACTTTTCCTTGTTTTTGCTATATTATGTGAGTCGTGCCTATTATTCTGCTTCTCATATGGGTCCTTTGTTGTGAACATGGTGGATGTTTGTCAAATCCAAATGTGAACAGAAAATTAATAAGGGCTAATTCCATTACAGTCTGCGCGGTGATCATCGCTATCAGTCACTTAGTCTTGGAGATCCGTGCAGATTGTGTCCGCTGACTGGCGATGATTCAATACTGCAAAATACGCCATTTCTTGCCAACACTGATGGAATCGTTTTCATGGAAATTGCATTTGCCAAATGAGCCAGTATGTGATACATATGTACAGATGATGCATCGCTGCTTCTGATACCTCTCATCATACATACCGAATATCTGCTATTCTGGGTGTTATACAGATCTGAACGGGTCAATGGGTTTTCTAGTTTTAGACCCTTTTCTAGGTTTAGACCCTTGTACTGTATTCAGCAGAATTTTAGGGCTCCCCAGGACATTAACCTCTTACTGATGGTGTGTATTTTCATTTTTGCTCTCATTTTTTTCCTCCCTTTCTTCCAAGGGTTATAATTTTATTTTTATTTTGCAGGATACATTACCCCTCCTAAGGCCGAGATGTAGGTTTGGATGACGCTATTCATTTCACCATATTACGCACTGAAAAATAAAATCTAAGTGCGGTGAAATAAAAAAGCAAAACTCAACTTAAGCATAGATATTTGGGGTTTTATTATTACTGCATTGCATAAGTGTGGATAATCACCAGGACAGACCTCCTGTCATGATCCAGACTGGGTTTTGAGTCCAGTCTGGTCATGTCAAGAGTTAACCTTTCTCAGCCTCATTCTGGGTTCAGGTTGGCATTTATCACCACTGCTTCCTGCAGACAATGTCAGTTATAGTTTTTGCCTAGTGCTCCTGTAGCTGACTCTGATTGCTCTGATTTGTCCCTCTGCGTTTGCTGTCTGGACCCGTGTCTCTCTTTTCCCCTATTCCTGTCTTGACTCAGTGTTTCCCTTTAGTGTGCAGACTCCCTGGTCTTGACTTGGCTTGTATCCTGACCTGCTTCTGTCTTATCCGCTCCTGATTGTTACTGACTCCCTGGCTTGTCTCTGACCGTGAGTTTGCTTATTCCTTTGGTACTGCTCTACAGTCTAGGATTTGACCCGGCTTGTTTAATTATTCTGCTGCCACCTGTGGTGGCCTCACTGCTGAACTGCAGGCCAGCTCTGTTTAGGTGCAGTCCTGCTTCTACTCTACTGTCATCTAGTGGAGCTTGCACCTACCTGCATTGCAGCAGCATGATACCCCCCCATTGACACCACACCACTTAAATACTGCTGTCAATCAATGCAATCTGAGCTAGCTCTGACTACTGCCGTTAGAGGCATGTGTTGGCCGTGTAACACAGCCGGCACCTGTCATGTGTGGAGCAGACTCAGCTCCTGAGCCTGCTTGAATCGATATTCCAGCACACGATGTAGGAAGTACTTCTGCAACCTATGTTGGCAAGGTTTATGACTAATCAGCTATCCAAATGAAGTTTGTGCCCAACCTCCAGTATACCCATCGCTCAACTGGGATTCCCTCTCTCAGTTGATCCTCCTTGATGGCTGTGCCTGGCGCAGTAGTTCATCCTTTTCACGTGAACGTTAAAGGGGTTGTCTCTTTCAAAATGCCACTGTTCGGTCATTCAGGTGATCAGCTGAGGTCCCACTCCCAGCACACAGTTGATTTTGTCAACAGCAAACTAAGTGTAGTATTACATGCTGGCCATGTAGATGAATGGCTGAGTATCTATATAATACAAGGGCACATTAAGTGCAATAGAATTGGAGCCGCTCATCCAGAGTACTTCTCCATTATGGTACTTAGAAGGGAGGTCCCAAGCTGGTTATCTTAAACTGGTTTGGTCCGCTGTGGAGTACAACATTCAGTTATCGCTAGAGGGCACAGTATGTAGGCACAGGCTCGCTTCTGGGGGCATCTTCAGCTGGCACTTTGGGAGGTATCTCTTTGACTTACACTTTGAGATCTTCTGTAGCTAGCTAGTGCACAAGGTCCATGGTAGGGGGAGTTTGATGGGAAGAACATGTCCTGCCACACGGAGCCCGGATTTTGACCCCATCCAACACCTTTAGGATGAACTAGAACAAACATTGTGAGTCCGGCCTCTCCCCAACATCAGTATCTGACCTCACAAATGCTCACCTGGAGCCCACCCTCTCCCTAACATCAGGGTCTGACCTCACAAATGCTCACCTGGAGCCCACCCTCTCCCTAACATCAGGGTCTGACCTCACAAATGCTCTTCTGGAGTGTGCCCTCTCCACAACATCAGAGTCTAACCTTACAAATGCTCTTCTGGAGCCCACCTTCTCCCAAACATCAGGGTCTGACCTCACAAATGCTCTCCTGGAAACAGCTCTCTCCCAACATCAGTGTCTGACCTCACAAATGCTCTCCTGGAGATTGCCCTTTCGCTAACCTTAGTGCCTGACCTCACAAATGCTCTTATGAAGCCTGCCCTCTCCCCAACATCAGTGTCTGACCTCACAAATGCTCTTCTGGAGTTTGCCCCCTCCCCAACATCAGTGTCTAACCTCAAAAATGCTCTTCTGGAACCTGCCCTCTTCCCGACATCAGTGTGTAACCTCAGAAATGCTCTCCTGAAGCCTGCCCTCTTCCCGACATCAGTGTGTAACCTCAGAAATGCTCTCCTGAAGCCTGCCCTCTCCCCGACATCAGTGTGTAACCTCAGAAATGCTCTCCTGAAGCCTGCCCTCTCCCCGACATCGGTGTGTAACCTCAAAAATGCTCTCCTGAAGCCTGCCCTCTCCCCGACATCAGTGTGTAACCTCAGAAATGCTCTCCTGAAGCCTGCCCTCTCCCCGACATCGGTGTGTAACCTCAAAAATGCTCTCCTGAAGCCTTCCCTCTCCCCGACATCAGTCTCTAACCTCAAAAATGCTCTTCTGGAGCCTGCCCTCTCCCCGACATCAGTGCCTGAACTCACAAATGCTCTTCTGGATGAAGGGGTGAAAATTCCCACAGACACCTCCAAACTCTTGTAGAAAATCTTCCCAGAAGAGTGGAAGCAAAGGGGGGATCAATTCCATATTAATGCCTATGGATGTAGAATGGGAGGTCCGAAAGCTCCTGTAGGGAGACTGTGGAGGGGACAGAATACTTTAGTTCATTCAACCGTTTAAAACCTAAAAACTCAGCTAGCAAAGTGGCTGGGAGCCTAAAATAGACTCTAGAAATAAGAAGCGTTCTTCATCCATCCTCCTTCTGATATATTTCTATTCAGGAGGATGCAATAATGAAACCTCAGAATTACATTTGGTGTGTGGCTCCCACTTTCCTTGAGCGGCTTCTGCTGCTAACAATCTGTTCGGCTCCTTCTCTGTTCCAGGGACCGATGTCAAGTGGTTTTCAGCGCGGCGTACAATGCGCCGGTGTTTATCTGTGCGGTGTCACCATGTTCTTCCATTTTTATTGTGTTCGGCAGCAACATGAAAAAGTCTATCGAGTTATTATTAACAGGATGAAAATGTCAGCGCGTAGCAGGTGCGGGATAATGCCGCCGCTCAAATATCACTGATGTCGCTGTTATGGAAACACGGCGTAATCAGAATGTACTGGATCAGAAACGCTGTGTACGACTATTGCAGCAAAAGCACAACCCGCGGCTCGGAGACGCACAATGTATACTTTCGTAGGAAGGGAAGAAAAGAAACTTTAATGCTAGGAAATTATTTTCCTGTGGGAGCTTCCCCCAGCGGACAAGATGAAGCACTCTAAACGCGAAGACTGTAATACCCCGTACAACGTCAGTACAAGAGGTACAAATAGTAGAATTTCTGGACTATTGTCTTTTTTTTACATGACGCCCCCAACATCCACCATTTTACTCATCGTCCTGTGGCAATAAGTCGGTATATGACTGCTTAGTTATTGGCATAGTCATTGGGAACAAAACTGGACCTTCACCCAAAACTGTTTCTACAAAGTTACAAGCATAAAATTGTCGAGGCACTAAGGTTTCCCTTCACTGGAATTAAGGTGCCTAACCCTGAAAAACAAGCCTCTGCCATTATCCCTCCTCCACCAAACTGTACAGGGGGCACTATGCAGTCAGGGGGTAACATTCTCCTGGTATTCACCAAATCCGGACTCGTCCATCAGGCGCCAGATAGAGGAGTGTGATCCGTCACTGCACAGAACACGATTCCTCCTGACTCCAATGGTGGCGGCTTTACATCACTCCATCCGACGTTCCGCATTGTGCTTGGTGATGTAAGGCTGCATGGAGCTGCTGAGTCATGAAGCTTCCGACGGGGGCGCGGTGGGTGTTTGTGCTAATGTTAATACTAAAGGAGGTCTGGACTCTGCAGTTATGGAGTCAGCAGAGCGTTGGTGGCTTTTCTGCCCTCTGCTCCTCAGCACTCGGCCCCCCGCTCTGTAACGTTACGGGGTCTCCACTTTGTGGCTGAGTTGCTGCATTTCCTTCTACTGCTCAATAACATAACTTACAGGTGATGGGGGAGGATTTAGGAGGAATAAATGTGATCACCGGACTTGATACCCCGGTGGCTCCTATTACAGGACCGCGCTGGTATCAGTGAGCTCTGCACCACCGGCCGATCTATCACATGGTAATAAAGGCAGATTGCCTGTGGGAGGCCGGATGTTATACACCAGGGGGGTAAGGAGTTGGACGTTATGCACTGAGGGCGGGGTCCGGATGTGATATACCGCGGTGCAGCAGGGTTAGATGTTATCCAGCAAACACAATGGGGCCGGATGTGATACATCAGGGGCGGGGGAGCTGAGGTTATCCACAAGGGGAGATGGGGCTTAATGACAATTGTGAATTCAATTATTAGGCCGGGGTCACATGAGCGTATAACACAGCCGGGTGCTATGCGATAAAACATCATATAGCACTCGGACCAGCGTTATTCTATAGGACAGCTCAGATCTGTGATTATTCTTCTATCCCGATTCGGCATGAGAGAACAATCGCAGCATGCCTCGGCTCACACGCATGCATACAAGTTTATGGGTATGTGTGAAACATCGGACTGCACTCAGATGTGATCCCACTGCAGTCCGATATATGTCAAGGCAGGCAATGGAGGGGATGAAAAAACTCACTTGCTCTGTTTTCTTCACACCCATGCTGTGATTCTCTGATGCGGGAGGATCGGAGCACAGTGCACTGACACTCGGATCACACTCGCAGCAGAGCTGGAGCCGAGGGTCATTAGCGTATCACATATGCTTGTCCGTCAGACACCCCCATTACTAACCCTATAGTCAAAAGAAATAAGCACAAACACAAAAGTCCTTTATTTGTAAAGATCACTCCCCGACAATTTCCCTATTTATTCCTTTTGACTACGGGGTTAATAATAGAGGTTTCTGGCAGATGCCTCTCCATTATTATCCCCAGGGCTTGATGTCAGCACCAGCTGCTGACATCAACCCCACAATGCCATTACCCCAATTGCCAGCGCACTAGGCCAATCGGGAAAAGCTGAGGCTAACGCCGAAATTGGCGCATCTAATGGATGGATGCGCCATTTCTAGGGCAGCTGAGGGCTGGTCTTATTAGACTGGGAAGGGCCACATAACCATGGAACTTCCCAACATATTAATATCAGCCCACAACTGTCTGCTTAACCTTTGCTGGTTATTAAAAAAAGGGGGACCCCACCTCATTTTTAAAAAGGGGTTGTGAAAGGGATTTTCCTGTCTCCACCGATACCATAAATGTCTAACAGATGGATATGCCACCAATGTTTAATCCTGAGGCTGACTGATGTAGCACCCGCACTGGCTCCTGTTGGGCTTTTTCTGCATTTTTGACCATTATATACTGATCTGACGCTAACATCACTCATAATCGAATCCTCCCACTTCCATGTCCAAAACTTTGCTCATGCTGCTCCAGTTTTCTGGGATGCGTTACCCCAGACAATTTCGTGATGGTGAGTGATTTATATGTCTTCATGTGCACTACCTTCCGCTTTATAAAAGACGACTGAACCATTGTGCAAAATTAGCATTTTTTTTTACCTTTTCTGTCCCACCTTACTGTTTTGTATCATAAACTGAATTTGCTGACACTGTTTTCCTAAAAATCGGGACAGTCTTGGCACATCTTTCCTATCCCCACTGCCTCATCCTTTCTCCTTTCATCCTTATGATCAGCAATGAGAGCTCCGGCAGGCAGCCCCATAGTAGCAACGGGATCCGGCTAGATAAAACAGTAAAGAAAGTACGGTAATCAAAAAAATGAAAAAAAAAAATAAAGATCAAAGTTTTGCTATAGAGCATTATTAGGCGGGAGGTAATAATAGATGTTTGGCGTCCATCTACTCTCTGTACAGCCTCGCTCCACACTAATACAATTAGATTCACTCTAAACTCGATTCCTCGCACTTAATCATAAACTTCCTGATAAGGAAAATAAAGCCTGATACGATTAGTTACACTGACGGCTGTGAGAACGGTGAATCATACGGGAGGACACTGGTGTGCAGGGTGATGGACGTGTGACACTACTGTATAGGATCGATGGTGTGGGCACTGCACTTAGTATCAACCTCACTCACTAATGGTTTACTGTGTTATGGCAACTCCCTATAGGGGAGAGTGCCTTTTAAACAAGATGCTTCCCAGGTATTGCCTGGGGGCATTTAACTATGTGCGTGCGCTGCCCCTTTTAAGAGAAGGGGAGCGCACCGCAGGGAAGTGCGGAGCGCATTACACCAGGAAGACATCAGGGCGGTGAGAATGCCGGCGTCCCTGCATGGAAGGGGAGCCGTGCAGGGATGCCGGCAATAGGGTTACACAATGCACATTATTAATGTCAAGGATGTGTAAGACCAAACACTGTATCAAAGCTGGAAGAGCCGAGGACCCACACGGAGGAATGGGGAGCTACGGTTGAGACGGCCATTTTGCTGGATTTTTGGTGGATTTGGGAACAGATTCAATTAATTAAAGATCAATTATAATACTTCTAATAGATATAATGATCTAGACTGATATATTATTCTATAGATATACCATAACAGATTTGGGGTTTTGTATGGGGCTCTATATGTGTTTTCTCCTGACTCACTGCCATATAATTTGGGGTGAGGGGCTCTGACTATAATCTGATGGTATCACATCTCCCGGCTCATACATCTCCTCTGAGCAGTCCGGTCATAACGTGTCCCACCAGCTGGGAGATAAATGATTATCCCGTCCTTTACAGGATGGATACGGTTGACCTACTGTGCACAATTTTGCAAATCCAATTTTTTCTGTTCAGGACATAACTGGCGAGCATCAGATCTACACCTCAGTGATTGACCTCTCGCTCCTTGAAGGAGACTTTCTCTATTGTACGTGAGTTTTCAAAGATAAGACCGGTACAGAAAAATCCGACACTTGTGTTGAATAATTTACTTTACTGCCAACTTGGTGTTCTGATGAGAAACCGGCAATATTTCTGTGGCCTAAATCTGTCCGATTATACTGGAAACGTGTTTGTTTTGTTCTAAGATTGATGATATATTTGCTATTTTATACATTGGCTCTTTGTAGGTCAATAAGGCCGAGGTCAGACCGTCAATGTGCTGTCTGCTGCGAACACGGAATCCATAATTATTTTGCGTTTATTATACAACCATAGTAAGTACACCAGCCCCAACAGGTCTTAACAATCTTTTTAATAATTCATGCAGATTGTATTGAAAAACCTGTGAGCACATGTGCTTTAGGTTACCTTACAGCATGCATGCAATAAAAGTATTTGGAATTGGATGTCTACACGGGCCAACAGCCATCACAACGATGGCAGTGATCAACTTTTATGTTGCCTAAAAAAAACTATATGGGGACCGAACATAAACTGTATTAATGATCAGTTGTCCCAATAGAGATTGGAAAAAGGGAATTAAACGAGCGACGATTAACTTGTGATATTGTCAATCAGTGTTTGTTATTAACGGAAATCTTCCTGTGTAAACCCAACTTAAAGGGGATCTGTCACTTGCCAAAAATATGTAATATTTTTTACCTGATGTAAATGGCGCTGTTCTCCTGAATCCGGCATAGTTTTTCTTTTGTTCCTGCACCTCTCCGTTCCTGAGATATGAGCCGCTCTCACCTGTATAGAATTACGGTCTTTTTATCAAACTGGGCGTGGTCTTCCACTCTTGTCTTCTACAGGACCACACCCACTTTGTTAACAAAGCTAGATTTGTATGCAGGGAAATGAGGACCATATCTCAGGAACGGAGAGGCACAGGGACAAAAGAAAAACAACGCCGGATTCAGGAAGACAGCGGTATTTACACTGGGTTACAAAATTACATATTTATGGCAAATGACAGGTCCCCTTTAAAAGGTTATATTTATCATTGCAAGTTATGGCTCTTCAAAGGATGGGATTGGTGGGGGTCTAACTGACTGGTCCCCACCAATACCCAAAAATCTCTTTCTTCCTTCCATTCTTTCTTCTTTCATCAGACCCCTACCGATCTGCAAGTTATCACTCATCCTTTGGAAAGGTGATATCTTTTAATGATGGGAATGACCCTTTCCATGCGAACTGCTGGCATCAGATGGAATATTTCCAAAATGGCCTAAAACCCCTATAGAGAGAAAGCGATGAAACGCGCGGTGACGGCCTCACCTGTAACAGCTGAATGCAGCGTCTGTTTGTTAATAATCGCATTTCAATCACTTTATATTTATTTCCCCCGAAGTAGAAAAGCAACAAAAAAAATAATCTGTGCCCGCCATTGACAGCTGCTTCCATTTCTTGGCACAGCGATGGGTTGTAATTTTAGCACAGTGATAAAAAAATAAAACCTAATGGAAGAAGCCTGAGGAGCCGTCCGTAGCCCCAGCTCTCGTTTCCTCTGTTTGCCTTCGGGGCTTCAACAATCAGTTGCCAATTTAGGATCTTTAACGGAAAAAGCCACCGAGCTTCCAGGACCTAATGGAGATGATAAATATTTATTAGAAGCTGTCACCGCTCACAGCCGACACTTCCCCCAATTGTTTTTCTTTACTTCGACACAATGAAGCATCTTGCAGGATTATTATCATGTGGATGAAAAGACAAAACCTTTACTTTCCGCATTATTCTCAATACTCCAGGTATGGTTTGCTACAAATGAGGCTTTTCTGACCAGTGTCTCCGGCCTGAATTATTTTCACAGCCATGTCCCAGTCTTGGGGCTCACGCGAACCGTGCACCTCTAAACTTTCTCCATATTCCCTGTACAGACAAGAGTTACAGTGAATAAATTCTACCTGCCTCCAGCCACCACTAGGGGGAGCTAATTACATTCAGTTTATAACTGGAACTTAAAGTTTGAAAGTTGCCCCCTATCCTCTGATGAGCCCTGTGTGAATGGGGAGAGGTCAGTCATGCCCATTCATTCTTATGGGTTAAAGGTCAATCATGCCCATTCATTCTTATGGGGTAGAGGTCAGTCATGCCCATTCATTCTTATAGGGTAGAGATCAATCATGCCCATTCATTCTTATAGGGTAGAGGTCAATCACGTCCATTCATTCTTATGGCTTAGAGGTCAATCACGCCCATTCATTGTTATAGAGTAGAGGTCAATCACGCCCATTCATTCTTTTGGGGTAGAGGTCAATCACGCCCATTCATTCTCATAGGGTATGGGTCAATCATGCCCATTCATTCTTTTGGGGTAGAGGTCAATCATGTCCATTCATTCTCATAGGGTATGGGTCAATCATGCCCATTCATTCTTTGGGGTAGAGGTCAATCATGCCCATTCATTCTTATGGGGTTGAGGTCAATCATGCCCATTCATTCTTTTGGGGTAGAGGTCAATCATGCTCATTCATTCTTTTGGGGTAGAGGTCAATCATGCCCATTCATTGTTATAGAGTAGAGGTCAATCATGTCCATTCATTCTCATAGGGTAGAGGTCAATCATGCCTATTCATTCTTTTGGGGTAGAGGTAAATCATGCCCATTCATTGTTATAGAGTAGAGGTCAATCATGCCCATTCTTTCTTTTGGGGTAGAGGTAAATCATGCCCATTCATTGTTATAGAGTAGAGGTCAATCATGCCCATTCATTCTTTTGGGGTAGAGGTAAATCATGCCCATTCATTGTTATAGAGTAGAGGTCAATCATGTCCATTCATTCTTATGGGGTAGAGGTCAATCACGCCCATTCATTCTTATGGGGTTGAGGTCAATCACGCCCATTCATTCTTATGGGGAAGAGGTCAATCACACCCATTCATTCTTTTGGGGTAGAGGTC
Source organism: Ranitomeya variabilis (assembly GCF_051348905.1). NCBI lineage: Eukaryota > Metazoa > Chordata > Amphibia > Anura > Dendrobatidae > Ranitomeya > Ranitomeya variabilis. Next base: position 195,886,357 of record NC_135239.1, read on the forward strand.
AATCACGCCCATTCATTCTTTTGGGGTAGAGGTCAATCATGCCCATTCATTCTTTTGGGGTAGAGGTCAATCACGCCCATTCATTCTTTTGGGGTAGAGGTCAATCATGCCCATTCATTCTTTTGGGGTAGAGGTCAATCACGCCCATTCATTCTTTTGGGGTAGAGGTCAATCATGCCCATTCATTCTTTTGGGGTAGAGGTCAATCACGCCCATTCATTCTTTTGGGGTAGAGGTCAATCATGTCCATTCATTCCCACATCATTTTTTTCTGGAGCCCCCTCCTGTAAACTAGCCAGTAAAGGCTACGCAAACAGCTGTGAACTGATATTAATAGCCAGGGAACCTTTGGCTATTGGCTCCTTCCTAGTGTATTAACATCAGCCATCGGCTTTCCCTCTGCTGGTTATGAAAATTACGCGGGAACCCACGGAACTTTTTTTTCTTCATTTTTTTTTGTAAAAATTAACAGTTCCTATTTGGTTCCAGCCTATGTAGGCTCATTCTGTTAACGCTCCTACATAGGCTGGTGACAATGTGTCTGTGTTTATTTAACTCTTTACTTAATGAATTAGTAATGAGGATGTCTGGCTGACACCTCTTCATTACTAAACCTATGGTTTGGTGTCAGCGACAGCTGCTGACACCAACTCCTAATCCCATGACCCCAATGCTACTGCATTATAATGAAAAATGTATTGAACCTAGAAATTACATCGCAAAACTTTTTTTTTAATATCTATATTTAGCGAAAAAAAAAAAAAGCCTTCATTGCTGGACAAAAGTGTTTTTGCTACAATTTTTAACTGTTGCAACAAAATGGTGCTTTTTTTTGCAGCAAGAAAAAAAAAACCATACCAGAGCAACAACGTGTGAATGCAACATAACAGTACTGTCAACCTGAGTAAAATGAATAATCATTAGATATTAGAGGGAAGAAAACGAGAATGTTCTTAGTGGTTTTCTGCAATTTGTTTTGCTCGTGCCCACCCGAAATCTGCTGCAAAAGACCGACAGCTGCTCCATCGTGACTCATTATGATGGTGACATCCCTTGGACTTGCTTACCGCCATTGGGACATAATTATTACCGAGAGCTGTGCACATATTCCATCTATAGTCTGTTTTACCATAACGCTCAACCTGATGTGAACAGATAGATAAAAGGATGATAGATATATACAGTCATGGCCGAAAGTGTTGGCACCCTTGAAATTGTTCCAGAAAATGAAGTATTTCTCCCAGGATTTTATCGCAATTATACACGTTTATTTCCTTTGTGTGTATTGGAACACCAAAAAAACGGCAAATTGGACATAATTTCACACAAAAACCCAAAATTTGCCAGACGAAATTGTTGGCACCCTCAACTTAATATTTGGTTGCACACCCTTTGGAATAAATAACTGCAATCAATCGCTTCCTATAACCGCCAACAAGCGTCTTGCATCTCTCAACTGGCATTTTGGAGCACTCTTCTCTTGCAAACTGCTCCAGGTCTGATATTTCACCTTCTCCCGACAGCAATTGTAAGATCTCTCCACAGGTGATCAATGGGATTTAGATCCCGACTCATTGCTGGACACTTCAGAACTCTCCAGCGCCGTTTCCATCCATTTTTGGGGGTTTCTTGAGGTATTTCTGGGGTAATTGTACTGCTGGAACACCTATGACTTAGGCCGCAAACTCAGCTTTCTGACTCTGGGCTCTACACTGCCACCCAAAATCCTTTGGTAATATTCAGATTTCATGATGACTTGCACACAGTCAAGGCACCCAGTGCCAGAGGCAGCAAAACAACCCAAAACATCTTTGAACCTCCACCATATTTGACTGTAGGTACTTGAATTTTTTTAAAACTTTATTGAGGCTGCTTATTCACCATCCGGGCTATCCTGCGTTGCAACCTTTCATCAATTTTTCTTTGCCATCCACGTCCAGGTAGATTAGCTAAAGTGCCATAGGTTGTAACCTTATGTTGCTTACCGTCAACAAAGAAACATTAAGATCTCTGGAGATGGACTTGTACCCTTGAGAATATATATATTGTTCAACAATTTTGGTTCGCAAATCCTCAGTTCTCTCCTCATTCTGTTCTTCATGCTTGGTATGGCACGCACAGTGCAAAAATCGAGTCAACTTCTCTTTTTATCTGGTTTCAGGTGTGATTTTCATATTGCCCACACCTCTTACTTGCCACAGGCGAGTTTGAACGAGCATCACATGCTTGAAACAATCGTTTACTCATAATCTTGGCCAACAATTTTGTCCAGTCCATTTTGGGGGTTTTGTGTAAAATTATGCCTAATTTGCCTTTTTTAATTTATTTTGTGTTGTTCCAATACACCCAAAGGAAATAAACATGTGTATTCAATAATTTTCTGGGAGAAATACTTCATTTTTTGAAACAATTTCCAGGGTGCTAACACTTTTGGTCATGAAGATAGATAGATAGATAGATAGATAGATAGATAGAAAAAAAAAAAGTGGACATCACTCAATAGCAAGTTCCATTCAATAAATATGTATATTTATTGACCAATGTGAACAAGTGGCAACGTTTCGGTGGAAGAACAAGTTAGCCTTTTTACAAGCTCACTTGTTCTTGAGCTGAAACGTTGCCACCTGTTCACATGGGCCAATAAATATACATTTTTAATACATGTACCTTGCTATTAAGTGATGCCCACTTTTTATTTACCATAGGTTGATGGGCTGCAATGTGTGGGTTGGCACCTAAAATTCAACTTTGGCTTGTGCAGCTCCATTTTTTTTCTAGATATAAAAATAACAGAATGATTAATAATTGCAAAGATAGATAAATTAAAAGTTGCAAAGGTAGATAGTAGTGATGGGCGAACGTGCTGGGATAAGGGGTTATCTGAGCATGCTCGGGTGCTAACAGAGTGACTTCGGCGTGCTAGTTCTAGTCCCCGCAGCTGCATGTCTCGTGGCTGTTCTACAGCTGCAACACATGCGGGGATCGGCGGACACTCAGCACCCGAGCATGCTCAGATAACACCTTATCCCAGCACGTTCACTCATCACTAATTATTCTTATCCTTTCACACATTTCATATCCATAAATGATTTTAGAAAAGAGCCGACACTATGTCCAGTGAAATTGTGCTAATTCATAACGAGATTCAGGCAGGTCGTTAACAGGTTTCCATTACTTGCAGCGAGTAATGATATAATTAGTCTAAACCACGACCAAAAACTAACGGAAATGCAAAAATGTCCCTGGAATCTTGCGTGCACAAACATCAGGCCTGCGGCGCCCCCTAGGGCTCAGAAAAGGGATTAAGCGAGAATTCACAGGCAGGAGGGTTTCTTGCAGACATTTCTTAAGCCCCCGTCTCACATAGCGAGATCGCTAGCGAGATCGCTGCTGAGTCACAAGTTTTGTGACGCAACAGCGACCTCAGTAGCGATCTCGCTATGTGTGACACGTACCAGCGATCAGGCCCCTGCTGTGAGATCGCTGGTCGTGTCGGAATGGCCTGGACCTTTTTTTGGTCGTTGAGGTCCCGCTGACATCGCTGAATCGGTGTGTGTGACACTGATCCAGCGATGTCTTCACTGGTAACCAGGGTAAACATCGGGTTACTAAGCGCAGGGCCGCGCTTAGTAACCCGATGTTTACCCTGGTTACCAGCGTAAATGTAAAAAAAAACAAACACTACATACTCACCATCTGATGTCCGTCAGGTCCCTTGCCGTCTGCTTCCTGCTCTGACTGAGATCCGGCCGTACAGCGAGAGCAGAGCGCAGCGGTGACGTCACCGCTGCGCTCTGCTCTCACTGTACGGCGGCTCAGTCACAGCAGGAAGCAGACGGCAAGGGACCTGACGGACATCAGATGGTGAGTATGTAGTGTTTGTTTTTTTTTACATTTACGCTGGTAACCAGGGTAAACATCGGGTTACTAAGCGCGGCCCTGCGCTTAGTAACCCGATGTTTACCCTGGTTACCCGGGTGCTGCAGGGGGACTTCGGCATCGTTGAAGACAGTTTCAACGATGCCGAAGTCGTTCCCCTGATCGTTGGTCGCTGGAGAGAGCGGTCTGTGTGACAGCTCCCCAGCGACCACACAGCGACTTACCAACGATCACGGCCAGGTCGTCTCGCTGGTCGTGATCGTTGGTAAATCGCTATGTGAGACGGGGCCTTAAGTCTGTCGGAGGATGAATGCCCGTTCATGTGCTGCTCTCCACACGAATATTTATGGAAGTTCTCTGGATGGAGAAAGACACAAGTGGGCGGCCATCACTCCATTCTTAACAAGCAGCGGGTCCCTTCTCAGGACAGCGGTACGTCCTGTTATATGCCATAAATGATCCAGCAGGAGAATCCCTTTAAAAAAAAAACAAAAAAAACTTTCTCCTGTTTTCTTTGCTTTCAGGGGAATCTTTCAGCTGGTTTTCACTATCTAATCTGAGAGCAGCATGATTTAGGGGCTGAGACCCTGATTCCAGTGATGCATCACTTACTGATCTGCTTGGTGCAGTTTTAATAGAATCCCGTGTATAACCCCATCCACATCACTGATTGGCTGCTTCATGTGTACACTGTCAGCAAGTTGCCAATCAGTGATGTCAGCGGGGTTGTACACAGCTCAGCATTCTGGGCACCGCTACGTCTTCTTGAGACAAAACTGTGATTTTATCGAAACTGCACCAAGCAGCGGGGTTACACAGAATAGCTGGACTGCCTGGCACACAATACCTAGTCTTGCAGTGAGAATCTCCTGCTGATAAAACACTGATTGTATTGAAACTACAGCAAGCAGCTTAGTAAATGACACATTGCTGGAATCAGGGTCTCTGCCCATACATTATCCTGCTTAAATAGCTAACACCTGCTGACAAGTTCCCTTTAATGTGTAAGCCATGCTGCTCGTATAAAATGCACTGATAGATTTATAACGCCCATTAAAGTCCCAGCTGAAATGTTTAAAACTGTATATGGAGCTGTGCTCGTTAACCTTTCCATTTCATTGCATTAATTGCCAGGGGACTCAAAGATTTACCAGAACTCCTGCTCCATGTCAGGGAGACCGTTAGCGTCTACGGTGCTCGTACCATAGATCAAGTCTACAGGCTCCAAAACCCATCACTGGTGCCCAGGTCTCCCGAGTAACTGCTACCAATCGCTCATCTCAAAAGACATACATAATAAGTATGTGCCCCCCCCCAGCTTTCCCCATCTATACACAGTAATATGGAGTCAGTCCCTCTGCAGATGTAACGGCCCCAGCTCTTCTGGGAAGGATTCCTACAAGATTTGGGAGGTGTCTGTAGGAATGTTTGCCCTTAGTGAGGTCAGACCCCGATGTTGGGGAGATGTCAGGCTCACATCTAGAGGCTAAGGTCTTGGTTCTGGGTGGCCAGTCATGTTCTTCCACAACCATATTTGTATGGACCTTGCACTCTGGGGGAACAGATAAGCGCCTTCCCCAAATTGTCTCCACAAAGCTGCAATTGTCTACAATGTCTTGTGCGGATACATCAAGACTTCCCTTCACTGGATCCAAGGGGGTGAGGCCGACTTCCGATACCAGCACATAGCATTATCCCTCCGCTGCCTTCTGTACAGTGGGCACAATGAGGTCTGGGGGTAACGCCGTCCTGGAATCACCAAACGCAGACACCAGAGAAGTGTGATCCGTCACTGCACAGAAAGTCTCCCCCAGAGTCCTTCGGTGGCGGCTTCACACCACTCCTGATGCTCGGCCTTGTGCTTGGTGATGTACAGCTGCAGGCAGTCAATGAAGCTCTTGGCAGGGACAGTGACCAGGAGGCATCAGTGCATGCTTTACCACCATATAAGATTGTTTTGCTCATTCATCTGGTGATCTGCCGCCTAATTAAACCACAATAATCATGAAACAAGTATCTTTGTTCACAGTTATGTTGGCAGTCTAAATACCACCCCCCCCCCTTAATGGTAATCTGAGAGCAGCATGATGTAGGGTAGGAGACTCCCATTCCAGTTACTGGGCTTCTTGCTGTCATTTTGATACAGTCAGTGCAGATCCGGTAGTGCACTGTATAACCCCTGACCACGGCTCTGTGCATAACCAGTGATTAGATGGGGTTATACAGAACTCATGAATATTGCAGACTACCTGGCAGCAGCTTTACTGGTTCTCAAAATCAGTTTCATCAAAACTACATCAAGCAGCCCAGGAAGTGACTCATCGCTGGAATCAAAACTGCCTCTACGGCATGCTACTCTCAGACTAAATGGCAAAAATAAAAACCTGATGACTGCTTCCCTTTAATACCCTGGGGGCAATAGGACTTAATGAAAACCTGAATTTAACCCCCTCCCTTCTTCCAAGAGCCATTACTATTTTTTGTCAATAAGCTGTATGAGAGCTTTTGATTTGACACCATCCATTTTGTCGTCATGTGATGCACTGAAAAGTGGGGAAAAATATTCAAAGTACAATTCCACAATTGTGTGTCTTATTTACCATGTTCATTATAAAGTAAAACTGACCTGGAGAATCATGTTGCCTGGTCAGTACGAGGATGCAGATACCAAACAAACAAAAAAAAAAACCCCACACAATTCTACTTGTATCACCATTTTCAGAGACCCTTAATGGTTTCATTTTTTGGGATATGGAGCCATCTGATTGCTTATTTTTTTGCGCCATGAGCAGATTTTTACTGATATTTTCATCACCTCGTGTTGCAGTGGGTTAAACAATTCTGGCATTTTGATTTCTCATTAATCCGATCGGTAAACTGCATAATGTTATATTTTGACAGATGAAACTTTTTACAAAAGCAGCAATACCAATTTTTTTTTTAATGGGGCAAAAGATAAACGGCAATTTTTAGTTGATTTTTTTTTTTTTACTGTATTTAATAGTCCCCTTAGGGGACTCGAAGATGCAATCACCTCAGTGTATGAGCAATGTATAGCAGAAATCACGTTCTATGAAAGCCAGCATCCACAGGAGGAACATATTGACAGACACGGGGGTCATCAGCAGACCCTGGCTGTCATGGAAAACCCATGTCACGGGCATAATGATGCCAGGCTTGGCCTGTGAGCCTGCATCAAAGGCAGGGAGACTACTCTTGATGAAGTCGGTCAGAGGTGCCTCTCCATACTTCTATACATATGGTGTACCGCTACCAATCTTACTACTACACCCAAGGCCTCATTCAGACATCCATGAATCACATACGTACTCTGATAGAACCGGATTCCCACCTAGATAGAAAAAAACAAACAAAAAAAAAAAAAAACACTGCAGACCCGGGGCAGAATATCAAACATTTATTCCAAATCTGTGACTTCAGACGAGGACGCCGTACTGCTTCAGGACATTTGTGTACTTTGCGATTTTGCTTTCTACGTTTTTTTCTGCCCGCTTCTTTAGTTTCTGCAAAATGAAAATACAGAAGTTACACGTACTGTGGTCAGAAGCAGGAACAGCATTTTATTCACAGATGTAAAAACTGTATATAATCACAGAATATAAAACTATATTGAGAATTAGATCCTCGAGCCTTTGAAGAATATTTGAAGTGATGGCAGCATGTTTCAAGCCGACAATCACATGAAGCCAGTGTTATGGGGTCATCCAGCACTTCTGCATTGACAGGTATGGCTGACTTGGCATCATTCTGCTGCTTAGCAAGTATAGTTTTTACTTTAATTATAAGGATGCGGGCACGATACCTGTAAAGCGGCAAATGTACGCCTCATCACACCTTATTGCCACAGTGAGCAGAAATGGATGACCCCTGTAAAGTTCTGCTCAATGCCACTAAAAATGGATTCTATGCTTTAATAAACCATCTACAAGAGATTATCGTGCTGCTGAAACACTTGTTAGTCCTGCTGTGGCCTCACATGGCCGTACTGGTTGGCACAGTTACTGCGTCAGTCAGCCGTCTCAGATGGTAGTGCATGTGAACTGGTTTCATTGTAGTGAAACTCAAACACGAAATTCATCAACGACAAGGCTGAAACTAATCCTTCTGTGCCAACCAGACATCACCGGCATGTAAATCATTGGTGGATGCTCCAAAAGAGAACTGGAATGTTCCTCAAAGCTGCTGGGCTTTCAGCTTGCAAGCCTTCGGTAAACCATTGCATGCAGCACAGATGCCCGCCTCAGCAGAGCATTCAGCACTGCATTTAGCAGCTTGGAGCCATAACTGCAGAGCCAACACTATGATGAAAGTCTGCCGCTTACCATGACCAGCTTCTTTTTGTCGTAGTGCAGCTTAGCCTTTTGCTTCCTCTTCTCTTCGAGAGTAGCAGTCACGGCTTGGTACTTCCAGCCAACTTCATGGGCGAGGCGACCGAGGTAGGCAAACTACATGAAGTTCCAATAAAGCAGTTTAGCCTAAAGTGACGACTTGTGGCCCATTGTAAACACGAATACATAATATTGTCAGATGGCAGAAGTCACGTACCTTCCTTGTTGGCTTCAAGCGCACGATTTTCAGGGCAGCAGGGACGACCATACGCTTCCTCTAGACAGGGAAATGAAAAGCTCAAGTCACTTATCTACCAAGCCACAATGCTTTCCCACAGCATAGTATTGGTAAATGGCCGCTCACCTTGTCATAAGGAGGTGGGATTCCATCGAAAACTTTCAGCCTTTCCAAAGCACCCTGTCCTCTCTTGGTCTTGTGTGGGAGCATTCCTGAGTGTAAAAAAAAAAATAGATAATTCATAGACATGTGAACATGTCCCAGCTCCCATGTGTGCCAAGTAAGTCATCATGTTTGATTTAGGGCCGACCAACTTCTAATTAAAGCAACTCCACTTCTAAAAACTTTTGACATGTAAGATGCTAACAGGAAGGATTCATGAGAATGGATAAAACATAGATACAAAGGGCTCGGCTGAGCATTGCTCTTGTCTGACAAAAGAGATTATTGTGCTGTCAAAACACTTGTTAATCCTGCTTTGGCCTCGTATGGCCATACTGGATGGCACAATTACTGCATTGGTCAGCCGTCTCAGATGGTAGTGCATGTGAACTGGTTTCATTGTAGTGAAACTCAAACACGAAATTCATCAACGACAAGGCTGAAACTAATCCTACAGTCTGGATTCCCTTTCTAGTGTCAGGAGTGAAGTATTAGGCCAAGCGCTTCAGCTCCTTCATTTAAGCTATTAGCATTTGGCCTCCACACAAAGAACCTCTCACATGTCAAAAATTTAAGGTGCAGTGACACCAAGCTCCTGAAAACAGATTGCACCAAAGGGGGGGGATAAATAAAAAAATTAAGATCAGGTTCTGGCAAGTGTTACCTCTTACAGTCCTCCAGAAGATGCGGCTGGGTGCTCTGAAGTGGTACGGCCCACGGGAAGGGTTTGTGTTCATGCGTTTGCGAAGAAAAGCAAGGTACTTAACTATTGGAGAAAGAAAAGGTGTCACATAAGCACCGAGGGTGATAATACACTGAAGTCTGAAAAGGGATTCACAATAGTTAGGACTGAATTCATGGAAATAAATTGTCTAACAGGAACGCAGCAGCCACTGAGTAGAGATAAGTGAATTTGATTTGGTCAGGGCTTATTCAGCAAGCTATAGCGCTTACTGAATAAGCTGCAGAGGGAACCCAGATTGTTCTGGCTGATCAGCTGTTCAGCTCCGCAGCTGCATGGGTAACGGTTGTGTGACAGGCACGACATGCATGGAGAGCCTGTTAGTTGGGCTCTCCCATGCACGCGTCCTTAAAAATCTCAACCACAAAGTTGCATCTGTAATGCATCGCTGTATATGCCCTGTGTGCACACATCCTTAAGAGCAAGTATCCAGCTCACTAAGGAAATTACTGGAATACTAGTCCGCTTTATGGGTAAAGAGACCAAACTGAGAACACTTACGTTTGTTGCGGTAGAAGTTGCCAGAAATGTTGATGCCTTCACATCTTACAACCACCACTTTGCGTCCTGAGGATCCAAAACATTTTAGTATTAGATATTCATAAACAGGATTTACATTAAGGGATATTATCAAAGCATCAGATTGTCCATAGGATAGGAGAACATCTGCAATCCTGAGAACTGGGCTCTGAAAACCATCATGAGTGGAGCGGAGGTGTCCATATGAATGGAGCGGACGTGTCCATGCTCGACCTCTCCTTTATTGTGTGTGGGACTGGCAGAAGCAGCTGAGCGCTTACCTCTGCCTTCTCAGAAAGTCCCATAGACTGACTTCATGGGCAACTCTGCTCCGGGTGTCAGAGCTCAATTCTTAGGATCGGTTGGAGGATCCCTGCAGACTCCCAGTAATCAGTACGTTACATCATATCCTATGGATATTGAGGGTAAAATAATGTTTTTGGAAATAGGCCATTAAGGATCTAGTTAATGTCTCGGTCTCAGATGGTAGTGCATGTAAAGTGATCTCATGGTCGATTAAACTCGTATGAGAAACTTTATGCTCATCAACGACCATTTAAAATATTCATTGGAAGAACTTTCACACTTACCAAGCAACAACTGTTTAGCCACAATAGCAGCGAGACGACCAAGGATATGTCCTCTGCCATCGATGGCCAGAACCTGCACAAAAACACAAGCGTCAAACAGGCGGCAACAGGCCGCACCATCAGTGTCGCGTCCGGCAGCCGTCTCAGATGGTAGTGCATGTAAAATAGTTTCATTGTAGTGAAACTCAAAAACACCAAGTTCATCAATGACAAGGCTGAAATCAATTTCTCTGTTCCAAGGTCAGCAATGTCCACAAATCACGTCCACGGTGATAGCGAAATTTCTGAGTGCACTGAAAAGTGGTGTTCACATCTCAGATGGCCGATATCTGTCCAGTGTAAAAAATAATCACTTTCTCTCCTCAATCAGTAAATGATAACTTATCTCAATAGTTACATGGATAAAGATCCAACATAAGGCTGTGTGCACACGATGCAGATTTGCTGCGGATCCTTCCGCGCAGAAACGCACTATGATTTACAGTACCATGTAAATCAAAGTAAAAAAAAAAAAAGTTGTGCAGATGGTGCAGAAAATCAGTGTAGAATTGCTGCGGATTTAAAAGTGCATGTCACTTTTGTGCGGATCTACAGCGTTTCTGCACCCCTCCATGATAGAAATCTGCAGTGGCAAAAACCGCAGCTGTGGATTCTGCCAGGAGATGCAGATTTTGTGCAGAAAATTCTGCACCACTTTTCCTACGTGTGCACATGCCCTAAAGAGTAAGTGAACAGAGACAGATTACCCCCTCAAGAACCCCCAGCCATCCTTATGAAGAGCACTTTTCCTGACATCTGAGAGGCGCCTGATCGTTACCTGGCTGGAAGATTTGAACTCTCCTCCCAATTTCTTGTAGAAGCCGGGGAGACCCCCTTGGAGCAGGTTTTGAGGCAGCTTCTTGGCCTGAGTAGAAGAAAGAAGTCACATCAGTGTATCGGGGTTTTAAGGGCAAATTAATATTTCCGACTTCACATTAATGGGGGAAAAGAAAACCATTACAATATGGTCCTCGCAATCTTGAGGGTGGGGTGTCTGCATGTGGATAGACCACCTGTTTATGACAGTATCAGACTAGTTGATGTCAAGCTCTGACTCCCAAAACATGTAGCTCTGAGCAAACTGGGACTTGTAGTTTCACCAGCTGGAAAACAACTCACAGCATTTTCTGACGGCGGCACCTCATAAAAGAGAAATGTGAGACCAGTGTCACCATCATCCCCCAATCAAAATGATCTGCCCAGTAGATCTTTTCATATAAACACTCCCTCCAGTAATCTCCCACAAGGCTTTGAATCTGCCCTGTAAAGGCTGAATGGAGCAGGACTAGTGCGCACGTGACCACTGGTCTATTCCACTAGGAGCACACAAGTCACCTGCTAAGGTAACCTGTTACTACCCATCCCCATCTAATACTCCTACAGCCAGAGTCTTATTTTAGCACATTTCTTGCTGTTCACATTTTTCCTACCAGTGGCATCGTCGTGATCTGTGCCAGGTAGGTCAATCTCCGCAGGATTCTGGGAAAGCACCCAGGCCGGGACAGAGAGCTAACAGTGCAGGAGACGCAGACACAAACGATTAGAAAGCGCTGCACATGTTCGACTACCGCTGCTGCGGTGGCCGGTAACCAAGAGAACAAACCAAAATTAAACCTCCGAATTGCCTAAACATTTAATAAGTTGCTTGTTTTTAGAAGCACTTTACAATTTTACCCCTTTTTTTGAAACCGATCAAAGGAAGGCGACCGTCCCTAAAAAAACCCCAATGTATGTGTGTGATCTATCAGAATCAGCAGCGATCACGGGGCTCAGTATAACATTACTTGTAAGTCTCCCCCCACTGTGGCCAATTGTGGTGAAAATCCCTTTAAGAGGGAGCTATAGAGGAAGCTGGCTGATAACAGAGAATGAGCCTGTGCAGCACACGTGACAGCCAGGAGCAGGTGACGCACAGCGTGGAGGAGCCGCTCACATGGCAGGGTCGCTGCCGGCTCGCAATGCGGCATTAGTTATCACGACAAGGCCGGAAAGCACAAGCTCCACAGTCACCAGGGCCCTGTACGAGGTCTCTCCGCACCGGCCTGGACTCCCAGATAAGGCCGCGACCTCGGCAGTCATCACCACAGACTCCCGGACTGGCCACAGCGCTCCGCCAACCCCTCCGCGTGTGTACGGTCGCCGTGCGGTAACTATAGAAGAGCCGGAAAGCAGCCCCAGGGCCGGAGCCTCTCACCTTAGCGTCCGCCATCTTGGCCTGCCGGACGAGAAAGAGACTCGCGCTTGGCCACGGGGTCTCCAAGAGGAAAGAAAGGGGCGGAAGTGACGATTTGAATACGCCTCAGGAAGTAGGCGCTGCGAGAAGCAGGGAAAGAACCAATCAGCTTTGACGTTTCTGGAACACAATGGCAGGTATTAAAGCTGACGTCTGATTGGTCACGGGCTGCAACTTCCGCCCGTTCATCATACCGGAAGCTGAGGCATGTCGGGATTTGTAGTTCAGGGAGTGATTAGAGAACAGCACTGGCTAATTAGAGTAGGGGACTCTTTTTTTTATTACTTGGTGTATGTGGACTCGTGGGCAGCAGAGGCAGAGTGGGCGTCAGAGCTCCTGAATAATCTGCTCCATGTATAGTTTAATGTTATTGGTGTAGAAATTTAAAGGGGCAATTAGTGAATATTCTCTTATAATGTGTGCAAAATGGTAAATCGCTGCGGAATATGTTAGCGCTATATAAAAATAAAGATTATTATTATTACGCATCAAGTGTGACTGAGGTCGATGCTCACGTCACACCAGGTGTAAGGGGTCATCATTTCATCACCACCGTCACCTCCAGTGCAGACGTAAGGACCGCCCCTTTAAATCCCCAAATTTCCAATTCTCCAGAAAATAGGGGTCACCGACATCCTGACACTAGACAGCCCCCCGCACGGGGCGAGGACGGACGCTGAGATGAGGTTTATAGAGACCTTGCCCCTTAGAGGGGAATAAAGCATCCGTTTCTGAGTCCCGAGCAATGGCTGGAAAAGACGGCAACTTTTCTAAAGGGTGTCTCCATTTTTGGGGCAATGGTTTATCTACATTAATTTATTTTAGACTAAACATAATTTTTACAATTGGGTTTTGTTACAAATTTTGCACCATTTGGCTTTTCCAGCTTCCTTGTTTCACCTGTCCACGCAGAAAAGTTCTCACGCCCTAGCCGTGACGTCAGTGAGGTGAACGGAGTTCATCGGCTAAGAACTCCGCTCATCTTATTCACGTCACCGCAAGACACTGATACTATGATACCCAGCATCAGTGTCTCTGCTGGCTGCCAGGCTCAACGCTCGCGTCATGCCAACGTTCAGCATGGCATCTAGATGTAGCAGAGCTAGACTCGTCATGGGACAACTGGATTATCTTCTCATTTGACAGGTGAGGAATATGGTTATTATTTTAATTTTTTTTACAGGAGACATGGGCTTCAGAAGATTAGATGTAAAGGGGAGTACAACTTTGTTTTTTATTTCAAATAAAGGACTTTATTCTGTCTTTTTTTCTACAATATCACTATGGGGTTAGTCATAGGGGCATCTTATAGACGTTTCTCCATTACTAACCTCTGAGGTTGATGTCAGCTGACAATACAAAGCTGACATCAACCCTCACTATATTACTCCAGTTGTCACTGCACCAGGGCAAGTGGGAAGAGCAAGGTTAAGTGCCAGAATTGGCGCATCTTGTGAATGCACCTTTTCTGGGGCAGCTGAGAGCTGATGTTTTTAGTATACGAGGGGGCCACTATCCATGGCCCCTTCCTAGGCTATTAATATCAGCTCGCAGCTGTCTGCATATCCTTTACTGGTTATTAATTATAGGGGGACCCTACGTCATTTTTTAGGGGTTGGGGTCTCCTATTTTAATTACCAGTAAAGGCTAATTATACAGCTGAGCTGTGAGCTGATATTAATAGCCTGGGAAGCTCCATGAGTATTACCCCCTTCCCAGGCAACAAACATCAGCCCCCAGCTGTCTGCTTTACCTCAGCTGGTTAACAAAATTTCGGGATCCCATGCCATTTTTTTCTTAAATTTATTGATTTATTAAATACATGTACAGTAAGCTACACAAGCACAGTGCTAATTATGTCACTGACAACTTCAGATCTATTCTATGCATATCTATCTTTTACTTATCCATCGAAGAATATTTCCTTTGAAAACTATCTTTAAATGACAGAATTACTCTGTGTAAAAGCTCATGTTAAAATTGCATTGCATACGGATTGCAATCGCATGTCAGACGGACGCTAAGTGAGAAAAATTGCATTGTACTTACATGAAGATCGCATGCCAGTTGTCTGACTTTTCAGGAACATAGTATCGATTTTATTCATGCTGATGGTATGAGCCCTTATAGCGACTATATCCCCTACAAGGCTTTGTGGGTAGATTACACTGTCAGTTTGGGCTGAGATGTCAGACTCCTGTATGATCAGATCCCACAGTATAGCATTAGAACTACAAAATATAGACACAATTATACTACTCCCTCCATCTCACACTTACAGGAGCTTTTCTGACCTCCCATTATCCATCCAAACACTTTAAAGCGGTTTTACCATAAGCAAAGCTGATGTCAATCAATAGATCTTGGAATAATAATGTTTACCACAATTGGATGTGTTTTAAAAAAAATGTTCCTGTGCTGAGATAATCTTATAAATGTGCCCCTGCTGTGTACTGTGTAGTGTCTGTGTCTGACCATGTAGGGACATGGTCTGATCATACCACATCTCCTGGGCAGGGGAGGAACCAAAAGAGTATACAGACAGGACAGCCTGGGAACAGAAATAATTCTTTCGTTGCGGGAAAACATTTTTTTAAAACAGGCAGGGAAATGTTTTACATCACAAATAGAATCATCTGTGATCCTGTGCTGCCCTGTCTGTATACTCTTTTGCTTCCTCCCCTGCCCAGGAGCTGTGGTATGATCAGACCATGTCCCTGTACAGTCATACACGGCCATTACAGAGTACACAGCAGAGGCACATTTATATGATTATCTCGGCACAGGAACATTTTACTTAATCACATCCAATTGTGGAAATTATTATTATTCCAAAATGTACTGTATTTATTAAAATGAACTTTGTTCATGGGAAAACCCCTTTAATATGGAGTCGGCTCCTCTGCAGTTATAACAGCTCCAGCTCTTCTGGGAAGATTTTGATCCAAGATTTTGAAGGCGTTTGTGTGAATTTTTTGCCCCTTCATCCAGAAGAGCTTTTCTGAAGTTTGACCCTGATGTTGGGGAGAGGCCGGGCTCACAATCTCCATTATAGGATGGGGTTGAGGTTTAGGCTGCTTGTGGTTGATCATGTTCTTCCACCAAACACCCCCGACCGCGTCTTTATGGACTATGTGCACTGGGCACAGTCATGGGAAACAATAAAGGGTCTTCCCCAAACTGTTTCTGCAAAGCTGGAATCTACAATTGTTCACAATGTCGTGTTCTGAAGAATTAAGTTTTTCTATCAATAGAACTAAGTGGCCGAGGCTGAGCCTTGATAACAGCCCATAGTATTATCCTCCATCATCTCTACAGCGGGCACTATGCAGTCAGGGGGTAACATCCTCCTGGAATCACCAAACCCAGACTCCTCCATCAGACGTCTGATAGAGAAGTGTGATCCGTCACTGCACAGAACACGTCTCCTCCAGAGTCCAGTGGTGGCGGCTTTACACCACTCCATCCGACGCTCGGCATTGTGCTTCGTGATGTAAGGCTGCATGCAGCTGCTCGGCCATGAAGCTCCCGGCGGGGGGCGCAGTGTTTGTACTGATGTTAATAGAAGGGGAGGTCTGGACTCTGAAGTTATGGGGTCAGCAGAGTGTTGGTGACTTTTCTGCCCTCTGCTCCTCAGCACTCGGCCCCCCGCTCTGCAACTTTACGGGGTCTCCACTTTGTGGCTGAGTTGCTGCGGTTCCTTACAATCCTCAATAATATCAGTTACAGGTGATGGGGAAGATTAAGAAGGAAGAAATATCATGAATGGGGTGGCCCCTATTACAGGACTGAGCTGCTATCAGTGAGCTCTGCACCACCGGTCGGTCCTGTCATATGGTAGTAATGGCAGTCAGCATGGCAAAGGGACCGGATGTTATCCACCAGGGGGTCAATGCGGAATAATGTTATACACTGGGGGCAGTGGGACTGGATATTATATAGCGGGTGCAATGGGACCAGATGTTTTCGTACACTGGGGTGAATGTTATACTGTAAGGGCAATGGGGCTGAATGAATAATCCAATTTCAGTGATTACGACGTGTGACCCGCTACTATTGTCCACATAATGTGTATGACTGAACTGTCTAAATAATAAAAAATAAGCAAAACTTAGAAATTTAAAAAATAATTTATTTGTTAATAGGTGAACACCAGTAAAGCTATGATCAGTGCATATTAAGTATCTAATACCATACAAAACAGATACAAAATGGGTGAACAGATATCGGACATGTATAAAAAAAACCATAAAAACATCTGTGTGTAAAATAATTAGCACCAGAGATGTAAGAAGAGGTATGTACAAGACAGAATGCTTACAAAAAGCATATATCAGACGTGTAGCTTCTTTGAAATTAATATAATTTATACCAACCCTTTAATTGTAGAGATACAGTGCATGAAGAGAACAACAGGACGGAAAAAGAACAATCTTTATATAAAACACTTACAAAATGATAATCCAAAGTTAGGTATAAAAATCTAGATGAAAAAAAAACTTCCTAGAAATTCTGAGCGAATCGTTCTCAATACTGGGCTGGATACATGGACGGAACTAGGGAGTATGGAAAAGAACAATCTACGAAACACTGCACCTTCTGTCCCCCGATTGTGCTGATCCATGGCAGCGAGGCTCCTTCATTACACTGATCATATGGTTGTGGTTCACTCTGGATGGCTGGTGTCTGTTCTGGATATTATGTTACTTATACAGGGGCAGAAAACGCCCCCTAGATCTCGTCTTTCCGCCTACTAGAAACAGATCACGTGCTCACATACAGCGCTTGGATCAAAACAGATACTCATTATAATAACAGAGAACTGAACATTAAAATAATCAGCTCATGTCAAGCAGTCCTCCAAGCTAGGAACAGGGTTTCGCCCTCCATGGCTTCTTCTGTGGCATAGAGGACAGCTTGATTCAAGCTAGACCAAGACCAAGGTTTCAGCCTCTATAGCTTCTTCTGGGGCATGGAAGACGACACGACTAGAGCTTGACCAAACAAAGGATTTTATCCTCTATAGCATCTTCTGGGGCATAGAAGATGGGGCGACTCAAGCTAGACCAAGACCAGGGTTCCATCCTTTATAGTATCTTCTGGGGCATGGAGGACGGCACGACTTAAGCTAGATAAAACAAAGGGTTTTGTCCTCTATAGCATCTTCTGGGGCATAGAAGATGGGGTGACTCAAGCTAGACCAAGACCAGGGTTCCATCCTTTATAGTATCTTCTGGGGCATGGAGGACGGCACGACTTAAGCTAGATAAAACAAAGGGTTTTGTCCTCTATAGCATCTTCTGGGGCATAGAAGATGGGGTGACTCAAGCTAGACCAAGTCCAGGGTTTCATCCTTTATAGCTTCTTCTGGGGCATGGAGGACAGCGTGACACGAGCTAGATGATCTGCAATATGTGATCTGAGGCGGAAGCGTTTTCTGCTCCACTGATCGTTGAGTGAATACACCTGTGTAAGGAACACATATAGGCAGACTGGACACCAGCTAGCCTACAGTACTGGTTTCCCATGGTCCAAAGGGTAGTAAGTAACATGTTTTTTTGGGATCGTAAATTGAAACCAAAATGAACTCGTGTAGTAGCCGTGAGGAATGCTTGTGAGACATTTTGGGGCTGATTCATTAACACTGGCATTGTAAACGCCTGCCACCTAATGAATTTGGCACACCTCAGGGACACGACTCCTTTGTTATAACAAAAAGTTAAGGGTCTTCTTTCAAGGAACCCCCATTGTAGAAGAACATGGAGTACACATTCAACCACTAGCCGTGCAACTCTCGTAGGTTCATGTTTTTGCACATTTTCAACCAAGCAGTGTCCAGTTAGTGGTCTCTATGCCTCATCCTGCCCATGATCTTCTGTAATAAAGGGCAACAATGAGGGTCCCTGGAAAGAGTCCTCCAAAAAACAAGCCCCTCTTATGAGGCACTGCCTAGAGCAATGTGGCCATAACCAAACATGCGGACACTTTAACCTGGAGCTGACCCCTTGGACCAAGCAGAGCATCCAGCTGTGTAAGGTTGACACGTAAAGCCATGGAGAAGTAATGTACAAAGTAAATGGAGGGAACCTCAAAAATATTGGAAATACTTCATTAATGGTGACAAATAACATTTTCTTTTTTTCTTTGCAATATAATTCATAAATAATTCACAGATTCATTTAAAAAAAATTGTATTTTTTTTTTTAATTATTAGTGATCTATATTATCTCTGAACCCTATTAAATTTTTCTTGCTGAGGAAGGTGGGTAACCAGAGCTATACCCTACCGCGCGCTAAGACAGGGATGGTCACCTTCATCATGTCTTGTAGCCACCAAGGTTCAACGCTCTCTCTGCTATAGTGGTCCTCCATCTGTAAGCCACGGGATGGAGACCATTGCCCTATGCTAGGTTCAGATACTAAATGTCTACGCTTCTTCGTTATCTTTCTCTGCGCAGGTACTTGCCTCTTAAAGAGTCACTTCCCAAAAATATGTATTTTTGTTACCTGTTGTAAATGCCGCTGTTCTCCTGAATCCGGCAATGTTTTTCTTTTGTTCCTGCTCCCCTCTGTTCCTGAGATATGGGCCGTTCTTCCCTGTATATAAATCTGGTCTTGTCAGCCAACTGGGTGTGGTCTGCAGGAAGACGCCCATATAGGGCTATAAAGACTGGCTTTTATACACAGGGAAGAAGGTGCCATATCTCAGGAACAGAGAGGCTCAGGAACAAAAGAAAAACAGCGTTGGATTCAGGAAAACAGCAGCATTTACTCCGGGTAATTAAATTACATATTCATAGAAAGTGACAGGTCTCCTTTAAGTATCCCATAGAGGACAGTAGATTACCACTTTTACATCTGGTTATGGAAGAAATGAATGTGAACAAACCCTATAGAGCTATCTAGATAAAGAATGACTACTCATGGTTTTTGTTTTTTTTAAACGTGAGATGAGTATCAGCTGGTGAGAAAGTCGTTTATGGGCCAGCATATTTGGGAACGCATCTGTATGTTTTTCTTCTTTTAGATCTTAGCTCTCCTGATACATATTTGTGTTTAAAGGGGTATTCCCATTTAGGAACATTATATCTGAATGGGCCCCATCTTATGCCACTGTGTACAATCAGGTGGCCACACATCCAATGCTGTCTCCATTCGCTTCTATGGAAGATCGGATACTTTTTGAACTCCCATAGAAGTCAATGGAGTCAGCCGTGCATGTATGATGAACCTAAAAGATCCTCAAGATAGATTTGGGTCCCAGAGTTTAGAGCTGCACCTATCAGATATATTTATATTTTTTTATGGATATGCCTTAAATGTCCGGGATGTGAGGTCCAGGGGGTCCTATGCACCTTCTGTACCCACTGTCCGTTCTTCTGGTTTGGATGTTGAGGAGCTTTAGCAGCTCACGCTTCTGCATAGAATCACTGAACAATAGATACAATACAGGATGAGGTTTACTCCAAGTGATTAGTTTCCCTACAGCACCATCAGAGGGGAAATAAGGTATTGCATGCTACACCATAAAAATCAATGGTCTGTCTGAGTAATGGACGGAAGCACCGGGTCCTCCAGAGAGAGGCGCTCCTAGTGGCGGCTCTTGGCTCTGACTGACGGTTGTCCCAACTCAACTGTTACTAAAAGACTGCCCCTTAATATGTCCAAAAAACATACTAAACCTCAATATTGTTTTCTTGTTTACCAAAATTGTATTTGGTAATACAGAGATGAGATACCCGAAATGTGGGGCAAGGGGCAAACATGGAGGACACAAAATAAGAGAGAGCTGAAGGACGGGAGCCCCCAATATATGAAGACCTGATGTGCGGCTTCCAGAGAACTGGTTTGGGTTCCTCATGGTCCCCAAAAACAAGGGCATTACCACAGTGGGTGCAGAGGTTGCACACGGGCCCTGAAGTCTAGGAGACACAAAAGGTCCATCTGGCCCATACGAGAAGATCAATTCTATTAAAGACCCCATGATAGTTGGGGGTCCTGTTGGAGATTTTGCATTGGTCCCCAGTGTCCTCTACCCATCTCTATGTGGAGTAAATGTCCATATGCCCCTTGATAAATGCTTTGGTTCTGATGTCACGGAACAATTCACGCAATGTATAGAAAACATTTCGACGTAGTTCATGAACATTTTCTCGAGTACATTTCTTATCGTAACGTCCTTACGAATAAAAAAAAATAATAATATTTAATTCTTAGATATTAATTCAATAAATATTTCTAAAGATATTTCTTTTTTTATCTATAAAAGGCACCATTGTTGTTTACTTTGACCTCATAGTGCAAATAATTCCCTTTTTTTATATATAAAATATTACATCAAACAAGTACAGAATTCACAAAGATATTATACAAGTGACCGACTGACATGAGATATGACGGGTTATACTTGGCATTTCTCCATAAAACGCTTCATTCGATGCATTGCGTGGATCTGATGGAGGTTGATGGCCCCATGGTGGACTTTTTCATGGGGGAGAAGCGTCTTCATAGCTATGACCCTACATCTGTAGAGGTTCCCTTTAAATGTTCTGGCTTGGGGTATTGAAAAATTGGTAAGTATGAGGACTATTTTCACTAGTGGGTCCCAAATGTTATCCTGAGGGGTCTATTATGTAACAGATCTCATTGGCTCATGGGTTTGGCCGGTTGATTAAAAAGGACCGTAACGCCATGAGGATACAGAGATTTGTCTACTTCCCAGTAGTTCAGCTAGACCTGTATGAGGCCGGGTTCAGACTACACGGTCCGTATACGGACTCCAATGCTTGGATTGACTGCAGATTTCCTGACCCGAACGTAGAGCCTCATAGACCGTTAGTTTGGGTCAGGCGACCCACGATCAGTCCGTATACCGACGGGCTAAGGGGGTTAAGATGGCCTGATCGGATACTAATAAAAAAACATACCTAAAATACTCACCCTCCTTGGTCTAGCGCCAACTCAACGAAGCAGTGACGTCAATTTTGACCGCTGCAGCCAATCACTGAGTTGAGTGGTTCTGCTGATACAGACCTGCTAAGCTCAGTGATTGGCTGCAGACGTGATGTGCACTGATGATGTCACTGAGAGACAGGAGCAGCTTCGGGGAGGGAGCTGGCGCTGGACCGGGGAGGGCGAGCACTGTGTGTTTGGTTTATTACGAATATCCGATCGTTTGGGCAAAAGTGGACAACCCTTTCAAAGAGGTTTTCCAGAAACAACATTATATTGTAAAAATATGTCCCCATGCAGCCCTAGGTCTTGCACCCTTCCAAGTGATGCCCATTCTGAAAATATACTAGAATATTTATAAAAAAAAGGCTCAATGGACGTTAAGGTTTCACAATAATCTAGACCTGAAGGAACCATTGTTCTTGGTCTACATGGAGTCACCATGAAAACAAAAGTTACTGTATATGTGTAATTAATGGCAGATCCACCACCTTGATTGACAGCTGAAAGGTCAAGGATCCTTACAATGTTTCTTCCTAGGAACATTTTGTGGAAAATGCCAAGTATACGCTGCTAATACTTGGGAAGCACCGGAGGCTCGTCAGCCAACTGGGAGAAACGATGGCCATCACTCATGTCAATACGCTACATATGATGTAGAGCACGTAAAATGCAGTGGATGGACTGCAAATGTGGAACCAAGAAATAAAAATAATAATAAAAAAAATAAAAGCAGCCGAACCACTTCACTGATGACGGCTCCGGACAGGCGAGAGCCCGGAGACACGTCCCGCAGGGGAGGGCTTACAAGACACATTTTACGCACACAAAATATTAAAATAAATAACCTCAGACATAAATATTATTCTATACACCACGTGGCATACAATCTATATACACATGTACAGACGCGGAGGAGGAGGAGGTATTGCAACACGAGTCTTTATCCATCTGAATTTCTGATTTCTTCTCATTTTTAAAGCACCTAGACGGAAAGAAGAACTTAAGATTAGTTCATATTCGTCATCAGAGATCCAGAGTCGGTCTAGAGTTACCTGGGGAGATAAAAACATAATGTCACAATCCATTTTTGGATTCGTGGCAGATCTGGTTCCTCTCTGTTTTAATTGTTGCTTTTTCCTTTCAGGACCATAGGGCGTTAATGTCAGCTTTTCCCCTGCTGGAAATCTGGTGTAACTGCATGCAGTGCTGTTGGGTCAACTTCGGGTGTTTTGGAGTCCTGTTGCTGTGCTATCTGCAGTGTGGAGCTTGGCAGAGTTGTCTGGAAGCTAAGTGTGGTGTTTTCTCCTCGTCCCTTTTGTGTTTGTCTCTGTTCCCTGTGTGTTACTATCTGTAGTGGTGAGGCTAGCACTCCTTGCCGGCCAGTGCACTAGCCAGGGCAGTGCTATGTGTCAGTGAGGGACGAGGTTCCTTATGGTGAGGGGAAGGACCCACTTAGGGCGTTAGGGGAGTGCAGGGACAGGCTCATGTTTGAGCAGGAGGTGACCATTCCTTCATTTCCCTATTGATAGGGCCTTCCTTCCACCTTTTCCATCTCAATGTTTGTTTGTTGTGCTGTCCGCTACCGACCTTCCGTGGAGTCACTATACGTATCGTAACACATAAAACTTGTCGCTCCCACATACTTATATATGACCGCTTGCGTGTGTTCCCAATGGGGACAGGAGAGTAAAGACATCCATTGATGTTACAAGCATTCAAATCCATTGATTTCAGAAGCAGCGACAGACCCTCTAATGTATGTTTGGGACCTGACTCCTCCTAACCCTTTTCTTTTCCTTTGGCCGAGTATGTACAAGTATAGTGCAGCACAAAAGAACATTTCGCCCCCAATAAACAAGCGTTTTGCTAATTTGTCAGGTGATTGGCAGCCTTTTTGCCATAAACTGATTATCATGAAACAAGTGACCCTAGGGGCGCTCGTCAATGATAATTATTCAGTGTGAGTGGACCTTAATGTGTGCGACAGCTGATCATAGACATGATATACAGTATACGGTGTATGTGTAGATCCAGCTTATTTGGCAGCTAAGACCACCACAGACAGATTTTTTGTTGTATCTGCCAACGGCCTGCAGGCTGATATATCATGTGTATGGCCAAATTAAAGGGATATTCCCATTTTGTGCCACTCCCCATTCTTACCATTTCTACAACAGCTGAACACGAAGGCCGGTTGCTGAGGACGGAATACATTTCCCACAATAACCACCACATTTCCCTGTGACTTTGGTTCCATCCTGAAATTTATAGACAATAATATCATTATAATTGGATTTTACCTGCAGCTGTCGCTAAAATCCACATCACAATCTCAGATGATATCGTACATTCATCCCGTCACAGCCGCTATAGATACTAAATCATATAAAACGTGAGGTCTTACGGGTGATTTGGCTATTTCCGTCACTGCGTAGGTGCCTTGTGACATCCATTTTGTTGTTTCTGATACAGAAAGACCGGTTCCTTTAAGGTTGATGCTAAAACGACCCTATGGGGAAAATAATAAGATGGATCAGATGTGACGCCTGAGATACTAACATTACACCACTGGTGCTGGCAATGGGTCTCTTGTGCGTTTTGTCCGCCTGACCACAGTTTCTTACCTGCGGGCACTTTGCCGCACTGTAACAGTCCCCGGCGGTGGCGAAAGGAACGGGTCGTCCATCAAGAGTACGTGCAAACTGCAGATCTGTGGCTGCGGAGAGGGAAAGCACAGATCGATGCTACAGTGATGAGGACAGGATGAGTGAACGTCGGGGATGGAGAGGGATTCTGCAGAGGATCTGTCTTACTGATACTGCGAGGTGAGGGGCTGATGATGGCGCTATTCATGTAACCGGAGTATCTGCCCCCCGGGGTAAGGAACATCTGGTGACATGGCCGACTCCTCTGAATGTGGGGGGATTGCTTGCTCTCCTCTGTATCTGATTCACCACTACAGATCCATCTACTACCCCAATATTGGTCCTGCTGGGCTGCTCCCATTGCCCCTTATTACCCATGTTG
Source organism: Ranitomeya variabilis (assembly GCF_051348905.1). NCBI lineage: Eukaryota > Metazoa > Chordata > Amphibia > Anura > Dendrobatidae > Ranitomeya > Ranitomeya variabilis. The sequence goes on from NC_135239.1 coordinate 195,911,090, forward strand.
AGCTGACCCCTAATCCTGCGCCTGTTTCCCCTCTATATTACACCTACTGGGGGCGCTATAGATGTTGCTGTGTCCCCCGATAATGTGCTCCAGTAGCTGCTATTACCTCTGCTACTATTGACACCTCATTCTGTACCTCGGAGCTTCCAGCAAAGCCCCCTAATACTGAGTCTGATGCCCCCTGGGGCTCCAATAATAGGTATTTTGTGCCTCCCCCATTTTATCTGCTGCTGCCCCCAATATTGTGTGTGTCTGCCCTCTAGTTCCCATAGGTGCCACCTAGCATTGTCATAGCCCAAGGTGCCATCTAACGTCACACCCCTGCTCTGTGCCTGCAGCCCCCCATGCAGTGCCCCCTGCCCCATCTCTGCACGGACCGCCATACACGCACTCACTTATGATTTGTAAAGTCGCCAGCTCCAGCCTCACTTTACTGAAGGTGGAGAAGCCGGCGGCTGTGTAGTCTCTCCGACATGGGCAGTCTGCTCTCCTGCTCCCGTTATATGGACATTCTGTGGGGTTCTGTAATCTGAAAAAAAGCAAGAAATACCATCTGTATGACACAGGGTATAAACCTTACATAGCTGTCGGTGGTCCGCACGGTGCGCTGCCAACTATGGACTGCCCAGTTTATTAGACACAATTCCCAGGGATCTGTCCGGCCTGGAAAACTCTGTCTACTAATGGTGGTCTCACAGAGTTTGGGGGCGTTCTCGGGTATGATTTTCCATTTTTTGATCCCAGTCATGGATAAAAATCACCCCCGACAGTCTGAGGGTCCTGATGTTACCCCCCCGTATGTGATCCGCTTTTAACGTTAATGAGTCGGAAAAGATTTGCAACTTTTTTCTGGTATACTGATGGCAAAACGGACCAAGCACGGATGAAAAATGGGCTTTTTTTTCACGTATGAGAACGTATAAATGGACGTCTGAATGAGGCCTGATAAATTTTGCATCAATCTCTCCAACTAGGAAAGTAGTGACTGGTGTGAATGTGGGAATGTCATGGCTGGTGGGGATGTCATGGTGGTTGGGGATGTCATGTCTGGCGGGGATGTCATGTCTGGCAGGGATGTCATGGCTGGCGGGGATGTCATGGCTGGTGGGGATGTCATGGCTGGTGGGGATGTCATGGCTGGTGGGGATGTCATGGTGGTTGGGGATGTCATGGCAGCTGAGGATGTCATGGTTGGTGGGGATGTCATGTCTGGCGGGGATGTCATGTCTGGCAGGGATGTCATGTCTGGCGGGGATGTCATGGCTGGCGGGGATGTCATGGCTGGCGGGGATGTCATGGCGGCTGGGGATGTCATGGCGGCTGGGGATGTCATGGCGGTTGGGGATGTCATGGCGGCTGGGGATGTCATGGCTGGTGGGGATGTCATGGCTGGTGGGGATGTCATGGCTGGTGGGGATGTCATGGCGGCTGGGGATGTCATGGCTGGTGGGGATGTCATGGCTGATGGGGATGTCATGGCGGCTGGGGATGTCATGGCGGCTGGGGATGTCATGGCGGCTGGGGATGTCATGGCTGATGGGGATGTCATGGCTGATGGGGATGTCATGGCTGGTGGGGATGTCATGGCTGATGGGGATGTCATGGCGGCTGGGGATGTCATGGCGGCTGGGGATGTCATGGCTGATGGGGATGTCATGGCTGATGGGGATGTCATGGCTGGTGGGGATGTCATGGCTGGTGGGGATGTCATGGCTGATGGGGATGTCATGGCGGCTGGGGATGTCATGGCTGATGGGGATGTCATGGCTGGTGGGGATGTCATGGCTGATGGGGATGTCATGGCTGGTGGGGATGTCATGGCTGATGGGGATGTCATGGCGGCTGGGGATGTCATGGCTGGTGGGGATGTCATGGCTGGTGGGGATGTCATGGCTGGTGGGGATGTCATGGCGGCTAGGGATGTCATGGCTGATGGGGATGTCATGGCTGCTGGGGATGTCATAGCGGCTGGAGATGTGGCTCCATCTGAGTGTTATTCTTCTTACTAGTCCTGTGAATAGCTGAAGCTATAAAATATAATTCCCCATCCAGAAACTAAAAAGTGACAAGGCCCCAGCCCCCCGGTACGACGCACAATACGATATTTCTCTCCTACCTGTACCCGAACACCTCGGAGTAATTTTCTGCCTCATCACTTAAGAGAGTCACATACTCCTTAGGGCTGTCTGACTGCATCCCGGAACAATAAACCTGAGAGAAAACCAATCGTTACTGGTGTGAGCGCGCCCGCGGCCGGCTATAAATAATGGAGAGCGCAGAGCGCGGTGAGCGGCGCTGCCTGATAGATGGAGTCACCTTTATGATTTTTTCTTGCACAGTTATATAGTGTTCGCCGTCTTCGCTGACGCTCCGGAGTCTTTTCACTTCTAGACAATTTTGTGGTAAATCGCCTAAAAAATAGATGAATTGTTTTATTCTAGGAATGCTATGTTGCACCATACCAATCTATAGAGGAGCAGTAGATGGCGGTAGTGGGCAGCGGCCTGCAGGGCTCCGTCCAGGGGCGCTGGACCAGGGGCCTACACATTTATTTGTTCATCTTTAGTCACTAGTGTTAGATACATTACTCTGTATTTCAGTTCCTGCTCATTCTGTGGGGTCTGGAAACTTGTGAAAATGGTGAAACATTGTCTCATAGGGTAACTACCTCCACTAGACGGCAGTAGTGAGCCATGTGTCTCTTGCAGGAGAGCTAATTTGCATAGATTTGTTCCCAGAGAGCACTGTGGCACCTATCAGTCTCCCTAAGCCAGCTGGTGGTCTCCACTACTATGCCTTATGATGCCACAGTTCTGCAGCTCGGCTCCCATACTGTGCTGCAGTACCTGAGAATGGCCACTAGACTGAGTACGGGGCTGCCGTGTTCTGGCTCCATACACTGCGGTCTTCTGGCAGCCACCGGACTTAGTAATTCCTTATCATTGGGGGTGACAGTGCTGGACCCCCACTGACTGACTATTGATGGCCTATGTTAAGGATAGGTCATCAGTTTCTCAGTCCTGGATTATAGGACCGTGTACACTTTATATGATGGATGATTTTTGGTATTTGAGATTCTGGACCCTCAATTTTTTTTTTGATGCAGAGCGTCAAGTCAGAACCGTACATAATAGAAAAATTAAATTGTGTCACCACTAGGTGGAGCTGTCTGCACACAGTCACACATTATACTCGAGAGCTCCCCCTAGTGGTGGCTCCAGACAATCAGAAACAGAAGGATGGACGTCATTCACTGTCTGCTTACAGTCGTGAGGGTTGTAGCACGGCCTCTTCTCCTCGGGTCTGGTGTCCATCGGGCACATGTTGCTGGGCATGTCGTCGTTGGTTAAGCACTGCACAGAACGCTGCACAGATCCAGCTCCGCAGGTAACGGAGCACTGCGGACATAACAGGACAGGGGGTGAGAATGAAGAATGAGCGGAGCACCATGTGTCTTGGATGTCTGCACCCCGTCCCAATATGGATGGACCTGCTTTGATAACTTCGACCCCTCTTTTATCCGTGTCCTCACCTTGCCCCAGTTGCCGACCCTCCATGAAGCCATAACGGGGCATTCTCCTAAAACGCAGCTCTGCACGGTGTTGGGTTGGGTCCCCGGGCAGTTGGCAGAGCTTTGGTAGCCGTACTCGTAATGGTCCTTTGCTGAGTACACCTCGCTGCAGGACACGAGCCGCTGCCGGTAGCCCGTCCCACACGTCACCGAACACTGGGAAAGCAAAAGGATTTCTATCAGAGAGAAATGGGACTGCAGACTGAAAGGTCTCCTCAGTTACTCCTCCTGGAAATTAACAATGTGCCCTTTATTAGTGAGATGTGTCCCTACACGCTCTGACACCGTCCAATTTATAGTGACAGTACTGTGTAAGGACCCGCAGAAGGAATGGTGACACCCAGTTGTCAATTTATTCACACATTTCCAGGAGGAATAAGAGAGGAACAACACGCGTTCACGGTGCTTTACACTAGTTACTGTTATGGGAAGTACAAGTAATTACTAAGACTGTGCAGAGCGATATCGTAAGATTCTGCGTAAATCGTAGGATATCGAAGCATTAAAGGGAACCTGTCACATTAAATATGGAGTCTAGTCTGCAGGCAGGATGTCATAGAGCAGAAGAAGCTGAGCAGATTGATCTATCTATATATATATATATAATCTTCTAAGGGGCACTTCCATCTGTCTGTCTGTCTGTCATGGAAATCCTGCTCCAGCCGCCACCAGTCAGCGACGGGCACAGTCCGGCCGCGAATTCGCCCCTTCCTACTCTCTGTCAGTGCCCCATCCATACTCCCCTCCAGTCAGCGCTCACACAGGGTTAATGGCTGCGTTGCACCGCGTTATGCCAAGGTGTAACTCACTCCGTTAACGCTGCTATTAACCCTGTGTGACCAACTTTTTACTATTGATGCTGCCTATGCAGCATCAATAGTAACAAGATCTAATGTTAAAAATAAGAAACAAAAATCATTATATACTCACCTTCCGGCGCCTTACCCGCTTATCGTGACGCTCCAGGCCATGCAATGCGGTCTTGCAAGATGATGAAGTAGCGGTCTCGCGAGACAGCTAAGTCATCTGGGTAATTTCGCAATGCATCGCTGGGAACGGAAGCTGGCGGCCGCATCGCACGCATAGGGACAGCTTCGCTGGATGCCGGAGGGTGAGTATATAACTATTTTTTATTTTCATTCTTCTTTTAACAGGGATACGGTGCCCACCGTGCTATATAGTACTTGGGCTGTGTTATATACTGCGAGGCTGCTATATACTACGTGGGCAGTGTTATATACTGTGTGGCCTGTGTTATATACTACGTGGGCAGTGTTATATACTACATGGGCAATGTTAAATACTACGTGGGCAGTGTTATATACTGCGTGGGCAGTGTTATATACTACGTGGGCAGTGTTATATACTACGTGGGCAGTGTTATATACTACGTGGGCAGTGTTATATACTACGTGGGCAGTGTTATATACTACGTGGGCAGTGTTATATACTACGTGGGCAGTGTTATATACTACGTGGGCAGTGTTATATACTACGTGGGCAGTGTTATATACTACGTGGGCAATGTTAAATACTACGTGGGCAGTGTTATATACTACGTGGGCAGTGTTATATACTGCGTGGGCAGTGTTATATACTACGTAGGCAGTGTTATATACTACGTGGGCAGTGTTATATACTACGTGGGCAGTGTTATATACTACGTGGGCAGTGTTATATACTACGTGGGCAGTGTTATATACTACGTGGGCAGTGTTATATACTACGTGGGCATTGTTAAATACTACGTGGGCAGTGTTATATACTACGTGGGCATTGTTAAATACTACGTGGGCAGTGTTATATACTACGTGGGCAGTGTTATATACTGCGTGGGCAGTGTTATATACTACGTGGGCAGTGTTATATACTACGTGGGCAGTGTTATATACTGCGTGGGCAGTGTTATATACTACGTGGGCAGTGTTATATACTACGTGGGCAGTGTTATATACTACGTGGGCAGTGTTATATACTACGTGGGCAGTGTTATATACTGCGTGGGCAGTGTTATATACTGCGTGGGCAGTGTTATATACTACGTGGGCAGTGTTATATACTACGTGGGCAGTGTTATATACTACGTGGGCAGTGTTATATACTGCGTGGGCAGTGTTATATACTGCGTGGGCAGTGTTATATACTGCGTGGGCAGTGTTATATACTACGTAGGCAGTGTTATATACTACGTAGGCAGTGTTATATACTACGTGGGCAGTGTTATATACTACGTGGGCAATGTTATATACTGCGTGGGCAGTGTTATATACTACGTGGGCAGTGTTATATACTGCGTGGGCCGTGTTATATACTACGTGGGCAGTGTTATATACTGCGTGGGCAGTGTTATATACTACGTAGGCAGTGTTATATACTACGTAGGCAGTGTTATATACTACGTGGGCAGTGTTATATACTACGTGGGCAATGTTATATACTGCGTGGGCAGTGTTATATACTACGTGGGCAGTGTTATATACTGCGTGGGCAGTGTTATATACTACGTAGGCAGTGTTATATACTACGTGGGCAGTGTTATATACTACGTGGGCAATGTTATATACTGCGTGGGCAGTGTTATATACTACGTGGGCAGTGTTATATACTACGTGGGCAGTGTTATATACTGCGTGGGCAGTGTTATATACTACGTGGGCAGTGTTATATACTGCGTGGGCAGTGTTATATACTGCGTGGGCAGTGTTATATACTACGTGGGCAGTGTTATATACTACGTGGGCAGTGTTATATACTGCGTGGGCAGTGTTATATACTACGTGGGCAGTGTTATATACTACGTGGGCAGTGTTATATACTACGTGGGCAGTGTTATATACTATGTGGGCAGTGTTATATACTACGTGTGCAATGTTATATACTGCGTGGGCTGTTATATACTACGTGTGCAGTGTTATATACTGCGTGGGCTGTGTTATATACTACATGGCTGTGTTATATACTACGTGGCTCCTATATACTACATGGCTGTGCTATATACTACGTGGCTGTCTGTGCTACGTGGCCTCTACTATATGCTATGTGGCTGCTATATATATATATATACATACATACATATTCTAGAATACCCGATGCGTTAGAATCGGGCCACCATCTAATTATATATATACTACGTGTGCAATGTTATATACTGCGTGGGCTGTTATATACTACGTGTGCAGTGTTATATACTGCGTGGGCTGTGTTATATACTACATGGCTGTGTTATATACTACGTGGCTCCTATATACTACATGGCTGTGCTATATACTACGTGGCTGTCTGTGCTACGTGGCCTCTACTATATGCTATGTGGCTGCTATATATATATATATATATACATACATACATATTCTAGAATACCCGATGCGTTAGAATCGGGCCACCATCTAATTATATATATATATATATCTCTGCAAGAAAAGATTTCATGTAACTAGTAATTCATTCATTTAACTCTTAATCTGGGCTTAGGAGTCCAGTGGGAGGTCCTTGTCAGTGATTGGCAGCCTTCACTGTCAGTCACTAAGTAGCACCGCTTACTGGACTAAGTATACCGCCTACTGGACTAAGTAGCAGCGCCTACTGGACTAAGTAGCAGCGCCTACTGGACTATGTAGCACCGCCTACTGGACTATGTAGCACCGCCTACTGGACTAATTAGCACCGCCTACTGGACTATGCAACACCGCCTACTGGACTAAGTAGCACCCCCTACTGGACTAAGTAGCACCGCCTACTGGACTAAGTAGCACCGCCTACTGGACTAAGTAGCACCGCCTACTGGACTACCACCAGAAGGAGTAAGTTTAAATGCTTAAATTAATAGTCAGACCATTTCCCCCCACAGATATATATATTGATCTGTTCAGCTCCTCCTGCTCTGTATCATGCTGCCCCCAGACTAGACGTCGTGTTTAATGCGATAGGTTCCCTTTAAGTGATGCCCCTGCTAGTACCTGAGACCACTCCCCGGTTATCCAGATGTATTCACAGGACTGTAGGTTGCAGCTGTCCACGTCGGACGGTCGGTCAGTGTCATCACAATGTAAGGGCGGAACTTCCTTCTTCTCTTCACTGGCGCAGAACACTTTGCGGTAGCGGAATCCTTCATCGCAAGTTTTGCTGCACTGCAAAACAAAATAAAAAATCTGGAAATCAAAATAACTACTAAACGATTATGTGATAGACACCAAGGGGAGTTATTGAGAATAAAGAAAAGGAAACAAAACTTTGCTCATGACAAGTCATACAAAGTCCACAGGGGGGCGCCAGTGTGAACCGCACCATGCATAATGCATATATTAACCCCTGAGATTTCTTCTCCTCTTATGTCAGTGCCGGATACTTGCGCCGATGCTCAGATCATCAATCGCTTTCTAACAGAGATGAATTAATTGATTCTCAGCAAATCAGATTGTTGACAAATATCCTGAATGATTTGGAATCAGTTTCTTTCCATGATCTGATTTCTGCACAATCTGGATACAATTTTGCTGGATTCGGAGAGCCAGGAACTGGTTAAAAAAACCCCTTCTACTTTCCTCTGGCCAGTGCTCCCATTACCTCTCCCACCGCCCCCGATCCTCTGATCGCCTTCTCTGTCCTCCATGTTTCTCATAGAATCTGTCAGCAGGTTTTTGCAATGCAATGTAATCTGAGAGCCGCATGATGTAGGAGCAGAGATCTTGATTCCAGTGATGTATCACTTACTAGGCTGTGTGTTGCTGTTTCAATAAAATCAGTGTTTTATCGGCAAGAGATTATCACTAAAGGACTAGTAAACCTGATGCCATGTAGTCTGGGTCGGTTTTAGACAAAGTGGGGCCCTGGGCACACCTTCAAAGTGGGGCCCCATTAGTCCCCCTGCTCTATGGTTCATCCCACCCTCACTACTGATTAGCAGCTTTCTGCCTATGCACAGTGTACACAGAAAACAGCCAATCAGTGGTGTGGGTGGGGTTATACAGAGCTCAGCATTCAGAGAACTGCTAGATTTACAGTGATTATATTGAAATGACAGAAAGCAGACCAGCAAGTGACACATCGCTGGAATCAGGGTCTCTGCCCCTACATCATGCTGCTCTCAGATCATATAGCAAAAATATACTGACGGATTCCTTTTAAATGTAAATGTTAAGAATCTGTCAGTGAGCTCGTTCTGAGACCGACCACATCAAAGTGGTGACTTGCATCGAAACAAAGAGGTACAAAATGTGTAAAGAGACCCAACGGCAGAAGCTCCAAATACAAGTAATTAAGTTAATTAAAAAAATCTCCAAAGGTGGAAAATCCTTCTTAATGCTGGGCCTAGTGAAGATGAGCAGCGCCTGAGGCCTGGAGGTAAGATGATAGAGGGCAGAGAAGCTGATTGTAGGACTGGCAGCAGCTGATCTGATCCTCTCTACTACTGTATCATATTCCTGAAGTGCTGGTTTAGCTTTAGTAAAGAGGCGGCCATCACCCAATTGATCACGATGAGGAACTAGGAGGACAAATCGCGTCAGTCCTGGGTGATTGGAGTGTGATCCCATTCCTCTACATTCACCCTCTACTGATCCAATGGTGTCCTGCAGTTCCACTACTGTCCAGCGTGTGTCACTGTGGCACCGCCCTACATTGGATTGATCTACCTGTATCACTGGCAATGAATTCCACGTGTGGCAGTAAAAGCGGAGAGCACTGTTATAGCGCCATTATCCACGTCTGCGCCCTATTATATGGCGGAATTTTCCTACCATCCAAAACTTCATTGACAGGATGAACAACCCCCCCCACCGGCCGCCAATTAGAAGAACATCTTCCCATAATAAATCAGACCATTATGTCATCTGGGGCTACACACAGGGAAATACTAAGGAGAAGGCAAAACTTACAGAAAAGGTAGCATCATCCGAATTATATCCATATATGTACTAGAAAACAGGGGCGTAACTATCGCCCCCGTGCCCTGGAGATTACAGTGATATTTGAGGATTTACTGCCTGTAGAAAATAATGGTCTTGCTGTCCTCATCCCCCACAAGATGAAACTGCTTTTGGAAGTGTATATTTCATTCTAATATGTCCAGATTATTTGCTTTGTAATTTGCCATGCATTTTTTCCTTTCCAGCATTCTGCCAGCATTACAGGTGCAGGAACTTTCTTTCCGTCTCATGCAAACCTGCATCGCTCCTGCCATTGTTCAATGGCTTCCCCGTAGTGATGAGCGAACGTGCTGGGATAAGGTGTTATCTGAGCATGCTCGGGTGCTATCCAAGTATCTTGGGCGTGCTTGACTAATATATACGAGTCCCCGCGGCTTCATGATTCATGGCTGTTAGACGGTTGCAACCCATGCATCGATTGCCTCTGACATATTGTGACTATGGATTGTCTATTAGCTCATATGGATGTGACTTGTGGCAGACACGATGCAGAATAGTCATGAGAGTGTATTTATTCTGCTTTTCTTTATATAGCACCATCATATTCCGTAGCGCTGTACAGACATCACCTTCTCTGTCCCCATTGGGGCCCCTAATCCATATTCCCTATTAGTATGTCTTTGCAATCTGTGAGACAAATGGAGGAAAGTCGTGCGAACCTGGTGAGAACATACAAACTCTTTGCAGATTTTGTCCTTGGTGGGATTTGAACCCAGGACCCCAGAGCAGCTAACCACTGAGCCACCTACTAACTACTGAGCCACTTACTAGCCACTGAGCCACCATATTGTACTTATAGTCCAAAGTTTGTTGGTTTTCATTTTTCTGCCTAAATGAACACAGTTTTTAATAACATCTGCAGGGGTTTTTTTTTTTAACACCAAAGCCAGAAGTGGATCCAAAAACTGTATTTGTAATTTCAGCAGTTACACATAATGATTTTACAATTGTATATACTTTTATTTTCTGACTAATGAAAATCCTACCCACTAGTGGGAACACATCATCTAAGCATCAGATTATTAATTTCATAGGTACTTTAGTTATAGATACACATGTGCAGTTCATATTATTGGCCACTAGATGGCAAACTCTGCTTTGTGTTTTAGTGATGGCAAAAAAAGAAATGAGTTCCTTAGGGGGATGCAGAAGGATATGGAGCGATGCTAGGAGACCATGGGTCTTAATGCAGGTGGTTTAATGGCAGGATGTCATAACATACAAAAAAAGACCCAATGACAGCAAAGTCAGCCTTTCCAGTAGCCAAGCAGCCACCGGTCACGAGGACACGTCAGCAGCGACTACGGTTATGAGTAACTAGCTATTGAACCCGTTCTACGCCCGGGTGGCGAGCATTTATATTGGTATATGGTCTCCATCCTGGTATGTGCTGCTCCCATCTTGCTCTCCCATCCTGTCATGTGCTGCTCCATCCTGCGCCCTCATCCTGTCATGTGGTGCTCCCATCCTGTCATGTGCACCCATCCTGCGCCCCCATCCTGTCATGTGCTGTTCCATCCTGCGCCCCCATCCTATTATGTGCTGCTCCATCCTGCGCCCCATCCTGTCATGTGTGTGCGCCCTCATTCTGTCATGTGCTGCTCCCATCCTGTGCCCCCATTCTGTCATGTGCTGCTCCCATCCTGTGCCCCCATTCTGTCATGTGCTGCTCCCATCCTGTGCCCCCATTCTGTCATGTGCTGCTCCCATTCTGTCATGTGCTCCCATCCTGCGCCCCATCCAGTCATGTGCTCCCATCCTGCACCCCCATCCTGTCATGTGTGCACCCCCATTCTGTCATGTGCTGCTGCCATCGTGCGCCCCCATTCTGTCATGTGCTGCTCCCATCCTGTGCCTCCATTCTGTTGTAATGTGCTGCACCCATTCTGCCTGTTCCTGTTTCCATTCTGCCATATGTTGCTCTCATCTTTCTCTCTCCGGCTCTACTGACCGAGTGTGGCTGTGCTGAGTGCGGGCGGCTGTGCTGAGTGCGGGCGGCTGTGCTGAGTGCGGGCGGCTGTGCATGGCTGTGCTGAGTGCCGGCGGCTGTGCTGAGTGCGGGCGGCTGTGCTGAGTGCGGGCGGCTGTGCATGGCTGTGCTGAGTGCCGGCGGCTGTGCTGAGTGCCGGCGGCTGTGCTGAGTGCGGGCGGCTGTGTGTGGCTGTGCTGAGTGCAGGCGGCTGTGCATGGCTGTGCTGAGTGCCGGCGGCTGTGCTGAGTGCCGGCGGCTGTGCTGAGTGCCGGCGGCTGTGTGTGGCTGTGCTGAGTGCAGGCGGCTGTGCTGAGTGCGTGCGCTGTCCGTGGCTGTGCCGAGTGTGGGCGGCTGTGCCGAGTGCGGGCGGCTGTGCCGAGTGCGGGCGGCTGTGCCGAGTGCGGGCGGCTGTGCCGAGTGCCGGCGGCTGTGCCGAGTGCCGGCGGCTGTGCTGAGTGCCGGCGGCTGTGCTGAGTGCCGGCGGCTGTGCTGAGTGCGGGAGGCTGTGCTGAGTGCGGGAGGCGGTGCGTGGCTGTGCTGAGTGCGGGCGGCTGTGCTGAGTGCGGGCTGCTGGGCTGAGTGCGCGCGGCTGTGCGTGGCAGTGCTGAGTGCGGGCGGCTGTGCTGAGTGCGGGCGGCTGTGCTGAGTGCCGGCGGCTGTGCTGAGTGCCGGCGGCTGTGCTGAGTGCCGGCGGCTGTGCTGAGTGTCGGCGGCTGTGCTGAGTGCGGGAGGCTGTGCTGAGTGCGGGAGGCAGTGCGTGGCTGTGCTGAGTGCGGGCGGCTGTGCTGAGTGCGGGCTGCTGGGCTGAGTGCGGGCTGCTGGGCTGAGTGCGGGCGGCTGTGCGTGGCGGTGGTGAGTGCGGGCGGCTGTGCGTGGCGGTGCTGAGTGCGGGCGGCTGTGTGTGGCGGTGCTGAGTGCGGGCGGCTGTGCGTGGCGATGCTGAGTGCGGGCGGCTGTGCGTGGCGGTGCTGAGTGCGGGCGGCTGTGCGTGGCGGTGCTGAGTGCGGGCGGCTGTGCGTGGCGTGCTGAGTGCGGGCGGCTGTGCGTGGCGGTGCTGAGTGCGGGCGGCTGTGCGTGGCGGTGCTGAGTGCGCGTGGCGGTGCTGAGTGCGGGCGGCTGTGCGTGGCGGTGGTGAGTGCGGGCGGCTGTGCGTGGCGGTGGTGAGTGCGGGCGGCTGTGCGTGGCGGTGCTGAGTGCGGGCGGCTGTGCGTGGCGGTGCTGAGTGCGGGCGGCTGTGCGTGGCGGTGCTGAGTGCGGGCGGCTGTGCGTGGCGGTGCTGAGTGCGGGCGGCTGTGCGTGGCGGTGCTGAGTGCGGGCGGCTGTGCGTGGCGGTGCTGAGTGCGGGCGGCTGTGCGTGGCGGTGCTGAGTGCGGGCGGCTGTGCGTGGCGGTGCTGAGTGCGGGCGGCTGTGCGTGGCGGTGCTGAGTGCGGGCGGCTGTGCGTGGCGGTGGTGAGTGCGGGCGGCTGTGCGTGGCGGTGGTGAGTGCGGGCGGCTGTGCGTGGCGGTGGTGAGTGCAGGCGGCTGTGCGTGGCGGTGGCGAGTGCGGGCGGCTGTGCGTGGCGGTGGTGAGTGCGGGCGGCTGTGCGGGGTGGTGCTGAGAGTGCGGGCGGCTGTGCTGGGCGCCGAGTGCCGGGGGCCTGAGCAGGCGGGGACACCGGTGCGCTGTGGAGGTCAGGTGCTGGAGTCGCCGCTAGCTCAGGCCCCCGGCACTTGTTATATTTACCTGTCCCCCGTTCCACTGCTGCGCGCCTCTCTGTCTTCCGGGGTCATCTGCCTGTGACTGTTCAGTCAGAGGGCGGCGCGCATTAAGCGCGTCATCGTGCCCTCTGAACTGAACGTCGCAGGCAGAAGAGGTGGAGGATGGAGCAGCGCGCAGCAGTGGAACGGGACAGGTAAATATACTCACCCTCCTGGCTCGTCCCTGCTTCTCGGTTGGAGATCGCGGTGTGCGTTCAGTGCTTACGCATACCGTGATCTCCTGGGAGCGTCACTCTGTGGGGTCCAGACTGCGCCGGCGCTTGCGCTTGCGCAGTCTATAAAGGCTTCGGACAGAGTGATCCTCCCAGCATTATATTATAGATGTTGGACGCACCGTCTGGTCTGGGGATATGTGAAACCCTTACATTTAATAAACCTCATTTATGACAATGGTCAGGGGCGGACATGACATCGGTGCAGCCTGTACACATGGGCCCAAGAGGTACCACCGAAAAAGCAGCAAGGAGCTTCTGTCATAGCAGAACTATTGGACTGCAAAGGGCCCATATAATGTTCTGGCACAGGGGTCCGCCACTGACTCTGGGGTCTACTTACTTGATCTTTTTGCCCCACCCCCACCCCAGCACCAGGGATTGTGTGCGCCTGCTATATCTGCTGAGACGACCACCTTTAAGCTACTGAGACCCCCTCAGAGTTTATTGCATGTCATGCATTTTTAAATAGATCTCTCAGACCTGATAAGACTGATGTACTTACCCTGAAAATCTATATCAGAACAGCTGGATAATCCAGATATTAAAATGTCAATTTTAACATCAAACTAAAAAAAAAATCAAAAATTAAAAAAAAAAAAAGATTATACAGCCATGCTTATGTGGATTTCCAAAGTAATTGCACTGGCCTCATCAGGTCCAAGATATAAATAACACTGTATGCAGTTTGTTACGGGAAATTTGCAGACAGATGCTCTTTAACTCTGTGGTCCATCAATAAAGGATTATTCTCATGTTCTTTTGTGGGTAAAATTGCAAAGTCTTGTAACATCTTTGCAAATTACTTGTCATTAAAAATCCTCTTTATTCTCAAGAACGGAGTTATAATAAATGTTATAGTTTAATGCTCGTTGTCTAGGCTTCTGCTCAGCGGATAAAAGTGTGCAGCGCTTACAAGCTCTTTCCACCAGAGCTTGTAAGCACTGCTCTGAAGCTGACTGGGATCACTGGGGCGTGGGGTTAGTCTCCCCTGCACTCCTCCTGTGCTGCAGAGGCTAAACTGCCCCACATAGCAGCATCAGAGGGGGCACAGATTGGGCCAACAGTGCAATGATGTTTCTGGTCCGACCTGACAATCACCTGGACCTTCAAAATAAGCTCAGGATTATATAAAGTTGTAATAATAATAAGTTTCCATTGAAAATTCACCTTGTGGGATTATCTCCAGTGATCATCTGTATCTGCCGGTGTGTTCTATTTTCCTGCAGCGCCCCCCACAGGCGAAATAATGTAATGCATGATGTCTGCTGAAATAAATGGACCTCCAAGGATGCTGGGTCCTCCACAATGTCACCCACTTTTTGTAGCTGCTCTCCACCCTGGCTAAAAAGAAACCCCCCATTACATATTAAAACTAATGTCGATATCGATGGGTTCAGCATGTATGGGGGCACCGACCGTGAGATTGTTGGAGGAGACGTCGATCAGGGATATCGGATTTCGGTTCTTCCCGAGATAAGCCGCCGGAAGAGATGTCTGTTGGTCACTTTCTCGAGAGCTCCTGTGTATGGGAGAGACGTCCAAGATGGCTGTCCGGCCTTGGGGTACAGGTCTGCAGCCCTTTGCACACTGTCAGGATTCTCCTGTGCCGGCGCCAGCAGCGAGCAGTCATGTGCATACTCTCGGCCACATTCCCACTAGACGTGTCTGACCTCGCTCAGTTACTTGCATTGGGCGAGTCTGAATACAGTCTAGTCGGCATGCGACTGCATATATCTAAATCACATAAATCCAACACGGAGCCGATGGTGGAGAATCCTGACAGTGAGAGAGCTGTGAGGTCACTCCAACACTGGACAACCCCTTTAAAAGGGAAGGTGCTGCAATTTTTTATTTTGCATTAATAATTATTGATTATATAATCAATTATTTTTAATGCAAAATTAAATGGACAACATTAATTAATTATTTTTTATTTATTAATTTTTTTACTTTAGCCACTGGGGGCTGCCATTTTCATTTGGGGGTGTGTAAGAATCTGAGCCCGACGCTTATACACCCCACAGACAGCAGCCCCTGGGAATAAGAGACTGCGGCCGGACGGCAATATTAGACAGTTGGCCGAACATTCATCTGACGGCCATCTCGGATATCTCTGCCATACGTGGGAGCGTTCCTGCGTTCTGTATGAGGAAGTCACCCACAGAAATCCGGACAAGCTAAAAATGTCACAGTGGTGAAGCACTTGGGTCACATTTTCTAATCCCGTCTTCTATTTAGACTCGATGTGACATTACGTGCCAACTTCTCCCACTTTTTCTACTTTTTAATCAAGATCTAGTCTTTCATGACTATTTCCGTGCCTATCTATTCAGCTATGATGCGGTCTGTGGTCATAAATCGGCCGAGAGGAGCTCAGAAAAAGTAATAAACTCTCCTGCTGAGAGCTCACTGATGGGTTTCCCCTTAACTCATTCTGCAGCCAACAATAGACAGTGCAACACGGAAGCAATTGAAGGAGAACGGTGCACAATTTTTAATGAAAACCAATTTAAGGAAAAAAATGTCCCCTTTAAGAGCTTACTGCATACGGGTTTATAATTGAAAACCATAGAAAGTGCGTACAAACATTTCACTCCTGAGCGCCACCTAATGGCAACTGCAGAATGCTGACTTTATTGCAAGTGTGGACCTGGTCAAGATATTTGGCCAAGGCAAAGTTCAGGAAAACCCTAAGGGCTTTCCCCAAACCTTCACTTCTATGGATCTATAGGAGCTGAAGTGTACGTGTGTGATCTCTGCTCCATTCACTTCTATGGAGCTGAAGTGTACATGTGTGATCTCCGCTCCATTCACTTCTATGGAGCTGAAGTGTACATGTGTGATCTCCGCTCCATTCACTTCTATGGAGCTGAAGTGTACATGTGTGATCTCCGCTCCATTCACTTCTATGGATCTATGGAGCTGAAGTGTACGTGTGATCTCCGCTCCATTCACTTCTATGGATCTATGGAGCTGAAGTGTACATGTGTGATCTCCGCTCTATTCACTTCTATGGAGCTGAAGTGTACATGTGTGATCTCCGCTCCATTCACTTCTATGGATCTATGGAGCTGAAGTGTACATGTGTGATCTCCGCTCCATTCACTTCTATGGATCTATAGTAGCTGGAGTGTACATGTGTGATCTCCGCTGCATTCACTTCTATGGATCTATAGTAGCATGTGTGATCTCCGCTCTCTTGGTCAGTGTGATGAATGACATTTTATTTTAATACAGATCATGATGTGACAATAAAAAATGCCAATAATTTAAAATAAATTAATCAAGAAAAACTGATTTAAACAATAGGTCATGTGTAAGTTTCCTCTCCGCTGCACCCATGTGACTTTAGCGTCGCAATTGAATCTCACATATTATAAAGACAAGGGGGCGATGTTGCATTTATGAATAGTGTTTCAGCGCCCCCAATGGTGAAAGGCGGTACTGCAAATGAAAGAATGTTCTGCATTTTCTTAATTTCCCATGGAATAGCAGTTTTCCCGGCCCTATAGGCACATTATGTGATATATTATGTGGTTAGTATCAGCCAGAACATCTTTGCACATTTCAATCTCCTTTTACAACAATGCAGAAAGTTCCTCTGCAGTTTTCTGCTCCCCTTTTGCCAAGATACCTATTACTTCCAGGATGGTGGCCCAAGAGCTTGTATGGCTCATAATCCTGATTTATGACTAGCTAACAGGACGTTATGAGTTAGGCCATTCTACTCATGAGGGTTCCTGTGAACCGGGAATTTGTTGGCCGGGGGTCCCGGAAAGTGTGTGTTACCGAGGTCACCCCCTGCAGTCAGAGAATGACCCAGCATAAGATGGGAGGCGCGACTCCGTGCTGGGAGACCGCCTGCCCACTGTGACTCCGAGCACCCGCCTTCATTTTTGCATCTACTATATTAGGCTATGTTCACACGTTGCATTTTTGCTGCGTTTTTTTAATGCAAATTTTAAGCTGCGTTTTACAGTACCAGCAAAAGTAATGAGATTTCAGAAATCTCCTGCACACGTTGGGTATTTTCCTGACCGAATTGGAAAACTGATGCGTTTTTGAAAACTGCAGCGAGTCACTTCTGGTGCAAAAACCTAAGGAAGTTGCATTATTTTTATTTCTGGGAAAGGACACTAAACTTTATCACCATGCGCAAGAGAGAATAAAAACGTAGCTGAAAACACAGCAAAAATGGAGCAGAAAATGAAGCAAATATGCAGAAACAAATGGAGCAAATATGCAGCAAAAATGGAGTAAACGGTGGATCCTGTGTTATCTAATGTATATAAATGTGTTATCTGTGATTGTACAGGAGGAGGAGGAGGTGAGCTGTGACATCACCTATT
Organism: Ranitomeya variabilis; assembly: GCF_051348905.1. Lineage (NCBI taxonomy): Eukaryota > Metazoa > Chordata > Amphibia > Anura > Dendrobatidae > Ranitomeya > Ranitomeya variabilis. Next base: position 195,928,880 of record NC_135239.1, read on the forward strand.
GTGAATGGTGGATCCTGTGTTATCTACTGTATATAGAGGTGTTATCAGTCATTGTACAGGAGGAGGAGGTGAGCTGTGACATCACCTATTGTGAATGGTGGATCCTGTGTTATCTACTGTATATAGAGGTGTTATCAGTCATTGTACAGGAGGAGGAGGTGAGCTGTGACATCACCTATTGTGAATGGTGGATCCTGTGTGATCTACTGTATATAGAGGTGTTATCGGTCATTGTACAGGAGGAGGTGAGCTGTGACATCACCTATTGTGAATGGTTGATCCTGTGTTATCTACGGTATATAGAGGTGTTATCAGTCATTGTACAGGAGGAGGAGGAGGAGGTGAGCTGTGACATCACCTATTGTGAATGGTGGATCCTGTGTTATCTACGGTATATAGAGGTGTTATCAGTCATTGTACAGGAGGAGGAGGTGAGCTGTGACATCACCTATTGTGAATGGTGGATCTTGTGTTATCTACTGTATATAGAGGTGTTATCAGTCATTATACAGGAGGGGGAGGTGAGCTGTGACATCACCTATTGTGAATGGTTGATCCTGTGTTATCTACTGTATATAGAGGGGTTATCAGTCATTGTACAGGAGGAGGAGGTGAGCTGTGACATCACCTATTGTGAATGGTGGATCCTGTGTTATCTACTGTATATAGAGGTGTTATCAGTCATTGTACAGGAGAAGGAGGTGAGCTGTGACATCACCTATTGTGAATGTTGGATCCTGTGTTTTCTACTGTATATAGAGGTGTTATCAGTCATTGTACAGGAGGAGGAGGTGAGCTGTGATATCACCTATTGTGAATGGTGGATCCTGTGTTATCTACTGTATATAGAGGTGTTATTAGTCATTGTACAGGAGGAGGTGAGCTGTGACATCACCTATTGTGAATGGTGGATCCTGTTGTGGATTCTGTTTGTGGGCTCCCTCTGGTGGTTACTGCTGGTACTGGGTGACTTTGGTGGGTTGCGGCCTTTGGTTTCCACCTGTCCATCAGAGGCTGGGTGTTTCCTATTTTACCTGGCCTTTCTGTCATTCCCTTGCCGGCTATCTATGTATTCAGATGTGCTCTGTTTGGTTCCTGCCTACCTGCTCCCAGATCTTTCAGGATAAGCTAAGTGCTGATTTTCAGTTGTTGGTTTTTTGTCCAGCTTGCTTATTATGTCTCTATGCTAGCTGGTAGCTCTAGTGGACTGAGGTTCTCCCCATGTGCCATGAGTTGGCACATGGGTTCTTGTAATCTCAGGATGGTTTTTTGATTAGGGTTTTTTGCTGACCGCTCAGACCCCTTTTGTATCGTTCTGCTTTCTAGTTTACAGCGGGCCTCAATTTGCTGAAACTATATATATCATCTCTATGTGTGTGACTTCCTCTCATTTCACCGTCAATACATGTGGGGGGGCAACTATACCTTTTGGGGTTCATTCCTCTGGAGGCAAGTGAGGTCTTATTTTCTCTGCAGTACTAGTTAGCTCTTAGGCTGGTGCGTGGCGTCTAGAACCAACGTAGGCACGCTCCCTGGCTATCTCTAGTTGCGTTTGTCAGGCGTAGGGCAGCGGTCAGCCCAGGTTCCATCACCCTAGAGCTCGTCCGATATTTTGTATTACTTTGCTTGTCCCTTGCTATCCCTAGCCATTGGGATTCATGACAGTATAGCTGGCCCACAAAGTGTTAATTGTTTGGGCTGAAGCAGGAGAAAAAGAAGTGTTTAAGGGAAATTTTTTTTTTTTTTTTTTCCTTCAGAGTTTTGCTGCCTAGCCCTTAATTGCTGTCTAGCTGCTTCTTACCTCCTCTTAACCCTTGAATGGCTCTGATATTAGCTGTTTAACATGGATGTCCAGAGTTTGGCTTCCAGCCTGAGTAATCTCGCGGCAAAAGTTCAAAACATACAGGATTTTGTTGTTCACACTCCCATGTCTGAACCTAGAATTCCTATTCCAGAATTCTTTTCTGGAGATAGATCTACCTTCCTGAATTTCAGGAACAATTGTAAATTGTTTCTTTCTTTAAAATCTCGCTCCTCTGGAGACCCTGCTCAACAGGTCAAGATTGTAATATCTTTCCTGCGGGGCGACCCTCAGAATTGGGCATTTGCATTGGCACCAGGGGATCCTGCATTGCTCAATGTGGATGCGTTTTTTCTGGCATTGGGATTGCTCTATGAGGAACCCAACCTGGAGATTCAGGCTGAAAAGGCTTTATTAGCCCTCTCTCAGGGGCATGATGAAGCGGAAATATATTGTCAAAAATTTCGGAAATGGTCGGTGCTTACTCAGTGGAATGAGTGCGCCCTGGCTGCTAACTTCAGAAATGGTCTTTCCGAGGCCATTAAGGATATTATGGTGGGGTTCCCTACGCCTACAGGTCTGAATGAGTCGATGGCTATGGCCATTCAGATTGATCGGCGTTTACAGGAGCGCAAACCCGTGCACCAGTTGGCGGTGTCTTCTGAACAGGCACCTGAGACTATGCAATGTGATAGAATTCAGTCCAGAAGTGAACGGCAAAATTATAGGCGGAAAAATGGATTGTGTTTTTATTGTGGTGATTCAGCTCATGTTATATCAGCATGCTCTAAACGCACTAAAAGGGTTGATAAATCTTTTGCCATTGGTACTCTGCAGCCTAAGTTCATTTTGTCTGTGACTCTGATTTTTTCACTGTCTTCCATTTCCGTCGATGCCTATGTGGATTCAGGCGCTGCCCTGAGTCTTATGGATTGGTCATTTGCTAAACGCTGCGGTTTTAGTCTGGAGCCTCTGGAAGTTCCTATTCCTCTGAAGGGAATTGACTCTACACCATTGGCTATGAATAAGCCGCAGTATTGGACACAAGTGACCATGCGCATGACTCCCGTTCATCAGGAGGTGATTCGCTTCCTTGTACTGTATAATTTACATGATGTACTAGTGCTTGGTCTGCCATGGTTACAAACTCATAATCCTGTCCTGGACTGGAAAACAATGTCTGTGTTAAGCTGGGGATGTCAGGGGGTTCATGATTATGCACCTCCGATTTCAATCGCTTCATCTACTCCTTCTGAGATCCCTGCGTTTTTGTCTGACTATAGGGATGTTTTTGAGGAGCCTAAGCTCAATTCGCTCCCTCCTCATAGAGATTGTGACTGTGCTATAGAATTGATTCCTGGCAGTAAGTTCCCTAAGGGTCGTTTATTTAATCTGTCACTGCCAGAGCATACTGCTATGCGGAATTATATTAAGGAGTCCTTGGAAAAGGGACATATTCGTCCATCTTCGTCCCCTCTGGGAGCAGGTTTTTTTTTCGTGGCAAAAAAAGATGGTTCCCTGAGGCCTTGTATAGATTATCGCCTTCTGAATAAGATTACAGTCAAATATCAGTATCCACTGCCATTATTGACTGATTTGTTTGCTCGCATTAAGGGGGCTAGGTGGTTCACTAAGATAGATCTTCGCGGTGCGTATAATCTGGTGCGGATAAAACAGGGTGACGAGTGGAAAACCGCATTTAATACGCCTGAGGGCCATTTTGAGTATTTGGTAATGCCTTTTGGACTCTCCAATGCTCCGTCAGTCTTTCAGTCCTTTATGCACAATATTTTCCGTGAATATCTGGATAAGTTTATGATTGTGTATTTGGATGATATTTTGGTGTTTTCTGATGACTGGGAGTCTCATGTTTTACAGGTCAGGAAGGTGTTTCAGGTTCTGCGGGCCAATTCTCTGTTTGTGAAGGGCTCAAAGTGTCTCTTCGGAGTCCAGAAGATTTCTTTTTTGGGGTACATTTTTTCTCCTTCTACCATTGAGATGGATCCCGTCAAGGTTCAGGCGATTTGTGACTGGACACAACCTACATCTGTTAAGAGCCTTCAGAAGTTCTTGGGGTTTGCTAATTTTTATCGTCGGTTCATTGCTAATTTTTCCAGTATTGTTAAACCTTTGACTGATTTGACTAAAAAGGGTGCTGATGTTGCTGATTGGTCTCCTGCGGCCGTGGAGGCCTTTCGGGAACTTAAGCGCCGGTTTTCTTCTGCTCCTGTGTTGTGTCAACCAGATGTTTCACTTCCTTTTCAGGTTGAGGTTGATGCTTCCGAGATTGGAGCGGGGGCGGTTTTGTCACAGAGAAGTTCTAATGGCTCGGTGATGAAGCCATGTGCATTCTTCTCTAGAAAATTCTCGCCCGCCGAGCGCAATTATGATGTGGGTAATCGGGAGCTTTTGGCCATGAAGTGGGCATTTGAGGAGTGGCGTCATTGGCTTGAGGGTGCTAAACATCGTGTGGTGGTCTTGACTGATCACAAGAATCTCATTTACCTTGAGTCTGCCAGGCGTTTGAATCCTAGACAGGCTCGTTGGTCGTTGTTTTTTTCTCGTTTCAATTTCGTGGTTTCATACCTGCCAGGTTCAAAGAATGTGAAGGCAGATGCTCTTTCCAGGAGTTTTGTGCCTGACTCTCCTGGAGACTCTGGGCCTACTGGTATCCTTAGGGATGGGGTAATATTGTCCGCCGTATCCCCAGACTTGCGACGTGCATTGCAGGAGTTTCAGGTGGATAAACCGGATCGTTGTCCACCAGAAAGACTGTTTGTTCCGGATGATTGGACCAGTAGAGTCATCTCCGAGGTCCATTCTTCTGTGTTGGCTGGTCATCCTGGAATATTTGGTACTAGAGACTTGGTGGCCAGGTCTTTTTGGTGGCATTCCTTGTCTAGGGATGTGCGTACCTTTGTGCAGTCTTGTGAAGTGTGTGCTCGAGCTAAGCCTTGCTGTTCTCGGGCCAGTGGGTTGTTGTTATCCTTGCCCATCCCGAAGAGGCCTTGGACGCACATTTCCATGGATTTTATTTCTGATCTCCCGGTTTCACAGAAAATGTCCGTTATCTGGGTGGTGTGTGACCGCTTTTCTAAGATGGTTCATTTGGTGCCCTTGCCTAAGTTGCCTTCCTCCTCTGAGTTGGTCCCTTTATTTTTTCAGAACGTGGTTCGTTTGCATGGGATTCCGGAGAATATCGTTTCTGACAGGGGATCCCAGTTTGTGTCTAGATTTTGGCGGACGTTTTGTGCCAAGATGGGCATTGATTTGTCTTTCTCGTCTGCATTCCATCCTCAGACGAATGGCCAGACGGAGCGAACTAATCAGACCTTGGAAACTTATTTGAGGTGTTTTGTTTCTGCTGATCAAGATGACTGGGTTGCTTTTTTGCCGCTGGCCGAATTTGCTCTTAATAATCGGGCTAGTTCTGCCACGTTGGTCTCTCCTTTTTTTTGTAATTCGGGGTTTCATCCTCGTTTTTCCTCTGGTCAGGTGGAGTCTTCGGATTGTCCTGGAGTGGACGTGGTGGTGGACAGGCTACATCAGATTTGGAATCAGGTGGTGGACAATTTGAAGTTATCTCAGGAGAAGACTCAGCAGTTTGCTAAACGCCGTCGCCGCGTGGGTCCCCGACTTCTTGTTGGGGATTTGGTGTGGTTGTCTTCTCGTTTTGTCCCTATGAAGGTCTCCTCTCCTAAGTTCAAGCCTCGGTTCATCGGTCCTTATAGGATCTCGGAGATTCTTAACCCTGTATCTTTTCGTTTGGATCTCCCAGCATCGTTTGCTATTCATAATGTGTTCCATCGGTCGTTGTTGTTGCGGAGGTATGAGGTGCCCGTTGTTCCTTCGGTTGAGCCTCCTGCTCCGGTGCTGGTGGAGGGAGAATTGGAGTATGTTGTTGAGAAGATCTTGGATTCTCGTGTTTCCAGACGCAAACTCCAGTATTTGGTTAAGTGGAAGGGTTATGGTCAGGAGGATAATTCCTGGGTGGTCGCCTCCGATGTTCATGCGACTGATTTGGTCCGCGCCTTCCATAGAGCTCACCCTGATCGCCCTGGGGGTTCTCGTGAGGGTTCGGTGACCCCTCCTCAAGGGGGGGGTACTGTTGTGGATTCTGTTTGTGGGCTCCCTCTGATGGTTACTGCTGGTACTGGGTGACTTTGGTGGGTTGCGGCCTTTGGTTTCCACCTGTCCATCAGAGGCTGGGTGTTTCCTATTTTACCTGGCCTTTCTGTCATTCCCTTGCCGGCTATCTATGTATTCAGATGTGCTCTGTTTGGTTCCTGCCTACCTGCTCCCAGATCTTTCAGGATAAGCTAAGTGCTGATTTTCAGTTGTTTGTTTTTTTGTCCAGCTTGCTTATTATGTCTCTATGCTAGCTGGTAGCTCTAGTGGACTGAGGTTCTCCCCATGTGCCATGAGTTGGCACATGGGTTCTTGTAATCTCAGGATGGTTTTTTGATTAGGGTTTTTTGCTGACCGCTCAGACCCCTTTTGTATCGTTCTGCTTTCTAGTTTACAGCGGGCCTCAATTTGCTGAACCTATATATATCATCTCTATGTGTGTGCCTTCCTCTCATTTCACCGTCAATACATGTGGGGGGCAACTATACCTTTTGGGGTTCATTCCTCTGGAGGCAAGTGAGGTCTTATTTTCTCTGCAGTACTAGTTAGCTCTTAGGCTGGTGCGTGGCGTCTAGAACCAACGTAGGCACGCTCCTTGGCTATCTCTAGTTGCGTTTGTCAGGCGTAGGGCAGCGGTCAGCCCAGGTTCCATCACCCTAGAGCTCGTCCGATATTTTGTATTACTTTGCTTGTCCCTTGCTATCCCTAGCCATTGGGATTCATGACAGGATCCTGTGTTATATACTGTAGATAGAGGTGTTATCAGTCATTGTACAGGAGGAGGAGGAGGAGGTGAGTTGTGACATCATCTATTGTGTATGGTGGATCATGTGTTATCTACTGTATACAGAGGGGTTATCAGTCATTGTACAGGAGGAGGAGGTGAGCTGTGACATCACCTATTGTGAATGTTGGATCCTGTGTTTTCTACTGTATATAGAGGTGTTATCAGTCATTGTACATGAGTAGGTGAGCTGTGACCTCACCTATTGTGAATGGTGGATCCTGTGTTATCTACTGTATATAGAGGTGTTATTAGTCATTGTACAGGAGGAGGAGGTGAGCTGTGACATCACCTATTGTGAATGGTGGATCCTGTGTTATATACTGTAGATAGAGGTGTTATCAGTCATTGTACAGGGGGAGGAGGAGGAGGTGAGTTGTGACATCATCTATTGTGTATGGTGGATCATGTGTTATCTACTGTATACAGAGGTGTTATCAGTCATTGTACAGGAGGAGGAGGTGAGCTGTGACATCACCTATTGTGAATGGTGGATCGTGTGTTATCTACTGTATATAGAGGTGTTATCAGTCATTGTACAGGAGAAGGAGGTAAGCTGTGACATCACCTATTGTGAATGGTGGATCGTGTGTTATCTACTGTATATAGAGGTGTTATCAGTCATTGTACAGGAGGAGGAGGTGAGCTGTGACATCACCTATTGTGAATGGTGGATCCTGTGTTATCTACTGTATATAGAGGTGTTACTGCTTATTGTAATCCTGACTGCGATAATAATGAGACTGCTGAAAGTCTTCTTTACTGATCAGGAAGTACAAGTGTAATATTAGGCTTAGCGGCCAGTGTGATAACTGCAAGATTTCAGATTTAGTTTTAATTTAATAAATTGAAGGAAAAAACCCTTACAAGTCTAAACATAAAACCCTGACTTTAGCAGTAGGTCACGTCCTACGTGTGGCAGCATCCAGTATGTTGCTTCATCTCCTGGATTCTATATGCCACCTCTGTATAAAATCAGAGGCACATGAAGATTGAGTAATTAAAGCTCCTTAAGACGGCCGTGTGCCTGAGAACTCTAGAGGAGACAGTACTACTACTGGAGCTGTCGGGGAGAGCAGTCCTACATCTTAGTCCTCAATATACATGCGACGTGTAGGAAAACACCTGCATTAACTATATGAAACGTACGGTAATTAAGTCCTCACCATTGTTGCGCACACTTCCTGGAACGAGCCCAGATCCTTCTCTCCTCTTTGTCGTCTCAGAATGAAGTTGTCACTTTTTATGTTTTGGTTTTTTTTTTATTACGCAAAACCACAAGAACCTCTAGTCCTAGATTTATTACCTGCTTCTCCGGGAGGATAACAGCGTCTGATGTTGGATTAGATTAATTAGGAAGTGCCGTCACAATGCAGAGGAAGTCACCGAGGAGCACTGACCCCTACGGGGGGGGGGGAAGGAATGAAATACAAGCCTGGAGCCTTACAAAGGTCCAGTCTGAGTCCATGCCATATCCCGTCGGTCACTGTATTAAGGTCATACAGTTCCCTAGCAGTATTGCTTCAAGGGGTAAATATGCACTAGGAAGCTTGACATGGCGACGCAATACTATCCCTGCAGCTCTAATGCGTGAAGATACAAGGGACTTCTGCACACTTTTCCATGTCAAATTTTAGTGGGCAGACTAAAGTAGGGAAGGTATAAGAGATGGGGGAGTAAATCCGTAAAGAATTAAAGTCATCACAAATTTCCCAAAAGTTTTGGATTCCATTTGCACGAAACTAACAAAATGGCATCAACCTCGTCGACATTTTGTTGATTTGTTTTGATGGCCGGGAATGGGTTACAAAATAAAAAAAATATTATACCCATCTGTCCCAGGCCCGTCCCTCAACCTTCCTACTTCCACCCGGTCTTCCGATTGCTCCATCCGGCCATTGGATGGGTCTTCGGATCTTCTGGCACTAAGCCTAACACGGTCATGTGAAGCATGACCACCATCAATAATGTCAATTAAGTGTCCCGCACCCCAAATATCTGCGTGGGGTTGAAGGTCACAGCCTGCCTTCCCGTATGAGGTTTAGACCCCACCAGAAAATCCAAAGACCCATCCGAAGGGAGCGGAGAACCAGCAGGACAGATGAGAGTTGGATTTATGGGAGTATTTCGGGTCACTTTCCAATTCACGCCAAAATTAATCTGACGGCCGATTAGAGCGAATGTGCGCGAAATTAATCTTGGATAGATTTTCTCAACTCTAGGTGGGATTTATGCTAAAGTGCTGCAAAAATTGGATTTTTTTTCCATATTTTAGGATGCTTTTTAGACGGCCATCAGGAGCAATTTAGGAAATTAAAGCCGAGCCGTCCTTTCTGTCGGACAGCTTTGTTACATGAGGCCCTTTGTTTTTCTAACCTATTGGTATCAATCTGGAAAAAAAAATGCAATCGTGAAGGTAACTTTTTTCAATACAGTGTGTAATTATAAGAAGCGTATTTACTTGCTACCCTTTTTTTTTTGGCAGACGTACTTGCCGGACTTGGGAGAAAAAAAAATAAAAATTCTCCATCAGTCATCTGATTTGTATCAAGAGCAGACTGAATCCCTGCAGAGTGTAAACTTTGGCAATCTGACAAAAATCCACGAACGCACTCGAGCCCCAGCTTACACCTCACAAGGGTAACGTGATCCCGACCCACGTCAGGACGAGCATCTTGTACGTTTTGAATATTCTGGAGCTGCCCACCCCCCGGATCTCCTACTTACGTCTTGCCATTCTTCAGCTTTCCAAGTGTAAACTGGACAATCCCCTCTTTGGCAAATTTGCTCTGACGCGGGTCTCGTAGACTGATTGCACTCGGATGCCCTGGACAATTTCTGAGTCCCAACTTGGCAGTGAATGGTCCTGTGTTGTACCCCTCGGCCGCACGTTACTGAGCACTGGGAGAAAGACACATTGTGTAAGTCATTGTCTAAGATAATTACATATTTACATTTAATATTAACTTACAGATTTCAATTATTTTTTTTGTAATTATAAAACCTCTAAAACAATTACTTTTAATTGCATTCTTGACGTTTTATGTTATTTTTAACCTTTTTTTATTGTTCTTATTTCTGTTATCTCGCACTTATGCTACGTCTATTTTAATGTTTTTTATTTTATAATTATTGTACCATTTTCGTTACTACAATTACTGCTATTTTTTTAAATTTTGGAGTATAATATATTATTGATAACATTTTTGTATCGCACACTATGCAAAAGTTTATTTCCACTGTTCCGAAGACCATTTTTACTTTAGATTATTTTTTATAGCTTTACATTTTATATATTTAACAATTATTATTATTAATATTATGCAATTACGTGTAACTATTATGTCTAAAAAAAGAAAATAAAAAAAGAAAAATATTTTTATTTAATATTAAATATTCTTTAATATTAAAATTTGCTATAAACAACACAAATAATCACAAGACAAACATATTTTCTGAAGACGCGGCATTAAATAAACCATGAAACAAGGTATATAATGTATTTTAGGATTGGGTTATAGGCTTCATTCATTAAGGATTTATTTGGAAGATGCAGATGTAGCAGAGTTGAATTTGTCATTTATACTCTTTTGAGATGTATGGTTTATGTGGTATGCATTGTTTTTTTAACTTGCAGTCCTATGTAAATGTAAACTTTGTGAAATCTGCTGGATCTGAGAAGCTCAGCTCTGTTGAAAAAATAACAATTCTTATGCATTGTTTAAATGTATTGTCCTTATCCGTACACAAGGGGTTAAGCATCCGCGCTATTTTTCTGTTTATCCCTGACAGATCATTTCGGCTGTTCCCCAAATAATACAGAAATTCCTAATAAGGGTAATAGGCGGATGATGTGATTTTCTGTTTGGTGCGGATGCCAGAACCGGCTGCATTTTCTGCTTTGTCCTATGCAGCGCTGCAGTCAGCAGGAGCCGGGAAAGAAATGATCCCAAAATATCCTGCGGCTGAGGAATGAATGTGATATTGAATCTTATGCCGGTTTCTGGAGATGAACTGAGGACTCGCAGTGTATGTATGTGAGGTTCATCAATCGCTGGTGTAAGTCTGGGCCCATTGATTTCTATGGGTGCTTTATTAGGGATATGTATGGGTAATAGTGATGAGCCATCGTGCTGGGATAAGGTGTTAGGCTACGTTCACATTTGCGTTGTGCGCCGCAGCGCACAACGCAAACAAAAACGCAGCAAAACGCATGTACAACGCTGCGTTTTGCGCCGCATGCGTCGTTTTTTTCATTGAATTTGGACGCAGCAAAAATGCAACTTGCTGCGTCCTCTGCGCACCGACGCGGGCGCCGCAGCGACGCATGCGGCGCAAAACGCAAGTGCGCCGCATGTCCATGCGCCCCCATGTTAAATATAGGGGCGCATGACGCATGCGGCGCCGCTGCGGCGCCCGACGCTGCGGCGCTGGCCGCAAATGTGAACGTAGCCTTATCTGAGCATGCTCGGGTACTAACCGAGGGTCTTCGGCGTGCTCGAAATATATTTTCGAGTCCCTGCGGCTGAATTACTCGCGACTGTTAGGCGGCCGCAACACATGCAGGGATTACCTTGTTAGGTAATCCCTGCATGTGTTGCGGCCGCCTAACAGTCGCGAGTAATTCAGCCACAGGGACTCGAAAATATTTTTCGAGCACGCCGAAGACCCTCGGTTAGTACCCGAGCATGGATTCGTACCGGATCGGATTAGTACCCGAGCAGGAATTCCCTCCATGTGTTGTGGCTGTCAAACAGCCGTGAGACATGTAGCCGCGGGGACTCGAACATATTATTCGAGCACGCCGAAGACCCTCGGTTAGTACCCGAGTATGCTCGGATAGCACCTTATCCCAGCATGTTCACTCATCACTAATGGCTAAGAACTTGCAAAATGACTCAATTCTGGTTTTAAATGGAATCTGTCACCCCCAAGACATATATGACCTATTATTATGGGCATACAGGTAATAGAAATGTTACACTAGTCCTACCTGTCTGCCTCATATTAACAGTATTGTGGCTGACATATCTTATTTTATTTCCTTATGCTAATGATTTCTTCCAGACTCCGGGGTGTATGGTGCCTGGAAGAAATCCCTGCCTCCTGACTTCATTATAACGCTACCTCCCTCCCATACAGGTCAGTTATGGCCCAGGAATCCTGCACCTGCGCCCTGCACTCCCTCAGAAATAGATCTCTTTTCCTCCCCTGCATAGGCAATATATTCGGGGATCTTCTGCGCAGGCACAGGTGACTTCCGCTCCAGTAACCTCCGAGAAGGTGCTCTCCCCACTTTCTTCCTGTATAGTCATATCTATTGTGACAAAACACTCCGGGATCGCCTTTGCTGGGGTCAAAGGTCACGTGGTTTGTGCATTGAACTCTGAGGCGACAGCAGGTTTCCAAGTTGACTGACCTCAGGTCAGGTTTATTAAAGTGAAAGCAAATACAGAAAACAAAACATAAAAATAAATCCTAGCCTGTCCGGCACTAACTAAACAAATACGTTGCTATCTAACAACTGGGGGGGCTTCTCCCTCCCAGCTAACATTACACAGATCATGAGCACAGCTCTCACTCACGTTTGTCTCACACAGACAGGCATTCTGTGTGCCCCAGGCTGACGCTGAAAACCCCCAGCTGGTCATCCTTTATTCCTACACTTATTAACCCCTGAGTATCCTGAAAATACTGAGCGGCCTAATTCACATAGGACAAGTACCTGGGCGAGATATACCTGCCCCCGACTACCAGACCGACATGACTCTTACACTATGTACACATGGTTCCTAGTGATGAGTGAGCAGGGAGGAAGTGGGGAGAGCACCTTATGGGCGCGCACAATGGGGGTCACAGTGACTTGACAGCACCTGTGCAGAAGATCCCTGAATACAGTGATCATAGAAGGGAGGAAAAGGTACGTATTGTGGAGGGAGTGCAGGACGCAGGCACGAGGTTCCGGGGCCACAACTGACTTGTATGGGAGGGGGGGGTAGTATTATAATAAGGAGAGGAGGCAGGGATTTCTTCCAGGCACCGCATGCCCCGGAGCCTGAACTAAATCATTAGTATAAGGAAATAAAATAAGATTTCTCTACAACAAGACCATTAATATGAGGCATACAGGTAAGACTAGTGTAACATTTCTATCACCTGTATGCCCATAATAATATACGTCCTGACAGATGCCCTTTAAAGGGGTTCTCCAGACAGAAGCACCTATAACCTCTCCACATAGATCGGTGGAGTCCTAAGCGCTAGGATCCCCACTGATCGTGGCTACGTGGAGGTTGAGAAGACAGGCGGGAAAACATGTGCTTTGTAGATCTACTGAAAGTCTATGTCATTGATGGAAATAGCCAAGCACCGGGGTCGGACACCAACCGATCTACCATTTACTTCTGGCTAGAAGACACCTCTAAGGGAAATGCTGAGAAAAGTAGAGAATTCTATTTAGACCCCCTAATGACTGATTTTATCAGTGGTAATTACAAGATGTGGCCTACAGGTGGCAGTACTGGACCTGCACCTTCTATTGCTGCTCCGAGCTGTCAGGAAATATTAGCAGAGATCCGGCTCGTCTCCCAACCTTCTGGATCATTAATTGGCGGGTAGATGAGATTTGGGCAATACTTATACACAGCGCTGCTACTGTAACATGCTGCTTATTTATAGCCCAGAAAATTCAGAAGGAAAATGTGCAGCAAACCTGCTCCATGTGAACCAACACTTAGTGGAAGCAGCTGGAACTTGCAGATCTACTATTATACATTGTGGTTACTGATACTAGGGGCGGTCACAGACAGACGTGGGCCCCTGGGCAATAATAGGACATTTTGCAGTCCAGTAGCTCCTCATAATACACAATCCCACCTGCTTTGACGTTAGATCTGAGCATCTTTACCTCTTGAGCTCCAGGTTGGACCAATGCTGTGTCCACCCCTGCTAATCACTAGGAAGCCACCCCTAATGGCAATAATAATGTGTGAATTTTGTAAATATATTTTTCATTTTCCGGATGTCACGGCTCTTCTCCAATATCCAAGGGTAGCTGCAAAAATTAAGCCACCTGCTCCAACATCAGGCTCAGTTGTGGTTTAGTTTCTCCATGCCCTAGTCCCCCCTCTATAATAATGTTCCTGCTTACACTGAGGGATTTCCATTCCTAGGGGGAGTTAGCCCAGGGGTCAGAATTGAGCGGCTGAGGAAAGCATAGCTGCTGACTTTCTGCAGCTTCGTGGGGGCTTTGGGCACCATTGGGTTATGGCAGGACATGTATATAGGTTATCTGTAGTTGACGTTTGGGGCTTGCACCACATTGGTCTCGGTTTTCCTAAGGTGAGGCTGACCTTTCATATTTCTAGGGGGCAAACTGGCGGTAAAATGGCGTTCCTGTTGGTGTCTGAATAATGGAAAGTGGTCAAGCATGTGTCCAGGCGTGTCTGTGATTGACATTATGGCCACGGACCGGTTTATCCTTAGCAAAGACCATCTCCTGCTAGGTCCTACATTGACGATGTAATGATGCTCCTCATGGCTAAAGTACTAAATTCCTCACCGAAAATGTCCAAGTCCTGCCCCTGCAAATTTGCAATGTCTCTAGCCAAAAGGGGGCATGGTTTATACAAACCCAATAAGTGGGTGTCTTTAGGCAGGATTGGAACAGTCCCAGTAAGAACACTGGTCCTCGAATAGCCAACACCTACTGTATTTTTATAATTATGCATATTCCATCGTGTCATCGTCCATCAACATATGAGGAGAGATCAGATGACTACTAAAGGAGGCCATAACAACCCACAATGAGTTACTTAGGGTCTCGTGGATGAAAAGCATCTTGGAGAAAATAGGGACTTGTTCATCGTTGACAAAAATGGCTTTATAAATCAGTATATAAAGACATCTTTAGAGATATTCTACATAAAACATTAGTTTTAAAGAAAAGTATCCTGAAATAAAATGAAGTATTTAACCCCAAATATTTGGGTAGATGTGAGATTCTTAGGGATGGGGAAGAACACGATGTGACAGGCGATCTGGTTATGTCCAGAATGTCCCAGATGCTACTTACATGATATGAAATTCCCATAGCCCTCTGCCAAATGGCCCGACGACTTTGCTGTGTCTAGCCGCTGTGTACTCAGCGTGTTGTGTTAGTCGTGCCACACGTCTGTGCCATCTTTTGTTAGCTATTTTCATTAATGCATGCATCAAAAATTTATGACGAGATTATCAAAACAGGAGCTCTGCGAATTATCAATGGAAGGGAAAATGAGGCATCGAGTCACTTAGTGCAGCTGCATGTGAAAGCTGTGGACTCCCAGCACAGTACTGGTCTATAGCCCTAGGTTGGTTATTATTATTATTATTTATTGTTATAGCGCCATTTATTCCATGGCGCTTTACATGTGAGGAGGGGTATACATAATAAAAACAAGTACAATAATCTTAAACAATACAAGTCATAACTGGTACAGGAGGAGAGAGGACCCTGCCCGTGAAGGCTCACAATCTACAAGGGATAGGTGAGAATACAGTAGGTGAGGATAGAGCTCGTCGTGCAGCGGTTTGGTCGATCGGTGGTTACTGCAGGTTGTAGGTGGAGCACCCCCAGCTGCAGGGCCGCGGGGTACTCGGTACCGGGCCTCTCGGTCTCAGTTCTGGGGTTGTCACGATGGCTAGACCCGGTCCGTGACCCTGCTAAGGGGTGTCCAATGAAAGGTGTAGGTGATGGTGCGTGGTGCAGTTCGCGGTGAATAACGAGGACACAAGGTTGCAGTCTCTTTACCTCTTTACTGAAGGCTTCAAGATCCTCAATCCGGAGTACGGTTAACAGGGCTGTCCGAGACTGGCCGGTCCGATGGCACCTCCAGAGTTCCCTTTGCAGGTGGAAATCTGTGCCTACCTTCTAGCGCCTGTGTGTTGTAGTACTTCCCTGCTGAGCACCACAGGATAGTCCTCACAACTGTTGTGTCTGTTTCTGATGTTCTTTCCCACAACTTATGTCTGTTCTGATGTTCTTCTCCGTCCCCCAGATGATATGGATAGGACGCACCCGTATGACGGGTAGGCCTGGAGTTCTTCCGGGACCCTAGTGTCGCCCCTCTCCCACAGTTGCCCCCTATGTCTGCTTAGGTGATTTAGGTGAGACAGCCAACCTATAATTAACTGTCCTGCCGTTGGTTTGAAGTAATGCTTGGAGCCCAATACTTCCTCGGCGTTCCGGCCACCGGCTACGCGCCTCATTAGGATGTTGCCTCGATCTTACAGCACGACTCCTACTGGTTTTATCTCCTTTTTGCTTTGATCTTGTTTCTCACTCTCCACAATACACCTCGCTTCTTGTCCTTTCTTGAGATACCGCCGCAATGTAGTGCAGGCGCGGTTCCTTAACGTTCTGTCCTTTTCGCTAGGCCTCTGTCAGGATCCCACCCCTGACAGGGACCCCCCTGAATCTTCCCCTGCAACACCCTCTGCCACAGGATGTTGCCTGGTTCCAACCCAGTCAGCTTCTGTCTAACTTTCTATCCAACCCCCAGTTTTACCAGATTGTGAGGAGTGGTCTAATACATAGTGCCCTTTGCTCCCCCTGGAGGCCAGACTGTGAAGTGTATTGGTGTCTGTGATACCTGGTCAGGTGAACTCCTTAAGTGCCATCAGACGTACCATCACTCCCCTTAGCGGCGGAGCATCAGTACTGCAACGACCAGGACTCTGGGGCGCTGCATAGGCTTGTCGGAAGAGGTGGGTCTTCAGGCTCTTTTTTAAGGTTTCAATGGTAGGCGAGAGTATGATGTGTTGTGGTAGAGGGTTCCAGAGTAGGGGTGATACGCGAGAGAAATCTTGTATACGATTGTGGGAAGAGGAGATAAGAGGGGAGTAGAGAAGGAGATCTTGTGAGGATCGGAGGTTGCGTGTAGGTAAGCACCGGGAGACGAGGTCACAGATGTATGGAGGAGACAGGTTGTGGATGGCTTTGTACGTCATGGTTAGGGTTTTGTAGTGGAGTCTCTGGGCAATGGGGAGCCAGCGAAGGGATTGACAGAGGGGAGAGGCCGGGGAATAGCGGGGGGACTGGTGGATTAGTCGGGCAGCAGAGTTTAGAATAGATTGGAGGGGTGCGAGAGTGTTAGGGGGAGGCCACAGAGCAGTGTAAGAGGGTGGTGCTGTTATGGACAGTAAGGAACACGCTGTCACTTTAAGAGACTGCACCCCCTTGTTTGGTGTGAGATGGAATGTTCTGCTTTTCCCCTGCTTTAGGCTGTGAAGATGAACTGCCCTAGCTTTAGGGGAGGAGTTGAGCCTGGACTGCGTGTGTGAGCAGAAGCTTCTAGAAAGAGAGAACTGCGTGCTGTTTGCTACAAGAAAGATCCCAGGCTGGGACAGAGTTTACTTCTGAAATTTGCAAGACTTTTCCGGGTTGCAGCAAAGGTGGCTGTTCTGTGCTAGTTTGTGAAGACACGAAGATACTGAGAAAGGGACTTGCAGTTTCCAGGAGCACCCCTAGATCCAGAATCAAGGAGAAGACCACGCTTCACAGAGCTGACAGAAAGCACACCACCGTATAGACTGCTGGGGGCCCCCTTGGGACTGGACCTGAGTCCCCAACATCACCGTGAGTCTGTTCCTGTATGGTGCACCTGTTAGGGCCTAGTGCAGGCTTCAGTAGTCAGTACACGGGAGCCGTGTGGCCTGCTTAGTAAAGGCCAGGGAGGTTATACATAGAGTAGCTTCGTTATTGTTTTTATTGTTTAAAGTTGCTTGTGAGACAAATTCTGTAATTGTTGGAGCACCGTGCTATTTTACGGACAAGATTACTCATTTATATTGTCTTTTGCTATTGTTAACCCCTGTTTGCATCTTCCTCATTCCCTTCATTCCTTGCCTCCCAATAAATCTACCCTTTGTTGTTTGCACCTCATCTTGTGTACAGTAGTCTTCCTGCACAGTGGTGGTCCCCCGGTCATCGCTTCAAGTGGCGCTGCGAGCAGGGTACTGTCACCAAGATGGAGGCAGCAGACAGAAATGGCGGGAATGCTAATGTTAATGGAGATGCTGTGGGCATTGGTGGAACCCCTGCAAGGACACTCCCTATGGGCACCATATTTAGTGTGCTACCAAAGTTTGACGTCAAGAATATGCCACTGTCCGACTGGGTGTCCCGGCTGCAAAGCACCCTGAAGATTTATAACATCAGCCCAGACCTTGAAGCGGACATCGCTTTAACTGCCCTAGAGGGAGAAGCCCGCAGAAACGTCTGCCTACAACCAGAACTCACCCGCAGTACCCTAAAGGAGCTAGTGAAGTTCCTGGAGGAGATCTACGGCGAGACTGCTAGCGCGGGACACCTTCGCGCCAAATTTTTCTCTAGGCTGCAGCGGGAAGAAGAAGGAATTTCTCAGTATGCAACAGCACTGCAAGAAGTGTTCGCAGAGGTGCAGAGAAAGGAGGCGGATGGATTTGGCGGCATGGGCTCTAAAGACCAGATACTCCGGGAGCAATTCATTCTGGGACTACACAGCACATCCTTGAGGCGAGCACTGTCAGAACGGGTCCGGGCAGATCCGGCCCTTACGTTTCGTCAAATCCTGGCGGAAACAGTGGCCCGCAGTAAAGAAGAGAGCTATGCATCTGGGGTGATGCGTGTCCAGGGCGCCAATTCCAGAGGGGACCCAAACCATCAAGAGGTGCTGGTCCAGGTAGTTCAAGACTTGCAGCGGTCCCTGGTTAACGTGCAAGAGAAACTGACCCAGATGGAGCGAAGAGTGGGGGAACTGTCATGATTCCCCAATGGCATGGGAACATCAGAAACACAAAAATAACAGACTAGCTCTCGGGTGATGGAAACTCAAGCTGACCGTGACCTAAATCTACCACACAACTAACAGTAGCCAGGGAGCATTCCTACGGCTGCCTAGATGCCATGCGCCAGCCGGAGAACTAACTACACCTGGAAGAGGAAGGAACAGACCTGGCTTACCTCTAGAGAAATTCCCCAAAGATGATAGTAGCCCCCACGTATATTAACGGTGAGTTCAGAGGAAAAGACATACACAGTATGAAGGTAGATTTAGCAAAGCGAGGTCCACTTACTAAATAGAGGAAGGATACAAAAGAGGACTTCACGGTCAGCTGAAAAACCCTTTCAAAAAACCCATCCTGAAATTACTTTAAGACTCCTGTGTCAACTCATGACACAGGAGTGGCAATTTCAGTCCACAAGAGCTTCCAGTAACAGGAAAAGACAAAACTGTAAACTGGACAAGAAAAACAAAACAATAAGGACAAGAGTCCACTTAGCTGATCAGCAGACTAGTAGCAGGAACATGCAACTGAATGACTCAGGTTACAATGATGACCGGCAAGGAAGTGACTGGAGAGCAAGGCTAAATAGGGAACTCCCAAAACTGATGGAAGCAGGTGAGCTGAGGCAGAAAAGCACACACAAGTCTCCAGTACCACCAGCCACCACCAGGGGAGCCAAAAAGCGGATCACAACAGGGAACTACGAGAGCCTGACCCACCATACTCATGCAACCATTCTTCAACCCGATCGACAAGGGATCAGTGGGAACAAGCCCCCTCCCATCAGGCATCGGAGGCACGAGGACAGGCTCGAGGTGCCCCCCGGCAAGGAGGAGGCATCCAATGCTGGGAATGTGGAGGACGGGGGCACCTTGCTAGAGACTGTCGGAACTATACTCATGGCCAGCGGAAGCCGCCGTTAAACTACCAACCCCCGCAATAGTGCAGCACTCTGCGGGGGAGGCGAGGAGAGAGGCCGCCCCATATCATAACGAACACTTGATTGCTGGGAGTCCCATCCTATGTGCTGAATTTGAGGGAGTTCTAGTGGATTGCCTGGTAGATACCGGGTCACAAGTGACAACGATGCCAGAAGCGTACTTCAAGCAGCATTTCCAGGACCTGGCCAAGCCAGAAAAAGAGACATTGATCCGGTTGTTTGCTGCCAACCAACAACCGATCCCGGTCACAGGGGTCGTGTGGATGAATATTCGAATTTGTGGGCAAGAAGTTGGGAGAAAATGGATCCTGCTAGTCCCTGAGCCTATCAAGGAAGATGTGCCTGTAGTACTGGGAATGAATATCCTACGTGAACTCGATCAGATTATGTTTACCAAACGGGGACCTGGATATTGGAAGAAGGATACTCCACATAAGCCTACTCAGGAAGCCCTTCAACAACTGATCCGCGTCTGTGGGACACAGAAGAGTGTGCCATCTTATCAGACGGTAGGGGTCATCAGGGCTCCTGGTAAAGGACCTGTAATCCTACCTCCCGAGCGAGAAACTATAGTATACCTTCCAGTGGGGACTCACCGCAACCTTGATGGGTTGGAAGTGGTTGTTCAGCCTGTGGTAGGCGGAGGAGTGGACCAAGAAGTCATGATAGCTCGTACGATAGCTGTGGTCCAGCGAGGACATGTCCCCATAAGAGCTTTGAATGTGAGCCCCAGGGAGGTCACCTTGCCACGAGGGACAGATCTGGCCCTGGTGTACCTACATAAGGGTGAAGTGGTGAGTCAGAAGGCGATGTCTTTATCACCGAAAGAAGGCGTGGGGTGGACCCTAGCAGTTGCTGCAGGAGACGAAGAGACACCATCCCCGGAGTGGAGTGGACGGGTCATCCTTGATCAAATGGAAGTGGATGTGAAAGCTATGGGCCCTGAGCGTGTACAAGCAATAAAAGCTATGCTGTGGGAAAATCAGGCTGCATTTGCCCGTCACGCCGAAGATTTCGGCTGTACTGAAGCCATCACGCATGAGATACCGACTGGGGAAGCTCGTCCAATTCGATAACGATACCGGCAGATCCCGCCCAAGATGTATAAAGAGGTGAAGACATTACTGAGGCAGATGCTGGATTCAGGAGTGGTGCAGAGTAGTCAGAGCCCTTGGGCAGCCCCGGTGGTGCTCGTCAAGAAAAAGGATGGGACCATCCGGTTCTGTGTAGATTACAGGAAACTCAATGCCTGCACTGGTCGAGACTCGTATCCGTTGCCCCGCATCGAGGAATCCTTGACAGCGTTGGGGAAAGCCAAGTACTTCTCCACCCTGGACCTAGCAAGCGGATACTGGCAAGTAGCCGTGGCAGAGAAAGACAGAGAGAAAACCGCCTTCATCCTCCCTATGGGGCTGTTCGAGTTTAACCGGATGCCCTTCGGGCTCTCCAATGCTCCAGGCACCTTTCAATGGCTGATGGAAAAGTGTTTGGGAGATTTAAATTTTGAGGCTACCCTGATCTATCTGGATGACATCATTGTGTTTTCAGCCTCATTCGAAGAACACCTTGCCCGGCTTGGACAGGTACTTGGAAGACTGCGGGCCCATAACCTGAAGGTGAAGCCAAAGAAGTGCCACCTCTTCAAGAGAGAGATCGAGTACCTAGGCCACATAGTGTCACAAGATGGAGTTCTACCCTCACCAGAAAAAGTGGCTGCTATCCAGAAGTGGCCAGTCCCTCAAACAGTGAGAGAACTCCAGGCCTTCCTGGGACTCGCTGGGTACTACCGCCGGTTTGTTAAAGACTTCGCAAAGGTGGCAGGTCCTCTCAATGAGTTGCTGAGGGGGACCGCTGGAGTGCCGAAGACCCAGCGCATCCCCTGGGCACAGGGACAACATGAGGCCTTCCAGGCTATAAAGAGTGCCCTTACTTCGGCCCCGATTTTGGCCTACGCAGACTTCGATCAACCGTTCCTGTTGTACACCGATGGTAGCCTTCATGGACTCGGTGCAGTACTTTCTCAGATACAGGATGGACATGAGAGAGTCATCGGGTATGCTAGCAGGTCCCTGCGAGACAGTGAAAGAAACCCTCACAATTACAGCTCCTTCCGGTTAGAGCTCCTGGCCCTGGTGTGGGCCATGACAGAAAAGTTTGCAGACTTCCTGACAGGTACCAAGATTCAAGTTCGAACAGACAATAATCCCCTGGCCCACCTTGAGAATGCTAAATTGGGGGCCTTAGAACAACGGTGGATGGCTCGCCTAGCCAAGTTCGACTTTACCATCCGTTATCGCTCTGCTACCGAAAACGCAGATGCGGATGGGCTGTCAAGAGTGCCTGTGGAGACTCCAGTGGGGGATCTTGATGAGCAACTCGAAGAGGAGGAAACCCCAGACTTTAATAAGTTTAAGCCCCCAATGGTTGTGGCCCAGTCAAGAAGGGAGGCCTGCGCATTACCCCAGTCCCTGGGGAGAACCAATGAGGAATGGGGACACATTCAGGACGACGACGAAGGACTGAGACAGATGAAATGGTGGGTAACGCAAAAGCGGAAGCCTGGCAAACAAGAGAGAGATGATCTGGACTCTGAAATGAGGAGTGTGTTGCACCAGTGGGATAGACTGGAAGTGCGAGAGTCAGTACTATATCGTAAGAGGCAACAGCCAAAAGATATGGAAGTAAGGTGGCAAGTGGTCATTCCAGGAAGAATGGCTCAAGAAATAGCTAAAGAAGCCCACGAATTCGGAGCGCACTTCGGTCCCGCAAAGACCTACCAATGGTTGCAGCGGTATGTGTATTGCCCCCGGTTGGAGCTTGTGGTGGAAGAGGTTTGCCGGCAATGTCGGGTATGTGACCTCATTAAGAGTACTGAACAGAGGGCACCCATCCAGACCATACAAACTAAGGAACCGCTAGAAGTCTTGATGATCGACTATCTCCTCGTGGGACACTCGGCCCGGGGGCTGCAATACTGTTTGGTGATGACCGATCATTTCTCTAAGTTCGCAGTAGTCACTCCGACTAGAGACCAGACTGCGGAATCAGCGGCGCGAGCCATCTGTCAAGACTTCATCCGGGTGTATGGGTGCCCAAAGCGCATCCACTCTGACCAAGGCGCATGCTTTCAAGGCAAGGTGATGGAAGAATTGTATCGCATGTATGGCATAGAGCGGTCCCGGACCACCCCTTACCACCCTCAAGGCAATGGAGCTTGTGAACGCTTCAACAGAACCTTGCTTCAGATGCTGAGAACGTTGGAGGAGGATAAGAAGGCGTGTTGGCCAGACTATCTGCCAGAATTGGTCTGGACCTACAACAATCGGGTCCACTCCACCACGGGTTATACCCCCTATCTACTGTTGTTTGGAAGAGCTGGACAAGAGATCATTGAGCTGAATTTGGAACAGTCAGAGGAGCTGATGGAGCGAACTGTCACCTCATGGGTGAAAGAGCATCGGCAACGATTGCAAATGATACGGCGTCTGGCGGGTCAGCAACTGCAAGAAAAAGAACATACGGCCCGCAAACCGACTCAAGAGTTACCGCTCCAACCTGGAGACCGAGTATTGGTCGGAGAGAAACGCCCTAAGGGAAAACTAAGTGAGAGATGGGAAGTACAGCCGTACAAGGTTATCGAGCGAGTGTATGCTAACGGCCCTGTCTACAAGATACAGATTGAGAATGGGGCATCCGCCCCTAGAGTACTTCACAGAAATATGCTGCGGCCTTGCCGGTCTGAGGTCTGTTCTACGCCATTGTCGCCTGAAGGCGCCACTCCACTTCCTGAATCTGTCATGCCTGATGGCCAAATCGATGAGGAGTGGTGGACCATCCCTCACACAGTGGGGGGTCCTCAGCAGCCCAGAAACGGTAATCCTATGGATGTACCAGTACCGCCATGCGAGGATGAGACCAGACAAGAGCTCACAATGTTCCCTGCAACAAGTGTTCCTCTGGAAGATAGTCAAGCCTTGCCTGACAGCCAAGAGCTTCGGAGATCCCAGAGGTCTAATGCAGGGGTTCCACCAGTCCGATATGTAGAACAGTGTGCTCTGTCTGTTTTTACACCTTTGTTGCCTCCCCTATAGGTGCTGTTTCCGCATTACACGTTCCTCCATTACACTTTGACCCTGATGCTGTGATGGCCGAGGACGACCATCATTAAGAAGGGAGGCATGTAAGAGGGTGGTGCTGTTATGGACAGTAAGGAACACGCTGTCACTTTAAGAGACTGCACCCCCTTGTCTGGTGTGAGATGGAATGTTCTGCTTTTCCCCTGCTTTAGGCTGTGAAGATGAACTGCCCTAGCTTTAGGGGAGGAGTTGAGCCTGGACTGCGTGTGTGAGCAGAAGCTTCTAGAGAGAGAGAACTGCGTGCTGTTTGCTACAAGAAAGATCCCAGGCTGGGACAGAGTTTACTTCTGAAATTTGCAAGACTTTTCCGGGTTGCAGCAAAGGTGGCTGTTCTGTGCTAGTTTGTGAAGCCACGAAGATACTGAGAAAGGGACTTGCAGTTTCCAGAAGCACCCTAGTATCCAGAATCAAGGAGAAGACCACGCTTCACAGAGCTGACAGAAAGCCATGCGCACCACCGTATAGACTGCTGGGGGCCCCCTTGGGACTGGACCTGAGTCCCCAACATCACCGTGAGTCTGTTCCTGTATGATGCACCAGTTAGGGCCTAGTGTAGGCTTCAGTAGTCAGTACACGGGAGCCGTGTGGCCTGCTTAGTAAAGGCCAAGGAGGTTATACATAGAGTAGCTTCGTTATTGGTTTTATTGTTTAAAGTTGCTTGTGAGACAAATTCTGAGTCTGTAATTGTTGGAGCACCGTGCTATTTTACGGACAAGATTACTCATTTATATTGTCTTTTGCTATTGTTAACCCCTGTTTGCATCTTCCTCATTCCCTTCATTCCTTGCCTCCCAATAAATCTACCCTTTGTTGTTGCACCTCATCTTGTGTACAGTAGTCTTCCTGCACAGTGGTGGTCCCCCGGCCATCGCTTCAGCAGGAGGTTGCAGTAGTCAAGGCGAGAAATGATGAGGGCATGGACTAGGGTTTTTGCAGATTCTTGGTTGAGGAATGTACGGATTCGTGAAATATTTTTGAGTTGAAGTCGGCAGGAAGTGGAAAGGGCTTGGATATGTGGTTTGAAGGAGAGATCAGCGTCAAGGATTACCCCGAGGCAGCGAGCTTCTGGGACTGGGGAGAGTGGGCAGCCATGTACTGTAATGGATAGGTTCGTTGGGGGGGTCGCGTGAGATGGGGGAAAGATGATGAATTCTGTTTTGTCCATGTTAAGTTTCAGAAATCTAGCGGAGAAGAAGGATGAAATAGTGGACAGACATTGAGGGATTCTGGTTAGTAGGGAGGTGATATCCGGTCCAGAGATGTAGATCTGTGTGTCATCAGCATAGAGATGATACTGAAAACCGTGAGATTCTATGAGCTGTCCCAGGCCAAAGGTGTAAATGGAGAAGAGCAGGGGCCCAAGGACTGAACCTTGTGGAACTCCGACAGATAGGGGGCGAGGTGAGGAGGTGGTGTGTGAGTGGGAGATGCTGAATGTCCGGTCTGTTAGGTATGATGAGATCCAGGATAGGGCCAAGTCTGTGATGCCAAGGGATGAGAGGGACTGTAATAATAGGGAATGGTCCACTGTGTCAAAGGTTGGTTTCTGCATAATGTAAAGGAATTGCTCATTTTCTGACGCTGTTCTTTCAAGTGAAGTGAATAAATAAAACAGGTGATGGTCCTTGTGTACTAACCTTGGCCATGGGCATGAGTTAGTTATTGGGCCAAAAGTGTAGAACATTTGACAACTTTCCCAGAAACATCCTGGAAAAAAAAGGAGACCTCCTGGACAATTGGACGAGTTGTAAATCACCTAGGGGTTCCTGAAGCCATCCAAAACCTCTTGGGGGAAGCAGGATTTGTTTTATGCGTGATGTTGGCACCTGATGTTTAGGTGGGTGTGGAAAAGTAGCGGAGAGGGCATGGCTTTAAAAAAAAGTGCAAGGGAGTTCTCCGTGATGGATGTTCTCCTAGAAGTGATGGCGATAGAGAGAACCAATTTGGGTATGAATAAATTGAATTCATTTAGAATTTTCCAAAATTCACAAATTCAGTTGAATCCAGATTCTTGGCAATTTACTTTATGAAATTTGCAGTCAGCTAGCTGCCATTTTGCTGGATTCTAAACGGCCGGAAAGAGTTTTAAAAAAAAACTAAATTATACTCACCTCACCACGGCTGTTTGTGGGGCTGAACAGGTGAGGATGGCTGGCAGCCGGACGATGCTTCAGCCGATCGTTTGGCTGTCACCCATCTTTCTCATACACTCCCGTGACCCCTACGCGAAAGCCACCAAGATACATCTCTGTTGGCAGCTTATCTTCAGGAGACCAAAGTGATCAGTGGTCTGAAATTGTACACGCCAGATTGACATCTTCCCAATGACCAGTTGGCCAGTGCCCCCATATACAGTAGAGTGTCAGCCGAACCCTTGGATATTGGTGGCTTTGTCCAACATTAGTCTAACCAATGTGGACCACATACAAATCATTCAATCTGATCTGTGATCAACGATTTACCAAGCCTACTCCAAGCAACAAATATCTGTCAGCCCAGATTCATGGATTTTGTGACCGATGCAGATGGTCAATGATGGTCACATCGGGACGTTGTTTGGCGTTAGAAAAAGAAACTTAAAATGTACGAAAATTTAGAGGGTATTTAATTCATAGATTGTAGAATATTAAAAGGAGTAAAAGGATGTAAAATTATTATTGAAAGGGTCCAGACTAGTTAAATGGAATAACATAAGCTATATTCTTCTGCATCGATCCTCCACCGTTCATTCCTTCTCCACTGGTCTGTGCCTCCTTGTCCCATCCTCAAAGCAACAGAAACGGAAACCCAACTCATCAGTGGCTAAGGGGGTCACCTTTGTGGCCATGGTCCCCTAGACAATAAACTGGTAAATTGTCCACTTGTTGGTACACCGCTAATTCAACAGCGGTGGGGGTCCTAGTGATAAGACTCCCAACGATCAGCAACTTATCACCTATCCCCCTTTAAGAATGGGTACAACACCCGGGTCTGATTGAGACCTTTTTTTGTTACACACAAGCATTTTTTGATGCAAATTTTTTTTTAGCTAAAGTCGAATGTGGATCCAACATGAAGGAAAAGTATAAAATTAGGATTTCCCGTATTCTTCTCTTTTGTATCAGCCACTGTGTGCAAACAAAAGGGTGTAAGAAACTGAGTATGTGAATCCATCTTTGTAAGGGATGTAGATTTGGGTAACTCTTTGTATTGTGGACGGTCAAGGATCTGTTCACACCAAGCATTCTCCTCCGAATAAGAGAACGTTGTAATACGTGACTTCGGGGCCACCACACAATCCCACCGGCTGCAGCCACTTGTGTCGTGTTAAGGAGGTAAACACTGGCTAACAAGACGACGTACAAAGGGTCATTCATGGCAAGCAAGCACAATGCGAACAAGCCCCCAACTTCCGCACCTGCCCGTCCCACTCATACGCCAATCACAGCTTTATAAAAAGGGGCTCAAATTGCAGCCAGCAAGGACTTCTAGCCTCATTATATCCCAGAGCCCATGAGCCAAGATGAAGTCTATTGTGCCAGGAGCCAATAATAAGTATCGAGCTAAACCAGACAGGTATCTACATACTTGCCAAAATTTACATAGCCAAAATCGGGACTTTTGAGCCCCATCCATGGAAATATCCCCAAATTACAGGAATTGCCCCCTTCTTGCCATAGTTTGCATAAACCCCACCACTCGTGAGATCTGGTTCTTAGGACTGTCCTCACAAAATTGGCATTGTTAGAAAGTATGTACTTACACGGCAGAAACATACAGGGCTACAGATGCCCAGGATTGAGCATAATAATTAACCTAGGTCACCAAGGGTAGGAAACCGGTACAAAAGAGGCACAGCTACAGGGGCTACAGTGTTGGTTCTTTGGGGGCTTTCCTCAGCAAAGCTGGGGTGGAGCTTAAAATGTGACCAGGAGTTGGGATGTTTGCATTTCTGCACATTATATGGCACCTTTATTTATAAGAAAAATATAAAGTGGTTTATTTTTACAATAATACGGTTAATAAATTAAGGGACCTGTATTTTATCATAAAAAAGTGGCTGCTCATTACCGGAAACAGTGCCACCTTTGTCCAGAGGCTGTGTGTGTGGTATTGCAGCTCAGTCTCTTTGAATTACTCTTTTCAAGTCCTACCAAGCTTCATCTCTTTCCTCTACTCTTAAAGGGAATCTATTGCCAGGTTTTTGTTACCCCATCTGAGAGCAGCATGATGTAGGGGTATAGACCCTGATTCCAGCTATGGATCACTTACTGGGCTGCCTTCTGCGCTGCTCAAAAAAAAATCAGTTTTATCTGCTTCAGATCTACCAGTTCTCTGAATGCTGAGCTCTGTATAACCCCGACCATACCACTGATTGGCAGCTTTCTGTGTACACTGTGCGTAGGCAGAAAGCAGCCAATCAGTGGCGGGGGTGGAGTTATACAAAGCTTAAAAAAACATGAATGACTGCATGTCAGCAGGTTTACTAGTCCTTTAGTGATAAAATCATTGTTTAATCAAAAGGAGATTCTCAAAACTACAGAAGCACATGGCTAGAACTAGGGTCTCTGCCCCTAGAAAAATATATGAACAAATAGACAACTGGGTGTTAGCAGTTTGTGGCCTGCCCCTGAACAGTCTGACACTATCCAATCGGATCAGACTGCATTACACTGTGTACACATAAGACCCTTTGTACATTTGTTTTTATAGATTACTAGGTGGAATAACAGAGGAATGACTATAGTAAATCTGAAGCCTGTGTCACTCCAGCTCTATTCCGCTCCCAGCTCTGCCTTCTCCTGCTTCACTGACAGCCTCTTTGCTCTGCGTGTAGCCGTTAGTCAAGTAGGAAAATGCGGCGCTGGGTGGGTAATAGAGCTGGGGTGACAGAGGCTTCAGATCTAACATAGTCCTTGAGCCTCATGTGCAAATAAGTTCAAACGCTGATTTCTCAGCGATGGAGGAACAGACCGGCCATGTAAAAGTATTGCTGGAATTGTCTTTAAATAAGCTACATAAGCATATAAATATTTTGGGGGGCGGCATAAAATCCTGCTTTAAAGATTCCCTTTAAGTAAAGATGCTTTTGGATTGTTACTTTATGGGGATGACAGGTATTTACTGAAGCAGAACTGTCATTAGGGGTGAGCGCTCCGCTTTAATTCCATATTGTGACTGTACGTGTCTACCATCTTTGGCGCAGCATTTCCTTTTAGACAAATACGTTTCCTCCTATCGGCCATGCATTTCCTACTTTACATTAATGTACAGCAGTTTTTACATTCGCAGCTTCGGGCTCCAAGTAAGAACATCAGAATATTTCCGGTGGGATATACAGTGTGGCTGTTGTTTAGTGACTCCAGTTTGGGGCACATAGGACGGAGGCCAGGTGATCCTGGCAGCAGAACACACGCACTATACTATTCTATTGTATGACCTGCCATGAAGGGGATAATCTGCAGCGCTTTACGTCTACGTGTACCGGCGTATCCTCACTGAGGCCATTGTGCGCGGTCATAGATCAAGAACACTAAAGAAAAATAATTGTGCCAAATAAGATTAACTCCTTGTGGCCCAAGATTCAGCCTGAGGCTCTGTTCACATGTATGTACTGATTTTGTAATGTTTAGTGGCAAAAAAATATTATGGCATGTAGGACTATCTTTCCGACAAAACCACGAGGTCCGACAGCCATCATTGCAATCCTTCCTGTAGCGTGCCGCAGTTATCGTTGGTATCCTTCCTGCAGCATGCCACAGTCATTGTTGGTATCCTTCCTGTAGCGTGCCGCAGTTATCGTTGGTATCCTTCCTGCAGCGCGCCACAGTCATTGTTGGTATCCTTCCTGTAGCGCACCACAGTTATCGTTGGTATCCTTCCTGTAGCGTGCCGCAGTTATCGTTGGTATCCTTCCTGCAGCGTGCCGCAGTTATCGTTGGTATCCTTCCTGCAGCGTGACGCAGTTTTCGTTGGTATCCTTCCTGCAGCGCGCCACAGTTATCGTTGGTATCCTTCCTGCAGTGCGCCACAGTTATTGTTGGTATCCTTCCTGCAGCGCGCCACAGTTATCGTTGGTATCCTTCCTGCAGCGCGCCACAGTTATCGTTGGTATCCTTCCTGCAGCGCGCCACAGTTATAGTTGGTATCCTCCCTGCAGCGCGCCACAGTTATCGTTGGTATCCTTCCTGCAGCGCGCCACAGTTATAGTTGGTATCCTTCCTGCAGCATGCCACAGTTATCGTTGGTATCCTTCCTGCAGTGCCGCAGTTATCGTTGGTATCCTTCCTGCAGTGCGCCACAGTTATCGTTGGTATCCTTCCTGTAGCGCGACACAGTTATTGTTGGTATCCTTCCTGCAGCGTGCCACAGTTCTAGTTGGTATCCTTCCTGCAGTGCGCCACAGTTATTGTTGGTATCCTTCCTGCAGCGCGCCACAGTTATCGTTGGTATCCTTCCTGCAGCGCGCCACAGTTATCGTTGGTATCCTTCCTGCAGCATGCCACAGTTATTGTTGGTATCCTTCCTGTAGCGCGCCACAGTTATTGTTGGTATCCTTCCTGTAGCGCGCCACAGTTATTGTTGGTATCCTTCCTGCAGCGCGCCACAGTTATTGTTGGTATCCTTCCTGCAGCGTGCCACAGTTATAGTTGGTATCCTTCCTGTAGCGCGCCACAGTTATTGTTGGTATCCTTCCTGCAGCGCGCCACAGTTATTGTTGGTATCTTTCCTGCAGCGTGCCACAGTTCTAGTTGGTATCCTTCCTGTAGCGCGCCACAGTTATTGTTGGTATCCTTCCTGCAGCGTGCCACAGTTATCGTTGGTATCCTTCCTGCAGCGCGCCACAGTTATTGTTGGTATCCTTCCTGCTGCTCGCCACAATTTTTCTGAGGGTAGGTTCACATGACCAATGCACAAGATTGATTTTGTCATACAAGTGCCATCTGTGGTTTTCACAGATAGCATTCGTACCTGTGATATTTTATGGGCCTGTGCATATATCAGATTCCGCGGTCTGTGGAAAAAATTGGAGACATATTCAATTTTTATCAGAGTGTGAGATCAAATTTGGCAATGCAAGTCTATGGGTCCGTGAACAAAATTGTTCACAGCCCCATAGAATATCATAGGTACGACTGCTATCTGTGAGAACCATGGATATCACTCATACGGGCAGCACGGTGGTGCAGTGGGTAGCACTGCAGCCTTGCAGTGCTGGAGTCCTGGGTTCAAATCCCACCTTGGACAAGTGCAGCGCCCCAGAGTCCTGGTCGTTGCAGTACTGTGGCTCCGCCACTATGGGGAGCTATGGTACGTCTGATGGCACTGAAGGAGTTCATCTGACCAGGTATCACAGACACCAATATATTTCACAGCCGGGCCTCCGGGGGGAGCTAAGGGTTCTATTCACTAGGCCACTCCCCACCATAGTGGGTAAACTGGGGGTCAGGCAGGAAGTTAGATTAGAAGCTGACTGGGTTGGAATCAGGCAACACCTTGTGGCAGAGGGTGTTGTGGGGGAAGATACAGTAGGGTCTCTGTCAGGGGTGGGATCCTGACAGAGGCTTGGCAACTTGAACGAACGTAACGGGACCGCGCCTGCTCAGGATAGCGGCGGTGCCCAAGGAGGGACTAGAAGCGAGATAGATTGTGCTGAGTGAGAAACGAGATCAAAGCGATAGGAGAATACCAGTAGGAGTCGTGCTGTAAGACCGAGGCAACATTCTACTGAGGCGCACAACCGGTGGCCGGAACGCCGAGAGAGTATTATAACATTCAGCTTCAAGCAATACTCTAAACAGCGGCAGGACAGTCAGTCTCAGGCGGGCTGTCTAACTCAAATCACCTATGAAGTCTTGGGGGGCAACTTGTGGAGAGGGGCGTCTCTAGGGTCCCGGAAGAGCTCCGAGCCTACCCGTCAAACGGGTGCCGTTCCTACCCGAACCTCAGGGAGGGACGGAGGATTAGCAGAACATCATCTAGTCGAGTTGTGAGGGAACTTAAGAAACAGACACAACAGTTGTGGGGACTTTCCGTAAGCACAGCAGGGAAGGACCACAACACATAGCGCAAGCAGGAAGGCACAGATTTCCACCTGTGCAGAGAACTCTGGAGGTGCCATTGGACCGGCCGGACTTGCGCAGCCTGGTGAACCGTATTCTGGACTGAGGACCCAGAGATCTTCAGTAAAGAGGTAAAGAGACTGCAACCTGGTGTCCTCGTTATTTACCGCGACCTGCACCCCACAACTGCACCATCATCACCACTTATTGCACCGGACGTCCCCCACTGACAGACAGGGCCACGGACCGGGTCTAGCCACCGTGACAACCCCAGAACTGAGACTCAGAGGCCCGGCTCCGGGTACCCCTCGGCCCTGTGGCGGTGTGGGGGCGCTCCAACTTGGCGTCACGAACAGGATCTACTTAAGCCTGAAGAATCAGGTCATGTGTGCCTTGGAACTGTGATTTGTTGTGCTTGGACTGTACTTAATTGCAAAGACTGTGTGCTGCTATTTACCGCCAAAAGTTCCCGCCAAAAGTCACCGCCATTGCTGCGCCAAAGGAGAAGGAGGGCGTGCCATGGGAGGAGACTACCAAAGTGGCGCCAGAAGCGGCGACCGCCCCCTGCACCTCTTGTTGCAAAGCGGTGACCTGCCACGAAGCAGAGGACCACCCCCTGACCTGGAACGGCGGGAAGCAGGTGACGGAGAAGCTCGGCCCTGGAGAAATGGCGGAGTCCGATGCATGCACTGTCACCGATTATCGGACCCTGACGATGAACAGCAAGTGCCCGAACGAGGGAGGAACGGTCCCGGCTTGCCCTCATTCATCGGAGACAGACCCACGTCCACTGCAGCGGGAGGACCCGAAGTCCTTGGAACCGGCAGCGGAGCTGAACCTACCGATTCCGATCTTGGAGCCAACGGAGGAGGAGTCGCGGAAGGCGGAGCCGCCTCCAGAGACCGCATTGGAGGAGCCGCGGTCCGGGCTGCAGCCGACTTCAGCGTCCTTGTCAACGGACTGGATCGACATCGGTGGAACCACATCAGGCGCAGGTATGGACGGCGCCCCTGCTCCCCTGCCCGGTCCCGCTCTCGTGACCGATCCTCATCGCAGTAAGAGCCGCCTCCTCTCGGCAGAGCTAGTGGTATTGCCCCCCGACGCAATGGGGAAGCTGGTACCACCGCTGCCGACCCAGATGGGGGAACCCATAGACGTGGGCCCGGACGGGGTGATTCTCCAGTGGGACACCCCCCGGATCGGGCCGGATGGAGCTCGGGAGGAAGGTTCCACCCTTGCTGTGCTTACCTGGGAACAATACAAACAGTGTTTGATTCTACATTGGAAAAGACAAAAGGAGGCAGAATTAACTGACCCACCGAGAGTACAACCACCGCCTCTTGCGCGCGGTAGGGGAGACGTGGTAAAGCAGGGAACGGTGTTGGCCTTTCACCCGAAGAGGGGGTGGGGCTCCATACAGGAACCGGGGCTACCAACTGACGTCTTCGTTACCAGCTGCAACGTGAAGACTCCCTGCTGCAGCCGAGATGGTGACCCGTTGCAAAAGGGGGATCAAGTGACCTACACCCGTCATCGGAATGCATACGGATGGTACGCCCGGAACGTTCGCCGCTGTGAACTTGGAAGAGTGTCATCTGTTGCTTCAACCATGATGGAACCGGACGTGACAGGTCTTACCAACGTTGCCGCCGTACGTCTCATTGCAGCGACTGAACTGGCGGCTAGGGTCCGCCTTCAGGTTCAGACATCAGGTGGTCTGACCGCACCAAGGAAATCCACCGGTGACACTGGTGCGACATCAGCCGTGGAGCAAGGATTGAAGCCTGCGCAGTCAGAAGGGGTCCACTTTCGGCTGATGTCTTGTGATCTACTATGAGAATAAACCTCGATACCATGAGTATGTATATAGTTACTGTTTCCTGTTTTGCTGCTAAACCCGTTCAGGGTTAACTTTTTAAAGGGATCCCTTTGTTGACCCGGGATCCCTATTGTTGTTTTGTTTATTTTTTCTGAGTTTTGCACAAGTTTTAAAAACTGCCGCAATCATGAACAATGCATGATACAAACTTCTTGTACATAGTTTGCACCTTATTAAAGGCGCTCCCTACTGGTTTTACTTAAAGAAGGACTCTTTGTGAAGATACCACACTGGAACCTTTGTTGAGTATGGACTGGTAGCTTAAGAAGACACGCTACCTCATAGAGACTTGATCCCCTCTTAAAGGGGATGTTCATCCACGTACCTATGAGTAATACTGCCTTAAAACAGTAAAGTGATGATGATGCTTTGAAAGAAAATGACACTGTTTACATGTAAAAGTTATATGTATTGAACTGGTTAACTGTAGGAGAAATGTTGATAATGTTGATAGAAGATGGGGATAGAAGGTAAACCCTGAGTCCTCCATAAGAAGTTAGTTATTGTAAGAAGAAGAGTTAATAATGTGATACCGGGGACAGAGAGTGAACCCGTAGGGGTTAGGTGGTAGGTCCTCTTAGGAGCCATATGTAGATGGCTCAGTGTTCTCAAACCCGAAAGTGTGTTATGTTCTATACCATGTATAGTAGTTGAAAAGACAGAAGGCTCGGGCTGAAAGGAGCGGTCCTGTAAGAAAGGAGAAGCAGTAGGTCTGGCGCCGATAGGACAGGCGGTCCTGCAGATTAAAGAAGGAGAATGTAAAGTTAAATTTGCCTTATAATGTGATTATAAGAAGGTCTTTAATGGATGCCGAGTGTACGTCCTTAAAGGCAATGTTAAATTATTGTTCAACAATTTTGCACTAAGTAGAATACCCGGTTGGGTAAGAAGAGTTATTTATAGCATGTTGCTATGATATTTAACCATGTTTGTAACGTTCAAGTGTCCTTACCTCCCATAAAGGGAAGCCTGTTCAAGTATACTTACTGTTATTGCACTCAACAAAACTGTATGTCTTTTTGCTAACTTGTATTGTTGTTTTCTTCCCAGTCCCGGAGTACTGTGTTTAACCAGGGGGGAGTGCAGCGCCCCAGAGTCCTGGTCGTTGCAGTACTGTGGCTCCGCCACTATGGGGAGCTATGGTACGTCTGATGGCACTGAAGGAGTTCATCTGACCAGGTATCACAGACACCAATATATTTCACAGCCGGGCCTCCGGGGGGAGCTAAGGGTTCTATTCACTAGGCCACTCCCCACCATAGTGGGTAAACTGGGGGTCAGGCAGGAAGTTAGATTAGAAGCTGACTGGGTTGGAATCAGGCAACACCTTGTGGCAGAGGGTGTTGTGGGGGAAGATACAGTAGGGTCTCTGTCAGGGGTGGGATCCTGACAGAGGCTTGGCAACTTGAACGAACGTAACGGGACCGCGCCTGCTCAGGATAGCGGCGGTGCCCAAGGAGGGACTAGAAGCGAGATAGATTGTGCTGAGTGAGAAACGAGATCAAAGCGATAGAAGAATACCAGTAGGAGTCGTGCTGTAAGACCGAGGCAACATTCTACTGAGGCGCACAACCGGTGGCCGGAACGCCGAGAGAGTATTATAACATTCAGCTTCAAGCAATACTCTAAACAGCGGCAGGACAGTCAGTCTCAGGCGGGCTGTCTAACTCAAATCACCTATGAAGTCTTGGGGGGCAACTTGTGGGAGAGGGGCGTCTCTAGGGTCCCGGAAGAGCTCCGAGCCTACCCGTCAAATGGGTGCCGTTCCTACCCGAACCTCAGGGAGGGACGGAGGATTAGCAGAACATCATCTAGTCGAGTTGTGAGGGAACTTAAGAAACAGACACAACAGTTGTGGGGACTTTCCGTAAGCACAGCAGGGAAGGACCACAACACATAGCGCAAGCAGGAAGGCACAGATTTCCACCTGTGCAGAGAACTCTGGAGGTGCCATTGGACCGGCCGGACTTGCGCAGCCTGGTGAACCGTATTCTGGACTGAGGACCCAGAGATCTTCAGTAAAGAGGTAAAGAGACTGCAACCTGGTGTCCTCGTTATTTACCGCGACCTGCACCCCACAACTGCACCATCATCACCACTTATTGCACCGGACGTCCCCCACTGACAGACAGAGCCACGGACCGGGTCTAGCCACCGTGACAACCCCAGAACTGAGACTCAGAGGCCCGGCTCCGGGTACCCCTCGGCCCTGTGGCGGTGTGGGGGCGCTCCACAACATCTGGAAAGAGTTTGTATGTTCTCTCCGTGTTTGCGTGGGTTTCCTCCCACATTCCAAAGACATACTGATAGGGAAATTAGATTGTGAGCCCCATCGGGGACAGCGATGATAATGTGTGCAAACTGTAAAGCGCTGCGGAATATGTTAGCGCTATATAAAAATAAAGATTATTATTAATATGTTAGCGCTATATAAAAATAAAGATTATTATTTATTATTATTATTATGCGAGAAATTTTGGCGCAAGCCCTTAGAAACAGAAGTCAGGTGATTTTACATGGCGGTAATAGGACTTTATGTTTGAGTATGTTGTATGGATAATACACCTGCGCTCATGCTTCAGAGCTGCGCTCCATTCACACATGAGACTGGAGACACCGTTCTTATGATCACTGACCCGCTCATCTATCCTGTGGACACAGATCGCTCAGGTCCAATTTTTTCTTGTTCCTCCGAGCCCCTCTCCCTCGCTTTCCTGCTAGACTTATTCATCTGTTTTACCTTACAGGGGCCCACATGTCATAGTAATCCCAGATAATATAATTGACAACAAATGTAATTCTGCCATAATATTCCGGAATTTTACAAACACATGCTTCCTTTCTCTTATATAAACTGTGAATTAAGGAATATGTCGTAAACTGAGGCCTTTCCCTTCTTCACGCCTTTACTGTGGTCAACTTTTCACCCCATGATGAGTCTGACATCTATCTATTATGTATGAGACCTCCCAGAATAGCTCATCAATGTCAGTCCCTACTGAGGAGTTGCTAGCAGGTCTTGCGGATGGCGGAAAGTCCATACAACTCCGTATATTGTGCCGAGATGACGTCACGTCTATTGTTGATTGACCGCTACAGCCAATCACTGGCTGCAGAGGTCACTTTGACACTTACGGCATATGATATGACCATTGATGTTAGTGACTGGTTGCAGGCAGCAGTGGTGACCTCCTACAGAGCAGCACCGGAACATCAGCAGTTCCAATAAGTAATTCTTATTTTATTGCTTTTTAAGTATTTCCATCTGTTTCCCGGACATATTATTTTTATCTCCATTCATTTACAAGCTGCAATACATGGCACAACCACTGGACAGGGGGGAGGCGCCGTAACTTCAAAACAAGCAAATCCTGGAGAGCTCCTTTAAGAAATGGCTAAAATCAAGTTTTTACAGTTTGAGAGAAGAGCAGAAGTCAAGGATTTTGTGCAGTAATTTTCGGTAATCTGGAGCAGATGGTCTGTGTCTGTGTGTGACAAGACATGCGAGAGCAAATAAACTCTGCAGTACTGGAAGTGTTTACTACACCGGCGCGGCTCAGTCACAAGCAAACCATTCATAGGTGGGATTACCAGAGCTGACAGTTGGAAGTTTTTTTTTTATTTTTGGTTGGATGGTCTGGGAAAATCTCCTGCCATCCTTAATTATTGGGGTCATATTAATTCCACAGCCCATGTGCTTCTCCTGCAGTAAGATGCAGTATGGGTCCTGGATTGCGGGGCGCTTTTACCCTCTAGTAAAACGACCGAGGCAGATCTCACACTTACTGGTACAAATTATTGTATCTGGATTGTGCAGAGATATCGGTCATGGTTTTACCAAATGTTCTGTATTGACCGTAGTGTTCCTGGAGTCACCATTTCATCATGAGGATGACCATCTCCAGGAGGCCCCTATATGAGGCACTTCCTTTGACTGCCTCCATGCTCCATTTTAACTCCAAAGAAATAGGATTCCGTATGGACCAACAGGGACTTTTGGGCCTCCCATCCTGTCCCTGTAAATATGGCTTTTGTATGTATGATCTAATTTGGACGTATAGAGAAGTTCATCCTGTGCTTTTTGGTTCATTCACATAATTCAAGAGCTGGAGACTATGGCACAGCGGGAAGACAGTTGTCAGAAATTCTAAGTTCTTCATTGCGGGAGGCATCGAGTGTGTCGAGCAAAGCACGGTGCCAAAAAGTGTAATTTACTCTGCTCGAAAAAGGAATGGAGTACGTAAGCCTCACAGTATAAACCGAGTCAGGTAAACCTCAGGGATGTCAATCCGTGCAGAAAGGAAGCAGAAGCGATTGTGAATCAATGTCACCGGCTTTGGAGGAGCACTGGAGAGGAACATCAAGATGACCACCATAAAGGGAATAGTTTTGCAGACTATTACTCACTCCTTATCCTTCCAGGTTGATTCTTCTCTAGTTTTGAATTTTGCTTCTGTCCTTGTCACTATTGGCAGCATGAGAAGATACTTGCAGCCTAATTACGTGGTACAGGTTGTCTAGGTCCACCAGGATGGCCCATCCATAAGTGCCATCACAAGAGGTTTGTGGTGTCTTCAAGCACAGTCAAGACCATGTAGCAGACACCAGGACACGAGGAGAGACAGACGGAGCCATAGATGGGCAACAAGCCAGCATCAGGACCGGTATCTGCTCCTTTATGTGAGGTGGAACATGTGGAGCACCGCTAGAGTGATACAGGATGACCTCCAGCGGCTACTGGTGTTCAAATGGTCTGAAAAAGACTCAATATGAGTGGCGTGAGGACCCAACATCCTCTAGTGCAGTGTTCCCCAACTCCGGTCCTCAAGAGCCACCAACAGGTCATGTCTTCAGGATCTCCTTAGTATTGCCCAGGTGATAATTGCATCACCTGGACAGGCAAGAATTCAATCACCTGTGCAATACTAAGGAAATCCTGAAAACATGACATGTTGGTGGCACTTGAGCACCGGAGTTGGGGATTACTGCTTTAGTGGGACCAGTGCTCACAACCCAACACCATGCAGCCAGAGAATACCAGAATTGACAGGTTCACGCTGAGAATGTGACACATGGGAAAGAGTCTAGAGACATCATGGTGACCATTCTCATGTCTGGAAGATCATCCTGGATGATGGGCTTTGCCGGTTGGTAAGTAACTGCCTGGGGGGACATATCTTTGGAGGGTCACGCAATACTCTATATGACAGCCAATAGTATCTGGACTGCTGATAGGTTCTGGGATGAAATCTTCTAAGCTGTGGTCAGACCATACAATGGTGCTGTAGGCCCTGGGGTCCTTCTTGTGCCGGAAAATGCTTGGTCTCACGTGGCCAGTCTGTGTATGCAGTTCCTGAATGAAGAGGGTATTGATGCCACTGACTGGCCCTCATGTTCCTAAGACCTGAATCTGAGAACTACTGGAAGATTAAGCATCGGTGCATCCAATGCCGACACGTAGCGCCAATGACTGTCCAGGAGATCACTGGTGTCCTGATCCAGATCCAGGAGGAAATACCCCAGGAAACCATCTGCAGTCTCATCGTGAGTATCCCCAGATGCTATTATCGGGGATGTACACTACTGCTGAGCCAAGTTGTGAGTTGAGATTTATAGATCCTTCTAATAATACCTCATAATCGAGTTTTGATTGGTTTAGAAAAGAGTCTTGTGAGTAGAATTTGCACCTTTCAGACATTTGTGGTTATATTCTGTACTTTTGAAATGCCATAAATGTCAACCAAAAGGAATACCCCTTTCATTTTTGGAATTTTCAAAATATGCCTTTTAAAAAGGATTGTCTAATCTGCAAAACTCTTTTCCTATGAGAGGACCTGTTGGCAATCAACTGATCTCATGGCTCAGGCAAGAGAAGCTCATAGATGGCTGCACATATGCCCTGCAGTGGCCACTACAGGAGAAATGTGGTATTACCACAGGTCTACATTATCGAAGGAGAGTGAACCCTGAATAGAGGAATCCTATAACATGTGTTAATGAGACCGCCCCTTTAATATTACTATAGATCGAAACATAGTACCAGTTACAAGCTCCTAAAGATGTTTCTGCTTTTCTCTCCATTTCTCTTGGTAGTCTCTCTGTACCGAAGCCACTGTATCCAATCTCCCATATTTTGCCCTTTTCACAATCGGTTTCATCTCAGAGGTTCTGACATCCATCTAGTTGTCAATAAAAAAAATCTAATCGAACTGTAAGGAGGCGATAAGTCACGAGTGCAGAGATCATCCTGCAAAGTTTTCACCATCCCTCTCTCTCCCGACAATAAGAGCTTGCACTCCCACATGCCCCTCATGGATGACCATTCTTATTACTGTAAAAGAAGCCTTGACTGACATCATGGTGCCAATCTAAGCAAGCAAAGCTGAAGTGTAGCGCATGGAGGAATGAACAGAACAGCAGCCTGTTGCCACAGTAGGTGGATCTTTATAATTATAAATTAGACTCTTAAAATTCTCAAAATCTGCATTACTATAATATCGCCAAACAATGCAAAAAAAACGGTCATAAAGTATCTAAATAATTCTACAATATTGTGCAAATATAAAACTCCATATATTGCCCACACGGATACAGTCGTTCAGTGCTCAAGTCAAACTGAGAATAAGTGTGCAAATGATACCACCATACGTTGGCTAAATATTACCGCCACACAAGGTCTACAAAAAAAATACCAGATGGGTCAGGAGACGGCAACGTGGCTGTAACGGCACAGTCCTGGATGAACCAACAGTAAATAAGAGAGCCGCTGTGTACTGAGCCTTTCTGGTTGCTCCAGAGGGTTCTGCCCCTGGGAAATGGGAGCCCTAGGCATGTGGCTACTTTGCCCACATGAGATCACTTTTATATCGCAATCCTAACTCCGTACACCTTGTGGTATCACAAATGTAACATGCAGACCAAGAAACCAAGAACATGTAAGCCCGTATTCTGTATAAAACCATATAATTGTGGAGTTTTGCAACTTACTTTTCCCCACTCTCCTGCTTTCCACTTTGGGCACCTGCCTCCTCGACATTTCTTCTGTATGTTTGGCTTGGCAAGGTGCTTGCAGTAGTCATTTCCCACATTGGAGCCATCTTTAGCCACACAATACACGACCCTGTTCTTCACGCCTCGTCCGCAGGACACGGAGCACTGTAATGACAGCAGCATCAGGAGACCGTTATTTATTAGTTTCACTGTAAACTCGAAACAATATAATTACATATTTTAACCACATACATATAATATGATGGAAAAAGACTGTCTAAGAAAACAAAGGGTCTATAATTATTAACCTGTGTAACTCAAGTAACAGAGCACAGGCTTCTTATCAGCTCAATATGAGGGTAAAACTCGGCCATGTGCGCCAAGTCCACACATATCATGATGGGGCTGGAAATATGACACAAGTATTATATGTGCAACTTGTACAGTATATAAACAGTAAATCCCCTAGGAAAAAGGAAATAATATGATATTTATTGATGCTCTCTCCCTTTCTTTGCGCTTTCCTTCCACCTTCCCTTATTTCTTTTAACCTTTTGTCATTCTTCATCCCTTCTTTTTCATCATTTGCTTCCTTTGTTCTTTCCACTCTCTCTTTTCTCTTTTATCATTAATTTATTCTCTTATTATTTTTTTCCTTAATTCCTCCATTGTTTCCTTCCTTTTACTTACTAATGTCCTACCTTCCATTTCTCTTCTTACACTTTCTTCTTCTTCCCTTCCTTCTGTTCTCCTTCCTTTCCTTTTTTATTTCTTACATCTTTTCTTCATTTGTTCCTTACTGCTTTTCTCCTTCTTCCTCTTTCTTCTTTCCTTCTTTCTTCCTTTCATTCCTTCTTCCTTCCTTCTTTCTTCATTCCTTCCTCCTGCTTCCTCCTTCCTCTTTCTTCATTCCTTCTTCCTTCCTCCTTCTTTCTTCCTTTCATTCCTTCTTCCTTCCTTCTTTCTTCATTCCTTCCTCTTCCTCTTTATTCCTTCCTTCCTCCTTCCTCTTTCTTCATTCCTTCTCCTTTCTTCGTTTTTCCTGCCTGATCTTTTGCTTCCTTGCTCTTCTCTTTCCTTCCTGCATTCCTCCCTTTTCTCCTACTTCCTTTTTCTTCCTTGCTTCCTCTTTCTTCATTCCTTCTCCTTTCTTCCTTGTACTTCTCTTTCCTTCCCGCCTTCCTTTTTCAGTGGCATCTTCTTTTCTCTTCTTTCACCTTCCCACTGAAAACACTAAATCCCCTACACATTTCATGGTCCCCGAAATCCGCACTAAGGACCAGAAATAGTCTGTTCCTCATCAGTCCGTGTGCTACATGTATAGCAATGGATCAGAATCCCTTCGGATCACTAGAGGAAGTGATCAAGCATTATCTTCATGATGATCACACCCCCTTGGCTAATAGCCAAGATTTACATACAAGGAATAGGGGCCGTATCAAGAATGGATAGGCACTGAAACCATCGGAAAAAACTATCCCAGATTGCCATTTAGACCAGATAAAAGAATTACATATTATAGTAAATGTTTGGTTCCCTCTATGACCCCATTAAAAAAAATAATTAGCAACTACTTAAATCTGGGAATTTTAACTCCTTTTTCGATTGAAAATGGAAAGGTTTTTTTTCTTCACCAAAAACAAGACGTGCAAATTGACAAATGCACTTTACGAGACGGTGCGCCATTTACTTCTGTAGGCACAAATAAATGTCAGCAGCACACAATGAGCAAAGCGCCATCTGTTGTCCTATTCATGGCTTCTCAGCACCTTTCTTAAGTGGTTCAGTGAACATTCTTAGTCCCGACCACTTGTGTCATTCTGACACATTCACTTTGATTCCTTATAAGTCTCCTCTAACATGTAAGAATCAAAAGAAGTCTCTATTGTGAACGAGATTCAACGTGACAGCAGCTCGTAGCCCCGGCCTCAAACAGCACGACGCATTTCGCACAAACGCGGTTTCATCCTATTGTGCCAACAATTTGCCGATTCTGGTGACTCCTTTGTATAATGTTATTTTATTTACTTTTTTACCAGGAAATACAAACATCAAAGGGGAAAAAGGAGACCGTAGACAGAGGCCCCGATCCCCGAGCCGGCCTCCGGTTCTTGACACTACCGCCCGTTCTGATCACTGGAAGAATGCCATTTTGTATGGTCAGTAAGCCGCATCATTGGGTAGGCACATACAATGTTCTCAAAGATCAAATTTAATTGGATGGGTCAGGGCGGTCACAGGGAGACTGCCCAAGTAATCATTAAATATACCGCCAAGTCATTAAATATATTGGCAAGTGATGCGAAAAGAACAATTACAGATCAAATCTAATAACATCCCAGATATCCCCACCACGTGGGGTCCTGCTCTTGTGTGTGTGATTTTTTTTTTTTAGCCTACACAGCAATGTAGACCTCTAGGACCCCCACTGATCCGGTGAATGAAAGGGGCACAGTGCTGATTTAGAGATGTATCCCTACACAGCGGTGTACCGGATAACGACTTATTGTAAAAATAGGATTTTATTAATAAATTTAAAACAGAGACTAAAAGATGTAAATATCAAATACACAGAAGGTAGTATTAAGGAAAGTCTTGTTTACATAAGTGAATTTACATGAAAGTGAACAGACGTCTAACGAGTATCCCCAATACAGTATATAATGCTGGTATAACAGAACATAAAGAGCTAATCAATTATTAGAACACAAAATCCGTAAGGGGCAGGCAGCCATTTTCACCTAACGTGTGTTTCGCATTGATCACTTCATCTGGAGGTAACCGCATTGCCGAAGGTGGGGATTTTAAAACTGTACAGGACCCATTCATAAATTGAATTGCAAATTTAAGATTGATAGTTTGTCCACACAATTCATGATAATGGCAAGCTCCAAAGGCTTAGAAGGGGATAGAGCCCTAAATCTGCTCTACGGCTCCTTCATTCTCAGGATCGGCAGTGGTCCCGGAGGTCCCACCTTTCCAATCCTAATTTGAAGGATTCCTTCCCTGTCAGGTATACTCCTTTAATTGCAGAATTGTAACCAGATAATTATCTGCATGAATACAGGAGTATGACACAGGCATGAAACAAAGGCCGATTGTCCTCAGCCACAGATGGACGCGAGGTGTAACGCATTTAATCCAGCGTAGGAGATGCCGCATTTGTTACAGAGGGTAATGGAATGGAGACGCGGCAGAGGTTTCACCCTAAATCGAGCTGTTTGTCACCATATTTAAGGGTTGGAAAAAGACTGAAGTCTGACAGCATCCAAAAAAGTTTTGTTCTATAGTCAGAGACTTGTGATCTCTGCTGAGATGAGGAAGATGGGAATGTACGTGTGTTATTTGCCATACTGATTGGTGTTCTGCTCTTTCTTCATTTCTTTCTCCCTTTCTTTCATTCTTCCCTTCAGATAATTGTTCTTTTCTTCTTCTATCTTTTCCTTCCTTCCTAACTTACCAACATTAATATTGGTAGCATAGAGATGTTTAAGTCCTGCTTCCATTCCATAATGCCCCACATGGCCCAGACATCCCC
The DNA here is from genome assembly GCF_051348905.1 of Ranitomeya variabilis. Lineage (NCBI taxonomy): Eukaryota > Metazoa > Chordata > Amphibia > Anura > Dendrobatidae > Ranitomeya > Ranitomeya variabilis. The sequence goes on from NC_135239.1 coordinate 195,972,926, forward strand.
CATTTTGAGTAGGGTGTACATCACGTACTTTTTCGTCCTAGCACATTCTGGACTGCTGTCAGCTATTTCTTTCCGGTCTTCCTTTGCTTTTTCTTTGATATTTTCCTTTTCTCTATACTTCCTACCTTCATTCATTCATTCATTCATTCATTCTTTTCCTCACTATTTTCTTTCTTCCTTCATCCTTCCTCCCCTTCTTTCCTTCCTCCTTTTCCTCACTTTTCTTTCTTCCTTCATTTCTGCTTTATCCTTCCTTCCTTCTTTAATTTATGCTTTGTCCTTCCTCCCCTTCTTTCCTACCTTCTTCTTTTCCTCACTTTTCTTTGTTCCTTCATTTCTGCGTTATATTTCCTCACATTCCTTCCTTCTTCTTTTCCTCCCTTTTCGTTTTTCCTTCATTTCTGCTTCATCATTCCTTCCTCTCACTTTTATATCACATTCCTCCTCCATAGTATAGGTCTCATGTACATTCAGATCATACATTATGATTAATACTAACATTACAGATTGTTAGCAGCATAGGTTCCATTCTGGGTAACCCAAAACATCCACAACATCCAACGGAGTGATTATTCCCCCCCATTATCCCACTAAAAAGTCAGGGCAAATAAAGATTTCCTTGTCTGAGTGTGCAGCAAACCATACACATTAACAACTTAAACAGATTTCCAATTCACCAAACATCCTCTCTGTAGCTTAAGTTTTGCTATGAATTGTCTTAACACCTTGTAAATAGTTCTTCTGAAATAAGTAGCAAGTGACTTTTACTGTCACCTGCTAATTACCTTTCATAAGTAGCTGGCATATTAACCAGACTGGATGAATAAGTGATTTTAACAATTTTTACATCTATATTTACAAATATTTTAAAACAAGTCCACCCATTTATCACTGGTTTATAGATTAGGGTCTATCATAGTCCTTTATTCCCACGACCCTGGGAACTCTCTACAGCCGGACTCCATTATAGAGTTGGGTAGTGTATTTTGCATTCTTCTCTTTTAATCTTGTATCTGTCCTGCTCCTCTGTGTCCCATCGCTCTTTGATACACTATTCTCTTTACGTCTTCTGAGTCAATACATTAATCAATATGCTATATTGTAGTATTTCTCTACTTATTCTTATCTATTGTTTCATCATAATCAAAGCAAATAGGATTTTAAGTAAGAAAAAATCACAAGCGGCCCCAAATTAAGCGGTGAACAGAGAAATTTGCTCCAGTTTATTTAAAACAGATGGAAAACAACAACTATCAACTAAGGAAACAACCTCCAAACTTATATGAACATCATGGAGGAGGTTCCCACATTATATTCCCCCTCTATAATCCAGAGCGGGGAGACATTACACAAGGCCAATTACATCTGCTGGACCCAACACATCCATGTATTACATTGTGCGCTATCTACTTTAATAACCCCCCGTGTAATACTACACTTCCCCTGCAGGAGTGCTACATTTGAAACGCAGGACCCGGGCTGATCGATGGAGGGATTTTGAAGCTGAACCTTTGGTGATTAGTGAAGGTGTCCTTAGAAAATGACCTATTGTTTAAATAAGATTTTTATGTTTAACGTATTCATTTTTTTTTTTTTTACATTTTCGAATACACACTATGTATAAAATAAATCTTTTAGTAAAACCTTTATTCACAGCAGATAACACGGGATCCACCATTCACAATAGGTGATGTCACAGCTCACCTCCTCCTCCTGTACAATCACTCACAACACCTCTATATACAGTAGATAACACAGGATCCACCATTCACAATAGGTGATGTCACAGCTCACCTCCTCCTGTACAATGACTGATAACACCTCTATATACAGTAGATAACACAGGATCCACCATTCACAATAGGTGATGTCACAGCTCACCTCCTCCTCCTGTACAATGACTGATAACACCTCTATATACAGTAGATAACACAGGATCCACCATTCACAATAGGTGATGTCACAGCTCACCTCCTCCTCCTGTACAATGACTGATAACACCTCTATATACAGTAGATAACACAGGATCCACCATTCACAATAAGTGATGTCACAGCTCACCTCCTCCTCCTGTACAATGACTGATAACACCTCTATATACAGTAGATAACACAGGATCCACCATTCACAATAGGTGATGTCACAGCTCACCTCCTCCTGTACAATGACTGATAACACCTCTATATACAGTAGATAACACAGGATCCACCATTCACAATAGGTGATGTCACAGCTCACCTCCTCCTGTACAATGACTGATAACACCTCTATATACAGTAGATAACACAGGATCCACCATTCACAATAGGTGATATCACAGCTCACCTCCTACTCCTGTACAATGACTGATAACACCTCTATATACAGTAGATAACACAGGATCCACCATTCACAATAGGTGATGTCACAGCTCACCTCTTCCTCCTGCTGTACAATGACTGAATGATGTGAAGTCAGGTAGTTATATGTGTTATGCAACTTAGCTACCTTGATTTGTAGCTACAAGTTTCAATCCTGTGTCGCGACAGATCCCCGTCCTGTGTCTGAGACAATTTCCTTTATTGGCACTTCACCAGAGTTGTGTGTGAAGGGGGCTGACTGACTGGTCCATTTCAATAACAAAGCCAACCCCCTTCTCCATCTATTCAACACCTACAGAATCGGACTGGCCCACAGGCGAGCGGGGGAATCCTCCGGTGGGCCCCTCTGAAGGATTGCTGATGAGCAGCGCTAACACTTTTCCTTTCTGTTGCTTGGCCACTTGTAGCCTAAGAGTCCGACCACCGCTGCTGTGTAGCTTGTAAGCGCTGTGCTGAAGTTAGCCGGGAATAGGAGATATCAGAAAGCCAGATTCAAAGTGGTGATTACTAGCTCAATAAATAAGAGCTTGTACGCACTGCACATGATCTGCTGTTTGGCACAGGTGGTCGGACTCCATGGCGATGAGCGGTAAACAAAAGAAAAGTGTTAATATCTCAAGAACGGCTATCAACTTTAATACACAGTAAATGACAAAACTGATTGATTTTACAAGCACTATCCAAAAATACCCATTTATTAATATGGGAATAACCCTTTATATAGAAGATATCCTTAGGATAAGTCATCAATATCAAATCAAAGTGGGTCCAACACCCAGAACCCCCTTAAATCAGATAATCCCTTTAATGACCCTTGTCATGAGTTTGAAATCGGTAGGGATCTAAGAGCAGGACATAAGTAGTATATGGAATTGCGCAGATCCGGACCCGTATACTGTTTATACCCGGCCTGGGGTGATAACAGCTGATTGTTGAGGGGGGCTAGGTGTTGGACCCCCTCCGATACTACAGTCTCAAAGTAGTGGGCAAACTCTTAAAGGGTCACTGTGCAGACCCGGCAATGCAAGAACTTTACTCTGGCAAGCCAGGAGTGCGGTATAACGGTATATGGTCTTCATTAGGTTTCATTATAAGGTGGAATTTCCTTTACATTAAAGCGAAGCAGGTACCAGGAAAAATAACAAGAGCGATGTAACCAGACGGAGCCGTTTCATCAATCACCTAAGAAACAGTCCATTTAGTTAAAAGAGCCGGACTCTGTATGATCCTATAAACGTACGACCTTCTTTTCCGGATAAGTGACTAATGGAGCCGGGCTGTGCGTACCCGAAAATATCCGTATGTGTTTACAGTGTGTCTGACAAATCTAATAAAAAATGTGTTTTCCTGAAAATAACAGAACATTTCAATTTTGTGTTCCAGGTACGCGCGGTGGACGATTTCGGCATATGTATGCCATATGCCGAGGACCCAGCATGGCGCTTAGTTTAAGAACAGTCATTTGCAGGCCCCTAGAATGCTTTGCATATGTCGTAAGAAGTTCTAAAAAATACAAGGACGATCCAATTTCTTTTCTTCTATGAAAAAAAAAAGATACGTAATCAGTAAAACTACTTTACAGCTGTTACAACAGCGCCACCCTGACTCATAGGCGGCACCTGGTATTGCAGCTCTACCACTGTAAAATGAATGGAAATCAGCTGCAATACCTAACAGTCTATAGATCGAGTTGAGATGAAACTTCCACATTTTCTAAATAAATAAATAAAAATAAATATATATATTTAGTAACAGCACTGTTCCTTAAAGGAATTGTCTAGGACTAATATATTAATATCCTTAAAGTGCTTGTAAAAACATTCACTTTTGCAATTTACAGCTTATTAAAATTTGCAGCAGTTCCTGAGATATTAACACTTTTCCTGTCTGTTGTTTACAGGTTGTTGCCTAGGAGACCGACCACCGCTGCTATGTAGCTTGTAAGTGCTGCGCCGAAACTGGCCATGATTAAGAGGTATCAGCGAGCGGTACCAGCCAGATTCAAAGCAGTGCTTACGAGCTCAATAAATAAGAGCTTGTAAGCACAGCGCATGTCCTGCTGTTTGGCACAGGTGGTCGGACTCCGATGTAACGAGCTGTAAACAACAGAAAAGTGTAAATATCTCAAAAGCGGCTGTAAACTTTAATACACAGTAAACGACAAAACTGATTGTATTTGCGAGCAATATCTGAAAATACTCATTTGTGGATATGGGAATAACCCTTTAATTATAAGCTAAGTAATCAATATCAGATCAAGGTGAGTCCAACACCCCCATAAATCAGCTGATGCCAGCACAGCTCTGTACACCATGTAGTGGCCATTCTTGGTACTGCAGCCAATCTCTTATGGAAAGGAAATAGGTTTTGTGCATTTCCAGTGGCTACTGGACCTGGTAACAACTAATTCATGGAGTTGCCGTTTGCTGGACCCCTCCGAAATCTTACATTAATGGCCTTTCAAGATCCATAGATCATCTATATTTTAGCTCTTTAAATAGCCATGCTTTAGCAAAACATCCTAGTTGCAGGCAAACACTGACCTATAGGTGGCACTAGAGAGCAAACTTTCTCTTGGGAGGAGAGCTAATTTGCATAGTCCTTTCCCCAGAGTGCATTGGGTGGCCTATAATTCTCTCCACGCCATGATCTGGTGGTCTCCACTAGTACCCCACTAGACTGTTATGCCATGTAATGTTACATTTCTCCTGCAGGGGAAATATATGGCCAATATATATCCATTTCCTAAATTGCAAAATTACATTTTGTAACCAAATGTTCCCAGGATGATCAGAGAACGATCCATCACGTATGTGGGAGAGGGCGAGTACGTGACCCTTGTGTGATAATGGGTCACTTATGGGTACAGGATCCCCCAGAATGGACAAATATTCCTCTAAAATGTAGACGTATTTCCCCTGGAAGCAGCTGGCGACCACCGCACCCGGTAACGCTCCCTCCGGGGCTGATAAATGGCTGTAACGTTACATTACACAGAACATTAGTTTGCATTCTCCAAAAGAAAAAAAAGAAAAGTCATAAAGGAGCAAGACGGAGTGATCCCCGGTGTTATGGATTTCTGAGCCTGCTTTCTACAGTGTCGCAAGAGGCCTCTAGGGGAAGGATGATTTATGGGGTCGTTACACTACATATTATGGGCTGTTCTTCTCCGAGGCAGCATACAAAAATGTAAGTGCGGCTCTCCGAAAATTCCAGCATCTGTTAATAGTAAAAGTTAAGGGGGAAAAAAAATGTCCGATATAATGAATTCCTAGTACTGTGCTGGATCGGGGTATTATGTAATCCATCATAAAACCATAGCATGCACTATAAGCAGACAGTATGGCAGTATTATTTGGACACTCTGGTACTGCTGTATATGCTTCGTGTGCAACATTGTTACCTGAAGTCATAACCCCGAAGAGAAGACAACTTCCATCTAATCTATGTGTTTGCTTTGAGCACTGTCTGGCGCTATTACATAAGCATTATTATACTCTGTTATATGAGCACAGTATGGTAGTATTATTTGGACATTCTCTGGTACTGTTGTATATGGTCCGTCCGCAACATTATTACCTGTAGTCATAATCATAACCCCGAAGAGAAGACAACTTCCATCTAATTTATGTGTTTGCTTTTTGGGCACTGTCTGGCTCTATTACATAAGCATTATTATACTCTGTTATATGAGCACAGTAGAGCAGTATTATTTGGACACTCTCTGGTACTGTTGTATGTGGTCTGCCCGCAACATTGTTACCTGTAGTCATAACCCCGAAGAGAAGACAACTTCCATCTAATCTATTTATTTGCTTTGAGCACTGTCTGGCGCTATTACTTAAGCACCAACATGCTCTGTTATATTAGCACAGTATGGCAGTATTATTTGGACACTGCCGTGTACTGCTATATTGTACAATATGATACAGAATGACCTGTAGTTGTGGAAGTAAGTACCAAGAAACGATGTAGACATGATCTTTTTGAAGCTATAAACATTTATCGTCTGTTCCATTCTGCTCTGTTATATCAGCACAGTATGGCAGTATTATTTGGACACTGTTGTATGTGCACTATATGATACATTTTTACCTTTAGCCATGGAGGTAAGCCCCAAGAAAAACCATGAAGATGAAGTTTTCCCTAAGTCAACTTCCATCTAATCTATTTGTTTGCTTTGAGCACTGCCTGGCGCTCTGTTATATGACCACTGTATGGCAGTATTATTTGGACACTGCCTAGTACTGTTATATTACAAAATAGCCTACAGTTTTACCTGTAGGTGTGGAAGTAAGTACCAAGAAACGATGTAGACATAATCTATTTGTAGCCATGAACATTGGTCATCTCTTCAATTACGCTCTGTTATATCAGCACAGTATGGCAGTATTATTTGGACACTGCCTAATACTGTTGTACGTGCACTATATGCTACATTTTTACCTGTAGCCATAGAGGTAAACCTGAAGAAGAGTTAAGAAGATGACGTTTTCCCTAAATCAACTTCCATCTAATCTATGTGTTTGCTTTCAGCACTGTCTGGCGCTATTACTTAGGCACCAACTTGCTCTGTTACATGGGCATAGTATTGCAGTATTATTTGGACATGTAGTGTTGCATTGCACAATATGCTACAGTTTTACTTGTAGCTGTGAAAGTAAGTACCAATAAATGATGTAGACATGAAGTTTTCCTTAAGACAACTTCCATCCATTCTATTTGCTAGTTCCAAGCATTGATGGTGTTTTTCATTACGCTCAGTTATATGAGCACTGTGTGGCAGTATTATTTGGACATCGCCTAGTATTTGGTATGTGCACTGTATGCTCCATGCAGGCTGATTCTAGCACGCTCCATTTGCTCTATTATTTAGGTTCCTTCCGTTACCCTTAGATCGGTTTATGCGTCGGTTTAGCAATGCGCTGGGGTCAGTCTGCTGCAGTCAGATCCCCGATTGTGGGTTGCTATGACAATACGCCGCATGCGTCATCATTCACACAATTGAATTTCAAAGTTCACGAGATATTAGAAGAGACGGAAAAAGCATTGAAAATGCAAAACGCTTCTACCGGTAATACGGAATGTGGCGTTTGTGAGAACTGTCCATTGTTTCCCTTTGTTCGGCGCCTTCACTGTCATCTGGTTATAGAGCCACGGCTACAAATGTCGGAAGAATACGGCTAAAAACAAACATCTAACAGCACGATTTTACCATTTCCAAGGATTATTACTTTTATACCTGATTTCCTATTTTGGCATTAAAGGGGTTGTCCATCTAAAAAAATATTGGGAGTTAAATCTGCCTAAGTAGGTAAGGTATACAATTTACTAATGCAGTTCCCATCTGAAGGGTGTAAGCTTCGATCCCAGCAGCTCCTCGTCCAGATTGTGTTTGACAAACGACACTTATTCCTATACTGACGTGTGATCAAAGCCGTGTGTGAAGGGGGCTGGCCGACGGCTTACTTACATAGCTAAACCAGCCCCCTTCTCTGTCTATAGTTGTAGACCCCTCTGTCACAACTAAGGACATATAGAAAGCAAAGGTGGCTGGCTTAGCTATTGAAATAAATGAAAGTACCTTATACATGATGTAAAGGCAGAGAAGCGGAGGAGGAGGCTGGCTTAGCCATTGAAATAAATAAAAATACCTTATCCATGATGTAAAGGCAGAGAAGGGGGCTGGCTTAGCTATTGAAATAAATTAAAATGCCTTATCCATGATGTAAAGGAAGAGAAGCAGAGGAGGGGTCTGGCTTAGCTATTGAAATAAATTAAAATACCTTATCTATGATGTAAAGGCACAGAAGCAGAGGAGGGGGCTGGCTTATCCATTGAAATAAATGAAAATACCTTATCCATGATGTAAAGGCACAGAAGCAGAGGAGGGGGCTGGCTTATCCATTGAAATAAATGAAAATACCTTATCCATGATGTAAAGGCAGAGAAGCAGAGGAGGGGCTGGCTTAAAGGGGTTGTCCAGTTTACAGTATATCATTATATGATTGAGTTCTGTATTGTATTCATTAAGCTCCCTCTAGTGGTGGCTTCAGGCAGCAATAATCTACCATTATGAAAAACTAAAGCTCTGATCACTGTAAAGATATTTTGAGAAAGATAGACAATCACTTTAGCTTTTACGATGTGTTGGATATGTAATACATTTGGATTTGTCACTAGTATAAAGAATCACCATTATTATGTCTTTTGCTTTTTCTTAAAGGCACAGTAAAATTATATTGGATTCTAGAATCTATTGGGCCTACTTGTAAAGAGCAGAGCCTGACGGTAAACACGACCCATCAAGTGTTAATCCATCTGCCATTAATTCCATACAATGAAAAGGGGGATGACATGCTCAGTGGATTTGCGTCCTTCAATCTAGTGCAGTCAGGAGAACAGAAAAGCTGAATGGGAATGTGGAACGACAGGATAATAATGAGATGAAGGGGCAGGTGCCAGAGAGGACGGAGAACACATTGAAAGAGGCATTAATGATGAGACTCTGGAAATGTCAAGTTAAAAGGACGGAGGTCTTTTGTGACCCCCTTCACCCCTTAATCAGAGATCTTTCAAATCCTGACAATGGCTCGGTTTCATCGGTTTCATCAAACAAGTCTTCCATGTATCATGTGACCACCATACAATGCAGAGGCCGCCGGACGCTCAACATGCCCAGGCCCTAATTGTCAGAACTATATTCCCTCCATACATAATAAGGCCGTGCAGGAAGGGCCACAACCTCGGCCATGCTTTTTTTTTTTTTTTTTTTTAAGTTTAGGAAAACTTTTTCTCAACTTTTTTTCCATTACTATAAACAAGAGTGTAGAGAAGTAAAATTGGGTTCCCATTATTAGTGGTCCTCGATACACACATTGCTTGAATGAACCCTCGCTAATGGGATGTATAGAAAAGAAGAGGCTGTGAAGGGTGAAGGTTGTGAAGGGTGAGGGGTCCGCGCCCCTACCATCAAGTAACAGCCCCAAACTTTGTTTATTACACTACCTAATATAGTGCTTCAACTCCTTCCTTCCCAACCGATCATGATATAATGGCATATCCTTGCAGTATGCCACCATTTTAATTTGATCACCTTATGGGACAATTTTCTCTTTTTTACCCAAAATATATACATTTTTCTAATTGGGTTCCATTAGGAATTTTGCATCTTTTCCCTTCCATAGTTTGTGTCTATGGCTGGCCGTAGAATGAGTTGACTGAGAATCTATCAGTGAGCTCATTCTGGCAACCAAATGGATGAGTTTCCAACTTGTCCTTTTTTTTCAGCTCTTAAAGTGATTTATGACCACAGACTACCATAAAGTTGAATGGGTAGGGAAAATAAGAGCCCTTAAATGGGTTTGCGGTCACTATCTGATTGCAGAATTTTGAATCCTCACATCGTGCATGCTGCGTTGTGAGGATTTTCGATTGTCGGCAGCGGGTAGTCATGTCACCACAGGTTTTGCAATATGCATACTCCCAGTCACATTCCAACTAGACTGTTTCCAGCCTGCATTGAGCAAGGCCGGACATGTCTAGTTGGAATGTGACCGGGGGGATGCATATTGCATCACATGACTGTCGCTTCTGATGCTGGAGAATCCTGACAGCGAGCAGTGCGCGCAATGTGAGAATTCACAAGTCTGTGGTCACCGCACAGACGACCCCTTTAGAAGCCAAACGGTGCAACATTTTAAATTAGACCCAATTGCAAAAATGGTTATTAGCCCAAAAATATATGTAGGTAAAAAAAAAATAATAATAAATTAATATTAATTCAGGCCTATTTGATTAAAAATGTCCACCACCTAGGGGGCTTATTTATGCCCCCCGGGAACATCAGGGGGAACTCAGATTCATAATATAGTTAGTATAATTATATTTTCCGCATATATACATTTTGAAGAATTAGATCTCCCCCGTTAGATTTTTAGGGGATGGGAAACTGGCGCTGATTCACTGATTTTAGGCTCTTAGGTGGGTTTCTATCTGAACTTTTTGCAAGTGTTTGCTCTGTTCTCCAGCCCAGGACCAGCTGGGAAAATACCTCTTGCCCAGTCAGGCAGTAAGACTGAAATATGGATTCCTCATGCTTGTTGTAAAGGATTGTCAGAAGTCTGTACCATGATGAGACTGGTGTTAATAACGGGCTGATAATGCTGCTGTATTTATTATATTACTAGGTGACGAAATTACCACGGGACCCCAACTCACAACCAAGCTCCTAGTCAATGCCCACCAGGGAAAGGCATGCAAGAAAGTAACAAGCGGAGAGTTAAGGGGGTTGTCCAACATTCAAAACAAGGCTGCTTTCTTCAAGAAATAGTGTCAGCTGCAATACTGTACACCGCCTGAGAACAAGGGGGGCGCTGTTATTAATGGAAAGCAGTACTTGTTACCTGGAAGAACACTTTAATATAGGGTATAGCTCACAATTTCTTAGGCTGGTCTTACACATTAACGTCTTTGAACCTACTTATAACAGAAGGATTTGGTTATAATCTACCGTGTATGTGGGTCTCCCAACCGGAGCTGGGCAACAGTCTGCCTGATTGGGAATGTTGGCTATTTAGTCTCCTCTTAAAATGTAAAGGAGTTATCTCAAAGTTAAATAAACAACACAGAAGAAGAATCGACTCCTTAAGGTACCTTCACACTAAACGACTTTGCAGCGATAACGATAGCGATCCGTGACGTTGCAGCGTCCTGGATAGCAATATCGTTGTGTTTGACACGCAGCAGCGATCAGGATCCTGCTGTGATATCGCTGGTCGTTGCTTAAAGTCCAGAACTTTATTTGGTCGTCAGATCGGCGTGTATCGTCGTGTTTGACAGCAAAAAGCAACGATGCCAGCAATGTTTTACAATGGTAACCAGGGTAAATATCGGGTTACTAAGCGCAGGGCCGCGCTTAGTAACCCGATATTTACCCTGGTTACCATTGTAAATGTAAAAAAAAAAACAGTACATACTCACCTTCTGATGTCCGTCAGGTCCCTGGCCGTCTGCTTCCCGCACTGACTGTGAGCGCTGGCCGGCCGTAAAGCACAGCACAGCGGTGACGTCACCGCTGTGCTCTGCTTTTACTTTACGGCCGGCCGGCGCTCACAGTCAGTGCGGGAAGCAGACGGCCAGGGACCTGACGGACATCAGAAGGTGAGTATGTACTGTTTTTTTTTTACATTTACAATGGTAACCAGGGTAAACATCGGGTTACTAAGCGTGGCCCTGCGCTTAGTAACCCGATGTTTACCCTGGTTACCCGGGGACTTCGGCATCGTTGGTCGCTGGAGAGCGGTCTGTGTGACAACTCTCCAGCGACCACACAGCGACGCTGCAGCGATCGGCATCGTTGTCGATATCGCTGCAGCGTCGCTTAATGTGACGGTACCTTTAGAAATGTGGTGGCGGGGAAGGAGGTTATCAATACCATGGATGGCAAGAAAAACAAACAAACCAATTTTGGAACAAGTCAAGCCAGACATGTCACTGGAAGCAAAGACCACCGAGATACAACTTGTCTACTTTGGAAACATCATACGAAGAGAGGAATCACTGGAGAAGGACATCATGGTTGGGAGAATAGAAGGAACAAGGCAAAGAGGAGGACCAGCAACCTGATGGCTTGATACAATCAAGGCAATGGTGGAGAAGACCCTGGTGGACCTATCTAGGCTTGCACAAGATTGATATTCCTACAAAGCATTCATCCATCAAGTTGTTATTGTTCAAGATGGAGTTGAAGACCATTAAAATAAATTAAAATATCTCACAGTTTAGGTAATAAATGAATAATCGATAGGGGGCCTCACCGATCATAAGAAGGAGGGTCTTATACCCCCAGTGGAAATGAAGCGTAGTGCTAATGCTTTACCACCACTTCATTAACAGACACTTAACAGTGAATGGAGGCAATGGTCGCACCTGTGGACTTCTGCTGTGTCACACGGAGGCACATGGGACCCTCACTCTTGTAAACAATGGGGGCATACTTGACCAATCGGTATTCTACGCATATGACCAGCTTAGCTTCTACAATCTAGGTCTATCTCTCATGGAGACCATCTCCAATCATCTCCTATGATACACTATAGTGCTCTTGAACATTCAATAAAGGGGTTTCCAAAATAAAAATATGAGAACAGATCAGGGAAGGCATTAAAAAAGAATAAAATATCTTATATTCACTAGTTAAGTCTTCCACCGCTCCAGCACTGACGCTCCAGTGTTCCCGACAGTCTTTGTCAACTGTGTAGCAGTCATGATGTTCTGGCCACATGACATGCACATGATCTCGGCAGCCAATCAATAGCCACAGTGGTGATGGAGGCGTGGTCCATACCTGACCGGTGAGGCCAGTGATTGGCTGTAATAGTCATCTGTGCATTTCTGGGACAGATAGTTCAGGAACACCAGTCGGATCACCGAACTGAGGGAAGCAGTGGGTAAGTATACGTTATTATATTATTTTAATACATACACTATTCTGTGGTCATTGATGCAACATAATGAACAACCCCTTTAACATATACTTTGTATAGTTACATAGGCATATGCTATTATCATATGAGCACCTACAGGGGTTTTCCCACAATTAAAGAGTAATTCTGGTTTTAATTTTTATTTTTTGAATTAATAGTACACGTGAAAAATAAGAAACTTAAAATGAAGTGAAAATTAAAGGGAATGTCAGTAGGATAGACGAATAAAAGATACCTTGAAATCTGTTATTCAGTGTCTTATACCAGAAAAATCCAGACTTTTCTTAGCAGACTGTCAGTCATTACATGTCTCACACTGGTAACGCCCCCTTTCATTTAAAATAAGCTCTGGAGGCAGATTCTCCTGAAGATCTATGTCCAGCCCATCAATAATAGATCTTAACAATGTCACGGGAAAACTGCGACAGAGAGGGGCCAGAAGATTGCAGCGTCTGGTCACACCAAGACCTGCACTGATTAGAACTGCGTAAGCATCCTATCAAACAGTGCAAACGGTTTTCCTTATTATGTCATTGCAAGGGTTAATCAGTTCAGTTGATCTCCTGGCGCTCTCCATCCTGAATTGTTTCAGCTGTTCTGTGTTGGCCACTCCCCTTGGGTATATATGCTCGCCACTGGCACTCGGGAATTGCCAGTGATAGCTCTTATTTCCTGATATGGTGTTGGAGAAAAAAATCAGTGTTTGGAGTAGGCAGTTGGAGGGTTGTTCGGGAGATCTGTTTAGAGTTGGTTTGCATGTTTATCCTCATCCTCTGCTATTTGGTTTCTCCTACCTATCCCTCTCCTATGTTCCACTCTGTTTTGTGAGTACAGGTAGGCGCACACCATCCATAGTCACTGCATGACAAACAGCTTAATTTCATGTTAAGAAAAACAAGGAATTTCGGTGGAATAAAACATCAGATCACGGATATCAAGGTATCACTTTATTCAACTTTCTATGACCTTGGTGCCCACATAGACTGTTTAGGAGGATGGATCTTACTAAGAGATGCCCTTTAAGTAACAGTCACATTAACATTTATCATGGGGACCGTCGCTGATCACTAGATCACTAGTATGGGGCCAAGTCTTACACGTTTTCTTACTTTTCCTCACTAGATCACTAGTATAGGGCCAAGCTTTAAGCTGGCCATATCATTAGATTTATGTTGGCCGAATCCTCCGATATCAATGGGTTTGGCTGTTGGTTTAATGTGTATGGGGAAATCGGCAAAATGATGGTTAGGAGTGATTTCGATCAGGCGTGTCTGATTTTGAACTAGTGATCACATTGATCACAATGCAGAGTATGGGAGAGTCGACTGAGATGACTTGTTGGCCGATAAATCTTTAGGCCAACAACCATCTAATGTATATGGCTAGCCTTACACTTTTCCTCACAAACATAATATGGGTATTCCAAATCTTATGTCCGTCCTCAGGAAAGCAGCACAGGAACTACAAATCTTACAATTCCCGTCACCATGGTATGGAGACTCAAAATCTAGTCCTCTCCCTAAGGAGCACAGCATAGGGACTCCCAAGTCTTATGGTCCCACTTCAGGAACACAGCACAGGGACTCCAAACTCTCCAATATCTGCTGTAGGTCTTCTATTTCCCACACGGGCCACACCAATATAACTGAGCATGTTTATTCTTCCTCACCACAATCATAATGTCAAGGCGGAACCGGAAACCTTAATTTTATGGATCTGCTAGCGTTCCACTAGTTGTTACCCAAGTGTTGGTCTCACACTTATTACACACCTAAGATATACTTGATCAACCCTAAAGGAACAGGTAAAATCTTCCCCAATGTTCTTTTCCTGGTGCAGGTCCTCGGGGGCGGTACATGAAAGAGCAAACAACACTAAAGAGCGAATCCTTTTTTCATGTTCTGCTCCGTAGGTCCTGCAGTGGCCTGAATATGCTCTTTTAAGTCCTGTATCGCTGATTCTTCTAGGAGTGAAAGAATTTGTGAACTCTCTTACAAAGTCATCCTTCCTATAGACAGTTGTCTCTTTGTTACACAGATTCTTTCCCATTGATTTGTCACACATGATATTCCTCTGACAAATTAGCATTTATCTCACAAAGCCAACAGCCTAGAAAAAACATATTTAAGCAGCTAAACAAGTCATAAAATTGCAAGGGTGAAGATGATGGAGCTCTTATCTCTGCCGAGAAAGCTTTCTGTTATAAATTCAGTCCCTCACCGGGGGACAATTTCATCTCAGCCTTATTATTGAGGGGGTGTGAGGCCGTGCTAACCATAATCAGGGCTGACATGAAATACTCGCAACAGAAAGAAAGACTATGGGTGGAAAGTAATTGTAATCATTCTAGCTATTACTAATCATATGGCTGACAAAATAATGCAGACATGGTGATTGATAGCAAGTCAGTATATGAAAGGATGAAATGTACGGCGGTGAAACGCGTGAGCTCAGCCGGGGAATAGTATGGAGCTTCAGAGCAAATTACAACGAATATTTCTAAAAGTAAGAACAAGGTTGAAATAAGGATCATAGCAAGTGTCCATGGGTCCATAGTGCAAAACTGTAAATCTGTTCCTACTGCACTATGTGCTTCAACCGGAGGAAAGATTTAAAGGGTTTTTTTTCACAAAATTTCACGTTATTGACTCTCGAAATTCTATACAATAGGAAATAACTTTCTACTCATTGAAGACAAACCACTGGGACCACCATTGATCCGGAGTCTGGAACCCCAAGAAAAGAGCTCTGCAGAGCCCCATCTTGACTGGAGCGGAAATGCCCGTGCTCGGCCTCTGCGACATGCATTGTCTATGGGACTGCCGGTAGGAAGCCGAGAACTGCGACTGACAATTTCCAGAAGACCCTTTGACAATGAATGGAGTGGAGGCCGAGTATGTACACTGCCACTCCATTAAAGTTGAGGCTATGCATAATCACTTTCTCAGGATCGTTGGGTGTCCCAATTACCAAACTACCAGTGATCAGCAAGTTATCCCATACACTATGGATAGGGGATAACTTGCGATTTTGAGAAAAGCCCTGTAAGGACAGCTACGGTATGTCTCTTTACTCACCATTTCATTTGAAAATTCAGCAAAGTGGTAATGTGTTTTATAAAGGGGGTAAATCACTGGTAGACACCTCTAGGGTATGTCCTGGGAGAACAATAGGATCAGGAGTTGGAATTTAACATGGTGCCTCTGTCTAAAAATGTTTTCTATTATGTAAAATAATGAATATTCTGTACAGTTTTAAAAGGGGTTGGCAACTTTTTTATTGATGGCTCATCCTGAGGATAGGTCTTCAATATCTGATCAGTTGTGGTGCCATTCCCGACACCCCTGCTAATCAGCTGTTACTGGCGCCACTTGTATGGTCTCAGATGCTGCAGATCCGCCCACTATTCAAATGAATAAGGGGATGGATATGTCGTACTTGACCATGACCACTATGGTCTTGATGGAGCTGCTGTGTTCCGACAGCATCCAAAAAACGTTTGGTAAGAGCTGATCTTTGGGAGTGCTAGGTGTCGTACCTTCTCAGATCTTGAGGATAAGCCATCAATTTAAAAAAGTAGTAGCCAACCCATTTGGATCTGATGTCAGAGAAGATAGATGTCACAAAACTTACAGTAAGTGTTCACAGACTTTCACAGATGTATCAGTCATTATGGACAAAAATAATCCAAAGACCAAGGGCGTAAGTACTATTTAGGACCAACATCATCAAGTGATACCAATAAATTGAAGGCTCTTGAGGCTCTTTTTACATTGGAAAAGGTCCTACTTAGCTGATGGGCCAATAACTTCTGCTATGCCCACTACCCTGGTAGATTATTGAAGTTTTGAAAGCTGCCCAAACTACGTCAGTACAAGGTACTGTACAGAGCACCATCAAATCTAAAGCCCGGCCTGTAATCCTCACATCATGCCTACTGCGCGCTGTGAGGATTCTCCGGTGCCACAGCTGGGAGCAGAGGGCACGTGACCACAAATATGCGGTCTCACACAATGCAAGTGAATTGAGCAAGGCCGGATACGTCTAATTGGAATGTAACCGGAAGTATACAAATCGTATGACCATCTGCTCTTGGCATTGGAAAATCCTCACAGCGAGCAGCGCACGTGATGTGAAGATTCACAACTCTGCAGTCATATAGGGTGACTGTAGACTTGTAGCCAAAGGATGGACCAGGGTACATTCACAAACTAAGGTCATATAATATTTTTTGCCAAATTGCGGCCACTGGATGTGAGCTGTTAAGATATTACTCACAAAAAGTTAGGGATATTTTGCTTTTGGGTGAAATGTCAGAAGGAACCTAAAATGCACTGTAAACTTTTCAGGTTAACTTCATGTGACTGTCTCAAGACTTTTGGATCTGCTTATCCAACGGTTCAATGTTTCAGTACTTTTTCCACGACTTGCTGTCTTCTAACAAGGAGTTTAATGGCAAACTTCACAACAGGTGTTGGATCCACGAATCGCCCAATACATATTGGGGTTCAATTAGAATTGGTATTAAATAGCCGTCCACATCATGCTGTTCACATTTTGACATCATGAGACCAAGACGACACCTAACAATTGATCAGCAGGACCACGCCATTTGCTAGGCTTCAAGCAGGATGTTCTCAGATGGAAGAGGCCACTGAGCTTAGAGATACAGAGAGACAGGAAAAGTCACAGAAAGGCAGAGAAGTGGAAGTCCTTTAGCCACATCCCACACTGGTGACTGCTTCATTGTGAACAATACCTTTCGATACTGGATGATGAATCGCACACAACTCCAAGTGCATTTAAGGGAGGTGAGGGGCACCCAAGTGTCACGTCAGACCATTCAAAACCGTTGACATCAGGGAGGTCTGCATGCTAGATGACCCACAGGGGTACCTGACCACACCTCCAGGTACAGACGTCATCGTCTTGCATGGGTCAAGGATATCTATGCTCGATGAAAGATCAATGGGCCTCAATGCTGTTCACTGATGAAAGAAATGATGGCTGCCAACGATGTTGGATATGCCAAGGAGTGCTATGCCTTCTTGTCTCCAGATGAGCCTTTGGTGGTGTTACAGTGTGGCAGGCGTGTCTAGTCAATACAGAACTGCTTTACACTTTGAGAATGGTATAGGGACAAGCCCCTACTACTTGAACAACATCATTAATCCAGTCATTTTTCTGCTTGAACAACACAGGCCTTATTTCATCTTCATGGATGACTATGCTCAAGCTCATTGAGGTTACATCATTAGGGAACGGCTGCTGGAGACTGGGGTACCTCAATTGGAGTGTCCTCCAGATCTGAATCCCACAGAAAACCTATGGGATCCGCTGAATGCCGTAAAGTTTGGCAACTCTGTACCCCAGAAACTCAATAACCTGAGGGCCGCCCTTCAAGATGAGTGGGATGCCATGCCTCAGCAGACAATAACTCATCTCATGAACAGCATGAGACGTCTTTGTCAGCTGTAATTGATGCTCAACACCACATGACAAGTCATTGAGACATTGGTATTTTCTTAGGGGTATACCCACTACAGTTGTTGGCTTTTGATTCAATAAATTGGTTGAGATGAAGAAATCACCATTGCATGCGTCAACTTAAATGCCCTACTTTCATGATAAAATATCACTGTAGCGTGAACTTTTTAAGTTTTTCATAAATTTCACCCGAAAGCCAAGTATCCCTAACTTTTTGTGAGTGGCACACATCCGAATACAAAATAAAAGAGCCAAAGTGTAATTTAACATTAATGCACCTGATATTCTGAAATATCCGTCTCGTCATCCTAATCCACGTCAACACATCGGAAGTCACCCAAGAGGTCTGCTACCCGTCACCGAACCGCTCAGCCACTTCTAATATTTGCAAGATATGTATTTGCATGTATTATTTATAAGAGCCCTTCATATCATTTCAGGGTCACATACTGGAAGTAATCAAACCCCCCACAGCTGCTCCATGCGAAATTTTACAAGGTTGTATTATCCCAAAGACTCTAGGCCATTGTTTATTAAAAAAAATAAAAAAAAGGGCGCATGTTTATTTAGCTGCGCAAACATGCACTGAGTCTGCCGTAAGTCAAACAAGCTCTCGGAAGTGTTCATTTGTCTGGGTTTGCAAAAAGTCCATTATGCTACACGCTTGTAAAAGAGAAAACACAGATATCGCTAACACTATCCTCTATACACAATGCCGCACTTTAAGTCTGTAAACCATAAGGCCAAGTTTATTCAGTATAAACATGCAGACATTCTTAAGGTGGCCTGTCGTTCACATATTTAGCAGCGCAGCTAAGCATTTTAATCTTTAATTATTTTCTCTACCAAAGATTACAGCCGATGCAATCTTCATTTGATATTTCCTTAGGGTAATATAAAAATAGTTTAGAGGGGTTTTCTAGAAATGCAAAAAGGAAAGGAAGAAAGAAAATGTCATTATGTATTAATTCCTAAATGTATTTAATTAGCCAATTAGCTTCAGTTTAGTGGGGTGATCACTATAGAATTAAAATAGCCCCTGCCTTGTTATCTACGCCTTTTTCTAAAATGTTCTGATGTAATACTGGAGATACCAGGGATGCTTAGGTAAGAAGAGGCTGCTCACACTGCTGTCCACCCTGTCTAATCTAATACTGGAGATACCAGGAGTGCTGAGGTAAGAAGAGGCTGCTCACACTGCTGTCCACCCTGTCTAATCTAATACTGGAGATACCAGGGATGCTGAGGTAAGAAGAGGCTGCTCACACTGCTGTCCACCCTGTCTAATCTAATACTGGAGATACCAGGGGTGCTGAGGTAAGAAGAGGCTGCTCACACTGCTGCCCACCCTGTCTAATCTAATACTGGAGATACCAGGGGTGCTGAGGTAAGAAGAGGCTGCTCACACTGCTGCCCACCCTGTCTAATCTAATACTGGAGATACCAGGGGTGCTGAGGTAAGAAGAGGCTGCCCACACTGGTGTCTGCCCTGTCTATTTGATCTAATACTGGAGATACCAGGGGTGCTGAGGTAAGAAGAGGCTGCTCATACTGCTGTCCACCCTGTCTATAATCTAATACTGGAGATACCAGGGGTGCTGAGGTAAGATGAGGCTGCTCACACTAGTGTCCACCATGTCTATAATCTAATACTGGAGATACCAGAGGTGCTGAGGTAAGAAGAGGCTGCTCACACTGCTTCCACCCCGTCTAATCTAATACTGGAGATACCAGGGGTACTGATGTAAGAATATGCTGGTCATACTACTTTCCACCCTGTCTATAATCTAATACTGGAGATACCAGGGGTGCTGTTGTAAGAAGAGGCTGCTCACACTAGAGTCCACCATGTCTATAATCTAATACTGCAGATACCAGGGGTGCTGAGGTAAGAAGATGCAGCTCACACTGCTTCCACCCTGTCCAATCTAATTCTGGAGATACCAGGGATGCTGAGGTAAGAAGAGGCTGCTCACACTGCTGTCCACCCTGTCTAATCTAATACTGGATATACCAGGGGTGCTGAGGTAAGAAGAGGCTGCTCATACTGCTTTCCACCCTGTCTATAATCTAATACTGGAGATACCAGGGGTGCTGAGGTAAGAAGATGCAGCTCACACTGCTTCCACCCTGTCCAATCTAATTCTGGAGATACCAGGGATGATGAGGTAAGAAGAGGCTGCTCACACTGCTGTCCACCCTGTCTAATCTAATACTGGATATACCAGGGGTGCTGAGGTAAGAAGAGGCTGCTCATACTGCTTTCCACCCTGTCTATAATCTAATACTGGAGATACCAGGGGTGCTGAGGTAACAAGAGGCTGCTCACACTGCTGTCCACCATGTCTATCTGATCTAATACTGGACATATCAGGGGTGCTGAAGTAATAAGATGCTGCTCACACTGCTGCTCACAATGTCTATATGATCTAATACTTGAGACATCAGGGGTGTTTATGTAAGAAGAGGCTGCTCACACTGCTGTTCACAATGTCTATCTGACCTAATACTGGAGATATCAGGGGTACTGAGGTAAGAAGAGGCTGGTTACACTGCTGTCCACTCTGTCTATGTGATCTAATACTGGAGATATCATTGGAGTGCTGAGGTAAGAAGAGGCTGCTAACACTGCTGTCCTCTCTGTCTATCTAATCTAATACTGGAGATATGATTGAAGAAGAGACTGCTCACACTGCTGTCCACCGTGTCTATCTGATCTTATTTTGGAGATTGTTGCATGCATGCCACTCAGTATATGAAGGCGATACACAGGAAACATGAGTTCTTGTTGGAATCCTGGGGAAATCTTACTCAGGGCGACCATCAATTATAATTCTGTACAGTAGAGGGGGGATAACGGTTTACAGGCACACAGCTATGACACAGTTCTGAGCTGAAGTTGATCACGGGGGTTTTATTCAAGCTTCTTTTCATCACATAGAATCGCTTCTCTTCATGCAATGCTTCATCGACAGATGAAAGTCTCTTCCCAGAAAATTTCTCTTCACAAATAACTTCTCTTCACACAGTGTTTTAGCCTAAGCAGAACTGTACCTTGCTCATGCAGTGAAGTGGGGGGAGGGGGGTGAGTCCGGTGCTGTAGCTCTCTCACTTCTATCTTGAGGTAATATAGATGATCTTGGCTGTCCTGACTGCTTATAGGAATCACTTCCCAGGAAGAACTGGTCTATACAGCTTGTCTGATTTCAGTCTGACAGGAGACTCTCTATCACACACTCTACTCTTGGATGTCCAGGACACAATAACAACTTTCCCAGTATCCCCTGGGGCTAAGCTAACAACTCCCTGTTTGCTATAACTCATGTTGACTTCTATAGCTGCTGGATGATTCTAAATCAGAAGTGCAGCTTCTATGTGTCACAAGATACGAGGGGTGCTGAGGTAAGAAGAGGCTCCCCACACTGCTGTCCACCCTGTCACTCTGATCTAATACTGGATATATGAGCGATGCTGAGGTTAGAAGAGGCTGTTCATACTGCTATCAAGCCTGTCATTCTAATCTAATACTGGAAATATTGGGGAAGCTGAAGTAAGAAGAGGCTGCTCACACTGCTGTCTATCCTATCTGATCTAATACTGGAGATACCAGGAGTGTTGAGGTAAGAAGAGGCTCCTCAAACTGCTGTCCTGCTTGTCCATCTTATTTAATACTGGAGATATCAGGGTGCTAAAGTAAGAAGAGACTGCTCACACTGCTGTCCACCCTGACTATCGAATCTAATACTGGAGAAGCCAGGGTGCTGTTGTAAGAAGAAGCTGCTCACACTGGTATCCACCTTGTCCATTTGATCTTGCAATGGTGATACCAGGATTGCGGAGGTAAGAAGAGGCTGCTAACACTGCTGTCCACCCTATCTGCCTGATCTAATACTGGAGATACTAAGGGTATTGAGGTAAGAAGATCTGGGAATAACCAATACTATGTACTGTGAAGCTACATTCTGGACAGATTTATTTCAGTGTAATAAGACACCAGCTATTTTACAGTGGTTACCTCTCAAGACAAAAACCACTGTTTAAAAGGCATTTAGGAATGCATTTAAAACAACATTTTCTTTCTTTGTTTAGTTGTCCTTTTCCTGAAGAAGCCCTTTATGGGGGATCTCTTCTTTGTGATTCCCCCCAAAAAATATGCAGTTTTGTAATGACACCCAGTGATCATTTAAAATCAGTTAAATCTGTGAGGGAACCTGACTGCAAGTGTTCAATTTCCCTACAGCAGCACCTCAGGGGAAAATAAGTATTACATGATGGCCTTAAACAAATAATAGGCTAGCTTTAAAATGTTGGGTCCTCCATAATGAAAGATGTGCTTTGTGCTCACTTTATAATCTGGTTATTTGATGAAAGTTACAAATAGGGTCTTCTCTTGCCACAAAGCTACTTGAAAATTGTTGTTTTTTTTTTAAACCAGACATCTTCAATATCCATTGAAAATATATTTTAGACATATAGCATACCTATGGTAAAGGTCTGTATGTAACATTATCTTTTATATACCCAGTCCCCTCCATCTTGAACTCCTCAATTTTGTCTCTGCCTCTTGCAGTATGTAGTGGCCAAGTCGCTCCACTTATCCACATTATGGGATATCTTGCCGATTGCTGGGGTTCCACCACTGACACTTCTACTCCTACAGTGGACAGGGCTCTCAAATACCCTGTTTGACAGAAGCAGTGGCGAAGCATGGTCTGAAAGTCCTATGGTCAATGAATAGAGTGGTGGCACTTTAGAGCCCTGATCACGGATCAGTGAGGAGCCTTAGGTCGTCCCAGCAGTCCAACCTGTGGACAAGTTTGGAATGACCCTTTAATAAAGTAGGAGCTATGACTGGCACACTGATGACATCAAATTATGCCAAGAAGTGACCATAAAAGTGTCCTAGTGTCACAAGGATCAAGGTGGAAACCACATAGACTAGGCTTAAGTGCCAAGGTATCAAGATCTCTCGAGAGAGAGTGAGCAGAGCAGTGTACAGTCTCAGTAAAAAAAAAAGTTACAGCCCCCAAACTATTAGGCAGGGGCTATAACTTATCAACAAATATTTAGCTACCCTTCAAAGAATGCCATGTTGGGATACAACAGAGTACCAGAAGTCCACCAAGAGGAAAATATTCACCATTCGTGGTCTTGTAGAACAAGTTCAGATACTAAACTCCTGTCAATAAATATTGTCTACATTAATAATGCTGATGCGGCTTTTGGTACCCACGCACATAGAAATGCCGCTGCTGAACAATCTTATGGATGATACTTTCCATGCTCTGTGACTCTAGTGAGCATTCGCATTTGTCTTGATCAAGCATACAATATTTTGCGTTAATGGTATGGCGAAAAGGATTGCCAACATATTCAGATATGTGACCCAATAAATAATCTGCATTATATTTTTATTTGTATGCACAATTTATTTGACTAGATGCAGTTTTACAGCTGATTAGTGCTTTGTGCTGTGACTTTCTTCTGTGCTAAAGCTACTTTCAAGGTATGAGAGACACAGCTACTGAGACCGCTCGCTCACTAAAACCCTGGGAAATTGCAAAGTAAAACTTGATATCACATGGGACTACAAGTCCACATTTGTTTATATTTATAGAGGCATTTTTGGATTTTTTTTTATACCTTTACATCGACATTTTCATTATATAATTTGTACATTTCAATGCCAACCTGACGCTGTTATTAAAAAAATAAAGATATTTAAAATAAATAAGAGACGTGTTATTTAAAGTTTATTTAGACTAAATAGTTTCTTCAGAAATTGTCTTAAATACATCAGAAGTAACCTTCATGTTAATACTGTTTGTTTAAAGGGACACTTTCAGCATATGGAAGTAGTTGTATGGCTTTTTTGGCGCTTGTGTCCTGATAAAAATGATACCTTTTTTGTAGAGATCCGATGTACCAATGATAAGAAATCTAGAGTAGAAGTCCTATGCATATTAAGCTGGAAGTGCACTTGGGGCATGTCCGTGCAGTTACACTGACACACCCACATTGCACTACCAGCATAATTTGCATAAGATTTCTACTGTAGATTTCTCATGACTGGTACATCGGATCTCTACAAAAAAGGTATCATTTTTACTGGGACACAAGTGCCAATAAAGCCAGAAAACATGCTGACAGGTTCCCTTTGATGCCTATATTCATTTACAGCAGAGGTACAGCGAGAGAATTTGAATCGCTTTGGGATATCATCAGAAAACTGTGCATTAATTTTTTTAACCTCATGCCTAAAATGGGAGTTCAATAAATTACAAATATTTTTTTTTTCATAAAGTGCCGTAGAATCAAATATATATACCGTATATACAATATATATTTATATATGCATGTATATATAAACAGATAATATAATTTGTGAGAATGAAATATACAGCGAAGGTGGCACTGAACTCCTCGGTCACATCATTTACAAAATGCAATTATAATCATTTCT
Organism: Ranitomeya variabilis; assembly: GCF_051348905.1. Taxonomy (NCBI): domain Eukaryota; kingdom Metazoa; phylum Chordata; class Amphibia; order Anura; family Dendrobatidae; genus Ranitomeya; species Ranitomeya variabilis. Next base: position 195,997,723 of record NC_135239.1, read on the forward strand.
TTTTTTTACACATTTGTACAACCCCCAGAAGCATATGTATATATAAATGTGCAACATATTTATATATATATAAAAATATGAAATAGCACCAAAAGATAATTTCTGCACAATATCTAAAAAAAATGCAAAGGAGAAAAGCAACACCTAATACAATCTTGTTTGACAATTACATATAGAACGGAATATGTAACGTCTTGTTTAGAAAGAAACGAACAACACATCGTAAAACATTACAATAAAAAAACTAAAAAAAAAAAACAGATTTGTAAAATGAAAGAACAGTTTGTTGTAGAATGTGATACTTTCTATGCAATAAATATTATAAATATGAATATTCATTAGAATATCCCATTCAGTTTTGTAAGTGATAACATATGTCGGAATATTTGGAATTTTATGCGCCATTTTACACAGAAAAAAAATAAATACAAGGAGAATAAAAAAATAAGGAAAACAAAATAAAAAAGTTAACACATTTCAGGTACATGTCCCTTTGTTGCACAGATGAATTCTCTCTCATACAGTACTCCTAGATAAACAATTACATTTGATAACTATTATTTAAAGGGGACCTGTCACTTGTAACTGAGATATGACCCGCTCTTCCTAGTATGTAGATTTAGTCTTTTTAGCCACCTGGGCGTGATCCTGAAGAAGGGTTGAGGGGAACGCCCACAAGATTTATATACAGGAGAGGACCATATCTTAGGAACATATCTGTTCCTAAGATATGACCACCCTCTTCCCTGCATATAAATCTAGTCTTTGTAGCCAAGTGGGAGTGTTTCTCCACTCTTCTTTAGGAGAGTCTTCTTGAGGACCACACCCACTTGAAAAAAGAAATTAGAATTATATAAAGGAAAAAGAGGTCCACGTCTCAGAAACGGAGTGGTGCAGGGACAAGGAATAAGCAATGTTGGATTCAGGAGAACCCCTTTAAAGAAAACATGGCAGCTTTCCGGATATGTCTTGTACTAAATACTTGAATACTCGGTCTTAGGGATTTTTAGACCCTTTGAAATCCCTCCTGGAAATGTGTGAATAAGCTGACTATTGGGTAGAGTTGGCCCAAATTGATTCACAGGACCTGGTCTAGAAGACAGTTAAGTATTGTGTGGTCTTTGGATACTGCCCCCCATGCTCTTGGCATCCCGGCCTCTTGTTGATTTAGCCTCCTTCGACACCATTGTTGTAGCATAATCCGTATGTGATGTCTCGCCAGGCCGTCTAATAAAAAAAAAAAGCCATGGATGCTGTCGAGGTAGGAGGCAATTCTCATGGGTCCTGTCCAGTGGACATAGGTTAATGACATGGCCCCTGGCCTGGGTCCTTAGAATTGACTCACAACAACTCTACTACTGGGTGTTACCGGGCCCCTGACCAAAGAGCAAGTCTCTACAGAGCCTGTCACTGTAAAGGTAGCCAAATATATATGATTATTATCCACGGATTTCACCAGGAAAGTCCAGCCCTCTAATTGGTGTGGGGTAGAAGTGAACAGACTGCCATAGAGAACTGGACATCGGACCAAGGCAGCATGAATCGAATTGCTCATCTCTACAGTAATATGGGGAAAATTCAGGAGCACAAGTTCTAAGAAAAGATGCTCCAGAATTGTAAAATTGTTAATTTATGGGAAATTCAAGTATTACCTAAAACTAAAATGTCATATACACACAATTACAAAATGGATAGACATGTTAATGATGTGTCAAAAGATCTCAATTCATTGAATATCGAGTATGATCGCCTTGTAAGTCATCAAGATCTGCAATTGGTTTCCAATGATGTCCCGATGTGGGATAAGTCCAGAGATGCTGAAGGCCATGGTAACACGTATAGCCCTTGCAGGTTGCTCACAGTAGCATAATGTGGCCTGGTGTTGTAGTGTTGAAAAATGGCTTCTTGAACACGGTCCATTGTGAAGGCCTCTTCATAGCGTTGGCCATGTGGTCTCTATAACAATCTCGGCTATCATCGCTGTAGAGGACAGACCCCCATTCCAGCCTCCATTGTGGTCTTGCTCAGCAGCATTATAGCTGTTGAGCACCTGTAGCTGAACATATGGCTTGTAGCTTGTTGTGCTGAAAATGCCTCCCGATGCTTTGTGTAGCCACTGGTGACACCTTAGGCTTTGTATATGCAGCGCCCCAGAGTCCTGGTCGTTGCAGTACTGACGCTCCGCCACTAAGGGGAGTGATGGTACATCTGATGGCACTAAAGGAGTTCACCTGACCAGGTATCACAGTCACACATTACACTTCACACTCCGGCCACCAGGGGGAGCAAAAGGTTCTATGTATTCGGCCACTCCTCACACTCTGGTAAAACTGGGAGTAGGATAGGAAGTTAGGGAGAAGCTGACTGGGTTTTGCCCAGGTAACATCTAGTGAGAGAAGAGCATTGCTTGGGAAGATCCAGGGGGGTCCCTGTCAGGGGTGGGATCCTGACAGAGGCCTAGCGAAAGGACAGATCGTTACGGAGCCGCGCCTGCACTTCATTGCGGCGGCATCTTAAGAAAGGACACAAAGCGAAGTATACTGTGGAGAAGTGAGAAACGAGATCACAGCACAAAGGCGATAGAACCAGTAGGAGTCGTGCCCCGAGATCGGCAATATCCTACTGAGGCACGTAGCCGGCGGCCGGAACGCCGAGGAAGTATTGGGCTCCACGCATTACTTCAAATCAACGGCAGGGCAGTTAATTATAGGTTGGCTGCCTCACCTAAATCACCTAATGAAGACAACGGAGGCAATTGTGGGAGAGGGGCGTCTCTAGGGTCCCTATAAAATAACTCCAGGCCTACCCCGTCATACGGGTGCGTCCTATCCATATCATCTGGGGGACGGAGAGAAAGAACAGAAACATACACGACAGTTGTGAGGACTATCACGTGGTGCTCAGCAGGGAGGTACTACAACACCCAGGCGCTAGTAGGTAGGCACTGATTTCCACCTGCAAAGGGAACTCTGGAGGTGCCTTCGGACCGGCCGGTCTCAGCCAGCCCTGTTAGCAGTGCTCTGGATTGTGGATGCCGAAGCCTTCAGTAAAGAGGTAATGAGACTGCAACCCTGTGTCCTCGTTATTTACTGCGACCTACACCACCACCTACACCTTTTATTGGGCGCCCCTTAGCAGAACCACAGACCGGGTCGGGCCACCGTGACATCCTCAGAACCAAGAGAGACCCGGATCTGAGTACCCCACTGTCCTGCATCTGGGGGCCGCTCCATATATGATGTCTAATTTTAGTTGCAGTACAGAATGGATCAATTTGTGCCATTCTTCGAATCTGATGAGACCTCACGGGCAATGCTATGAAGAGGCCTTCACGAGGGAACATCACACTGGTCCTACTCCCAGGATTATGGTGTGTACAGTGGCCGGACCCCTCTTTTCTCCTTTCTAGATACACTAATAGCTTGGAATACCAGTCTGCCCCTCTGCCCATCACTGAACCTACAAATACGTTTGGAGACCCTGGTTGGGACTATACCATATGTGGTTGCTGGCTGGAGCTGGATACACGTGCTACGGTCCTGAAATCTATTGTCTGGATTGTGAGGAACTATCTTAAGGACTGTTGTTGCCAGTTGAAGTGGAAGACGTGCTACAGTCGTGGTATGGCGCATGGACTGTGACTATAGACTATACTGGTAGGAGATACAAAAGCTGTGAGACAACAAAAAGTTGGGAGACCGTGGGTATCGCCAGGCACGGGGGCAGTGGAACTATTGTCCTCAGGATGGCATCTTGTGAGCTGGGAACATTACATTGTGACCATCTACTCAGAATTGCTGTAAGACCATGGATGTAAGGAATAAAAAATAGTTGCACTGTTAACCTGCCTAGGTAATTATTACAACCCACAACCTCAGATCTTCACATAACTATTGGTGCAGCTATTTCTCCAATATGTCCTTGGAGCCCATTTTTCAACACCACAATGGCAGACCACATGTTGCTTGAGTTACAGTGAGCAGCCTGTGTGGTCTAAACATGCTACCATGGCTTCAAACATCTCTGGAACTTGTCTCTCATGGAGAACATCAAGGACGCCATTGGTCTGCAAATGCAGAGGAGTTTCCATCAGTGGCTCTTGATGATTTGTCCACGTGCTTTCATTATGGCAAAATATTCATCAGAAAACCATTAATGACCTCACTGGTGGAATGACAAGGTGCTCATACTATATTTTGTTTCCATTATTTAATTTGCACATCATTGAAGGGAATCTGTCAGCAGGTTTTTGCCATTTAATCTGAGAGCAGCATAAAGTAGGGCAGAGATCCTGATGTGCCACTTACCCAGCAGCTGTCTGTAGTTTTAATACAATCAGTGTTTTATAAATAGGAGATTATCACCGCTGGACTAGGCGACCTGTGCCAAGCAGTCCAGCTAATGTGTAACCCCGCCCCCACCACTGATTGGAAGCTTGCTGATAATGCACACAGGAAGCTGCCAATCAGGGGTGTGGGCGGGGTCATACACAACTCAGCATTCTGAGCACCGCTACATTTACAGCAGAGAAAACGGGTATTCTATCAAATTGGCACCAAGCAGCCTAGTAAGTGACACATCCCTGAAATCAAGCTCTCTGCCCAAACATAATGCTAATTTAAGCTTACATAGCAAATGCCCTCTAACAGATTCCCTTTACCATGTCTGTCCTCTTTCTGGATATCACACACTACAACCAATTCTCTGTTATCTAGAGAATGTAACAAATATTCTTCTACACAACATCAAATAAATATTATAACACAGGTCCTAAAAATGCCCTTGATATTAAGGCTATGTTCACACAAAGTTTTTTTTTGCTGCAGCCAAAACCTCCTCTCTTGACAGTAAAAATGCAGCGTACGAAACACCTGTTTTGCAGCATTTTTTTTCCCACTTTTTTTGCAGCGTTTTTTGGGTTCATTTCCTGCATTTTTTCACTTTCTCGTTGCTTTCTATGTGAAATGACAGGCTGCAAATTAAAAAAAATACTGTAGTGCTCAAATTCAGGCAGAAAAAAAAAGGAAAAGAAAAAATCTCATAACTTTTGCTGGCCTGTAAAAAGCAGCAATTAGTTTGCATAAAAAAAAATGCAGCAAAACAGCAATGAATGTGAACATAGCCTGAGGAGTCTGACCACAGAACTGCACTGACGTACCATGGTTGTATAGCAAACGGTAACTTAGAATAATAATTGAAAAAAAAATCCCTAAAATATAAATTTCGTCATATAAAAATAACTAATAAAATCAATATTCTTCACGATAACGTAACACACATATTACACGTGTATTTATGAGCGATTTTGGTGTCTGTTTTATGTGCAATTTACATGATAGTTCTACTAAAAAGTCCTTTGGGAAAAACGTAGAGAACATTCACGCATCACGTTCTGACATAACACGATGCGGTGAAAGGAATAAAAAGCTCGTTCTTTTCTAAGGAAAAACATGCCGAACTGATTTTACAGCAGAAAAGAAGTTAGGATTGACATCAAAACTGACAATTGTGTCTAAAGCATCACTAAGTGCAAGGATCAGATATAAACCGCGTTCAATCTATATTATGGAAGACCTCGGTCTTATAAAAATAAATGATGGATAAAATTCCATTTGTCATTAGTAAAAAAAAAATAATATATAGATATATTTATGGTCATACCGAGCTCCAAGGACCTGTATTCCACGCAGAGTCTGGAGGACAACTGTGAGTGTTGCATTGTTCACGGTCTGGGGGTTTATCCAGAATCTCACAGCTCAGATCATTGAATCGCTCCCCATTAGGTCTCTGACATACGACAAGTCTTGTCCTTGTCCCGGAACCACATTTTTTCGAACACTAAGAATTGAAGTAAAGGGCATTTAAAAAATATTTTCCCCAAAATGTAGCTATGAAATCATTAAATTTTAAAAATACAATAGCTGGCGAAAGTATTCACCCCCTTGGCTTTTTACCTATTTTGTTACATTACAACCTGTGTGTAAATATTTATGCAATCTGATTTGTGTGTGATGCATCAGTTGGTGAAGTGAGAAAAATAAAGGCATAAATTAAATTTATGGGATCAAATAACTGAAAATTGGCATCTGCAAATTTATTCACTACTGTTGCTATGAAGCCCCTAAAAATTTCTAGTGCAAGCAACTACCTCCTTAAGTCCATTGCTTAGTGACAGGACTCCCCCTGTGAACAATCTAAGTGTCACATGTCTGTCAGTATATACACTTTACCTTCTCTGAAAGGACACAGAGGCTGCAGCACCATTAACAGGAGGCTCCACTAACCAAACACCATGAAGACCAAGGAGATCTCCAAACAACACCATGAAGAACAATGAGATCTACAAAGCGCACAAAGGAGATCTCCAAACAACACCATGAAAACCAAGGAGATCTCCAAACAATACCAAGGAGATCTCCAAACAACACCGTGAAGAACAATGAGATCTACAAAGCACACAAAGGAGATCTCCAAACAACACCATGAAAACCAAGGAGACCTCCAAACAGCACCATGAAGACAAAGGGGATCTCCAAACAACACTATGAAGACCAAGGAGATCTCCATACAACACCATCAAGACCAAGGAGATCTCCAAACAACACCATGAAGACCAAGGGGTTCTCCAGACAACACCATGAAGACCAAGGAGATCTCCAAACAACACCATGAAGACCAAGGGGTTCTCCAAACAACACCATGAAGACCAAGGAGATCTCCAAACACCACCATGAAGACCAAGGGGTTCTCCAAACAACACCATGAAGACCAAGAAGATCTCCAAACAAGTCACGGACAAAGTTGTTGAGAAGTAGAACTCAGGGTTTGGTTACAAAAAATTATCCCAATCTCTGATGATTCCCCGAAGCACCATCAAATCCATTATCATCAAATGGAAAGAACATGGTACTATAACAAACCTGCCAAGAGAGGGCCGCCCACCAAAAGTCTCACCCCGAGCAAGGAGGGCATTAATCAGAGAGGCACAATAGACTACAGGTAACCCTGAAGGAGCTGCAGAGTTCAGATCTGTCCATATGACCACAATAAGGCGTGCACTCCATGACGTTTATGGAACAGTGGGCAGAAAAAAGCATTTACTTATACGCAAAAATTGTAATGCTCACTGTGAGTTTGCCAGAAGACATGTAGGAGACTCCCCAATGGTATGAAGAAACTTTTTGGCCATCAAGGTAAACGCCATATCTGGCGCCAAACCAATATAGCTCATCACCAAGAACGCCATCCCCACAGTGAAACATGGTGGCGGCAGCATCATGCTGTGGGGATATTTTTTGGCAGCAGGAACAGGGAAAATGGTCCGAGTCGAGAGGAAGATGGATGGTGCGAAATACAAGGATATTCTTAAGCAAAACCTGTTTCAATCTGTCTGTGATTTGAGACTGGGACGGAGGTTCACCTTCCAACAAGACAATAACCCAAAGCATTCTGCTGAAGCAACACTTGAGTGGCTTAAGAGGAAACGTGTAAATGTTTTGGAGTGGCCTAGTCACAGACCTTAATCCAATGGAGAATCTATTGTCAGACCTGAAGATCGCTGTTCTCCAGAGGAAACCATCTAACGTGAAGGAGCTGGAGCAGTTTTGCCTTGAGGAATGGGCAAAAATCTCAGTGGCAACATGTAGAAAGCACAGAGACTTATCCAAAGCGACTTGTAGCTGTAATTGCCGCAAAAGGAGTCTCTACAAAGTACTGATTAAAGGGGGTGAATAGTTATGCACAACGAAGTTTTCATTTATTTTTTCCTATTTGTTGTTTGCTTCACAATAAAAAGAAAACCAAATGTTCACAGTTGTCAGCATGTTCTATACATGAACTGATGCAAACACTAAAAAAAAACAAAACAGTGAAATTTCAGGTTGTGATGTAGCAAATCACAAAAAATGCCAAGGGGTGAAGGGATGAGGTGAATACTTTCGCAAGCCACTGTACATATATATATATTTTTAAATTGAGACCATTTTTCAAAACGTCACTGTTGAACCATAATGGGCATGGTTAGATGGACCCGGCAGAGGATCAACTGCACACAGTAACAAAAGTCGAGCAGAAGACAACCCCATTTAAAGGTGACTTTGGACCCATTTAAAGGTGACGTTGGAGCTAAACACTATTTTTTAATGGTCTAGTGATGAGCGAGTAGCATTGTTGCTCGGGGCTACCCGAGCACGCTCGGGTGATCTCCGAGTATCTGTTAGTGCTCGGAGATTTAGTTTTCATCGCATCAGCTGCATGATTTACGGCTTCTAGACATCCTGAAAACATGTAGGAATTCCCTAACAAACAGGCATTCAGCTCAGGCGAGGAAAACTAATTCTCCGAGCACATCCAAATACTCGGAGATCACCCGAGCATGCTCGGGAAAACCCGAGCAACGAGTATACTCGCTCATCACTATAATGGTCCATCCTTTAATAAATGTAAAAGTAACCTGTTATTATGCTTGGGACCCCTAAACCACCATTAATTATGAGGTTACATAGTCTACATCAAAGGTGGCCATTTTGAAATTAATTCACAAACTTCTAAGTTACTACAGATAAGTCTAGAACTCTAGTTCAACAGCAATAGGCACAATTAAAGAGGACCTGTTGCTCGCCATAAGCATGCTATTTTGGTGCTATTCTCCTTAATCCGGGGTTATTTTATAGTCTCTGTGTAGTGACGAGTGAATATACTCGGTACTTGAGATTTCCCAAGCACGATTGGGTGTCCTCCGAGTATTTCTTAGTGTTCGGAGATTTAGTTTTTCTCACCGCAGCTGAATGATTTACATCTGTTAGCCAGCTTGATTACATGTGGGGATTCTCTAGCAACCAGGCAACTCCCACATGTACTTATGCTGGCTAACAGATGTAAATCATTCAGCTGCTGCAAGAAAAACTAAATCTCCGAGTACCTACAAATACTCAGAGGACCCCCGAGCATGCTCGGGAAATCTCGAGTACCGAGTATATTCGCTCTGTGCCTCTCCATTCCTGAAATATGGCCCCTTCTTCCTTGTATGTAAATCTAATCTTTTTAGCAAAGTGGGCGTAATCCTAAAGAAGGGTTAAGGACCACACCCACTTGGCTCACAAGACTAGAATTATATACAGGTAAGAGAGGACCATATCTCAGGAATGGAGAGGAGCAGAGACAAAAGAAAAGCAAAGCCGGATTTAGGAGACCGGCGGCTTTTTACTCCGGTAATGTACATATTTATGGCAAGTGGCGGGCTCTCTTTAAAGTCAAAGTAAAATACTGCACTTGATATCACTATTCTAGAGTCCCTGACTTATCTTGGATAATATATTTATTACCGAATTCTAAAATGTCTGGCTTCGAGGTGGGTATGTTTGGAAAGTTAAACCCATAGACTTCACTTGTGTGTGACTTATCTGCAACTTTGTTCTTTTACTTTCTGCAAGATCGGGGCACCAAAACTGTTGCACGGCAGAAAGTCACGGACAAGTTGCAGAAATGTTTTTGTCGTAAACTTTTCAGAGAATTGTGGACAAATGTTGCAGTGTAGCCCTGACCTAAAGATAAGGTCAGTTGCCCATGTAGACTGCAAGTAACCATACCTAGTTCATACATCTTGGTAGAATTCATTCAATGGATTTACCTCTCCCCAGTTGCCAAATGCCCACTGCGGGCACGGTCCAGATTCACACGGCCGTTGCTCAGCAGGTTTGCTTCTATCATCACAGTTGGCAGCGGGATACCCATTTTCGTCTTGGCAAACCACCACACGACGCTGGAATCCTCCGGCACATGTGCTAGAACACTAACATGTAAATGGGACAAGTCGGTTACATAGGAAAACGTTTGACTTATGCCTCATTATTTTTGACCCTATGTATTTAGCTTAGCTGCTAGAACGATTCCCTCTACGCACTGATCCTATACTGCTTAAAGGGAATCTTTAACCAGTGTTTTGCCACCTAATCTAAAAACAGCATCATGAAGGGGCTGAGACTCTGATTCCAGTGATGTATCACTTATTGGGCTGCTTGCTGTTTTGATAAAATCACTGTTTCATCAGCAGGAGATTATCACAAGATGACTAGTAAACCTGCGACCATGTAATCCGGGTGGGACTGCAATCCCTGCACCCATTGGATTGCGCCTCTGACTCTTCACTGGTTAAACATTCACAATGGTTGGACAACTCGAAACCCAAAATCTAATATTATTTGGTCATGGAAATAGTGTCACGTATGAGATAAATCATGGTGCGTACGAGCATTTAGAAACGTACCGCTCCCCATGGACCTATTCTCCATTGACTTCCGCTTGAGCCAGTAGAACGTCCACTGTTCCTGTTCAGGATGGCCAGGGTCGGATTGGATCGTGCTCTTTGGTCTACATTTGGGAAAGGTTGAATGGGCCGGCCGTAGTCGTGGTTGACATATTGACAAGGGGACATGGAGCACTCTTGCTCGGTCTGTGGGCTGTCTTCTGGATCACATTCGTTATTATCGAAGGACTGGCCGAGGAAATCCACACAAACCACTTGCCTCACGGCCTTCCCTTGGCCACAGGTCACCGAGCACTGAAAATTAGGAAAATATCTTTGTTATTGAATTCACCCTTTTTGTAGTTTTTTACTATGCCTCTTTTCCATGTGACGCACTTACCGAGCTCCAGTCCAGCGCTTTCCACTGTCCGCATGGAGTCGCCGTACACACTTCAGTCGCTGAAGGTTTTGGCAGGTGGGAGCACGCCGTCTCATCAGCCACCGCACCCTGATCGTCGCGGCAGCTGACGTATCTCATTCTGGTCCCTTTACCACAAGTTGCTGAGCACTGGGAAATATTACAATGATTGATGGTTAGGATACAACCAGAATTATTTCCCCCGACGCCTCAAGCAAAAATATTGATTTTTTTTCCTTCTACGCGTGAGATTTCTAACCTTACAGTACACGGGAGCTTTAGTAATGGAACGTAATCCTATAAATTAGACGAATAAGTCTCACGGTCTGTTTATGGAAGAAGATGGTTTTAGAGAGTGAGCACCTATACCTTTCCTTCAAGTTTTATATTTAAAGCGGTTGTCCACAAAAAAACATGGCTGCCTTTTGTTAGAAATATGACTGCGTTTGGTCTTTAAGTTTAGCGGGAAAGGCCAAGCTGCAAAAATGCACACAACTTTTTGAAAGATGACTGTAGCCCAGGCAATCCAGCCCATTAGAGGCTGGACCAAAAGGCTATAGTAGTGGCGTACAGCCAATGGTGGCCACTATTGTGCCCATAACCTGGTGTCGCTGGTCTCAAAAATCCCTGCTCCCGACTAGTGTCTGTCCACTTCTCCCAACATCTGACATATACATAGAAAAGTTGTTGGAAGGATTTGCATAGAGCGAATACACGCACTAAGCCAGGTGGGTGCCAGCTGTTTTACACAACCGGCATCCTGCTGTGTTGAATCCTTTGGATGCCTTGGTGAACAGCAACTACAGCATCCAAGGGGTTAGATGGGAGGATTGTTATCTCTCTCACATTCCTTGGGTTATGCCAACATGCCATGGGAGAGGGAGCCCAATGGGTTATTTAATTGTAGCCAATGAGCCATGGTGGGGGCCAAATTTTGGACCTTCTCTACAGGGCCCATGGATTTCTATGTATGTTCTTCAGCTCTAGTAAAAGCACAAGCAAGTTCAAATTCTCTACTGAAGCTGAAAAAAAGGTAAATAGAAGTTTTAAGGGAATCTATCAGCAGGTTTTTAATATTTAATCTGAAAGCAACATAATATAGAGCAAGAGAGCCCGATTCCAGTGATGTGTCACTTATGAGGCTGTGTGTTATAGTTTCAAAACAATCAGTGTTTTATCAGCAGGAGATTACCACTGCCTGACTAGGCCTCATGTGCAGAGCAGTCAGGTTGATCACCGTGTATCCCCGCCCCCTCAACTGATTGACAGCTTGATAACAATATACAGTGTACAAAGGAAACTGCCAATCAATGATGTGGGCGGGGTTATGCAGAGCCCAGAAGTCTTAGCTCTGCTACATCTACATCAGAAAAAACAGGGCTTCTATCAAACCTTCACCAAGCAGCCCAGTAAGTGATACATGTCTGGAATCGGGGTAACTGTCTCTACATTATGCTGCTATCAGATTCCTTTTAAATAAAATATTCAAAGTTTAAAAAAAATATACAAACTGTAAAATGGTAATAAAAAAACATGATGCTTTCAGTTTGCAAAAACAGTAAAATATAATAAAAAAAAACATTTTATATCAACATAACAGTTGTAACTTTCTGAACAAAGTAGTGAATAATAATACAACCCCCCCCCCCTAAAAAAACAATAGCACAATTTTTTTGTTTTTATTCTATCTCACCCAGTTAAATCAATAAAATGTTAAATAAAAATGGTACAATCGAAAAAATACACTTCATTCTGTTGGAGGCGGGGGGAAAAGGAAGGTTAGATGAAGACCGATTCTGTCACGCACAGTGTAGGATAGCCTAAGTGCAACACGAAAGGATAAGGGGACGGGAACCAAACACTAGGACGGGGGAGTGGAGACCATTAGGTAAATCTAATATCACTTTGTCTGCCCTAAGCTTCCCTTTATAGGTTCTGTACCTATCGCTGAGCAGGATACCGAAACCCTGCCCGACCCTAGCAGTAAGCCCTGCATAGGGAAGGACAGATGAGCACTAGTCAATCCCCACTATAACTAAAGACGGATGAGATACACAAACAAGGGGGACACTTAGCTTGAGTAGACTCAGAGAGAAACACAGACATCATCCAAACACCAAGGAAGTGCTATAGCTCCAAGCCTCAACAGGAAAATGGAAATGGAAATATCACCAGCAACTTTCCAGCAGCCAGCTGGGAGTTATAAACACCCCGTTCCAGGTGTGTTAACTAGAGCCGGGGGAAGGTTACCACTGGGTCCTAGAGTCAGAAGAACCAGGAAGAAATCTGCAAAGCGAACTGCTGAGACCTTCTGCATTCAGATGTAGGGCGATGGTCTGCACCCTCTGACACATCCGTGACAGTTTCCTAATATTTCATGTGGACGACCTCTGAAAGCTGATGCACAATTTGAGGCAGCAGCTGTATTATTAGGAACGGATTCTATAAATGCGGCACGTGATATAAACTAAACAGAAGTCATCTGTGTTTATTGGTGGTCACAGGCTGGAATACGTTCCTCTCCTAGAGACGTTAAATATGATTAATGACCCGTGTCAGGCATCTCCCTGGTATGACCGTAATGGCGGCTATTATTTTCATAAGGTCAAATCCATAGACTAAAGCATAAGATACTCAACATATGGCCTGGGAATATCACGGCTGACAATCTAGAGAGGGACTCATGCATTTTAGAAAGACATGGCGTTAGGCACGGCAAGGAGGTAGTAACAGGAAGCGACACATTCATAAAATATACTTACGGGTGTCCAAGATCCAAATCTCCACTGCGTCTTGCTATGGACGATCTGTTTGGTTTCTGGAATGCCCGGACATGCAGCTGTTTCACAGTCCTGTCAAAATGAGTTTGGTTTGTTAGGCGGCTTCCTTCCATAATTAATGCCTTTTGAACTGGTTGCTAAGAGGTGAACGTTAGAGGCGGCTTTGCTGATGTCAGTCACTCTCCAACTCGGGATACAGTTGTGGCCAAAAGTATTGACACCCCTGCAATTCTGTCAGATAATACTCAGTTTCTTCCTGAAAATGATTGCAATCACAAATTCTTTGGTATTATTATCTTTATTTAATTTGTTTTAAATGAAAAAACACAAAAGAGAATGAAGCAAAAAGCAAAACATTGATCATTTCACACAAAACTCAAAAAATGGGCCAGACAAAAGTATTGGCACCCTCAGCCTAATACTTGGTTGCACAATCTTTAGCCAAAATAACTGCGACCAACCGCTTCCGGTAACCATCAATGAGTTTCTTACAATGCTCTGCTGGAATTTTAGACCATTCTTCTTTGGCAAACTGCTCCAGGTCCCTGATATTTGAAGGGTGCCTTCTCCAAACTGCCATTTTTAGATCTCTCCACAGGTGTTCTATGGGATTCAGGTCTGGACTCATTGCTGGCCACCTTAGAAGTCTCCAGTACCTTCTCTCAAACCATTTTCTAGTGCTTTTTGAAGTGTGTTTTGGGTCATTGTCCTGCTGGAAGACCCATGACCTCTGAGGGAGACCCAGCTTTCTCATACTGGGCCTTTTATTATGCTGTAAAATTTGTTGGTAGTCTTCAGACTTCATAATGCCATGCACACGGTCAAGCAGTCCAGTGCCAGAGGCAGCAAAGCAACCCCAAAACATCAGGGAACCTCCGCCATGTTTGACTGTAGGGACCGTGATCTTTTCTTTGAATGCCTCTTTTTTTCTCCTGTAAACTCTATGTTGATGCCTTTGCCCAAAAAGCTCTACTTTCGTCTCATCTGACCAGAGAACATTCTTCCAAAATGTTTTAGGCTTTTTCAGGTAAGTTTTGGCAAACTCCAGCCTGGCTTTTTTATGTCTCGGGGTAAGAAGTGGGGTCTTCCTGGGTCTCCTACCATACAGTCCCTTTTCATTCAGACGCCGACGGATAGTACGGGTTGACACTGTTGTACCCTCGGACTGCAGGGCAGCTTGAAGTTGTTTGGATGTTAGTCGAGGTTCTTTATCCAACATCTGCACAATCTTGCATTGAAATCTCTTGTCCATTTTTCTTTTCCGTCCACATCTAGGGAGGTTAGCCACAGTGCCATGGGCTTTAAACTTCTTGATGACACTGCGCACGGTAGACACAGGAACATTCAGGTCTTTGGAGATGGACTTGTAGCCTTGAGATTGCTCATACTTCCTCACAATTTGGTTTCTCAAGTCCTCAGACAGTTCTTTGGTCTTCTTTCTTTTCTCCATGCTCAATGTGGTACACACAAGGACACAGGACAGAGGTTGAGTCAACTTTAATCCATGTCAACTGGTTGCAAGTGTGATTTAGTTATTGCCAACACCTGTTAGGTGCCACAGGTAAGTTACAGGTGCTGTTAATTACACTAATTAGAGAAACATCACATGATTTTTCGAACAGTGCCAATACTTTTGTCCACCCCCTTTTTTATGTTTGGTGTGGAATTATATCCAATTTGGCTTTAGGACAATTCTTTTTGTGTTTTTTTCATTTAAGACAAATTAAATGAAGATAATAAGAACAAAGAATTTGTGTTTGCAATCATTTTCAGGAAGAAACTGAGTATTATCCGACAGAATTGCAGGGGTGTCAATACTTTTGGCCACAACTGTATGTTGGTAAGAAACTTGCAGCTCCATTTTCAGCTGCTTCTGATCTAATAATTATCTATCCCTATAAAACCTGGTTAGACCTTCTGTGTCTTGACACTGAAAGCTTTGCTTTCTAGCTCCTTGGAAACACTGTGCTATATTGGAGTTGGAGATCATTGTTGCTACTGGAGATTATTGTGTGCTGTTTTTGTGTGTATGCTTTCCTCTTTGTCCTATTCCCATTTGGTTGGTACATTCCTATCCTTCTCCATATACCTCTTTACATTTGGTGAGTGTTTGTATGTTTGTTGCTTTCTGTTATCCATGTTTTGTCTTTGTGTCTTGTTTACCTTACATTTCTGTCCCGTGCCTCATGGGGCGGGGCAGGGTTTAACAAGAGCATAGTGAGGTAGGAGACTCAGGCCTCTCTACCTTCAAGAGTACCCCAAGGACAAAGACAGTTAGGGTCCGGTTCCAAGGACAGTTAGAAGCCCCTCTTCCTTAGGGTACCGTCACACAGTCACACTTTGATCGCTACGACCGTACGATCCGTGACGTTCCAGCGATATCCATACGATATCGCTGTGTCTGACACGCAGCAGCGATCAGGGATCCTGCTGAGAATCGTACGTCGTAGCAGATCGTATGGAACTTTCTTTCGTCGCTGGATCTCCCGCTGACATCGCTGGATCGTTGTGTGTGACAGCGATCCAGCGATGTGTTCGCTTGTAACCAGGGTAAACATCGGGTAACTAAGCGCAGGGCCGCGCTTAGTAACCCGATGTTTACCGTGGTTACCAGCGTAAAAGTAAAAAAAACCAAACAGTACATACTCACATTCCGGTGTCTGTCCTCCGGCGTCTCAGCTTCTCTGCAGTGTGAGCGCCGGCCAGCCAGAAAGCGAGCACAGCGGTGACGTCTGACGTCACCGCTGTGCTTTCCGGCTATGGCGCTTACACAGTGGAGAGAAGCAGAACGCCGGGGGACAGACACCAGAATGTGAGTATGTACTGTTTGTTTTTTTTACGTTTACGCTGGTAACCAGGGTAAACATCGGGTTACTAAGCGCGGCCCTGCGCTTAGTAACCCGATGTTTACCCTGGATACCCGGGGACTTCGGCATCGCTCCAGCGCCGTGATTGCAACGTGTGACCGCAGTCTACGACGCTGGAGCGATAATCATACGATCGCTGCGACGTCACGGATCGTGCCGTCGTAGCGATTAAAATGGTACTGCGTGACGGTACCCTTACTGAAGACAGTCACAGCATGAAAGGCACGTTCGGAAATTAAAGTTTGTCCCGCCCCTGCTTAAAAAGTATGACTAGTACTAGTAATTGAAAGCCATTGAATAAATAGCAAGATTCCTTGCATTATAACCAGTCGGAAAGTGTCAGATTGAGTAGGGATATTCTTATGTGGTTTGGGGAATGGTAATACCCAGTCGTTAATTTATTCATACAATTCCAGGAGGGATAACAGAGGAACAACGATCAAGAAAATGCCTTTTATCAATTACTACTAAAACAGAAATGCTGGAAGACCCTTACTTATAGCTTGTGGAAAATCTGTACTAGGGTGCCAAACATAACATTGGCACCGAGGCTCGGGTTCGACTACATCCTCTGCCGGCGCTGTAAATGCACCTAGTCCGGCTGCAGGGAACCTCTCCGTATCCTGATCATCCCTCACCTGAGTGTCTGTAGGACGTGTTGCTGCATTGCAGTCGCTGTCATCCACCACAGCTCCATATGCGCCCACCACGCATTTCACTGCTCTCATCTGATAACCAGGTCCACACGAAGCTGTACACTACACATGAAGATAAAGCCATATTGATTATATCTGTGAGACGACGCTTGAGCAATTCGAGGCAATTTAGGAAAATCTATAACTTTTTCCTCTACATTTCATTTGAAATTGAGGTCGGCTCGCTCACCCACTGGCTACGATTACACATGGCTGATTTGATGCCTTTCAATGTAGAAGTTAAAAAAAAGTCTAAAATGACTTAGAAAACTCCGGTACGCGGCACTCAGACGCAAGATTCATTTCTACATCACTGTTCAGTGGCGGTCTTCCGGACCAGCACAGCTATGGGAGTTGGAAAAGGGGTCATCCGAAAATATGGATGGGGTTGTACCAGCCCCAATCAGACATCATCCGACGAGATAGAGAGGCAGGAAGACCGCTCGCGTTTTCCCATTGGTGGGCACACGGCCTCGCCATGCATCAGTCCATTGTCTTACCCATTGCCTCCCCATAGTGCTGCTATCTCATAGGGTTTGTGATCTAAAGTCTGAAATCTGGGGACCAAATAACTTTTGGATTCGAAATTTGGGCTTTGGTTAAATTCTTTGGTCTGTGGTGTGAACTCATTTTTATACATTCTCATATAATAATATTTATCTAATTTAAAGGGAATGTCCACCTTTGGGGGACAAGTTTCTTTTTGCTTTCTGTTACTTAATTGCATGTATTTTTGGGCTAAAAATTAATTATTAGTGATGAGCGAATATACTCGTTACTCGAGATTTCCCGAGTACGCTTGGGTGTCCTCCGAGTATTTTTTCGTGCTCGGAGATTTAGTTTTCCTCACCGCAGCTGAATGATTTACATCTCTTAGCCAGCTTGATTACATGTGGGGATTCCCTAGCAACCAGGCAACCTCCACATGTACTCAGCCTGGCTAGTAGCTGTAAATCATTCAGCTGCGGCGATGAAAACTAAATCTCCGAGAACTAAAAAATACTCGGAGGTCACCCGAGCTTGCTCGGGAAATCTCGAGTAACGAGCATATTCGCTCATCACTATTAATTATGTAATTAGGTTTCCTTAAAAAAAAATATTGCACTGTTTGCCTTCTATAGCCTCTTGAGTTGCACTGTCTATCGCTGGCTGCAGAACGAGTTTACTGAGAATCCATCAGTGACTAACGGGTCCAATGGGAGAGTTTGTACTACTTTTTCTTAGCGCCTCTCAGCTGATATATGACCAAAGTTGTATGTGCAGGGAAACAAAGCTTGTAAAAGCAAAATGGTGCAAAATCTTTCATAAAACCAAACTGGAGAAATATATATTTTTAGCCTCAAATACATGCATTTAAGCAAAAAAAAAAAAGTAATCCCAGAGTTGTACAATCTCTATAATTTTGTGGTCTAATGAAGGCATTTGACGAAGGCGATTTTGGGGATATGACCTATTGAACAAGGAGGGGCGAAACGGATGGAACTGATCCACCAGACCGATACAAAGTTCTAAACAACAAATCTAAACAAACCATGAAGGATTGTACCTGGCCCCATGGACCAACTTGCCACGACGCACACTCCTGCTGCTGACAAGTCAGAACCGATACAGGCTTGGTCTCCGAATCACAAACTCTGTCGTTTACCCGACTTTCACCAAACTGGCACCAGGTTTGCCGATGTTTGTGACCTTTTCCGCAAGTCACGAGACACTGCAAGTAAAGTTACAGGATTTACCATAAGACCCCTATATAAAGTTTTGTTTTTGCGCTTCGGCTCGATGCGATTACCGAAATACCAAAGTTTTAAGGTTTATATATTTATTTATTTTTATTTAAAAAAAAATCTGACATTTTAAATAAAAAAAAATTGCTTTGTGTCCCCATTTTCTGAGACTCGTAACTTTTAACTTTTCTGCTGATGGATCTGTGTATAAATTTGTTTTTGAGCATTGAGCTTTTGTTGGGAACATTTAGGGGTATGTATGATGTTGGAATTGCTTTTTATTCTATTTTTGGGGGGCAATTGTGGAGGCAAACATTTCCTAATATTTCTTGTTCAATTTTTTGTTTCCTGTTTCAGAGTTTAGCATAAGATATAAATATTTTTTATATTTTATTACCACATGGTAATACCGAATATGCAGATTTTCTGTATTTTTAACATCTCGCTATTTACATTTGGGGAAAAGGGGGGTGGGGGACTCAAACTTTATATATTTGTTTCTATATATTTACTATTTAATATTCTGCAATACTTTAGTATGGGTTGAGCTTGATAGGAGCTCTAAGATAGCAGGCACGGGTGGTCTTCAGCACGCCACTGGCTGCATGGCAACTGATCGACACCCCACGATGACGTTATGCGGGGAGTGCCGATGACCATCAGAAGTGACCGCCAACATGATGAAAGCATTTCAAATGCCTGTCTTGCTTGATAGTAACATTTAGAAGGATAAACTGATCTGATCACAGTAATAATCCGGTCACATCATTTACAGTCGGCTCCTGTGCTGTATGGAGCAGGCTCAGGTACTGAGCCTGCTTCATACCATGATGGGATACAGCTACCAAACTTTTAAGATGGCCGTCTCCATTGGGTTTAAAGTATTAACATGAAAGTGTTTAAATGCCTAAATATAAGTTAAATATATTTGAGATAACATTGTGGCCACAGTAATCGGAGATTGAAGTGGTCCTTCACACAGGAGGATCCCTACTTGTTAAAAATATTCCTTGACGATAGGTTGACCACAATGTAATCCCCAGTGATAAGCTGTGATGTGTTGGGGAAAATGGTAGTGTTTACATTTCCCTGCAGCGCCCCCACTGGGAAGATGAAGCATTACACATTAGAATCAATGGATGTCTATATAAGCCAGGACAGGACTGGTCCTCCAAACTGTGCTCGTCACTGCGGCCAGCTGATGGGGAGTTTGAGGACAGTTCTCCATCAATTATCTCAGAATTCCCCAAGAGGGTATATAAAAATGTTTTTTTTTCTAAACTGGACAGCTAGTTTAAAGGGGTTGTACGATATGGCCTTACTGTAAGAGTCTGCAGTCACTATCTGCTGTGAGGACTCTCCGGTGCCGGCACCATGAGCGGGAAGTCATGTGGCTGCTTGTATGGGATTTGCATACTTCCGGTCACATTCCGACTAGACGTGTTCAGCCTCTCTCAGTACACTTGTATAGAGCGAGGCTGTGCATGTCTAGTTGGCATGTTACTGTATGTATGCAAATCCCATAATTACAGTTGTGTGCCCACCACTCCCGACATCGGAGAATCATAGAGTTACTGCAGACTTGTACCCCAAGGTTGGACAACCCCATTAAGCTGGCCCACTACATAAGACAATAGTTATCCATTCAAGAATTATATCAGCCGTCATACATAAGTTTTCCTTGGATCATTGGTGAGAGCACAAAATTCAGACATTTAAGAATTATATTTTGTACTTTCAGGTCTTCGTACTCACCCATAAATAATTCAAGAAGTCACTTGGCTTGAAAAATATCATTTTTATCATTGAAAGGATTCAGGAGTTAACACAAGGGGATCCTTTCAATATCCTCATCTATTAGACAATGTATAGAGGGGGCTACAAAGAGTGTCTCTTGCTTTGGAGGACTCGGCACATTCATTAATTACATGGACAGGCTGTGTAATGCTTGATTTCACCTGTGGTGGTGCTGTGGAGGAATTGATCACAGTTGAAAGTGTATTATTGGAAGTGATCACCCGATCATTAGGAAACCATTCCAAAAAAAGGGATTACTCAATATCCATATTGTTTAGCAGAAACTGGTAAAAGGACACCAAAGGATGACCATATAATTTCAAAAGCCAGTATTTGAGTAATTTTCTCAATTGGCATTGTTGGACATTACTACTAAATTACCGCTATTAAACCTGAGGTTGCCACACTTACATCTGACCAGTCACCTGTCTTCCACTGTGGACACAAAACATCGCTGCATCTCTGTTCCGTTAGCCGCTCTTGTTGGCTGCACTTGGAATCGTCGAGAACTTCGCGGAAAGAATTGACACACGCCGCCCTTCGTCTCCTTGTGCCGCTTCCACAACTTTTCGAGCACTGTGTGGGAAGTCAAGATTTCAAGTTGGAGCGGTTTTAAGCAATAATCACTGTGAACCACACAATCGCGACAAACAAATAATATATTTGCACAATTATATGAAATTATCAACATTTTGACGGGCGTACACGAAGACCACTACGTTATGGTGTTCCCAGCCTGTGTAATTTGTCACCTATTCTCTGAAGAAGCATGATACTAGGCGGTCCACACCTTAAGGGATCTACAAATGTGTCCTCACTTTCCTCTTTGGTCTGTATATCCCATGATAAGTGGCATGAGCTTTATAAAAAACAGATGGATTCCTGATCCTCTGTTAGTAGATGGTTATTCTATATGGGTCTTTATGTTGCTGTCCAGCGGTTGTGATGTGAATTGTAGCCTGTCGAGAGTTTTGCATGTCTATAAAGTGTCGAAATTTTATTGTCAAAAATTTGAGCGCTACAGAGTAACTAAAATTTCATGTAATTATTGATCAGCCTTTCCAAAGTTTTGAACTCATGCGATGCACTACATTACCTTATCTTGCTTCCTTTTCTCACAATCTCCATGCCGAAAGGGCTGTTTTGGCCTCCTTGTTCATGCACAAAGAGCAGCTGTTTTAACCTGCTCAGATATCTGTACTCCAGTGGGAACTTTTCGACTCCCCTCCCGAATGTTCAGACACTCTTTACATACTCTCTCCCTGTCTGAGCATGTAGGAGGGGAGCAGAAATTCTCACACGAGAGTAATTTTAGTCTTGCAGATCAAAACAGCTATTCTAAATGCATGAACAAGGTGGTTAAAACAGCTCTTTCAGCACAGAGTTTTGGAGAAAAGGAATCAAGATAAGGTAATCAAGTATACGACAAGGATTCATAACTTTGCAAAAACTCTTTGAAGAGTTACTCTTTGATAAATTTTTCGGAAAAGCAAGAATGGACATGTCTGTATTGATCAAATTTGACAGGCCACTATTGTGATGACCAGATCTCATGGCTATCAAGTTGGTCAATCCTTGGACAAAGCCAAAGGATCCGTTCTGAGTCTGCTTAGTCAATACTAACTTCTGACCAGGCAGAGTAGCTCCATCTTCCGGTGTTACAGTCCACGTAACATTTCTCCTTGCTGTTGGGTTTCTGAAGACCATTGCAGAACCGATCGTCTACCTTCTCCATCTTTCCTTCCGACTTGATGACTTTTGAACAGTAGAAATCAAGTGTTCGGTAGCCCGGACCGCACTGGGCAGAACATTCGCTCTTTCTGTCTATGTGCCACCTGGGAACATTTTGCTGTTAGGGTTATCCAGGGTGCAGCGTGTGTTAATAATTGATCAATCTCTGTATAAATTACCTTAATTCACAGTCAGTATTACAGGGCTCAGTGATGAGATCAGGCTGAGAGAGACGATCACATCTCTGATCTGAAACCACCAGGTGATCCGAGTCCCTTGAACAGATCGGCTTTCTTTTCCTTTCTCCTGTAGAAATAGATATAGGCAGGCTTCATTATAGGTAAGGCCCAGTAGTAACGCACTCCATATTATAGGGACAAAGATATAAGTCACTCTGTACTACAACGTGGTTTCCACACCATTCACAATGTAAAAGAAAGGATCTGGCACTCATACAATGCAAGAACAACATGTAGTTTATTTAGAAATCGCAAATCAAATTAGTAACGTTTCGGTCTGTAACCCAGACCTTCATCAGACGGATAACTCTAGATAGGGGGATATGTTTATACGGGACAATATTAATAAGGGTAGCAGCCAGTGCATACATTCAGTGGGCTGCTTCCCTTATGTATATCCCCATATCTAGAGCAATGATTGTGGAGCTACTGAAACAGACTAAGGGACCTTTTTAAAGTATTCTAATTTACGGAGCTAATGGCTTTTGGGTTTTCATTGGCTGTAAGCCATAATCATCAACATTAACAGGAATAATAAACACTTGAAATAGATCACTATATTTGTAATGACTCTATATAATATAGGAGTTTCACTTTTTGTATTGAAGACCTGAAATAAATTAACTTTTTGATGATATTCTAATTTTGTGAGAAGCACCTGTAGATAGACAGACAGACACACAGATATATAGCTGTAGCCTTCAGTGGTGCTACATTCGATATAACAATGCTGTGATACATCACACATTACACGGCCGAACATTTGACTATTGGCTTCTCGGATTACAGATTCGGTGTTTATGTCTCCTCTAATGTTATCTGCTATTATTTGGTCTTCAGACCCGATGTGCTTCCCTTCAGGGATAATGTGAAGGTGATGCTTATGTTCTGTAGTCCATTTTCTTGCAGACTTAAAAGCCATAGGGGTCTATTGAGGGAAGGTTCGTATTTATCTTCTGCGAGAATAATATGACACGTTTTCGATGTGACTGTACGGGCCATTCATCAAAGCGTGAGAGGTGTCGGACAAGCTCTATGGAATAACAATGGAAATTTTCAATCGAAGCAGGAAGAACAAGAAGCTCTGAGTGTGATATCGTACAGGTCCTCTGGACATCGGGGTCTTCAATGCATTTCTAATGAGGAGAGCGGTAATTTATACAAACACCTCTCATGGGGACAAAAAATAGAAAAAGCAGCACTTTTTAACAAGCGGCGTAGTGTTGGCATTTTGCAGAGTATGTTATGTCTTGTAGGAAGTGGATATCGGGGACAGTTCACAGGATGAGTCATCAGCCACACTACCAAATGTGTTAAAGGGAATCTCCACTTTGGAAAGTCATTTTTTTTGTTTGAAGAATGCTCAAAACTTTGCTGAACACAGAGTGTCCCCCAGTGATCAGTGGGAAACCTGTCAGTGAGTGTTTCATTGTTCTGCAGCGCCCCTCGCAGGGACAACAGAAGCATTACGTTTTGTCCACTGTCCTACACAAAAGCTCATGGCCGCCATTCTCCTCTCTGAATAATAGACTGGAGTCCTGATGGTGGGGGTCCCCTCAATTCAGAATCATCTGTTGCTGGCAAAATAAAAAAAAAAAGGAAAATAGCAGCAGCCTCAGACTACACAAGGTTTGTTTGTAGTCTGTTGCCATGGAGTCAGGCTACACAAGGTTTGTTTGTAGTCTGTTGCCATGGAGAGATAAAGCTCAGCACAGGTGTAAAGACACAAAATGTAAGCAGGGGTTTTACCATCATAGGTGCAGGGGTTGCAATCGCCTAGGGGGGGGGGCCAAAGGGTCCTTATGTCCCTTTTATAAAGACTTTTACTGTTAAAGACCCATGATAGTTGGGGGCCCTGTTGAAGATTATGCATTGGGGCCCTCAAGCCTCAAGTTACGCCACTGAATGTAAGGCTATTTTAATTAAGGTTATTTAATGGGTCACTATATATTTTTTTCTATTTCAGATGCACTGGAGCGGTAAACAATGGATGCAATAGAGAACGTAGAATTGAAAGGGGTATCCTAGCCAAGACTTAATTGGATAGGTTGTGAATGCCTGATTGCTGGAATTGCCAATTGACAAGTGGAATAGTGGATTGTATGCCAGTCACAAGGTTGCTGCTATGAGGGGATGGAGCAGAGGTTAAGTGCTGTGTTACGCTGCTTCCATCAGTGGTCTATCGCTCTTGTATTTAACTCTTTCTAGTCTTGATGTTGTGGTGAAGGTCCCAGTGGTCTTACCTACAGGAATCTAACATTTATGATCTATCCAGTGAATAGATCATACATGCATCAGGATAGAATACTGCTTTAGAGGGGTTGTAAACTTTTTTTTTTTGCACAAACAGCACCACTATCGTTTATGGACTGTATCTGCTATTGCAGCTCAGTCATATTTTAGTGAATGATTGGCAATGAATGCTTGATCACTGGGGGTATGACCACTTGGACCACCACCGATTTCCAGGAAGTTTGATGGCTGTTCCACTTAAAAAATAAACAAAGAAAAAAAATTGCCAGGAATAAAATTATTATCAAATCAATATTTAAAAAGTAATTTTTTAAATTAAATCTACAGTTTAAGAACAATGTACACAAATAATCCCAGAATACAGACAAAAACTAAAATTTGATGGGTGAACTAATACCACTGACGAAACACTGGTGAAACGCGCGTTGGGTTGTCATATATAAATGGGTAATAGGTCTGCTTGTTTTACATTAAATTAAAAGTGGCTGAGCTGCAATACCAGACATGGCCCATCGACACAAAAGGCGTCGTTAGCAGAAAATAAAGCAGTTTGTATTTTCTATTCTTAACAAGTGAGTTACAAAGTTACAAAATGACCCAAAATACACTTGCATGAGCCAATTCTTACAAATAAGGATCAAACTCAACTGTGCTTCCCTTACCTTGGCAAATTTTACTGCATGCTTGCCATGGACCATAAGGATTCCAGTAGAAAAGTTGAGGTTTATCTTCGATTGGAATATTAAAGGTATATCGAACATCTGGATTATATAAATTGCCAACTGATAAGATCTAAAGAGAAAAAAATAAAAGAGAAAAGTTACAGTTTTGTTACAAAATTGGGACTTTTTGTTTACCAGAAGCAGCGCCATCCTTGGGCCTAAGTAGAGTCTCATTCATATAATTGAACTGCAATACCAGACACAACCTGTGGACAAGAGTGGCGCTGTTTCTAGAAAAAAAAATAGACCCTCTTAAAATCATAGCCAAGTCATCATTATCTTATTTCAGATCTGTATTACCTGCAGCACAATTTCTTGGTCAATTCGATCTGTGCAATTAATTCTCTCCACGGCGTGGTCAGACCCACTGTACTCAATCACTGCGTTGCCCACTTTAATTTCCCTTTTGAACATACTGACCACAAAGTCGCCATTTAGAAGAAATTCCCCATGGCTGTTTGATAAAGCTGTGAGAAGAAACATAATAATTCATATAAGAGCCCATGACACATCGGGACCTCGCCAGATCAGACACAGTGGGATCATGACAGGTCAGACACAGCGGGAACTTGCTGGGTCAGACACAGCAGAACCATGACAGGTCAGACACAGTGGGATCATGCCAGGTCAGACACAGAGGGATCATGCCGGGTCAGATGCCATAGAACCATGCCGGGTCTGATGCAGTGGAACCATTTCGTGTCTGACACAGAGGGACCTAGCTGGGTCTGACACAGAGGGACCTTGCCGGGTCTGACACAGAGGGACCTTGCCGGGTCTGACAGAGGGACCTCACCGAGTCTGACACAGAGGGACCTCGTCGGGTCTGACACAGAGGGACCTCGCCGGGTCAGACACAGAAGGACCTCTCCGGGTCAGACACAGAAGGACCTCTCCGGGTCAGACACAGAAGGACCTCTCCGGGTCAGACACAGAAGGACCTCTTCGGGTCAGACACAGAAGGACCTCTCCGGGTCAGACACAGAGGGACCTCTCCAGGTCAGACACAGAAGGACCTCTCCGGGTCAGACACAGAAGGACCTCTCCGGGTCAGACACAGAAGGACCTCTCCGGGTCAGACACAGAAGGACCTCTCCGGGTCAGACACAGAGGGACCTCTCCGGGTCAGACACAGAGGGACCTCTCCGGGTCAGACACAGAGGGACCTCTCCGGGTCAGACACAGAGGGACCTCGCCGGGTCGGACACAGCCATTGCATTTTGGGAAGTTATTGTAATCATTACATTTATAATAAACTGTGGGATCATCACCTCTGATACCAGATGTTAATGAAGGGGATAAATGTGTAAATATTTAATATATCATATCATAACAATTACTGTTTGCAGCATATTATACTGTACATCTAAAAAGGTCGGTTATCTACGAAAATATAATTTTGTCAGAAAGATCCCCCAATAATAACCTGATCACAGGATACCTACTGCTAGGACCATAGCGCCATCACTGAAAAAGTAAAGCATGATGGTACATATTACAAAGGGAAAGGAGGAACTAAGGATACAAATAAGGGAAAGAAGGAAGGAAGGAAAGAAGAAAGAAAAAAGAAAGATGAGATCAAAAAAGGAAGGAAAAAAGACATGAAAGAAAGAAAGAAAAAGAAAAGAAACACGAAAGGATGGAAAAAAAAAGAAAAAAAAAAATCGAGGAAATTGAGGAAGAAAGAAAGATAAAAATGAAGCGGGGAAGGAAAGAACTGAAAAAAATTAAGAGAAATAAATATATACATTAAAAATAGAAGTAAGGAAGAAAGAGAGGAAGGAAGGAAAGAAGGAATGAAAGGAAGGGAAGAAAGGAAAAAGGGAAGGAAGGAATAATAGTAGAGGGAAAGGAGGATGCCAGGATAAGTTCTGTGCAATGTAGGTGCCCATAATCCACGGAAGGAAGGACGAAAGAAAGGAAAAAGGAAAGGAAAAAAAGAGATAAAGAAGGATAAAAAAGAAAGGAAAGATAAGAATCGAAGGAATAAATGAATGAAAGAAAAGGAGGATAAATGAAAGAAAAGACAACGATCAAGATAAAAATGAAAAAGTGTAAGAAAGAATGAAAGAAAAAAACAGTGAAAGAAATACATACTGTACATAAAAAAATAGTACGCTCTTAAATAGGGAATACAGCAGGATGAGGGGAGAATACGTTCACTAAAAGGGTGTAAATAAAATGGTAATGGTAATGGTTTTACAATGGACAGGTTCAGAACATTTTCCTTGTCATCAATGATTCTCCAGTTTCTATTCTGTGACCATGAGTCTGGCCGGATCACTGTGAGGGGGTCGGCTGCATTGTCACTGTGAGAGACTGTGTCATTCATGTGTTCATAATCATCAACTACGTGGACGGCCTCCTCCGTAAACCATCATTTGTGGTAACAGCAGGAAACATTGCAGCGCTCGCTATATGACAAGAGTTCATTTTTTAGTACTTTTGTTGCTCCAGACAAGCGCCTGGCCTACCACTCCTAAATTGCTTTTTCAGATCCATTACGCCTATGCTTTTCTAGAACTGGGCTTGAACAATAAAGCTTTGTGTAGCCGCTCGTAATTCTTAAAGCAGATAAAATTGCAGTTTAAGGGATATATGTCTGGTGGAACAACCGTACCAATAAGTCACAGTAGGCAGAAAATTGATACTGAAAATGAGAAAAATCTTTTTTCATACTTTTATATTTTTATAGTTTCTTTGAAATAACAGTTTGTTGTAGGGGCACAAAACTAGTTCTAGCACTGAGTCATGTGGAGACAAGTATTTATCAAAGAGGGTTTTACTTGCTTTCTTTTCTTTCAGGATACATTCACACGAGACGGATTTGTTGCATGTCATTCCCAAAAGTAGTGAAAACTACATTCAAGTGAAAGGAACAGTTGCAAAAAATGTTTTGATACAAATTAGCAGGTGTGAACATACCCTTGAAGAGAAAATTCTACTACAGTTTTATATTAACTATCCTTCCTGTAGGGGGCAGTATATTTACTCAGGTCATTTTGTATCACTATGTTCAAAGCTGTGCAAACAATACCAGGAGTTGTAGAGAAAGCCCGTGAGTCCTGCTGCCCTGCCCAAACACAGTGATTAACAGCTTTTCCTGTACATATTGTTAGCTCTCCTAATGTACAAACGACTGCTAGTAGGTGGAAGAAGCCGGACTCACAGGCTTTCTCTATATGTAGACACAGGGCTCACAGCATTTCACTATGTGGGTGGGAGACAGGACTCACAGGCTTTTACTATGTGGATGGGAGACACAGGACTCACATACTTTTACTATGTGGATGGGAGTCACAGGACTCACAGGCTTTTACTATGTGGGTGGGAGACACAATACTCACAGGCTTTTACTATGTGGGTGGGAGACACAAGACTCACAGGCGTTTACTATGTGTGTGGGAGACACAGGACTCACAGGCTTTTACTATGTTAGTGGGAGATACATGACTCACAGGCATTTACTATGTGGGTGGGAGACACAGGACTTACAGACTTTTACTATGTGGGTGGGAGACACAGGACTCGTAGGCTTTTACTATGTGGGTGGGAGACACAGGACTCACAAGCTTTTACTATGCAGATGGGAGACACAGGACTCACAGGCTTTTACTATGTGGGTGGGAAACACAGGACTCACAGGCCCTTACTATGTGGGTGGGAGACACAGGACTCAAAGGCTTTTACTATGTGGGTGGGAGACACAGGACTCACAGGCTTTTACTATGGGGATGGAAGACACAGGACCCACAGCTTTTACTATGTGGATGGCAGACACAGCACTCACAGGCTTTTACTATGTGGATGGGAGACACAGGACTCACAGGCTTTTAAGAGTAAGAGGTCTCAGTTTCTCTCTATGAGTGGGCACATTAGGTGGACTCGCAGGCTTTCTCCAAGACTGGGTGGAGCATGGGGACTCACAGACTTTTCCTAATAGTGGATAAGAGAAGCAGGATTCACAGGCTTTCTTTCTAGGTATCTGGAACAGTTTAATATTAAAATACTGAATAAAATAATACAAAACACTGTATCCCTGGACAAATCCGAGATCCTAATTCACATTGACAAATCATTTTTTTCCTCCTCCCTTTTAACCCAAATCTTGTGGTATGTGCTGTACACTCTATTTACCAGGCCAAATTCTTTGGACGAGAAGCCGTTTCCTGAAAGCAGCAGTCTACTGCACAACTTCACACTAATGCGATTACTTAGCTAATTTCCTGAGTTTGCTCGTCTGCCATCTCTATCCTTCACACGGCTGCGTTACTCCGAGGGCTCTCCACACAAGAAAGCGAGGGCGCAGAAGAAGAGTCTTTGAAGGGGACGGTGGGTGCTAACATTTAAAGGGGCATTGTTAAAAACAAACTCAGGAGGCCCTTTAAAGTTCAACCAAACTATCTTTAGAAGTCAAAACTTTGCCTCTAAGGTTGTGGTGGGAGTAAAACAGTACAAAGGATGACTTAAAAAGTATTCCTACAGAGTTCATTCGCAACTTGGTGCTATTTCTTATGAGGACTAGCATTCCTGCTCATACAGGTATTGTACATATGACCAGGTTTTAAATACATCAGATAGGGATTACATACATTAGTTAGGACTGCTGTGATATGGGTATACCTTGGCGATTGGTACAGCGGCTTAATATACATTTTTTGCAAAAAACGTATCAACCAAATACCCTGTTTTTTCCATCTTTTTACTAGCACTTGCTGTCCACTGTGATTTTTTTGCAACAGAGTGGTTTTGGTTTTACTGTGCTTTTTTGTGTTTTCAAGTCTCTTGGTGGTGTGAACATGTCTTTACTGGCTTGTTCACTGTGCGCACAGCTCATGTGTTCTGGTTCTACATAATTGTTTTCTTGTTTCTACAAGACTGGGGAGGCCTCCACCCCTCTTTTTTTGAGCTGTGCGCACAGGAGCCGTTCTGTCCAACGAGTCCACATGGACATTCCTTTTCTGAATCCTGCTCATACAGGTATTGTACATATGACCAGGTTTTAAATACATCAGATAGGGATTACATACATTAGTTAGGACTGCTGTGATATGGGTATACCTTGGCGATTGGTACAGCGGCTTAATATACATTTTTTGCAAAAAACGTATCAACCAAATACCCTGTTTTTTCCATCTTTTTACTAGCACTTGCTGTCCACTGTGATTTTTTTGCAACAGAGTGGTTTTGGTTTTACTGTGCTTTTTTGTGTTTTCAAGTCTCTTGGTGGTGTGAACATGTCTTTACTGGCTTGTTCACTGTGCGCACAGCTCATGTGTTCTGGTTCTACATAATTGTTTTCTTGTTTCTACAAGACTGGGGAGGCCTCCACCCCTCTTTTTTTGAGCTGTGCGCACAGGAGCCGTTCTGTCCAACGAGTCCACATGGACATTCCTTTTCTGAATCCTGCTCATACAGGTATTGTACATATGACCAGGTTTTAAATACATCAGATAGGGATTACATACATTAGTTAGGACTGCTGTGATATGGGTATACCTTGGCGATTGGTACAGCGGCTTAATATACATTTTTTGCAAAAAACGTATCAACCAAATACCCTGTTTTTTCCATCTTTTTACTAGCACTTGCTGTCCACTGTGATTTTTTTGCAACAGAGTGGTTTTGGTTTTACTGTGCTTTTTTGTGTTTTCAAGTCTCTTGGTGGTGTGAACATGTCTTTACTGGCTTGTTCACTGTGCGCACAGCTCATGTGTTCTGGTTCTACATAATTGTTTTCTTGTTTCTACAAGACTGGGGAGGCCTCCACCCCTCTTTTTTTGAGCTGTGCGCACAGGAGCCGTTCTGTCCAACGAGTCCACATGGACATTCCTTTTCTGAATCCTGCTCATACAGGTATTGTACATATGACCAGGTTTTAAATACATCAGATAGGGATTACATACATTAGTTAGGACTGCTGTGATATGGGTATACCTTGGCGATTGGTACAGCGGCTTAATATACATTTTTTGCAAAAAACGTATCAACCAAATACCCTGTTTTTTCCATCTTTTTACTAGCACTTGCTGTCCACTGTGATTTTTTTGCAACAGAGTGGTTTTGGTTTTACTGTGCTTTTTTGTGTTTTCAAGTCTCTTGGTGGTGTGAACATGTCTTTACTGGCTTGTTCACTGTGCGCACAGCTCATGTGTTCTGGTTCTACATAATTGTTTTCTTGTTTCTACAAGACTGGGGAGGCCTCCACCCCTCTTTTTTTGAGCTGTGCGCACAGGAGCCGTTCTGTCCAACGAGTCCACATGGACATTCCTTTTCTGAATCCTGCTCATACAGGTATTGTACATATGACCAGGTTTTAAATACATCAGATAGGGATTACATACATTAGTTAGGACTGCTGTGATATGGGTATACCTTGGCGATTGGTACAGCGGCTTAATATACATTTTTTGCAAAAAACGTATCAACCAAATACCCTGTTTTTTCCATCTTTTTACTAGCACTTGCTGTCCACTGTGATTTTTTTGCAACAGAGTGGTTTTGGTTTTACTGTGCTTTTTTGTGTTTTCAAGTCTCTTGGTGGTGTGAACATGTCTTTACTGGCTTGTTCACTGTGCGCACAGCTCATGTGTTCTGGTTCTACATAATTGTTTTCTTGTTTCTACAAGACTGGGGAGGCCTCCACCCCTCTTTTTTTGAGCTGTGCGCACAGGAGCCGTTCTGTCCAACGAGTCCACATGGACATTCCTTTTCTGAATCCTGCTCATACAGGTATTGTACATATGACCAGGTTTTAAATACATCAGATAGGGATTACATACATTAGTTAGGACTGCTGTGATATGGGTATACCTTGGCGATTGGTACAGCGGCTTAATATACATTTTTTGCAAAAAACGTATCAACCAAATACCCTGTTTTTTCCATCTTTTTACTAGCACTTGCTGTCCACTGTGATTTTTTTGCAACAGAGTGGTTTTGGTTTTACTGTGCTTTTTTGTGTTTTCAAGTCTCTTGGTGGTGTGAACATGTCTTTACTGGCTTGTTCACTGTGCGCACAGCTCATGTGTTCTGGTTCTACATAATTGTTTTCTTGTTTCTACAAGACTGGGGAGGCCTCCACCCCTCTTTTTTTGAGCTGTGCGCACAGGAGCCGTTCTGTCCAACGAGTCCACATGGACATTCCTTTTCTGAATCCTGCTCATACAGGTATTGTACATATGACCAGGTTTTAAATACATCAGATAGGGATTACATACATTAGTTAGGACTGCTGTGATATGGGTATACCTTGGCGATTGGTACAGCGGCTTAATATACATTTTTTGCAAAAAACGTATCAACCAAATACCCTGTTTTTTCCATCTTTTTACTAGCACTTGCTGTCCACTGTGATTTTTTTGCAACAGAGTGGTTTTGGTTTTACTGTGCTTTTTTGTGTTTTCAAGTCTCTTGGTGGTGTGAACATGTCTTTACTGGCTTGTTCACTGTGCGCACAGCTCATGTGTTCTGGTTCTACATAATTGTTTTCTTGTTTCTACAAGACTGGGGAGGCCTCCACCCCTCTTTTTTTGAGCTGTGCGCACAGGAGCCGTTCTGTCCAACGAGTCCACATGGACATTCCTTTTCTGAATCCTGCTCATACAGGTATTGTACATATGACCAGGTTTTAAATACATCAGATAGGGATTACATACATTAGTTAGGACTGCTGTGATATGGGTATACCTTGGCGATTGGTACAGCGGCTTAATATACATTTTTTGCAAAAAACGTATCAACCAAATACCCTGTTTTTTCCATCTTTTTACTAGCACTTGCTGTCCACTGTGATTTTTTTGCAACAGAGTGGTTTTGGTTTTACTGTGCTTTTTTGTGTTTTCAAGTCTCTTGGTGGTGTGAACATGTCTTTACTGGCTTGTTCACTGTGCGCACAGCTCATGTGTTCTGGTTCTACATAATTGTTTTCTTGTTTCTACAAGACTGGGGAGGCCTCCACCCCTCTTTTTTTGAGCTGTGCGCACAGGAGCCGTTCTGTCCAACGAGTCCACATGGACATTCCTTTTCTGAATCCTGCTCATACAGGTATTGTACATATGACCAGGTTTTAAATACATCAGATAGGGATTACATACATTAGTTAGGACTGCTGTGATATGGGTATACCTTGGCGATTGGTACAGCGGCTTAATATACATTTTTTGCAAAAAACGTATCAACCAAATACCCTGTTTTTTCCATCTTTTTACTAGCACTTGCTGTCCACTGTGATTTTTTTGCAACAGAGTGGTTTTGGTTTTACTGTGCTTTTTTGTGTTTTCAAGTCTCTTGGTGGTGTGAACATGTCTTTACTGGCTTGTTCACTGTGCGCACAGCTCATGTGTTCTGGTTCTACATAATTGTTTTCTTGTTTCTACAAGACTGGGGAGGCCTCCACCCCTCTTTTTTTGAGCTGTGCGCACAGGAGCCGTTCTGTCCAACGAGTCCACATGGACATTCCTTTTCTGAATCCTGCTCATACAGGTATTGTACATATGACCAGGTTTTAAATACATCAGATAGGGATTACATACATTAGTTAGGACTGCTGTGATATGGGTATACCTTGGCGATTGGTACAGCGGCTTAATATACATTTTTTGCAAAAAACGTATCAACCAAATACCCTGTTTTTTCCATCTTTTTACTAGCACTTGCTGTCCACTGTGATTTTTTTGCAACAGAGTGGTTTTGGTTTTACTGTGCTTTTTTGTGTTTTCAAGTCTCTTGGTGGTGTGAACATGTCTTTACTGGCTTGTTCACTGTGCGCACAGCTCATGTGTTCTGGTTCTACATAATTGTTTTCTTGTTTCTACAAGACTGGGGAGGCCTCCACCCCTCTTTTTTTGAGCTGTGCGCACAGGAGCCGTTCTGTCCAACGAGTCCACATGGACATTCCTTTTCTGAATCCTGCTCATACAGGTATTGTACATATGACCAGGTTTTAAATACATCAGATAGGGATTACATACATTAGTTAGGACTGCTGTGATATGGGTATACCTTGGCGATTGGTACAGCGGCTTAATATACATTTTTTGCAAAAAACGTATCAACCAAATACCCTGTTTTTTCCATCTTTTTACTAGCACTTGCTGTCCACTGTGATTTTTTTTTTTTTTTTTTTTGCAACAGAGTGGTTTTGGTTTTACTGTGCTTTTTTGTGTTTACAACTTCACACTAATGCGATTACTTAGCTAATTTCCTGAGTTTGCTCGTCTGCCATCTCTATCCTTCACACGGCTGCGTTACTCCGAGGGCTCTCCACACAAGAAAGCGAGGGCGCAGAAGAAGAGTCTTTGAAGGGGACGGTGGGTGCTAACATTTAAAGGGGCATTGTTAAAAACAAACTCAGGAGGCCCTTTAAAGTTCAACCAAACTATCTTTA
Organism: Ranitomeya variabilis; assembly: GCF_051348905.1. NCBI lineage: Eukaryota > Metazoa > Chordata > Amphibia > Anura > Dendrobatidae > Ranitomeya > Ranitomeya variabilis. The sequence continues at coordinate 196,032,580 of NC_135239.1, forward strand.
GAAGTCAAAACTTTGCCTCTAAGGTTGTGGTGGGAGTAAAACAGTACAAAGGATGACTTAAAAAGTATTCCTACAGAGTTCATTCGCAACTTGGTGCTATTTCTTATGAGGACTAGCATTCGGAGAGAGCTCCTGCCAGTGATCAGTTGTGATCTGCATAAGAACCTTATACAAACCGTTCGATTCTCCTGCAGTGCCTCCACAGGGCATGTGCAGTATTGCAAGCTACCTATTGAAATCAATAAGCTGTCCCTGTAACTACTCTTACATCAGATAAGAATGGGGACCTTGGAATTTAGCCCCTAGCAAAGATATATTCGATATCCTTATAAGAGCTTTTTAAGCGGATCTAAATTTTTAGTCGATTTTTAGCAAACTGGTAAAAGTGTCCTGCAATGAGCAAACCAATTAAAAAAAAATCATTAGATTGCTAGACGGCTGCTCCCAGTGATCAATAGTGATCTGTGTGCGAATCTTGCAGCAAGTGATCAGTTCTCCTGCAGTGCCACCTCAGGGGAAATTAAGGATTGCGAGGTACCCATTAAAATCAATGAGGTGTTCCAGTGGGACGGGTCCTCCAAAGCCAGAATGAAAGTTACCACTCTCCACCCAGATAAGAGTCCTGAATTGGGACCTAAGAACTCTGTATTTATCCATAGTCAAATGAAAACTAGGTGTTCTTCAAAGATCTGGCTTTTGTCCAGTGATGGTAACAAAATTATTTATATATATATATATATATATATATATATATATATATATATATATATATATATATATATATATATACTGTATGTATATATATACATATATATATTACAATTTCTGCTAGTTAGAAAAGTTCTCCAATGATATTCTGATCAAAAGGCATTAAATTGTGACCAGTGATTAGCTGTGATCTATGTTGGAAACTTGCAGCAAGTGTTGTGTTCAATTCTCCTACAGTGCCACCGCAGGGGAAGTGAGGTATTACAAGCTATCCACTGAAATCAATCAGATGTCTCTGTAAAATGGGTCCTCCAGAGTGAGAATAACTGGTTTCCAGTACAGGGGATCTAAACCCAGAAGTGACTCCTATAGTGTACAGAAATGGATAGACCCACTGACAATGAGCCACCTGCAGGAAATACATATAGCTTAGTATTAGAACCCAAAATAAATGTCAATGTGCATATTTCTTTAAAGTCCCAAAACTTTAGACGTCCCTCAGACAAACTTTATCAGTCACCCACAAGAAAACATATATTAGGAAAGAATATAAAAACTTTTGTAAAGTGTAACTAATCATTTTAGCCAATACGACCAATCATTGAAGGCTGAGGATATGAATCTAACACTTATTATACTGTATATACATTTCTGTGCCTGATTTTACCTGCTCTATATTTCCCTTTTTTTTGCTTTTAGAAAATCCCTCTCTTGGCACTAACTCTCACCCAGTGCTTTTAATATGCAGGTCTGTGTGCGCATACACGGCACTGGAAAGCTAAGGGTTTGGCTTGTAGCTATCACTGTCATGCATAATCTTGTAATTAGGTAGCACTTATGGAAATTAATACAAAATGACCCGTTCTTTGGCAGCATATAGAGGCAAAATAAAAGAGTAATTATCTCATCCCCATGGTGAATTCAAAATTATATTGACCAATGAATTGTTTAATTAGACGTTATATACAAACTGCGTTATTTATGGCAACGAAAAAGGCCCGATCTGTGCTAATTTGTGCCAATCTGCTGAGATAATTATTCTGGTTATTGTGACAAATGTAGCTGAACACAAAAGGGGTACAAATTAATGTACAGAAAGCTAAGGAACATATTTAAAGGGGTTCTCCGCTTTGGACAATCCCTATCACAGAGGGAATAAAGCTTTACATAGTGTCCAATCAATAGGTTATGCTGGACATGGAAGGTCCCCCAGAGCGGGAAACGCTCTTTATAATCGCTTTCCACTATGGTCTCGAGATGAGGATTTTAAACACATTGTTATTCCTCTTTCTTGGCTCTGTTGCCCTGATTTAGCTGGCATCCATATCTCCTGCCAATGGCCTTCTCTGGTGTGCAGCTGCATCTTTCCATGGTTTGGGTCCAGATCTTCAGCATGGATTTTTTCCTTTCCAGCACCAAAGATCCAGGGCAATGCATATTCCTCAGACTTCAGAAAAGGTCCCACCAAGAAAGTATCAGAACTGTACCAGCATCAACATAATGCTCCACCACACTTGGATCATGCGGTAGAACAGGGAGCTATGGGACACAACGATGATATTATTACTTTTAGAGAGGACACTCATAGGGCATCATTACTTTTAATGAGAACATTGATGGGGCAATAATACTTTATATAAGGTACAGTCAGGAGGCACTCAACAGGCAGCATTGATTTTAAGAAAGCTCTCTGGGGGCATTATTACTGGGTTAGATGGCACCATATTGGCCTTATCACGTCTTGACTTTTGCACTGTTGCTAGAAGGGGTGACCTATCCTTAATATAGGTAATTAATATTAGGTCGGTGGGGATCCGAGACCCCGTAACTCCAACTATTCTAAGCATAAGTAGAAGCCAGATGTAAACAGTATATGGAGCTGAACAGCACAGTTCCATCAACTGTTTCATGTCCAACAGATCTGCTCCTTTTTATTTGGCAGTGGCCACTAATGGATTAACAGACCCCCACCAATCTGATCCTGATGTCATATGCAGAGAATAGGTCATCAATAACAAAGTACTGTAAAACCCTCTAATGGAATGCTCTCCTGTTGTCTATGAAAGACTCTGTTCCTGACGATGCTACTACTATAGCAGTACTACTATTGATAACTAATTTGGGGGATCATGGCCTGGGACTTTGGATGCATCAAAGTCCACACCTTGTAGCGAGAGTTAAAGGTAAAAACCATAATATCCCTTAGACACTGAAATCTAGTCCAGCCAGCGTGAAATGGAATCTTAGGTTTTGGGGTGTAAGGTTGTCACCGGACAAGTCTTGGATGGGAGGTGTGTGTCACCAAGGTGGCTGGTATCGGTGACGTAGGATCCAAGGAAGCCAAACCCAGCACAAATAGTGCTGAGAGGGTTTTTAATGAGCCCAGATTTTGGGTCTGGGCTTTAGGAATGGCCAGAGGAGCTGGGTGGGACTGGCTGTATCCATACCTCCAGTTCCAGGCCTTGGGACGGCCTATTTAAGGCAGTTCAGCTGCCTCATTCAGGGTCTGTGAGTGAAGGTGGAAAGACCAGTGATCCTGTGCAGATTTGTGTGGAGACCTTTATATACAGTATGTTAGAGCTCGTAGATCTGTGACACTGATTATTTTATTTTATACCATTTTGTAGGAGAAGGGCTGTTTCTTTTTGGTTTGAGTGAAGATTTATGGACTGCAATAAATCCAAATCTTTTGCAGCAAAAAAACTTTGTGCCTGTGCCTACCTCAAGCTGCTGCCAGAGATCTTGGGATTGGGAGGATAAGCTGATGTCCCATAACTATTGAAGGTCTATAGTACCTTTAGTCTTCTCTTCAACCGGACAGCCTTAACCTACCTTGTATATCACTATGTACAAGGGATGAAACCCAAACATTAGAATTTGGGCCTGAGTGTGTAATGAAGGCCATATACATTAGATCAGAGTAGACCAAACTCACCGATTTCATCAGGCCCGATCATGTTGCAAGATATACCTCTTTAGCATATGCATGCTTGATTTAATCAAGTGCGCACAGTTAAATCAGTCTTCAAGGTCCAAGTACAGACATACATGAGTCTGTTGAGTCTGGGTCAGAAGAACCAAAGCTAGTCCGAACCGTCAATATTGGATGTGTGAAACAGACCTTATGGGGTAAACGGGGCAGATAGCTGGCAGATAAATGCAGCGCCCCAGAGTCCTGGTCGTTGCAGTACTGTTGCTCCGCCACTAAGGGGGGCTATGGTACGTCTGATGGCACTGAAGGAGTTCATCTGACCAGGTATCACAGACTCCAATACATTTCACAGTCTGGCCTCCAGGGGGAGCTAAGGGTACTGTGTATTAGGCCACTCCTCACAGTCTGGTAAAACTGGGGGTTAGAGAGGAAGTTAGATCAGAAAGCTGACTGGGTTGGAACCAGGCAACACCTTGTGGCAGAGGGTGTTGTAGGGGAAGATTCAGAGGGGTCCCTGTCAGGGGTGGGATCCTGACAGAGGCCTAGCAACCAGAGAGAACGTTACGGGACCGCGCCTGCACGATATAGCGGCGGTACCCCAAGAAAGGACAAGAAGCGAGGTTTATTGTGCTGAGTGAGAAACGAGATCAACGCAACAAGGAGAATACCAGTAGGAGTCGTGCTGTAAGATGAGGCAACATCCTACTGAGGCGCATAACCGGTGGCCGGAACGCCGAGGAAGTATCAGGCTCCAGGCAATACTTCAAACCTACGGCAGGACAGTCAGTTATAGGCGGGCTGTCTCACCCAATTGACCTAGGAAGACACAGGGGGGTAACAACAGGAGTGGGGCGACGCTAGAGTCCCGGAAGAGCTCCGAGCCTCCCCGTCATACGGGTGCGTCCTTACCATAACATCTGGGGGACGTGGAAGAACATCAGAATCGAGTTGTGAGGGAACACGAGAAACAGACACAACAGTTGTGGGGACTATCCCGTAAGCACAGCAGGGGAGGACCACAACACACAAGCGCTAGAAGGTAGGCACAGATTTCCACCTGCAAAGGGAGCTCTGGATGTGCCATCGGACCGGCCAGGCTTGCGCGGCCCGGTTAACCGTATTCCGGATTGAGGACCCTGAAGCCTTCAGTAAAGAGGTAAAGAGACTGCAACCTGGTGTCCTCGTTATTTACTGCGACCGGCACTTCACCGCACCATAACATCATCCCATACCTCCACCTTTATTGTACGCCCCTCAGCAGGGTCACGGACCGGGTCTAGCCACCGTGACAACCCCAGAACAGAGACTCAGAGGCCCGGTACCGGGTACCCCTCAGCCCTGCGGCAGTGGGGGCGCTACAAACTTGGCGTCACGAACAGGATCTACTTAAGCCTGAAGAATCAGGTCATGTGTGCCTTGGAATTGTCATTTATTGTGCTTGGACTGTGACTTATTGCAAAGACTGTGTATTGCCACTTGCCGCCAGAAGTTCACGCCAAAACCGCCGCCATTACAGCGCTAAGGAGAGCGCAGGAGAAGAAGAAGGGCGTGGAGTGGGCGTAGACAAGCTGGAGAGCGCAAAAGACAATGGCCGCCCAGTCTAAATATTTCTGCCCCTTGAGGACGTGTCCGTCAGCAGCCGAGATCCGCCTACTGATCCTCAATGGGGGGCGGAGACAACGAAAGCGAGACCGCCCACGAAGGAGAGAGCGGGAAAAGGACGAGGAAGAAGCGAACCACGTGGAGGACGCCATGGCGAGCTGCCTGGAACCGGAGCGTGGGGTCGGAGCAGAGGACTCCCCCAGCTACCCGGAGGGACACCGTGACCAGGCCTCCACCGCTGATACTGACTTCCTGCCGGCCGGAGTGGATGAGCTCAGCGACCAATTCCTGCGGACGCAGCTGAGCACTGAGGCCGGGTGGAAGAAGACCTTCATCGGGAGCCTCATCAGATGTCTGTTGGCAGCCTCGTCCGGTCCGGAGCAAGAAAGAAGTTCCAGAACTCTGAAGCCAGAAAGCAAGGCCCTGCCGGAAAGCGAGGTGCTGCAAACGGAGATGACAACGCCGCAGCGCAAGGCCCTGCAACTAGCGTTCCAGACCCCAGCGGAGACGGAGCAGGTCGGCACAGGAGGGACCGCATCGGAAGCAGGTATGAAGAACGACCCTGCCTCGCCAGCAGAGGACTTGCTGATAGGCCCCGTCGCGGTACCCCCTCTCCCTGGGACCTCTAGACTCCGGCGCCTTACACCCTGGGATCGGGCCACGGGTATGGAGCACTTCTTAAAGGCCCCGATCTCGCCGATCGCCTTGCCGAGCGAGGTCTATGCGGAGCTACGGCCGCCAGAGCGAGAGTAAACCTTGATGCCATGGATATGTAAATAGTTAACTGCTTGTTTCCCTGCTTTTTGCTGCTTTAAACCCGACTAGGGTTATTCTTAAAGGGATCCCTTTGTTTACCCGGGATCCCTTCTTTTGCTTTTTGTTTTTGTTTCCTGTTTATTCATCATTGAAAGAACTGCTGAATCATGAACAATGCATGATTACAAACTTTTTGTACATAGTTTGCACCTTCTTAAAGGTGCTCTCTACTGGTTTTACACAAAGAAAGGACTCTTTGCGAAGATACTGGTCTCGGAACCAGCACCGGAGTCCTTACTGCGAACAGACTTGCAGCTTGAGAAGTTGCACCACCTCATAGAGACCTGGTCCCCTCTTAAAGGGAATGTTCCCATATTGCACTTATGAACAGTGTTACCTTAAGATGGTTAAATGGCAATAATGTCTTGAAAGAAAAAGTTAAATGTAGCTAACTAGTTGATTGTAAGAAATGTTTAATAATGTTGATAGAAGAATGAGGACAGAAAGTGAACCCGTACGGGGTTAGTCAGTGAGTCCTCCTAGGAGCCATACAGAGATGGCTCAGTAATCTTGAACTGAAAGATGGATGATATGTTCTATACTGTGTATAGTCGCAGAAAGGCAGAAGGCCCAGGCGGAAAGGGGCGGTCCTGTAACAGAAAGGAGAGGCAGCAGGCCTGGAGCAGATAGGACAGGCGGTCCTGCAGATATAAAGAAGGAGAATTCAGAAAAGTTGCTTAGTATTATAATGTTTTATAAGAAGGTCTTTAGTGGATCCAGCGTGTACATCCTTAAAGGCAATGTTAAATTATTGTTCAAAGTTTGCACTAAGTAGAATACCCGGTTGGGTAAAAGCAGTTATTTATAGTAAGTTATTTTAACCATGTTTGTAACGTTCAAGTGTCCTCACCTCCCATAAAGGGAAGCTCTGTTAAAGTTTACTTGTTATTGCATTTCAAAATTGTATGTCTTTTTGCTGACATGTATTGTTTTCTTCCCAGTCCAGGAGTACTGGATTTAACCGGGGGGGGGGGGGGAGTGCAGCGCCCCAGAGTCTTGGTCGTTGCAGTACTGTTGCTCTGCCACTAAGGGGGGCTATGGTACGTCTGATGGCACTGAAGGAGTTCATCTGACCAGGTATCACAGACTCCAATACATTTCACAGTCTGGCCTCCAGGGGGAGCTAAGGGTACTATGTATTAGGCCACTCCTCACAGTCTGGTAAAACTGGGGGTTAGAGAGGAAGTTAGATCAGAAAGCTGACTGGGTTGGAACCAGGCAACACCTTGTGGCAGAGGGTGTTGTAGGGGAAGATTCAGAGGGGTCCCTGTCAGGGGTGGGATCCTGACAGAGGCCTAGCAACCAGAGAGAACGTTACGGGACCGCGCCTGCACGATATAGCGGTGGTACCCCAAGAAAGGACAAGAAGCAAGGTTTATTGTGCTGAGTGAGAAACGAGATCAACGCAACAAGGAGAATACCAGTAGGAGTCGTGCTGTAAGACGAGGCAACATCCTACTGAGGCGCATAACCGGTGGCCGGAACGCCGAGGAAGTATCAGGCTCCAGGCAATACTTCAAACCTACGGCAGGACAGTCAGTTATAGGCGGGCTGTCTCACCCAATTGACTTAGGAAGACACAGGGGGGTAACAACAGGAGTGGGGCGACGCTAGAGTCCCGGAAGAGCTCCGAGCCTCCCCGTCATACGGGTGCGTCCTTACCATAACATCTGGGGGACGTGGAAGAACATCAGAATCGAGTTGTGAGGGAACACGAGAAACAGACACAACAGTTGTGGGGACTATCCCGTAAGCACAGCAGGGGAGGACCACAACACACAAGCGCTAGAAGGTAGGCACAGATTTCCACCTGCAAAGGGAGCTCTGGATGTGCCATCGGACCGGCCAGGCTTGCGCGGCCCGGTTAACCGTATTCCGGATTGAGGACCCTGAAGCCTTCAGTAAAGAGGTAAAGAGACTGCAACCTGGTGTCCTCGTTATTTACTGCGACCGGCACTTCACCGCACCATAACATCATCCCATACCTCCACCTTTATTGTACGCCCCTCAGCAGGGTCACGGACCGGGTCTAGCCACCGTGACAACCCCAGAACAGAGACTCAGAGGCCCGGCACCGGGTACCCCTCGGCCCTGCGGCAGTGGGGGCGCTACATAAACAAATGTCCGCGATCTATCGTCTAGCTTTAGATGATCCCACCAGCCCAATTTCTCATCATAGACCTTGAAGTTATTTGAGGTCTTTGATACAAGTACCAGAATATAGCGAGTGGCCTTATAGGGCTTGGATTTTTACTTCTCACCAAGATCAAAACTTTCCTACCCCAAAAGAACGTAAATTCCAAAAACTCCTTTACACAATGACTTTCTCATTCTTAACCAGGGAAGTTTTTCCTCCTCAACATGGGCGGCCACTTCCACCAAGGAGTAAACGTTTGCTCTTTAGACCTGACGACAATGTTAAATTCCTGCTCCGACCTCACAAAACAACTGTGAAGTCACACGGTCACACACAGTCACTGAGCTGTGAAATAAGCGTATGCGCGCACACTTTTCCCATTTGCATCTATATAGTCAGAGTATAAATAGCAGATCTTTACAAGCGCTCGGCGGCAGTGACACAAAACTTTATTTTATTCATTGTTCAGTGAGAAGGCGAAGATGAAAAAGCCTCTTTCTTGGGTTCAGGGGCCTAGGTTGTGCTGATTAATCTGAGAGCTATTCAAGGCTCCCTAGTGCACTGTTTGCAAATAGTACAGTTCACATTGATTTCTTATTCATAAAGACAACTTCCAGGAATGCATTACAGCACAAAGATAGAGATATTACAGGCTGGAGAGGCTCCTGAATCAAAAGTGTGCAGATAACAGTGAGGAATCAAAGATCAGGTAATCAGATCTTTTATATCCAGGTTGTTTAAGGGGAGTCTGTCAGCCAAAACTGAGAGTATAAACGAAGCATAAAGCCTTGCAGGGGATTTAGTCCCTATCAAAATTGCACCATCAGTGGTCTAATTCCTGTGACCGTCCGTTCTACAGAAACTAATTTTATCAATAATGCTGATTTTGGTGTTTGGTGAACCAAGGGTGTGGGCAAGAAGCTCAATGTACAGAGGGTGAGGGCAGGAAGCTCAGTGCACCAAGGATGTGGGCAACAAGCTCAGTGCACCATGGGTGTGGGCAAGAAGATTGCTGCACCAAGGGTGAGGGCAAGAAGCTTACTGCACCATGGGTGTGGGCAAGAAGATTACTGCAACAAGGGTGAGAGCAAGAAGCTCAGTGCACCATGGGTGTGGGCAACAAGCTCAGTGCACCAATGGTGTGGGCAAGCAGCTCAGTGTACCAAGGGAGTAGGGAAGAAGCTTAGTGCACCAAGGGAGTAGGCAAGAAGCTTAGTGTACCAAGGGTGTGGGCAAAAAGCTCAGTGCACCAAGGTTGCGGGCACAAGCTCAGTTCACCAATGGTGTGGGCAACAAGCTCAGTGCACCAAGGGTGAGGGCAAGAAACTCAGTGCATCGAGGCTGTGGGCAAGAAGCTCAGTTCACCATGGGTGTGAGCAAGAAGATTACTACACCAAGGGTGTGGGCAACAAGCTTAGTGCACCAAGGGTGTCAGCAAGAAGCTTAGTGCACCAAGGGTGTTGGCAAGAAGCTCAGTGCACCAATGGTGTGGGCAAGCAGCTCAGTGCACCAAGGGAGTAGGCAAGAAGCTTAGTGTACCAAGGGTCTGGGCAAAAAGCTCAGTGCACCAAGGTTGTGGGCAACAAGCTCACATCACCAATGGTGTGGGCAACAAGCTCAGCGCACCAAGGGAGTGGGCAAGAAGCTCAGTGCACCAAAGGTGTGGACAAGAAGCTTAGTGTACCAAGGGTGTTGGCAAGAAGCTCAGTGCACCAACGGTGTCAGCAAGAAGCTCAGTGCCCCAAGGGTGTCGGAAAGAAGCTTAGTGCACCAAGGGTATCAGCAAGAAGCTTAGTGCACCAAGGGTGTCGGAAAGAAGCTTAGTGTACCAAGGGTGTCGGCAAGAAGCTTAGTGCACTGTTTCACCCACTGGTTTTGCATTTACCCACTTCCCTCACTGATGATTGACAGCGCTGGCTTGCCTGAGCTTTTTCTGCAAGAGTGCTCGGTCCAGACAAGTCAGAGATGTCAATCACCAATTAAGGTGGAGGATCATGTAAAACCAGCAAGCAGAATGGTGCAGTGAGTCTCTTGCCCACACCCATTGTGCACTGAGAACCCTAATTAGATGGGTAGATCGAATTGCGGGACCCCAGTCCATTGGCCAGTAAAGAAGTCTCTGGCCACTGGACAGGAGGTACAAGAGGTGTGCAAATCTCTTCCCTTCCAACCATACCCAAAGCAGCTTGTGATTAAAAAAGTTAGTGTGAAGTCATCTCTATGACATATCGAAATGATCACGTCATGCCAGCCCAGATAACCTGGCCGATAGTCCGGCGTCCCGGGAAATCAATCTGCCCATTTTTACTATGTAGCACATTTGATTAAACGTCAGTTATTTCAGAACAGAGGTGCGATTTTTATAAGGGCTATATCCCCTTAGTTTATACTGTCAGTTTAGGGTGACATGCTCCATTTAACTACGTCGATTAATTGAATATCCCATTATATTGCATAATACCAATATCTAAAACAAAGCATAACATATATTCACCTATCAGTCTCTGTTTCTTTGTCCCACTGGCCGTGTATCTTCTCCATATCCCGTAAAGGCAGCACTTCATACTTACAGTCAATTGCTGCAGTCCCTGATTGGCAGCAGTGGTCACATTTCCACCACTTCAGAGCAGAGGAGTAGAAGAGACCGGTGGGAGACATGGCCAGTGGGATAAAGGATCAGCCAGAGATCGATAGGAGTAAATGCTATTTCTTTTTCTTTGTTTTTTTTTTACCCCACTGGTGCCATATGTAAACTTGTAAAGGGATTTCTTGCCCCTTTCATCTAGTGTTGTCTCATTTAAACAAATAGACAGAAGTAAAAAAACTGCTGCATAAAACTAGACAGAAGATGATGACTGAGGGACTTAGCTTAGATATTGCTTTTCTTATTTTACAGAAATTGTTGTTTACAGAACACTCACCATAAAGTAGTATAAAAATGTTCTTGAAAGACAACAAAATCCCCAAACTTTCCTCTAAGTCCTGATATCCTCGTAACATTTAATGAGAATATATGAGTATACAATACCCATCTAAAAGTTGAAAAACACACTATATGCCGTAAACATAAATCGGTGGTGAAAACCATCATAAAGCAAAAACAGTAAGAAGAAGAATCTCAGAATCTTTCATAAGAAATGTTCTACTAAGTGTTACATCATTTATGAGTCCTTTTCTTTTGACAAGTAGAGGTACATCAAGTATTTAAAGCAAGGGAAAAGATTCACCCCAAAGATTCATCCCACCAACTAAGTATCATTCTTGCCTCCAGCTTACACCTCTGGCCAGGAGATACTTCGTGGACACAACCCAGGGGACCCTGTTGTAAATTCTTATCTCTGTTTAGGGGTTTATGGGTGAAGGCCTACCAAGTGGATTATATGAGACCTTCCTGGAAACATTTGACCTCTGGGGCTCAATGGACTTCAGCTAAACTAAGGAGTGGGTACCCGTGGAACTCCATAATCTTAACCCTTTTAGTCTCTGGGCTTTGCTGTATGGATTCCCAGGACACAACCTGCTGTCAGAAACCATTGATAGTGGATGTAAATTGAGATGTGAGATCCATGAAGTATAGGCAGATAAACTGGAGTTAGGGAAGCCATAGATTGTTCAAAATGGTTGTCAAGGTCAGGGTAGGCAGCAGGCAATAATAAGGGTCAGACCATAATCAGTAACGTGTAGTACTTAAAATTTAGAACCTAAAATCCTCAAGTGGAGAGTGACGGTAGAGAGTTGTTTAAGTCAACCAGCAGAAAATTGGTTGGGGAAGAGGAATTGGGGTATGTGATGGTCCTTTTACAGATGAAGTCAGCATGCTTAGAAGTTTTAGCAGGAGGAAGCAAAAGTGGCCACGTGACAGCACCAAAGGACCAAGAAGATAGTAGATAAAGGTGGTAGAACAGAGCAACAGAGTCTACCCAAGGACTGGTGACCACTGGTGGAGGCCAGTGAGAAAGACAGCTGATTGATGAAGCAATCAGTGACGTTATCTCCATCTGCTTTTACAGTGTTACTTTAATATGACATCTTTTACGCCAACACAATGAATTTTCCGACTAATTTACAACCTGGATGGAAACAGTTTTGTGTATATCTCTCACAACATGACGTTTGCGTAACTACAACAAAAGCTCAACGTTAACTCTCGGCACTTGTCGAAGCGACTGGAGGATAAAACAAGAGACATCTGGGAAAAGAAAAAAACTGATGTCAGACTGATTGAAGGATCTGATCCTACGGACGGACAGCCGAGTGTCTACCATCTATAGAGATCATCCTAAAATAAACAAATCATGGAGGAGCTCGGAGCGCCGGTGACGTTTCTCGAGGTGTAACCAGTCTTTAGAACCTCACAAGATGCAGAATGCAGGCTGACAATGGCACATCATCACAAGCTGCGGGATACAGCGCAGACCTACATCATTTACAATAACAATTTATATTTCACTGTCGAGCCATGGGCTGAATTTAGAGCCGAGAGCTGATACAAGAACTGCTTATAACAGAAGACATAGTTTACCAGAGACGGAATGGTAAAAGGAATGTGTTTTCAAATGGCATCTTTTCATTATTCTTAAAGGGAACGTGTCAACAGAAAATGACTTATTGTTACACCAGGTGTTTATATTAAATATGCATAAAAATAATGATGATTATTTTTTATTTTCTATATCACTATCTATATTACAGAAAAACAGTCTGAAATATTGCAATTTTCACTGTGGCCACAGGGCCTCATACTAAACTAACACTTCCTGCTATGTACAGATGACTTTTCAGCAGTTTCATTATTATCACAGGCAGGATTAAACTTAAAGTTATAATTTATATACAGTAGATAACACAGGATGCACCATTCACAATAGGTGATATCACAGCTCACCTCCTCCTCCTGTACAATGACTGATACCTCTATATACAGTAGATCACACAGGATCCACCATTCACTATACGTGATGTCACAGTTCACCTCCTCCTGTACAATGACTGATATCACCTCTATATACAGTAGATAACAGGATCCACCATTCACAATAGGGGATGTCACAGCGCACCTCCTCCTGTACAATGACTGATAACACCTCTATATACAGTAGATAACACAGGATCCACCATTCACAATAGGTGATATCACAGCTCACCTCCTCCTCCTGTACAATGACTGATAACACCTCTATATACAGTAGATAACACAGGATCCACCATTCACAATAGGGGATGTCACAGCGCACCTCCTCCTCCTGTAAAATGACTGATAACTCCTCTATATACAGTAGATAACACAAGATCCACCATTCACAATAGGTGAAGTCACAGCTCACCTCCTCCTGTACAATGACTGACAACACCTCTATATACAGTAGATAACACAGGATCCACCATTCACAATAGGTGATGTCACAGCTCACCTCCTCCTCCTGTACAATGACAGGAGATAACACAAATACCTTTGCCCAGATTAGAGTATGATCAGATACTTGCAAGATTTTTTTCATACAGTAAAAAATAAATGTCCAAATTGTTATAATGAAAACCTTATTTAAACAATAGGTTATTTTCTGATCACAAATACCACTTAATCCCTTATCGACATTGACATGTGGCATGCATCTTTCATCACATGTCAGATGCTGGTTGTATAGAGCAGGCTCAGGAGCTGAACCTGCTCCATACTGGGCAGATACCTGCTTCGCTTTGCAGCCGGCATCTGTCTCTAACAGCCACAATCACAATTAATTGTCCTATTTGTGTAAAAATAAATTAAACAAAAAAATAGTGGAAATGCTTTTTTTAGTATTTTGTTTCCATTTTACCCTACTTGGTCTTTTTTTTTTTTTTTTATATATATATATATATATATTTGTTCAATACATTCAAAACTAAAATGTGTCTTGCAAAAAAATTGATGGAAAAATAAAAAAGTTATGGCTCTTGGAAGAACAGGAGAAAAAACAACAAAAGAGCAAAAACAAAAAAACTCATTAAGTCTTAAAAGAGTAAAATGGACACTCCACGGAAGAAAAAAATAAATGCTGTCTTATGCCTAGAACAAAATGTGAGGAGCTGGAGCATGATAAAGGCGTTATCTGACTATTTACTGTGTGGACAGTCTTAATAAAATGTAATTCTATTAATTTTTTTTTTTACAAAGATACAGAAACAAGATCAGCCGCTGCGGAACCCCATATTGAAGTTGTTCCTGTTGGAGATTATTTTAATTTCCTTTGGTTTTTGACTCTCATCTTATTGCATTGATCGTCGCCAAGACAAGTTGATATCACTCATCCTATACTGGGGCTCAGTAGCCAAATCAATTTACAGGATCCTGGTCCTGCGTCTATGTTAATGGTCAGATATGAGTTTTGGGAAAACGCTTCCCCAGCGCCTCTTCTGATTTGAAGGACTGGAGTGATGTCATGCATGAGTTAGGCTGCATTGATGATATTATACCGAACCGACAAATCGGAAAAAGTCATAACAGAAAGAATGCAGTGATCCCATCCGGCGGCTTTGGACTACTGACATGTTTGCTGGACCGAATTTATCTGTAGGGTAGACCAACTCCAGTACTGGTGACCGGTAACAACACCTATAGAACAATCAATGTCCGTTCCACGCACCCACTGTGTCCTGTTTCCCTGTCCCCAAAGGTCTCGCTAGGATGCCGAGGCTCAATCTTATGACAGAGCATCCCAACGTCACCCACAAGAAACCTTTACTGGTTTCTTTGCGTTTTCAGCTCTCTGACGCCAACTCTTTCAAGGTTCTCCTAATTTTCTAGGAGTCTCCTGGAAGTTGCAAGTGACCACTTGCATTGTCCATGCTTTATTTCCCCCTGTGGTGGTGTTGTAGGAGAAATCAGCACTTCAGCTTCGTTCTCCTGCAGATTGCTCCTCACCGCTGGGGATCTCAGCAGCAGGACAACTTCTGATCATCTAATTTTTGGGGGGCAGACCTAACAAAACAGGGATTGTAGTAGAAGTGGAAATCCTAATGAAAGCTAGCTGTTCCTGGGACTTTAATAACGCTTAAAATAACACTTGTAAATATGAGCCAGTAAAGTGTCAGCACGGATCGACTTCAGTCGTAGCTAACGAGAGGACGGGAGGCCGTGCCAAGATTAAGACAGTCTGTACTTAACATCCTCGGTGGAATTCAATCACAGTGTGGTCTCACCAAGGTAGTTGTCATCTTCCGGCTTCCCTGAGTAGCTGTGCTGCCGCACATCAATGTTAGTAGCGCCGGCTGGAATACGGACCACGGTATTGTAGCCTGGGAAGCACAAAAGATGAAGTGCACGGTTAGTTCACAATAATGGACAGGATGTTCCTTACAAAGCCGGCGAGGGATACACTTCTGCCAAATGCATGTAGCATCACTTCAAAACACAACTTTCTATGTTTACAGAGAACAAAGGGAGAAAAGCATGGCCGCCCGTTGTGTTATGCTTCCATGGCGCAGACGACCCGTGCCGTTGCGTCTGAGATGTCTCTGTGCAGCCCATTAGATCAGTTTTCTATTGCAAAACTTTGGATTGTCTTCTACAGTTGTTTAGGAGACCAGAGGTAACCAAAGCACTGCCATCCCCACCACTGTCTCCAGTCTTCAGGAGTTCCGATAACTCTTCTGAGACATCCAAAGTTTTCAAAAACTTTTTCAAAGGCAATCTAAATTATAGGCAGGGGGACAATAGATTTTTTAATATATTGTTTAAATCAGGGTTTTCTGTTAAATATATTTTTTATTATTTAAAAAGGGTTGTCCAGTGAAAACAAGTTATCATCTATTGATCGGTGGCGGTCCGACTGCTGGGACGTGCGCCAACCAGCAGTACGTTACACTTTAATCCCTCGCTGCGACTTCATTCATTCCCTATGAAGCTGCCAAGCGCTGCACTCAGATTTTTCCAGAAGCCCCATAGGGAATAAATGGAGTCTCCAAATTGTATCGGGGATATAGGTGCCCTATCAGGATTGCAAATTCCCCATTCTGCGGATCGGTGTGGATCCCAGTGGTCAGTCCCCGCTGATCAATAGGTTATCACTGATTCTTTTTCACCGGACAGCCCCTTAAATAATGGTCCATTCAATTTTGCATATCACTACCTGTACACTGGCAATAACAGCAACAGACAGAGAGATTTCAAGGAATGCTCTGATCTGTATAAGCGAAGGGAGGAGGAGGAGGTGAGCTGTGATATCACCTATTGTGAATGGTGGATCCTGTGTTACCTACTGTATATAGAGGTATTATCAGTCATTGTACAGGAGGAGGAGGTGAGCTGTGACATCACCTATTGTGAATGGTGGATCCTGTGTTATCTACTGTATATAGAGGTATTATCAGTCATTGTACAGGAGGAGGAGGTGAGCTGTGACATCACCTATTGTGAATGGTGGATCCTGTGTTATCTACTGTATATAGAGGTATTATCAGTCATTGTACAGGAGGAGGAGGTGAGCTGTGACATCACCTATTGTGAATGGTGGATCCTGTGTTATCTACTGTATATAGAGGTGTTATCAGTCATTGTACAGGAGGAGGTGATCTGTGACATCACCTATTGTGAATGGTGGATCCTGTGTTATCTACTGTATAAAGAGGTGTTATCAGTCATTGTACAGGAGGGGGAGGTGAGCTGTGACATCACCTATTGTGAATGGTGGATCCTGTGTTATCTACTGTATATAGAGGTGTTATCAGTCATTGTACAGGAGGAGGAGGAGGTGTGCTATGATATCAGCTATTGCAGATGGTGGATCCTGTATTATCTACTGTATATAGAGGTGTTATCAGTCATTGTACAGGAGGAGGAGGTGAGCTGTGATATCACCTATTGTGAATGGTGGATCCTGTGTTATCTACTGTATATAGAGGTGTTATCAGTCATTGTACAGGAGGAGGAGGAGGTGAGCTGTGATATCACCTATTGTGAATGGTGGATCCTGTGTTATCTAATGTATATAGAGGTGTCATCAGTCATTGTACAGGAGGAGGAGTTGAGCTGTGATATCACCTATTGTGAATGGTGGATCCTGTGTTATCTAATGTATATAGAGGTGTCATCAGTCATTATACAGGAGGAGGAGGAGGTGAGCTGTGATATCACCTATTGTGAATGGTGGATCCTGTGTTATCAACTGTATATATAGGTGTTATCAGTCATTGTACAGGAGGAGGAGGAGGTGTGCTATGATATCAGCTATTGCAGATGGTGGATCCTGTATTATCTAATGTATATAGAGGTGTCATGAGTCATTGTACAGGAGGAGGAGGTGAGCTGTGACATCACCTATTGTGAATGGTGGATCCTGCGTTATCTACTGTATATAGAGGTGTTATCAGTCATTGTACAGGAGGAGGAGGAGGTGTGCTATGATATCAGCTATTGCAGATGGTGGATCCTGTATTATCTACTGTATATAGAGGTGTTATCAGTCATTGTACAGGAGGAGGTGAGCTGTGACATCACCTATTGTGAATGGTGGATCCTGTGTTATCTACTGTATATAGAGGTGTTATCAGTCATTGTACAGGAGGAGGAGGAGGTGAGCTGTGATATCACCTATTGTGAATGGTGGATCCTGTGTTATCTAATGTATATAGAGGTGTCATCAGTCATTGTACAGGAGGAGGAGGTGAGCTGTGATATCACCTATTGTGAATGGTGGATCCTGTGTTATCTAATGTATATAGAGGTGTCATCAGTCATTATACAGGAGGAGGAGGAGGTGAGCTGTGATATCACCTATTGTGAATGGTGGATCCTGTGTTATCTACTGTATATATAGGTGTTATCAGTCATTGTACAGGAGGAGGAGGTGAGCTGTGACATCACCTATTGAGAATGGAGGATCCTGTGTTATCGACTGTATCGACTGCAGCGGTGATGTGCTGGTTGGTTGTGAATGAACAAAAACTGGGAGGGACACCACTGGATCGCAAAGGACAAAAGGTGAGTAGGATGTTTTTTAATAATATTTGCCCACCATAAAGGGTTTTTCCCACCGGAAGAAGTGGTGTAATAAGATAGACTATCACTTCCTAATCAGTGTAGGGTGCATGCCAGGACCATCACCGATCCTCTGATGGGGATCACAGCCCTGAGGCTTTTCCTCAATTTTTCTTGATTAACAATATGCAACCCAACTCCATTTACTTGGCTGCTGCCCCTTTGCACTAAGACCCCTACTGATAATGAAGTGATAGCATATCCTATAGAGAGATTAACATGGAAACATTATTTTAAAGGGGTTTTCCACTTTCAGGAAAATGCTCTAAAATAGCTACAGTGCTGCCACTTCGCTCAGTGATTGGCTACAGTGCTGCCGCTACGCTCAGTGATTGGCTACAGTGCTGCCACTTCGCTCAGTGATTGGCTACAGTGCTGTTGCTACTCTCAGTGATTGGCTACAGTGCTGCCGCTACTCTCAGTGATTGGCTACAGTGCTGCCGCTACGCTCAGTGATTGGCTACAGTGTGCCGCTACGCTCAGTGATTGGCTACAGTGTTTATGCTGTTGACGTCACATCATTGCTACAGCTAAAGCACCTAGAGCCAAGCTATGATGGGACTGATATATGGGGTGGGGAGGAGTGGGAAAACCCCCATTAAATACACCATAATATGTCATGTTGAAAGTTGCATTCTTACGGCACTAAACAGTATGGCCAAACCTTCGCTTTACAGCTACCTACCGTAATGTACTATGTTAAACGTTCCAGCTATGGTCTTGCAGGATGAATTGTCTCCGCCACAAACGCCACATTTATCTCGTCTGGCTTTAGAGTTTAGGACGTGATCACAACCAGCTTGCTTTAAAAAAAAGATATTGAAAGGATCCATGAAAAAAAAAGTACACTTCTTATCATCCTTGTCAGTGCAATGCCTCCCTTAGCATGCCTCAGTCCCCGATCCATCGTATGACGGACACCATTGCTGATCATTAGACACAATCACCCATTACTATGGGATAAGATAGAAAAAAATCAACTTTTTTTCCACCAAAACAGCACCCCTGGTGTCCAAATTTTAAATTGCAACTGAACTTTAATAATTTGATCAGAAACTAAAGGGATCATCATGGCGGTGGCGGCCACAGGCTATGCTACGGGAATCACCGGTTAGGAATAGGAGCCATGCTGCTGCAGAGGTCAAGGTGAAGAAGAGTTGAGTATGGCTTATTTTTCTATTTTATAATATTTGCAGCTTTTTTTTGTTTTTTTATAATCTTTTTTAAAACTTGGGTAACCCTTTCAATTGTTACACGGTATCCATAAAAATTAGAAATTGCGCTGAATGTTACTGCAGATATAGAGGAGATAAACTTTTAGGTGCGATGTCCCTTTAAGAACTTGATTAAAGTTTGGGCCAAGTTCCGTCTTTTTCCCCCGACATAAATGAAGATGGGGCTTCATGTTTTATCATAATTTACTAGAAGTAGTTGGACGATGTGTCCGGCTTCTGTTTGTTTAGCAGACGTTTTCCCGAGCCTGTAGATGGCGCTGTTGTTACTACGATCCACAAGATAGTTTTGGTCAGCGACAAAAATTCTTCCAAAACGTAAAAAAAAAAACATTTAAAGGAAGCAAATGGCTCGAGTCTATTCAATGAAGAAGACCAAAAACTAAAATGACGCATCATTTCCAGTGTCATCTCAAATTCTCTGTTGTCATAAAAGTTCTCCTTTAAATTTAGCAAAAATTAATCTGACATTGACCCAAAGCCATAAAGAGGAAATTTAGACTTTCCATCATAAAGATCAGCAAATTTTTATTAAAAAAAACTGTTTTCTTCATACCCTAAACAGGAACAAGTGCCAAGTGAATGATGTGCCAATCTAGGGCACAACCGGTGCTACCAGGGTTGGAAAATGGAGTTTTGTCCGCTTTGCTTGATTTTTTGAGAATCAGGGGTCTTCCATGAATCCATGCACACTGCCCCAAGGTCCCTGGGGTGCAAGTTTTTTCGGCTGTTGATAAGTTACATTCAGTACCATATTAGAGGCAAGTTTTGCAATGCTTGCCCCTGTGTCGCACATTATATTTTAAGAGCAATAACCCCGATAAAGAACTTGTCTGAGCTTTAAAGGGAATCTGGCAGCAGGTTTTTGAAGTGTAATCTGAGAGCACCATGATGTAGGGGCGGGTACCATGATTCCAACGATATGTCACTTACTAGGCTTTGTGTTGCCGTTTCACTAAAAGTGTTTTATCAGCAGGAGATTATCACTAGAAGACTAGTCGTCTTGTGCCTGCTAGTCCTGCTGCTCTGCATAACCCCGCCCCTATCACTGATTGGCAGCTGTCAACGCACAATCAGTGGTGTTGGCGGGGATGTACAGAGCTCCGCATCTGAACACTGCTACATTTTCATCAGCGAAAACAGTCATTTTATCAAAATGACAGCAAGCAGACTAGTAAGTGATACATCACTGGAATCAGGCTCTTCTGGCCTATATTATGCTGCTGTCAGGTTACATAGCAAAAACCTGATGACAGACTCCCTTTAAAAGGGTTTTCATGCAGATGCCAACACTTTTTTTTTTCATTGCCCCAATCTAAAATCTGCAGATGGATATTGAAAAAAAGCTCACCGTTTTGTTCCTACAGCTCCAATGCATATCTATGTTTCCATGGTTACGCAGAACCCAATCAAAACTTAAGAAGTTTGTTTTTATATTCACATTAAATGCAGAGACAGACGAAGGGGAGCATTAGGTTCACGTATACAACCATGGAAACACATAGGTCCACCTGGGAGCTGTAATTACAAAATGGTAGACTATTTGCAAAGTTGCTTTTTTTTTTTAATTTTTATTTTATTTTTTTATAGATGTAGAAGTTGGTTTAAGCTACATATACTTAGGTGTATAGCATATCAATAGTATGATAAAATAATAAAAGTAAAAAAAAAAAAAAAGCTCAGGCACCTAGAATAAAACGACTAATCAGGGCAGAAGGAAAATATGAAGCAATAGTTATAAAAAGCTGGAAAATCCCTTTCATCATTTTCTCATTGGATACAATGAAACTTCACATCATGTCATTTGTGATTGACAAAAGGGGGGTAACTCGCCCTCACGACTGGACTTCAGCACAATGGATCTTTCAGAGCGGCAGAACAATGCTGCCAAATATTAGAAGATCTTTCAAACAAAAGCGTGGAAACATTGTATGCGACATTTACTACTGTAATACTACTATAAAAGAACAATAGGAATGGTGATAAAAGGAAAGAAAAAGTCACATACTGCACTAACTATAGACGACATGTGCCACATAGGGGGTGTGGACAGCACAGAGGGGCCCTGTATATGAACCATAGCTGTGAATCGCTCCCTTTCTGGTGGTCTCGAGCCCTCCTTATATTACATGGCCAGCCATGTATCTGCCATGTGATCCTATACTTCCCCTGCAGTGGCCGCTACAAGAAAAAAAATTCCTGTCTGGCTGCAGCAAAATGCCGAGGACGTTCCATATGGCACCTGCATTTTAAAGGGTGTTGTCCAGACTGGCCCTTTAAGAGCTTCCACAGCAAGATCCCTGGGAGAATCTGCAGCGTGATGACAATGGCATTGGTTGCAAGTGGAAGTGAATTATCTATCTATCTTTCTGATTAATGATTACTGTCCCCCTCTTTATTGCACTCCTACTAATCATGCTCCCTATAGCTATAGGGTCCTGGCACGGTACCATCTTCCCTCCGCTGTTCACTTCTTCATTGTTCTCAGTGATTTAGTACAGGCCACAAGAGTTAGAAATGAGAACTGCACAAATCAAGCGCATAAGTATTTACCCGACACAGTCCTTGCACACAGATATCATTTGTGTCTGGTCCGCATGACGTCCCATCGACAACCCTGTCCCTGAGCTGATAATAGGCTGTGCTTCCTGCCACCCGGCAGAATAGTTTACAGCGGTCCTTCATTAGAACTGCGGACAGATGGAAATGCTTTGTCAATAACGGTTAAATTCAGCAGAACGAGAGGAAGACACAATTGGGCAGCACGTACTTCCGCTGTATTTAGGCACCCAGCGCACGTTAGGAGGTAGGCCATTGATATTGAAATGTTTCCCATCAAAATCAGAACACTGCTCCTCTCTGAAGTCCTTCTTCTGCTTTGAGCAGGGCTCGGTATTACAAGACTTAAATTTCATCCTGCGTCCCACGCAGTATTTACCACCATTCTTTGGCCTGGAAAAAAAACAGAAAAAGAATATTTGGGGACAATTTTACAAAATTAATTTTTAAAGGGGCCCTACCAGAACAATGTTTTTAATTTGAGTTCCAAGGATATGAGGACATCATAAGGGTTTAACATGAGCGGGGAGGGCAGCAGAATTAGAACCGTGCAGATGAAAAGAGTGTCTCTCTGTCGGGAGGACTCCGCTTGTCCATGCATTACATAGTTGCCCATTCATTTGAATATGGTCAGTGCAATACTACATTTGTCCTGTAGAGGCCACGGCAGGAAAAATGAGCAGGTGCACAAAGTAATCCTTGGAGATATCAGCTGATTGCAATTGGATAGAGAAGCCAGAACTGTAGCAATCAGTGGATCATCGGTGCAAAATTCTAAAAAGGTAATGTCCAAATGGGTAAAACCCATACTCCATTGGACTCTACTGTATAACGAAAATATAGGAGCCATTAAATAGAGGGCCGCCAACCTTTATGACACTCCATATTTGCTTGCGCAGGTAGAAACTGATGTAATGTAATACAAAATGTACTTACTCAGGTCTGTTGCATTCTCGAATGGCGGTTTTGATCCCACCACTACAAGATCTAGAACAAGCACCAAATGGTTTCCAAGGTCCCCAGGAACCATCGACAATTGAAGCATCGCGTTCTTTCGGGATACACAAGCCATATTTGCAATGCTGTTGGCAATGATAAACACAGGGTTAATGTCAATGTCGCGCACAATCATCTTTGCACTAAATTGTGATTTTAAGTTCTCATCACTAGAGTTGGTGGAAATCGATTCACACATCCAAGCCTATCAACCACGACAAAGGCCAATGGCAGATGGACAGGAACGGATCAACCGCCTCATACCCGACAGCATCCGCGGCA
This sequence comes from Ranitomeya variabilis, assembly GCF_051348905.1. Lineage (NCBI taxonomy): Eukaryota > Metazoa > Chordata > Amphibia > Anura > Dendrobatidae > Ranitomeya > Ranitomeya variabilis. The sequence continues at coordinate 196,055,859 of NC_135239.1, forward strand.
CTTTTTTCAATTAGTCAGTCTGGTTTAATGTCATTATGGTGCAAAGATCATATCAAACCAGGCCAGGTAGGCATGGATTCTTTCTGGTAAGAGGCGGCTATCTTGCTCCTGTCTGACGTGGTCGATGGAATGGGATGTGAGATCAATTGGCACCACCTCTGCTCAGGACACGGTTTTCAGCTTCTCTGTAAAAAGAATGGTTTAATTCACCGGCACAACCACTGGGTGGTCACCTATAGACACATATTGCATAAACGACCTGCAATATATGTATTTTGGCCAAGTTGGTCTTCTCGAGCTCTTTATATTTGGAGAGATCAAGTTCCGAGGAAACATAAGGAAGGACACAACGGTTATACTAAAGGGTCATCCAGTATTGGAGGCATCTCTTGAAAGGCTCCATATCAGATAGATTGCCTGTCTATATGTACTCTTGTTAGTAAGCTTAGAAAGCTATCAATTCCTAAACCAAGACATTTACTCCCTTGGTCCTACAGGGAGGTTTCCAATGAATTTCCATTTAAAGAGGACCTACCACCTCGCGCTCTTAGTTTATTCCCTCTGCTCTCCTGATTAATCAATTTTTTTTTATAAATATTTAAATATGCCAAATGTTTCCAGACATGTGGGCTTTTTCATTTTGTGCTAATTTTTATGGTCTTTACCAAAGGGGAGTGGTTGACGGGATTCCTAGGGGGGCATAGCTTTAGGCTATTCTGCATAATTATCCTACAATCACCCACCTTCTTGGTAAAGATTAATAAAAATTAGAAATAACTAAAAAGACCTATAGAAAGCAAAAATCAGAATACTCTGGTGAGCAGTCGGAATAAAATAAGTGCAAAAAACAGAAACTTCTGACCTGGTGTCAGGTCCTCTTTAGTTTGGTCCTCACTTTGCTCATTGAAGACCATCAACCAATGCTTTCTGCTTCTAGGATTTCTAATTCCTTCTTTCGTAATTCCTCACTTTCAGGAGATTTCTGAATCAGCTGATAGAAAGCTCAACCAAGGTCACAGGAGGCTTCGGGGAAAATGCATTTAGTCTGGAGCTGAAATAATCTCATAGTATAATTTGGTATAGAGAAGACTCCTGCAGACGACGAAAAACTGGAAGAAGATTGCAGAAGGAAGTTCTGACCCCATCATTACTGAACGCATCATTACATTTCTGAAAGTCCCCACTAACAGACCCAAATTGTCATTAGAGACTGATCTCCTTACAGCATGAGATGAATATGTAAGCACCGAGCATCCTAGGCCCCATTATGCGTTCTATCACTAGGGTCTTTTCTGTGATCACTAGGAAGAAGAAGCTGGAGGCTCCATCAGTTGTATCGGTATATGGAAGCTTGAGCCAGAACAATAGCTAAGGTAAGGACAAAAGGCAATGCATTGAATATGCATGAGAGGATTATGACCCAATAGGTAATATACTCCTCTATCAGGGACGGCCATATCATGGAGCCCAAGAGGTGAGGGGGCCACTTTGATCTCCAAAACTGGTGAAATTCTGCCTTATGATGAGCTATTGGACTGCAAAGGTCCCATTGACTGTTCATGCACAGGGGTCCTCTTCTGTACGTGTCCACCTCAGCCCCCTATGATCATCCTCTGGTCGAAAACATCAGTATAACTACTATGGGAATTATGACATATCCATGGGAGATGTCTGATAGATGCAGATCCCACATTTCGGACTTGTGTGACTCTCTCCATTTACTCTTAAGGGAATTCTGAAAATTGCAGAGGAACACCCATAGAAGGGAATGGAGGGAGACACACATGTGCACCCACTTCTCCATGACCAGGTGGGTCCCTGCTCCCAAGATAGGCGTGATCCCATGAATTTTCCGGCGAATTTTGTGGTTCCTTCCTGCGATATAAAATAAATGAGCAGGGGCTAAAGAAGAAGAAGAAAATTTTGTGGTGCATCGCAAGTGCTGCATTTTCTTTACCTATGGCAACAGTTAAGGTATGGGCCATTTCCAAAGGTAGACTGCAGGGGGCAGACTTTTCCTTGCATGATCACCTGGACCTGAGATGGTGTCCAAAGCAAAAAGACCCCACAGTTATCACAACCCAAGAAATACAGCTAATTCTCCACTACCCTAATTTCCAGCAATTACGACCATGTTATGAAACTGATGAGGAAATTTTATACCCGAGCAAATAAAGTGAAAGTTAAGAAAAATATATTTTCTCAGGATTTAATAAAGTTGAGAGAATTAAGAATTTTTCTGCTTATGAAACTTCATCTCGTTTGACCTTATTCTGTTTTTCCGACTTGAATTTTTCATAACCCCAGCCTCTTGCACCTGAGGGGTCAACTTCTAACAATGGCCGTAACTTAATCCTGTTTCACGAGGGACATAGATGGAATTACTATTCCACCTGGAGAAAGAAAATTCCTTCCTTATCAACAAGTGCTTTTTCAGATTTTATACCAATAATTAGACGTTGGACGGGCTCTCTGCTCATGATTGCCCGATTGTGGCTGCCTCTGTGCGGAGAAGCCTGGACCAGATGGAGCTTTCTAGACTGATCCAGGGTAAATCCAGAGATAACTTTGCCGCTTATTTTATATTATTTTCCCATATTATCTCACTATTTTCTTTATGTCCACCTTTCAATCTGTGCTGAATAATTTCACGAGTATCTTTGTGGTAGTCGTGGTTTTTGTTGGCCTGATACAGAACTCCTAATCCCCAACAAACATGTAGAATTAAATAGTAAAATTCTAGCTACCTATGGCCACCACTTAGAAAAGCTTAAAATGATTTTCCCATGAGAGCCAGAGGTAAGATGACTGATGAAAAGGATGTCATTACATCCTGTTTATTAGTCACTTGAGACCACTGATTGGCTGCAGGGGTCAGATGACTGATGAACAAGATGTGATTGCACAGGAAGTGATGACATCCTGTTTATCAGTCACCTGAGCTCTGACACCACTGATTGGCTGCAGTGGTAAAATGACTGATGAACAGGATATGATTGCACAGGAAATTATGACATCCTGTTTAGCAGTCACATGAGCTCTGAGAGCACTGATTGGCTGCAGTGGTGAGATGACTGATGTACAGGATGTGACTGCACAGGAAGTGATGACATCCTGTTGATCAGTCACCTCAGCTCTGAGACCACTGATTGGCTGCAGGGGTCAGATGACTGATGAACAAGATGTCATTATGAAGGAAGTGATGACATCTTGTTTATCAGTTACTCGACCTCTGAGACCACTGATTGGCTGCAGTGGTGAAATGACTGAAGAACAGGATGTGATTGCACAGGAAGTGATGACATCCTGTTTACCAGTCACTTGACCTCTGAGACCACTGATTGGCTGCAGTGGTGAAATGACTAATGAACAGGATGTGATTGCACAGGAAGTGATGACATCCTGTTTATCAGTCACTCGACCTCTGAGACCACTGATTGGCTGCAGTGGTGAAATGACTAATGAACAGGATGTGATTGCACAGGAAGTGATGACATCCTGTTTATCAGTCACTCGACCTCTGAGACCACTGATTGGCTGCAGTGGTGAAATGACTGAAGAACAGGATGTGATGCACAGGAAGTGATGACATCCTGTTTATCAGTCACTCGACCTCTGAGACCACTGATTGGCTGCAGTGGTGAAATGACTGAAGAACAGGATGTGATGCACAGGAAGTGATGACATCCTGTTTATCAGTCACTCGACCTCTGAGACCACTGATTGGCTGCAGTGGTGAAATGACTGAAGAACAGGATGTGATGCACAGGAAGTGATGACATCCTGTTTACCAGTCACTTGACCTCTGAGACCACTGATTGGCTGCAGTGGTGAGATCACTGAAGAACAGGATGTGATTGCACAGGAAGTGAGGACATCCTGTTTATCAGTCACCTGACCTTGCAATCAATCAACCACCTCATCGTGATTTATAGATTTTTTATTTAATATCTATATTATATCTTTCTCCCTTCTCAGTGCCGAATGTTGAGCAGACCTAGAAAGGAAGGAGGTGACATTATTCTTGCCCACTTCAGTCCACGGTGAGGATTGCTGACGTGAGCCCTCCATTACAGTCTCCATTTCTACTCTTATCTATTTCATTGTGGCCGGAGTCATTTCATAGCAGAACAGCAGGGACGTTTCACCACAATGAGTCTCCGAGATGGTTCCCTGGGTCTGCAATTGGGGAGCAGCGAAGTGTAACTGTGGGAAAATCGACATGGGAATTCACAGACTCTTTGTGCGGGATTTTTACTGCTTCCTGTATGACATCAGCATCTCCATGATGGCTCTTTCATGGGCCGGCATATAGAGGACCACGTACAAAGACCACTTATTCAAATAATAATGTAAAAGTGTTCACCTTTCCGGGCTCACATTCCGTCCCATCCGCCCATGGGGTGTGCTGAGTGCGGCAGCCCTTGTGAGGCCCCTCCATGTTAATGCACCACAGTCTCCGACATTGCATCTGCTACATGGGTACAAGCGAGAACGCACAGTCAATTCCCAGGCGGTTTAATGTATAACATGGAAATCTATCTATTCAGCCAAAATTGCCTACACTGCACTTTAATAAAACGCTTTCTCACAGCTCGGCTTCATTATTCAGAGAAAGGGACCCACTTTGTACGGCTTTAATGACCCTCGTTCTGCCCTCAAACAACCTATTTAAATATGGAACAAAGTTTACATTCAGAAAGGGAAATGCTGGAAACCTGGGAAATACACACGAATAGCGGCGGCTACGTAACCGGCACATTACTGCAATGGAGAAGGAAATAATCCCATGTTACCAAAGTATGCAAAATATATCATTTGTATAATACGAATATTGATAGCTACTGAAAGAGATGTCTGTAAGCAAACACCGGGGGAAAGAAACATGGCCGACGTGTAAATCAGGCCTCGGACTATGGTTTTATACAGGATTCGGGCTGTGTGCACCATAGACCTCAATGGGTCTTTACTATATTTTCCTGTCTGGTTTCATAGGATAAAAAATGTTCATGCCGTGCTCCAAAGGATGGAGTACTAGACAGGTGTAAACGAGCGTATTATCGGTCCGACAAAACATTGGATCGCTTCCAGTTGGTCTATGGGGCTGTGCACATGTCCGATTCTTTTAGTGGGATAAGAAAAAAAATAAATCGCAGTATGTCCTAGTTTGAACCGATGCTCGTATCACAAGTCAATGAGTCTGTGGAAAACATCGGACTGCACTCGCATGACATCTGAGTGCAGTCTGATTTCCGACACAATGAAGAAGATGGAGAAATGTTGTTCTCCATCTTCTCCACATCCGAGAAAATCAGATTACACTATGCTCACACTCTGATCAGAGTTTCATCAGTTTCATTTGCATATCTCCCCGATTCTCTCTGCACGAGCCCTTACGGAGATAGTCTAAAAGCAGTAAGAAGTCACCATTCAGTGCCACACCCCAAGTGTGAGGGCCAAGGGTTTCATAGGACAAGACGGTAGGATTTCTGTGAGACACGGTGCAGTTTGTACACATATCTACAGTAGGGAGGTAAATATAGAGGGATCTAGGGAGGTAAGTATAGGGGGTCTAGGGAGGTAAGTATAGGGGAGCTAGGGAAGTAAGTATAGGGGATCTAGGGAGGTAAGTATAGGGGGTCTAGGGAGGTAGGTATAGGGGATCTAGGAAGGTAAGTAGAGGGGATCTAGGGAGGTAAGTATAGGGGATCTAGGGAGGTAAGTATAGGGGATCTAGGGAGGTAAGTATAGGGGATCTAGGAAGGTAAGTATAGGGGATCTAGAGAGGTAAGTATAGGGGGTCTAGGGAGGTAAGTATAGGGGATCTAGGGAGGTAAGTATAGGGGATCTAGGGGGATAAGTATACGGGGTCTAACGAGGTAAGTATAGGGGTCTAGGGAGGAAAGTATAGGGGATCTAGGGAGGTAAGTATAGGGGGGTCTAGGGAGGTAAGTATAGGGGATCTAGGAAGGTAAGTAGAGGGGATCTAGGGAGGTAAGTATAGGGGATCTAGGGAGGTAAGTATAGGGGATCTAGGGAGGTAAGTATAGGGGATCTAGAGAGGTAAGTATAGGGGATCTAGAGAGGTAAGTATAGGGGGTCTAGGGAGGTAAGTATAGGGGGTCTAGGGAGGTAAGTATAGGGGATCTAGGGAGGTAAGTATAGGGGATCTAGGGAGATAAGTATAGGGGATCTAGGAAGGTAAGTATAGGGGATCTAGAGAGGTAAGTATAGGGGGTCTAGGGAGGTAAGTATAGGGGGGTCTAGGGAGGTAAGTATAGGGGATCTAGGAAGGTAAGTAGAGGGGATCTAGGGAGGTAAGTATAGGGGATCTAGGGAGGTAAGTATAGGGGATCTAGGGAGGTAAGTATAGGGGATCTAGGAAGGTAAGTATAGGGGATCTAGGGAGGTAAGTATAGGGGGTCTAGGGAGGTAAGTATAGGGGGTCTAGGGAGGTAAGTATAGGGGGTCTAGGGAGGTAAGTATAGCGGGGTCTAGGGAAGTATAGGGGGTCTAGGGAGGTAAGTATAGGGGATTTAGGGAGGTAAGTATAGGGGATCTAGGAAGATAAGTATAGGGGGTCTAGGGAGTTAAGTATAGGGGATCTAGGGAGGTAAGTATAGGGGGGTCTAGGGAGGTAAGTATATGGGGGAGTCTAGCGAGGTAAGTATAGGGGATCTAGGGAAGCAGTGAATCCTAGGATGGACCACATCCTCAAGAGACCGGTACTATCAATGGTACATAATAGAGTTGGATGTCCTGTTAAATATGAGACCCAGGGACTTAATGGTGGCTGCAAATATGGAGAACCCCATAAGATATACCATAACAACTCAGCTATCCAAAATGTATATACTCCAAATATAAAAGTACTAACCATGTAAGGGCACACTTGTGATCCAGGCCCAAATATCAACTCACATTGCTTATTGACATTGTATATGACACCCGGCAGCTGCTGAGGCATGGAATATGATCTTGATATAGGTTCATCAAGCAAACATTCACCATATCCTGTACTGGAAGGGAATAACACAGAATCAGCAGTGGATATAAATGTCCATCCATTACATCAGATGCAATTTCATACTGCAGAACACAACGACACCAATTCCAGGTCTTCATTACCCACACAAAGTATTCCTTGGCTTGATGGATTCTTTATTGTCAAACTATATAATATTCTGGCAGTTTGCAGACTACTGAAGATGTCTGTATGGCAGGTCTAGAGGAGCCATCATAAACTGACAATTACACAGGTAGGGCCGAAGGGAGATCCAATGATGAGAGAAACGCTAGAGACTTCGGGGCGGCAGGAATTCTCCGTAACGATTGCTCTACAGTTGACAGTTCTGCTACTTCCGATCTAGTAGATGTCAGACTAAAACTGTTCTCTCCAAAGAGGGGCTTAAGCTTTACTTCCGGGCCAACCATTTTTTATTCACTAGAAAACACTTTTATTCAGAAGAGGAGGAATCCCACAGAAAAGGTAAAGTTGGTCCCTCAATTTTGCTGCTAAGTTTCTCCAAGGAGAAGAAAAGGGTCTCATTTTTGTTTCGCCTTCAATTACTCTTGGCCAAATTCAGCACCACTGAAATCCTGCGCAAGAGCTCATCACCCACGGATTGCGTAGAAACAACACCAACACTTGGCTACTGTCTGGTATTTCAGCTGAGCCTCAGTTACATAGATGATGCCAAACAGAAATACTCACAGATGAGTTTTGCCCTTTTTTTTCCCAATTCTCATACAACACTTTTAAAGAGGACAGTTTCTTTTCATATTTTATTCCTGCTGCTTCTGAGTATTATATATTTTTTTTTAATTTACCATATAGTTCCTGAGATGTGGGCCTTTTCATTTAGTGTAAATTTCTTAGGTCTTTACCAGAGGGGCAGGGGTCACATGATTCCCTGGGGGTGTTTTTTTTAGGTTGTTTTGCATTATTACCCTATGACTAATACCTCCTTGGCAAGAAGCCAAATTAACACTCAATAAAAAGGCTGATTTCTATTTTTGGTGGATTTATACACCAATATAATACTGAAAATACCAGAACTTTTGAGGTAAGAAGAGGCTGCGCACACTGTTGTCCACCCAGTCTAATCTAATACTAGAGAGATCCGGGGTGCTGAGGTAAGAAGAGGCTGCTCAGACTGCTGTCCACCCTGTCTAATCTAATACTGGAAATACCAGGGGTGCTAATGTAAGAAGAGGCTGCTCACACAGCTGTCCACCCTGTCTAATCTAATACTAAAGAGATCAGGAATGCTGAGGTAAGAAGAGGCTGCTCACACTGCTGTCCACCCTGTCTATCTGATCTAATACTGGAGATACCAGGAGTGCTGAGGTAAGAAGATGCTGCTCACACTGCTGTCCACCCTGTCTATCTGATCTAATACTGGAGATACCAGAGGTGCTAATGTAAGAAGAGGCTGCTCACACTGCTGTCCTCCCTGTCTACTCTAATACTGGAGATACCAGGGGTTCTGAGGTAAGAAGAGGTTGCTCACACTACTGACCACCTTGTCTAATCTAATACTGGAGACACTAGAGGTGCTGACTTAAAGGGAACCTGTCACCCCCCCACGCGTTTTTAACTAAAAGAGCCACCTTGTGCAGCAGTAATGCTGCATTCTGACAAGGTGGCTCTTTTAGTTCTGGGTGCTGTAACTGCCGAAATAATCAGTTTTATAATTTGTCCTAAATACCTTGTCTTCAGTCAAGGAGGCAGGCGTTTCCCCCCTGCTTCAGACACCACACAGACGACACTCAAATCTTCTTGGCGGCGCCGGGCACCGCCTCCTCAGCGCTGTTTTGAAAATAGCCGGCGCCTGCGCTCTTTTCTCCTGCCTTGGGCAGGCGCAGTGACCGCTGCCCGTCTTTCCTCATATGCAGTCTCGGTGACTGCGCCTGTGCGGCCGCCCTGCTTTTGAATCCCAGCCCCGCAGTGACTTATGATTTATTCACACTGTGGGGCTGGGATTCACAAGCAGGGCGGCTGCACAGGCGCAGTCACCGAGACTGCATATGAGGAAAGACGGGCAGCAGGAGAAAAGAGCGCAGGCGCCGGCTATTTTCAAAACAGCGCTGAGGAGGCGGCGCCCGGCGCCGCCAACAAGATTTGAGTGATGGCTGTGTGGCGTCTGAAGCATGGGGGAAACGCCGACCTACTTGACTGAAGAAAGGTATTTAGGACAAATTATAAAACTGATTATTTCGGCAGTTACAGCACCCAGAACTAAAAGAGCCACCTTGTCAGAATGCAGCATTACTGCTGCACAAGGTGGCTCTTTTAGTTAAAAACGCCTGGGGGGATGACAGGTTCCCTTTAAGAAGAAGCTGCTCACACTGCTATCCACCCTGTCTATGTGATCTTATACTGGAGATACCAGTAGTGCTGAGGTAAGAAGAAACTGCTCACACTGCTGTCCACCCTGTTTGCCTGATTGTATACTGGTGATACCAGGGGTTCTGAGGCAAGAAGAGACTGCTCACACCACTGTCCACCATGTATGCCTGATCTAATACTGGAGAAACTGGGGGTGGTGAGGTAAGAAGAGGCTGCTCACACTACTTAATGTCCACCTGTTGTCTCTAAATGCTGAGTATATGCTATATCCTGCAGATAGAATCATAAGATGTTAGAGTTGGAATGGACCTCCAGGGTCATCGTGTGCAACCCTCTGCTCAATGCAGGATTCACTAAATCATCTCAGACAAGATGTCTGTCCAGTATACTGTATAGATGACCTATACTATATACTGTAAAGCTATTTCCAGGTCACAGCAGCGTAGTTTCGTACTGCACATGCTCCCAGCACCTGTCAACAATGGAGGCCATTTTAAAATATCATGTTATTGATTGGCACATTAAAGATATTTAGGAATTTATTTAGAAAGACATTATCTTTCTTTCTTCTTACTTGCATCTAAATGGAGCAGCTTGGTAGCATTAAATCTCAATCATATTATAAGCAAAGCACACACTGTGTCATTGTGACTAACAAACGCGATTTGGGCAAAGCATTGAATTTTCCTGGTGCTTTGCAGAGGCGGCCTTGTGGTTTCCTCTCCTTATACAGGTATCCCCTCACACTGTCATACCAGGCCAAAATGTCCAATTAGAAAATCCTAAGCCAGCATGAGTCCACCGGTTGCTTTGGTTACCCCGTTCCTATGGCCGAGGAATGCTCAGCAAGGGTTGCCGGCAGACGAAGATCACTCCTTTTTTTATTACAGCATTCAGTGTCTGTAATAATTTATTAGCCCCTCTTCATGCACCATGCTAAGAAACTTCGTGGGAGTCCACGATAGATTGTGAGACATCGGTGCCACTCAACTGTAGTCCCTCCAAGTGTCAGCAGAGAAGAATAAATGGACACTATTAAAACAATGTACCTGCGAGAAAATAGCAGGTTTTGACATCAAAACAATCCGGCACAAGGTTCTTAAATCAGTTTTGATGTACTGTGTATACCTAGCTGACAGGAATTTGAGGGTTATCCATGCATGAAGGGAAAATACGGCAAAAATGCCAGTAACTTTGATACGACAAAATACTTTCCAATATGCACAAACAGAGGTTTCAGTTATTTCCATGCCTTTGACAGGATATTTGAAGTGCCTTTAAGCCTCGCGAAGGGGACACATTTCTTTTAAGCTCCTCAAGGTGACACAAGTTTTAACAATGCTTTCCCGGTGGAACCTCGGAAAGAAAGATGCTTCAAAGCTTTCAGCTTTTTTTCGTAAAATGATGGTTATTTCTATTCCGAAAAGGTTTCATAATCATATGAAGTGGGCAAGAAAATACAGTAAAAAATATTGTCAGTTTTGGGGAATGGACACAAGAAGAGGGTACAATAAAAAAGGGAGTCGTTGGATAAGGGATTTTTGATTTATGCATGGGAATATAAAAATTGTCATCATCACTCAATCCCTAGAAGATGATCTCCAAGTCTTTCTGCAAAATGGAAACCCTCACACCGGAACCCAGCAACCTTTTGGATCTCCTTGTCCCTCTCTTATAGAGTTGCAGATAGGCTCTTCTTTGCTTGGCGAAAAGGTCCAGTTTGCTGCCCTAGCTCTGGAAAAGGAAAAATGGAATGTAGATCGTCACCAGTCAAAGCCTTGACCCGCAGGGTTTCTAGTACTCCTCTGTTCTCCTACCCACTCCCTCACTGAACCTTTTAATAGCCATTTCCCCTTCATAAATAAGATGATGCCCAGACCTCAAGGGTGAATATCAAACTTATAGATACCTGAAGGCAGACTTGGTAAACTTTACCTTACTAATCAAGATCAAATGTCATCCCCCACTCGATATTCCTGAAGCCTTCCTTTTCTTTTTCCCTCTTTCCTTGTTTTGAACTGCACTTGACCTCGATGATAGGTGAAATGAATGGACAGGAGTGCTTAACTATACCTTTTTGTCTATGAACAGCTTTTTTCTGACATTGAAAAGGGGCACGTAGAAAGTCCACCTCCATTCTCTAAGAAGAACCAACTACAGCCGAAGGGGCATAGCATGCAGTGCTTCTGCCCTTTTGAGTGATTGCTGTAGGGTTTGGACAAACTAAGAGAAGGCGCTCCAGGTATCTAGACTGTGAGGGAGGCATTACTGGTGAGGTGACCCACACTTTTTGATAAACAGTGGTTCAACATGATAGTCCTACTGTCTCATGACATTACCATCCCAGATAAAGGCAATCAATCACCAATTACTTAATCTTGAAGCTATTTTTTCTGCATGGATTGATAAGAAGGCTTTAGCATACAAAGGTAAGCAAGGTGACATCTGGGGCACTGTGTCTTTTAGGGTATATAGACTCAAGCTAAGGTTGGTACTTTTATAAGGGCTTTCTACGACCGAAGGGATCTGCTGCAGCTGACTATTGACACTACATCTACAATTTGCTCTGTCGGCCTAAATGTCAAGCATTGGTGAGACTCAGCTGTCATCGTACTTTGGTTGGAGAGTACCTAGACCTGAAAACTTGACCTGTCTAACTTTTGAGAAGTCTTTACAAAATTATAAAAAGGATTACACTTTTTATTGTTTTGGTCATTGGTAAAAAAAATGCTTTAATGAAGACAAAATTCGAAATGACTGGGACATATTCTTAGAAAACGTCCCAAATGTGTATGTAGCTTCTCTCTACAAACATATTTGGTTTGGAGATAACGTGCCACTTACTCTAGGAACTGTGTGATGTACTTCCTGCTACATTTGGACCACATCCAAGGGTTGGTGTAAAAGTTGAGAGTTGGAGCCATGACGTGTTGTTGCTTGCCTCCCTCCTCTTTACACTTATTACTGTCATCGTGCGGCATATTGAATCTAAGGAAACATGGAGATGAGTCAGTCACCAGTATGCAAGACATTAAGTAGGCATCTGACCTCAACCAGTGCCCCAACTACAATAACATAATTGTCACATCTCTTTTACTAATGCAAATGCCATCATTCAAAGGCTGCTTATGCCATGTGGTCTTTTTCGGAAAAAGAAGCGAAAGTTACTATTATTAGTGCAGGGCAGCGCAGCAATGAGAACACTATGTCTGCCACTATTATGGGGGCACTTTAACAGACAGTGATATGGTGGAACAGTAGCGGTTTATGGAAGGAAGGTAAGCAGCTATCAGAGTTGTGTAACCTTAATGTTACAATTTTTTTCTCAAGAACAGCACCATTATGCACATTAGGAATGGAGGGGGAGTGGAAGGATGGATAGAAGAGGAAGAGAGGGTTAAAAGAAAGGAAGGAGAAAACAAGGAAGGATGGCAGAGGAAGAAGAATAAAGGAAGGTAGGAAAGAAGGAAGAGTGAGGAAGGGAGGAAGGAAATTAAAGGATGGAGGGATGGATGGAGAATGGGAGGAGGGGAGGGAGAACATGAAAGAAGAAGGAATGAAGATAGGATGGAAGAGGGGGAGGGAGGAAGGAAGGAACAAAGACGACGGAAGAAAGAGGAAGGGGGAAGCAAGAAGGTAGGTAGAAGAAGAGGAAGGCAGGAGGAAAGAGGAGATAAGGGAAGGAGCTATGAGAAAAGGAGGAAAGGAAAGAAGGGAGGAAGAGAGGGATGGAGGTAGGTAAGGAAGTAGGGAGGGAAGGAGGAAGGAAGGAAAAAAAGGAAGGGAAAGAAGGGAAAGGAAAGGAAGGGATGGGAAGGGAAGGGAAGGGAAGGGAAGGGAAGGGAAGGGAAGGAAGGAAGGAAGGAAGGAAAAGGAAGGGGAGGGATGTAGGAAGGAAAGAAAGCAATGGAATGATTGATAGATAGATTTGACATACCCAGATCATAATTGTAAACTTTCCTGGAAGGAAAGATTGTCAAATCTACCGGGTGCATGAGATGTGGGCAGGGCCAATAATTGAACCTTGACTATGGTAGAAAAATGATGTCAACCTTTACACACTGCAAACATCCAATAAGAGATAGATTGAATTGATAGATAATACATAGATAATGAAATGGATAAATAGACGGACAGATTATGAGATAAACAGATGGATAGATGGATACTATGAGTATTTGCACGCCAGGATTTTTCGAAATTATACGAACTCTTCCTTTACAACATTGATTACGGTCTAACATCGGGTCATTCATTCCTTGCTGGAGGCTGAAAACAATTCCTGTTTATATGCAGCTATCAAAACAATTTGGTCTTGACATCTGATTAATTTAATTTATGGCAGCATATATATAGAATTTATACACAGCTACTGCTGACTGTGAAAAATCGTAGCGTGTGAACCCATTGTAAGGTTAATACAGAATGGTTTATTTCAAAGGCAAATGTATTTACATGAAACGTACACGTGTCCTAGCTCATGTGCTATAGTAAATGCCGTGCTGAGGCCGTTGTCTTCACTAATGGAGCAACTCCTGTATGGATCGCACACTGTGCCGAGCTCAGCCAAACCTGCCAATAACAGATAGATCAGACAAATTATCTCTTTATAGGATCATTATTAAGTTGTATCACATAACATAGTTACTGCTAATTTATTTACATAGTCATAAAATCCCACATAACCAATGGATAATTAAAAAAATATGGACTTTTCCCAGATAGGAGATTTGTTGGATTAAAGGAATGATTGGACATACTGGATTTCAATATGCCCAGTCTTTTCATCTTGCAGGACTTGTCTCCATCAGATGTCAAAAATTGAAGTAACAACCCAAATTATTATTTTTTAATGGGGGTCCTGCACCCTTCCCATGGAAAAGGGGTGATCGCTATATCATCTCATGGGGTGACCAGGTGAGGAAGACTGAAAACTGCGCAAGTTCACAGGTCTGGTACAAAAAGCTTTTTTTGTTTTTCTAGTCACCTCAGGCTTTAGGGCCTATGTCTAAATGCAGCCTCTGCACCTCCCATAGTTACACCCCTGAACTACCTGTAGTATGATTAGGGAACTAGATAAATATCCTAATTTAGATCCCCTTCCCCATAACACCATTTTTAGATCTACTCGGTTTATAGCAACCAATCAGGACGCAGCTTTCATTTTGTAAACAGCTCGGGTAAAATGAAAGCTGCTCTGTGATACGTTGCTATGGGGAACAGCTTTACTTTAGCAAGGCTCTTTTTTTTTTTTTTTTTTTTTTTTTAATAAATCTGCCTCCATTGTGTTTCATAAAATGAATGAAATATTATATCTTACCTAATGTATCACATTTCTCCTGGGCTCTACATATATCCTGTCTGAAAATAAATGAAAAATCGAGACTAATATTAGACACTTTGAAGGGAGATTTTTAAAACTGGGGGGGAAGGAAGAAAGAGGAGTCTTTACCCATAGGAACCAATTAGGTTGCTACAGGCAGCTGCTCCAATTTTCCTCTGCAGAACTGTATATATAAATAAGATATATAAACATTATACTATATAAATAAATATATAAAATATATACATATATAAACTGTATCTTATAAATATATATATATATATATATATATATATATATATATATATTTTATATTACATATATATATATATATATATATATATATATATATATATATATATATATATATATATAAAAACAATTATATAAATATATATAATATATATACAAATTATATTATATAAATATATATAAAATCTGTTATATGAATATATATATAAACTATATATAAAAATTAAATTATATTATATATATATATATATATATATATATATATATATATATATATATATATATATATATATATATATATATATATATATGTGTGTCTGTGTACAATGGCTGCTGTTATTTCCATCCGTAATGAGAAAATGAGAAGTAGGAGAACATCACATAATTTATTTCCACAGACGACACTTTTCCGTATATTAAACCCTAATCCATAAAGCAGTTTTTGCGCTGCTTAGGGCACCAGGGCCTTGTCTGCGGCATTAGTGCATTGACGTAAATCTCACTAAATGAAATATCTGCTGCCGGTGACGGTGTGTTAAACTAATCGGTCACCTCATTTATCACATTTTACATAGACACCTGTGAAAATGTATAAAACAGAGCAGGAGCTGAGAGACTGTAATAATTCTCATCTTTGTGAACCCTGTCAAGAAAATTACAACTCGGTAGTCGATGTAAAAGCAGAAGTTACTCGTGGCCTTGTAGACCCACCTCAGCCTAAGGCCTTATGCAACGCCATAAGCATGAAGCAAATATGGCGGTGAAAGGCGTCTAATGTAGGACTGTAATTATCCTGTGTTGTGCAGTATGGTGCTTCTCTGAGACGCTTCTCTGAGACACCTTGTTCTCCCCTAGAAGCAATGGTTCCAAACATTACATTCATAATATGGCAACGCCACGGAGTGTGAACTTAAGTTATGAGCCTCGTTTAGATTCACATTATAAGCCAATAACTTGATATTGGCTCCATATTACGGACCTCTCCTACATAGTGCCATAATACAGCTATGTGAATGAGTATAAGGGGGCCTTTTCTTGAAAGTAAAAAAAGGAAGTACCATATCCATTTTTTTATTTGCCCTAAGGGCTCGTTCACACGACTGTAAATACCGGACAAGTGATAGCCGTTGTTTTAATGGATAGCACTCTTCCCCATGTCATTCTATGGGGCCGTGCACATGGGCGATTTTTTTCCATGGACCAAGTCAGTGCACGATTTACCTCAGAGAATCGGATGGCACTCGCCCATTCAAGTCTAAGGGTCAGTGGAAAAAAAAAATTGTAACCGCTCTTGGATGATATCCAAATGCGGTCCCCACTTTCATGGACTGACAATATGGAGAAGGCAGAGAAAAATGTTTCTCCACCTCAGAGAAAATTGTCTGACACTCCGATCAGACTCTGTTCAGAGTGTAATTACCCCAATTTTTTCAGGTGAGAGAAAAACAGTCATGTGATCATCGCTTAAGTGAATTTTTTTTTAATCTGTTCAGGTGATTCTGTTTCTAGGAAACATGGGTGATGATCATACAAGAACCAAATTGACAGGGGTATAGATAGAAATCCGTAGGCCCCTATTAGGTTCCACCCATGGGTCTCCAGCCATCTAACCACTTAGGCCTCTTTCACACTAGCGTCGGTACTGGTCCGTCGCTATGCGTCGGCGCGACGTACCGACGCACGTTGTGAAATTTATGCACGACGTGGATAGCGGATGCAGTTTTTCAACGCATCCGCTGCCCAGTCTAAAGTCCAGGGAGGAGGGGGCGGAGTTCCGGACGCGCATGCACGGTAGAAAATGGCGGACGCGACGTACGAAAAAACGTTCACTTGAAAGTTTTTTCGTGCCGACGGTCAGCCAAAACTCAACGCATCCAGTGCACGACGGACGCGACGTATGGCCATACGTCGCGATCCGTCGGCAATACAAGTCAAAGGCAAAAAACGCTTCCTGCGGGCACATTTTCAGGATCCGTTTTTTGCCCAAAACGACGGATTGCGACGGATTAAAAAAAAACCTAGTGTGAAAGTAGCCTTAGATGCCATGGTCCCTGTTGATCATAGCATCTACGGTGACCTTCCCACGATGAGTATATGGTGAGTTTTTGATGTTGCATATCTTCTGCAGCATTTCTGCACATTTTAGCTAAATTAGGATACTTGTGTTTTTTTCCCTATTTAAATGTGTTTTTATTTGCATTTTTGTCTCTTTTTGGTATGATCTGTGCTTTTGATACCTGTCCCAGTATTTGTCTTTGAAAAAACTTTATCGATACAGTCATGTGCAGATTACATTTGATTTTTGTATGATTCCGCAACTGAAAAGCATTAAAAACGTATACAGATTTTCTGCATTTAAGGCAATTCAATGGGGGAAATCCACACATAAAACTCAGCGTACCTGCGTTGTGGATTTAAAAAACACTCCACAGGTCAGCATAAGCAATGAAAAAAAAAAAAGCAAGGTTGGCCGGAGATTTCTATAAATCCCATCTACTTTACTAGAACTTTCCCTAAGGGGTTTAACTGTGGAGATCAGCGCTAGCGCCAAACACAGCAATAATCGGTGGGTGTATGCAGTGTAAACCTGCCCCATACATGTCCTCCCGACTTCTGCCAAACCAATAAGGTGGATGTCAGAAGAAGTTAGCGGACAACAGGCAGTGGGTGGACAGTTTACCACCGAGTCCTAGGCCAGCATTTGGAAAATTATGGACCCATCATATGATCCACATAGTGTCCAAAAGACCCCTTGGACTTATAATAGGGTCTGTCAAGTTCCTCTGAGGTTTCCATTGTCCCTCCAGAAATATTAATGCTGCATTGTTGCATTGCTCTTTTTAATTGAATCCGTGATTATTTTTTACGTCATGTAAATGATAATTTTATAATTTTTGTGGCACTCGTGTTTTTTCTGCAACTGTCAAGAAGACTGCAAAAAGGAGTAGTTTACACTAATTTGCATAAATTGGGCATTTCCGGGCTCAGAAGGAGAGAAGGGGGTCACTTTACCTTGTTATTAGCACCGCTGTATCATGGTGGGAATGATGGTTGTCATCTGGGTTGTTCTGGGATTGTTGCCATATGCAAAAATTTTTTAAGGTTGTCTGAGCATTAAAAGAAATCGATGGACCCTCCTGGACAAAAGTAAAGAACGCATATCCTGATCAACAAATTAATTTGGCAAATCCTCTATTTAAAAAAATAAATACAAAAATTTAAAAAAATACTATACCTGCTCTTCTTGGATCACAGCTAATTTTACAATGGCAATATGGATTAAATTCCCAATACTTGGATCTTTATAAATGGAAGCTACCTGCGGGAAATGGAAAATCACTTGACTTGGTCCATCTTACGGCAAGAAAAGCAGTAACAGGATTTCGGTAAAATGTGCATTAGGAAAACTTATACAACTACCAATGTGCATGTGCCTCAAACTCAAGTTAGTCAAAGTGCTAAATACTAATAATCAAGATTGATTTAGGCAAAAATCTAAAAAAAATGCAAAAAGTATTACGATTATTATTCCCGATCATCCAAGTTTTCTTGAAAACTGATGGGTCAATGTTAACAATTTTTTATAGAAATTATTTGTAAAGTTGCTTATTCTTGTAATAAAAAGTATATGTATAAAACTGTAGATATTGAAAGTGGTCCAGTGGCTTTGTCAGTATTCTGTGGCTGTCGGACGGGAGGCCTGAGAGCCACCTTCTTCCTGCTAGCACCCATGGCTCTTCTATTGATTGTCCAGCCTGCAAACCATGATGTCGCGCCAGGCTGGCTAATCGAAAAAGGAGATGGGGATGCTATCAGTTAATAGGCGGTTTACAGGGGTCCCATCCGATAGCCATAAATTGCGGATAATGGTGCTGTGAATCGATTTGCACCATATCCAGTATACTGTATATAATATAAAGGAAGACCAATCCTAAAAATAAATGATAAAAAAAACAGAATAATCTTGCCCCGGTCTGTCACTCTGCAGGATATGATGATGCATGTTAAAAATTCATGTAAAAATTCTGTAGAAAACATAGGTGTTAATCTCCCACTGATCTGTTAAATTTTCAGATAACAAGTGACTGGAGATGGGACATAGCAGAATGGGATTCAGGACATAACCGTATTTATTTTCTAAGCCAGTGGGGAGAGGCTCCTGCTGCAGATGCAGGACAGTGAGGAGCAGGAGGACAGAGGTATGGCTGATTTCCTAGGACACAGAGGCAATTGATATGCTGTATTTCAACTGCAATATGAGATCAAAATGAATATATGGAGCAGATACAAATAAGAAAGTGCTGAGATATTTGATTTTTGTGCATTTTCTATGTATGAATTATGTATTGTCTGTAAGTGAATCTTTATGGAGAAATAAAATGTTGATAGGTCTCAGTTATATGCAGAGTATGTAATGCTGTTAAATAGCATAAAAAACATCTGTGACATTGTCATTTCATGGTGGATTAAGCACTTTTGCTACAGTATCCAACCAGCCATCTGGGGAGCATAAACTTTCTACAGCGCTTCATTTGTCTACCCATTTAAGAATGGCTAATTACATCGGGAGACTGGAAAATACACAGCGATGACAAGCTCCATAGGTGGGTTATAACACTCAAGGACACCGAGGACGAAATCTTTCCTTGCACGTCTAAACCAGGCTCACAAAATGCTGACATGTCCAATGCTGAGCATAAATATTCAATGTATATAGAGTGTTATCGCAACGCATTCAAAGTACCACTTCTACGATGAATAGTGACGCCCCAGGGTCCGGTGAGTAAAAATCGAGCCAAATCTTTGGCTGTCAATGTGGGCACCATGTTGATGATCAGGCCTCTTTGCTTGGCAATGGGGGTTTCTTGGATGCTAATGGGGCAAGGTGCTTGGTAATGAGACCTCTCTGGTAGGCAATAGAAGCTTTATGGTTGGTAATGGGGTTTATATGGCAGATAGTTGGGCCGTTATGGTTTGTTATGAGGGCATTATCTCTAATCATGAGACCTTTTTCATTGGGAGAGAGGGCTTTTTGATAGCAGTGAGAGCGTTAGGAGAAATAATGAGGCCTTATTCATTGGAAGTGGTGGCTCTTTGGCTGCTAATGAGACTTTTGTGGCAGAAAATGGGGTCATCATTGAGGGAAAAGGGAACTCTGTGGCTGCCATGGTATTTGGGCTCTAAAATGCTATATATTTTTTCTCGATTAATAACAAGAAGACTGTCATACACATAAGATCACTGGCCAAAGTTGACTAAAAAAATGTTGGGTTCATTCAACTTTGATCTCATATACGGGAAGTTGACCGAAAACTGAATGACTTCTGGAATAACCAATTGGCTTTTGGAAAAGTCAATATGCCCGGTGATACTGTAAAGTATCATATCGTTAGGTCATCTTATCATTCTGTAGCCCAAAATGGTTTTAATTTTCGTTCCCAGGCATCTGAAGACAAATTTTATGAGAGGACAACTGAAAATTAGAGATCGATGCAGTCAACAAGAAGATACTTACTATGGACATAAGTGTTAAAACATAATGCTGGAGATTAGCACCGTGATATTCAACCATCTTGTTGTCAGCAACCACCATGACTTCGACATACCGGGGGTAGGACAAAAAGCGCTTTGTTCTTTTGTGAGTGTGTGTCCCATTGATCCTATCAGTGTTATTGTATGAGGGTTTCTGGTTTGCTAGCTGCCCCCTTTTTAGGGCTGAGAACATGCTGTTCTGTTCTCGGGGACTTCCCTTCTTCCTCTGTCTGATTGGCTTCGATGTTTGACCTGTGGTAAAGACAGACGATATAGAAAAATAAAAATAGCAGAAAGCCACAATACTATGTGTATATATGAGCAATACAACTTGTTGAATACAACACAGCCCTTAGTAACTGTCACCTCTTTATACATTGCAGATTACCCAACCTGGCAAGACGTTCCAAGCCTTAAGGGCATTGAAAAACTTTCCTGGCTGCAAAACCTACAAGATATATGTGAGGTGCACTCAAGAGTACAAAGAAATAGCTGCAGCCTCGGGCGGCAACTGAAATGGTGGCATGCTTATTACCCAGACATAGTGATGAGCGAATGTGGTCGGATAAGGTGTTATGCTCAGGCAATCCCTGTATGCGTTGAGGCTGCCGAACAGCCGCGAGACATGCACCCCTGAGGACTCGAACATATTATTCGAGCACGCCAAGGTCACTGGGTTAGCACCCGAGCTTGCTCGGAGAAGACCTTATCTGAGCACGTACGATCATCACTATTCACATATCAGTACTGGATATTTTCTAGTAGTTGTTGGAAAAACAGATGAGAACGAGAGTCGGACCCTCCCGATTTGTCCTAAGGGAAGATCATAAATATCTAAGTCCTGGAAGAGTCTTGTATGTGCAGTTGATGCAATTTACCTTTTCTGCTCGTTGGACTCATGGTAGTCCAAATCAAAATGTTATTTATTTATTTTACTCATTTTATATGGCCCCATTAATTCCACATCGCTTCACACACATTATTGGCACTGTCCCTGATGGGGCTCACAATCTAAATTCCCTATCAGTATGTCTTTGGAATGTGGGAGGAAACCGGAGAACCTGGAGAAAACCCACGGGAACATGGGGAGAACATACAAACTCCTTGCAGATGATGTCCGTGGTGGGATTTAAACCCAGGACCCAAATAATGCATTTCCATGGGCTGTACATTTTCTAGCCTCATGCTATGAAAAAAATAACAAGACTACATAATATTGTGCCACATACATATATATATATATATATGGAGTAAGACAATTATTTCACAATATATACCCACTTTCCATAAATATAAGCTTTAGAAAAAAATCCTTTGATGGCCATCCCATGACTAAAGCTGTTCCACCCTAAGGAATGAAAAAGCCCAAGAAAATATACATACAATAACATGTGAAAGTAAATATGGTCAACAGAAATTCCATCCATGCAAGGAAGGAAGAAATCATTCCCTTTTCCTATGCCTAATTGCTTAGAAAACAAACATATGTACTGCAGCCGTGTGCCGCCTATCAATAGTAAACAATACAAAATAGGGGGCAAGAAACACTTTCTAGTAATATAAAATTAGAACCTAGTAAAAACACAACTTTTGGGGACAAAAGTATTAAAGCTGTAGTCCTGATTCTCAGAAATAATACTGCAGACTTTGGGCAATGGTCTCGCAGGACTGTGGTGTAATGGGGCCCACAGTTCAGATCAAAACGGTCAATAATACCGCAGCATGTTGAAGAACTGAAAAGTCCTTTATGGACACTTTGGATGTCCCCAAAACATACTGGTAGTTTTAGGCAGGCATATCTCCCAACATTTGCATTCTTATTGATGGGACAGTTTTTTTTCTCCTCTGCCCATCCATCCAGCAGAACCTACAAGCATCACAGGAGCACCCACTTTCATGCAAATATTCAAAAAACATTGCCCATTTTTAGCTCATTTCATGGCATAGTTCTGCAAAAAATGGGAGAAACGGTTTGTCCATAGATGCTTTCAAATAAATAATTTAAATAATATGACTATAGTATGGTATGAGGGGTTGTGCAATATACAGTATATGTATTGACAGTCATCGCCGAAAGTGTTGGGACCCTTGAAATTGTTCCAAAAGATGAAGTATTTCTCCCAGAAAATTATTACAATTACACATTTTGTTATACACATTTGTTTTTTTTTTTTGTGGTGTTCCAATACACACAAAGAATTTAAAGAGAGAAAATGAAAATTGGACATAATTTCACACAAAACCCCCAAAATAGGCCAGACAAAATTGTTGGCATCTTTCCAAAATTGTGGGTAAACAACTCTGTTTCAAGCATGTGATGCTTGTTCATATTCACCTGTGGCAAGTAACAGGTGATAGCCCAAGTACTATCTATACAGGCTTCTCGCTTTTGGCACGTTGCACCTTATAAGAGTAAGTAGTACTGGTAATAGAGGTGGTGTTTATTCAATGCGGCACAAATACTTGCTTTTGGTACGCTGCACTTTATAAGGGTCAGCAGTACTAGCAATAGAGGTGGTGTTTACTCTGTGTAGTATTATCCATAGCTGTCTTACCCCACGGTTGCCTTGTCTATTTTGGACGCAGGGGTGTTTTGATTATTGTTGCTCATTTTTTGGATGTTTTTATTATGTACATATTGTATGTCTCTAGGCGTTCAATAAAGATATATTCTTACATATAATTAGGTGTGCACATCACTCATGTATTGGCCTTTTCTTCTTGTTCTTAGATTCCCTTTCCAGAACATTTCCCATCATCATAAATATATCATCAGTAAGTTAAATAGGTTTTTTGCTTTATAAGTGTAGAAGAGCCTGACTGTAAGTGTTGAAATTTCCCAACAGCGCCTCCAGAGAGGAACTGAAGCATTACACCATTCCAATTGACATGTGTAATTCTGGGTCCTCCAAAAGACATTTTTTTAAGCTTCTCTCCGATCTGCCTAATACAGTGTATGACTTAAGTCCCTGAAATGGGATAATTCTAGAATGTAGAGCAGGTCTTCCGCTCCCCACTTTTTTTTTTTTTTTTACAGGGGTAACTAGCTAAAATATAACTATTATTAATTCTTTTTTTTAATCAATAGTTTTTATCTAAATGTTCCACAAAACATTGTTTTATCAAGTACTGTGGCATCTAAGGGGGTTACTGCCATGATCAGCGCCGGATCTGATCACGGTAATGGCAGTTGGGTACTAACGGTGTATGATGCGGACCTGCTCCTAGGAGAGTCTGCTTCATCTCCTCACTTCCGCCCAGAAAACTATCTAGGAGGGGAAGGTTTGTGTAAACGGTCTTAAAAGAAAAAATTTCACAAATCTTCCCCCCTTTTGTTGCAGAGAAGCCTCTGATTTCTAAGAATTTCTACAGTTTGTAGGACGTACTGTACATGGTTAATTATCCGCACATTGATGCACAGGAGGACTCAGAAGTCACAATGTCTGAAAATCTGCCGCCTAATTTCTGAAACATTTGGTTTTGTTTTATGTTACGTGCGGAAGGTCCTACTTGTCTTGCGTAAGCCCGGAGCGACCTTTCATATACTCCATGATATTTTTAGGTTGAGGTTTCATTCTGGACTAATTAGTACGTGCTACAACTTCCTCCATTCTAAATTTCCGGGTTCTTTTTCAGTCATAGCTCTCAAATCAGAATCTAAGCTTCTAAAAACAGCAAATTCCTAAATTGTGGCAAACGGTCAAAAAGGAACCCGGGAGCCACGCTAAAAAAAGAAAAAAAAAAAACAGTGTATAACACATAGGAAATAATGACCCTGTAACAACGTAATTCACAATGACATCAGTTGAAGCCAAGTGTCGTACAGATGACACGGAGGGATAGTGAATTACACAGACAGATGGATAGATAATATTTTGATAGATACATAATAGATAATAAATAGATAGGTGATAGATAATAGATAATCAGACAGATAGATAATAGATAGATAATAGATAATCAGACAGATAGATGATAGATAGATAGATAGATAGATAGATAGATAGATAGATAGATAGATAGATAGATAGATAGATAGATATACAAATTATTAAGCAATAGGTTGCAAATTACAAATACGCGGTGTACAGGCGGGCACTAAATGCACTCTTTGGCTCTCGTCGTGTGTGTGGATGCAGTAAAGTGACACTGTGCAATCAAAACAGATAGATATACATCGGATAGACAGACAGATACATTGATAGATCTATGAGGAGAGTGTCTCATGTGGGGTCAGGGACTGCACAATACTGTTTTTGGCAGCAGTGACCTGTGGAGTGTTAGTTCTTGGGAGGATCTGTCAACACTCAACAGTGGAAAAATCTGCATCCTGATCGAGTGGTTCTGGACCATTAATAGTGTCCTCTTGAATATTTAGCCCGAGTGGCTTAAGACCAACTCCAGCCTACTGAATCCTGACTGGGCACTTCCAAGAGCAATTGTTCCAGCAGTGGGCTGAAGCTTCATCATAACTCCTGACAGCAAGTGTGACCAGAGACCAAGACTGTACCAAGACTACAGTTCTGCCCCAGTGTTCTCCCCTTTAAGTTACCATGAGCTCTGCTGTAACAGACAAGCATCTGTGCTAATAGAGGGAGAGAAAAAGAGTGACACTCAATCATTTGTGACGACAAGTCATGCAAGAAAAAGAAATGCGGCACTCACCGTTTCCTAAAATCAGTCCTTTATTGTAAAGATCAGGACACAAAGGCAACCTTCAGGGGGTGAGGGGAAAATCAGAGGATGACGGGCGTGGTCCTCTGATTTTCCCGGCATGCCCCGCATGTCACCTGTATGTCCAGAGCATTGCAATAAAGGACTAATTTTAGGAAACGGTGAGTGCCGCATTTCTTTTTCTTGCTCGAATTGCATATTATTTATTTGCTGTGCATTGCAGTATTCCTAGTTTTTAAACCTCAGCAGGTTCATAGAAGGGAGAATTATTAAATAATTACAAAAAGGTATTTTCTGGATTTGTGATGACAGACAGTAACTGCAAAGCATCTGTACCAATATACGGTAAACACTAAGCATCTGTACTAAAAGACTGTAACCACCAAGCATCTGAATTCTGGACTACGGTAATAGAGTGTAACCACTAAGTATCTGTGACATCAAACAGTAACCGCCAAGCATCTGTGCCAACAGACCGTAAACACCAAGCATCTGTACGAATAGTTTAATCATCAAGCATCTGTGCCAATAGCCTATAACCGTCCATTCCAGTAGACTGCAACCGCCAAGCATCTGAATTCTGAACCAACACCAAGCATCTGTACTAATAGTGTAACCAAACATTTGTGCCAACAGACTAAAATTACCCAGCATCTGTGCCAATAGCCTGCAATCGTCAATCATCTGTGCCAATAGACTGCAACCGCCAAGCATTTGTGCTAATAGACTGCAGCCGCCAAGCATCTGTGCTAATAGACTGAAACCACCAAGCATCTGTGCTAATAGACTGAAACCACAAAAGCATCTGTGCTAATAGACTGAAACCACCAAGCATCTGTGCTAATAGACTGCAGCCGCCAAGCATCTGTGCTAATAGACTGCAAATACCAAGCATCTGTGCTAATAGACTGCAACTACCAAGCATCTGTGCTAATAGACTGCAACTACCAAGCATCTGTGCTAATAGACTGAAACCACCAAGCATCTGTGCTAATAGACTGCAAATACCAAGCATCTGTGCTAATAGACTGCAACTGCCAAGCATCTGTGCTAATAGACTGCAACTACCAAGCATCTGTGCTAATAGACTGAAACCACCAAGCATCTGTGCTAATAGACTGAAACCACCAAGCATCTGTGCTAATAGACTGCAACTGCCAAGCATCTGTGCTAATAGACTGCAACTACCAAGCATCTGTGCTAATAGACTGCAACTACCAAGCATCTGTGCTAATAGACTGAAACCACCAAGCATCTGTGCTAATAGACTGCAACCACCAAGCATCTGTGCTTATAGACTCCAACCACCAAGCATCTGTGCTTATAGACTGCAACCACTAAGCATCTGTGCTTATAGACTGCAACCGCCAAGCATCTGTGCTAATAGACTGTGCTACATTCTGTAACTGACAAACCTCTGGACTATATACAATAATGCAGCGCCCCAGAGTCCTGGTCGTTGCAGTACTGTGGCTTCGCCACTAAGGGGAGCCATGGTGCGTTCGATGGCACTGAAGGAGTTCCTCTGATCAGGTATCACAGACACCAATATGTTTCACAGCAGGGCCTCCAGGGGGGAGCTAAGGGTGCTATTCATTAGGCCACTCCCCACCATAGTGGGTAAACTGGGGGTCAGGCAGGAAGTTAGGAAGAACGCTGACTGGATTGAACGAAGCAACACCTAGTGAGAGAGGGTGTTGTGGAGGAAGAGACAGTAGGGTCTCTGCCAGGGGTGGGATCCTGGCAGAGGCTTGGCATTAGAAAGAACGTAACGGGACCGTGCCTGCTCAGCATAGCGGCGGTGCCCAAGAAAGGACTAGAAGCGAGATAGATTGTGCTGAGTGAGAAACGAGATCAAGCAGACGGAGAATACCAGCAGGGGTTTTGTTGAAAGAGGCAGCACCTTGCTGAGGCGCATTACCGGTGGCCGGAACGCCGAGGGAGTGGAATAATATACAGCTTTAAGCCATACTCCAAACAGCGGCAGGACAGTCAGTCTCAGGCGGGCTGTCTACCACATATCACCTATGAAGTCTTGGGGGGCAATTGCGGGAGAGGGGCGTCACTAGGGTCCCGGAAGAACTCCAGGCCTACCTGACAAACGGGTGCCGTTCCAACCTGAATAACAGGGAGGGATGGAATAAGAGAGGAACATCTAATCGAGTTGTGAGGGAACTTAAGAAACAGACACAACAGTTGTGGGGTACTTTCCGTGAGCACAGCAGGGAAGGACTACAACACACAGCGCTAAGAAGGAAGGCACTGATTTCCACCTGTGAAGAGAACTCTGGAGGTGCCATTGGACCGGCCGGACTTGCGCAGCCGGGTGAACCGTATTCTGGACTGAGGACTCAGAGATCTCCAGTAAAGAGGTAAAGAGACTGCAACCTGGTGTCCTCGTTATTTACCGCGACCTGCACCCCACAACTGCACCGCTACACCACCGTTATCACCACCTATTTCACCGGACGTCCCCCACTGACGGACAGGGCCACGGACCGGGTCTAGCCACCGTGACAACCCCAGGACTGAGACCTAGAGGCCCGGCTCCGGGTACCCCTCGGCCCTGCGGCGGTGTGGGGGCGCTCCGCAATAACTTGACACGCGATGTGTCTATTTCTAACCATGAAGCTTTCTGCCCCCGCAGTAAGCAAAACAAGTGTCCACATTATGTAATAACAGTAATCTGCACATGTGACTGGACCAAGCAGCAAAGTTAAAAGTTAATTATTGCACAACAATATCAAATGTAGTCCCATGTCACATGAAAATGAACCCTATGTGAGATGAAAAGCCTCAGGCACCCAATGCAAAATCAATGTAGAGTGCGAGCTTATGGGGTGTTAATTTGTTACTCTAGTAACTTCTTTTTAAGCGTGCAATAACTAGGGAAAAAAAAAGAAAAAAAGACAGAAAAAAACATTACCATTCATGAAAATCTTAGAACTTCTGTCAAGATTAGCAAAACAAAATTGAAAATTTTCAATAAGGATTAATAAATGATCAGTAACAAAGTATTAAATAAAAGTGTAACTCAAGTAGATAAGCTGCAAGAAACCTATCAGGCTCGGACTGTCCCAACAAAGCCCCAGAGGATCCTTGGAGCGCCAAGGCTCTGATACAATAACGGGCCATAAAGATCAATAAAGGCCTAGCAGAAGAAAACAATTGCCACTTGGCAGAGCTGGGCTTTTTTTTCTGTGGGAAGGCAATCTGCCCAGCCATCCCTGCTGGAGTGTGTGTGGCAAGAAGCCTTGTACCTGAGTTCCTTGATATACTTGCCAACTCTCCTGGAATATCCAGGTGGTTTCCGTAAAAAAAGGAAGACCTTTGTGACTGCGGTAAGAGTTGGCAAATCTCCTAGATGTTGCCAAAGCCTCACTAAACCTCCCAAAACGCCGCAGTCATGGGGATATCGAGACACGGTAGGGTCAGACGATCACAGTGTCTGGTGACACATACACCTGTGATAGTTAGAACGGCTTAATTGTCCCAATAAGCAGTTCTGTCTTTCTTTGCTCTGGAGCTGCAAGGGTTAAACTGCTTAGTTGGACTCCTGGAGTCCTCTGTCTTGGGTTGTATCAGCTGTTCCGAGTTCTCTTACTCCCAGCAGGTATAAGAACCCTCCTCCTTGCTTCTGATCTTGCCAGTGATAGTTCATTCTACCTGGTTTGGTGTTTGAGGAGTAGTTTGTGTTTGGAGCAGGAGTCTGGAAAGTTGTTCTGGAGACTGCTGAGTGGAGTTGGTTTGAGTGCTTATCCCTATCCTCTCCTATTTGGTTTCTCCTACCTATCCCTCCCCTGTGTTCCACTTTGCTTTTTTGTGAGTGTATTTGTATGATTGTAGTTTTCGTTTATCCCTTGTCTGTCTGGTTAAGGCCCCGTCTCACTTAGCGACGCGAAAGCGATCCCAACAACGATACGACCTGTCAGGGATCGTTGCTGCGTCGCTATGTGGTCGCTGGTGAGATGTCAAACAGTGAGATCTTACTAACGATCGCAGCTGCGATCTCACTGTTTGACATCTCACCAGCGACCTGTAGCGACCTGTACAACGATCTCACATGGGAGCTATTATGACGATTCAGTGTCTGAGTCGTCAACGAGGTCGTTGGTAAGGTGTCAAACACAGCGATGTGTGCTACCCAGCGGGACCTCAACGATCAAAAAAAGGTCCAGGCCATTCCGACACGACCAGCGATCTCACAGCAGGGGCCTGGTCGCTGCTACGTGTCACACAAAGCGAGATCGCTACGGAGGTCGCTGTTGCGTCACGAAACTTGTGACTCAGCAGCGATCTCGCTAGCGATCTCGCTTAGTGAGACGGGGGATTTAGTGTAATCCTATATGCTTTGGACTCCCACCTTCCTGGGTGGGGATGGGATCAGATAAGAGCTTAGATAGGAGCATAGCAAGGTACGTGACCCCGGTGTCTCCATCTCCTAGGGTACAGGGATAGACTAGGGTGAGCCTTAGTTTGAGGGATCAGAGTAGCGCTCACAGTCCCTAGTCACTGCATGACAGACGCACTTCCATTAATTTTATTTTGAATGGAGGCCTAGTGACCAAATGCACATTCAGGGGGGCATATAAGTGGTGGAGAGTGGCTATTAGCAGCAGACATTGCATTACAGAAAATGTCCTTCCAGAGGGGCACCCCAATTGGTTGAGTTTGTTTGGCCATGACTATAGTATTTATACAGCAAAGAATAAAGTGCTGCCAGGTATTGTTGGCACTGCTACGCACCTGTCTCAACCCCAGGATGGGGCTATTGCCCTTTGCTGTGCTTCACATTAAGCTCATGAGTTGCCCAACAAACCTCACTGACATTATAACCCATGCTCTTTTAAGGCTGACTGAGACATACGTGTGTGTCTGAGTATTTAGTAAGTTGTGTGTCCTGTAACTTTTTGATTAGGAGCCTGCAACCATCCAGTTCTCTTACCTGCAATCATCTCTGTAAATTCCTGTGATTTCTACAACCTGCATCTATCTCTTGGTTCTGACCTGCTCTTTAACCTTTCTACTGCAAGCATAACAAACTGTTATCTGGACTTATTCACAGTATGTTGGAATCGATTCTGTAAACTCCTGTGGTTCTTACAACCTATATTTACAGTCTAGCTCAGACCTGCTGTTTACCCCTTTATCTGCTGTAAGCATAATGAATGGTTATCTTGAGTCCTGGTTATGTGCTTCATGCGTGTCCTGCTTTGCTGGTCTGCCTGCCATTTAGCATATCCCGTTGTCCTGTTCTTTGCTGATCCATAAACCAAGCCTGCTGTGCATCACCCTTGATCTGTGTGTTCTTCCTGACCTATGAATTGGTGAGTTCCCCTCACCAGATAAGATCTAATAAACACTACTTAACTCCAGGAAATAAAAGATCATACATGTAAAAATCCAACCTGTCCTATCCATGATGATAGTTGAACAGTCCATATATAATATTGACTATGGTTTGAAAGATTCACTAACAAAAAAAAATCATAACAAAGGATTCTCCAAATTGCTGCCCATGGCATTGTGTGGCCGAGTGATACAGACCCTAATGTCTGTCCCCTTCCCCCCCTTCCAGACAACTTCTTAGGAAAATCCAGTTTATTCCACTAAACATGGTAAAAATATATCATAAAAGATAAAAATCACAAGAGAATAAACCTCATAGTTAAAAACCATTTGTTACAGGAATGAAGTGAGAGGCGAAGTCTTATGAGGAGCCTCCGAGGAGAGAAGATGTCTGAAGCCGAGAGCTGATTCCGCCTTTCACTGTGCAATTAACACGATGATCTGTCATAACTGTCTCCAATCTAATGAGCAGCATATGGGGAATGAGTACAATATATAGAGATATTGTAATGATGTAGTAGATGCTTTTTTATTATCTACTAAAAAGTACTTGTCGTGAGGATGAAAATGTAACATAAAAGCCCAATCCTGTATAGCACATGATACCTGCGCTGTTCTTCCACTTTTTGATCCCCCGTAGTTCCAAGCACTGTTTTGATTTCTCCGAAGAACAGAGGGCCTGTAAAGTGCCAGATGATAATCCATTGCATTAATTTATCTACAGTATATACTTTCTTTGCATACTTTAGGACTAGAACGGAAAACCGTGGGAAAGCGAGGTTCAGTGGAAGCTGTTACCCTCTGGTACGGAGAGCCGCCAGCCAGTCTGGGCATTGTGGTCCGATCTCGGCCCAATTTATACATCTGTCGGACTGCGCTCTCAGACTGGGGAGCAGAATCGGGTTTGCAATGACATGCCCCGACTTACAGACAAGCAGGACAGATGTTAGTAACTATAGATGGATCAGTCTTGACAACAGGCATTGGACAGCAGGTTCCTTACTAGGCGGATGTCATAACTTTCTAGCAATTTTCAATACAGCCCCCCCACATGTTTTGGTAATGAAAGTATGGTGCAATTTGATGGTGTGCACGATGGCAATCTAATAAGTAAAAGTTTGTCGAAAGGACAGTGGCTAGTATAACATACACCTCAGCTGCTGCAGAACCTCATAATACACCTCAGCTGCAGCAGACCATCACAATACACCTCAGCTGCTGCAGAACCTCATAATAAACCTCAGCTGCTGCAGAACATCATAATACACCTCAGCTGCAGCAGAACCACATAATACACCTCAGCTGCTGCAGAAACTCATAATGCAGCTCAGCTGATGCAGAACATCATAACACACCTCAGCTGCTGCTGAGCATCACCATACACACTTCAGCTGCTGCAGAACCACATAATACACCTCAGCTGCTGCAGAACCTCATAATACACCTCAGCTGCTGCAGAACATCATAATACACCTTTCTTTATAAAATAAATGAAGGAACATCATATCCATCAATCTTTCACTGTAATCTCCCCATATTCTTTATAAACAGGTTCTGCAGCAGCTGAGTCGGCATGACAATTATATTATAGAATAAATTATATATTATATCAGAAGTTAACAGTGAGTTTTTGGAGCCGTATAAGAATTCTCAGAGTTCTCTTCCTTCTGTATAAATTTGAGATATTCTTACAATTTACGGCAAAGAGGACATTATGAAATATAGAGTGACAACTTTCTATTTCTAGCCTTCATATCAAGAATGATAATCACATCCTGTATCTCATTGGAACGTTTATCTTTCAGCCATTATCATTGAGATGCAGAAGACACTTGGATAAGATAAAAATAAATAAATATATATATATATATATATATATATATATATATAAATATATATATATATATATATATATAAATACACACACACACACACACACACATCTATATACCGGGTATAGAAATAACAATAAAAAATAGCAGCATATAAATAAGTACGGAACGCCTGCTGCCTAACAGCTTCTCAATCTGGAGTTTCCCTGTTTACTTCCACGCATTGTTTTAGGACCTTATGATAGACAACACAGTCACCCGGGATAGAAATAGCCGAATAGTGGAATTACTATGCTAAATTTAACCAAGATTATAGGTTAGGGGTGCGGCAGCAAGTAATGACATGATATAAACACATTATTACACAATGATGCCTTTTATTTTTTAGCCTGATTTTCCCTGAACCAAGTTAGAATGAAACCTTCTTTACATCAGAAAATTCTCGATTACTTTTAATATGTGTAAATTGTAAACAAGCTGAGATTGACGGATCTACTATTTTTTATGTATTGGTATACTTGGCTGTTGAAATTAGACGGTGGGTATCATTAGTACAATATTAAATGGGATGTCTAATCTTCCTTCTTCAGGAGAGAACCGCTGATTGACAGTTCAAGGCAGTGGCATGGTCGTGCTGGTGCTCTCCATTGTGTACTCTACCATGCTGCTAACAGAGGTAACGTTGCCTCTGCAAGACTGGAGAAGTGTAGGGATAGTGAAGCTGGCCGGATTCAGCCAGCCGTATAGAAAACTGCTTACAAGTGCTCGCTCCTCACCTAGGAAATTGACCACCATTGATAGACTGCAATGGTGGCCAGTAATCTAGGCAAAGAGCAGTAAACTATAACGTTAATTATCGCTCTGTTCTTGGGATTTTTAATAAGAGGTAAATTGCAAAGCTGCTTGTTTTTACTAGCAGTTTGCAAGTTTACACATTTAATAAGTTGAGACAATCCCGTTAAAACCTCAATAGTACTGGCAGTTTGAGTTATTAACGCATGTATGAATGTTTCCATTCAATGACAGCATGTGGGCGAAGAGAGGACGCCCATAGTATGTTAAGAACCTGTTATTTAATGATATTTTTTAACATACCGGAAAACCAGAATCTTCTCTAAAGTATGTCAGACTGTCATAACCATTTTGTGCTTGCATCATCAGTGAGCCATATGCCCAAGACATTACTTCCTATTGGCTGATCCAGTAATTTAGCCATATTCTATAGTATTGGCCAAAAAAATATTACTAGGGTCACCCCTTTGTAAATGGGGAGTCACCAGAGGAGTTTGAAAGTGGCTTACTCCTTTCTTCCTGCTGAAAACTTATGCATGCTTGACTAAGCCGAATGTACACATATGTGAAGGAGTTGGGAGAGACAACTTTGGCCACATGGGCTTGGATAACAGCTATCTAACTTGTATGGACAGCATAGAGGGGCTGTCCACTACCATGATATTGATGACCTTTCCTGAGGATAGGTCATCCATATATATCAGATTGGGGAAGTCTGGCACTCAGCACCCCCACCAATGAGTGGTTACCAACGTCGAGAGAGGACAGAATCAGATTGGGGAAGTCTTGCACTTGGCACCCCCACCAATGAGTGCTTACCAACGTTGAGAGAGGACAGAATCACGTTGGGGAAGTCTTGCACTTGGCACCCCCACCAATGAGTGGTTACCAACGTCGAGAGAGGACAGAATCAGATTGGGGAAGTCTTGCACTCAGCACCCCCACCAATGAGTGCTTACCAATTTCCAGAGAGGACAGAATCAGATTGGGGAAGTCTTGCACTTGGCACCCCCACCAATGAGTGCTTACCAACTTCAAGAGAGGACAGAATCACATTGGGGAAGTCTGGCACTCGGCACGCCAACCAATGAGTGGTTACCAATGTCGAGAGAGGACAGAATCAGATTGGGGGAAGACTGGCACTCGGCACCCCCACCAATGAGTGGTTACCAACTTCGAGAGAGGACAGATGTTAACAGTTTGTGAAGCAGAAAAGCCCAGCTCTGTACATTGTTTAGCACCCACAATCTGGTAGTTGTGCTCCATAGTAGTGGACAACCCCCCATACTTGTCATGACTCCTGAATTCCCAAAAAAGCCAACAAATATCCCTACTGCAAAAGCCTGAAACCTTTCAAAAATATCAGTGATTCCAGGAGGTTTCTTGCATCCTACAGTTTTGGAAAGACATGAAGGAGGGGGAGGTAATAGGTTTGGGGGGTTGTTAAAGCAAAAAGGGGAATGGCTACTGAAAAAGATATTGCTGTAGAGCGACAAAATTCACCCTGTTCCTGAACAAAAGTTGGGAAGTATGTGTAAAAATGTTAACAGGACTCCTCTCTAAAATGCGACATCTATAGTATAGGTGACAATGGAATCCGTGGGCATTTTGAATCACCGTGGCGTGACTGTGAGCTACCTCTCCAACCCCTATAGCTAAGGCCTTTAAGACACACATTTAGTAGTTATTTTTCATATATACTCAAGCAGTAGTCAGGAAAGTGGACTGCAAATGCCCTAAAATACCAAATAATAACAATATCAGCAAACACTTACCCTTCCTGGGTCCAAAGCTGGCTCCCGGCCACTGCCTGAGTCTTCGTGTTTTGGCCGCGTCGCTTCACCTCTGCAGCCAATCACTAGGTTCAACAGTCTGGCTGAGGCAGTTGGAGATGGCATGACCTGTCGAGTTTAGTGACTGGCTACAGCGGTGATATGAGCTGTCAATATGATTTTATCGCTGCAGCCAAAACACTTAGATCTGAGCATTGTTGGGAAGCCAGTGCAAGACTCAGGGTGGGTGAGCTTGCTTTGTTTGTTATTTGAGATATTTTACAGTGTTTGTGGCCCACGTTCCTAAAAGTGGAAAAAAATCTTTAAGCCCCGTTTCAGGAACAGCTTGACACCACTGCACTCCTAACCATCTGAGAAGCAAAGTCTAAAGTTAAGCAAAAAGATTGACAACACTCTGGTCCAGTGGTATCATTGGTAGTCTATGGCCACCGGACCAGAGTATTATGAGCCTCCTACTACAACACCTCCAGTGTTTCTTCTTTTTAGTAATAATTATCAATGTCAAAAACGCAAAGATGTCAAGGTGGCCTTCTAGTGATACCAGGTCCCTGGGAGGTCACGGAGTAAGGAGAGGTTTGCAGGGCTCTGATATGGCAAGTGACAACCATGGAATACTGATGTGGTCGATGGACCAAAGGCCTGGAAATTATTTTTCTAATAAAATCTTTTATATTACTTCATCTGTTGAGACAACATCGATTGGGGTCTGAATCAACCGAGACTAAACCCCACCTATCTAGGGGTCCCCATGTAAGATATCTACCTACACAAGTGATATAGAGAGATATATATATACACACACACAGTATATATATATATATATATATATATATATATATATATATATATATATATATATATATATAATTTATTTTACATTGACATCCTTCAAAATGCTACCCATAGGTTTCGATATTCTAAGATTAAACCTGAAGCCCTTGGGTCCCATCACTCCGGCTGCTGACAGCTCCGTCGGCACGGCAGAGTAATGATTTTTATGGCACACTTATCGACTTGATTGTCATGTCATGAAACAATTGTATGGAAATGAACACAAAGATTCAACATGTCAAGAGCTGATTTTTTTTTTATCCACATTTATATTGAGTGTCGCTGTAAAATCTGGAGTTAGTTTTACCGGCGGAGCAGATCTTGGGATGTATTATGTGACTATACGAATGTTTCATTGTCCAATTAGTTTTATAATAGATACGCAGGTGCCGCCCCCGCCTGTCCCTCCGCAATGTGATACTTCTATCTTTTTAGAGTCTTACAGTAAAGCTTTGCTCTATTGCTTTGGAACAAATGGTAATAAATTTATTTGGCTCTTACTTTACTGTCATTGTCTTGGCTGCATTATGTTTAGCACATTGTTATTGGAGTCTACAGCAAAGGTTTCCCACTTACCGTAAAAGAGGGAATAATGCTGCAACATGAAAAAGGGAAAGTTTGTTGGTGGCTACAATTTAGGCTGCCAAGAAGAGCATGGGCAGAGTGTTCTGGAAATTTAAGTTTTCCCCCCAGAAAGGTGGTTAAGGATTGCCCCAAGACAGGGCTGGCTGTAGGTTTGAGCTTTAGAGTCCCAGTGGGCAGTTCTTCGATTTCGATATTTTCACCTCTCCTTCCAAGAACTTTTTAATTTTTCATTTGATAAAGTTACAGTATATCTTTTACACTACAAGCTCTATTTCTATGACACCATTTTGGGGTCCATACGACTTTCTGATCTCTTTGTGTGCTTTTTTTGCGTCACAAAGTGAACAAAAAACATCAATTCTGCTTTGTCAATTTTTTTTCGGTTTAGGCATCTACCGATAAGAATGTGGATAATTTATTAGTTTGGATAATTAGGCATTCTACGATACCAAACATGTGTTTCTTTAATTTTTTTAGGCTTATTTATGTTTAGAGAAGAAGAAGAAAGGAACTTTTACATCTTCTTTAGAATTGTTATTTTTTGAGGGGTCCATCTATCTAGGGGACTTGAACCTCCGACTGACAGTGGCATCTTAGAGGATATACATTGCTGCAATCACATCTACCTCCATAACTCAACTGGTACCGGTGGTTTTTGGAACGGGATCAGCATTTAAACCCACACCAGGCATACAGTGTGGTGTATGGTGGATGTCGCAAGTCGAAACCTGGTCACTGCCTCTAAACCAATCACTGTTGGACATGCTTTTGCTAAACATGCTATTTCGCGACCCAGTTTGTATGAAAGTCCCAAGTAAAAATTGGCAAATTGGTAAAGACGAGAGTGTTGTATCAAATCATAAAAACCAGGGTATCGGACAGGAGGAGGAAGTTTAATGCTATGAGTACATTCCTGGGGACATCCTAAAATTTGGACGATTACCAAACCACTAGACCAATGTATAAATTAACTCCCTACACTATCTTGGACCGCCAGCAATCAAAGCATTATTTACCTACACCAGCAGATGACATGGCACCCAAAACCATCATTGATTGTGGATACTTCAAGCTAGACCTTAGAAATCAAGGTCCCAGAGTCTGGAGGAAGAGTGGAGAGGCCACAATCCAAGCTGCTTGAAGTCTAGTGTGAAGTTTCCACAATCAGTGATGGTTTGCGGAGCCACGTCATCTGCTGGTGTAGGTCCACTGTGTGTTATCAAGACCAAAGTCAGCGCAGCGGTCTACTGGGAAATGTTACAGCACTTCATGCTTCCCTCTGCCGACAAGCTTTTTGGAGATGGAAATGTCATTCTCCAGCAGGACTTGGCACCTGACCACACTGTCAAAAGAACCAATACCTGGTGTAAAAACAACAGTATCACTGTGCTTGATTGGCAGCAAACTCGCCTGACCTTAACCCCATAGAGAATCTATGGAGTATTGTCAAGAAGAAGATGAGAGACATCAGACCCAACAATACAGACAAGCCTAAGGCTGCTATCAAAGCAACCTGGGCTGCCATAACCCCTCAGCAGTGCCACAGGCTGATCGCCTCCATGCCAAACCCATTGCTGCAGTAATTGATGCAAAATGAGCCCAGACGAAATATTGAGTGCATTTACTGAACACACATTTCATTAGGCCAACATTTCGGATTTTTAAATAATTTTTTCAAGCTGATGTTATAAAGGATTCTAATTTACTGAGATAATGACTTTTGGGTTTTCATTGGCTGTAAGCCATAATCATCAACATTAACAGAAATCAACACGTGAAATAGATCACTCTGTTTGTAATGACACTATATAATTTTTGAGTTTCACCTCTATGTATTGAAGAACTGAAATAAATTCACTTTTTGATGATATTCTAATTTTGTGAGATGCACCTGTATATATATATATATATATATATATATATATATATATATATATATATATATATATATATATATATATATATATATATATATATATATACACATACATATATACACACACACACACACACACACACACATACAGTGTATTTATTCACACAAAGAAACATTTTGTAAATCTCCTGAAAACAGTGAGCCAGAGTGCATACAATCACATGTGCTTCCCTGTTCCGCCTCATTACCTGAAATGCAGGTAAGGGCTCGGGGGATGGTAATCTTACTCCATTCATGCTTTTGTATAAAACCACAATAAAGATCTTCAAAGATCTGTGTTCCTTGTTTAATTAACTCCTCCGGAGAATTCCAGCACTCAATGTCAGGCTAAAGCCATAAAGCAGATGGCCGGTCATGGGCTTTAAAAATTATACAGCCACAACCGTAATATTTATCTCCTGTTCTTCACTTTTGGCTGTATGTTTTTCAGTTATGTTCGCCAGCTACCTAGATAGACCTAGATGAGCAGCTCTGTCTGTGGCTGTCCTGATGATGGCCTGCCTCTTCAAATGGAAACACTTAAAGGGGTTGTCTAGTCTTATACTACAAGTATGCATCACATAGAGTGACTGCAGACTTGGAGCTTAAGGCTGGACAACCCCTTTAAGGAGGAGTATGACAGGAACCTTAAGAGGGAAATGTACTCAGCTGATAACTGTAGAGAAAAACTGGAAACCTAAAAGTGATCTTCTTGAACCGATAAATAAACCTAGTATGCGAAAGGAGACTATAGACTTAAAGAGGTTGTCCACCTCATTGTTATTAATGACCCATCCATAGGATAAGTCATCGATATGTTGGTGAAAATCCAAAACTCGGCACCCCTGAAAGTAAGCTGCTATCAGCAAGAGAAAAAAAAACAGTGTATGGAGGCGAACACCACTGATCTAAACACAGTTTAGCCTTTAGCTCAATTATCCTGCACGGCAGCCATCCTGCTGTAATCAAATCATTACTTAATTCTTGCATGGACTTAGAATTAGAAATGGCTCACAATAGCCCCAGTATAAGATTTTCTCTTTCTTCAATGACTCATCCTCTCAAAATTGAACTTGTGTACCTACCAAGGTCCAAACAAAAGGGCATATGTATCACAGAGGCCACAAAAAAGAAATGTTATGGCTGTATACGCACACTCACTCACACGGGTTACGTACAAACCAGGAGAGACAAACACCAGAACCCAACAGATCCCTGTTCAGACTAGGAAAGTTCCTAATCTGACCCTGATTTGTCCCTGCCTGACTACGGAGGTTGGCAGACTAAGTATACGCAATGGTGCCCCCACTCAAAGTCGTCTTACCTTGATGTCCTTATGTGCTCCCTCTCTATAAACAATGTTCAGCACTAGAACAATAATAACTATAAAGTGAAACACCATAATCTGAAGAAGAGGCCCAGGCCTATGAATGCATTCACACAGACACACAGAAAGATGGAAGAAAATAAGAAGAACCACACAACAATCAGAATACATGGAAAACTTCCCAGACTCCGAACATAAAATGAAGAAAATCGTACTGGGAAGGAAGACACACAAATAATTCGCAGGAAAAGCAGCAGAGATTAACCAGGTAAGATAATCCCTAGATGAGAAGATGGATCACCAAACACCCATCTGTCTTAAAATATAG
Organism: Ranitomeya variabilis; assembly: GCF_051348905.1. Taxonomy (NCBI): domain Eukaryota; kingdom Metazoa; phylum Chordata; class Amphibia; order Anura; family Dendrobatidae; genus Ranitomeya; species Ranitomeya variabilis. The sequence goes on from NC_135239.1 coordinate 196,095,744, forward strand.
CCAGCAAAGATGCAGGTGCAAGGTGAGTATAAATAGCCCCTCCCAAGATGTTATAGGGCAGAACTAAATAGGGCAGTGAGAGACACCTAAATAGAATCCAAAAGAAAGGAAAGAAAAGACAAAAGAACCATCAGCAGTTGGACAGAGACCAAACAGACTGTGGCTCAGCAGAAAGGGAAACTGACCAAACAGCAAGAGGCCACCTGAGCGACTCCTGAAACAGAGGCATGACAAACAGAATGTGAAGAGTTATCTGAAAGATAGGATCATAGCGAAGAGATTGGTTAAGTAAAAAAAAAAAAATAACCTACCATAACCCTAATCTCTGTCCAATAGGGTTAGGATTATGGTAGTGCTAAACACTCCTAGGAGATACCATTTTTTAACTGTATCTCCTTTTTATTGAGAGTTTAGAACATTGGACATTAATTAGAATGTTGCATTTAAGATTCTTTTATTCTTGTAAAATTTCGATAAAATTACAGTTAAAAAAAAAGGTCTCTCAGGAGTGTTTAACACTACTATAACCCTAACCCTGTTGGACAGAAGTTACGGTTATGGTAGTGCTGAACACTCCTGGGAGCTACTATTTTGTAAGCATAATTTTTGTTGAAATTTTACAAACTCAAATACAAAATTCTGATTAATGTCCAATGTTCTGAACTCTCAATAAAAGGAAATACAATTTTGATGGTTCCTTCACATTTATGTATACCATTCTCCAAACATCTGGACAACCATGATCCATCAGCCAACAGAACAACCTAACCTTAAGCCCATGCCAATTCCAAGCTTGGTCTAACATGGTCATTTTTTTTGGTATATTAAGATCTCTTTCCAAAAATATTCACCAATTTTGGCCAAAAGTTAGAAAATGAGCAACCAAATTTACAGGCACATGAAATGAGATTGGTCCATGTTTCTGGAGTCTACGGTCTTAGTCATGGACCGCATTTTGTGGAATTTTTATATGAGCAAATAAAACTTTAGGAATTTTTATCTGTGTAGCTGGATCCATTCCTACTTTGCAGAGAGGAGTGCGGTGGATTCCGGGCGCTGCTGCTGACAAAGGTTAATCCAGGCTGTAAGTATAAAAAAACTTCCAATTTATTGCAACGCATTTCGAAGTAGAACCTACTTCTTCCTCAGGAATATGTTTTACTCTGAAATGCGTTGCAATAATTTGGAAGTTTTTTTATACTTACCGCCTGGATTGACCTCTGTCAGCGGTAGCGCCCGAGATCCACCGCACTCCTCTCTTCTTTACTTGTCCCCATTTGGTGTGAGTACAGCGGTCGGAGCAGCAGACAAAGTTGGATTATACAACGCTCGCTACATAGTTGTGCCGCACACAACCTGATCTGGTGAGTAACTAACTCTCCTACTCACCCTCACCTATGGCTACGTTGTTACACAGGGATCGCCTCTTGGTTTCTTATCTCTCCATATTTTGAATACATTGTCTTCCCGTCTGAGCTCCCGAGAACTGCGGACCATTGTGGTCTGCCGGGTACTCCTCCTTTTTACGATATTATTTTACTACCCCATGCTTTGCGCTATAGGACAGATCCACATACACAATCCACAAGGATGAAAGATGTCAAAAATTCAATAAACCTTCAAACGAGTCAAAAAAGTTGCAGTTTGATCATTTTGGATGCCGGTATCCATTAGATTGGATGAATCATCCTTCGCCACTGTGACTATTGCTACCCTAACTCCGACACATCAAAGGGAATTTGCTTACGGTTTGCTATCTGTTTTTTCGATTGCGCGACAGTAGATCAAGGTCTCTTTTTACTTTGCAAGTGGTTCAAGGGCTGAGAACGGTTCCTTCATAATTGCTATCCAAATAGTAATGACACTTAAAACCTCAGTGGTCTTTCAAGAAAGAAAAAGGGGAGACTACCAAATGACCTTTCGAATTAAGAAAAAGCATCCAAGTTGCTTAAAGAAAAACATGTTTTCCAGATATATATAAGTGCTTGGAGGAGATGCGGTCATCAGCTTTTCTTCACTTATTTCCTTAGGCTGTCTATTAAGTTGTTTCCCTTCTGCTCTACAGGATATGATTTCTGTGGGCAGAAAATCCAATGGCTTTACCATATGACGGCGAGGTTACGGTGTCAGTGGTGTAATGACATGTGCTATAAAATAAAACCACTCGTCTGTTCACCCCGGAGTAGGTGATGCGCAGCTTCCCTGCCAATGTTTAAATAATGCAAGATTCTCTTAGGCTATTCCTTCAAGCCATCCAATTGGTGTAAATGCCAAATGAGTGATCTCGGCTTTTAAAGCGGACCATAAACATGTGTTTTTTTACCTGGTGTAACGCCACTGTTCTCCTGAATCTGACAATGTTTTTCTTTTGTTTTTGCGCCTCTCCGTTCCTGAGATATGACCCCTTCTTCCTTGTGTGTAAATCTAGTCTTTATAGCCAAGTGGGTGTGGTCCTCAAGAAGACGCCCAGAAGGAACAGATGAGGCCGACGCCCACTTCTCTGAAAAGATGAGATTTATAGACAATGAAGAGGGGTTCATATCTCAGGAACGGAGAGGCATGGGAATGAAAGAAAAACTACGCTGGATTCAGGAGAACAGCTGTGTTTACACCGATTTAAAAAAACAAACCATATTTATGACAAGTGGTAGATCCTATGTAAAAGGGTATTTGAAAATGAGATTTCTAAGCCAAAAGTGGGCTGAAAATTGCCAAAAAAATCCAAAAAAATCTCAATTATACAATTAAAGAATGTTTAAGATCAAATAACGAAGGAAATAGTCAGTATAATGATACAAACATAATGGGGGATCCCTGCTCAGTGCTCAGCACCCCCTTTTCTCCTTTTGCCTTTTCTCTTGCATTGATGGATCCATGCAAAATTGGGCCTTGTATCAATGTCAGTCCATAATGGCTGCTGTCAAGCCTCCCCAACACGAGGCCCCCAGATTTACTATCCAATTGGTCACACATAAAAACTTGTCAATAATTCATGAGCGGTTAACTGTGCCAGAGGGGACACGTATTCCGTTACCTGGTGTGTCACATGTCTTTTTTTCCCTTGATACGTTTCGCTGAGGTGTGATGTGTCTGTACACTACATGTGGTTTGTTTTCTTCTTCGTCGAACTCTCCCCCATCAGCTGAGAGTAAAGGTTCAACAAAATAGTCCCCGTCCTGAGACTTGAAGGTGCCGAGCTGTGAAAAGTAAAGAGAGGACTTTAATGGAAGGGGTTAACATATATTGCTTAGGAAATTAATCATTTAAAGGGGGTGGTCCAGCCATTTACAAATTAAAAAAAAACAACTTTCAGAAATGCATAAATAAAATATGTCATACTTACCTTCTCGTCCTCCACCGATCCAATTCTGATGCTTCCAGTGACCGTATAGGACACTGGACAGATATGTGACCATAGGACACTGTTGTGGTCAGTGATTGGCTGCAGATGTCATATGTCCATCTGGACGAAACAGGAAGTACTTACACTAGTTCTGTATTTCCTGCTCAAACATGTGACCACTGCAGCCAATCACTGACAAGACAGAGGAAGAAACACAGAGACCAGCAGGGGACATGAGGAACAATGAAATTAAGGGGATTGGGATCGGTTAGGTATTACGGTACTTACCGTATTTTATTATTATACAACAATTTGGAGAAGATTTTTTTTAAGTGATCGGACAACCCCTTTAATAATACAACAAATATGGATTTGCAGCTTTTTTCATACTTCTTTTAGATTGTAAAAGGAAACAGCATTTCCTATTGTACTTGTTCTTTAAAGTGGTTCATCCTAGGACTTGATGACATTTCATTTATCGTATACTTAGACGCGGCACCGAACAGACGGGGACTATTTTGATTGCGGCTGCGCCTGGTTTTGCTGCTGAGCCCCATTAACTCAATTAGGACTGAACTGCAGTTGTAACCAAGTGTACGGCCTCCTGCCTAGTAAATAATGAAGGAGACCCAATGCTTTGAATTATAGAATTCTCATATATTACTCTTATAAAAATTGCTTGTGAGTATTTTAAACAGTTTATTTTATCCCTACCTCTGCCAAGTCAAGTGGTAGAACCCCACGGTTGCCAACATTTCTGAGAGGGTTTAAGTCCCGCCACTAACCCTGCCCCTGGTCTTCCTGGGAAACCACTTGCTCCTCATGGGAATGGCCTAGAACCACTATGTAACTCCCATTTTGAGGCGGGTTTAACATAAACCTTTCCCATTTTGGCCCGAATGCTCCAGGAAATCCGTAACAGGTAACAATTAGTCCAGAACATAGTATGCATAGACTAAATTAATTAGTCTAAATAAGGAACATGCTAATAGTCACATCAAATGTGAAGGCCACATGATCAACACCTCGTCTAGTCCTAATAAATGGATGCAGTTTGCAGGACCAATCTAGGTGCTAAGCCAATTTGGGAAAAGGCAGAACTTTACGGCACTAGTACAAGATAGATATATGACTGAGATTAGGAAAGCAGGATGCATAATGCTTTTATTTCCAAAACTAATCCACTCCTGTCCATGTCCATAGACTGAAATATAGCTGATCCGATGCCTGGTGCCCGTTGCATATAGGTCAAGTCACAAATAGTCTTGCAATAGGTTTGAATGGATGGTTTCAACCAGAAGCCCAACTTAAAGCTCTTCGGTCCCAATGAAAACTATGAAACATGACCATCTACCATGTGCCAGATGTAATTTTGGAGTCTTTGCATGCGGCATAGGGTCCTTTGTGTCCTCTCAGACACCAGGGTCTGGGTGCATTTGGTATTTCCATACCATCCATAGCTTCTCCCGTGACTCCAACCTAAAGCAAAACTCCGTATTCGAACTGAGGTCCAAGGAAAGTAATCTGTTCTACTGGTGATGATCCCAAGTAATTGACCATGTCACAGTTTGGTAGCACTCGTTAATATTTTTTTTCCAAAATCATATTTTTCCTAAACTTTCAGCATTTTTATGCTGACTGATCAGGAATGTCTGCAGCGATGGAACCAATAACCAACAAATCAGTCATTACGACAGGTAGTCTAACCACGCAACTGGAAGCAGATGTACGCCAATGGTGAATGAAGCCCTTGATCATTCCAAAGAGTAAACATATTGACCCATAACGACTATAAATGCAATTCTGAGTTTGTGAACTACAACTTTTCTATATATCCCCAATTTACAGATCACGATTGAACCGTATAAAAGATGTTACTTATATAGGAGATTGATGAATTTTATAGTCGTTTGAACTTCTACCGAAACCTCAAGCCAAAGCCAATGAAGATTTAGAATAAATAGCCCACATAGACCTTGCGTTACACACCTGTACCAGGTCTGGGCTCTGCTCCCTTCATCCCAGTCAGCCAAACTTTCTTGTGCTCTACGTGAAGCTTTGCAAGTAGCCCGGCATGCTCCACTGTGATCATCTACCTAGGCCTATATGAGGTTCACCAAGATATACACCTGTGTCTTGGTATTAAGACTTTTAGTTTGTCTCTGCTACATGTCCAGCACCTCTGCTACCGGTCTGTGGTCTTCCGAGAGAATTGGATCAGACTATGATGACACTCAGATCAAACTCTGATCAAAGTGTCATTAGCATAGTCGACCTGATTTTCTCAAAAGAGACAATCTATCGTTGCGTGAGAGAGCCCTTAAGGTCTCATGTTATATTGGAAAGTTTATGCTGGGGATGGTCAAGCGAGAGAAGAACCTTGACTTTTCATCAGTAATACCTACCTAAAAGCACCCTTTAAACTTGACTTTTTGGTCTAGTGCACCTTGCAAAGAGCATGGCAACAAGGTACCGAAGGCTGGTGGCCACAGCAGGGACAGTCACTGTGCATGCACCATGGGCACATGCGCAGGATTACAGTGGCACTGACTATGATGTCAGGAACATTAGACCCGTCAATCAACTTGCATGCTGCCCCAATTATACAACATCAAATTTACCAATTGTTGCCAATTGTTCCTGGGTTCCTCTAGTGGGCGCCTCACACAGCCAGCATGCTATCTTTTAGATCTTTGATTATATAGGTGGATTTCATACTCTTTAACATAAACAATCACTATAAAGATGTATTTTTTAGAATTTAACTAAAACAGAATTTTGGAGCCAAAAAAACAACAGTTTTGAAAAGACAAAGCGTGCTTGTGAATTTATGGGGTAATGCAATTGGCATCAATAAAGGTGTGGAGGTGTCTACAGGGGTCTAAACATTTAAAAATATCATTGGGATAGTAGTCACAATATTCTGTAAAGATGACAACATACCATTATACTCTGCACAATAAAGAAGAGTTTGAAGTTAGAGTCCCTTTAATGTGACAAAGCTCAGATAGAAACTAACCCACAGTTTTTTTTTTCACTATAAGGGTTTTTGGCAGCTGTTTGAACATTTCTGAAAAGCTTTCAAGTTGCCTAGAAAGTAGTATGTGTATTGTGAAGCGGAGATGCTTGAGCAGAGAGCAGAAAAGAATGACACTCCGCAAATTGTTAGAAATTTCCATAAAAAGAAAATCCACTTGAATTAAAATTTACATAGAACTATTTCCAACCTGCGTCACTATTTCTTCTGGTAGTAGTCATAGACGAGGGCTAAAAAAAAGCAATATTTGCTCCTGGTCCAGGGGTGTAAATACAATACGTGCAGGGGTTTCAGTCGCAGCCCAAAAAGTCCCTATATGAAGAGCACAAGATTATTAAAGACTGGCAATAATTGGGGGGCCCATTGGAGGTTTTGCATTGGGGCCCATGAGCTTCAAGTTCCGCTGCTGCTACTGGCTTAATTCTGTGGTGCCCAGTTGGGTGGACACTTCTCTTTTCCCACAAAGAAGGATTTTCATAACGAGTGCAGGAGATAATGGTTACCTAAAGCTGGTCATATATGTTTACCAGTACACCCATTTATCCGATGGTTATTCCTTCCGACCCCAGTAAACTCAGTCGTAATAGGGAGAGGGGAGTAAACCACTGTCAAACACCTCTGGTTATGCTGATATCCAACATGACCAATTCCTCATTCCCTTGAGATCATCTGATGGAGGATGGTCGGAAAACCTTCATATACATGAGACAATCAGACAGTTTGCCCAACTTTTCTCTTATGTCTTAGAGAACCTTAAAAAGGACCTGTCTTCAGGTCAAAAAGTGGGCAGTGCTTTCTATAAACTTTGTTTTTTTATAGAAAAAAAGATGCCTCTTGTTAATGGTGTTGCTTGGAGATCTCCTTGGTCTTCATGGTGTTGCTTGGAGATCTCCTTGGTCTTCATGGTGTTGTTTGGAGATCTCCTTGGTCTTCATGGTGTTGTTTGGAGATCTCCTTGGTCTTCATGATGTTGCTTGGAGATCTCCTTGGTCTTCATGGTATTGTTTGGAGATCTCCTTGGTCTTCATGGTGTTGCTTGGAGATCTCCTTGGTCTTCATGGTGTTGTTTGGAGATCTCCTTGGTCTTCATGATGTTGCTTGGAGATCTCCTTGGTCTTCATGGTATTGTTTGGAGATCTCCTTGGTCTTCATGGTATTGTTTGGAGATATCCTTGGTCTTCATAGTGTTGCTTGGAGATCTCCTTGGTCTTCATGGTGTTGCTTGGAGATCTCCTTGGTCTTTATGGTATTGTTTGGAGATCTCCTTGGTCTTCATAGTGTTGCTTGGAGATCTCCTTGGTCTTCATGGTGTTGCTTGTAGATCTCCTTTGTCTTCACGGTGCCTCTTGTTAATCATGTTGCTGCCTTTGAGGCCTTTCAGAGAAGGTAAAGTGTATATACCGACAACCACGTGACACTTAGATCACACACAGGTGGACATCCAGTCACTAAGCATGTGACTTATGAAGAAAATTGCGTGCACCAGAAATTTTTAGGGGCTTCATAGCAAAAGGGGTGAACACATATGCACGTGCCAGTTTTCAGTTATTTGATCCCATAAATGTAATTTATTCCTATATTTTTCTCACTTCACTATCTTACACTATTTAGTGGTGATGCATCACACACAAATCGGATTACAAAAATATTTAAACACAGGTTGTAATGTAACAAAATAGGTAAAAAGCCAAGGGGGTGAATACTTTTGTAAGCCAAGGTAAGTATCCAGGTTCCCCTCCTATGTATTGTATGGCAATAAACATGCCATAGCCGCCCGGTGAAACGTGCAGAGCATTATTGTAAAGCAGATTATCATGTATATTAAAGACAGATGGCAATCATTTGAAAAGATGTCCAGGAGGTAAATTTCCAAGTGGTATCTTCCTGTTATTCCGACCTTTGCACTATATAGATGCACTAGAACACATTAAAAATAACAGGATATTGTTCAATCCTATGTATTTTTTTTGCTTTTAAGGCTTTTAAGGAAAGGGGAGTTAATGCTTTCCATGACAGTTTGGTTTCTCTTAGGAATATAGGTCAAAATATCCTGTAAATTATCTAACTGGATTCACTGGTCAAGTATTAAACACATTAGCACACCGGTTTAGTATTAACACTTGTTGGAGCTTACGGAATTACAAGCTTTCTCTGCCTCTTTTAGTAGAGTCCTGTGATTACAGCAGCATCAGCACTGATCCCATATGCAGACACGGCTGTGTGCGTGCTGGTTCATGGCCACTGTTGTGCTGTACAGTTACACTGTTCTAGAGAGGGGCCGTCACAGTTGCCTGACTTGAACCCCCTAGAACATCTACGGTGGGATTTAAACAAGGCGGTTGCAGCACGCAGACCTAAGACTATTAGTGACCTGGAGGCAATTGCCCATGAGAAAGGGGCTACGATTCCTCAGGAACGCTGCTAGGAGCTGGTGTCTGCCTACACATCACGTGTGCATCAGGGCGTAACAGTCAGAGGGGCTCCACTAAGTACTAAAGATGCCCGTTATGAAGGGGTGAATAATCCTGAGGCTGCAGTAGTCCGTAAAAGTTGCATTTTGGGTAGAATTCAAAGAAACCTGAAAATATGGGGTTAAACTGCAAGGTGTCTGGTTGCCATACTTAAAGTGCAGAACCTGGGAGAAAATGAATGATTCCTCCTGGGAGCGACTGGCTTTCAGTCATACAGGTGTGCCGCAGGCCTACAGTCCCCATCGGCAGCTTTGACTGACAGCCAGCTCTGCAGCTCATCAGTGGAGAGGCAGGTGTCAGTCAAAGTGTCGGGGCCGTGGCAACAGCCGCCTCTCACTGTGTACCGAGCACTTTCAGTACAGCAGTCGGGCACTTTTCTAATGCTATTTACCCGCAGATTAACCCCATGCGTAATCCAACCTGACAGGTTCCTTGTAAAGGGCTTGCTCGGCTTTAGGCTACAAGTCTGCATTCACTCAACATGGCTGCAGACTTGTGAGTCCTCACATTGAACGCATTGTGCCCTGTTGGAATTCTCCGGCACCGGGAGTGGCAGGCGTGTGACCTCAAGTATATGATTTGCATATATGTGGTCACATGCCGACCAGACTTCAATGCAAGTCAATACAAGTGGTTTTTATCTTCACGATTTGAAAATACTATCGTCAGCCCCCGGGGCTCACCGCCTCTCCTTTCTCTCTAATTACTTTGCTCTCCGACAGTGTTGAGTCAGCATGCTCGCCACTCGCATCGCCACGCATCAAGTATTACCATGCTCGAGTCCGCACCCTGCGACTGTTAGACAGCCAACAAACATGCTGGAATTGGCGGTGTATGGCAGGCAATCCTTGCATGTTCTTTTGGCTGTCGAACAGCCGCGAAACATGCAGGGTGCGGACTCGAGCATGGCAATACTTAATGCGTACCCGAGCACCCCGATGCTTAATCGAACATGAACATGCTGCTTTTTTTACCGCTATGCGTTTTTTTCTCGGAAAAAAACGCATCATGTACACAAAAATTGCAGAATGCATTCTAAATGATAGGATGCATATGTATGTGTTTTTTATGCGTTTTTATAGCGAAAAAACCACAACGTGTGCACACAGCCTTTTAGGATCTGTGCTGAGCACAACCTACCACGGTGAGCAACCAATTGTTCAGTCCATCCTCACCTTACCAATAGCGATATCACACAGACAGCGCCTCTTATCTTTTCTCCTCATAGTCTAATTTTTGTCATGTTCTATTATATGTAAGCTGGGGATCTGAAGCGCTCTCACAGAATTATTACTTTTTTTTATCAGAATATATATATATATATATATATATATATATATATATATATATATATATATATATATATATTCTACTGATTGTAGCTATGACCAAAGGAAAAAAAAAAAAAAAGCGCAGCTATATCCATTAGGCTATGTTCACATGTTGGGTTTTTGCTTCTTTTTTTAATGCAAATTTTAAGCTGCGTTTTACAGTACCTTTAAAAGCTGCGAGGTTTCAGAAATCTCATGCACACACACATTGTTTTGTCTGCTTTTGCTACATTTGCAGCTGACAGTATTAAAACCTCATTCACAACATTAGAACATCTGCCTGTATCAGTCATTTTAACAGATGCAAAAAAAAACAAAACCGGGGAAATGGCCCATAGTGTATTCGCCCTCAGGCTGTGTACATGTATCAGTTTTCGCCTTCCTTACACTCAGTGGCAGTGCTTGCTTCTGCTTAATAATACAGTGGAAAAGGAGCAGCGGACCTTTCCCCATCAGCCTCCTCATAATTGTGCTACGCAGTTTTGTGACATTATACACTGCATGGGAAGGAGTGATACATCTGTCAGCTATTGTTTGTGCTGCCTAAGCTGCAAGAAAAAAAAATCTCCCATTTCATTAATCATTTTCATGCTTAAAATCTGGGATGATAGCTCCTAAAAGCTGTATATTTGAAATGTGATCTTTAATATTTATTTTTTCCACGTATTCTCTATAGATGTTGCTAATAGTGTGTTTAGTCAGTCTCCTTCCCCCTCTGGCAGCTGAAAATAGAATCCCTTCTTACCTTCCCTTCAGAAGGTGTCTGTTTAGGTATACTGACATGTTACAGCACAGACTCTACTACTTTCCTCCCAAGCAGGTCAGAAAGCTATTTCTATAAACTGCCCCAAAATGAACAATTACTATGGGGAGAGTGACCCAGCACTTTCAACTCATTAGGTGGATGTACACATTGCTAAATATTCCAAACACTAGGTGGTGCTATACTATGTAAGTAAATGTCATGACTCATTAGGGTATGTGTCCACGTTCAGGAAACGCTGCGTTTTTGACGCAGCGCTGAGCCGCAGCGTCAAAAACGCAGCGTCCAGATGTTACAGCATAGTGGAGGGGATTTAATGAAATCCCGTCTCCACTGTGCATTTAAAAACGCATGCGTTTTTCCCACAAAAACCCACATGCGGTGCGTTTTTTTCAGAACGCAGCATGTTGCTACAATGAGCAAAACACGCAGGAACACCGCAGGTGACCTGCCAGTGACCTCAGGGGCATTTTTGGTCAGGATTTTACCTGCATGAAATCCTGACCAAAGCCTGAAGCAAACCTGAACGTGGACACACCCTTACTGCGAGCATGGTGGCTCAGTGGGTAGCACTGTATGGTGGCTCAGTGGGTAGCACTGTATCGTGGCTCAGTGGGTAGCACTGTATGTTGACTCAGTGGTTAGCACTGTTGCTTTGCAGTGCTGGGGTCCTGGGTTTAAAATCCCACCAAGGACAACATCTGTATTTTATTTGTATATTCTCCCCATGTTTGTGTGGGTTTCCTCCCACACTCTAAAGACATACTGAAAGGGAGTTTAGATTGTGAGTCCCAGCGGGGACAATGATAATGTCTGTAAAGCGCTGCAGAATATGATGGCGCTATATAAAACAACACAATAATACCTGTATCATTTTTGGAAAACTCAGTTTTAAAGTAGTTTTCCACTTCTTTGATATTAATAACCTAACCTTTGCATAGGTCAACAATATTAAATCGATGGGGGTCTGACACCAGGTAGACCCACCGATCAGCTGTGATCAGTTCCGGTGGCGGTTTGATGTATAAAAAGGTATGAAGCGGAACAGCACAGCGCCGTACACTGTGCAGCGGCCGCTTCCGAAAATTCAATAAAAACGTCAATCTATAAATAATGAACAGCCCCTTTAATTTTTTAGGATTTCTACAATGGATATGATATTTAATGGTGGGTTTAATGCATGGGGTCTTCTCCTCTCTGTAGGATATTCGCAGCCACTCTGGGGGAGTGGGGGGATTTCTGACAGTGGAGGTAGGTCGTTAAAAGCCCGAAGAAATCAGAGGGACCAGGGAATCACAGACAGAGAGAAGACCCCATGCACAGTCCGGCCCCTGTGCATCGAAACCTAATTAGCAGAAATCTTCCAATGGTGATTAAACAAGAACCACAAAGCAGATTTCTTCACCAAAGGCATCAATGTAATCAGCAGTACAGCCATGCATTTAATTGGTTCTCATTAAGCACAAGATTCATCAGCAGCATAAGATATCATGATTTCAGGTGCAAACTCACTTAGGAAACTATAGTTCTCAATGGAAAAAAAGACCAAGACAAGGTTGTTCATTGAGTAATAAATGATTATTTAAAGGGAATCTGTCAGCAGGTAATCTGATTAGACGCTGTGACACTGATTCCAGGGATGTGTCCCTTACTAGGTTGTGTTGTATCTTCAATAAAAAGTGTTTTATCAGAAGGAGATTATCACTACAGGACTAGTTGTCTCCTGTCATGTAGTCCTACTGCTTTGTGTAACTCCACCCCCACCTCTGATTGGCTGCTTTCTGCCTATGTACAGTGTACACAGAAAGCATCCAATCAGTGATGTGGGCGGGGTTATGCACAGCTCAGCATTCAGAGAATTGCTAGATCTGGAGCAGATAAAATAGTGTTTTTCTCAAAACTACACAAAGCAGACTAGTAAGTGACACATCGCTGGAATCAGGGTCTCAGTCCCTACATTATGCTGCTTCCATATTACATTGCAAAAAATCTGGAGGATGACAAACGCCATTTAACAGATTGCTTTATGTACCATTGGAGGGGCTATTTCTTGTGCTCACTGATGCTTTATACAACCTACAGAGTGGGGCGACAGCTACAATTAGCACTTTTCTGACTTAGAGAAATAGTTGTCACTTTTCGAACCTTCTATAAACCTCCTAACGGCACCTGGAGATCCTTTATTTACCTTAGCGACGTTAGTAAATTATTACATTTTGGAAGAAATCCGCTAAATCGTCCTGGGAAAAATCACAGAGAAAAGACTTGTGGGTAAATTCCATTGACATAGTAATGTTTACTCCAGAAAGTTTTCTTTCCCATTTTTAATACTCCTTAAAGTTTATGAACTCCCCCCCCCTTCTGTTTAATGTGCATTTGGATCCTATTTCTGTCTGTGAAGCCAAGAGGTTAGTTTATAATGCTGACAAATAGCAGATAAAAAGCGCAAGTAAAACATTTTACAAATAAATCAGCGACCAATGAGCGATCAGCGCAACGTTTTATGACACATTCATTTCGCTGTGTTATTTTTATTGGCCAGGAGACGAACCATCACATTCCCCTTATCAGCGCTGAGCGAGAGCAGGACTGATACCGAAGCCACTGATGATGGAGTCAAACAAGGGGAATTGTTACAGATGTCCTTAAAGGGATAATTAAGCAAAACTTTTTCCAGGGCATGGATGCCATCTCCAGTAATCCAATGTTGGCTGCTCCAGTGGTCTATGTCAGTGATGACGTCACAGCACTGCGGGGGCCTTAGAATGAGAAGAGACTATGATTACCGGGTTTCCGGCTGCTGTGACCTCAAGTGATCAGTTGTAATCGATACAGAATCCAGCCACAAGTGTACAAATGCCCATCAGCACGATTAGAAACAAAATGAAGCATTACAGATAAGAAGAATGTCTATCTCACTCATGGATTTCTTGGGATCTCCAGAGTGCTCTCTCTTGGAATTGGGAATTTACCTGCTGCTGTGACCTCCAGTGATCAGTTGTAATCGATACAGAATCCGGCCATAAGTATACAAATGTCCTTCAGCACTAATAGAAGCAAAATGAAGCATTACAGATAAGAAGAATGTCTATCTCATTCATGGATTTCTTGGGATCTCCAGAGTGCTGAAAGCTTTCTTTAGCTTCTTTGGATAATTGATGATCGCAACCCTACAGGAAGGGGGAACTTACCTGCTGCTGTGACACTCCAGCGATCAGCTGTAATCTGTATAGAATCCAGCCATAAGTATTCAAATTCTCTGCAGCACCTCCACAGGAGAAACGAAGCATTACATTGTGTTATTGAAATAAGAAGAATGTCTAAATCATTCCTAGATTTCTTGGGATCTCCAGAGTGCCGAATGCTCTCTTTAGCTTCTTTGGATAATAGATGATCGCAATCCTACATGATGAAATGACCTGTCAGCTAATCGTGGAGCGTCCGATTCCACCAAATATGGAGGGTTCCCCTTAAACAGAGATTATTAAACTATTGCAACCATAGGTCTCGATTCATTAAAAGCAATTTTACTAAAATTCTGGTGTAAATTGCTTTGAAAAGTCTCAAAATTGTTGACATTTTCACACCAGTTTCTCCCAACTCTTGAAAAATGGGCAAAGGTGGTGCGTTCTGGGCCGGGGTGGTGTCACAGGTTGCCTAATTCAGGATGGGCTGCGTTGTTACGTAAAGCCAGAAATCTTACTCCAGTCACGGACTGGAGTAAGATCTGTGGCGAGGCGCACGGAGGTGGACACCACTTGTCAGACGCATCTGATTCATTAAAGGGGTAGTCCCGTCTAAATTGATAAGTATGCAGTCACTCATACTCACAGGTCCAGTGCTGAGTCCCCACTGCTGCTCCTGATGTCTGTCATTGTCTGCAGCGCTTACATCATGTTATTGTCTGCAGCCAATAACTGATTGGCTGTCGATGTGACGTCAGCGCTGCAGACAATGACACCAGGCGCAGCGGCGGACACTTAGCGCTGGACCCAGGGAAGGTTATTGCAGCACATTTTGTTGGATTTTACCTCTAATGGAGCTTATAGGTAAAACTTTACTGAAAGGAAAAACCCCATTAAGATTCAGACAATCACTTCTGCAGTTAATGAATAAGCTCTGCAGCTGTATTTGCCAACTCCTTCCCCGCTCTCCAACCTGGGCCATTTCTGAACTGACCATGACCCCGGTATGATATTATTGAATACAAGGTCACACAACCAAGCTATTGTTTTATGTGAGAATTATCGTACCTAGAAGGGCGGACATACATAATAAGCCCTGTACGCAGCTGCTCAGGGATCACAGCAAAGTAGCAAAATCCTTCCTCGTTCTGGGCCGTAACGGACATTGCCAACCCATAATAACAGCTGTTATAGATAAAAAGTCTAGAAAGTCTGGCCATTCACTCTAACAACAGATGAAGGGCTTTGTGGGGTGGTGTGATATGATGATATAAATGGCTAAAAGTAGCAGGTTCAACATTAGTGTTTTTTACGAACCCCCTGGGTGGAAATAATTACTCAGAAGCAGCGGTAACAATATTTACTTTGTATCACAAAATAAAAAAAAAATACATTTTTAATTCTAAAATGTGATAATACGACAGAAAGTTGTTAAAATGGTTGTCCTCAAGTGTTTTATCTTACTTTTGAACTGGATTCACAGCTACATTGCTCAGTATTGCTGTATAATGTCCACTATGCTGATGCTACATAAAAGATAGAGGAGCAGGAAACCCTCATTGTCTGTGTACCAGCAGTTAGTCACCACCCAGTAGCCCAGACAATTAAAAATTTTAACAGCCTGGTGAAAAAAAAGCAAGATGCGAGTCTTAAAAATTGACAGAAATAATAACAGATTAATCTGAAGTGTCAACAGAAAATACAAGTATTCTTTAAATCAGTGTTTCACAAACTTTGGTCCTCAGGGATCCCCGACAGATAATGTTGCACATATGAGAAAACCTGAGACAATGACTTATGCCTTGATAGTATTCTACAAGTGATAATAATTCTAAGAAAATCCTTAAAACATTATCTGTTGGTGGGCCCGTGAGGAAAGGATTCTGCGAAACGTGGCTTTAAAAGGTAATCTGTTAGCTTCATCTTCTATTGGTAAACAAAAGGTTCTCCTGTGAAGCTGAATGTGCCTCAATTTCAATGAATCCTCTCTGATCTGCATCTGTGGAGCTATTGCTTTACTGGTGCACTGGTGGGCATAAAAAAGTTCTATGCACTGACGTTTGCCGAGTTACATTTGTCACAACAATGAAATGAAGATTTCTCAACAATGTCGCAAGAGATCCAAAACAAAGTGATATAATCGGAAATGTGGCATGCTGACCGATACAGCAGAACCAAGTTCGGACATATCATTCATGCAGCCGCACATGGGCCCCCTCACCTCTTGGGCCAATTTACACCTCCAAAACAGGTGGAATTGTGCATTACAATGAGCAAAGAGCCCATACATTGTTCTTGCACAGAGACCCTCTATGTCCACCAGTGAGCAGAACCTTTGGTTAGCAACGGAAAATTAAGATGGCCAAGTCCCCTTTACGCAATGATTTATCGTGATTGCATCTAGAATCCATGGTCATTCCTCTTCCGACAAACAATAATGAGCGGCCACAGTAGTCTGAGCTAAGGCTTGAAAATTTCAACCTCGTTGGGGCACATTTACTAATTCTGGAGCACTGACTGGTCTGGTTTTTGCTTGTACCGTGTAGCCTTAAGTTGGCCATACACAGACTTAGGTAGGCCGAACTCGTCGATATCCACGGGTTCGACCGATGGTCTAATGCAGTATTTTCCAAACTCCAGTCCTCACGGACCCCATGGGTCATGTTTTCAGGATTTCCATAGTGTTGCACAAGTGAGACAATTCTTGATGCCTTGAAGATACTTCCACTACTTGCTCAATACTAAGGAAATCCTGAAAACATGACCCGTGGGGTCCGTGAGGACTGGAGTTTGGGAAACACTGGTCTAATGTATATTGAGGCACCGGCTGACTGATGGTCAGCAGTGATGTCAATTGGACATGTCCAATTTCGGACTGCTGGTCAACGTTTCAGTTTACAGGTTTCTTTTCTCAGCAGAATCAGTGCTTCTGTATATGGAAGAGTTAGCTGAGATGGCTGTCGGATGAACAATGTCCTTAGTCTACTTTAAATATAGCCATCAGATTGAGAGTCATTATTTTGAAGGCAATTGGGGGTAATTGTTTTGATTGGGGCACAACATTGTCTGGCTGTACGATACTATGGATCCAAATTTTGGGGCACTAGTAGAAGATACATCTCTCACTTTTGCAATGTAGATTACATCCTTATATACATATGTAATAGGCAGAATTCTTCCAATGTCAATAAACATAGGGTAAGAAGAGCTTTCCTTGGGTTAAATTCAATGGAGTGAATATTGAGAACTTCCTAGTGAAAATGTTTATATGAGCACAAGATCTCCACAGGAGGCTACTAGGCTCTTAAATCCCATTTAAGAATTTCTCCCTCCCTATTTCCACTCATTCGGAGTATTCTTAAAACAGCAGGAACAGAACATTTCTTTATTAGCGCTCATGCATTTATATTTGTAAGTACTCCGTGATTAATTTCACAAACTCAATTAGCTGAACAAGTAATTAACGCTTCACTTCGTTCCAAGCCGTTGGGTACAATCTGATCATGATATATATGGAAACCACAAAAATAAAGTTGAACATAACTGTTGTCTGGTGTCAATCAGACTTAGATTACACCATGAAAACCACAAAGCTAATGGTCAGTTCTGATTCTGGACAACCTAAATTGGTCATGATCAATTAATGCATTCACTACAGTTTTGTTCCCACCACCATGATGGCTTCCACTCTTTACCGGGCCATATTGGGTACGTCTTGCCCATTTTTACTAACAGATTCCATTTATTTAGTGCCAATAAATTCTACCACTATCCTCACGCAATGATAATCTAAATTCTAAACTATTACTGGGAGGGGGATGCCAAAGGAAACACGTGGAGAATATGTGCCTTTGTCGGAATCAAACTTATCCACCAATTTCTACAAGACAACAGCACTGTTCGCGTTACTTCCATCGAGGTCCATCAGGATTCTCTAAAGGTTCAGATGTTTTTGGCACCAAGAACACCACTGTAAACCATGTTATTCTTCTCATTCTCAAAAATACAGTGACCAGACATAAGGCTAATCTGAAAAGACGATGAAGCGGTCAATGTATGAACTTTTACATCTGGTGGTCCAGACCAACCATTGGCTCTGAAGGAGTAGACTTTAATATTATTTCAAATAACTTGTGAACTTGACTACAGGTTTGAGGAGTCAAAATTGAGGGTTCTTCTGAGTTTTGTCCAATGTGGATGGTAACTTTTAATCACCATATTTTTTTCCACCATACTGGAATGATGTCCAGTGAGATCCATGAATGACGGAGGTTTGCATATAGGCAGACATGCAAATAGTTGTTGGAATCCGTGTGATATCTGTTCATTTATTTTTCTTCTAAGGAAGAACTGGAGTGTTGAGTTTCATGAGTGTGTAAAGATCGCATCTCATAACATTTGAGAGTGGCAACATTAATAAAATCTTATTGACCATCACTGGTCAAGTTCAGGGGCGCAGTTTTATAAAGTTGTTAAAAAAGGGACACCAGGGTTCTGGTTCCTAAAGAAATGCAAAGGCCTCATCAGAAGACATCTGTGGAGTAAATGGTTGTAATAAATGGTAAGTGGGGGTCCTGGGAACTTCAAGTTTCACCTCTGGCCAAGCTGGAGTATGCAGTCAAAAGATGACGTGCTCCATTTGGATTATATTTGGAGACATCTCTATTCGTCCATTTAGGCGTGTGAAACCAAAATAACTTTGAGATGTATTCTGAGGTCCATATTTATTTTTTTTATTTTTTAAACAAAAGAGATAACATAAGGATCAATCTTATGTTTATTTTGGGATTCTGGTCCCAGTTTTTGTACCACCTCTTAGAGAACTGATCATTATTTTTATCCACAAAGTTTCCCGGTTAAGAGCTCAAGCTTTACTTTTTTTGTCCAGTGTTATTGTAAATCTACTTTGCCCGTCAAGGTTAAAGTACACGTTGGGGGAAGGGAGGCTGTAAGTAGGCTGAGATCATAGCTCCATATCATATCTTGAGAAGTTCTTCACTTCTTTTTTCAGTCCTGCATTATCTTGACTCTTCTGAAGAGCGCTGCTCTTGTATTTTACTGTCTGTATTGTTCGGAAGTTTGTTTGGGTCATATGGTGAGAATTGAAAGAATTCCGGCCTGGCAATACTGGCATCATACACTCACCGGCCACTTTATTAGGTACACCATGCTAGTAACGGGTTGGACCCCCTTTTGCCTTCAGAACTGCCTCAATTCTTCGTGGCATAGATTCAACAAGGTGCTGGAAGCATTCCTCAGAGATTTTGGTCCATATTGACATGATGGCATCACACAGTTGCCGCAGATTTGTCGGCTGCACATCCCAAAGATGCTCCATACAAGGCAGGATGGATCCATGCTTTCATGTTGTTTACGCCAAATTCTGACCCTACCATCCGAATGTCGCAGCAGAAATCGAGACTCATCAGACCAAGCAACGTTTTTCCAATCTTCTACTGTCCAATTTCGATCAGCTTGTACAAATTGTAGCCTCAGTTTCCTGTTCTTAGCTGAAAGGAGTGGTACCCGGTGTGGTCTTCTGCTGCTGTAGCCCATCTGCCTCAAAGTTCGATGCACTGTGCGTTCAGAGATGCTCTTAAGCCTACCTTGGTTGTAACGGGTGGCGATTTGAGTCACTGTTGCCTTTCTATCAGCTCGAACCAGTCTGCCCATTCTCCTCTGACCTCTGGCATCAACAAGGCATTTCCGCCCACAGAACTGCCGCTCACTGGATTTTTTTTCTTTTTCGGACCATTCTCTGTAAACCCTAGAGATGGTTGTGCGTGAAAATCCCAGTAGATCAGCAGTTTCTGAAATACTCAGACCAGCCCTTCTGGCACCAACAACCATGCCACGTTCAAAGGCACTCAAATCACCTTTCTTCCCCATACTGATGCTCGGTTTGAACTGCAGGAGATTGTCTTGACCATGTCTACATGCCTAAATGCACTGAGTTGCCGCCATGTGATTGGCTGATTAGAAATTAAGTGTTAACAAGAAGTTGGACAGGTGTACCTAATAAAGTGGCCAGTGAGTGTAGATATCAAATTTACGTAAATCACATCAATTATAAGTCATAAAGTTAATTGAAGTTTTTACCTAATTTAGGTTAAGTCTTAATGAGCGCTGACACAATATGTCGATTGGCATTTATTTAAAGGTCATCTTAGATGTTTACCTGGGTCAATAATCATGTAGAATGATTTTTAATAAATTGATCAGGTGGGTTACTTGTTTATCCCCACAAATTTTATTTTTTCTAGACAATTAAAGAGAACCTTTCACTGATTTTTTTACATTTAAACTGAGTATCTTCTCCAATTGGTGATGTTCTAACGACTCAGGAACGTTTTTTTCTTTTTGTTCTGTGCCCCTCCATTCCAAAGTTATGTCCCCTGGAAATAATGCTGCAAGTTTTCTTGTCAACCCAACTGGGCGTGTACTACAGAACTTATCTGTGGGCGTTTTTCTTTTCTTTTTTTTTACGCTGACCAATCAAAACCTGTCTACGCCCACTGAGAAGTTTTGTGTGGTATACGCCCAGTTGGGTTGAAGAGAAAACTTGCAGCAATTATTTCCAGGGGGCATAACTTTGGAATGGAGGGGCACAGAAGAAAAAGAAAGACTGTTCCAGAATCGGGGGAGCAGAGGCAACTTAAGGGAGTGCTCAGTTTAAATAAAAAAAAAAATCCAGTGAAATGTCTTCTTTAAAAGGGTGGCTCATTACATTCTGTAAACCAAAATAGGCCAATGGGGGTAATAGAACAACAAAGGAGCATATGATCACATACTGTCTTCACAGTTGGTGGGGGGAGGGGAACATCACATTAGCACTGCAGTCAATCAGTGGTCACATCACACACTAGAGGAAGAAGCCAGGAGAACTGAAGGCGGCACAGTCGGTGGTCTGACGGCACGGCGGGTGTCCCTATGTGAATATGTTCTATTTTGTTTTAATAACCCACAGACCCATTTTGTGTCTAAAATATGTAACAGCTAAACCATTAATATTGATGTATAAGACTATGCTGTCTATAGTAACGTTATATCACTTCCTCTGCTCAACCGGCAGCACAGTGGCTCAGTGGTTAGCACTACAGCGCTGGGGTCCTTGGTTCATTTCCAATGAAGAACAACATCTGTTGGGAGTTTTTATGTTCTCCCCATGTTTGCATGAGTTTCCTCTGGTTTCCTCCCACATTCCGAAGACACACCAATAGGGAATTTGGGACAGTGATGATAATGTCTGTAAAGACCTGCGGAATTAATGGCGCTATACGAGTAAAATAAATAAATGGCTGGTGTTATGGCACATCAACAATGGAGGATGTGGCTTCATATTACTATAGCCACTTATCGGAGTATAAGCATAGTTTAACATTGTTACATTTCTTGCGTTGCCGGGCTTTACGTCCAGGTAACCCCTTTTAATGGCACAAAAAAAAAATGAAAAGGGTCCTACAAGACAGCTGAACCCATGTACACTTTGAAAAACGTATTTTTGTATACATCGTACGACGTGAAGATCCCTGTTTTGTACAACGTACGTCGATGCAAATTGCAATAAATAAAAGTACACGAAAATGAATGCCAATACTAATTATTATAACGTCATGATCATAACATAATCCTCCATCCTGTAACGTTAAAGTTTATTTCTTTCTACCAGACAGCCTGCATAGCCCTATGATTTTTTTTTTAAAAAACATATACCACTTAAGGTAGTATTGTTACATTGCATCCTCTCCTTTAAGTCCAAAATCAATCCGATTTTCACAAAAACTGCTATCATATAAATCTCTTATGTAAAAAAATGAAAGTAAATACTAAGTAATCAACTTTTAGATAATTTTTTAATCACATTTTGGACCTTTGGGAAAAAAATTATTTCCGGCTGCCTTAAATGAAACTCCAGTGATGTAGACTCCACCTTCCAAACAAACGACAACAACAGCCCAGTGTGGAGCCAGACTGGGGAGCAGTGTAGCCATGGACTGGGTTTCGGGACCGTGTTATCCAGATTTGCTGGAAAAGTTGATTCCCGAGGAAATTATTGATCTTCTTCGGTGCCACGTTTCCTTACGAGATGACGAAGATTTCCAAAGCGTTTTGTGCTTTAAGGGATTTCTGGATTTTACACAACATCATCTGCTGGTAAGTATTCCTGATAGGATGGACGAATGATTACCCAATATATTTAAAGGATCAAGTTAGCCAGTGTGGCGCATGAAGATTTTCAGATACCCATGTAAAGCTGATCATAAACTAAAAGCAAATCGTCAATGTATCTCTTGCTATATTGTCATCAGATTATGATTAATGTATTAAAATATGTCCTATGATAATACCCATGACGTCACTTGATCACATCCTATCATTTCATCATCATCATCATCATTCACTAGAATAATTTCTAATCAAATCAAATAACTGAAGTCTATGAAAGTTTACGACACTGTATTTATAATAGCAACATTGTAACTTTACCCCTACAGTAATGGTGTCAATATTTATATGATTGCGTTAGTAATATTATTGCATTTGTCTGGTATGTTCCAACATTGCAAAACTTACTGAAAAACTTTTACAACAGCTAAAGCAACTCGGGAAACTTTTTGTACAAAAGTTACAAACTTCTCAGGTTTTGCTAAATCATTAGCATTCACACAGGGCACAACAGCTCCACCTTAAATGTGCCCAGAAATCTGCAATCTCACATGTATTCTAGCAGCAGACACTGCCCCACCAGCATCACCCACCCCCCTACAATGAGTGTCCAGCCCCCTGTTTCCGCTCCTATCAGTATGACGTCACCAAATCCCAGTTTTCCCTGGGAGGGCACCAGTCCCTTGGCCAGCACTGTGTGAATGTGCAGCATGCCCCTAGTGACACCAGCAGGAGAAAGAATCCCCCCTTCTACCACCTCTTACACTGAAGTGATACTATGACTACTAGCAGGATGCCAATGGCTAGTTATGGGCACTGTTCACAATTAGTTGGGTTTTTTTTGCAAAATCAATTAACTCTGATACCAAAATATTAATCAAGAGCAAATAATTGCACAAAAAAAAAAAAAAAAAAATTAAGAATAACATTGTAGCAAAAGTTGCATAAACACGTGTATGTATATCTAGCCATCCATTATCTATCTATTATCTGCCCATTCAATATCTATTATCTATCCATTCAATATCTATTATCTATCCATCAATATCTATCCATTCAATATCTATTATCTATCCATTTATCAATCTATTATCTATCTATTTATCTATCTATCCATCAATAGCTATCCATTCAATATCTATTATCTATCCATTTATCAATTATCTATCTATTTATCTATCCATCCATCAATAGCTATCCATTCAATATCTATTATCTATAAATCCATCATATATATCTTATCTATCCATTCAGTATCAATTATCTATCTAGCCACCCTTATCTGTCCATCCATCCATCAAATATCTAGCTATTAATCTGTCTATCTAGACATTGGTACATAGATATATGTGTGGTTATGCAACTTTTACTAAAAGTTTAGTCAATGCAAACCACACTTAACACTTTCAGCCCTGGGCACACTATGCATACACACATACCTATAGCTAGATGTGTGTTTATTTAACTTTTGCTAAAACTTTGTAAACTCACAGCTCACACACTCAGCTCTGCTACATCTCTCCCCCTACACACTGCACTGTGCCTCCGTCCCATTGACATACAATGCCTTTCCAAGTGGAACGACTGAATTTATGGAAGACTCACCATTCCTGAGCACAAGCTGATGACTGCGATATGCTCGCTCCTTGTATTCACATGTCCAGTGTAGAAGCAATGCCCAAAATCAGTGTCCTGATTGTAGTGATCGCTCAGGTTCCTCTGGGGTTTCCCATAGAGGCTCACAGTTAGCACCGGTGCAATAAATCCAGAATTGGCACTGAGGTTAAATACAAATTTCTGTCCAAAAGCTGAAAGTCTATAATGGGTGGTGGAATTGACCCAGGGGTCTGTGTCTGCAGAGGGGCTGACATTTCTCTTTTTCCTTTTGAAGTGCATATTAGTGGGATAAACTTCTCCAAACTCATTCACTCTGGTGGGAGTCACTATCTCATAGTCCCCCAGTCTCTGGAGGAGCTTAGCTGCAACACATAAGGAAAAGTTAGATTCAAATAATACTACTAATAAAGTGCAATCACAAGCAGATCATGGCAGGGGTATCACACCAAGTCTCCCATTCACACCCCAGTAGTTACCTTGCCTTGGGTGAAGTTTGGGACCTGCTGCTGCTGCTGGTGTCACATTCAAGATGTCTTGTAGTAATAGAAGTAATCCCAGTAGCCAAAAGGCAAGATGCATGTTGGTCATGGGAAACCGATTTTTTTTTTTTTTTGGCTGGGGCTCCCTCCTGCTCTGCACAAAAAAAAAAATCCCCAAAATTCCTATATTGCAGCTCCTATAGTTGGTAAGTGGCAACACTCTCCACCATAGAGGGGTAAGTCCTTAGGAATCCTCCTTCATGTAGCAGGACCACCAGGCAATCCAGCATAGTGAGTGCACAGAGTAAAGGCAGGCTTGGAGGATTTTGTGTCTCCTACTACTATGAGTGAATGCTAGATTGCTGAGAATACAGCAGAGATGATGGGGGGAAGGCCTGGCTGGATGGTGGGCTGGGACATGCAAATAGCAGATCTATCACCACTGACATCCAGCTACTCTATTATACAGCTGTGCACTCAAAATCCACCCCATTCGAGTAAAGTGGGATTCTGCAGAATGTCTCTCATTCCTTTTTTTTTTTTTTTTGCATGACTTAACAGAGGAGCAGGGGAAAAAGCTTGGGAGCTTTGGGAAAAGGTCACACTAACCACATTATAGTGACAGCTGCAGAAAGTATAAAACTGTATAAGCGGAAAAAAAAAACATTTGGAGTTATTTTAGAAAAAAGGGAGAATGCTGCATAATCTACTGTTAGGCTAAGTTCACACTAGGCTTTTTTTATAATTTATTTAGAGAATTTTAAGAATATAACAGGAAAGGAAAAATGGGTAAATATTTTCGAGAAATAGTTAAAAAAAAAAAAACCTTAATAAACCACAACGATAACGCTACAAGGCTGCGGATTTGCAAACCAAAAGGGTCGTTTTTTTAAATTAATTTATTGATTTTTACAGTACCAGCAAAGCCTATGAGTTTTCAGAAATCTCATGCACACACTTTGCGTTTTTCACTCATTGACATGAATTGGGTGGTGAAAAAAACCCGCAGGTATCATGTTTTGTGGCGTTTTTTTTGTGCCAAAACCTGATTCTATGGAGTAGGACTTTTTTTTTCCCCCAACACTAATCTTTATCAGCATGCACAGGAAACGAATCTAGCATGCCAAAACCGCACAAAAAAAAGCATTAAAAAAATGCAGGTATCAGGTTTCACTGTGTTTTTGTTTGTGCCAAAACCTGATTCTATGGAGTAGGACCTTTTTTTTTTCCCAACACTAAACTTTATCAAGATGCACAAGAGACGAATCTTGCAAGCTAAAAACGCACAAAAAAAGCATAAAAAGTGCAGGTATCAGGTTTCACTGTATTTTTTTGGACCAAAACCTCATTCTATGGAAGAGGACTTTTATTTCCAACACTAAACTTTATCAAGATGCACAAGAGACAAATCTAACATGCCAAAACCACAGCAAAAAATGCACAAAAACACAGCAAAAAAAAGCATAAAAAATGTAGCTATCATGTTTTGCTGCTTTTTTTGTGCCAAAACCTAATTCTATGGAATAGGACTTATTTCAACACTAAACTATCAAGATGCACAAGAGACAAATCTAGCATGCCAAAACCGTAGGAAAAAATGCACCAAAACACAGCAAAAACCGCAACAAAAAGCAAGGAAAACATGCTTTTTCCAGCCAAAGATAAGGTTTTGCTGCGGAAAAAAAATGCTGAAAAACCGCCTAGTGTGAACTTACCCTTATGATAGGAAGTGTTCATTTTAATTATGGGAGTGTTCGGATTATGTCATCCCAGGTTGCACCAGCTGCAAACAAGATGTTTTATGATCGGTTGTAGTCCATGAACAGATCTCAGACTTAGGTCCCGTTCACACGTTCAGTATAATAAGCCCAATTCAGGAGTGGAACAATCAGATGAAAAGTATGATAGGAACCCGTCACCACTTCTATATTTATCATCCACTGTTTTCAAATACTGTTGTAAAATACTGACCAAATACTGAACGGGTGAACGTGGCCTTAGGAAATCCCTTTAACATAATTTTGCAGCTGATGCAGGTCTGAACATTGGGAATCATATGACCCCAGCCAGCACCAGATGCAGGGACCTGCTATTCTCTTGCATAGGGCTTTGCTGCAGTTCCCCTGCACAGAAGGCAGCAGGGGCGCCACTGTCCCCCAGTCCATTCATTCTTAAGAACAGTAAGTACCCCCTACCTATAATAAAGAGAGGGCATATATTAGTGATATGTTAATGCATTATGAGATGGGAATCTTCCTATATTTTTATATAGAGTAAATAGACAGTGTCTTGATCGGGGTGACCCGCAATGTCTGTCTATTACACAAAAAATCCACCAATGGACTAAAATTCTATCACTTTATTTAATATTATGCTTTGCTTATACTTATAATAATAATAATAATAATCTTTATTTTTTTTTTTTTTATAGCGCTAACATATTCCGCAGCGCTTTACAGGTTGCACACATTATCATTACTGTCCCCGTTGGGGCTCACAATCTAAATTCCCTATCCGTATGTCTTTGGAATGTGGGAGGAAACCGGAGTACCCGGAGGAAACCCACGCAAACACGGAGAGAACATACAAACTCTTTGCAGATGTTGTCCTTGGTGGGGTTTGAACCCAGGACTCCAGTGCTGCAATGCTGCAGTGCTAACCACTGCGCCACCGTGCTACTTCTAGCACTATCTTATTCCGCAGCGCTTTACACACATTATCATCACTGTCCCCATTGGGGATCACCATCTGTATTCCCTATCAGTATGGCTGTAGAGTGTGGGAGGAAACCGGAGAACCCGGAGGAAACCCACGGGAACACGGGGAGAACATTCAAACTCCTTGCAGATGTTGTCACTTATTTCCTAATATATCTCTACCTTTTTTGGATACTAAGCCCCAAACCCAATGCATAGATACAGATTGGGGTGCCAAGGGTCCACCAGTAAGATTGACTTTGGGGGATCTCTTTTCACCTGCGTGTAAATATTACATTACCCTCGTTCACATATTTACCTACACCTCTATGTAATAATAAACTGGGTAGTTTTTCTGTACAGAGTGAATCAAGTGAATCAAGTACTGCCCATATAGTAATGTTGGGGTCCGTGTCTGCACAGGGGCCCACCGGGGGATTCCCTTCTTCCCCGATGGGCCAGTCCAAGACTGCATATAAAGTTAAAAGGGGGCTTCACAATCTCATATCTTATCACTAGGATATATCATCATTTTACAACTTGTAGGATTCCGACTTCTTAGATCCCCACCGTCAATCTTGAGAATAAAGGGGGCACAGTGCTGATGTGGTGCTTCTTCTTCCCGTCCTGTTTTTTTTGTTCTTGAAAAAAAAAAAAAAAAACTGCTTTACTCACCAAAACTGAGTTTTACTCACCCTACCTGGGTCCAACATTGAGTCTCCACCACTCTCTTGATGTCTGTTATTGGCTTTGGCCTGAGTTCAGTTATTGGACCCAGGGAGGGTGAGTGAGGTTCTTTTTTATTTTTAAAAACAAGCACGCAATTTATCTCTCTTTTTTTTTCTTTTTTTCCTGGTAGCCAAAGTTGGGGGTCAGCAACGGGCGTGAGGCTTCCGTACACATTAATGACGGGCCCATCTCGCCCAAGTAAGTGTGTTTTGGCTGACGCCTCTCTATTATGATTCAGAAGGCTAAGGTTCCACTATGACAATTTGGTGCAGTTTTGCACAAAAAAATGCAGAGCATTACAGCTCCAGCAAAGTGGATGAAACTTATATAAGGCTATGTGCACACGTCAGGATTTCTTGCAGAAATTTCCTGAAAAAAAACGGATATTTCTGCCAGAAATCCGCACTCATTTTTTGCAAGGTTTTTATGCGTTTTTTTGCGCGTTTTTCCCAATGCATTAAATAGCGGGAAAAACGCAAAAAATCCGCAAAATTAATGAACATGCTGCTTTTTTTTACCGCGATGTGTTTTTTTTCGCGGAAAAAAACGCATCATGTGCACAAAAATTGCAGAATGCATTCTAAATGATAGGATGCGTATGTATGCGTTTTTATCGCGAAAATTCCTGAACGTGTGCAGATACCCTAAATCTCGAGCATACTGTTCTGTTTTTTTTATACAACTGACGAAAGAGACCTTTGGAGCATTTTTGAAATTCCCAACACGTCAATTTCTCTTGGGGTAAATGGGTAAATACTAAATATGCGTTTTATTTGCAGATTTTCACCATAGACTTCAATGAGATGCAAAAAATCCACACCTGAGAATCACACATGCGTTTGTAGGTCATTTCCGCAGCAAAAACGCTCTGAAAACTCATGTAATCTGCGCAGGACTTAAAGCTAAAAGTAGTTATATCATATCAAAAGTAGACATAAACCGCACCTGAAAAAATAAGCATATAAAAAATAAAAGACACCACGGACGCAATAACAATTAGCCAAATGGTGCAGAAATGCTGCCGAAAATCTGACGCAATAAAACGGCACAAAATACACATTGTCTGAACTAAGCCCAAAATTCCTAAAGACTAAAAGAAAGGCAATTAGTATAAAACCAGTAGTAAATGGTGTCCTGAGAGAATGCCGTGCCTCCTGCCGATGGCGTGACCGTGAGGAACGTGCCGCATTACTCAGGGATAATTTGGAGCGGCGCTCATTACAGCAGGTAGTCGATATTATGGGATCGTTGTCACACTGATGACTGAGGAGGTTTAATTCTGCTGTTCACGTCTGGGTTTAATTATGTCAGGCGTAAATTTATACTCTCGGCAGGACGGCTCTATATTTATCTCCATGTTAAATACATGAAATCAAGTCTGTCGTACATCGACTTCCATGTTTTACAACATAATGCTCCTTCCTGTGAGTCATGTCTTTTTCTTAGGCTAGGTTCACATTGCGTTAGTGGGTGATCGCTAACGGACAGCGTTGCACGGCGAAAATGTCGCAATTAACGCCATGCAACGGGTCCGTTAGCGCACCCATTGACAGCAATGTAAATTTCGCCTGTAGCGCATCACTAGCGCGTGCCTTTTTCGGCTCGCGCTAGCGATGTGCCGTTCTTTTGTAGCGCGCCTCGGACGCTGCTTGCAGCGTCCGCGGCGCGCCCGAGGTCCGTTCACCGCTCTCGCAGATCGGGGATCTGCGAGAGCGGGGACGTTAGCGCGACCCCTAAACGCGGCCCCTACAAAAACATTGCGTTAGCGCAATCCGCAAGCGCTAGCGCTAAACGGATTGCCCTAACGCAATGTGAACCTAGCCTTAACGCCAAAAATTTTCGGCAAAAATAGCATTTATCCATTTATCTACCATAGTCGCGTACATTGGATGGCAGCGTGTGCGCCCCCATTAGTATAAGGCTGCCGTCACACTAGCAGTATTTGGTCAGTATTTTACCTCAGTATTTGTAAGCCAAAACCAGGAGTGGAACAATTAGAGAAAAGTATAATAGAAACATATGCACCGCTTCTGCATTTATCACCCACTCCTGGTTTTGGCTTACAAATACTGAGGTAAAATACTGACCAAATACTGATAGTCTGACGGCAGCCTTATTCTGAGCGTCATAC
This sequence comes from Ranitomeya variabilis, assembly GCF_051348905.1. Taxonomy (NCBI): domain Eukaryota; kingdom Metazoa; phylum Chordata; class Amphibia; order Anura; family Dendrobatidae; genus Ranitomeya; species Ranitomeya variabilis. Next base: position 196,125,692 of record NC_135239.1, read on the forward strand.
AGTATGGGGACCAAATTGTGGCATACAATGGTCAAGTAGTAGTTGCCTGAATTGCAAATCTGTAGTATACCGTACCGTATAGCAGTAAATACCACCATACTGTACCCAAATACCAACATAAAGGGGCAGATTCAAGTCTAAAAAATAGACGGTCTTTGTTGCCCGTAGCAACCAATCACAGTGCGGCTTTCATGTTTCAAGAGCAGCATTTGAAATGAACGCTGAGCTATGATTGGTTGCTATGTCAGTGCCATACATATCCCCCATAGTTACCATATAAAAGCTCTCTATATTATCGAAATAAGGCAGCTATAAAATTAATATTAAGAATTAAGATGGCAGGAGTGATAGGATGTGCACAGGTCCCAGACCTTGAAGGCCGGAATGGCTTATGTTTAAGAACATCTAAGATCAAAACTGCGGCAAGAAATCCATGACTCGCCCATGACAACCAATAAGCTTCCATCTCTCATTTTTCTAAGGCGTTTGTTAAAATGAGAGCTGGAACCTGATTGGTTGGGTTGCTATGGGCAACTACTCCATTTTTTTGCACTAGTTTTAATAAATCCAACCTCAACTGCTTCTCTTCTATCTAACCCCAACGTATCCAGCGTCCGCATTCATATTTTTTTATGGGTGGTCCTGAGCCTCTCAGGTGTAATTCATTCCCTTATTTTTGGCACCAATTATGTACTTAGAAATCGAGACATTACCTGCAAATTCAGGACATTTTGTATACGTACTCATAAAGTGCTGCTGACAGAGAAGAGTTGGATGCAGCTCTACCGCTCTCTCAATTAATTTATATGGCAGCCCCCCATATTTTATACATTTTTGTAGCATATCCCATGGATAGGCCATAACTTCAGAGCCTGTAAAGGGAAATGTCCATAGTTCCCAATGTTTCTGAGGGTCCCCAACCCTTCCCCATGCCTCCTGGAAACGCCCCTGACCCACTTCAGAACTTGCATTATTGGGAACCCTGCCCCATCCCTCCTGTAAATGCCCCTGACCCACTTCACAACTCGCATTATTGGGAACCCTGCCCCATCCCTTCTGTAAATGCCCCTGACCCACTTCAGAACTCGCATTATTGGGAACCCTGCCCCATCCCTCCTGTAAATGCCCCTGACCCACTTCAGAACTCGCATTATTGGGAACCCTGCCCCATCCCTCCTGTAAATGCCCCTGACCCACTTCAGAACTTGCATTATTGGGAACCCTGCCCCATCCCTCCTGTAAATGCCCCTGACCCACTTCAGAACTCGCATTATTGGGAACTCTGCCCCATCCCTCCTGTAAATGCCCCTGACCCACTTCAGAACTTGCATTATTGGGAACCCTGCCCCATCCCTCCTGTAAATGCCCCTGACCCACTTCAGAACTTGCATTATTGGGAACCCTGCCCCATCCCTCCTGTAAATGCCCCTGACCCACTTCAGAACTTGCATTATTGGGAACCCTGCCCCATCCCTCCTGTAAATGCCCCTGACCCACTTCAGAACTTGCATTATTGGGAACACTGCCACATCCCTTCTGTAAATGCCCCTGACCCACTTCAGAACTCGCATTATTGGGAACCCTGCCCCATCCCTCCTGTAAATGCCCCTGACCCACTTCAGAACTTGCATTATTGGGAACCCTGCCCCATGCCCCCTGGAAACACCCCTGACCCACTTCAGAACTCGCATTATTGGGAACCCTGCCCCATCCCTCCTGTAAATGCCCCTGACCCACTTCAGAACTCGCATTATTGGGAACCCTGCCCCATCCCTCCTGTAAATGCCCCTGACCCACTTCAGAACTTGCATTATTGGGAACCCTGCCCCATGCCCCCTGGAAACACCCCTGACCCACTTCAGAACTCGCATTATTGGGAACCCTGCCCCATCCCTCCTGTAAATGCCCCTGACCCACTTCAGAACACGCATTATTGGGAACCCTGCCCCATCCCTCCTGTAAATGCCCCTGACCCACTTCAGAACTTGCATTATTGGGAACCCTGCCCCATCCCTCCTGTAAATGCCCCTGACCCACTTCAGAACTCGCATTATTGGGAACCCTGCCCCATCCCTCCTGTAAATGCCCCTGACCCACTTCAGAACTTGCATTATTGGGAACCCTGCCCCATGCCCCCTGGAAACACCCCTGACCCACTTCAGAACTCGCATTATTGGGAACCCTGCCCCATCCCTCCTGTAAATGCCCCTGACCCACTTCAGAACTCGCATTATTTGGAACCCTGCCCCATCCCTCCTGTAAATGCCCCTGACCCACTTCAGAACACGCATTATTGGGAACCCTGCCCCATCCCTCCTGTAAATGCCCCTGACCCACTTCAGAACTTGCATTATTGGGAACCCTGCCCTATCCCTCCTGTAAATGCCCCTGACCCACTTCAGAACTCGCATTATTGGGAACCCTGCCCCATCCCTCCTGTAAATGCCCCTTGACCCACTTCAGAACTCGCATTATTGGGAACCCTGCCCCATCCCTCCTGTAAATGCCCCCTGACCCACTTCAGAACTCGCATTGTTGGGAACCCTGCCCTTTTCCACCCAGGATGCCGGAATTTATATATATCCAATTTGGACACTTATGACCTTTCCATGAGGGTCCCACTAAAAATGATCACTTTCCACCCATTTACAGCCTTCCCGCCTACAGTCAAAGACAATTTCATTAACCACTGGGGTTCCAAAATTTTTTTTAGCCGTGGCCCTAGGCAGCAGAGCAGCTTGGCAGACCCATCTTCATCCATCTTTTCCAGTGAAGGGATACCTGTCTATTTTTTCGGCTGCAGTATGGTTGCATGCTCTGAACTTGTGAGCCTCCAATGTAATTGCTGCCAAAATGACTTTTTAAGATAGTAATTGCAATTTATAATATCTGTAATATCGTTGCAATGACAACTTGAAAATTAACCAGGGTCATGATATATAAGCCCGCCAGGGGCAGATGCAAAGAGAAGAGGGTCCCTAGGCAAAGACAATATATGGGCTCTTTGCAGTCCAGTATCACACCCCTTTATGAGTCTGTACTGGAAGCAGCTTGATGCTTTAAAGGTGGGAGTGGGCCCTTTTCCTACTGGGCCCCTATGGGGCTGCACAGGTTTCAACAATAGCATGTCCCACCCTCTTGGTCACATGCAAAGATGGAGGTCACATCCTGTTAATTTTTAATTTATCAATAATATTTTCCAAACATGTTGCCAGTGGTCAGTATAGACTGGGGATGGTTGGAATTCGATATCCACATATACTGTATATTTGGTTGGTGGTGGCACCGGCAGGCCCACCTCTGTCACCTCCACTTTCCAGACCGTCCAGAAGAATGAAGGAAGCATAAGGAAAAAAAAAGTGCTTAGCCTCTATTCAAGTAAACATAAAACTGTCCAAAATAAAACCCTAATCAAAGTGAGGGTTAGGCTACGTTCACACATTGCGTTTTTGCTGTGGCTTTTTTCTGCAGGCAAAACCTGCTCTTTTGGCAGTAAAAAAGCTGCGTTTTTGGCTGCGTTTTTGTTGTCTCTTGTGCATGTTGATAAAGTTTAGTGCCCCCCCCAAAAAAGCATGATTTAACTTCCTAAGATTTTTGCATCAATAAAAGCTGCAAAAACGAATACTTGCACTTTTTGCAGTTAATCATTTTTTCCAATGGTTGAAAAAACACTGCAAAATGCGCTGAAAAAACCCTGAAAGAAGTGACTTGCTGCAGTTTGCAAAAACGCAGAAGTTTTCCAAATCAGTCAGGAAAAAAAACAATGTGCGTGCATGAGATTTCCAAAATTTCATAGACTTTGCTGGTACTGTAAAACGCAGCTTAAAATTTGCATTAAAAAAAAGCAGCAAAAAAATGCAATGATTAGTGATAATCAAGTGGATCTCAAGTGTCATCAATAGATTAAACATAAGCATAGTTGGTAAGAATAAGTTTATACCTAAGGAAGGAGACATTCACTGGAAAGACCTGCGTCCCTTCCCCCGACGCGCGTTTCGCCCTGCTTCACCTGGAGATATACCTACACAAATATACTGGTACTACATTGTTTAACACTCATGCTTATCTGTATCCATTGTTATTTATTGTATTAGTCCTGTGTCCCTTCCCCCGACGCGCGTTTCGCCCTGCTTCATTTGGAGATATACCTACACAAATATACTGGTACTACATTGTTTAACAATCGCACTTATCTGTATCCACCGTTATTTATTGTATTATTCCTGCGTCCCTCTTTTGGCACGAGGCTCCTTATTGTTTTATATTTTCTGTTTTCAAGATGAATTATCCATAAAACAAATATTTTACGTTCTTTGTTTTGTACACTTCCTGACCTGAGATTTGTTTATCGTTGGTCTTTGTGTACTTATATATTTTGTTAGCCTCAATTCAAGCCTATGGGAGTTATAGAGGCAAAAGAACGTAGTCGCTTTGGGTGTTTTCTTAATTCCCATTGATCTTCAGTTGACTCCCATGACTTAAATAGTCCGTTAGTTAAGAGATTTATGATATACTCCTTCAAGCCTCCAGTCCTATTATAAGGGCAGAGACAGACTGCCGTATTTTTGGTGCGAGAATCACATCGTAAACTTCATAGTGGCTGTCGGCTCTCCGGACCTGAGCTTGACATCTGCGTAGAAATACATCATACTGTCTTGCTCAGGTCAGGAGAGGTGCCGGCCAGTCCGTGCAGTGCGATGCGATCCTCGCACGAGTTATACGGCAGTCTGTCTCTGCCCTAAGTCACATACCTGGAATGGTGCTTCACAGGTCCACCTTTTGGCAATTTTTTTCCCTAAATGTATATATTTCTGGCTAAAAATCGTTGTTGCAGTTGGGTTTCATTGAAAATGTTGCTTTCCGTCCCTGCACATTCAACTTTGATGGGATTTCTGGCTAAAAATGTGCTAAAAGGAGCTCTCCTGTCAAATCATCAGAACGAGCTCACTAATGGTCACTCAGTTGACTCATTTTGCAGCCAACAATAGACAGTGCAACACAAAGGCTATAGAAGAAGAGTGGTGCAAAATAATGAATGAAACCCAATTTCAAAAGTGATTTTAGCCCCAAACACATGCACTTAAGTAAAAGATAGGGTGGAAAGAGTGAAGACCGGCAGGTGCCTCGGCGGAGACGATTGACTTTTTTCACAGCAGCAAGCGGGAACAATGAGTTAAAAAAGGAGTCGATTTTTAGGGGAAAGGGCATGGAATGTCTCCAGGAGCTGAAATATTAATTGTAAAGCAGTGAGTTGGGTCCCTATTGGGCTTAGGTCACAGCAGGACATTATTTGGGCGACGCTTAGTGGGTGGTGCACAAGTATTGGCGCGGCGCGGTTGAGCGAAGAGAAGAAGTTGACGTTGCAGGTTATTCTTGTGGCGATCTCCACTGCTTTATTATTGTATTTAGGTAAGTAATTGAGGCCGATAGTCTGCTATACCAAAGTCCTGACCAAATGGACAAAAAAGTTGCAGGTGACTTACGACCATTGCAAAAATGTCATTTCCCTCCCCAATTAGGAAACATATTGCCCAATGGTAGCGTCAACCTGCAATTTTGCGCTAGCCTGAATGTATCAAGTAAGTGATTAATAACCGCTCCCACGGATTATCAGGTAATTAATGTATACTTTAATGGCATAATTTGAGGTTTTCTTTAAATTAATATAATCTCTATAGTAAGTTCTCGGCAATAAGAACAATAGCAGCCCGTGATCTTACAGGTAATGCAGTTCCTCTTGGTGCGGTTTTACATCACACATTGTATTGTGAAGAGTTTGTGGAAATACATCTGAATTGTAAATCTCAACTCACCCAGGCAATAAAGAGCAACTATTAGCATGCAGCGCCACCACCAGGGCAGGATCTCACAGGTACTGCATGTCTAACAAGGCATTTTTTTCACTTTGCTTTGTGAAACTTTTATATCTATCTGTATATATGGGATGCAATAGAGGTTCTTGACTTTTTACGAGCCTGGGATGGAAATAAGGAGGGGGAGCCATTTGTTAGAACTGCATCATATAATTATATATAATTGTATTTAAAAAAAGAAATATATATATATATATATATATATATATATATATATATATATATAATGTTTTATAGTTTCTTTTTTGCCTCTGTACTGTATTTCTCATAGTCCATTTATATTGTATGATTCATTTCTTGGAAATGATAGATATTTAATAGTAAGGTGTGACTTAGCCCTTAAACTAAATGCTGTTGCGGAGGCAGAATGGCATGTTTGTATTAAAAAAAAAAAAAAAAATAAAAAAAAAAATGCTGCACTAATGGCACATTCCAAATTAGATGTGCTGCATAATGTTAGAGCAACATTGGCGCTCTCTTCCAGAAACTGTTGCGCTGATGTCCGCGGGCCGTGTCTGATACTGCATCTTGGTCCTATACATAGCAGACACACATTGCTGCACATCTTTCTTTCCTAGCTGTGTTAATCTTATGACACAGAGGTGCTGCTGTAAATAATATTTATATTGGCAGCTTGTACTTATCCATGGAAGAAAGGCAAATATGTACATTTTAAAGTTCAATCAATATGAGTCATTAAAAATATATAAAAATCTATAAATCTATCTCATACAACGATTATCTATGATCTATTATCTATCATCTATCTATCATCTATTTATCTATTATCTATCTATCTATTTATCTATCTATCATCTATCTATTATCTATCATCTATCTATCATCTATCTATCATTTATCTATCATCTACAGTATCTATTATCTATCTACAGTATATATCTATTTATCTATTATTTATCATCTATCTATTATCTTTCATCACTAAGATCCCGCCAAAAATCTATAAATCTATCTCATACAACTATTATCTATCTATTATCTATTATCTATCTATCTATCTATTATCTATCTGTCTATCTATCATCTATCTAATATCTATCCTCCTAATACCTATCCACCCTTGTGTTTATCTCTGTAAGAGCAGGTGCAGACGACCGTTTTTTCTCCACCGGAGAAAATCGTTCCCATTATGCTAATCACAGACTCTGATCAGCATGGGATCCAATTTTATTAGAGTTAGAGAGAAGAAAAAAAGTTTCTCCACCTTCTCCTTTATGTCAGACTATGGCTACGTTCACATTTGCGTTGTTGTGTGCAGCGTCGGTGACGCATCGGCGACGCAACGCACAACACATGCAAAACGCATGCAAAACGCATTGTTTTGTGACGCATGCGTCCTTTTTTTGCTTGATTTTGGACGCACAAAAAATGCAACTTGCTGCGTCCTCTGCGCCCTGACGCGTGCGCCGCACTGACGCATGCGTCACAAAACGCAAGTGCAACGCATGTCCATGCGCCCCCATGTTAAATATAGGGGCGCATGACGCATGCGTCGCAGCAGCGGCGCCCGATGCTGCGTCGCACAACGCTAATGAGAACGTAGCCTAAGAAATTCAGACCGTACTCGGATGAGATCTAATTTTTTTCCACCGACCCATAGAAGTGAATGGGCGAGTGCCGTTTCCTTTTCTCAGGCAAACTGTGCACACTGTGATTATTTTTCTTGAACCACTTGGTCCAAGGAAAAATATTGGACATGTGCTCGTCCCCACAGAATACGGAGTGAGTACGAGTGCTTTCCAGTAAAACCATGGATTTTATTTCTCTCTCTCTCTTTCCTTCTTCCTTTCTTTCTCCCAACTTTCTCTTCCATCCTTCCTCTCTTTATATCTTTTTCCTTCCTCCCTTTCTTGCTTCCTTCCTTTCTCCATCTCTTCCTCTTCCATTCCTCCTTCCTCTAGTTATTTATCTTTCCTTCTTCTTCTTTTTCTTGCTTTCTTCCTTTCTCCATCTCTTGCTCTTCCATTCCTCCTACCCTTCCTTCCTTTTTTTTCTTCCATCCTTCCTGTATTTATTTATTTCCTTCCTCCCTTTCTTGATTCCTTCCTTTCTCCATCTCTTCCATCCATCCTTCCCTTCCTTCTTTTCTTTTCTTTCCTTCCTTCCTTCCTTCCTTCCTTCCTTCCTTCCTTCCTTCCTGAAGTGCAAAAAATCTCCTTGGAAAAGAATCCCCTTTAAATTATACAAAAAAAACCCACCAAACAATAAAAATAAAGGTAGCACTCCAAATAAAAAAAGATCGTGGATTTATTCACCCATATACAAAATATTTCAGTTTTGATTTCTATCTGTCCATGTACTGTATGTAACACACAGTTTCCCTTTACTTGTATATTCTTCTGTGAAATGTTGATAAAAGTCTAAATGGAAAGCTTTATTTATATGAAAGTAATCCAGCTAAAAATTAATATGATTATTTGGGGAAATTGGTGTATTTTGGCAGCTGTATCGTTCCACATGTTGCTCTTATGATAGTTTAAATGAGGGATATATTAAATCTTTCTCTGTAGCGCTGGGATGTTACAATAAAAAATGTTTAAAGAGTATTGAATTCCCTCTTGTACAGCGTTGTAAAATATGCTCCACATTATAAATACATGATCCAGTTTCTTAGACAAACTATTGCTGAGCCGTGATATCGCTGATGCATGAAATAAATCTCTGCATCTTGCTCCCTTGCACTCAGCGCTGAAGATGACTCTGCCCTCTGGAAGCCATAACAGGTTCATACTAAGGCTATGAAAAGTCAACTATTTTATTACAAGGGTCCATCAATGATAATCTTCTGCTGTGGTTTCGAACAATCACCTGGCAGCAAATGCTTAAATATACTGCAGCACTACCACAGGGTGAATAAGGAAATACACAGTTCACTCCTCCAGGGAATGCAAAGGCCTAAAGGGAGCTATTTCACTTTACTACCTCCAATAGGTGTGTAACACGGGTAACTCGCATGTTTTCTCAGTGCCGTCCTACTCACTGCGTTCACCGCTCAGCTCCACCCAGTGTAAGGCCATCCTGCTGAATTGCCTCTTGCTGCACTCCCATGTTGCTGGAGAGTCTCCACCTGGCTCTAGGGAGGCTCTGCAGGAATTTAACCTGCTGTGTCCAGCAAAGCTTTGCTTCCTTGGCCTATCCTAGTACAGTGGGGGGAAATCAGTGTTTGATACACTGCTGATTTTGCAAGTTTTCCCACCTAAAAAGAATGGAGAGGTCTGGAATTTTTATCGTAGGTGCACTTCAAATGTGATAGACAGAATTTTAAAAATCCAGAAAATCATATTGTATGATTTTTACATAATTAATTTGCATTTTATTGCATGAAATAAGTATTTGAAAAACAGCCACGACCCATCTTCAATGCTCTTACTGAAGAAGGTGGTTGTTAGCCAGAATCTCGCGATACATCACCCCTTTTGTCCTTCCTTCAATATGGTGCAGTCGTCTTGTCCCCTTTGCAGAAAATCGCTCCTAAAGTATGATGTTTCCCCCACCATGCTTCATAGCTGGGATGGTGTTCTTCTGGTTGTACTCATCCATCTTCTTCCACCAAATACAATGATTGGAGTTGATACCAAAATGTTCTATTTTGGTTTCATCCGACAACATGACCTTCTCCCATGCCTCCTCTGGGTCGTCCAGATGGTCATTGGTGACTTTCAAATGGGCCTGGACATGTGCTAGCGTGAGCAGGGGGACCTTGTGTGCACTGCAGGATTTTAATCTATGACGGCGAAGTGTGTTACTAATGGTAATGTTTGAGACTGGTCCCAGCTGTCTTCAGGTCACTGACCAAGTCATCCCATGTAGTTCTGGGTTGACTTCTTACCTTTTTCAGAATAATCCTTACCCCACGAGTTGAGATCCTGCATGGAGCCTCAGACCAAGGAAGATTTGCAGTCGTCTTGTGTTTCTTCCAGTTGTTGCCTTCTCGCTAAGCTGTTTGCCTCTTGTCATGTAGCCCATCCCAGCCTTGCGCAGGTCTACAGTTTTTTCCCTGGTGTCCTTGGATAGCTCTTTGGTCTTGGCAATTGTTGAGAGGTTGGAGTGTGATTGATTGTGTGGACAGATATCTTTTTATACAGGTAACAAGTTCAAACAAGTGCAATTAATACAGGTAATGAGTGCAGAGTAGGAGGGGTGCATAGAATCATAGAATGTTAGAGTTGGAAGGGACTGCCAGGGTCATCATATCCAACCTCCTGCTCAATGCAGGATTCACTAAACCATCTCAGACAGATGTCTGTCCAGCCTGTTTGAAGACCTCCATTGAAGGAGAATTCACCACCTCTCGTGGCAGCTTGTTCCACTCATTGATCACCCTCACTGTCAAAAAGTTTTTTCTAATATCTAATCTGTATCTTCTCCCTTTCAGTTTCATTCCATTGCTTCTCGTGTTTCCATGTGCAAATGAGAATAACGATGATCCCTCTACACTGACAGCCCTTCAGATATTTGTAGACATTTGTAGATATTAAGTCTCCGCTTAACCTTCTTTTTTGCAAGCTAAACATTGCAAAATTTTTTTTTAACCGTTCCTCGTAGGACATACTTTGCAGTCCACTCACCATCCTGGTAGATCTTCTCTGAACTTGCTCCAGTTTTTCAATGTCTTTTTTAAAGTGTGAGGCCCAAAACTGGACACAGTTTTCCAGTCATGGCCTGACCAATCAGGGGGATAATTACTTCACATGATGTAGACTCTATGCTTCTCTTAATACATCCTAGAACTGTTTGCCTTTTTTGCTGCTGCATCACACTGTTGACTCGTGCAGTCTGTGATCTATTAGTATACCCAAGCCTTTTTAACATGTGCTGTGGCTTAGTTCTATTTCTCCCATTCTGTAGATGTAATTTTCTTTTTTTCTTGCCCAGATGTAGAATCTTTCATTTCTCCCTGATAAATACTATTTCTATTAGTCGCTGTCTATTGTTCAAGCTTATCTAGATCCTTCTGAATCCTTTCTCTGCCTTCTCTAGTGTTAGCTATCCCACCTAGCTTTGCATTATCTGCAAATTTGATTAGTTTACCTTAAGTTCTCTTATCTAGATCATTTATAAAAATGTTGAACAACACTAGGGCTAAAGGTACCTTCACACGAAACGACTTTGTAACGATATCGCTAGCGATCCGTGACGTTGCAGCGTCCTGGCTAGCGATATCGTTTAGTTTGACACGCAGCAGCGATCAGGATCCTGCTGTGATGTCGCTGGTCGCTGAATAAAGTCCAGAACTTTATTTGGTCGTCCGATCGCCGTGTATCGTTGTGTTTGAAAGCAAAGGCAACGATACCAGCGATGTTTTACACTGGTAACCAGGGTAAACATCGGGTTACCAAGCGCAGGGCCGACATCTAGTAAAATCCCAGAGTCCCCTGCAGTTACATGGTTTCCTATGCGGTGGACTGAACTCCGGGAAAATGGCTGCTGGCTGGGGGTGGCGCATGCGCAGATGGAGATCTCGAGAGATGAGATCTCAGAGTTGATTACCTACACTAAAAATGGTATCAGTAAAAACAAGCCCTGACTCAACTCTAATGGCCAAACAATTAAATTATTCTTTTATAGCTTGTAATTTTTTTCATTCAAAGCAAAAACCTATTAATATTTGGTATCGCTATACCCTCACTGACTTGACCCATAGTGCAAAATTACCGGTTCATCTTTAACGCAAAGTGAAAACAAAAAAAAGGCAAAATTTCATATATTTCTTCGATTCTTTTTCACTTGGACGTTTTTTCCTAACATCCAGGAAAGGTTTTATTACAAAACTACAACTCGACTTGAAAAAAAAGAAGCCCTCATATGGTTATGTCAACAGAAAAAAATAAAAAAAAGTTACTGATCTCGAAAAGCAAGAAGGAAAAACAAAAGCGATAAAAGCCCCAGTAAATAGTTGGATCTCAAAAGGGTTAAAGCTACAGTATTATTTCCTTTGCTTTTTAATTTCTTGCAAAAAAATGGAGAAGAGGACATGGACCCCAATATTCTTCCATTTCTCCTTGGATTACCATTGATCTTAGAGTGCCAGACTGCAAAAAAAAATGTATAAACCTTTATCATTTTTAATATATTTTTTATTCATGGTATTTAGTTTTCTTTTAAGCCTTTGAGGCCCGGAACGAAGTCATATGTAACAATTCCCAGTTTTCCTAGAAATACACGACAAGCAGATCTGTCTCCAATTCCCGAACCATAACTAGGAATATATGCAGCAGCGCTCTTTATTGGCAGTTCACACTGGCATGTATCTCCCCACTGGAACTTGTAATATACCGGTATAGTAATTGTATCCAGATACTGAATCTGCTTCTATTGGCCTCAAGGTGCCTCCGACAAATACCTGAGTCTAGATGTAATGTGTAAGCCATATGAGAAGAAATCCTGACTCAGGCAAAGAGAAGAGCGACTAAAGCCAATCACTTAGTCTTCTATACTGCTGGATTACGGAAAGAGTTGGCTATCGACTCTTCGTTTCCTATTTCTAGATCTGATTCTTGTCTTTCTCCAGGGGGGTAAAACAATATTGCCACCTAGTGGCTGTACTTGGGTTATAAGTTGCCTTTGCTCATGACTAATGATGAGTGAACATCTCAAAATTGTCACGCTGCTGCTATGCAGGTAGAAGCAGCTCCACTAGATAGCGATAGAGTGGAGGGAGGAGCAGACCTGCAGCGCAGCAGCAAGGCCACCACTAGGTGGCAGCGGAAAAGTAAAACAAGCCGAGTCGATATTAGTCTGTAGATCAGTACAAAAGGAATAACCAAGCACAGAGTCAGAAACAGGCCAAATGGGCCAATACCGGTCAGGAGCAGATATGCCAAAGACAAGAAACAAAACAGCAGATCAGAGTCCGAGCCAAGTCCGGTATCAGAGAATCCAAACACGAGCGGGGAACACAGTCGAGGTGGGAAGAGGGGAATGAACAGACACGGGCAGCAAAAGCAGCAGGACAAGTCAGGTCACGCAGGGTCAGCTACACACGCCATAGGCAGAAACTATAACTGACACTGTCTGCAGGACACAGCAGAGCTAAATAGCAAACCTGAACCCAGAATGAGGCAGAGCAAAGTTAACCCTTGACATCATCAGCCCGTGGAAAAGGGCATACAGGACTCAAAACCTGGACTGGATCATGACAGAAATTTGTTTGGGGCAAATCAAATTCGCTCAATTCAACAGATCGATTTCATTCAGTCTAAATGAAGCTCGAAAAGATGTTTATTATGAGATCTCTCCATAATAAATGGAAAAGAGTGAAGCGGTTAAAAAATAACAAAAAAGTTCTACTCACCTGTCCTTATGCCACTGCTTCTGGGTCTTTTGTGTCAACCCTGGATTCTTCCAGTACTTCCTTCCTGGGGTTGAGACCAGTGATTGGCCTCATGCAGTCACGTGGGGAACGATAGACTTCACTTTAAGTGGCGTCATTGGTGCTGTGGACCAGGAGGTGGTGTAAGGACATGTGACTATAATGTATTTTATTGTTTTAACCAATTGTAGAAAAATAGGAATCAAACGCTGCCTTCATTCACGGTGTACGTTGTATCAGCAATGATGAAACTATCTAGATTCAGCACCTGATTAACCATCTCGATGGTGCTCAATGGGAAATAGTCAAAATAGTAATGTAAGGAGAAAATGGGGCACTCACCACCGTGCGTTTAAAATGAGATTTATTTTTGGTTCCAAACAGACAATGTGGCTGACAGCCGTTTCGCATGTAAGTCAGGCTTCCTCTTAGCCAACTCAGGCTACATGTAGATGCAGCAGAGCTCAAATGCTGATCCATGTACAACCCTGCCCACACTGCCAATCCGTTTTGGGGGCAGGGTTACACAGATTTTCCTGACAGTCCTGCACATGAGACCTAGTCAGATAGTGATAATCTCCTGCTGATAAAACACTGATTGTATTGAAACTACAACACTTAGCCTAGTAAGTGACACATCTCTGTCTCCACATTACGCTGCTCTCGGGTTAAATTCCAAAACGTTGCTGACAGATCTCCTTTAGGGTAATCTGTCACATTGAACATGCAGTTTGAATGCATGCTGTGGAACAGGAGGAGCTTTGCGGTAAAAGATTCAGTATGATTAGTAATTTATGAAGTTAAAATCCTCATTCTATTACAGGATTAATGCATACTGGAAAGTTAGGGCAAGGAAGTTCCAGCTCCTACAGTGCTGGCAGACTGCAGATGCTGTGGAGGTGTGAAAGCTACATAGGTGCTCACTAATTTGGAGCCGTTGACTCCACATAACCTGAGGCAGCGATAAATCCTGGGTCCCAGCCCTCGTCTCACCCCTGGAGCCTCTTCAGAGCCAGTGAGGAGGCAGCACGCAGAGTATCGGCTTTCACAGATCTCACTGAAACACTTCATATTTAATGGTTTGCAGTAAAAATGACATTTAGAAAGATTTGACACATTTGGAGGAAGGTAATAAATGACATGCAGACAAATCCAACACATAACAGTATCAAAGGGGAAAGTGGGTCTTTAATATTACATTTCCTACATGTGAGATGGAGGGGAAAGGGATGGGGTCCGTCCGGTTACTGCAGCGTGTATTTATCTATATAAATGTGCGAGAAAAATAGGCAAGTGCAGTCCAATAAAAAATCAGGTTTCTCTAGGACCTATGTTAAACTATGAGACCCTGCTCATCTTTCTCAGATCGGGCTGAGAAAAAAATGGCAGCATGCCGCGATTATCCTCGTATCTCAGACGAGACTCGCCGAGTCAATAGGTGCGAGAAAAAAAAAATCGCATAGCACTTAGACCATGCAAGTGCTGTCCAATTTTTATACACCCATGTCCTTGAAAACCCGACATTTCATCTGCCGCGTACAGTAAGATCATAGCGTGACCATTAGAATAGATATATACACATAAAATAGATCTAAAGATGTCAGTGACACATACAGTTAGTGCAGTGTGTGCAGCTTACTGTACATGTATTTTATTAATAAATACATTATTTTCTGAAAAAAAAAAAAAGGCATGGGCTCCCTCATCATTTTATTAACCAGCAGAGGGAAAACCGTTAATAAACCTTTGCTAAAAACAGCCTGAGACAGTCCAGTAGCTAAGGATGCGCTTTCTGACAACCCTAGCAACCAGACTGTAAGACCTGACCAACTGTTCACAAACCCTAGCAACCAGACTGTAAGACCTGACCAACTGTTCACAAACCCTAGCAACCAGACTGTAAGACCTGACCAACTGTTCACAAACCCTAGCAACCAGACTGTAAGACTTGACCATCTGTTTACAAACACTAGCAACCGGACTGTAAGACCTGACCAACTGTTCACAAACCTTAGCAACCAGACTGCAAGACCTGACCAACTGTTCACAAACCCTAGCAACCGGACTGTAAGACCTGACCATCTGTTCACAAACCCTAGCAACCGGACTGTAAGACCTGACCAACTGTTCACAAACCTTAGCAACCAGACTGTAAGACCTGACCAACTGTTCACAAACCTTAGCAACCAGACTGTAAGACCTGACCAACTGTTCACAAACCCTAGCAATCAGACTGTAAGAACTGGCCAACTGTTCACAAACCCAAGCAACTAGACTGTAAGACCTGACTAACTGTTCACAAACCCTAGCAACCATACTGTAAGAACTGGCCAACTGTAAAGACTGAACCTGGAGTGGCGCTGTACTGAGAAGTTGAAAAGCACCTGGTATCAGTCAAACTATGCTGTTTTTCTTGATATAAAGACACAGTGAGACAGTCTAATTGCTAGGTATATGCTTTTTGACATCCCTAGCAACCAGACTATCAAGTCTGACTCAACCGTTTAGGTTAGCCTTGGAGAGTCTTTTCACTGGTGGCAAGAATACAGAAAAGTAGCTTGGCATCAGCAAAACTATACCATTTTCGTGAGCTAAAAACAACCTGAGAAAGTACGGTTGCTATGGATATGCTTCTTGACAAACCCTAGCAACCAGACTGTCAAACCTGACCCAACTGTTCAGTTTAAGCCTGGAGAAGCAGTGCGCTGGTGGCAGAGAAGCAGAAAAGCGTCTATTAAGCTATGCCATTCCCTACAGAAATGGAGCAGATGGTGATGGAGACTCCCTTTTAACTCCTCTGTCTGTGTAGGTTTTTTTTTTGGAAACCACTATAAGGTTACAAGCAATGAGGCTCCCAACAAAGGAGTAGGATGACTTGTTTGTACCGTCTTCCCTCTCATGTTGAGGATTAGAGGGGCCCAAGCGCATTCGCTTTTCAACGTAGGCGCCTTCTGTTCTTTATGGCCACCATGATCTTTGAGTGAATTTGGGAGGCCCCTTTCCGAATGTATCTCTGAGCTCCTTTGATTACCGGTTACTCCTCTGACACGTCCCTTTCATTTCTGCTCCCATTCCACAGCACATGACCTGTATCCTCTTACTTTTGATTAATTGCGATTGGCAGCGGCGACTCTCTATGCCGTAACCTCGTCTGTAGACCCAGATGAATAAATCGGTTTTATCCGTCCTTTTGGTGCCTAAGTATTCCCATTGCTGTTAAATGTCACAGCCCCCCTCGCCGTCAGCTCTTGTCAGATCTCAGCGATAAGATGAGATCTGTAATACTAGCAGCGGCCTTTTCACTGGAGCACAGTAAGGAGCCAGTTTGGCTGCACTCTTCACAAGTGATCAGCTTAGTCCTCGGAAGTTGTGAAGTTGGAAAGAATGCAAAGGTTCCCATTATAAGGTTACCGCAGTCTCGGGATTTCACTGCAGTCATTATTGCTGTCTAGGAGATACATCGTTTCCAATGGAATTCTTGATTTGATGGTTATCTCCGCACTGATGGGGGTTCACATACTTTTTTTTATGTCTGCATGTATAATTATATATGAATGGGCTCCTTTTTTTATTTGTGTGTAGGACATCTGAGGACAAATGGGATGTGACAGCGAGACTAAGCAAGGTTGGGGTCTTTGTTAAAGATTTTGTCTAGGAGTTTAAAGCCGATGAGAATTCATAGAGTGTGAAATAGAATCGTTTCACCTTTAGGAGACCACCAAGCTGGAGTTCGGAGACTTATAGGCCATGCAATGCTCCTTGGGGGGGAAAAAATATGCAATTAGCGTCTTCAGAGAGGAAGGAAAACGGGACTCCAGTGCCGTCTATCTGAAGCAACGATCCTGTAAGTCAATGTTGACCCTTTGAAGAGACTTGACGCATGATGAAGGATGTAAACCAAATCAGAATCTTGCCCAAAAGGACAAAAAACCCTCCATTTGCAGGGAGCAGTTTCAGAGTTCTTGCTCCTTGTCAATGCAAGGTATGAGACTGATTGGCTGGTGAGAGACCTTTGATTGAAGCCCTGAGGAGACTGATAAGTTTTAGTTCAGAGACTTTTAGGCCAGGTAATGTTCCCTGGAGAGAAAGATATTGGAATAGCTACTTCACAGAGGAAGAGAACTGGGGCCACCCATTGGAGAAGATGATCATGTAAGCCAGTATTGACCCTTTGAAGAGCCTTGACACATGACTTAGGATATAAAGCCAGATCAGAATCGTCTACAAAAGGTAAAAACCCTCCATTTGTAGACAGCTGTTTCTGTATTCTTGACGTTTCTCAATGCAAACTAGAGACTGGTTGCTGGGTGAGACACCTTTGATCGAGGATAAGGGTTCTCCCTAAGGAGACCATGATGTGTAGGCAGACTTTAAGGCCATGAAATGCTAAAACATGCAAATGGCCTCTTGCCCGAGGAGGAGATTAGGGTCTTTAGAACCACTCCTTTAAAGGTGTTTTACAATAAAATAGAAATAGAGTTTTGAGTTTAGTAGGTTTTATTCTTTTTTTGCATCCTCCATGAAAACCATGGTGTCACTGATGCGCGCCTATTTGATTACATGTAGCACTTTTGACTCTCATGTACTACAATATCCATCATGATTGGCGCTGGCTTCACATGACCAAACTCCCTTGTATTTTCTAGCCCACTAGCTACACCTCCAAATGCCAATGCCCATTTGCCAAGGAAGCCCCGCTTCTCATGGGGTGCATCTGCCTTCGATTGCCAGGCTGGAGAAGAAAATATTAGATGCCACAGGAATTAGGAAAATAGCAGAACTGGGGTATCACATTGGCACAAAGGTTGGCAGACCATATTTTAGAAAGTGTCTTCTTTCTGCAGATTCATAGTAGGATAGTCACAGAAAACCCCATAAAGAGCTCCGCCAAAGTAAATTGTAAAGTTACCTAACCTTTAGTGTGTAGTGAACATTTTATATCTATCACTCCCATAGAACGCGTTACAAGGGCCATTTACTCAAGCTAATTACCAATAAGCCATCTCTGAGTAACCATATTGTTCTGTTCATTCCCGCATCCAACGGAAACAATGAACCTTCATGCACCATTGAGTAATCGCTCACATTTTTAAGCATGAATGATGAATTCGGGAAATTTGTCATTTACATAGGGAGATTAAAGACCGCTGTTTAATTCATCAAGCGCACATTTTTAATCCTTTTATGTTATTTTTTACTATCTTGGAAGTAATGGCCCCAATCCAAGACTTTGAAGACCAATGAACGTTCTTTGCACACGTGAACACTATCATTCTGTCTCAATGCAGCATCATGTTATCGGCAGCATATTGGAAGACGTGCTGCTGATAAAAATGGTTTTTAAGTTTATTTAAAAATCCTCCCACCCAACAAACGAGTGTTTTTGCTCATTAGTAAAGTGACTGATGGCCTGCTGAGATGGACTGGTGGTCAAGAATGTACGTTCCTACGAATGTTCTTTCCTCGAATATTGTCTTGTCTAAATGGGCCTTAGTTCTTAGTCCTTGAACTTCAAAAGTGAGAGTCCAATGCATGTGGCAACTTTTCCACAGTTCCCCATCTAGATAGGATCACCAAACCGAGGCTGGTTTTACAGTAGATTAATGGTAACTACCCTGTGTTGTACCTTTTACATAGCACCCTCTAAATAGTTTACTTTCATGCTCAGTCTCTACAATGAAACCTATCATACAGTGCCTGTAAATGGCAAACAATATGGGCTGCAAATAGCAGTGCCACGTGAACACTGCAATCAACCATTGGCTTTATCAGTCCGTAGATGCCAAGATTTGGAAACAGAAAATCAGTACAATTAAAGCCTGCCCCCAAGGATCCAAAATGGGTGGAGTTTACATAAAATGCACCTGCTTTGTGAACCAATTTGCTGGATTGTTCTGGCCAAATCAGAATAGTTGGCAAGAATGTCAGTCCCATGCTATACATGCAGAGGCCACTGATTAGCATGTGCACACAGTTGGCATCTCCTTACTGTAGAGCAAGTAGGAAAAGTCGCAGGTCACTATAAGCTTTTTTATTTTAAAACATTTCCAACTTTTAGTACATGTATTTATATACATGAAATTCCCTTTTAATAGTAAGTATAAAGTTAATGGTCAGACCCCACCAATCTAATACTGATGACAAATCGTCTGGATTGATGATGAATTGTTCAGTCCATTACAAACCCTTTAAGCCTACGATGCAGTGCCTGTAAATGCCAAACAGTATAGGGTGGAAATAATAGGGCCATGAATCACTGGCTTTACCAGTTTTTACCGTTTTTTTGTGCGTTTTTTCCCAAATGCATAGAATTGCGGGAAAAACGCAGAAAATCCGCAAAATTAATGAACATGCTAATTTTTTTACTGCGATGCGTTTTTTTCGCGAAAAAAACGCATCCATGTGCACAAAACATGCAGAATGCATTCTAAATGATAGGATGCATAATGTATGCGTTTTTATAGCGTTTTATTGCGAAAAAATGCGAAAAAACCTGAACGTGTGCACATAGCCTTAAGGCTAATGATTGGCACATGCACAGAGATGGCTGTGCATTACTGTAAAGCAAGTAGAGAATTAGCAGGTCATCGAATTTATTTTTTATTTTAACACATTGCCGACTTTTAGTACAGATAAGTAAAAATTAGGATACTCTTTTTGGGAACAATGATTAGTGGAAGCCTCGTAGATCACCAATGTGATTGGGCCCCAGGGAAAATACCCTTTTATCCCACCTATGCCTTGGCCATGGTTGCTAGTAATTATCCTGACATTGTTTTTGAAGGTAAGCTAAGTAATATGGACCAAACCAATACTAATATAGACAAATCCAATACTATATAAGTAATATGGACCAATATATATGAATCAATACCATATTATATAAGTAATATGGCCCAATCCAATATTATATAAGTAATATGGACCAATACTATATGAATCAATACTATTTGTAGTAGTAACTAGTAACATGGACCAAACCAATACTATATAAGTAACATGGACCAAACCAATACTAATATGGACTAGTGATGAGCGAGTATACTCGTTGCTCGGGTTTTCCCCAGCACGTTCGGGTGTCCTCCGAGTATTTGTTAGTGTTTGGAGATTTAGTTTTCATCTCCGCAGCTGAATGATTTACAGCTAGTAGCCAGCCTGAGTACATGGGGTTGCCTGGTTGCTAGGAAATCCCCACATGTAATCAAGCTGGCTAATAGCTGTAAATCATTCAGCTGCGGCGATGAAAACTAAATCTCCGAACACTAACAAATACTCGGAGATCACCCGAGCAATGAGTATACTCGCTCATCACTAATATGGACCAAACCAATGCTACATAATATAAGGAATATGGACCAATACTATATAATCTAAGTACGGTAATATGGACCAAACCAATCCAATACAACCCACCCCACACATACAGCAGTATTTTAGCCATTTAGTGTCTGCTTACTGCCGGAGAGCCACTTTTATCGCATATACTGTATAATACTCACAAATTTCATCGTTGATTATTTATTGTCTGGCGAACAGCGTAATCTCGCAGCTGGATGTCGTCTCCTATAAAGCACAATCTCGTTATTGTCCGTGTTTAATGTTTATTATATTCCATCATCCGGAGCATTTTATTTAATGCTTTATCATAGATTTGGCGATAGCAGCGTGCAATGCCAATAAACTCACATTAGTTAGATATTCTGTGTGGTTCTGGCAAAAAAAAAAAAAAAACAACCCTCCTCAGACAATCTGTCTGTATTAACACAAGAAATAAATTGGTTTCCACGTTCCAGATGGGAGGCTGTAAATCTCTCTATTTCGCACACAGGGACTTGGGATATTTTTCTTACAATATCCTTACTCTGCCATAATAAGTACAGAACGGGCAAAATGGAGGTAATTCTACATTTCCTGAATGTATTTATTTTTCTGTGTCTCTGTATGCCGGTAATCAGCCGCATGGAGAAAATTTATGTAAGTCTCCGGATCTCGTTCTAGACTACATAGAATTATCTACGGCAGCTCTCAGTCAAATTTGATTACATGGTTTACTTTTTATATTTAATAAGCCTTAGTATTACATATACTATCAATTTATAAAGCATATACTGGTATTGAGATCTGACTGGACATCACACGCCATAGCTGGGTCACCTAAAACATGCCAATAAAGGGTTCTATAAATCCAGTTATTACATTGTCACTCCACCATGGGTATTCCCATCTAATAATGCACTTATGGTCTGACCTCTGGGACCCCTGACAGCCCCTGATGACCATGATCGTCTGCACAATGGCTCTCCTTGTCACCTGCTGGGCAGGGAATTGCAACAGACCCCTAAATTTAAATGCATGGCCCTGTAAAGTACAGTCCTTTGATCAGTAGTAAACTTGTAGTAACAAGCAGAAATAAAATGGATGCAGGAGAATGCAAGTGAAAGAGATGGAGAATGGCCGTTTCGCACATAATGGTGCTTCAAGGGTCCAAACACTGAAGCAGCATTGTGGGCGAAACAGTCATCGTCCGCCTCTTGCACCTGAATTCTCCTGCATCCATTTTTTAATGATTCTACAATAAAATATGTTTTTATGGGACAGAGTGCCATCTTTCCTCTCTTTAAAGTTTGGGTAAACTGGTATTGCCACCATGCAGAATAATGTAATGAACAGCAGCACTTACCTGGCTGAGAGGGGAGTGAATGTGGATCGTGGAAATCAGACCCTGGCAATCAGTAATTGTCTGTATAGTTAATAAGACTTTATAGCAAGCATTCAGATCTATATATTTTTATTAAATGTGTGTGTGTGTGTATGTGTGTATATATATATATATATATATATATATATATATATATATATATACATATATATATACATATACATATACATATACATATACATATACATATACATATACATATACATGTAGTGTGAGTGTGTTACTATACTCACCTACTGCTGGTCTCTCCGGTGTCCAGTGACGCTCAGGTCCTCTTCTCAGTAACATCACTGCTTTGCAGAGACTCTCCTAGTCAGGCTGCGCTCTGCTAGATCCAGAAGTGGCTTTTTCAATGTAAGTCAATGGAGCATTAGAACCAGATTACATTCACTTATATTGTAAAAGAGACTTCCAGCTCGTGCATAGTCGTAATTGCATTGACGTCACTGAGAAGAGAAGCAGAACGGCTCTGGACACTATGAAGAACATCAGTAGGTGAGTATATTAACACACTCACACTACATTACAGGCAGATATCAATCCCTTCACTGGCTCCCCATTACCCAATGACTCCAGTTCAAAACCCTAACCATGTCATTCAAAGCCATCCGCAATCTGTCTCCTCCATACATCTGTGACCTCGTCTCCCGGTACTTACCTACACGCAACCTCCGATCCTCACAAGATCTCCTTCTCTACTCCCCTCTTATCTCCTCTTCCCACAATCACATACAAGATTTCTTCCGCGCATCCCGCTTACTGTGGAACTCTCTACCCCAACACATCAGACTCTCGCCTACCATGGAAACCTTCAAAAAGAGCCTGAAGACCAAGCTCTTCCGACAAGCCTACAACTTGCAGTAACCATCGATCGACCAAACCGCTGCACGACCAGCTCTACCCTCACCTACTGTATCCTCACCCATCCCTTGTAGATTGTGAGCCCTCGCGGGCAGGGTCCTCTCTCCTTATGTACCAGTCGTAACTTGTATTGATTAAGGTTATTGTACTCGTTTTTTATGTATACCCCTCCTGACATGTAAAGCTCCATGGAATAAATGGCACTATAATAATAAAAAATAATAATATATACACACATTTAATTAAAGAAAAATATAGATTGGGTGCTTCTTTATGATAGTTTATTTTTATCAGTTGGCAAAATAAAACGTGAATGAACAAAAGAGAAATCAAAATCCCATCAATAATTGGTGCCTTCATCGCTTCTTCTAGGTACACTTGTACTTGTGCTTGCGCACAGTTCCTGAAGGATCTCGGCAGGGAGTTTGTTCCAATCATCTTGGAGAACTGACCCCAGATCTTCCGTGGATGTCAGTTGCACAAATTCTTCTGCTTCTTCATGTAATCCCAGAGACTGGATGATGCTCAGATCAGGGCCCTGTGGGGCCATATCATCACTGCCGAGACTCGTTCTTTTTGTTCACTGTTTATTGACTTAGTATTTTGTTAACTGATAAAAAATAAACTATTGACACTTATATTTTTTAAAGCATTCTTACTTTAGAGCATTTTTACACACCTGCCTAACTTTTATATTAATGACCTATCCATAAGTAGGGATGCGACACCCATTACCCCCGCTGATCAGCTGTTCTCGGTGCCGGTTGCAAGATCTTATCAGTTGAGGAACAGAACAGCACATCTCCTTCAGCTATATGGTAGCCACAGCGGGGTACTGCTGAGCCACCCATTTCATTCGAACAAAAGTCAATGTGCAGTACTTGATTATGGCCACAGTCGACAGAGCTGAAAACATCCAGCCATCTCCGGCATCAGAAACAGCTGATCAGTGAGGTGGGTGGGGTGTGTTCCAGTGCCGTACCCCGACCTACTACGGCTAGGTCTTCAATATAAAAGTAGTGGACAACCCATTTAAGAATGACTATAAAGAGTAGTCATGACACATGCAAGCCTATAATTTTCAATTGGTATCATGTAATACATTATTTGCCCTGCGGAAGCGCTGTAGAGAAATTGAACACTTGTTGCTTCAGATTAGAGCTGAACGTTGAGGATCCAGAACTGAGACTCTCTGTGATCAGCCAATTATAACAAAATGGATTATCTAAAGTAGACAAGACCTTTAATATTAACCACAATATCTTTTATATTTTCCAGCTGCTGAAAACAAGACTATGGCTCCTTTCTCCATAACATTTCTCAAAAATTCAATGTTATATATTTTTTTTCTCTATTTTTGTTTTCCGCTGGGTATGGATATTCAGTTTGGTAAATTTTCCACCTTTTAATGATGGGAATTAGTAAATTGATATACAGGGGTGTAACGATTGAGTTCGCAGGGCGTGCTACTAGGAACAAGAGCTTCTCTTGCCTTTGCCATGCATAGCATAGTGAGCAAGGTAACGTTTTAGAGGCATCTTCACCTAAGAAATTATTTCTATATTATGCATTTTGGCTGGGAATGATGACTGCGGAAGCTTGGGGTGACAGTATGCCATTTAGGAGGAAAGCACAGCCCCAAATTTTGCTCTGTTCTTGATAGTTATCTAGTTATGCCACTCTTTAAATATTCAATTTTTATTACTGTACTTTCATGCAATAGATTTAGCAATTTAACTGTGAATGAGTAAGATTTAGCTACAAAGTTCCCCAAAGTGAGAGGATTTAGGAGGTGTTTCTGGGCTTTCCTGGGGGTAAGCATAAGGAAGTGGAGGTGTTACTCACATCCTCCCTTCAACATATGTGTTGTTATGTAATGCATTGCACTGTTTAAATATGATTTTTGCTGTTTGAAATTTTGCATGTACTTAGTTGGAGAATAGATAAAGTTAATAGTTGGGACTAGCCCAGAATAGGAGGGGCTATAGGAGAAGACAGAAGAAGACTTCCTGATAGTAAGTTAGAGCCTGGTGTTCAGCAAAGGCAGACTTTAGGTCTGACAGTTGGCAGACTGACATGTTATAGTGTGTTGTGTGTGAAGAGGGAAGATCACAAGACATCAGATAATATGTCCTAATGACCAAGGAAACTCGAGAAGATATAGGACTGAGAGATTTGACAGAGGGATTTGACAGATTGCAACCCAGGCACGAGAGGCCACCTAAATGTTATGGAACTTAACCCAGGGGAAGTAGAAGGCCCACTTAAAAGGGATTGAGCGAGATAGGGATTGTATCAGCAGGACTTTAAAAAACAGTTGTCCACAGTGAAAGGAAACTCAAATGTTTGTATTGAAAGGAGGCAAAGGTCACCATATTGGGACTTAAACTCTTCTACAGAGAACAGTGGACTTTCAAGCTTCTTTCAAGGAGTCATATTGAGGTACTTGAAGCTAAGGGGTCCTCATAAGTCAGTTGAGAACTGAGAGTAGCTGGGAGCAATGTAGCGTTACACCTTGACCTGTGCGGCCCTCTTAGGGGAAGGCAAAGTCTCCCATAATTGTTTGCTGAATTGCCATTAGATGCAAGAGTGTGTAAAAGGAAGAGAAATGAAGTGTTATTAAATGTAACTACAAAGTGCCATTGTCTGCTTACTGCAAGAGAAACCTTTCTGAGGAAACATGCCAACTATCCGACGTACATAGTTGTTATGAAGTTCATGTTCATTAAAAACAAGTTTATTTTTGGTCTTTGGTCTCCCTCAATTTGTTCCCTAACATCTGGTCCTGGCCTTCACTATTAGCGGCACCATGCAGTTTGCAGTGGCGTATAGACCAGATAACAAGAGCACACACACACAACCAAGACCTTTATTTTCATGTAGCGTGAAACGAGTACCTCACCCACAGATACTGTGCAATGTTACATAAGCATGGTACTAAGAAGTGGTTATAAATTATTGAATATCGATCCAATGGCAAGTATTGGCATGACTATAAAGCCCCCTTCACGTGTCTGTTTTTCATGTCTGTATGCTGTCTGTTTTTTAATGTCCGCAAATACAGAGACCTGCACAGCCATTGTATTCGGCATGTTCGTGTGAAAAACCCACAGACTTGTCCTTTTTTAACCTACACCACAGACGAAATGGTTGGCGCACACGTGCACACTGATGACACATGGATGAAATCCGTTTGTCACATACTGGCACCTGGGAAAAGCTATACAGTTTGTGCTGTTCCCAGGCGTTGGGTGCTGAAGGCACCATCATTGCTGCCTGCTCTCCCTGCGATTAGGGAGAGCAGATGACGCTGATTATAGTTATAGTCAGTGGCTGGCGTGTGTCTAGCATGTATTAAATACATTTTTTTAAATGGCGCATATGTCACGTACACACTTCTCAGCACATGACATGGAGTGCACCTGCAGGGGTTATTTTATTTCTTCTCACTCAATCCAGCTCTCAACCTCTATTTTAGGTTATAAAGTCAGCATAGATCACACGCAGCCACCACTCACCAAACACACGAGTTGATGAGTTCCCAAACTATGCTACTGTCAGAAAATAAAACATTCAAATACTATCAGAAGAGCTATACTTTCTGTTAGAGCATACAAGGGTCAAACTTATTAAAGATTTTAAGCTTTAATATTAAAATATACAGTGAGTACAATAAAAGATAAAAATAAAAATGACACATGAATATGTAAAACAGTTCTAAAATAAAAAGGGAGAAATAACAGAAATATCTAAAAGTTTCCATCTACAGTAATTTTCCATTTTCCTTGAGGGAAGGAGAAGTGAATTATGCAGCACATCTGCATACGTAGCCCTCACATGTGAGCACCTTCTCTTTGGCTCACCCAATTTTTTATAGACCTGACCATAGGCTCATATTTCCAGGATGACACGTATTGGCTCCTTTAAAAGATGCTGTTTGTAAATGGTCGATGGACAAAGCTGTGTCATTTCACATATCCTCTGTCTCCCTCCCTCTCTATAGCTGCTAGCTCTGCCAGGATTTAGTAAAGGTGAGTCGTCTATATGTCACCCCCATTACTAACCCCATAGTCATATTGTAAAAAATACACAGCCAGAATAAAGTCCTTTAATTAAAATAAAGACACAGACTCCTTTATTTGAAATAAATACTCCCCACCCTCTTTTACCTGTTTATTAGTGTAAAATAAAAAATAAAAAAACACTATATTCCACAACTGTCCGATGATAATCCATTTCTCCCACGCCGTAACCAATCTCTGCTTCATCTGGATGTCTTGCTGAACTATGGCATGATGCAACCCTTTAGCCTGGCATCTTTAGAGCACAGCTTCAGTGACAAATGGTGATGTCATTGAGGTTACCACGGGTCACTGAAGCTGCATTCCCACAGGCAGCTCATTGTGATGCCTGATGAACTGCGGTGACCTCAATGAGATCACCGCTAGCACCGTGAGAAATTTGAATATCAGCCCACAGCTGACTGTTTAGCCTTTGCTGGTTAGAATTTGTAAGGGGACCCTATGTCACTTTTTGTCTAGGGTCCTCATGTAAACTAACCAGTAAAGGCTAAGCAAACAGTTGTGAGCTGTTATTAATACCCTGAGAACATTTAGGGGCTCATGGCCCTTTTCCCAGATTATTAATATGAGCCCCCGGCAATCAGCTTTCCCTCTGCTGGTTTTAAAAAATTTGCCGGAATCCAGGCTGCTTTTTTTATATAAATGTATTCATTTATTTATCCAGTAAACTCAAGCACAGGAAAAAACACACACTTCTTTTAATTGTCTGGTTTATAAATGGAACTAGACAATTTTCCTCAGCTTACCCAGATAAAATGAATTGTTTAACTGTTATATATTTTTTCCAGGACAAAACATGGACATTGCACACCGACGGCACACAGATACGGACACATGGATGCTACGTGGACGTTGCACATGGACATACGGATGTCACAGGGACACACAGATGCAGTACATGGGAACATGGACCACTGGTTTTACAGGAATCACCAGAACATGCAAAGGGGGCCTAAGGAAATGTGCTCCTGATGTTCCTTTTAGGTGGACACGGCCTGGAACCCGTCTAAAAACTGGTAAAAAAATGGCCAAAAGAATTAACATATGGACTGCAATGTAAAAAACTATTTGCTGTGCATAGGTTCCAGCTTATTCAGCTTCTTTTAACTATTTCAGGCTTTGAAAGCCGAGAAGCGGCTTAAAGAAGTGATCTGACCCTTCTTCAGGTGGTTTCTGTTTGGAAGTCAATCAGTGGTTTATATACACAATTATAAAAGTCAAGAAAATGACCAAAAAAGATGCTGCAGGTAAAACACAGCCGGCATTTAACTGAAGCATCTTCTGGTGCCAAAACTGTGCCTGTACAATGGCATCTAAAAGACGTCCTGTGGACCTGCCCTTATGGTTCATGCACATAGACCAATACGAGGTGGTTGGACACCTCCTCATTACGTAGCCTGGTGGCATCCAAACTTTTTTGGGAGTCCTGGGCACATTAATATCCGCTCTAGAAGCAATGCCTTCATATACTGTACCTTTGCACTTACAAATTCTGGTGGAACTTGCCATGGCACATTTACAGAATTTTCCTGAAAAAACCCCATTGTGTGTCCCGTCTCTGCATTAAATAAGACATTTCGCAGTATAACATAATTGTCTCATCTCCTTTAACACTTCCAAAAAAGGGGAGACCTTCTGGATTCCAAGAGGGGTTGGCAGTGCATTTCCAACCTTTTACATTGCCTTGGCCCTGATAATTAATATAATAGTCCCACCCAAGAGGGCCTTCAGAAATGTAATTTTTTATGCTAATCTCTATTAGTTCCACCATTGTGCTATTCTGTTTACAAAACAGTCCTGTAATAAAAGGACCTGTCAAGAGGTATACAGTCATGTGCATGAGGTCAACTATTGTGGACTTGATCCCCATTGTATACAAGGTTTCGCTTGTTGTGCTTTAATGTATCAACTGAAAGGCGTGGCTGCAGCTAAAAGGTGACGCCCCTGAGGATCCTCTGTCATGCTTTTTTTTTACAAAATTGAAAAATGTCACAAGCAACATTCAAAAAAGTAATATCATGTGCCAGTTTTGTCTTTTGTTTGCCCCAAATGTTTTTAGAGATACTAAATGACACATTTGAAAACTGGACTAATTACCCATTATACCCAAACATATTCTAGGTTGCCTAATTGGTTGCCTTTGCTTCTACTCAATTACCCAGTATAGAGTTGATAAACATGGCATCCATTTAAAGTGTCAAATTGAACTCTGTACTCGCCCCATTTTTTTCTGTGCCACGGGCAAATTGATGCTCCACAGCGTCAGGCACAGTTCAGGTATGACTCCTAGGACATCATTTATTTTGCAGTCATCATACTGTAGGACTATAATACTGCAAATAACAAGCCTGGGGAATCCATAGTATGTCATATTCCGATCTTTACAGGACGTAGGAAGAGACTGAACAGAGGAAAAAATTAAGGAACAAGGGATTTTGAAGCCAGAAGAGTAGTTGTTGTCCTAGATATGGTATACCGCAGAACTTGAGCTCCGTGCAATGTCTATTGGAAGATTAACTATGTGTATTCAGCGCAGACACTTCATTAGCTGTAAGTGATACTGTGCGGAGAGCAGCGCTAAAGCCCCTTTGGAGTTTTTTCCCTCCGAACTGCCCAGGTGGCTGCTGATTCTGCTGGGAAATGGCCTTGAAATAAATAGACCCAGAAGAAACACAATAAAAGAAATAATTGGGTGACTCCTGAAATGTGTTGTGACCTGGGCTTAAAAAAGAAAAATCTGACAAGGAAAGCACTAAACAGTGTTTACAGTCTTGAAGACACCGCTGATGATAGTGTAAGATAAGGTCTTCGTCCCGTCAGGTTTTGCTGCGTCTCTCATTAAAAAGATCAGATTTCTATTGTGTGAAATAAAATCTAGAATCAATGGAAATTTCTACTTGAATAACAAGTTTTCTGACAATTAAGACCAGCCGAAAATGTCGAATTTGGAAGATTATTTTTATAAAAAATTGTAATTTATTTTGGCAAATTTACTTTGAAATTTTTTTTGTAAAAGTAATAAAAGAAGTGCCATTGTCTACAAAGATACTGTAATATGTTGGCGCTCTTCTGTCTTCAGGACTTACCTCTTTAATTAAAGAGGTTGTCCACTTCTTTAACATTGTTGACCTGTCCTTTGGATAGGTCATCAATGTCTGATCGGTGGGAGAACTACACGTGACATCCCCTCACAGTCAACTGTTCTCGGTGCCGCTGGCGTCTGGAAATGCTCAGTTACGGAGCTGCTCCGTCTACAGATGGTGGCCGTGGTACTGATTTGCATAGGGGGCGGATGTGCAGTATCCAGCCACGGCCACTATCAGTAGACGGAGGATCTTTGTAACAGAGCACTTCCGAACACTACTGGCACCGAAAACAGCTGATTGACGGGGGTGCATGGTGTTGCACCCCCACCGATTAGACATTGGTGACCTATCCTAAGTATAGGTCATCAATGTTAAAATAGTGGACAACCTGTTTACAGGTTTCTTTCAGACCCAACATGCCACCCCTTTGGGGCACTATAGAAATGAATCATTTTCCTCACCTTCTAGAGTGGTTGATCTTGTTTGGTTTTCCTAATATCATTTATGAATAATGTCATTTGGGCGCTTTGTTGATCTACACGTTTCTTTGCAGTCCAGTTTTGGGCTTGACTCTAACATTAAAGTAGAAGTATACACAAGGTTCCTACACTGAAAAGTAATGCAATATTTGTAACAGATGTCCCAATGCTGACCCTGGGAAGAGCGCGCATTTATCAGGCCTGATCATAATCAATCCAGTGTCCCCAATGTGAACAAGCTTTTTAATTCAACCACATATGTGATTAGATCTCTGAGAACAGGTATTTCACATTCTCAATATCTGTGCAGGGGAAGGGCAGTGAAATGTCATTCATTATTGGGCAGTCCTCTATGGGTCACAGATGAGAAAAGTGTGCTGCTAAGAACACAGTGAAATGAAATGATTAGTTATTAGGCTGTCTTTTCTTTCTGTGTCACAAACGAAAAGATTGACTTTAGAAATCAAATTATATACTGCTGTAGAATGTGGTTTTAAAAAGCTTCATGTAAAAAAATGGCAACACTAATTGTTAAATTGCTAGAATAAGTTGTGCTTGTGTCACAACCGAAAAAAAAAACATGAATGCTACAATTAGCAATTACTCCTGAAAAATGAAAAAACATGATTATTCCATAATAATACATTTTAGTTTCAAAGAGGTTTTTTTTTAGAAACATAAGCCTTCTTACTTATACATAAAAACTAGTATACATTTCCAAAACGAACGATAAGAAAGGTAACAATACAAGGTTTATGGACATCTCCACTCCATACCAGGGACATCACATGGCTCAATGGAAATGCGACATTTCCTTGCCATATTGATAACATTTAGTGATGAGCGAGTATACTTGTTGCTCGGGTTTTCCCGAGCACGCTCAGGTGGTCTCCGAGTATTTATAACTGCTCGGAGATATAGTTTTTGTTGACGCAACTGCATAATTTACAGCTGCTAGCCAGCCTGAGTACATGTGGGGGTTGCCTGGTTGCTAGGGAATCCCCACAGGTAATCAAGCTGGCTAATAGCGGCAAATCAATATCTCCGAGCAGTCACAAATATTCGGAGACCACCAGAGCAACGAGTATACTCGCTCATCACTAATAATATTCTGATGTCAGCACAATCTACAGAGATATTTGTGATCAGGGGACCTAATCGCGTCTTTGGTTACAGGTGCCAGAAATTCGGCCTTGAAAAACTACCGAAATATAGTATCAACCCGAACTATAGAAATAACATGGTAATGTTTTGTGGGCCTGGGATGGAGGATGTATGCTCAGAAGGGCTGTTTTGGAATATTTTTTATGGGATCATACTTGATGATTAACCCAATTTCAATGGTAATGTCTCTTAGCCTATGTCACAAAAATGGTGGGGTTTATAAAAACCCCATCAAAAAGTGACCATTTTAAGGGTGGAGTCTACTTGGGTGGGCATAGGAATGGGGCTAAAGTATATTGTTTTTTGTTGTCTTAACGTTGACAAGTATGGAAGATCTGAGACCAGTCTCAAATAATGCATGTGGAGCGCCCCCACGTTAAGAGCAATGGGGTACTCGGCACCGGGTCCTTCGGTTTGGTAGGGATGTCACGGTGGCCCGACCCCGTCCGTGGCCTTTTAAGGGATGTCCAATAAAAGGGAAAGTTTGTATGGGATAATGTTCGTGACGCCACCTGTAGTATTCGGTCAGGGTGACAGACGCTGCGGTGAGGGGTCCGCTGGGGTGATGTTATAGCAGCTAGATGGTATACCTTCCCACAGGTGAAGTGTGTCCCCAGGGCTTCCCAGAAGTGTAGATGGTGATGGTGGACGATGTAAGGCGCAGGGAATAACGAGGACACAAGGTTGCAGTCTCTTTACCTTTACTGGAGGCTTCAGCATCCACAGTCCAGGGTACAGACCACAGGGTAGGCAGAGTCCGGCCGGTCTGAAGGCACATCCAGAGTCCCCTTATCCAGGTGGAAATCAGTAGCCTTCCTACTAGCGCCTGTGTGTTGTAGTACCTCCCTGCTGAGCTTCTCGGTAAGGTCTTCACAACTCTTGTAGATGTTCTAGATGTTATTTCTTCCTCTCTGTCCCCCAGACAAACCTGTATGACTGATGGCCTGAGGCTTATTTATAGGGACCCTAGAGACGCCCCGACCCCCACAAGTTGCCACCGTGTCTTCTTAGGTATTAAGGTCGGGCAGCCAACTAGGAATTGACTGTCTTGCCGGTCTTTGAAGTAAAGCGTAGAGACTATTACTCCCTCGGTGTTCTGGCCACCGGCTACGCGCCTCAGGAGGCAGCCTATTTCAGGGCAGAACTCCTCCTGGTGTTATCTCCTTGTGCTATGACTTCGTGTCTCACCCTCTACAACACAATTCTCTTCGTGTCCTTTCTTAGGATGCTGCCGCACGTGGGACAGGCGCAGCTCCATGTCTTTCTGTCTTGCTAGGCCTCTGTCAGGATCCCACCCCTGACAGGGACCCTCTGTCTGCAGCTCCGATGTTCCTCCTTTCCCCCTGTCTGCCTGACAGGTGTTGCCTGGACAAAGCCCAGTCAGCTTCTTTCTAACTTTCTATCCAGCCCACCAGTTTTACCCTTCTGTGAGGAGTGCCCTAGTAGATAGGAGCAAGGCTCCCCCTGGTGGTCTGGAGTGTGAAGTGTGGTGTATGGTTTGTGATACCTGGTAGGAAGATCTCCTTTATTGCCATCAGACGTAATATCACTCCCCCTGGTGGAAGAATTACATCACTGCAACAACCAGGACTCTGGGACGCTGCACATTCACCACCAAATTATTATTATTGCGCCATTTATTCCATGGCGCTTTACATGTAAGGAGGGGTATACATAATAAAAATAAGTACAGTAATCTTAGACAATACAAGTCATGACCGG
Organism: Ranitomeya variabilis; assembly: GCF_051348905.1. NCBI lineage: Eukaryota > Metazoa > Chordata > Amphibia > Anura > Dendrobatidae > Ranitomeya > Ranitomeya variabilis. Next base: position 196,159,011 of record NC_135239.1, read on the forward strand.
TGCAGGAGGAGAGAGGACCCTGCCCGCGAGGGCTCACAATCTACAAGGGATGGGTGAGGATACAGTAGGTGAGGGTAGAGTTTGTCGTGCAGTGGCTTAGTGGACCGGTGGTTACTGCAGGTTGTAAGCGTGTTGGAAGAGGTAGGTCTTCTGGTTCTTTTTGAAGGTTTCCACGGTAGGCGTGAGTCTGACCCTTTTAGACCAATAAGCCTGAAACATCAGCCCCAAAAATCACCCAAAAGGTACTAAACAACTACTGTACTTATGCAAAAAACACCAGAGTCAGCACTTTAACCCCTTCAGGTCCAGGAGATCTACACAGCCTTCAAATCCAGTCTGCTGAAAGACTCCCTCTCCAAAGGTTCTTCAAGAAGAGTTGTCATGCACTCCTCCAAGCCAATGAACAAGGCAGCAATAACGAGTTTTATAGGGTTATTTATATAATTAATGCAAATGACTGCAGTAATTTCTAGTTTTGCAGCAGTTCTCAGAGTCACCTTGTTAATGGCTCTGAAGAGTATAAGTGATCAGATAAGGAACGCTATGCTCTCTGTTTGGTTCTAATCTCCGAACAAGCACAACATTTGCGTTGAGTGAAGCCTCAATAAATTTCCATTTCAGAATGTGAAGCAGCGATTTTACCTCCTTCCTGCCTCTTTATAAGCAAAACCATCTGCTGTCTGCCTGCTGATAAATCACCATAATTCCTCCAGTTCCACAGGAGCTTACATTCCCTCTAATGCTATGCTGGATCCATAAGGAATGAATGCGTTAAATGCACAGTGGAAAGTAAATTAGTGGAACGCCGGGCATTGCAAGACCCATGTGAAGAAAAAGCTTCAGCAGGGAGCTGTCATATTCCTGACAGTCCCTCGTTAATGACAATAAACTGCTATATTATGGGCCTTTTTCAATTACTTATGGAATTATGAATCAGAATTTGAGAAGCGTGTCACGGATCCACGCTGCGCCATTAAATTGCTTGTTATGAAAACGTCTTTGTAGTCCTTTAAGCCCGATTCATCATTTACATTTTTTTTTTTCAGTCCCTTTCCTTTTTTGTCTTTCTGCATTTTTTTAATTGATGCTTTTTGCGCCAAACTCTTAAAAATGTTGCACGTGGTTTGTGAATTTTGGACAAAATAAAAAATGTCTTTTAATTTTTTTGCACCATTTTTAAAACAAAACCTCGAATGTTCCGTTTAAATGTTGCATACAATAACAGTTGCACAAAGATTCCTTATGAATAAAAAAAAATCACTCCAGAGGGAGACTAGAATATATTTGGGCCAAAATTTAGAGAATTTTTAAATAGTTGCAAATTATGAATTTGTCACAAACATCTGGAAAACAAAAACCTTACCCACAATTGGTGAATGTTATAGATAGTGCTATGAATTAGATAAAATAAAAAACTATATCACTGGTCACCTGGCAGTATCTCCAATCTGAGTAGATAAGTACATCAGCTAGGAGTCAGTCTGTCATGATCCAGTCCGGGGTTTGTTTCTGAGTATTCTCTCCCTGGGATGGTCATGCGGGGGTTAATCTTCCTTGCCTCGCTTTGGGATCTGTCTGGCTATTTCAGTCCGCTATTACCTGCTAGCAGTGTCTGTTATTGTTCCTGTCTCTGGCCTGAGCAGCCGACCCATTATACCCTGATTTATCCTCTGCCTGTTTACCTAGATCCCGTTCCTGTGTTTCCCTGTGACTCCGCTCCTTGTAGTACTCGCTCTCCATGTTGTGACCCCTTGATATTTGACTCGGCTTGTCCTCTGACCCTGTTTGACTGTCTTGCGTATTTGGCTTTCCTGCTCCCGATCGGCTCTGACTTCTTTGGCTTGTTTCTGACCACGTGTATTGCTGTAACCTCTGGTACTTCATTCCCTCTCTGTTGCTGACCCGGCTTTTTTTTACTACTTTTTCGCCACCTAGTGGCTCCTGCCTGCTGCTCTGTGATTTCACTGCAAGTGTACCTGTTTTCCTTCACCCTCACCCCCTTGGTGAGCAGGCATTACACAGTCAATCTATGAGGACACCAAATACTCTCTTGTGTGTTTTCTTGCTAGCAAAGAGGTGCTAAAATATGCAGGAGAAGAAAATTTCTCCAAGGTAGACTGGACATCTCCAGTCCATACCTGGGACATCACATGGCACAATCTAAATACAATATTTCCATGCCATATCTACAATATTCTGATGTCAGCACAATCTCCAGATTTATCTGTGATCAGGGGACCTAATAGTGTCTTTGGTTACAGGTGCCAGAATTCCGACCTCAGAAAACCACAGAAATATATAATATCCACCTGAACTATGGATACATCATGGTAATTTTTGGTGTGCCTAGGCTGGAGAATATATGCCCGGAAATATGGCAGTCATTTTATTTTACTAAGGCGTTCCTGAGGGAACGTATAACAGAAATTAGAATTAAGTTATGTACCCATTTTTCCTTGCATACAATTAGATATCCTGACAAGGAGGAGGAGTAAGAGGTGGGGATGGGACCCATTAAAATTGCTCATCCAGGGAAACTCAACGTCCGATATAGGAGAAATTACGAGTATTGTACATCTGTCCAAATTTTTGCGGTGTCTCTTTTGCCAGAAGCTCACCCATCCAACCTGCAAGTCCTTTTTTATCACTTTTTAGTTTTGTATTGTATTTGCCTCGTTTTGTTATTTCATCTTTATGTAACTTTCTAAGCACTGTGCCCTTTTTCACATAAGTAAATCTAAAATGTCATGTGTGTTCATTGCTTCTCTGAAGGCACCGACAACCTCGAAAAGGGAAAAGTATAGCCTGGTTTTGTTACCTTGTTATATGCCAGAGCACAGCAAGCAGTGTACCTGCCAGGTCCTTGGGTATAGGTGAGTGGATGAGTGAGTGTGAGAAACAGTTACATCCGAGCTACATGTGCAACAAGTGGGTGGTCTTCAAGACAGCGAACATAAAAAAAACTGGCGAACACAGATAAAATAGACTTCAATAATGGCACAGGTCCAAAGAAGAAGGAGGCGAAAATCAAAAACAGACTGAAAAAGCAAATACTAATCAAAAAGAGGAGCAAATCCAGATTTGCAATTAATCAATTTGCAGTGAATCGCAAGTAATGCAAAGAATTCACTTGGTCTGTAAATACGTATGCAACACTCTGAGATCCCCTAGGACTGTACTCAACACTTTCAAAGCTCTTTAAGGCAAACACAACTTTACTAATGTCAAAGTGACCTCAAGCTTCGTTGGTGGGGTAAACCAATGGTAGCTGTTCTTCACTGCTGCACTATCACACACTTTGTAATGTTTACTCAGTGGTTTATTGATTTCTCAAAAAAATGGCTATGCACAGATGGAGATCTCGGCACCAAGATCTCAGGAGATGAGGTCTCAGCGGCAAGATCTCCCTCTGCGCATGCGCCGCCCCTGGTGGCCATTTTCCCAGAGTCCACTGCAAAGTAAACCATGGAAGTACGTGGGCTCCGGGCTTTCACAATATGTCGGCGGAGCCCCCGCACCACCGAACACCCGCAGTGTCGCACATAAGAACACCCCTATCTTCCAGTCTGCTGGGGTCTGCAGCATCGTCCCACTCCTGCCTCTGCCAGCAGCGACCCTGGGACCCCGCTTCACCACAACCACCACCTCCGTCTTAATGCATGGATTGTAAAAAGCACCATCATTTTATTTAAAAAAAGTTTTTTTCCTATTTTTCTCCTCAAAATTTGGGGTGCATCTTATAATCCGATGCGTCTTATAAACTGCAAAATGCGGTATAGATATTATTATTATTCATTATTATTAATATTAATAATAATTATTATTATTGTGGCACCATTTATTCCATGGCGCTTTACATGTGAGGAGGGGTATACATAATAAAAACGAGTACACTAATCTTAAACAAGTCACAATGGTACAGGAGGAGAGAGGACCCTGCCCGCGAGGGTTCACAATCTACACGGGATGGGTGAGGATACAGTAGGCGAGGATAGAGCTGGTCATGCAGCGGTTTGGTCAAATACTGTTTAAATGTGCTTTTAATATATTAATTTTGGTGCCTGATTATCCATATTTTTTCCACTACTTTCTGTCAGGGATACTGGCCCTGAGACATCCGAGCATCATCTTTGGTGATCTATCTATTATCTATCTATCTATCTATCTATCTATCTATCTATCTATCTATCTATCTATCTATCTATCTATCTATCTATCATCTATTGTGAGGGGTTGGCACACTCAGCTGCTTTCCTAGGTAGACACAGGAACCGTTCTGGTAAAGAATCACCTGCTAGTTTATTGTGGATAGCGAACCTTGGCAGGGTTCAGCAATAAACAGAGACTTGCTGGCATAATGGTAAAATAAACAAAAGAGTCCATAAGAGTCCACTCCCTGCAGGGTTCACCAAGAGTTAACCTGCACAGTCCTTAGCTCCTCCTGGAGCTATGTGGGAGTTCCTGCTCTCCCAAGACAGGACATCCACTGACTCTCATGGGCAAGTATTTAACACCCCATGTGATGATCACATGACCTTGTCATCACGCAGGTTCTGTCAGGACTCTGCAGGTGTAGATACGGTGGACCTCTGCCCACCCGCTCTATGGAGGTCCTCTAAAACCAGCCCGTAACATAACTTAACACTCTCTACACATAGCGTGCTGGAGAAAAACTATTCTGGATTTACATCACTGACGCTAATATGCGCAGTGACACATATCTCCCCTCATACACTGTGCCAGTGACCCTGTCACACTATCTATTATCTATCTATTTATTTTCTATCTATCTATCTATCTATCTATCTATTATATATTATCTATCATCTATTTATCTATTATCTATCTATTATCTATCTATTATCTAACTATTATCTATCTATTATGTATCATCTATTTATATATCTATCATCTATGTATTATCTATTTATCTATATCTATCTATCTATCTATCTATCTATCTATCTATCTATCTATCTATCTATCTATCTATCTATCTATCATATATCTATATATTATCTAATCTAATCTATCTATCTATCTATCTATCTATCTATCTATCTATCTACTATCTATTGTGATTGTTAGGGTGTAACTCCGGGACTTTTCTTCTGTATAAGAAGACCCCAGTATTATACGTGGTGCACTGTAGGTTCGGCCCCCGATACACTATGGAATATGTCAGTGCTGTATAAACACTTCTCTGTGTGACTATTTCTGCCGTGTGTTGCTTCTACACTGGGTTAATGTTACTTCTCTATGTTTTCATCATCTTCCTTCTTCTTGCCCAGTCAGCGATTTTATTTATTTTCCTTCTGTAATTTCTTTCTGAGACTTCTTGTCAGCGTTCTGCAGATGGATGATATGGTAAATACCATTTTTTACTCCCGGACTGTTTTCTTTCCTTCATGCAGTGTCAACTGAGGACCTGCAATACTTGAAACGTATCTGTAGATGGTTCCTAGAAAGATGGAACTGATAGAACATTCCACAGATCCACTTCATCAAATATTCTCACGGATACAAGGATGAGGAATGGCCCTCAAGGATTTCACTTTTACTCCTTGCTGCCAGTGAATGAGAATACTCCAGTCTACATTTATATCCCTACGGAGAAGTTCTGACCAAACAGACTGATACATTGTAGGAAACCACCAGAAGGATTGTGAAGTCTTTACTCTAGACTGGATACAATGTGTCATCTTCTCAGCCAAGAGCGAGGCTTAGGTCATTAATAGTGTGCAGCCTTCCCATGTACAAGTCTTCTCTCATTCAGTGACAGCAAACGGATAACTTATAATAATGAGAATCCGAAACATAAAATATGTTAAATAATAATAGAGAAACCCGTCTAATCTCCATGCAGATGTTGCCCTTGGCTAGTTTGGAACCAGGATCTAAATGCTGCAAGGTACCAGTGCTAACCACCGAGGTGCTGTCATGATCCAGGTCAGGGTTTGCTTCTTGCCTTTCTCTCCCCGGCCTGGTCATGGAGGGGTTAACCTTTCCTGCCTCCCTTTGGTTCGTGGGTGGCTATTTATTGGTGCCACTCCTGGTAGCATTTGTCAGTGATCGTTCCAGTCTCTGGCTAGAGCAGCTAACCCGTGTACCCTAGTGATTCTCCTGCCTCGGATTACCCGTATTTGTGTCTGACCCGTTCCCTGTCCCTGTCTTAGTGTGTGTTTGGTGGTTCCCTACAGTGTATGACTCGGCTTGAATTCTGAACCCTGCCTCCTACTTCTCTTACTATGTTTCCCATCTGGCTTTGACTCTTTGGCTTGTACCTTGACTACGTCTTCTGTCTCACGTCTGGTTCCGATTTCTGGCTTGTCTCCGACCACGTGCATTGCTATGACTTCTGGTACTTTGTCTTCCTGTTTGTTGCTGACCGGCCTGTCTGACTACTCTGCGGCCACCTAGTGGCACTCCCGCGCTTTGCTCTGTGGTGCTACACGGTGAGTGCTACCTTTATCCCCTTACCTGCGCCCCCTGGTAGAGGTTGCGTGCAACTGCCTTGTAGACACATTACAGGTGCACAGCCAACATCCAAAAACGGCAAAAACTGCGATTAGTACTGTCAATATAATAAACCGAGATAGGTAATTAATGGGATTCTTTTTAAATTTACCGAAATAGTTTTATTATTCTGGTGATACTAAACTTTTGGGGAATAGGTTCACCCAAATCTAGAAAAAAAGATGGTGGCATTTTCGAGGGCTGACTATAAAAAAAATGTTACATTCACCTGTCCCAGGCCCTCACCTGCATGATATATGGCAATCGTAACTTTATTAGAACCCGTCTGAAACATAATCTTGGAGATTTTCTTATGTTATATGCCAATATATTAACCATTTCTGCAATTATGTTCCTTCCAATATACAGATGTAGCAGAGCCGAGTGTGTCCTATGCCTGACCGAGGCAGTTAATTAGTAAAATATTTGCATGTATCGTCTAAGGAGTCCTACAGAGACCTATGATGAAGAATCGTATGTTTATTAAAACGCAGTGTCCTGCCCACCTCCATCTAATTGGCACCATGAACGTTCCCCCTAAACAAGGCTCGTCAGCAGTCAGGATGAAATAATGCACAGCAAGGTCGTGTGGGAGACAAGTGAGCAGGATTTACGAGATGAAATAACCTCGGTACATGCAGTGCTTGAGATTTGTGATTTATAACCCTTCCTGGCAGAAGTACTCCCCTTCTGTCTAGGTGTCAGTTCCAGCTGGAGACGTCTTGTGCAGGAAACTTCTCATTTCTTATTTGTCACTCAGTAGTGTAGCTACTGGGGGGGCAGAGGGGGCCGTCGCCCCGGGCCCTGTCACATGAAGGGGCCCACTGGGAGCCAGGGCAGAACACCGCATAGGAGCAGAGCAGTATAATGTCTGCTCCCATCTGACGGAGACTCTGCACGCTGACTACTAGCACAGTGGCCGGCTGCAGTCTCCCCCCTGCAGTGAATGGTTTCGCCCGTCTGACCTGATCATGGAGCTTTTCCTGGCTGCAGTTTTTCTTCACTCTGTGCAGGCTGGGATTGGCTCAGGCACGCTGGGTCCTAGTGCCCACACCCTGCACTTCACTGACACTTCCTGGTCCTGCCTGCAGTGCAATCTTTATCAGTAAGTGCTGGGGATGGGACATTTTAGGTTTATTAAATTCAGGTATGTCACTGAGACCGTTGGGGTATTGTGGGGGCTGAAAGTGAGTGAGGGGGGGACAGGGTACTGGGGGTGAATGTGAGACCATGGGGGTATTGTGGGGGAGGGGAGACAGGGCACTGGGGGTGAATGTGAGACCATTTGGGGGTTGTGAGGGCAGAAGGTGGGTGAGGTGGGACAGGGCACTGAGGGGGTGGATGTGAGATGATGGGGCATTGGGGCTGAAGTGGGGGAGGGGGGACAGGGCACTGGTGGCTGAATATTATAATGTTTTGTTCTGATATTATATGTACTCCATCATGTAATATTTCCTGTCTGGGGAGGCTGGAGATGGGGGGATAGGGGGCTTTTGATACGAACCACCTGGATCTTTTATGAGTATTAGTATAAGGAGCCGCATACAGTAACCAGGAGCTGTATCACATTTACAGCACCACTCCAGCATTATTATTTATTTCACTGCTGGAGCGGTGCTGACAATCCCCGTCCCCTGCCCCCTGTCTGATACTCACCTTCTGGCGTTTTCATCTGTTTTTGTCTCCGCTCGGCTCCGTCTCCTGCAGTTTGTGGCCTGTCCGAGGCTCCAGTGTTTCATGGAGCAGCGCAGAGGTCACTAATCAATGTGAGTCTATGGGAGCCTCGTTCTGGCCTCGTTCTCATGCTCAGGCTATGTGCACACGTTGCAGATTTGCAGCAGTTTTCCATCTGGTTTACAGTACCATGTAAACCTATGGAAAACCAAATCCGCAGTGCCCATGATGCGGAAAATACCGCACAGAAACGCTGCATTGTATTTTCCATAGCATGTCAATTCTATTTTCGGATTCCGCAGCATTTTACACCTGCTCCTGTATAGGAATCCGCAGGTGGTAAACCGCAGGTGAAATCTGCACAAAAAACACAGGAAATCCGCGGTAAATCCGCAACAAGTGCACATAGCCTCATAGTCTTACATTGAGCGCTTGTGACATAGCTTCTCACTTCTGGCCTGTCAGAAGCTGCGCTCACAAGTTTGAGCAGCGACACTGCAGCAGTGCCACAAAATAGTGAATACGCCGGAGGATGAGTAAATGACCGGGGCATCCAAATCATTACAGGTAGCTGTGAGTCCATCATACTGTGTATACGGGAGCTGCGGGCCCATCATACTGTGTATAAGGGAGCTGCGGGCCCATCATACTGTGTATATGGGAGCTGCGGGCCCATCATACTGTGTATAAGGGAGCTGCGGGTCCATCATACTGTGTATACGGGAGCTGCGGGCCCATCATACTGTGTATAAGGGAGCTGCGGGCCCATCATACTGTGTATATGGGAGCTGCGGGCCCATCATACTGTGTATAAGGGAGCTGTGGGCCCATCTTACTGTGTATATGGGAGCTGCGGGTCCATCATACTGTGTATACGGGAGCTGCGGGCCCATCATACTGTGTATAAGGGAGCTGGGGGTCCATCATACTGTGTAGACAGGAGCTGCGGGCCCATCATACTGTGTATACGGGAGCTGCAGGCCAATCATACTGTGTATAAGGAAGCTGTGCACACATCATACTGTGTATATGGGAGCTGCAAGCCCATCATACTGTGTATACAGGAGCTGCGGACCCATCATGCTGTGTATAAGGGAGCTGCAGGCCAATCATACTATGTATAAGGGAGCTGCGGGTCCATCATACTGTGTATATGGGAGCTGCGGGTCCATCATACTGTGCATACGGGAGCTGCGGGCCCATCATACTGTGTATAAGGGATCTGCGGGCCCATCACACTGTATAAGGGATCTGCGGGCCCATCACACTGTGTATAAGGGAGCTGCGGGCCCATCACACTGTATATAAGGGAGCTGCGGGCCAATCATACTGTGTATACGGGAGCTACGGGTCCATCATACTGTGTATAAGGAAGCTGCGGGCCCATCATAATGTGATAAGGGAGCTGCAGGCCCATCATACTGTGATAAGGGAGCTGTGCACACATCATACTGTGTATAAGAGAGCTGCGGGCCCATCATACTGTGTATAAGGGAGCTGCGGGCTCATCATACTGTGTATAAGGGAGCTGCGGGCCCATCATACTGTGTATAAGGGAGCTGCGAGTCCATCATACTGTGTGTAAGGAAGCTGCGGGCCCATCATACTGTGTATAAGGCAGCTGCGGGCCCATCATACTGTGTATAAGGGAGCTGCGGGCCCATCATACTGTGTATAAGGGAGCTGCGAGTCCATCATACTGTGTGTAAGGAAGCTGTGCACACATCATACTGTGTATATGGGAGCTGCGGGCCCATCATACTGTGTATAAGGGAGCTGGGGGTCCATCATACTGTGTAGACGGGAGCTGCGGGCCCATCATACTGTGTATACAGGAGCTGCGGGCCCATCATACTGTGTATACGGGAGCTGCAGGCCAATCATACTATGTATAAGGGAGCTGTGGGCCCATCATACTGTGTATAAGGAAGCTGTGCACACATCATACTGTGTATATGGGAGCTGCAAGCCCATCATACTGTGTATACAGGAGCTGCGGACCCATCATGCTGTGTATAAGGGAGCTGCAGGCCAATCATACTATGTATAAGGGAGCTGCGGGTCCATCATACTGTGTATATGGGAGCTGCGGGTCCATCATACTGTGCATACGGGAGCTGCGGGCCCATCATACTGTGTATAAGGGATCTGCGGGCCCATCACACTGTATAAGGGATCTGCGGGCCCATCACACTGTGTATAAGGGAGCTGCGGGCCCATCACACTGTATATAAGGGAGCTGCGGGCCAATCATACTGTGTATACGGGAGCTACGGGTCCATCATACTGTGTATAAGGAAGCTGCGGGCCCATCATAATGTGATAAGGGAGCTGCAGGCCCATCATACTGTGATAAGGGAGCTGTGCACACATCATACTGTGTATAAGAGAGCTGCGGGCCCATCATACTGTGTATAAGGGAGCTGCGGGCTCATCATACTGTGTATAAGGGAGCTGCGAGTCCATCATACTGTGTGTAAGGAAGCTGTGCACACATCATACTGTGTATATGGGAGCTGTGGGTCCATCATACTGTGTGTATAAGGGAGCTACAAACCCATCATACTGTGTATAAGGGAGCTGCGGGCCAATCATACTGTGTATAAGGGAGCTGCGGGCCCATCATACTGTGTATAAGGGAGCTGCAAGTCCATGATACTGTGTATAAGGGAGCTGCGGGCCCATCATACTGTGTATAAGGGAGCTGCAAGCCCATGATACTGTGTATAAGGGAGCTGCGGGCCCATCACACTGTGTATAATGAAGCTGTGGGCCCTGTTGTGAACTATACTTTTTGGCTCCCTCTTGTGGTCACTAGCGGTATGGCACTTGGATTTTCTTTCCCCAGGTTGGTAGTCCTGGTTCGTTAGACCCTGGGTGTTCCTATTTAAACTTCCTGGATTCTTAGTCCATTGCCTGGCATCAATGTAATCAGTCCTTGTCTGGTTGCTCCTGTCTACTGGTCCTGATTTTTGCAAGATAAGCTAAGTCCTGCTTTCTTATTTTTGTTCATTTGTATTGTTCTGTTTTTTGTCCAGCTTGTTCATAATGTGATTCCTGATTTTGCTGGAAGCTCTAAGGGGGCTGATATTCTCCCCCCACACCGTTAGTCGGTGCAGGGGTTCTTGGATATTCAGCGTGGATATTTTTGTAGGGTTTTTCGCTGACCGCATAAGTCCGCTTTCTATATTTCTGCTATTAGTGGGCCTCTCTTTGCTGAATCTAGTTCATACTTACGTTTGTCCTTTCTTCTTACCTCACCGTTATTATTTGTTGGGGGCGTGTATTTACTTTGGGGTACCTTTCTCTTGAGGCAAGTGAGGTCTGATTTTCTCTGAAAGGGTTAGTTAGTTCTCCGGCTGGCGCGAGACGTCTAGAACCAACGTAGGTACGTTCCCCGGCTGCTATTAGTTGTGGGTTAGGATTAGGTATGCGGTCAGCTCAGTTACCACCTCCCTATGAGCTGGTTTTTTATGTTTGCAGACTTTGCTGAAAACCCTGAGATCCTCTACCATTGGGATCATAACAGAATGCCAGGCCGAGTGAACAGTTAATGCATTGCAGAAGTGGGATTAAAAGAAAAGAAGTTCTGAGTTTTGTTTTTTTTTTTCTTCCTCCCCTTTATCTCTGAGTGGCTTGAAGCTCTGCTGCAGACATGAATGTTCAGACTCTGATTACTAGTGTGGATCAGCTTGCTGCATGTGTGCAGGGCATTCAGGATTTTGTTATTAGCAGTCCTATGTCAGAGCCTAAGATACCTATTCCTGAGCTGTTCTCTGGAGATCGATTTAAATTTAGGAATTTTAGGAATAATTGTAAATTGTTTCTATCTTTGAGACCTCGTTCGTCTGGAGACTCAGCTCAGCAAGTTAAAATTGTTATCTCCTTCTTGCGGGGCGACCCTCAGGATTGGGCTTTCTCATTGGCGCCAGGAGATCCGGCATTGGCGAATATTGATACTTTTTTTCTGGCGCTCGGATTGCTTTATGAGGAGCCCAATCTTGAAATTCAGGCAGAGAAGGCTTTGCTGGCTATTTCTCAGGGTCAGGATGAAGCTGAAGTGTATTGCCAAAAATTTCGGAAATGGTCCGTGCTTACTCAGTGGAATGAGTGCGCTCTGGCCGCAAATTTCAGAAATGGCCTTTCTGAAACCATTAAGAATGTGATGGTGGGCTTCCCCATTCCTACAAGTCTGAATGATTCTATGACGCTGGCCATTCAGATTGATCGGCGTTTGCGGGAGCGCAAATCCGCTAATCCTCTGGCGGTGTTGTCTTGATCTAATGCAATGTGATAGAATTCAGACTAAAGCTGAACGGCAAAATCATAGACGTCAGAATGGGTTGTGTTTTTACTGTGGTGATTCTACACATGTTATATCAGCATGCTCTAAACGCCTAACAAAGTTTGATAGTCCTGTCGCCGTTGGTAACTTGCAGCCTAAATTTATTTTGTCTGTGACTTTAATTTGCTCATTGTCTTCCTACCCTGTTATGGCGTTTGTGGATTCAGGCGCTGCCCTGAGTCTTATGGACTTGTCGTTTGCCAGGCGCTGTGGTTTTGTCCTGGAGCCTTTGGAAAATCCTATTCCTCTTAGAGGAATTGATGCTACGCCATTGGCGGAGAATAAACCGCAGTATTGGACACAAGTGACCATGTGCATGACTCCTGAACATTGGGAGGTGATTCGTTTTCTTGTTCTGCATAAGATGCATGATTTGGTCGTTTTGGGTCTGCCATGGTTACAGACCCATAATCCAGTTTTGGATTGGAAGGCAATGTCTGTGTCAAGTTGGGGTTGTCAGGGAATTCATTGCGATTCCCCGCCGGTGTCTATTGCTTCCTCTACTCCTTCTGAAGTTCCTGAGTATTTGTTTGACTATCAGGATGTATTCAGCGAGTCCAGGTCCAGTGCCCTTCCTCCTCATAGGGACTGTGACTGCGCTATAGATTTGATTCCTGGTAGTAAGTTTCCTAAGGGAAGATTATTTAACCCCTTCCTGACATTGGACGTACTATACCATCCGATGTCGGGTCCCCTGCTTTGATGTGCGCTCCGGCGGTGAGCGCACATCAAAGTCGCGACATGTCAGCTGTTTTTTACAGCTGACATGTGCGCGCAATAGCGGCGGGTGAAATCGCGATCAGCCGCCGCTATTAACTAGTTAAATGCCGCTGTCAAACGCAGACAGCGGCATTTAACTACCGCATCCGGCCGGGCGGCCGGAAATGAGCGCATAGCCGACCCCCGTCACATGATCGGGGGTCGGCGATGAGTCAGGAAGGTAACCATAGAGGTCCTTGAGACCTCTATGGTTACTGATCGCCGGTGGCTGTGAGCGCCCCCCTGTGGTCGGCGCTCACAGCACACCTGCAATTCTGCTATATAGCAGCGATCTTATGATAGCTGTTATGTAGCAGAGCCGATCGGGCTGTGCCTGCTTCTAGCCTCCCATGGAGGCTATAGAAGCATGGCAAAAGTAAAAAAAAAAAGTAAAAAAAAATGTGAAAAAAATAAAAAAAATATAAAAGTTTAAATCACCCCCTTTCGCCCCAATCAAAATAAATCAATAAAAAAAATATCAAATCTACACATATTTGGTATCGCCACGTTCAGAATCGCCCGATCTATCAAAATAAAAGCATTAACCTGATCGCAAAACGGCGTAACGAGAAAAAAAATCGAAACGCCAGAATTACGTTTTTTTGGTCGCCGCAACATTGCATTAAAATGCAATAACGGGCGATCAAAAGAACGTATCTGCACCGAAATGCTATTATTAAAAACGCCAGCTCGGCACGCAAAAAATAAGCCCTCACCCGACCCCAGATCACGAAAAATGGAGACGCTACGGGTATCGGAAAATGGCGCAATTTTATTTAATTTTGTTTTTGCAAAGTTTGGAATTTTTTTTCACCACTTAGGTAAAACATAACCTAGACATGTGAGGTGTCTATGAACTCGTACTGACCTGGAGAATCATAATGGCAGGTCAGTTTTATCATTTAGTGAACCTAGCAAAAAAAAAAAAAAAAAAAACAAGTGTGGGATTGCACTTTTTTTGCAATTTCACCGCACTTGGAATTTTTTTCCCGTTTTCTAGTACATGCCATGGTAAAACCAATGATGTCATTCAAAAGTACAACTCGTCCCGCAAAAAATAAGCCCTCACATGGCCAAATTGACGGAAAAATAAAAAAGTTATGGCTCTGGGAAGGAGGGGAGTGAAAAACGAAAATGGAAAAATGAAAAATCCCACGGTCATGAAGGGGTTAATCTGTCGGTACCTGAGCATGCCGCGATGCGTTCTTATATAAAGGAGTCTTTGGAGAAAGGACATATTCGTCCATCCTCTTCCCCTCTTGGTGCGGGATTCTTTTTTGTGGCCAAGAAAGACGGGTCTTTGAGACCTTGTATAGACTATCGGCTTCTGAATAAAATCACGGTTAAATTTCAATATCCTTTGCCACTATTGTCGGACTTGTTTGCTCGGATTAAGGGTGCCTGTTGGTTCACCAAGATAGATCTTCGCGGTGCGTACAACCTTGTGCCCATTAAGCAGGGAGATGAATGGAAAACTGCATTTAATACGCCCGAAGGTCATTTTGAGGACTTGGTGATGCCTTTTGGGCTCTCTAATGCCCCTTCAGTGTTTCAGTCCTTTATGCATGACATCTTCCGGAAGTATCTAGATAAATTTGTGATTGTTTATCTGGATGACATTTTAGTTTTTTTCTGATGATTGGGATTCTCATGTAAAGCAGGTCAGGATGGTGTTTCAGGTTTTCGCGATAATGCTTTGTTTGTGAAGGGCTCAAAGTGTCTCTTTGGAGTGCAGAAGGTTTCCTTTTTGTGGTTTATTTTTTCCCCTTCTGCTGTGGAGATGGACCCAGTCATGGTCCGAGCTATTCATGATTGGACTCAACCCACGTCTGTTAAGAGTCTTCAGAAGTTTTTGGGTTTTGCTAATTTCTACCGTCGTTTTATTGCTAACTTTTCTAGCGTTGTTAAACCTCTGACGGATATGACCAAGAAAGGTTCTGATGTTGCTAATTGGGCTCCTGCGGCCGTGGAGGCCTTCCGGGAGCTGAAGCACCGGTTTACTTCGGCGCCTGTTTTGTGCCAGCCTGATGTCTCACTTCCCTTTCAGGTTGAAGTAGACGCTTCTGAGATCGGTGCAGGGGCTGTTTTGTCGCAGAGAGGCTCTGGTTGCTCTGTGATGAGACCATGTGCTTTCTTTTCCAGGAAGTTTTCGCCTGCTGAGCGGAACTATGATGTTGGTAATCGGGAGTTGTTGGCCATGAAGTGGGCATTTGAGGAGTGGCGTCATTGGTTTGAGGGAGCTAAGCATCGTGTGGTGGTCTTGACTGATCACAAAAACCTGATGTATCTCGAGTCTGCAAAACGCCTGAACCCTAGACAGGCTCGTTGGTCATTGTTTTTCTCCCGTTTTGACTTTGTGGTCTCGTACCTGCCTGGTTCGAAGAATGTGAAGGCTGATGCTCTCTCTAGGAGCTTTGTGCCTGACTCTCCTGGAGTCTCAGAGCCGGCTGGTATTCTTAAAGAGGGAGTAATCTTGTCGGCCATTTCTCCTGATTTGCGACGTGTGTTGCAGAGATTTCAGGCTGGTAGACCTGACCCTTGTCCACCTGACAGACTGTTTGTTCCTGATAAATGGACCAGCAGAGTTATTTCCGAGGTTCATTCCTCGGTGTTGGCAGGGCATCCTGGGATTTTTGGTACCAGAGATTTGGTGGCTAGGTCCTTTTGGTGGCCTTCCTTGTCACGGGATTTGCGTTCTTTTGTGCAGTCCTGTGGGACTTGTGCTCGGGCTAAGCCTTGCTGTTCTCGTGCCAGCGGGTTGCTTTTGCCCTTGCCCGTCCCGAAGAGGCCTTGGACACACATTTCCATGGATTTCATTTCAGATCTTCCGGTGTCTCAGGGAATGTCTGTCATCTGGGTGGTGTGTGATCGTTTTTCCAAGATGGTCCATTTGGTGCCCTTGCCTAAGTTGCCGTCCTCTTCCGATCTGGTTCCTTTGTTTTTTCAGAATGTGGTTCGTTTGCACGGCATTCCTGAGAATATCCTGTCTGACAGAGGATCCCAGTTTGTGTCCAGATTCTGGCGATCTTTTTGTGCTAAGATGGGCATTGATCTGTCGTTCTCGTCTGCCTTTCATCCTCAGACTAATGGCCAAACGGAGCGAACTAATCAGACGCTGGAGGCTTATTTGAAATTTTTGTTTCTGCGGATCAGGATGATTGGGTGACCTTTTTGCCATTGGCTGAGTTTGCCCTCAGTAATCGGGCTAGTTCCGCTACTTTGGTTTCGCCATTTTTCTGCAACTCTGGTTTTCATCCTCGTTTCTCCTCAGGTCATGTTGAGCCTTCTGACTGTCCTGGGGTGGATTCCGTGGTTGATAGGTTGCAGCGGACTTGGAATCATGTGGTGGACAACTTGAAGTTGTCACAGGAGAAGGCTCAGCGTTTTGCCAACCGCCGCCGCGGTGTGGGTCCCCGACTTCGTGTTGGGGATTTGGTTTGGTTGTCTTCTCGGTATGTCCCTCTGAAGGTTTCCTCTCCTAAGTTTAAGCCTCGCTTTATTGATCCTTATAGAATATTGGAGGTCCTTAATCCGGTGTCTTTTCGTTTGGATCTTCCTGTGTCGTTTGCCATTCACAATGTGTTCCATAGGTCTTTGTTGCGGCGGTACATTGTGCCTGTGATTCCTGCTGTTGACCCTCCTGCTCCGGTCTTGGTTGAGGGCGAGTTGGAGTACGTGGTGGAGAAGATCTTAGATTCTCGTCTCTCTAGACGGAGGCTTCAGTATCTGGTCAAATGGAAGGGCTATGGTCAGGAGGATAATTCCTGGGTGGTCGCTTCTGATGTTCATGCGGCCGATTTGTTTCGTGCCTTTCACGCTGCCCATCCTGATCGCCCTGGTGGTCGTAGTGAGGGTTCGGTGACCCCTCCTTAAAGGGGGGGTACTGTTGTGAACTATACTTTTTGGCTCCCTCTTGTGGTCACTAGCGGTATGGCACTTGGATTTTCTTTCCCCAGGTTGGTAGTCCTGGTTCGTTAGACCCTGGGTGTTCCTATTTAAACTTCCTGGATTCTTAGTCCATTGCCTGGCATCAATGTAATCAGTCCTTGTCTGGTTGCTCCTGTCTACTGGTCCTGATTTTTGCAAGATAAGCTAAGTCCTGCTTTCTTATTTTTGTTCATTTGTATTGTTCTGTTTTTTGTCCAGCTTGTTCATAATGTGATTCCTGATTTTGCTGGAAGCTCTAAGGGGGCTGATATTCTCCCCCCACACCGTTAGTCGGTGCGGGGGTTCTTGGATATTCACCGTGGATATTTTTGTAGGGTTTTTCGCTGACCGCATAAGTCCGCTTTCTATATTTCTGCTATTATATAGTGGGCCTCTCTTTGCTGAATCTAGTTCATACTTACGTTTGTCCTTTCTTCTTACCTCACCGTTATTATTTGTTGGGGGCGTGTATTTACTTTGGGGTACCTTTCTCTTGAGGCAAGTGAGGTCTGATTTTCTCTGAAAGGGTTAGTTAGTTCTCCGGCTGGCGCGAGACGTCTAGAACCAACGTAGGTACGTTCCCCGGCTGCTATTAGTTGTGGGCTAGGATCAGGTATGCGGTCAGCTCAGTTACCACCTCCCTATGAGCTGGTTTTTTATGTTTGCAGACTTTGCTGAAAACCCTGAGATCCTCTACCATTGGGATCATAACAGGGCCCATCATACTGTGTATAAAGGAGCTGTGGGCCCATCATACTGTGTACAGGGGAACTGTGGGGGACATCATACTGTTTGACAGGAGCTGCAGGCCCATCATACTGTGTATGGGAAACTGTGAAGGCATATTGTGCATATGGGAGCTGTTGGCCCATTACACTGTATATAGGGGAGCTCTGGGGGGCATTATACTTTCTATAGTGGAGTTCTGTCAGCATTATACTGTGTATAGGGGAGCATTGGGCTCATCTATAGGGGAGCAGTGGGAACATCATACTGTGTAAATAGGGGAGCAGTGGGAACATCATACGTGTATAGGGGAGTTATAGAATCACCATACTGTGTATAGGGGAGCTGTGGGGGCCTTATACTGTGTATATGGAAGCTTTAAGCTCACCATACTGTGTATAATGGAGCAGTACATGGGGGAACTTAGGGGACATTATTAAATGTTAAGTGGGCAATTAAGCATTATTGTTATAGGGGCACTCAGAGTATTGTGACCATCAAAGTTGCATATGGTCACAATATGGCGGTAAAGTCAATGTTCGTTTTTGTATATAGATTTATTTTCAATAACAGTAGGGTCATATTCTGAGGTTCCCACTATATTCACAACTAGAGTGCGCAACCGTAGCTGTAATCAGGGTTAGCTGGTTAGGGGCCCACACAGATGTTTTGCCCCCCCTAAGTTGAAACCCTAGCTACGCCTCTGTTGTCACTGGTTTGTTTGGCTCTGCAGTTGCAGGGATCATTTTATTATATAATGTTGTGGTTGCAGACACAGTCATACTTAGCGGATAGAGCATAGACGTAAAATAGTTAAAATGACAAAATTATACTGAGCAAAGGGTCTGAATACTTATGACCATGTGATATTTCAGTTTTTCTTTTTTAATAAATTTGCAAAAATTACTACATTTCTGTTTTTTTCAGTCAAGATGGGGTGCAGAGTGTACATGTTATGGCTCCCGGGTAATGCTGCTGGGAGAGCTGCACACAGCAGCAAGGGAGCTGAGCAAAATGCCAGGTTACTAACCAGGTAACAAACAGGACCTGGACCATGTGACAGAGTGGGAGGTGGTTGGGGGCGGAGGAGACGATACACACAGGAAAATAGTCAAACAAGCTAAGATCAGAACCAGGGGGTCACGAAGTACCAAAGGGGCAAGACAAGGGATTGTCAGAAGAGAAGCCAGAGGTCAGAAATCCAAAAGAACAAACCAGCAGAGTAACGCACGGAGAGCAAGGAACACAAATGCAAACCGAGCACACACTCCAGAGGTCAGACCCACAAACAAGTATAACTGACAGGGATTTCTAGTCTGGAGTGAGTATAAATACCCCTCCCAGATCTAAAAGGAGGCCAGCAAAATTAACCCTGAGAGAACAGGACATTAACCATGTCCTAACCATGACAGTACATCAATAAGAAAAAAAATGAACTTTTTTGATTTTACCAAATGGCTGCAATGAAACAGAGAGTGAAAAATACTTTCCGTATTTCTGTACCCACTGTGTGTGTGTGTGTGTGTGTGTGTATGTATATATATATATATATATATATATATATATATATATATAGGGGTACAAATAGAACTTTTGCTATGAAGCTCAATGATATCTTTGTGCCCCACTGAGAGTAGACATATATTTAGACATTTGTGCCAATAAAACACATTTCTAAATGTGCCCTATTTTACTCGTTTTACCCTCCAAAGGATGCACCTCCGGACTGCATTTACCATCTAGTTGGCCTCGAAAGTATCCTGTTGTAATTCCAGTCCATTTGGATAATTCTGTGCAGTGCAGTCTCTCTCATCTGTCTGACTTAGAGTGCAATCCACCTTTAGACTGCAGTCTATGCCACCGTGCACTGTCCCCTCCCTGGCCAATTTAATAGCTAATTTTGTCTTCTGCCATATACACGGCCTGTGAATTTTTACATCATTGTTAGCTGGCCCTAGCAGAGCTCAATTCTCCTGCACTCCTCCACATGAGACCTTGTAAATACCAGGCAGTGCAGACTTATGTTGTTTAGCTGCTGTTGACAGATCAATGACGTAAAACTACTAATGCTGCTCTCTTGATGCATATGGCAGAAGATAATCCTCTGCCAAGTAAAAAGTTTATTGAGCAGTTCCAGAACTGACAGCATTCAATTCCCTCTGCTACGTCTCCTGCTAGCAGGGAAAATTAAATGCTTTTTGGCAACGATCACTCCAGAATCACAAATACTGAAAACTGCACACCCTGAAGGATGTGAAATCTCAGTGCAGTGAAGGGACATTGTTATAGAAAACTTTCAGAAAACTTTTGACATGTTAGTATGATGTGTCTATTTTCGGAAAGTGTAGTTTCTAAGAAAAGTACCACAAGTTTACTACTTTTACTTTCTAGGAATGTCTATAGGAGATCACAGCGTTGAATTCATTTATTCATTTGCATCCAGTCAAAACATAGGATTATTGGAAATTTGCATTCCTAGATTTATGGTGGTTCAGCATCTAACCTTCAAAAACAAATAGTTAAGTCATAGATATAAAAGTGCCAGACATCCATCCTTGGAGTTATGTGCAGTGGAGTCATTGGACGTGTTTATATTATATTCGTTAAGCCAATTTATTTATCTAAATACTTCCCTTTCTTAGAAAAACAGAAAATGGATGACAAAGCATCGAAGATTTCCAAGGACTGTTTAGGTTACATGTATATATGCACTGATGAACGAAAGTCTGCATGTCTTAACCATTAGTTGCCCTACCGATTGGTATACTGTAGACATCTTCATCCGCTAAATAAATCAGATATTGGTAAAAGCCAGATTTTATTTTTAGTGGCCAAACATAAAGAATGTTGATAAACCATCCCAACAGTCTGGAATGCTTAGATGTCATTGTTATAATATCCATTGCACGCCTCCAACTTCTACATCATTTTGTGAAGTTTTATAACTCTCCGGTTGGCCATTTTTGGATCAACACTTAACATTTTAAAAGCCCCAATTAAAAAGATATCAAAATGGAAATAAGAGAAATACAAACCATTCATGTATGATAAATGAAACTTTATTTTACAGATGTACTAAGAAATTCTAGAAGAGTAGCGGTTGTCATTTTTTTAAACTAGACAATTTTGGTGGCATTGAATGATTAACGTGTATGAGGGTAAATTGTCTCTCCTCAATGGCGTATGGACGGCAATTTACATTTTCACATGTCCAATCTTTTGTTTTTACAAGACATAAGCTACTGCCAGAAGGGGCAGGATGCATTCAAGTTTCCAGTTTCGGATGATGTGAGCATGCATGTGTACGGAGTCGTGAAGGTAGTTCAGGAGGACAAGCTGTTGGCTGCATGAATCCTCAACCGGGAGCTATCAAAGATGTATGTCTACCTTTATACTATGAAAGAAACACTCCAGGCACAACTGACCCACTGGGCCATACCAAGTATGTGCCAATTGCACATATCAGAGAAAAGGAGGTTCATTTTGGATTTCGAGATCCTCGATCCATGATGTCAATGGGGAAAACAGCAGTCAACCGAATGAGTGTTCACCCAACACTTATGTTATGTGTATGGCCACCTGTGTTCACTATATTCTAATATCTTCAAAATGGACACATCTTGGTCTTAAAATGAAAAATTAAACACATAATCATGTACCGGACCATTGATTGATAATGTTGTTTGTCCCACCTCCATTTTATGCCCTTCCTCTTCAGGCAGGGAGCATCAGGTGGCTGCTGCAGCCAATGTTTGGCTGCAGTGGTCACTTTCCATCTGAGATGGATGCTATCTCTAGCTCTTTTTTTCTAACTCGGATTGTAAATCTAAGGTTCTTGATTGGCCAGAAAAGAAAGCAAGGAGACCAGCGGTGGATATCGGCAGCACTATGGAGGAGTGATGAAGGTTTCGTAGGAGACCAAAAATCATCCATACATCGTTCCATTCTGATGAATTGGTAGAAGGACAATACAAGTGCATTAGGGTCTTATCTGATAAACCAGTGAAAGATTAGAATATAAGGCAACTGTTGTGTGACCCACAACAAAGGTTTACTTGACCCAACTGATGCAACACCAACAAGTTAGAAGATCCAACGTAGTGTTCCATTAGTAAAAAAGTTGGTAAATCTGCGCTGATTGTTCTGAATTCACAATAAAGATCCCAATTTACGGTTTCAATATGTCTGTGGTTTTATTTTCAATGCGTTTCGAAGTCAACAAACTTCTTCCTCAGGAGAACTGCTACGGAATTGTTGTGGTTCTCCTGATAACTTTCAAACTTGCTGAGAATAAAACCGCATAGATATTTTGAAACCGCATATTGGAACTTTATTGTGAATACAGAACCTGCAGCTCAGATTTACCAACTTTTTTCTACTATTTAGATACATTGGGCAATTTCGGAAATTTCTGCAAAAAATACATCTATTACATGAGAATTCACTAAGGAGCATGATTCTTCAAAGAAAGTGCATTTCACAGTGAATCCATTATTACTAGCATAATGCAGACATATTTTTCTTTCATGGTACCCCCATTAGTAGTAACTATGTACAAACAAAAGACTAAACAAATCAATCAAGAAAAACCTGAATATTTGGGTTTTTCTTTATTAGTTTGATAATTCGTCGATTGGATGCTTGGATATATCCAGCACGCATACATGTTTATACTAACTTTAACCTACACTATCATCTTCTATGAGTATTTTTATAAATATATATTTTTTGTGATGTATATACATGTATACTATATGCTCGTTCTTCATCTCGAAAATGGAATAGTATCCTTATTACAAACACTAAGAAAGTGTGACCCCCTGACAAAGCCACAACAGGAAGGTGAAACATGAATGGGGATTTTTTTCCACCTTATGGCTTACTGAGATTTTCGTGGCTGTTCGGCATTGAAACTCTTTCCTTATTCTTGTTATAGAGCAGAGATGCACAACTCCATTCCTCAGGGGCACCAACACTGCATGTTTCACTATCATTGCACAAGGTGTTGGAATCATCACCTGTGCAGGTGATAAAATTATCACATGTGCAATACTAAGGAAATGCTGAAAACATGTTAGTGGCCTTTGAGGACTGGAATTGTGCACCCCTGGCATAGAACATCAGGGATGATGCAATAAACATTTTTCTTTAAGTCTAGTTAAATTTGGTAAAATCGCCAAACTTTATCAATTCACTAAATAGAGGAATTTTGAGGGCAAAATCTCACTGCCCAAAATGAAAAGCCTTCATGTGCAATGAAACCTTCTCACCCTCTCAGCACCATCAAAGGTAATCTTGGAAGTAAAAACCTCATGGACTGCAGAACTTCCAGATTGTGGAGTCATGTCGCTTTACTATTTCAAACAATTATTGTAAAGCTTTTGAAATGTGCAGCATGTCCCGCAGGAAGGTTAAGTGATAACATTTCTACTTGGCTTGCAACTAGCAGAATAATGGCCTAATTGAATGCACTTAGTGCATCTTCTTTTAAGTATCGGTAGATATTACTTCACTGTGTTCTTACGGACCAGGTGACGTAATGACTGTGGAAGCTGACCTTATTGTTGTTATTCTGTCTGATCTATTATTCTGACATAAAGCGAAGTCCCAGCCTGTTTGGTTTACGCATTGTTCATGCCTACTTAAGCATTCGTTTGTGCTTCCATGTCTTCAGTACAGCCATAACTTTATGATTTCGATCCCGAGACACAACTCGTTGATGGTGCAGCGAGAAGACTCATGCAACCAATTTATTAACGCTTTGAGATACTGGATTCAGAAAGACCATGTTAAAATTATATGAACGCAATGTATGATGTTGGGTTTCTACTCAGTCAGCTGCAGTTGAAGTAGGCTCAGGAAGCAGTTTCAGTAAAATGTATATAGTCCATCCAGTAGTGCGGGTTCACCCGCTCAGGTTAGTGTCCAGCTCTTGAGTGCTTTAGCAAACTCAAGCGATACTGGACACAGACACCGAATAAGACAACTGGTCTCCTTTTTATCTGCCATACCATGTCCCCAGGGTGGGGATCTGTGAGCAGCTAGTCCCACCCATCTCTTTGACTGCTTGTAAACCCATTCTTGATATGCCCTATTAACTCTCTCAGCACTATACGTGCTGGAGCCTGCTTTCCCGGGCTTACATCACCAAGGCTATCACCTCGATGATACATCAAGGACCTGTCCGGTGGCCATTCTGCATACCCCCGCCTTCCACCCAAACACAGGGCCTAGTCATCTTCCACCATCAAACAGTGGACTCTTGACAGAGCGACAGCATTGCCATGCAGTTTCCCGATGCTATGGTCTACAGCCCGATATCTGACCCATCTGTTTGGACCACAAACTCCTTACAGTGTTGCCATTAACACTGGCTATTTAGACAGGGCTAGCTTACATTCCTGGAAAGCTGTCTCAACTTCTGGAGACCACTTAGCCATAGCCAACTTCATCCCTTTAAGGAGGTCCGTCAAAGGGGCGGCCATCATAGGGAAGTTAGGGATAAACCGGCGTTAGTAGCCCATGATTTACAGAAATGCTCTGACCTGCTTCTTTGAGAGAGGTTGTGCCCAACCCTGGATAGCCTCGACTTTATTTGGGGCTTTATTGCGCCCCTGCATATGACATTGCCCAAGTATTTAGCTTTTTTCATTCGCAAGGCACATTTCTTCAGCTTAATGGAATACCCTATCCTCTGTAGAGCATCAAGTATCACCTGGACTTTGCTCTGATGGGATCCCCAATCCTGGCTGAAATTCACAATGTCATCCAGGTAGGCCGTTGCATACTTCTTGAGGAGAGCTAGAATCCAGTCCATGTCTCTATGGAAGGTGGCCAGAGCTCCTTGCAACCCAATCGGCATCCTGGTGTTGAAATGGCCGTCTTTTTCTTGGCATCTTGGGACAAGTGAACTTGCCAATACCGTTTTGTAAAGTCAAGGGTGGTAATGTACCGGGCGGACCCTAGTCTTTCAATCAGTTCATTCACACCGGGCATTAGATAACTCATTCAGCTTCCTATATTCATTGCAAAACTGCCATTCTCCATCTGGTTTCAGCACTAAGACTATGGGACTGTGTAGCGCCCCCACTGCCGCAGGGCCGAGGGGTACCCGGTACCGGGCCTCTGGGTCTCTGCTTCTGGGGTTGTCACGGCGGCTAGGCCCCGGCCCGTGACCCTGCCGTGGGGCGCACAGTGAATGATAGGTGTGGATGTTGGTGGTGCAGTTGTGGGGTGCAGGTCGCGGTAAATAACGAGGACACCAGGTTGCAGTCTCTTTACCTCTTTACTGGAGATCTCTGAGTCCTCAGTCCAGAATACGGTTCACCAGGCTGCGCAAGTCCGGCCGGTCCAATGGCACCTCCAGAGTTCACTTCACAGGTGGAAATCGGTGCCTTCCTTCTTAGCGCTATGTGTTGTAGTCCTTCCCTGCTATGCTTACGGAAAGTACCCCACAACCGTTGTGTCTGTTTCTCGTGTTCCCTCACAACTCGATTAACTGATCTTCTGCTAATCTTCCGTCCCTTCCTGATGTTACAGTTAGAACGGCACCCGTTTGTCGGGTAGGCCTGGAGTTCTTCCGGGACCCTAGAGACGCCCCTCTCCCGCAATTGCCTCCCAAGACTTCATAGGTGATTTAGGTTAGACAGCCCGCCTGAGACTGACTGTCCTGCCGCTGTTTAGAGTATTGCTTGAAGCTGTCTAATGAAATACTCCCTCGGCGTTCCGGCCGCCGGTAGTGCGCCTCAGTAGGATGTTGCTCCGGTCTTACAGCACGACCCCTACTGGTATTCTCCTATTGCTTGATCTCGTTTCTCACTCAGCACAATCTATCTCGCTTCTAGTCCTTTCTTGGGTCCCGCCGCTTCCCGGAGCTGGCACGGACCCGTTACGTTCTTTTCAATGCCAAGCCTCTGTCAGGATCCCACCCCTGACAGAGACCCTACTGTCTCTTCCTCCACAACACCCTCTGCCACTAGGTGTTGCTTCGTCCAATCCAGTCAGCTTTCTCTTCTAACTTCCTGCCTGACCCCCAGTTTACCCACTATGGTGGGGAGTGGCGTAATGAATAGAACCCTTAGCTCCCCCCGGAGGCCCGGCTGTGAAATCTATTGGTGTCTGTGATACCTGATCAGATGAACTCCTTCAGTGCCATCGGACGCACCATGGCTCCCCATAGTGGCGGAGCCACAGTACTGCAACGACCAGGACTCTGGGGCGCTGCACTCCCCCCTGGTTAAACACAGTACTCCGGGACTGGGAAGAAAACAACAATACAGGTTAGCAAAAAGACATACAATTTTGGTTGAGTGCAATAACAATAAGTATACTTAAACAGAGCTTCCCTTTATGGGAGGTGAGGACACTTAAACGTTACAAACATGGTTAACATTATAAATTACAGGTTATAAATAACTCCTGTTACCCAACCGGGTATTCTACTAAGTGCAAAATTGTTGAACAATAATTTAACTTTGCCTTTAAGGACATACACTCTTTATCCACTAAAGACCTTCCTATAATCACATTATAAGGTATTTTAACTTTTACATTCTCCTACTTTGGATCTGCAGGACCTCCTGTCCTATCGGCACCAGACCTACTGCCTCTCCTTTCTGTTACAGGACCGCCCCGTTCAGCCAGGGCCTACTGCCTTTTCAACTACTATACACAGTATAGAACATAACATTACTTTCAGTTTAAGAGCACTGAGCCATCTCTACATGACTCCTATGAGGACTCAGGGTTTACCTTCTATCCTAACTTTCTATCAACATTATCAAGACATTTTCTATCGCACATTAAGCCTTCTCATTATCTTTCCTTCTATCATGCATGCTGGACACCACGTCTATCCCTACGGGTCCACTGCATCCTTCTTCTATCTTTCACCTTTTTCTTCTCAAATAACATCATTAACATTTCTTCACAATTAACCAATTGAACACATATAACTTCCTCGTGCAACATTATCATCACTTTTCTCTCATCAACATTATTGCTACTTGTCTTAAGCAATATTACTATCGAGGTGCGGCAAATGAACATCCCCTTTAAGAGGGGACCAAGTCTCTGTGAGGTAGTGTATCTTCTCAAACTACCAGTCCATACTCAGCAAAGGTTCCAGTACGGTATCTTCGCAAAGAGTCTTTAAATAAAACCAGTAGGAAGCGCCTTTAAGAAGGTGCAAACTATATACAAGAAGTTCGGATCATGCACTGTTCATGATTTCAGCAGTTTTCATAACATTGTGGAACAAAAAAGCAAAAATGAAAGTGAAAGCAAAAATAAAAAGCAATAGGGATCCCGGGTAAACAAAGGGATCCCTTTAAGAGTTAACCCAGGACGGGTTTTAGCAGCAAAACAGCAAGGAAATAAACAGTTAACTATTTACAGTTTCAGGTTTCCGAGGCTTAGTTGGACGGCTTCCAGGGCTGCACCTGGCACTTAACCCTTCTTGGCCTGGGAAAAGTGAGGTCCAGGGCTACACCCAGTGCTGGACACACGCCGTTAATCCGTCTTTCATGTACGGTTAAATCATGCGCAGCTATGGAGGTCTGCGCAGCTTGAGTATGGGCATTTGCTGCAGCAGAGGTAGCGGCTGCTGCAAGATCAGTCACTGGAACGGAGTCAGCAGCTGTGGCACTAGCAGTCACTGGAGTGGTGTCGGTCGTCAGGGCAGGGTCGTCCTTCATACCTGCTTCAGATGCGGTTCCTCCGGTGCCGATCTGCTCCATCTCCGCTGGGGTCTGGAACGCTAGCTGCAGGGCCTTGCGCTGCAGCGTTGTTATCTCCGTTTGCAGCATCTCGCTTTCCGGCAGGGCCTTGCTTTCCAGCTTCGGAGCGCTGGGACTTCTTTCCTGCTCCGGACCAGATGAGGCTGCCGACAAATGTCTGGTGAGGCTCCTGATAATGGCCTTCTTCCACCCGGCCTCAGTGCTCAGCTGCGTCCGTCGAGGTCGGTCGCTGAGCTCGTCCATTCCGGCCTGCAGGAATTCAGCATCAGCGGTGGAGGCCTGGTTGCGGTGCCCCTCCGGGTGGCTGGGGGAGTCCTCTGCTCCGACCCCACGCTCTGGCTCCGGGCGGCTCGCCATGGCGTCCTCCATGTCGCTCGCTCCTTCTTCCTGGTCCTTTTCCCGCTCTCTTCTTCGTGGGCGGTTTCGTTTTCGTTGTCTCTGCCCACCATTAAGGATCAGGAGGCGGATCTCGGCTGCTGACGGACACGTCCTCAAGGGGCCGAGATATTTAGACTGAGCGGCCATTGTCTTTCGCGCTCTTCAGCTTGTTCACGCCCACTTCCACGCCCTTCTTTTTCTCCTGCGCTCTCCTTAGCGCTGTAATGGCGGCGGTTTTGGCGGGAACTTCTGGCGGCAAGTGGCAACACACAGTCCTTGTAATAAAGCACAGTCCAAGCACGATAAATCACAGTTCCTAGGCACACATGACCTGATTCTTCAGGCTTAAGTAGATCCTGTTCGTGACGCCAAGTTGTAGCGCCCCCACTGCCGCAGGGCCGAGGGGTACCCGGTACCGGGCCTCTGGGTCTCTGCTTCTGGGGTTGTCACGGCGGCTAGGCCCCGGCCCGTGACCCTGCCGTGGGGCGCACAGTGAATGATAGGTGTGGATGTTGGTGGTGCAGTTGTGGGGTGCAGGTCGCGGTAAATAACGAGGACACCAGGTTGCAGTCTCTTTACCTCTTTACTGGAGATCTCTGAGTCCTCAGTCCAGAATACGGTTCACCAGGCTGCGCAAGTCCGGCCAGTCCAATGGCACCTCCAGAGTTCACTTCACAGGTGGAAATCGGTGCCTTCCTTCTTAGCGCTATGTGTTGTAGTCCTTCCCTGCTGTGTTTACGGAAAGTACCCCACAACCGTTGTGTCTGTTTCTCGTGTTCCCTCACAACTCGATTAACTGATCTTCTGCTAATCTTCCGTCCCTTCCTGATGTTACAGTTAGAACGGCACCCGTTTGTCGGGTAGGCCTGGAGTTCTTCCGGGACCCTAGAGACGCCCCTCTCCCGCAATTGCCTCCCAAGACTTCATAGGTGATTTAGGTTAGACAGCCCGCCTGAGACTGACTGTCCTGCCGCTGTTTAGAGTATTGCTTGAAGCTGTCTAATGAAATACTCCCTCGGCGTTCCGGCCGCCGGTAGTGCGCCTCAGTAGGATGTTGCTCCGGTCTTACAGCACGACCCCTACTGGTATTCTCCTATTGCTTGATCTCGTTTCTCACTCAGCACAATCTATCTCGCTTCTATTCCTTTCTTGGGTCCCGCCGCTTCCCGGAGCTGGTGCGGACCCGTTACGTTCTTTTCAATGCCAAGCCTCTGTCAGGATCCCACCCCTGACAGAGACTCTACTGTATCTTCCCCTGCAACACCCTCTGCCACAAGGTGTTGCCTGGTTCCAACCCAGTCAGCTTTCTGATCTAACTTCCTGCCTGACCCCCAGTTTACCCACTATGGTGGGGAGTGGCCTAATGAATAGCACCCTTAGCTCCCCCCGGAGGCCCAGCTGTGAAATGTATTGGTGTCTGTGATACCTGATCAGATGAACTCCTTCAGTGCCATCGGACGCACCGTAGCTCCCCATAGTGGCGGAGCCACAGTACTGCAACGACCAGGACTCTGGGGCGCTGCACTTTATCAACTCCTCTATGTTGTTGGCTTTCGCTCCTGCAGTCTCTTTTATGCAGGACATGCAGTATTTCTGCATCACATTGCCTACAATGAGAATCATGCTCCTGTGTGTCCGTCGATCGCAGACATGCGTCTGCTGTGTCCCTTGATCATAGCCATGCTCCTGCTGTGTCCATCAATCAGAATCATGCTCCTGCATGTCGATCAATTGCTGCCTGTGTTCATTGCTCACAGCCACACCACTGATGTGTCCATCAATCACAGCCACGCTCCTACTCTGTCCGTCAAGTGCAGCCATGCTCCTGCTGTTTCCATCAACAACAACCATGCTCCTTTGTGTCCATCAACCACAGCCATTCTCCTGCTGTGTCCATTGCTCACAGCCACATCACTGATGTGTCCATCAATTACAGCCACCTTCCAACTCTGTCCGTCAATCACAGACACGCTCCAACTCTGTCCGCCAATCGCAGCCATGCTCCTGCTGTTTCCATTAATCACAGCCACGCTCCAACTCTGTCCGTCAAATCACAGCCACACTCCTGCTGAATCTATCAACCACAACCATGCTCCTGCTGTGTCCATTGCTCACAGCCACACCACTGATGTGTCCATCAATCACAGCCACGCTGCAACTTTGTCCATCAATCGCAGCCATGCTCCTGCTGTGTCCATTAATCACAGTCATGCTCCAACTCTGTCTGTCAATCACAGCCACGTTCCTGCTGTGTCCATCAACCACAACCATGCGCCTTATGTGTCCATCAACCACAACCATTCTCCTGCTGTTTCCATCAGTCACAGCCATGCTCCTGCTGTTTCCATCAGTCACAGCCATGCTCCTGCTGTTTCCATCAGTCACAGCCATACTCCTGCTGTGTCTGTCAATCATAATCATGCTCCTGTATTTCCATCAATCACAGCCACACTTTTGGTTTGTCCATCAATTATATCCAGTCACCTGTCGTATACATTAATCACATTCATGTGCCTGCTGGGTCCGTCAATCACAGCCGTGCTCATGCTCTGTCGGTCAATCACAGCCACATTCCTACTGTGTCCATGGTATTACTACACCCCAGTTACATCTCACTGATGACGTATGTCTGTTGGGTGCATTAAGTGGTCATGAAAGGGATATAGCTTATTCCTACTAAATACATTTACCAGAAGCAGTCGTAGACTCGTAAATGCTTTACTACCCGCACAACCACATTGAAGACGCGTCTCCATTCAAACTGAAGGAAACATCAACATTCCCTTTTACAAGAAAAAGCCATAAATATATATATTTTGCTTTACGCTGTGAATGATTTCTGTTGAGTAATATTTGGGCAGAGTAAATACCAGCTTTATAGGTAGAAAGAGGAATATTCTATAAAATCATCTAGAAGAGCATTGCACGACGAACGTCGCACTCTGACTATACAACAGTGCGATATCTTAAAAGGCTTTAGATGGTGGATAATAAAGAGAACAGTCTGTTACCTAACCTGGGAACATTTTATTTTAATGGATTGTGAATAGCTTACAGAAGTCAATGTAACCTCACAAAAAGAAAGGAAAACGTTTGCAGGTTATGTCATAGCTCTTGAAAAGTCTACCTCGTCTCCTCTGAAAGGCTCACAGTAAATCTATTTTTCCATCGGTCTTCTTCTGCAGCCCATCTGTACCCCATTGTGTAGTAAATGCCACGTTTCTTCTTCTAGAATGCGATAAACATCTTGTAGGTGTAAAATGATGCCAGAATGTTAGGGCCACCGCCAGGGTAGTATAGCGTATACTGCTGTCGGGGGCCATAGATGCCAACAGTCCCAACTTTTCAAAAACAATTTGAATAAACTGAAGGAAGCCTGGCGCCAAAAAGAAGATGAGTTTTACGTAAAATACTGCCCAAAAGTGGATGGTTTCACTTGCTCTGTTGGTCTTTTTGGATAGGATGGGGTCATTCCTGGGCAGGACTTAAGGGGCACATGCATTAAAGTTGCTATACCTAATTGTAGGTAGTCCATAGCCACCAGACTACAACACTGAAAGCCTCCTCTCAGGGGTGGATTAAGGATAGCCAGGGCCCGGGCTGTTCAGACACTGTGGGCCCCCCTGGGTCATGTGACGGGGTCATGCGACGGGGTCATGTGTGTCATGTTACAAAGATTTTGTAAGCCGCCACCATAACACGGTAGACACTTTTGGCCAGGCCCTACTCTACTGTAACCTATTAAATATTTGTTAAAATATGCAATACAATCTAGGTATATTATGATTTATTTTTCAATTTTTAAAATGACCAATATCACATACAAGGAACAAATACCACCGCACCATGACCAGACCACATATTAAAACCACAGTAATCGAATAATATCACATACAAGGAACAAATACCGCTACACCATGTCAAGACCACATATTACCACCACTTGGTGACCAAATAGCACATACAAGGGACAAATACCGCAACACCATTTCCAGACCACATGTTACCACCACATAGTGACTGAATACTACAATACTGATCAGTAATAAAAAAAAAACAACAACACAATACTATCACCATAAGTGCCAGTATTCACAGGAGATCTGTACTTAGTATGCAGTGTCTGTGTAGAGGTAATACAGTGATCACTGGTGACATTACACACAGGAGCTCTGTATGTAGTATACAGTGTATAATGTCAGAGTATAGGTAACACTGACTCACCAGTGACGTCTCTAGGTGAAGTCCTTCGTCTTTCATCCAGCACAGACCGCCATCACTTCTTCCAGCCAGGACTCATTTCTGCAGGAAATAACAGTTTTCTCAAGCTCCGCTTGCAGAACACATTACTTAATTTTTCACAACTTCTACATTACACCACATGAAGAAAAAAAGGCAACATAGTGTCACTCTACACAGTAACAGGACTGCCCCCCATTTAAAACAGTGTCCTCAAAAAATAAAATAAATACATCACTGCAGTAATAATATCCCTTAATTAGCCCCTATGGTAATAATATTCCCCATCCTGGCCCCGTTTATCTCATTCCTGGCTCCAGCCATATGTTCTCGCATCCTGCCCTCATGAGTATCCTGTTGTGAATTCCGTTCTCGGGCTCCCTCCTGTGGTCGTGAATGGTACTTTGGGGAGTTCTGTCCTTGGACACCCTCTGGTGGCTTTGAGTGGGACTGCTGATCTTTGAGGTTGGCTTTCTCAGCTGCCCTCACTTATTGCTTCTGCTGGCTTCCCTATTTAACTCTGCTCAAGTCGTTAGTTCATGCCAGCTGTCAATGTCTCAGTACTGGTTCAGATCTCTCTTGGATTTCTCAGATGACCTGTCTACTCCAGCAGAAGCTAAGTCCCTGCTAGTTCATTTGTTGTTCATTGGTTTTTGAATATATTTCTCAGTACATGCTATGTTTCTAGTCCAGCTTGCTATTATGATATTTCCCTGCTAGCTGGAAGCTCTGGGGGTGCAGAGCTGCACCTCCACACCGTGAGTCGGTGTGGAGATCTTTTTGCACACTCTGCGTGGTTTTTGTAGTTTTTAATACTGACCGCATAGTTCCCTTTCCTATCCTCTGTCTATCTAGAGAAGATTCGGCCTCCTTTGCTAAAATCTGTTTCATTCCTGTGTTTGTCACTTTCCTCTTAACTCACAGTCAATATTTGTGGGGGGCTGCCTTTCCTTTGGGGAATTTCTCTGAGGCAAGGTAGGCTTATATTTCTATCTTTAGGGGTAGTTAGCTCTTAGGCTGTGAAGAGGCGTCTAGGGAGAGTTAGGCACGCTCCACGGCTATTTCTAGTGTGTGTGATAGGATTAGGGATTGCGGTCAGTAGAGTTACCACCTCCTCAGAGCTTGTCCCAGGTTTTCCGTTTTAACCATCAGGTCATTCCGGGTGCTCCTAACCACCAGGTCCATAACAGTATTCATTCTACCCCATATGATCTCCCCATCCTGCCCCATCTGTCTCCATCGTATCCAGCGTGCCCCATGATCCAATCCTGCCCCGTGTCTTTCATTCTGCCCTGTGTCTCCAATCATGCCCCATATCTACATTCTGCCCATGCCTCCAGTCCTGCCCCCAGTGTGTCCAGCAATCTGCCCCAGTATGTCCAGCATATTGCCCCAGTGTGTCCAGCAATCTGCCCCAGTATGTCCAGCATATTACCCCAGTGTGTCCAGCAATCTGCCCCAGTATGTCCAGCATATTGCCCCAGTGTGTCCAGCAATCTGCCCCAGTGTCTGACTCCAGCATATTGCCCCCAGTGTGTCCAGCATTGCCCCCAGACAATGTGTCCAGCAATCTTCCCCAGTGTGTCCAGCAACCTGCCCCAGTATGTCCAGCATTGCCCCAGACAGTGTGTCCAGAATTGCCCCCAGACAGTGTGTCCACCAGCAATCTGCCCCAGTGTGTCCAGCATATTGCCCCCAGTGTGTCCAGCATATTGTCCACAGACAGTGTCCAGCATTCTGGCCCGCCCGGGCCCCCCGGATTGCTGTTAGCAAAAAAACCCCAAAAAACCAAGTTCTCCTCACCTGACCTGTGCGCTCCAGCGGCGAGCTCCCTCCAGCAGCGTGCACTCGCCAGCGACTGACAATGCCGGCGACGTGTGCGCTGCGCCTGCGGCCGACTTCAGGTGCCAGCCTCCAATTGGCTGGTGGCTGTTGTTAACTATTGACGTGTGGGCGCGCGCCCGCACATCAATAGGTGAAACTGCCGCAGCACCGGTAGGGGCTCGGTGAGCAGATGAAATGGGGCCCGATGCGGGCCCCCTCTCTGCCCACTGGGCCCATACGCCAGTCAGGGCATTACTGCCCTGACTGGCGGCAGGCAATCTGAGCGGTAGCCGAGGGCCCCCCACACTGTTGGTCCCTGGGCTACCGCCCAGATTGACCCTATTATATTATCCACCCCTGCCTCCTCTTATCTGCAGGAGTCCCTGGTGCCTCAAAGCATCAGTAGGCTTGGTGCCACATTCTATAGGATAATTTTTAGACATTTGCATTTTATCATTCCTTTGTTATTCTTCTTGGAAAGATATAATGAATAACTATATAATCAGAATAGCTATCCTACATCCTCCTAGATAATGATATGTAAACCTAATTACTAACCAACATGGCCCCCTCAGGCTTGGACTGACCTACAGGAGAATCCTCCGGTAGGCCCCTGTGAAGAAGTGTTAATGAGTAGTGCAGAAAATAGTATCATCTTATCATTCATTAAGCAAGCTAGTCAATTAAATATTACATGGAAGCAAAAGTAAATTTGATTACTAAGGTCAAGTTATTTTTCATGTAGTTGAACAGTGGACCCCAATGGGTCACTGGTGGGCCTTAGCCAATCCAGTCCGACATCGGGCACCATCCACATCACATAAAGCCCCATAATATAATATTCTGTGACTCTATTCTGTTGCCTCAGTAACTATATGATCATAATATTCCAATTTGTTTCCTGATAATTAAATCACCATTAAAAGCCTTCTTCAGGTCCTCTCAAAAGGTTGTTAATGGGGCTCAAAATAGACTTTGATGGACATGAGAGATGAGCAAATCTTTCGAAGTTTGAATTTGCCAATGTGTCAATTTTTTCTCCAAAACTGGATTTTTCTACAAAACCCAAGCATCCAATTGCCCTGAACTGATACTGTATGTATAACACTCTGAGATCTCCTAGGACTGTATGCAACCCCTTTTCAATTTTTTTTTTCGCAAACACAAACTTACTAATGTAAAAATGACAACATCTATGGCTATTGATAAACCATTCTTCACTGCTGTGCAGTTGCACACGCTATCTGTACAGTTTCTTCAGTGTTTTATGGCTCTCTTCACATATCTTTGTGGCTGTGATGTCTTCTCACCATCCAGATTCACTACAAAATATCTGCTTCATTCTCTACCTCTGCTTTTATACAGGCTATGATAGTCCCTTCTGATTGGCCTTGCTACATCATGCAATGTGATAGATGGAAGTTATTGTAAGGAGACCTGCATGGCCATGTCTGAGGTCATATGAGTCTTCTCTGCTTTTTTTTTAAATGGCGGCAGCATTTTTTTGCCAGCTTAGCTGAATCAAATGACAAATTGTTCAAGTTCTCCTGGTCCGACACATTTCCTAATTCAATTCACGCCCATTCGATTTACTCATCTCTAACAGATATAATTGACATTTCAGATGCCTTTTGGTGACCAGATATTTCCGCAGTTGGCACCGCAATGTAGGCAGTCTCCTACAAATACATTTGTTCAGGTTTAGAATAATATCGCATTAATCAAAGACTTTGTAAGTCGGGATTAGATGTACTTTTGTTTTGGCAAATGCATGATAAAGAACAATTCTACATGTGTTCATCAACCGTATGATCTCATAGAATAAACAGAATCCGGAAAATCAAACTTAACGCGTCCCCTTATCCTTACCTGTTTAATTCTCCATATAATGTTCTCTCTGTCAGGAGGCCCAGAATGACCTCGGTGATAGATCTGGAACAATTCGGGAACTTAATTCCACCTTTGCGGTGGTTCAGGCTTGTTACGTCGTCTTTTCAAACACCCTTGTGCACCGACCTTTTCCTCGTTCTATGGGTTGTCTATATTGGATGACCCTATTCCTTGGGTCTCGTAATCTGGTCTCTCTGTCTTGTAGGATTTCTGATCCAACAAGAATAGGAAGATCGTCTCCAGCATCAGCCTGGCATCTTCCTACAAGCAGAAGCCATCATCATCCTCACCTCCCTCACCAGTGGTCTGGCACATTCTTGTCTTTGGCCACTTGGCAGTATCGGCACTTGGAGAGTTCTTGAAGGGGCTCACCAGGGCACATCCTACATTTTAGAAGTAAGTACCAGTGATGAGCAAATGTGGTGGGATAAAGTGTTATCTGAGCATGCTCGTGAGTTTGCTGAGTGTCTGCGGCGTCCTGAAAAATATGTTCGAGTCCCCACGGCTGCATGTCTCGTGGCTGTTCAACGGCGGAAACATATGTGAGGATTGACTATTTGTTAGACAATTTCTGCATGGGTTGTGTCTGTCGAACAGCCGTGAGACAGGCAGCCGTGAGGACTCAAACATATTTTTTGAGGACGCCGCAGACACTCGGCTAACTCACGAGCATGCTCAGGTAACACCTTATCCCAGCTCGTTTGCTCATCACTAGTAAGCACCTTGATTCCTAACATAGTAACTGTACCAATGAATACATAAGAAATGCAAATGCCCAAAGGGAAGAATCTAAAAAAGGGCAAACTTTGAAATAAAATAGATCACTGGATAAGGCACTTTATCCAACAAAGATACTTAGTTACATAGGGTAAAAAAAGACCAACTCCATCACTTCAACCATTCTCCACCAATTACACATTTTTTGTCAATTAATAAACATGAAACCCACCAGATATATTAAAATATAAAGTTTATAACTGTATAAAATAATACATTAAAGGGGTGGTCTATGGGCATTTGTTTTTTCATTTTTACTTAACTGAATGTATTTAAGATTAAAAATAATTTTTCCAATGGGTTTTAATTAAAAATATTAGACTGTTTGGCTTTTTGTTTCACTGCACATTCAACTTTGATGTGGTCTGTGGTCATAAATCAGCAGAAATGAGCTCAGAAAAAAAGAAATAGTTGCAAACTCTCCCATCAGAAAGAGCTCACTAATAGATTCTGAGTTAATCCATTCTACATCCAGCAATAGATATTGCGGCTCAGAGGCCACAGAAGGCAAACGGTGCTGGAAGCTGCAGGCAGGCAGGTAGTTGCACAGCTGGAAGCCTCAGGCAGACGGGTAGTTGAGGTACTGGTAGCCAAAGGCAGGCAAATAGCAGAGATACTAGATGCTGCAGGCAGATTGCAGAGGTATGGAAGCTGGAGGCAGACAGGTAGTTGAGGTACTGAAAGCTGCAAGCAAACAGGTAGTTGAGGTATTGGCAGTCACAGTCAGATAGCAGAGGTACTGGAAGCTGCAGGCAGACAGGTAGTTGAGGTACTAGATGCTGCAGGCAGACAGGTAGTTGAGGTACTGGAAGCTGCAGGCAGACAGGTAGTTGAGGTACTGGATGCTGCAGGCAGACAGGTAGTTGAGGTACTGGATGCTGCAGGCAGACAGGTAGTTGAGGTACTGGATGCTGCAGGCAGACAGGTAGTTGAGGTACTGGATGCTGCAGGCAGACAGGTAGCTGAGGTACTGGAAGCTGCAGGCAGACAGGTAGTTGAGGTACTGGAAGCTGCAGGCAGACAGGTAGTTGAGGTACTGGAAGCTGCAGGCAGAAAGGTAGTTGAGGTACTGGAAGCTGCAGGCAGGTAGTTGAGGTACTGGAAGCTGCAGGCAGACAGGTAGTTGAGGTACTGGAAGCTGCAGGCAGACAGGTAGTTGAGGTACTGGATGCTGCAGGCAGACCGGTAGTTGAGGTACTGGATGCTGCAGGCAGACAGGTAGCTGAGGTACTGGAAGCTACAGGCAGACAGGTAGTTGAGGTACTGGAAGCTGCAGGCAGACAGGTAGCTGAGGTACTGGAAGCCGCATGCAGACAGGTCGCTGAAGGACTGGAAGCCACAGGCAGACAGGTATTTAAGGTACTGGAAGATGCAAACAGGGAACTGTGCATAGCCAAACTAAAGTCTTAATGCCAAGACACAGGTGTGTGTCTTGGCGGACATTATATAATCCCAGGCACATAATTTCATGGGATCATGCCAGGCCATCTGCAAAGTCTGACATGTAGCACAACTGAGTTTAGGGGACTCGGGGTGAGGGAAGCAAAGCCTGGATTTGGGACAAGTGTGTAAAAATTATACATTGCACAAGCCCAATAAACAAATACATATAATAATTCATATGATAAAAGGTAAGTAAATAATTTAGATGAACCCATTTGGGTGATATGTAGACCTGGTTGCCTGCTGAGGCTTGACAGCTCCCCCATTACTTACTCCAATGTGTGTTTCGCTTAAGATTCTTCAGGGAGCATCACGTATTACATGCAGTCTGACTAATTATCTATATAGTGGTAAAAGTTTCTAGTAAGGAAAAAGCCTTCTTTTTGATAGACTTTATTCCCCATCTTAAAACATATATGAATACGCTTTTCAAGCATCGCACCTGGAATGATGGCAGAGGAGGCCACCTGACGTGTATGTGCATTGCTCATCCTGAAGCCGGTGTTTATTTTTATAGTCTGCTGCCTTATTATGATTTGTCATATGTATGTGTTCTGTCATTATCTGGAATGCATAGTGTAACGCCGACTACCTTCATCACGTTACTATTTCTAGCTTTCACCGCGTAAACACCCGAAACATCAAAGCTACGATTCTGAGCACATCTGGAAAATTCAAAGAAGAAAATTATCCAAAATGCCCCAGAATGTAAAAAGCTGAGCAAAGAAAAATTAGCCTGAACTGAACAGAAGAGAACATTCTGCCCCGTGTTGAAGGCTATACGACAATATTGGATGCGGAAAATGTAATAGAGGACATCAGAAATCCAGTTATGGTCTTAAAGGAGATTACCACCCAGAATGGGCATTGGGGTACGTTTTTGAAAGGTGCAAAATTTACAGACCTGTAATTACTAATCTGCTAGACAAGGCAAACTCATTCTATGACATCTTCGTAATTTTTTAATACTTTCTAAATAAAATAGTGCCTGCCCTCTCCCAAAAGACCCCTTTTCTTAAAAGATGACTATGTATACATTGATGATATTGTTGGATAGATCTTGTAAAAACAAACACGTTTGCAATTTACAGCTTTTCAAAATATGCAGCCGTTCTTGAGATATTAACACTTTTCTGTTGTTTACAGCTCGTTGCTTAGGAGACCGACCACTGCTGCTGTCTAGCTGGTAAGCGCTGTAAGTGCTTACAAGCTCAAGAGTAAAAAGCTTGTAAGCGCTGCAGATGTTCTGCTGTCTAGCAGAGGTGATCAGTCTCCTAGGCAACAGCCTGTAAATAGAAGAAAAGAAATGTGTTAATATCTCAATAACGCCCGAAAAATGTGACAAGCAGTAAATTACAAAAATTGCTCGCATTTGCCAGTTCTATCCAACAAAGATGAGTTATAAATATGGGAACGATCCTGTAAAGGCTTTTGTCAAACTTCACAACCTTTTTTTTTCCCATTTACATAAAGTATCTCAAATAAAAAAGTGTCAAGAGGGGAATTCTGTGCATTGTGGTGCCCGGTGTGAGGCTCTTTTTTTCATTAAGGGTTCACAGTGAGGGTTACAATTTTTCTCTCAGGCCACACTGTGGGGCATATTCGCATTCAGGGACTTCAGTGTGGAGAATAGTTTTTTTTATTCAGGAGACACTTTGTGGGGCATATTTTTAGTTAGGGGCACATTGTAGAGCTTTGGTTATTGAGAGGGCAAATTTGGGGTATTTTTTCAGGGAGTAGATTTGTAGGCAAATTCTTTAATAGGGCATGGTGTTGAGCATTTTTTTATTTGAGAATATGAGGGATGTAATAGATGGGTAGATAGATAACAGATAGATAGATAGATGATAGATAAATAATAGATAAATAGATAATAATAGATAATAGATAAATAGATGATAGATAATAAATAGATAATAGATAGATAATAGATAATAAATAAATAGATAATAGATGATAGATAATAGATGATAGATAGATAGATAGATAATAGATGATAGATAGATAATAGATAGATGATAGATAGATAGATAATAAATAGATAGATGATAGATAATAGATGATAGATAGATAATAGATAGATAATAGATAATAGAGAGATGATAGATAGATGATAGATAAATAATAGATAAATAGATAATAATAGATAGATGATAGATAAATAGATGATAGATAATAAATAGATAATAGATAGATAATAGATAAATAGATGATAGATAATAAATAGATAATAAATAGATGATAGATAATAAATAAATAGATAATAGATGATAGATAATAGATGATAGATAGATAGATAATAGATGATAGATAGATAATAGATAGATGATAGATAGATAATAGATAATAAATAGATAGATGATAGATAATAGATGATAGATAGATAATAGATAGATAGATAATAGATAATAGAGAGATGATAGATAGATGATAGATAGATAGATAGATAATAGATAGATGATAGATGATATATAATAGATAGATAGATAGTAGATGATAGATAGATAATAGATAGAAGATAGATAGATAATAGATGATATATAGATAAATAGAGAGATTATAGAGAGATGATAGATAGATAATAGATAGATAGATAGATAATAGATGATATATAGATAGATACTGTAGATAGATAGATAATAGAGAGATGATAGATAATAGAGAGATGATATATAGATAGTTAGATAATAGATAGGTGGATGAGACAGATTTATAGATTTTTGTCGGGATCTTAGTGGCAGTGATTATGACCTGACGTTCTCGTCTCCCTGGAGTCACGGCCCTTTGTGAATATGCCGTATATTGGATACAACATGAAATTCTCTAGAAATTCCATTTCTTTATACATTTTCTAGAAATGTCGTTTCGGATGATGTGACTCCGTCCTGGAAAGTGACTGCACAACCTGGTCCCGCCGTCCCACCTTTCTCATTAGAAGTTTGACAATTACTGGAAATCGGGAAGTGAGAAAACTCTCAAACACTCATTCGACTTCCCTGATA
The DNA here is from genome assembly GCF_051348905.1 of Ranitomeya variabilis. Taxonomy (NCBI): domain Eukaryota; kingdom Metazoa; phylum Chordata; class Amphibia; order Anura; family Dendrobatidae; genus Ranitomeya; species Ranitomeya variabilis. Next base: position 196,200,248 of record NC_135239.1, read on the forward strand.
TTGTGAAAGGTCAAGATTACAGCCATTGTTGTATCCGTCACTCCTCCTCTCGCAACTGGACTCTTACTGCCACTTTTTTGTGAGAACCAGAAGTGAGATGGTATCGGGAAAATGTGAGAGCGATACCAGGCAATTGAAGCTTGGATACCGGTGCCTGCTGCCAAGACTAGCCCTCCGTCTACAGCATATACTTTAAGGGGGTTTACTGCTACTGATTAACATAAATGATCCAAGGAAGGTGCAAAATCCCAAATCCAAGTTAACCTCCTAGACCGGCTTTGTTTTTTGTACCCCCCTAACTTCAACATCAGGTGGGGGATCCAGTACTGAGTATGGTGAAGCGACACTGGTCTGGACTGGGAGATAGTTCTCACAGGTTTTTTTACCTCCCTATGCCCATTAAGAAGAAGTTGTTCAATAATGGACAAATCCTTTGGGGAGTAGGGTTAGTTGACCCAGATTAGTAGAATCTTGACTTTCCCTCATTCGTGAGTGAGATACAACTTGCCTCCCTCACCCTTTATTTCAATTCCATGGCCCCAATAAAATATCTTGGTGGTGGATCATGTCCTGGATCACCACCACCAGGGCACATGTCAATGTAGGTCCCAACAACGTGACCAACCTCTTGCCTGAGAATGGGACCCCTGTTCTGTGCTCGGCAGTGGGGATGTGGCCAAGGAAGTTAGGCCCTCTCCATTAATGTATATGTGTGCAGCGCCCCAGAGTTCTGGTCGTTGCAGTACTGTGGCTCTGCCACTAAGGGGAGCCATGGTACGTTCGATGGCACTGAAGGAGTTCCTCCAATCAGGTATCACAGACACCAATATGTTTCACAGCAGGGCCTCCGGGGGGAGCTAAGGGTGCTATTCATTAGGCCACTCCCCACCATAGTGGGTAAACTGGGGGTCAGGCAGGAAGTTAGAAGAGAACGCTGACGGGATTGAACAGAGCAACACCCTGTGGCAGAGGGTGTTGTGAAGGGAGAGACTGTAGGGTCTCTGCCAGGGGTGGGATCCTGGCAGAGGCTTGGCATTGAGAGAACGTAACGGGACCGTGCCTGCTCAGCTTAGCGGCGGTGCCCAAGAAAGGACTAGAAGCGAGGCAGATTGTGCTGAGTGAGAAACGAGATCAAGCAGAAGGAGAATACCAGCAGGGGTTTTGTTGAAAGAGGCAGCACCCTGCTGAGGCGCAATACCGGTGGCCGGAACGCCGAGGGAGTGGATTAGAATACAGCTTCAAGCCATACTCCAAACAGCGGCAGGACAGTCGGTCTCAGGCGGGCTGTCTACCACATATCACCTATGAAGTCTTGGGGGGCAATTGCGGGAGAGGGGCGTCTCTAGGGTCCCGGAAGAACTCCAGGCCTACCTGACAAACGGGTGCCATTCCAACCTGAATACAGGGAAGGGGTGGATTACAGAGGAACATCAAATCGAGTTGTGAGGGAACTTAAGAAACAGACACAACCGTTGTGGGGTCACTTTCCGTGAGCACAGCAGGGAAGGACTACAACACATAGCGCTAGAAGGAAGGCACAGATCTCCACCTGAGAGGAGGACTCTGGAGGTGCCATTGGACCGGCTGGACTTGCGTAGCCTGGTGAACCGTGTTCTGGACTGAGGACTCAGAGATCTCCAGTAAAGAGGTAAAGAGACTGCAACCTGGTGTCCTTGTTATTTACTGCGACCTGCACCCCCACAACTGCACCGCTACATCGCTATCATTACTATCAACACCCACACCTTGCATTTTACTGTGCGCCCCCCCCCCACGGCAGGGTCACGGACCGGGGCCTAGCCGCCGTGACAACCCCAGAAGCAGAGACTCAGAGGCCCGGTACCGGGTACCCCTCGGCCCTGCGGCGGTGGAGGGGGCGCCGCAGAACTTGGCGTCACGAACAGGATCTACTTAAGCCTGAAGAATCAGGTCATGTGTGCCTAGAGACTGTGATTTACTGTGCTAGGACTGTACTTTATTGTAAGACTGTGCTGCGCCATTAGCCGCCAGAAGTTCCCGCCAAAAGACGCCGCCATTGCTACATCCAAGGGGAAGGAGGGCGTGTTATGGGCGGAGACTCCCAGTGTGGCGCGAGAAATGGCTACCGCCCCCTGCACTTCTGGTTGCAGAGGAATGGCCTGCCCCAAAACGGAAGAGAAACACTCCTTGATATGCAACAGCGAGGGGCTGGGGACGGAGAAGCCCGACCTCGGAGAAATGGCGGAGTTAGGTGCATGCACTGCCACCGACTATCGGGCAGCGATGATGAACAGCGAGTGCCTGAGCGAGGAAGGAGCAGTTCCGGCCTGCCCTTCTTCACCAACGATGGACCGGAAGCCTGCGGACCCGACAGCGGGGCTACGTCCACCAATCCTGACTTCGGAGTTAGAGGAGGAGGAACTACAGCAAGCGGAGCCGAATCCGAGAATTCTATTGGAGGAGCCGCAGTCCGGGCTGCAGCCGACTCCAGCACCCTTGTTAATGGACCGGAGCGACACCGATGGAACCACATTAGGCGCAGGTATGGCCGACGTCCCTGCTCCCCTTCACGAGCCCGATTCCATGACCCACCTCCGTCTCAGTAGGGAGCGACTTATCTCGGCAGGGCTAATGGTGCTATCCCCCGATGACCTGGGGAGGATGGTGCCACCGCTGTCGACTGGAGTGGGGGAGCCCGTGGATGTGAGCTTAGATGGAGTAGTTCTTCGGTGGGACACCCCCTGGTTTAGAGCAGATGGATCCCGGGAGAACGGGTCCACTCTTGCGGTGCTTACATGGGAACAATATAGACAGTGCTTGATTCTGCAGTGGAAAGGACGGAAAGGGACTGAGTCGATGGGCCCATCGAAAGTACGACAACCCCCCCAGACAGGGGATGACAGAGACGCGGTAAGGCGGGGCACTGTGTTGGCCTACCATGTAAAAAGGGGGTGGGGCCTCATACACGAGACGGGACTGGATACTGATGTTTTCGTTGCGCATTGTAACGTGAGGGCTCCCTGTTGTGGCCGAAGCGGAGAACCCTTACAAAAGGGGGATCCAGTGACCTACAGCCGCCACTTGAACCCACTCGGGTGGTATGCACGGAATGTTCGGCGGTGTATGTCTGGAGCCGCGGCACTAGCTACCCCAGACCTGGTCCCGGGAGTACCCGAACTTGTCACCATTGCAACGGTACGCCTAGTGGCAGCCCCAGAGTTGGCCAATCGAGTTCATCTGCATGTTCGAACCGCGGACACTGGCGCTACAGTGGCCGGGGTCCCGGAACCAAAGCCACCTGAAGAAGAATAAACCTCGGAAACCTGCAAAAATGTAAATAGTTTTCCTTTAACTGTTCCTGATTGTTTGTTGCTAAACCCGTCCAGGGTAAACTTTAAAAGGTGACCCCTTTGTTGACCCGGGGTCACTATTGTTGTTTTCCAGAAGTTTTACACAAACTGCAGTAATCATGGACTGTGCATGATTCGAACTTCCTTGTAAATAGTTGCACCTTCTTAAGGGTGCCTCCTACTGGTTTTAGTTCAAAGACACTTTGCGAAGATACCTTTCCTACTGGTTTTAGTTAAAAGACACTTTGCGAAGATGCCATTCCGGAGCCTTTGCGTGGACTGGTAGGCTGAGAAGACGAGCTACCTCAGAAAGGCTTGGTCCCCTCTTAAAGGGGATGCGTGGAATTGAACTTGAAAGCGATACTGTTTTAGAACGGTAACATGATGATGCTTTGAGAAAAAGAATGTAACTGTTTTACATGAAAAGTTATATGTGTTTAAATTGTTTGAATTGTGAAATCTGAAAATAATGTTTTGTGAAAGGAAAAGATGCAGAGAGCCCGCAGGGGTAGAAGTAGAGATCTGCGTAGTTGAAAGTAAAGAAGTAATGATGAAGGTGAGGATAGAAGGTAAACCCTGCGTCCCCATAGAAAGTTACTTTGTTACTAAGGACAGAAAGCGAACCCGTAGGGGTTAGAGAGTGAGTCCTTAAAGGAGCCGAGTAGAGCTGGCTCAGAGTTCTTTAAACGAAAGGAATGTTATGTCTATACTATGTATAGTAGCGAAAGGCAGTAGGCTCTGGCTGAACGGGGCGGTCCTGTAAAAGAAAGGAGAGGCAGTAGGTCTGGTGCCATAGGGACAGGCGGTCCTGCAGGTTCAAAGTAGGAGAATGTGAAGTTACCCTACCCTGTAATGTGATTATAGGAAGGCCTTTGGTAAACTAAGAGTGTATGTTTCTTAAAGGCAATGTTAATTTATTGTTCCAGAATTTGCACTAAGTAGAATACCCGGTTGGGTAACAGGAGTTATGTATAGCCTGTAATTTATAATGTTGACTATGTTTGTAATGTTAAAAGTGTCCTCACCTCCCATAAAGGGAAGCCTGTTCAAGTATACTTATTGTTTTGCACTCAACAAAATTGTATGTCTGTTTACTAATCTGTATTGTTGTTTTTCTTCCCAGTCCCGGAGTACTGTGTTTAACCAGGGGGGAGTGCAGCGCCCCAGAGTTCTGGTCGTTGCAGTACTGTGGCTCTGCCACTAAGGGGAGCCATGGTACGTTCGATGGCACTGAAGGAGTTCCTCCAATCAGGTATCACAGACACCAATATGTTTCACAGCAGGGCCTCCGGGGGGAGCTAAGGGTGCTATTCATTAGGCCACTCCCCACCATAGTGGGTAAACTGGGGGTCAGGCAGGAAGTTAGAAGAGAACGCTGACGGGATTGAACAGAGCAACACCCTGTGGCAGAGGGTGTTGTGAAGGGAGAGACTGTAGGGTCTCTGCCAGGGGTGGGATCCTGGCAGAGGCTTGGCATTGAGAGAACGTAACGGGACCGTGCCTGCTCAGCTTAGCGGCGGTGCCCAAGAAAGGACTAGAAGCGAGGCAGATTGTGCTGAGTGAGAAACGAGATCAAGCAGAAGGAGAATACCAGCAGGGGTTTTGTTGAAAGAGGCAGCACCCTGCTGAGGCGCAATACCGGTGGCCGGAACGCCGAGGGAGTGGATTAGAATACAGCTTCAAGCCATACTCCAAACAGCGGCAGGACAGTCGGTCTCAGGCGGGCTGTCTACCACATATCACCTATGAAGTCTTGGGGGGCAATTGCGGGAGAGGGGCGTCTCTAGGGTCCCGGAAGAACTCCAGGCCTACCTGACAAACGGGTGCCATTCCAACCTGAATACAGGGAAGGGGTGGATTACAGAGGAACATCAAATCGAGTTGTGAGGGAACTTAAGAAACAGACACAACCGTTGTGGGGTCACTTTCCGTGAGCACAGCAGGGAAGGACTACAACACATAGCGCTAGAAGGAAGGCACAGATCTCCACCTGAGAGGAGGACTCTGGAGGTGCCAATGGACCGGCTGGACTTGCGTAGCCTGGTGAACCGTGTTCTGGACTGAGGACTCAGAGATCTCCAGTAAAGAGGTAAAGAGACTGCAACCTGGTGTCCTTGTTATTTACTGCGACCTGCACCCCCACAACTGCACCGCTACATCGCTATCATTACTATCAACACCCACACCTTGCATTTTACTGTGCGCCCCCCCCCACGGCAGGGTCACGGACCGGGGCCTAGCCGCCGTGACAACCCCAGAAGCAGAGACTCAGAGGCCCGGTACCGGGTACCCCTCGGCCCTGCGGCGGTGGAGGGGGCGCCGCATGTGCTTTTCAAAAATTGGAGAGAACCCCTCTTTTGTCTTAGGACCCCATTGTAGCAATTAATGGGCTATCATGGAATGGAAATAAACACATCATATATGGACCCCCATTTCCAAACTGAGACTCGAAGACCTGGCACTTTTGTTTTTTTTTCTCCAACTCCTGGTTTCCTACCCTCTTCTTTGCTACCAATGCCATTTATTTAAAAAAAAAAAAAACATAGATCCAAAATGGAATGACACCAACCAAGGTTGTCTCCAAGACTGGCGGTCATGGTTGGCATTCAGCTCTGTATATTATGGAGCATAGTGGGGCTTTATGGAAAATGGAATGGCGTTTCGCCAAACGTGTTGTCATAGACCATGCTTAGTGTTTTCTACAAGATGTATGTGACAGTATCCAGGAGCTGAATGCTTTATGATGTGTGGGAAATTGTGCTTAATTATATATCTAAGGGCTAAAAATATGGCATTACCCTATGACATATATAATTACACCCGTCCTGTGCCCCACAACATCTGTTTTGTTTGGTGTGCAGAGATATCTAATTACGGCAAACAAACACGAATGTGCTTATTTAGCGAAGCTTTCCTTTAGATTTGTTTTATATAGTTCTGGCTAAGGCTGTTTCCAAACTGCAGTCAGCAATTAGCAAAAAAATAGTGGCTGAGGTCCCGAATAAGAGAAGATCTCCCTTTGAAGTCACGATGGGCGCTGCATTGTTAGAGGGAAAGCGCTCACAGCAAAAAGGAGAGAAGAAATGACTCATAGACATTGGATGACGATCAGACCCGAAAATTAGCAGAAGAAGCACTTTCTGGGATACATTTGAAGAAGAGACGGTCAGACTGACCCACCAGAGACGCAGAGATTCCCCAGTGGGTGCAGCATCTGACACATTACACACTATCTATCTATCATCTATCTATTATCTATCATCTACCTAGTATCTATCTATCATCTATCTATCTGTCTATTATCTATCTATCTATCTATCTATCTATCTATCTATCTATCATCTATCTATCATCTATCTATCTATTATCTATCATCTATCTATCATCTATCTATCTCTATTATCTATCATCTATCTACCATCTATCTATTATCTATCTACAGTACAGAGAAAAAGTTTGGACACACCTTCTCATTTAAAGATTTTTCTGTATTTCCATGACTATGAAAATTGTACATTCACACTGAAGGCATCAAAACTATGAATTAACACATGTGGAATTATATACTTAACAAAAAAGTGTGAAACAACTGAAATTATGTCTTATGATCTAGGTTCTTCAAAGTAGCCACCTTTTGCTTTCATGACTGCTTTGCGCACTCTTGGCATTCTCTTGATGAGCTTCAAGAGGTAGTCACCGGGAATGGTCTTCCAACAATCTTGGAGGAGTTCCCAGAGGTGCTTAGCACTTGTTGGCCCTTTTGTATTCACTCTGCGGTCCAGCTCACCCCAAACCATCTCGATTGGGTTCAGGTCTGGTGACTGTGGAGGCCAGGTCATCTGGCGTAGCACCCCATTACTCTCCTTCTTGGTCAAATAGCCCTTACACAGCCTGGAGGTGTGTTTGGGGTCATTTTCCTGTTGAAAAATAAATGATGGTCCAACTAAACGCAAACCGGATGGAATAGCATGCTGCTGCAAGATGCTGTGGTAGCCATGATGGTTCAGTATGCCTTCAATTTTGAATAAATCCCCAACAGTGTCACCAGCAAAGCACCCCCACACCATCACACCTCCTCCTCCATGCTTCATGGTGGGAACCAGGCATGTAGAGTCCATCCGTTCACCTTTTCTGCGTCGCACAAAGACACGGTGGATGGAACCAAAGATCTCAAATTTGGACTCATCAGACCAAAGCACAGATTTCCCCTGGTCTAATGTCCATTCCTTGTGTTCTTTAGCCCAAACAAGTCTCTTCTGCTTGTTGCCTGTCCTTAGCAGTGGTTTCCTAGCAGCTATTTTACCGTGAAGGCCTGCTGCACAAAGTCTCCTCTTAACAGTTGTTGTAGAGATGTGTCTGCTGCTAGAACTCTGTGTGGCATTGACCTGGTCTCTAATCTGAGCTGCTGTTAACCTGCGATTTCTGAGGCTGGTGACTCAGATAAACTTATCCTCAGAAGCAGAGGTGACTCTTGGTCTTCCTTTCCTGGGGCGGTCCTCATGTGAGCCAGTTTCTTTGTAGCACTTGATGGTTTTTGCCACTGCACTTGGGGACACTTTCAAAGTTTTACCAATTTTTTGGACTGACTGACCTTCATTTCTTAAAGTAATGATGGCCACTCGCTATTCTTTACTTAGCTGCTTTTTTCTTGCCATAATACAAATTCTAACAGTCTATTCAGTAGGACTATCAGCTGTGTATCTACCAGACTTCTGCACAACACAACTGATGGTCCCAACCCCATTTATAAGGCAAGAAATCCCACTTATTAAACCTGACAGGGCACAAGTGTGAATTGAAAACCATTCCCGGTGACTACCTCTTGAAGCTCATCAAGAGAATGCCAAGAGTGTGCAAAGCAGTCATCAAAGCGAAAGGTGGCTACTTTGAAGAACCTAGAATATAAGACATATTTTCAGTTGTTTCACACTTTTTTGTTAAGTATATAATTCCACAGGTGTTAATTCATAGTGTTGATGCCTTCAGTGTGAATGTACAATTTTCATAGTCAGAAAAATACAGAAAAATCTTTAAATGAGGTGTGTCCAAACTTTTGGTCTGTACTGTATATATATATATATATATATATATATATATATATATATATATATATATATATATATATATATATTAATCTATCTATCTATTATCTATCTGCTATCTATCTACTTATTATCTATCTGATATCTATCTATCTATTATCTATCTATATCTATCTATTATCTATCTATTATCTATTTATCTATTATCTATCTATTATCTATCTGTCTATCTATTATCTATCTATCTATTTATCTATTATCTATCTATTTATCTAGAAACTACTTGGTAGATTTGCTCTGCATTGATGAACACAATTGGAAAAAGTTTTGTTTATGGGAACCCCCTGCCTTTTTATATGCCATTACGACTTTTTTAGGACTTGAGAAAGTTCTGAAGAAGCGAGAAGGACCGGATGTACGTGTATATTCGCTATAATCATTTACGGCAAGAAAAAAAAAAGCCATTATTTAATGTAACCCTATAAAAATAAGAATAAAGTATTACTACGATTGCGAGTCATGTCCTGCTTACCCCATGTCCTGTACGGTGACAGGCGAGGCATTTCCGAGGGAGAGGGAGAGGATGTATTCTGGACCTTCCCTACATTTACAGGGGATTAGATCGCTGTCAGGAATCTCATCCACAAGCGGTTACATGGCAGAGCTGCAGGCGAGACATTATATTGTCACATAGTAGTCATCATCTTACAAGATTCTATGCAAAACTACAGGTAACAATTGAATGTTCCAGACAATCAAGTATTGAATCCCCAGAAATAAATACAACGATCCCGATTAATTCTCTCATTTGCGCCTATTGTTTATTCTAATTGATCCTCTTTTAGGGATGTTTTTGGTGCTAAATTCTTTTTTTTTTCTGTTGCGCTTATTTGGAAGTCTATGTTCTCCCTGTGAATCAGGTAATTTGTACCCCCCATTTCCTCATCCTCCATGCACTCAGTATTATTTTGTATCTGCAACCTCCTGCTCTGTGGCCTCCCCTCAAACACTCTCGCACCCCTCCAATCTATTCTAAACTCTGCTGCCCGACTAATCCACCTGTCCCCCCGCTATTCTCCGGCCTCTCCCCTCTGTCAATCCCTTCACTGGCTCCCCACTGCCCAGAGACTCCAGTACAAAACCCTAACCATGACATACAAAGCCATCCACAACCTGTCTCCTCCATACATCTGTGACCTCATCTCCCGGTACTTTCCTACACGCAACCTCCGATCCTCACAAGATCTCCTTCTCTACTCCCCTCTTATCTCCTCTTCCCACAATCGTATACAAGATTTCTCTCGCGTATCACCCCTACTCTGGAACCCTCTACCACAACACATCAGACTCTCGCCCACCATCGAAACCTTCAAAAAGAATCTGAAGACCCACCTCTTCCGACAAGCCTACAACCTGCAGTAACCACCGATCGACCAAACCGCTGCATGACCAGCTCTACCCTCACCTACTGTATTCTCACCCATCCCTGGTAGATTGTGAGCCTTCGCGGGCAGGGTCCTCTCTCCTACTGTACCAGTTATGACTTGTATTGTTCAAGATTATTGTACTTGTTTTTATTATGTATACCCCTCCTCACTTGTAAAGCGCCATGGAATAAATGGCGCTATAATAATAAATAATAATATCTGGACGTATCTATCTATCTATCTATCTATCTATCTATCTATCTATCTATCTATCTATCTATCTATCTATGGGACACTTGCCTCCTGCTGATCTGGTGGTCTAGTTGTCACACCCGAGGGATATGAACATTAGAAGGGGACGGTGCATTTTGCCTTGGGCTTTTTAACTTTATAACCTATTATTCAATGCTCTCCATTTAATTAGCAGCGAAACGGTGTCTTGTATGTGTCTTCTCTGCCGCACGGTGTGTTGAGGCCCTCTTACAGATTTGGCAAGGTAGCCGTGGAGTTTTAAGTTTTGCCTCTAGCTATGGTAGTAGGGAGAGGACCTCCTGATGGGACACACAAGGGACATGAGGTCCTCTTAGGTCATCTGTCCTAACACCTTCAGGTCCAAGGTATTTATGTCCTGCACAATCAGACAGAGGGTCACAGTTGTCACCGGTCCAGATGGCGAAGTAACCGTAGAAGCCCCAGCTTATATCATAAAGTCCGACTCTTCTTGTCGAACGTAATGTCAAGATTGACCGGCACGCGGCCAACAGTGATTATATATTTACGTCTCTAAGTAGAGTTTGTAGCGTAATGTCCGGACCACTGAAAAGTTGTTGGGTCTCATTCTCTTCTCTAGTAGCCGGTACATGACTTTTATTTGCTCCATTTCGTAAACTAAGGTGTTACGTGGGAAGTTAGAAAAGTCAAGTAAGTTCTTGGCTATCAAGTATCCCCCGAGCTTTGCAGAAAGCTGAACCGGTCACCAGGCTCGGATGTCAAATCAATACAAGTAAAGCAGAAGGATAATTTGGCATTTTGTGAGCCGTCTTTGGAGATTGCTGTGCCCTCAGGATGATGCCTCTAATCCTTTCCTTGGGTCACGGCCAGGGCAGAGGAAGGAACTGTAGTGGAAATTACAGAAACCCGCACCTTCCTCTAGTAAGTAGATATTCATGAGGCTACCTCCTGCTGATAGGCTAAGAGTCGCAGACTTATTAGCATCTTTCGGCTTAGGTTTAAGTTGTGGAGTTCACAAAAAAAAATCAAAAACCAACATCGAGGAAAAATAGGGGCATAAATGTGTCCATGGGACTGATAGTTTTTGACCGATTCAGATGGCCAATGATAACGAGGCCTATCAACTAAGTAAATCTCCCGAAATTTAATTTGGGATTTTTTTTATTTACAGTGGTGTGAAAAAGTGTTTGCCCCTTACCTGATTTCCTGTTCTTTTGCATGTTTGTCACACTTAAATGTTTCACCAAACAAATTTAAATATTAGTGAAAGATAACACATCTAATCTCAAAATGCAATTTTTAAATTAAAGTCTTTATTATTAAGGTAAAAAGGAATCCAAACCTACAGGGCCCTGTGTGAAAAAATGATTGCCCCCCCCTTAAAACATAAATTAATTGTGGTTTATAACATCTTTGAGAAGTGGGGTCACACGCAGGCCTTAATACTGCCACACCTGTTCTCAATCAAGAAATCACTTAAATAGGGCCTGCCTGACAAAGTGAAGTAGACCAAAAGATCCCCAAAAGTTCAACATCATGCCATGCTGCAAAGAAATTCTGGAACAAATGCGAAACAAAGTAATTGAGACCTATCAGTCTGGAAAAGGTTATAAAGCCATTTCTAAAGCCGTAGTTTAAATACTATTCCAAAATAGCGTAATACTCACCTCTCATCAACCCTGGCTCTACTGGTTCCATCATCACCGCGGCTCCAATTTGCTGTTCTGTCTTCTATCTTCTACGTTCTATCTTCCTTCCAGCCTGGTCTTTAGTTCACTACGTCATACACTTTCACATGGGGCACGATGCACATCGTTGACTTATCTCATGCTGTATGCAGTCATTTCAGGCGCTCCTTGTGGGGGACCAAGTGAATGGAAGACCTTGCGAGAAGGAAGATAGAAGAAAGAAGACAGAAGGAAGAAAATAGAAGATAGAAAAGCCAATTGGAGGATCGGTGGTGGTACAAGTGCGAGGAAGACCAAGGAGAGCCAAGCATACGTTTTTTTCAATTCATCTTGGATTTCTATAATCTAGAAAAAAGTATGGATTGCAGTGAATCCAAATTTCGGGAAAATTCCACACAAATTTCAATTGCCTAGATCTATTTGCTCATCTCTTTTTGGGGGTTGAACAACAACCAATTCTTTCTTTCTGACCGCTGATATCACCACCTGCATTGTAAGAATATGTTCCCACAAGCCACAGTCGCTGAAGAGTTTCCGCTGCAAAATACACAGCTGCTAAATCCACTACAGATGTTGTTGTGTACAAGTGCTGCATAAATCGAGATGCAGTGGTGTTCAGAGTCAAAGCATTGGTCCATTTATGCTGTGGATCTTCTCTGCAGTGAGTGAATGCAATCTATCATGAATGCAGCAGCCAAACGTTACACCGATGCCTCCACCCTGTGCCAGTCATTGCACTGGTTGCCCATCCGCTACAGAATCCAATATAAACTTATCACAAAGCTCTTCACAATTCTGCACTGCTCTACATCTCCTCCCTCATCTAGTCCCCCTACTAGTCCTCTTCATTCTGCTAATGACATAAAACTAACATCCTCAATAATCTGAAACTCTCACTCCCGTCTTTAGGACTTTTCTCAGGCTGCACCAGTTTTCTGGAATGCACTACCTCAGACAATTCAGTTTATTCTCAGTATCCAAAGTGCCATATTTCTTTAGACAGTCCTATCGCCTCACCTCAATCTAACTAACTATCCCGTTCTCTCTTCCACTTATTTGGTAGCACTTTGTACCTGTACTTATACAGATACTGGTTTGTTACTGGTTTATACACCGTTATTTGAATACCCGTAATTATTACACCAATGACCGAACCTTACACGACAATCACTTTATTTTTACCTATTGTGTTCCCCCTATTTCCTCATAGTTTGTAAGCTTACGAGCAGGGCCACCACTCCTCTTGTTATGCATTGAACAATGTAATACTCTGTAATATCTTATCTTGATTGTACAATTCACGTCTTAATTATAAAGTGCCGCGGAATATGTTGAAGCTATAGAAATAAAAATTCTTATTATTGGTGAAATGTCATCCATAACATGCGAAAATGTATAGAAAAAAATTGATTATTGGCACTTTGGGAGCATAACCCCGAAACTCAAGAATCAGGAATCTTGAAATAGAAGAGGAATATAAAGTATGTGAGAAACTTGCAGAACTTCCGCCCGTTGTTAAATGCGGACACAAGGATTTAAAAAAATGGCGCTTTTCCATGAATGACCCCTTATGTGCAACGTGAATGAATTCATTCACTGTCTTCTCTGAGACAATCATCGGTAACAGTCTGGTTGATGGGAACCAATTAGACTAATGTGTTAAGTTTGACCTATAGATTTATGGACCATGTAATTTACTGGAATCAGTAAGTCGAATTTCTGCCCTTACAACCCTTGGGATGTATTTACCTTGGTTTATGACTGTGCTGGTAAGGTCACTGAGGGTCGTGACATACCAGAAGAATCGTATCACGGTCAGTCATCATCTTTCGGGAGGATAACTATCACCTATATGTCCATCAGCCATTATATTAAAACCTAATGTTGTAAAAACTGGTCTGACCCGTAGACGCATGGACTCCACAAAACCTCTGTAGATGACCTGTTGCATCTGGCACCAAGATATTGGCACAGATCCATTAATTTGGGGAATTCTCCATGGATCTGACTTTTCGAGCATGTCCCATATCGGTTGGATTAAGATGCCGGGAATTTGAAGGCTAAGTCATCACCTTGAACTCTTTACCATATCCCTCAGACTATTCCTAAACAGTTATTGCAGTAGCTTTCTCAGAGGTACCTCCTTTGGATGTTGACCTTCTCGGTATCATGACCCCAGCTTTTATTACCTTGTTAAAAAGACTGTGCCCCAAGGCTTGATTGTTGCTGCATTTTTTAGTGCTGCTCCCAAGTCTACTGAGTGACTACGGTGGCTTCTGGCAATCACTTTCCTCTGCTACTTTTTTTCTGCCAGACTTCTAGACAAATCTTACCAGACATCAGGCAGACGTTTGAGAAGATAGTCCATGAATAGATAGACATGGTTGCTTTCTTCCGATAAAAGTGCGCCCCACCTATATTGAGGTTGTGTATGGTATTGCAGCTTAATTCATTTAGAACAGCTGAGCTGCAAGAAAGAGGGGCAATATTATAGGAAGGGGCCAGGATGAAGAACGTTATATGTCATGGTTCCCAATGGCAAGGGAACGTCAGAGAACTTAAAAAACAGACTAGCTCTTGGGTGATGGAATCTCGAGCTGACCGTGAGCTAAACCTACCACACAACTAACAGTGGCCGGGTGACGTACCTACGTTTTATCCCTAGACGCCCAGCGCCAGCCGGAGAACTAACTAACCCTAATAGAGGAAAAAACAGACCTGGCTTACCTCTAGGGAAATTCCCCCAAAAAGGAGACAGAAGCCCCCCACATATATTGACGGTGAGTTCAGAGGAAAAGACATACGCAGTATGAAGGTAGGTTCAGCAAAGCGAGGTCCGCTTACTAGATAGTAGAAGATACAATAGGGAACTTCACGGTCAGCTGAAAACCCTATTAAAATACCATCCAGAAATTACTTTAAGACTCATGTGTCAACTCATGACACCGGAGTGGTAATTTCGGCCCACAAGAGCTTCCAGCTACAGAAACATAACTGTGAACTGGAACAAAAATGCAAACAAACTTAGGACTAAGAGTCCAACTTAGCTGATAGTAGTCTAGAAGCAGGAACATGCAACAGAAAGGCTCTGGTTACATTGATGGCCGGCACTAGAATAACTGAGCAGCAAGGCTAAATAGGATACTCCCACATCCTGATGGAAACAGGTGAACAGAGAAAGTGAAGCACACAAGTCCAGTACCACCAGCGACCACCGGGGGAGCCCAAAAACCAAATTCACAACAGTACCCCCCCCTCAAGGAGGGGGCACCGAACCCTCACAAGAACCACCAGGGCGATCAGGATGAGCCCTATGAAAGGCACGGACCAAATCAGAGGCATGAACATCAGAGGCTGTCACCCAAGAATTATCCTCCTGACCGTAGCCCTTCCACTTGACCAGATACTGAAGTTTCCGTCTGGAAACACGGGAGTCCAAGATCTTCTCCACAACGTACTCCAATTCACCCTCAACCAACACCGGAGCGGGAGGCTCAACGGAAGGCACAACCGGTACCTCATACCTGCGCAATAATGACCGATGGAAGACATTATGGATAGAAAAAGATGCCGGGAGGTCCAATCGAAAGGACACAGGGTTAAGAATCTCCAAAATCTTATACGGGCCGATGAACCGAGGCTTAAACTTAGGAGAAGAAACCCTCATAGGGACAAAACGAGAAGACAACCACACCAAGTCCTCAACACGAAGACGAGGACCAACACGACGACGGCGGTTAGCAAAATGCCGAGGCTTCTCCTGGGACAACTCCAAATTGTCCACCACCTGTCCCCAAATCCGATGCAACCTATCCACCACAGTATCCACTCCAGGACAATCCGAAGACTCCACCTGACCAGAAGAAAAGCGAGGATGAAACCCCGAATTGCAAAAGAAAGGAGAAACCAAAGTGGCAGAACTAGCCCGATTATTGAGGGCAAACTCCGCCAACGGCAAAAAGGCAACCCAGTCATCCTGATCCGCAGACACAAAACACCTCAAATAAGTCTCCAAGGTCTGATTAGTTCGCTCAGTCTGGCCATTAGTCTGAGGATGGAACGCATACGAAAAAGACAAATCAATGCCCATCTTAGCACAGAACGCCCGCCAAAATCTAGACACGAACTGGGTCCCCCTGTCAGAAACGATATTCTCCGGAATACCATGCAAGCGAACCACATTTTGAAAAAACAGAGGAACCAACTCGGAAGAGGACGGCAACTTAGGCAAGGGCACCAAATGAACCATCTTTGAAAAACGGTCACACACCACCCAGATGACAGACATTTTCTGAGAAACAGGGAGATCAGAAATAAAATCCATAGAGATGTGAGTCCAAGGCCTCTTTGGAATAGGCAAAGATAACAACAATCCGCTAGCCCGAGAACAACAAGGTTTGGCCCGAGCACAAACATCACAAGACTGCACAAAAACTCGTACATCTCGAGACAGAGAAGGCCACCAGAAGGACCTAGCCACCAAATCCCTGGTACCAAAGATCCCGGGATGACCTGCCAACGCAGAAGAATGAACCTCCGAGATGACTCTACTGGTCCAATCATCAGGAACAAACAGTCTACCAGGCGGGCAACGATCAGGTCTATCCGCCTGAAACTCCTGCAAAGCCCGTCGCAGGTCTGGGGAAACAGCAGATAATATCACCCCATCCTTAAGGATACCTGTAGGTTCAGAATCACCAGGGAAATCAGGCTCAAAACTCCTAGAAAGGGCATCCGCCTTCACATTTTTAGAACCTGGTAAGTATGAGACCACAAAATTAAACCGAGAGAAAAACAACGACCAGCGCGCCTGTCTAGGATTCAGGCGCCTGGCAGACTCAAGATAAATCAAATTCTTGTGATCGGTCAATACCACCACCTGATGTCTAGCCCCCTCAAGCCAATGACGCCACTCCTCAAAAGCCCACTTCATAGCCAAAAGCTCCCGATTACCAATATCATAATTTCGCTCGGCGGGCGAAAATTTTCGAGAAAAGAACGCACAAGGTCTCATCACGGAGCAATCGGAACTTTTCTGCGACAAGACCGCCCCAGCTCTGATCTCGGAAGCATCGACCTCAACCTGAAAAGGAAGAGTAACATCAGGCTGACGCAACACAGGGGCGGAAGAAAAGCGGCGCTTAAGCTCCCGAAAGGCCTCCACAGCAGCAGGGGACCAATCAGCAACATCAGCACCCTTTTTGGTCAAATCAGTCAAAGGTTTAGCAACATCAGAAAAACCAGTTATAAATCGACGATACAAATTAGCAAAGCCCAAAAATTTCTGAAGGCTCTTAAGCGAAGAAGGTTGCGTCCAATCACAAATAGCCCGAACCTTGACAGGATCCATCTCAATGGAAGAGGGGGAAAAAATGTACCCCAAAAAAGAAATCTTTTGAACCCCAAAAATACACTTAGAACCCTTCACACACAAGGAATTAGCCCGCAAAACCTGAAAAACCCTCCTGACCTGTTGGACATGAGAATCCCAGTCATCCGAAAAAATCAAAATATCATCCAGATACACGATCATGAATTTATCCAAATATTCCCGGAAAATGTCATGCATAAAGGACTGAAAGACTGAAGGGGCATTTGAAAGACCAAAAGGCATTACTAAATACTCAAAATGGCCCTCGGGCGTATTAAATGCGGTTTTCCACTCATCCCCCTGCTTAATTCGCACCAAATTATACGCCCCACGGAGATCAATCTTAGAGAACCACTTAGCCCCTTTTATTCGAGCAAACAAATCAGTCAGCAGTGGCAGAGGATACTGATATCTGACTGTAATTTTATTCAAGAGTCGATAATCAATACACGGCCTCAAAGAGCCATCTTTTTTAGATACAAAGAAAAAAACGGCTCCTAAGGGAGATGAAGAAGGACGAATATGTCCCTTTTCCAGGGACTCCTTAATATATTCTCACATAGCAGCATGTTCAGGTACAGATAGATTAAATAAACGACCCTTTGGAAATTTACTGCCCGGAATCAGATCTATGGTACAATCGCAATCTCTGTGAGGAGGTAGTGAACCAAGCTTAGGCTCCTCAAAAACATCACGATAATCAGATAAAAATTCCGGAATCTCAGAGGGAATAGATGACGAAATGGAAACCAAAGGTACGTCCCCATGAGCCCCCTGACATCCCCAGCTTAACACAGACATTGCTTTCCAGTCAAGAACTGGGTTATGAGATTGTAACCATGGCAATCCGAGCACCAAAACTGTTGTGAATTTGGATTCTGGGCTCCCCCGGTGGCTACTGGTGGAATTGAACTGGTGTCTTCATCTTCTCTGTTCACCTGTTCCCATCAAGATGTGGGAGTCGCTATATAACCTTGCTGCTCTGTTAGTTGCTTGCCGGTCAACAATGTTATCAGAAGCCTCTCTGTGCTTGTTCCTGCTCCTAGACAACTACTAGATAAGTTGGACTCTTGTCCATGTTTGTTTTTGCATTTTGTTCCAGTTCACAGCTGTAGTTTCGTTACTGTGTCTGGAAAGCTCTTGTGAACGGGAATTGCCACTCTGGTGTTATGAGTTAATGCCAGAGTTTTAAAGTAATTTCTGGATGGTGTTTTTGATAGGGTTTTCAGCTGACCATGAAAGTGTCCTTCCTGTCTTCTGCTATGTAGTAAGTGGACCTCAAATTTGCTAAACCTATTTTCATACTACGTTTGTTATTTCATCTCAACTCACCGCCAATACATGTGGGGGGCCTCTGTCTCCTTTCGGGGTATTTCTCTAGAGGTGAGCTAGGACTAATATTTTCCTCTGCTAGCTTTATTTAGTCCTCCGGCTGGGCATCTAGAATCAACGTAGGCATGCTACCCGGCCACTGCTAGTTGTGCGTTAGGTTTAGTTCATGGTCAGCTCAGTTCCCATCTTCCAAGAGCTAGTTCCTATATATGCTTATGCTATGTTCTCTTGCCATTGAGATCATGACAGTTTGACCGGCCTTCAAAGTGTTAATTGTTTGGGCTGAAGCAGGAGAAAAAGAAGTGTTGAAGGGAATTTTTTTTTTTTTTTTTCCCCTCAGAGTTTTGCTGCCTAGCCCTTAATTGCTGTCTAGCTGCTTCTTACCTCCTCTTAACCCTTGAATGGCTCTGTGTCCACCTGTTTGTAATGGATCTTCAGAGTGTAACTGCAGGTTTGAATAATCTCGCCACGAAGGTACAAAATTTGCAAGATTTTGTTTGTCATGCACCTGTATCTGAGCCGAGAATTCCTTTGCCGGAATTTTTCTCGGGAAATAGATCCGGGTTTCAGAATTTTCGAAATAATTGCAAATTATTTTTGTCTCTGAAATCTCGCTCTGCCGGAGACCCTGCACAGCAGGTCAGGATTGTGATTTCCTTGCTCCGGGGCGACCCTCAAGACTGGGCTTTTTCATTGACACCAGGGGATCCTGCGTTGCTCAATGTGGATGCGTTTTTTCTGGCCTTGGGGTTGCTTTATGACGAACCTCATTTGGAGCTTCAGGCAGAAAAAACTTTGATGTCCCTATCTCAGGGGCAAGATGAAGCGGAAATTTACTGCCAAAGATTCCGTAAATGGTCTGTGCTTACTCAGTGGAATGAGTGCGCCCTGGCGGCGACTTTCAGAGAGGGTCTCTCTGATGCCATTAAGGATGTTATGGTGGGGTTCCCTGTGCCTGCGGGTCTGAATGAGTCCATGACAATGGCTATTCAGATCGATAGGCGTTTGCGGGAGCGCAAACCAGTGCACCATCTGGCGGTGTCCACTGAGAAGTCGCCAGAGAGTATGCAGTGTGATAGAATTCTGTCCCGAAGCGAGCGGCAGAATTTTAGACGGAAAAATGGGTTGTGTTTCTATTGTGGTGATTCTACTCATGTTATATCAGCATGCTCTAAGCGCACTAAAAAGCTTGGTAAATCTGTTTCCATTTGCACCTTACCGTCTAAATTTATTCTATCTGTGACCCTGATTTGCTCTTTGTCATCTATTACCACGGACGCCTATGTCGACTCTGGCGCCGCTTTGAGTCTTATGGATTGGTCCTTTGCCAAACGCTGTGGGTATGATTTAGAGCCTTTGGAGACTCCTATTCCTCTGAAGGGGATTGACTCCACCCCATTGGCTAATAATAAACCACAATACTGGACACAAGTAACTATGCGTATTAATCCGGATCATCAGGAGATTATTCGCTTTCTGGTGCTGTATAATCTACATGATGATTTGGTGCTAGGATTGCCTTGGCTGCAATCTCACAACCCAGTCCTCGACTGGAGAGCTATGTCTGTGTTGAGCTGGGGATGTAAGGGGGCTCATGGGGATGTACCTGTGGTTTCCATTTCATCATCCATTCCCTCTGAAATTCCTGAGTTCCTGTCTGACTATCGTGACGTCTTTGAAGAATCCAAGCTTGGTTCGTTACCTCCGCACCGGGAGTGCGATTGTGCCATAGATTTAATCCCGGGTAGTAAATACCCAAAGGGTCGTTTATTTAATCTGTCTGTGCCTGAACATGCTGCTATGCGAGAATATATAAAGGAGTCCTTGGAAAAGGGACATATTCGTCCATCGTCATCTCCCTTAGGAGCCGGTTTTTTCTTTGTGTCAAAAAAAGACGGCTCTTTGAGACCATGTATTGATTATCGGCTTTTGAATAAAATCACTGTTAAATATCAATACCCATTGCCGTTGCTGACTGATTTGTTTGCTCGCATAAAGGGGGCCAAGTGGTTCTCTAAGATTGACCTTCGTGGGGCGTATAATTTGGTGCGAATCAGGCAGGGGGATGAGTGGAAAACCGCATTTAATACGCCCGAGGGCCACTTTGAGTATTTAGTGATGCCTTTTGGTCTTTCTAATGCTCCGTCAGTTTTCCAGTCCTTTATGCATGATATTTTTCGCGATTATTTGGATAAATTTATGATTGTGTATCTGGATGATATTCTGATTTTTTCGGATGACTGGGACTCTCATGTCCAGCAAGTCAGGAGGGTTTTTCAGGTTTTGCGGTCTAATTCTTTGTGTGTGAAGGGTTCTAAGTGTGTTTTTGGGGTACAGAGGATTTCCTTTTTGGGATATATTTTTTCCCCCTCTTCCATTGAAATGGATCCTGTCAAGGTTCAAGCTATTTGTGATTGGACGCAGCCCTCTTCTCTTAAGAGTCTTCAGAAATTTTTGGGCTTTGCTAACTTTTATCGTCGATTTATTGCTGGTTTTTCGGATATTGCTAAGCCATTGACCGATTTGACTAAGAAGGGTGCTGATGTTGCTGATTGGTCCCCTGATGCTGTGGAGGCCTTTCGGGAGCTTAAGCGCCGTTTTTCCTCTGCCCCTGTGTTGCGTCAGCCTGATGTTGCTCTACCTTTTCAGGTTGAGGTCGACGCTTCTGAGATCGGAGCTGGGGCAGTGTTGTCGCAGAAAAGTTCTGACTGCTCCGTGATGAGGCCTTGTGCCTTCTTTTCCCGTAAATTTTCGCCCGCTGAGCGGAATTATGATGTTGGGAATCGGGAGCTTTTGGCCATGAAGTGGGCTTTTGAGGAGTGGCGCCATTGGCTTGAGGGGGCCAGACATCAGGTGGTGGTATTGACTGACCACAAAAATTTGATTTATCTTGAGACTGCCAGGCGCCTGAATCCTAGACAGGCGCGCTGGTCATTATTTTTCTCTCGGTTTAATTTTGTGGTGTCATACCTACCGGGTTCTAAGAATGTTAAGGCGGATGCCCTTTCTAGGAGTTTTGAGCCTGACTCGCCTGGTAACTCTGAGCCCACAGGTATCCTTAAGGATGGAGTGGTATTGTCAGCCGTTTCTCCAGACCTGCGGCGGGCCTTGCAGGAGTTTCAGGCGGAGAGACCTGATCGTTGCCCACCTGATAAACTGTTTGTTCCTGATGATTGGACCAGTAGAGTCATCTCTGAGGTTCATTCTTCTGCGTTGGCAGGTCATCCTGGCATTTTTGGTACCAGGGATTTGGTGGCAAGGTCCTTCTGGTGGCCTTCCCTGTCACGAGATGTGCGAGGCTTTGTGCAGTCTTGTGACGTTTGTGCTCGGGCCAAGCCTTGTTGTTCTCGGGCTAGTGGATTATTGTTGCCCTTGCCTATTCCTAAGAGGCCTTGGACGCACATCTCGATGGATTTTATTTCAGATCTGCCTGTTTCTCAGAAGATGTCTGTCATCTGGGTGGTGTGTGACCGTTTTTCTAAGATGGTCCATTTGGTTCCTCTGCCCAAGTTACCTTCTTCTTCCGAGTTGGTTCCTCTGTTTTTTCAAAATGTTGTTCGTTTGCATGGTATTCCTGAGAATATCGTTTCTGACAGAGGGACCCAATTCGTGTCTAGATTTTGGCGGGCATTCTGTGCTAGGATGGGCATAGATTTATCTTTTTCGTCCGCTTTCCATCCTCAGACGAATGGCCAGACCGAGCGGATTAATCAGACCCTGGAGACATATCTGAGGTGTTTTGTGTCTGCTGACCAGGATGATTGGGTTGCTTTTTTGCCATTGGCGGAGTTCGCTCTCAATAATCGGGCCAGCTCTGCCACTTTGGTGTCCCCGTTTTTCTGTAATTCGGGGTTTCATCCTCGATTTTCCTCTGGTCAGGTGGAATCTTCGGATTGTCCTGGAGTGGATGCTGTGGTGGAGAGATTGCATCAGATCTGGGGGCAGGTGGTGGACAATTTGAGGTTGTCCCAGGAGAAGACTCAGCTTTTTGCCAACCGCCACCGTCGTGTTGGTCCTCGGCTTTCTGTTGGGGATTTGGTGTGGTTGTCTTCTCGTTTTGTCCCTATGAGGGTCTCTTCTCCTAAGTTTAAGCCTCGGTTTATCGGCCCGTATAAGATATTGGAGATTCTTAACCCTGTTTCCTTCCGTTTGGACCTCCCTGCATCCTTTTCTATTCATAACGTTTTTCATCGGTCATTATTGCGCAGGTATGAGGTACCGGTTGTGCCTTCCGTTGAGCCTCCTGCTCCGGTGTTGGTTGAGGGTGAGTTGGAGTACGTTGTGGAGAAAATCTTGGACTCTCGTGTTTCCAGACGGAGACTCCAGTATCTGGTCAAGTGGAAGGGATACGGCCAGGAGGATAATTCTTGGGTGAATGCATCTGATGTTCATGCCTCCGATCTGGTTCGTGCCTTTCATAGGGCCCATCCTGATCGCCCTGGTGGTTCTGGTGAGGGTTCGGTGCCCCCTCCTTGAGGGGGGGGTACTGTTGTGAATTTGGATTCTGGGCTCCCCCGGTGGCTACTGGTGGAATTGAACTGGTGTCTTCATCTTCTCTGTTCACCTGTTCCCATCAAGATGTGGGAGTCGCTATATAACCTTGCTGCTCTGTTAGTTGCTTGCCGGTCAACAATGTTATCAGAAGCCTCTCTGTGCTTGTTCCTGCTCCTAGACAACTACTAGATAAGTTGGACTCTTGTCCATGTTTGTTTTTGCATTTTGTTCCAGTTCACAGCTGTAGTTTCGTTACTGTGTCTGGAAAGCTCTTGTGAACGGGAATTGCCACTCTGGTGTTATGAGTTAATGCCAGAGTTTTAAAGTAATTTCTGGATGGTGTTTTTGATAGGGTTTTCAGCTGACCATGAAAGTGTCCTTCCTGTCTTCTGCTATGTAGTAAGTGGACCTCAAATTTGCTAAACCTATTTTCATACTACGTTTGTTATTTCATCTCAACTCACCGCCAATACATGTGGGGGGCCTCTGTCTCCTTTCGGGGTATTTCTCTAGAGGTGAGCTAGGACTAATATTTTCCTCTGCTAGCTTTATTTAGTCCTCCGGCTGGGCTGGGCATCTAGAATCAACGTAGGCATGCTACCCGGCCACTGCTAGTTGTGCGTTAGGTTTAGTTCATGGTCAGCTCAGTTCCCATCTTCCAAGAGCTAGTTCCTATATATGCTTATGCTATGTTCTCTTGCCATTGAGATCATGACACAAAACATCATGTAGATTGTACAACACAAGGAAGCGAATCGTCTCCTGATGGTCTGGATTCATACGCATAGTCACTTGTGTCCAGTATTGTGGTTTATTACTAGCCAATGGTGTAGAGTCAATACCCTTCAGAGGTATAGGAACTTCCAGAGGCTCTAGATCAAACCCACAGCGCCTGGCAAAGGACCAATCCATGAGACTCAAAGCGGCGCCAGAGTCGACATAGGCATCCGCGGTAATTGACGATAATGAACAAATCAAGGTCACAGACAGAATAAACTTAGACTGTAAAGTGCAAATTGAAATAGACTTATCAACCTTTTTAGTACGTTTAGAGCATGCTGATATAACATGAGTTGAATCACCACAATAGAAGCACAACCCATTTTTTCGCCTAAAATTCTGCCGTTCGCTTCTGGACAGAATTCTATCACATTGCATATTTTCTGGAGCCTTCTCAGAAGACACCGCCAAATGGTGCACAGGTTTGCGCTCCCGCAAACGCCGATCAATCTGAATAGCCATTGTCATGGACTCATCCAGACCTGTAGGTGCAGGGAACCCCACCATAACATCTTTAATGGCATCAGAGAGACCCTCTCTGAAATTCGCCGCCAGGGCGCACTCATTCCACTGAGTAAGCACAGACCATTTACGAAATTTGTGGCAGTATATTTCAGCTTCATCTTGCCCTTGAGATAGGGCCATCAAGGTTTTTTCAGCCTGAATCTCTAAATTAGGTTCCTCATAAAGCAACCCCAAAGCCAGAAAAAACGCATCCACATTGAGCAACGCAGGATCCCCGGGTGCCAATGCAAATGCCCAGTCCTGAGGGTCACCCCGCAGCAAGGAAATTACTATCCTAACCTGCTGTGCGGGATCTCCAGCGGAGCGAGATCTCAGGGAAAGAAATAATTTACAATTATATTTGAAATTCAGGAAACGAGATCTATCCCCGGAGAAAAATTCTGGTATAGGAATTCTAGGTTCAGATATAGGAGCATGAATAACAAAATCCTGTAAATTTTGAACCTTCGTAGCAAGATTATTCAAACCTGTAGCCAAACTCTGAGGATCCATTTTAATCAGGTGAGATCAGAGCCATTCAAGGATTAGAAGGAGAGAGAGAGGCAAAGGCTGCAATTAGAGCAGAAATGCAACTGAGTCAACTATAGAGCAAGCTCAGAAGAAAAAAAAAAAAAAACAAAAAAAAATCTGCAGACTTCTTTTTCTCTCCTTTCTTCTGCCAACGGTTTTAACCCTTGGCCGGCCATACTGTCATGGTTCCCAATGGCAAGGGAACGTCAGAGAACTTAAAAAACAGACTAGCTCTTGGGTGATGGAATCTCGAGCTGACCGTGAGCTAAACCTACCACACAACTAACAGTGGCCGGGTGACGTACCTACGTTTTATCCCTAGACGCCCAGCGCCAGCCGGAGAACTAACTAACCCTAATAGAGGAAAAAACAGACCTGGCTTACCTCTAGGGAAATTCCCCCAAAAAGGAGACAGAAGCCCCCTACATATATTGATGGTGAGTTCAGAGGGAAAGACATACGCAGTATGAAGGTAGGTTCAGCAAAGCGAGGTCCGCTTACTAGATAGTAGAAGATACAATAGGGAACTTCACGGTCAGCTGAAAACCCTATTAAAATACCATCCAGAAATTACTTTAAGACTCATGTGTCAACTCATGACACCGGAGTGGTAATTTCGGCCCACAAGAGCTTCCAGCTACAGAAACATAACATAACTGTGAACTGGAACAAAAATGCAAACAAACTTAGGACTAAGAGTCCAACTTAGCTGATAGTAGTCTAGAAGCAGGAACATGCAACAGAAAGGCTCTGGTTACATTGATGGCCGGCACTAGAATAACTGAGCAGCAAGGCTAAATAGGATACTCCCACATCCTGATGGAAACAGGTGAACAGAGAAAGTGAAGCACACAAGTCCAGTACCACCAGCGACCACCGGGGGAGCCCAAAAACCAAATTCACAACAGTTATACCAGGAAACAGTACAGGAAGGAGGACATTATTATTGGAAAGGGCTCAGGATGGGGTACATTATACCAGGAAAAGGTCTGGGAAGGGAGACATTGTTATAAGAAAGGGCCAGGATGGAGTAAATTATACCAGGAAGCGGTCCAGAAAAAGGGGGACAATATTATAGGAAGGGGCCAGGATAAGAGACTTTAAACCAGGAAGCGATACCGGAAGGGAACATTATTACTGGAAAGGGCTCAGGATGGGGTACACTAGAACAAGAAGTAATCAAGGAACGGGGACAATATTTTAGGAAGGGGCCAGGATGGGGGACATTATAGCAGGAAGAGGTACAGGAAGGGGGACAATATTTTAGGAAGAGGCCAGGATGGGGGACATTATAAGAGGAATGGGTCCAGGATGGAGGACATTATTATAAGAAGGGGCCAGGATGGAGGACATTACATCAGGAAGGGGCCGAGGATGTGAGACTTTATTATTAGAAGGGACTAGGATGGAAGACATTATTATACTAAGAGGCCAGGATGAGGGACATTATAAAAGGAAGGGGTCCAGGATGGAGGACATTATTATAAGAAGGGGCCAGGATGGAGGACATTATTATAAGAAGGGGCCAGGATGGAGGACATTACATCAGGAAGGGGCCAAGAATGGAGACATTATTATTAGAAGGTACTAGGATGGAAGACATTATTATACTAAGGGGCCAGGATGGATGACATTACATCAGGAAGGGGCCGTGGATGATGAACATTATTATTTGAAGGGACTAGGATGGAAGACATTATTATACTAAGGGGCCAGGATGAGGGACATTATACAAGGTAGGGGCCAAGGATGGGGGACATTATAATTTGAAAGGGGTCAGGATGAGGGCCATTATACCAGGAAGGAGCCTGGGATGGAGGATATTATTACATGAAGGCACCAGGATGGGAAACATTATTACAGGAAGGCGCCAGGATGAGGGACATCATTATATGAGGGGCAAACACATATGTCTTTATAGCACCTAGAATGTTAGAAGGGGCTCCACATCTGACCAACATGCAGAGTGGGGACCAGATCCAAATTTTGCCTTGGCGCCCATTGGACTTCAGTTACGCCACTGAAGACAGCCATGTTTTTCTAATCATGGACAACCCCTTTAGGTCTTTGGTCCAGCAGAAGACCAAGGCTCAAATCGAATTGATACTAAAGGAGTGTCCTAAAGATGAACCCAGTACAAGGTTCCTAAAAAAGCAGGGTCTTCATCTGCAATGTACGGTATGAGGTTAGTTTCCCCGGGCTGCAAAACGCGGAGGTGCCACTAAACCAAATTAAGACCTCAACTGAAAGCCGAGCTTATGAGACCCTCAAGCCTTCCAGACTGTTGGCATGCAGTCATCGAGGACAGACAATGGTGTCTAGTAGGTTTAATATATTTCTTAGTCACATGCTATTTCATTTAGCTAAGCATATTCCATCTAAACGACTGGACATTCACAGGAGAATTAAGACAATTATCCGGGAACTTCAAACTTAACCGCTCCGTCAGAAGTTGCCGTCATCGACTGTGTATATAGATGATTACGATCCCATAGCCCAAAGCCTAGTAAACATTGTGTGTTAGGACATGAAAGCTCATTTGTCCGAGGCTTATTTACCACATGTGGAGGGGCTGACATCATATGCTTGGACACTTACTACAAAAGGAAGCTGTGCTTCTCCTCTCATGTCTTAGCATGTGGCAAATTCTACTTAATCCTTGGAAGAAAAGCCTTACACATTCAATGTGTCCCGGCCATCTCCTCTATGGCGGAACATTCTCCTCCTGCCCAACGAGCGTTTTAAGATGATTTTCAAATTTTTTTATTTTTTGCTGCATTTTTTTTTCAATATAGACTTCTATGGCGAGGCTTAAAAAAAAAAATCACGTAAAAAAATATTATTGCGCTTTTAAGGCTGTGTGCACAGATTGCTGATTTTTCGCATTTTTTTCACTATAAAAATGCTATAAAACCGCAAAAAAACAGCATACTTTATGCATCCCATCATTTAGAATGAATTCCGCAATTTTTGTGCACATGATGCGTTTTTTTTCTGTGAAAAAAATGCATCGCGGAAAAAAGCATGCATGTTCATTAATTTTGCGGATTTTTTGTGGATTTCCCAAAATATAATGCATTGGGAAATTTCCAGAAAAAAACGCACCAAAAACGTGCAAAAAATGCATGCAGATTTTTTGCAGAAAATTTCCGGTTTTTCTCAGGAAATTTCTGCAAGAAATCCTGAACGTGTGCACATAGCCTTAATGCAGAATTTCAGCCTTTCTGTACTAAAAGGCATAAGAAAAATTCTGCTTCAATAATGCATTAAAAAGGGATAGCGAAAAAAAACACACACACCTAAAATGCAATAATAAAATCTGATTATTTTGCTGAGGATAAAAAAGCATTTTATTTTTCACGTGGGAGCATGGACTTATTCTAGGAAGACCAGTATTGCCAAAAACATTTTTACAGAAGGGAGAAATAAAAGTACCATACTGTGTCCTTAGATTACCGCCACAATGAATCAATAATACCATCAGAATTTTGCTGAATAAAAAACACCAATATTACCGCCATACAGTCGTAGAAATCAGTTCTGCTTTCCAAAAAAGTGATCACAGTACAGGTAAATCTAATGACAATGATGTCTTCTCTTATCAGAGTTTTTCACTTCATTTTTTTCTTCTCTTTCCTGCCCAGACAGCCATGAAAACTTCTGCCAGTCGTGACTCATCTCTACCTATCACATCACATGGAGAACCACAGCCAATCAGGAGAGACTAGAATATCCTGTATAAAAGCAGAGGCAGGGAATGCAGCAGGCATTTTATGATGATTTAAGGTAGTGAGCCAACATCAGAGTTCACAGCTCGGCAGAGAAAGCCCTTTAAAAATTTGAACAAATCATACAGATTAGACAGATCAGATGAGACCAGATTGGAAAGATAGTAATGTGTTGTTCAACTGCAGCACTGAAGGAATGGGTGAAAGACCAGCTAATGTATGAGGATTGAAAAGGCAAACTGTAAGTAAGGTCAAAGCCCCCGAATCCTTGAATCGCTTATAAGTACATGCAGGTCTGAAAGTTAAATTCATCAACACTTTTATATCGTCTATCTGTTGCTGCATTCTCGAAAAATCAACCTTTCAATTTATACACAAATGAGACGTTAAGTGCTCTGGGTGTGACAGAGCACTTTCTTTAGTGGACACAGACTTTCCTATTACTGAGATAGGAGATGACAGTTGGTGCTCATAAAGTTCTATGGAAACATGTAACTGTCATTTCAGGAGAACTTGTGTCCGCCTGTAGCTCCTCCCTGGAATGTCAGTGTCCGCCTGTAGCTCCTCCCTGGAATGTCAGTGTCTGCCTGTAGCTCCTCCCTGGAATGTCAGTGTCCGCCTGTAGCTCCTCCCTGGAATGTCAGTGTCAGCCTGTAGCTCCTCCCCCTCCATAGAATTTTAAAAGCACCAACTGTCATCTCCTATCTCAGTAATGGTGAAATCTGTCTGCACTGAATACACATTTTACCCATAAATTAGGAATGAAAGATCAGTCCAGGAGGAGGACGAAGCGGACGTTTCTTGTAAATTTCATCCTTCTGCATGTATGCTGGGCTGAGAATGTACGCTTAGGTGGAAGTTGGTGATCTCGATAGTACAGTAATGCCTATAGATAGTACTGTACGTCAAATACTTAAAAAAAGGAAAATAATCTTAATGTTTTAGTTGTAAATCCAGCGCTGTTCCTCAGAACGACAGATAAAAAAAAAAAAAATCGTTTAGTGAAAATCATTTATCTGGTTAATGATTTGAAAAATCCCTTGTTACAGCACTAAGGACGATTTTATTCTTCGGTCATGTTTCAAGATAGGTAATTCAATTTAAAGGCAATTTAGTGCCATAAATGTGTCAAAGTGAGCAGTAAAACCAAACAATAACAACGCTCCAGAGAATATGATTCAGATAAAAAAAAAAAGAGCCAAGCCAAGGAAATCAGCTTTGTAGATATCATGCATCTGTCAGGGAGGATTTTATTTTATGAGCAGTGTCGGCTTTACATATATTGTTAGTCAAAAACATTCCTAAAAACAATGAAAAACATTTAAAGCACTGCAGTATTTTCATCTTTGTGTTTTTCACTTTATTGACTTAATACATAAAAAAATAAAAACAAAAAAAGAAACCTCCTACCGTTTTGTGTATACGGGACCTGCGCAGAACTATGAGTCTCCATGGTCACAAAAAGTAAACAAACTAAAATATATTATTGAGAGGTAGGAAACAGATTCTGACTACTTATGGTTTGTTTGTAGTCTGTTGCCATGACGACAAGGTAACAGTACACAAACAACAGGAAGAGGTTTTTAATAAAGACTATTGGTAAAGTTGGCCGTGGATGTGAGGTCAATGCTGGGCGAATTTTCTTCAAACAGACAATATTTTTCTTCGATCATCATTCCATCCAGAATTTAAGGTTTTTCTATCTTCAATCAATGTGAAGCTCTCAGCGTGAACCCATCTCTGTAGATATAAGGTCTTTTGATGCCCAATCAATATTTTTCATATACTACATTTTTGAGATTCTTCATGTTTCTTTTATTACTCTTCAGCTGTCAATTTTTATTATACCGCTGTCACTTTGATATATGCAGTTCTGTTACTGTGACAAAATGTGAACAGAGAATATACGGTACTGATATATAGTGACCTCCCCGGATATTGCAAAAATACTCAGAAATTATGTATATAGATGCCATTCTATCAACTGATTATTTGTCATTCTCTCGCTATCGTTCTATTATCCATCTACTCAATAAATGTATTTTTTTGTCTTGTTTGGCAAAAATTCAAAGATACTTATTGTCTTGGCAGCTTTGGGTGCCAGGTGCCCAAGGTACATGCAGCGCCCCAGAGTCCTGGTTGTTGCAGTAATGTCGCTCTCCCACCAGGGGGAGTGATGTTACGTCTGATGGCACTAAAGGAGTTCACCTGACCAGGTATCACAGTCACACACTACACTTCACACTCCAGTCCACCAGGGGGAGCAAAGGTTCTATTCACTAGGCCACTCCTCACACACGGGTAAAACTGGGGGTTGGATAGGAAGTTAGTCAGAACGCACCTGGGTTTGACCCAGAGAAGACCTGTCGGGCAGACAGGGGGAGAAGGAGGAACATCTGAGCTGCAGACAGAGGTCCCTGTCAGGGGTGGGATCCTGACAGAGACAGAGCGATAGTGAGAACGTTACGGAGCTGCGCCTGCACTTCATTGCGGCAGCATCCCAAGAAAGGACACGAAGCGAAGTATATTGTGGAGAGTGAGAAACGAGATCACAGCACAAGGAGATAATACCGGGAGGAGGGTCTGCCTCAAGATCGGCGGCTTCCTTCTGAGGCGCGTAGCCGGTGGCCGGAACACCGAGGGAGTAATAGGCTCCACGCATTACTTTGAACTATGGCAGGACAGTTAATTCCAAGTTGGCTGCCCAACCTTTAAACCTAATGAAGACAACGGAGGCAAATGGTGGGAGAGGGGCGTCACTAGGGTCCCTATAAAATAGCTCCAGGCCTACCCCGTCATACGGGTGCGTCCTATCCATATCATCTGGGGGACGGAGAGAGAAAGAACAGAAACAAACACGACAGTTGTGAGGACTATCCCGTGGTGCTCAGCAGGGAGGTACTACAACACACAGGCGCTGGTAGGAAGACTACTGATTTCCACCTGCAAAGGGAACTCTGGATGTGCCTTCAGACCGGCCGGACTCAGCCAGCCCTGTTAGCAGTGCTCTGGATTGCGGATGCCGAAGCCTTCAGTAAAGAGGTAAAGAGACTGCAACCTTGTGTCCTCGTTATTTACTGCGTCCTACACCATCACCATCTACTCTACTGGGAAGCCCTGGGGACATACTTCACCTGTGGGAAGGTATTCCATCTTGCTGCCATAACATCACCCCAGCGGACCCCTCAGCAGCGTCGGTCATCCTGACCGAATACCACAGGTGGCGTCACGAACACCGTACAAACTTCACCTTTAATTAGACGTCCCTCAGTAGGGCCACGGACCGGGTCAGGCCACCGTGACATCCCCAGAACAGCGAAGGACCCGGTACCGAGTACCCCATTGCCCTACGCGTGGGGGCACTCCATACATGCTCTACCTCTGAATAGTGAGACAGCACTCAGGAATTAAGGTGCAAAAATGATGGATGCTTTATTAACCCATATGGCAACATTTTGATTCAACAAGATTCAGAATTGAAAAAAATATTTATTTCTTTCTCCTCCATCCTTCCTCTATTTATTCCTTCTATCTTTCCTTCCTCCCTTTCTTCCTTCCTTCTTTCTCCATCTTTTCCTCTTCCATGCAATCTTCCTTCCCTTCCTTCCATCCTTCCTCTATTTATCCTTTCTTTCCTTCCTCCCTTTCTTGCTTCTTTCCTTTCTCCATCTCTTCCTCTTCCATCCCAATTTCCTTCCATCCATCCTTCCTTTATTAATTCCTTTCTTCCTCCCTCTATTTTTCTTCCTTCTTTCTTTCTCCCTGCCTTTATTGCTTTCTTCCTACCTTTCTCCATCTCTTCCATCCCGCCTTTCTTTCATGTTTCCTCTATTTATTCTTTCCTTCATCCCTTTCTGGCTTCCTTTCTTTATCTCTTCCTCTTCCATCCCTCCTTCCCTTCCTTTCTTCCATCCTTCCTCTATTCCTTCCTTTCTCCCTCCCACTTCTATTATTTTTTTCTTGCTTTTTTCCTTCATTTCTACATATCTTCCTCATCCATCCATCCTTCCTCTATTTCTTCCTTCCGTTTTTCCTTCTTTCCGTCCTGCCTTTCTTACTTTCTTCCTTTCCCCATCGTTTCCTCAACCATCCCTCCTACCTCTTTTTCTTCCTTCTTTCCTTCCTTTCTCCAGATCTTCCTCTCCCATTCCGCCTTTCTTTCTTGTTTTCTTCCTAGTTTCTCCATCTCTTCCATCCCTCCTTTCTTTCATCTTTCCTCTATTTATTTTTTCTTTCTTTCCCCCCTTTCTTGCTTAATTTCTTTCTCTATTTCTCTCTTCCTCCTCCATCCCTCCTTCTCTTCTTCCTTCCTCCATTCCTTCCTTTCTCCCTCCCTTCCTCCCTTTATTTTTTCCTTCTTGCTTTCTTCCTTCCTTTCTACATCTCTTCCTCGTCCATCCTTCCTCTGTTTCTTCCTTCCTCTTTTTCCTTCTTTCCTTCCTGCCTTTCTTACCTCCTTCCTTTCTCCATCACTTCCTCAACCATCCCTCCTTCCTCTATTTTTTCCTTCCTTCTTTCCTTCCTTTCTCCATATCTTCCTCTCCTATCTCACGTTCCTTTTCTTTTTCTTTCTTTCTTTCTTTCTTTCTTTCTTTCTTTCTTTCTTTCTTTCTTTCTTTCTTTCTTTCTTTCTTTCTTTCTTCATTAATATATGATATTATAGCATAAAGATAACATTTATACACTGTACATTTTTGGAGGAAATCAGCATTTCCTGCGATGTGGGCAGCCTGGTGTATATGTGATGGTGGAATTGTGGGAAGTCGCTTGCACCATGACTAAGTGTTGTTGTGCTGTAATTTGTCAGTGAGTTTATTTTACTGCAAGACCCAAACAATAGCTTCAAAGTCCGGGGCTGTCCTCGCCACTTTAAAAATAATATTTAACATTTTGTGATCTTATGACATGTTCCTGGTTCAGAGCTGCTGGCTTGGAAACGTACAGTCCAGCATTTGATGTAACAGGCTACAGGTCTAAACATTAAACACAGCTGTATTAAGATTGGACCATGCATTGATCCATCGCTTAACACAAAGCCTAAGTGACGTCCAAATAAAATGGAAAGCTAAATATACAAATCTCCAGATGCGGCAGGACTTCGCTTTAGGGAAATGACTGGTCAAAGTGACCTCAAAACTCTGTGAAATATAATACGGCAACTCTTGCTCGGTCAGTAATATACTTAGTATGTATAATTGCATGCTGTGATGGTCTTTGGTCCTGTTCCTGGAGCTGAAACCCTAACTATCTTTGTCCTGGGGTACTCTTGATGGTAGAGAGGCCTGGGTCTCCTACCCTACTATGCTCCTGTTATACCCTGAGCTGTCTCCTCCTCCCCTAGGAGGGATGCAACAGAAATGTTAGTATATAAACACATAAGACAAACAGGGATAACAAAAAGCATGTGCAAACCAAATAGGAATATGAATAAAGAGGAAAGCATACACACAAAAACAGCACGCAACAATCTCTAGTAGCAATAACAATCTTCAATTCAGCACAGTGTCTCTAAGGAGCTAGGAAGCAAAGCTTTCATAGGCAATACAGAGAGGGTCTGGCAGGTTTATAGGGAGAAGTAATGACCAAATCAGAAGCAGCTGGAAATGGAGCTACAAGTTTCTTACCAACATAGAAAGGGTTGTTAACCTCTTCAGCACCAAAGGAAACCAAATTCATTTAATATGGGTTCCAAACATACAGGCTAAATGGAAGATCTGCGATTCACAATACCCAGTGATCTTCTACCCCCAGATCTCCCAGGTTGGCGTGATACACCGTGACAAAATCCTTTAGAGGATCGGTATTTTTTAGGAACAATATGAACTTTAGAGGGGTTTTCCATTTCACCGACATGCAATACATTGGTTATGAATATCAGATCGGTGGAGGTCCAACTCTATTTTCCTGTTTTGGGCCTGACTTTCCAGAACATGACTATCCCCATCCCAACCTTCTGACCCTTTTATCATATACCTAGTCTGGATGTACTGCATAAGAAAGGAAGGAGGGCACTCACCGATCTGAAGCTTGACTTTGCTTTATTAAATGTTCATTAAAACATCTTGGCCGGGAGAGTAAACAAGGAGCTCCTGTGAGCAGTGTGAAGACGACAGCTGTTTTGCGCTCTCACTGCGCTTCCAAGGGTCTGGACGTGATGTTTACCTTCCTATTGCCAACTGGATCTGTCATAACTATTAGCTAATATCCAGTTGAGCATGGCATGGGTATTTGGCTGGCAAAGGCCACGTCTCCTGGCAAAAGTTAAGGGTTAACATTGGACACAACGCCTTGGAGCCATCCCAATGAGTCTCCTGGAACCATTCTTCACCAGGCTGCCAAGCTTATTCCAGGAGTCTCAGATCCGACCCGGTTTTGGATGACTGCCAAGAAAACCATCCACCTGAAGGCCTGCTGCCAACTGGTTAGGCATCATTGACCATAACTTGTACGAACTTCTGAAGTTTGTACATAGTCTTGATTAAACGTTTCCTACTGTGTTATGTATACAGTTCCTATCTGTCGCCTTGGTAACAGACTACAAATTAATTGAGTGTAGTCTGGCTCTGACCCACTATTTCATCTATTTCATGGAAAGCTACTAAGTACACGTTAAGGAAAGTACATAACTGGCCATAGCTTAAATGGTGTTGTCCAAAAATTCATTTTGTTTTTCTTCAAAAATCAAGTGCCACTCTTTTCCATGGGCAGTGTCTAATATTGCAGCTGACTGGGATAAAGGAAGAGATGCCATTTCTAGTATTATGCAATAATGTGTGCGCTGACACATGTGTTACGTAAGTTTATGTAAAAGTGTTGGAACTTATGCAACTTCAAAAGACGCCTTAGGCGATGGAAAGAAGAGGACCACCCCTGATGAGACTCTAGTAGGCCTGAACTTCATTACAGGAGCACATTGGGATTGTTGCTCAACCATCAGACATACTTCTGTTTTTGGGCAGAAGAGAAAGAAAACATCCAATCAGTCAAATTATTCCCAAACAGGACAGGATTGAAAACAACGACATAGACAGATCCTCCTCAGAGGTATGTGTGTGGGTGACAAATACATCCCCCACTCCGAGCAGGTCTCACACTGTAGTAGCTATAACACGTCCAACCTTCTCTGCTGGCGGCTTCTTCTTTTTCCATGTTTGTCATGTTCCTGGCAGAGACACATCGCTCGGAATTTCTTTCTAAAATACATCTAAGACAATGCAGTGTCTTTCCAGCACATGAAAAGACAGGAAATTTCACAATGTGAACACTTGTGTCTTGGATTTGGCAACTAAATCACAGAAATTTAATTCACGCAGGAGCCAAAAAAATGTGACAAAAGGCCCACCACCACGTGTGAGCATCAGCTTCTATTTTCATGGGGAATTTTTCTCCTAAAGTTTTTACACATGAACATTATATGGACAATTGTTCCTCTTCTTAATCTGTGTTATACAGTCACAATAAACCAGGAGCACTGAAGTAGCTGAAATCAAGACATGTTGCCTTAAAGGGTTTTTCGCAAAATTGCAAGCCATCCTACCGATAGGGGATAACTTGCTGATCTGTGGGAATTCAAGCTCTGGGATTCCCAACTATTCCAAAAACTACTCCATTAATTGTCAATGAGAATGCCAGAACTATTCATGGATTTCTCCCATAGATAATTATGGAGTGAATGCCGAGCATGCGCACCTCCGCCCCGTTCAGGATTGACCTCCATTCCAGTTTCCAGTAGTCATAGATAAGCAAGTTATTCCCTACCTAATGGATCGGAATTAACTTTAAATTTGGGGAAAACTCCTTTAAAAGTTAATTTCACCCTAAAAGCATAACCTCCCCATCTCTGTGTAAACCTGGGCATTCCCTATTTTACTTTTTTAAATCATAAAAAGAAAAGAGAAAGTATAGGAAAAGAATAGTAAAAACAAAATGTAACTTTATTTACTCTGGAATTAAAAAGTTAAAACTGTGTGCGTGTAATACTTGCGCCCATTGTCGGAGTGGTAGAGATGGCATTCCACTCCCTGACACCCCAAGTGGTTAAATGTATTTCATAGTAGTGTATGTTTTCTGTAGCCTAGACAGGGTTAACTGTGACGGCCGGTCCAGATAGGGGAGGGGGAAACCAAGAGTTAGGCCAGGATCACACATGTGAGAAACACGGCCGAGTCTCGCATGTTAATACCTGGCACTGCCGCAGGCATTCCGGAGCAGAGCGTGCGGCCGCATAGCAATACATGGAGCCGCAAGCTCCGCTCCCGAGGGCTGGCGGCAGTGCCGGGTATTAACATGCTTGACTTGGCCGTGTTTCTCACATGTGTGATCCCTGCCTTAGTGTCAAGTTCAGGAAGTGTCAAGAGCAGTTAGAGAAAGTGCTAGCAGTGGTCATAAACATTGGGCTGCTCGGGTCAACATGAGCCTGTTACTCGGGGCAGTGGATTGCCATAGAACCATTCCATGCCAATCCGCCTGTCGGCCTGGGGACCTTGAGATGGACTTTGGGGCCTTTTCATCCAAATACTGTTTTCTGGAGGTTTGGAAGCAAGCCCAGATGGGGCAACTGAATATGGGCAAAAACGCAATGTGAAAGGAGCTTATGTTTTTACTTTAGCTTCCCAACTGCAGAGGTCACCTTGTCATTGGCAGTTGGGCTTACACAATTTAATCAATTTGGCCTTTAAGACAAATTCTTTGTGTTGCATTCTCTATAGATCTTCATGAGCAGCAACTGTAATGTGATCTCTCAGAGATCCGATGATAACCTGTCTTTAAGGAAGACCAAAGACGAATTTGCAAAGCAAATTGAAAGTATATGATCAGTGCCGAAGGCAAGAGGAGATTTTTTTTTTATCTAATAATATATTTTGAAAACTTTTTTATCTTCTCTTGTACAGTGGGTACGGAAAGTATTCAGACCCCTTTACATTTTTCACTCTTTGTTTCATTGCAGCCATTTGGTAAATTCAAAAAAGTTCATTTTTTCTCATTAATGCACACTCTGGACCCCATATTGACTGAAAAAAAAAACCCCGAAATGTAGAAATTTTTGCTAATTTATTAAAAAAGAAACACTGAAATATCGCATGGTCATAAGTATTCAGACCCTTTCCTCAGTATTGAGTAGAAGCACCTTTTGAGCTAGTACAGCCATGAGTCTTCTTGGGAATGATGCAACAAGTTTTTCACACCTGGATTTGGGGATCCTCGGCCATTCTTCCTTGCAGATCCTCTCCAGTTCTGTCAGGTTGGATGGTGAACATTGGTGGACAGCCATTTTCAGGTCTCTCCAGAGATGTTCAATTGGGTTTAGGTCAGGGCTTCGGCTGGGCCAGTCAAGAATGGTCACAGAGTTGTTCTGAAGCCACTCCTTTGTTATTTTAGCTGTGTGCTTAGGGTCATTGTCTTGTTGGAAGGTGAACCTTCAGCCAAGTCTGAGGTCCAGAGCACTCTGGAAGAGGTTTTCATCCAGGATATCTCTGCACTTGGCTGCATTCATGTTTCTTTCAATGGCATCCAGTCGTCCAGTCCCTGCAGCTGAAAAACACCCCCATAGCATGATGCTGCCACCACCATGTTTCACTGTTGGGATTGTATTGGGCAGGTGATGAGCAGTGCCTGGTTTTCTACACATATACCACTTAGAATTATCAACGAAAAGGTCTATCTTTGTCTAATCAGACCAGAGAATCTTATTTCTCTTAGACTGGGAGTCCTTCATGTGTTTTTTTTAGCAAACTCTATGCGGGCTTTCACATGTCTTGCACTGAGGAGAGGCTTCCATCGGGCCACTCTGCCATAAAGGCCTGACTGGTGGAGGGCTGCAGTGATAGTTGACTTTGTGGAATTTTCTCCCATCCCCCTACTGCATCTCGAGCTCAGCCATAGTGATCTTGGGGTTCTTCTTTATCTCTCTCACCAAGGCTCTTCTCCCACGATTGCTCAGTTTGGCTGGACGGCCAGGTCTAGGAAGAATTCTGGTGGTCCCAAACTTCTTCCATTTAAGGATTATGGAGGCCACTGTGCTCTTAGGAACCTTGAGTACTGCAGAAATTCTGTTGTACCCTTGGCCAGATCTGTGCCTTGCCACAATTCTGTCTCTGAGCTCCTTGGCCAGTTCCTTTGACCTCATGATTCTCATTTGGTCTGACATGCACTGTGAGCTGTGAGGTCTTATATAGACAGGTGTGCGCCTTTCCAAATCAAGTCCTATCAGTTCAATTAAACACAGCTGGACTCCAATGAAGGAGTAGAACCATCTCAAGGAGGTCTGAGCAAAGGGTCTGAATACTTATGACCATGTGATATTTCAGTTTTTATTTTTTAATAAATATGCAAAAATTACTACATTTCTGTTTTTTTTCAGTCAAGATAGGGTGCAGAGTGTACATTAATGAGGACTTTTTTGAATTTACCAAATGGTTGCAATGAAACAAAGAGTGAAAAATGTAAAGGGGTCTAAATACTTTTCGTACCCACTATACTTCTGGTTTATGAAAAAACAAAAGAATGATTACTTTTTAAATCATGAATCATTATTTAGTAATTTCTCCATAGTGGTGGCTTCATATACACAGAATTTTGTCATTTAGAAACCACAATAATGTTTTGTAAAAATAATCACATTTTTACACCCATTTAAATAAAAAAAATAAGAAAAAGTGAAATAAGGACAAACTGTATAAACACGATAAACCCGACTTGTCCACCTCATACTGAACGTAGTGAAGGGTCAGGAACCATACATCATTTCAGCGAAGACTTCATGAATGACAACTAGATGGTAATGAAGTCTCGGCATCTTGAAATGCAGAGGGCAGATGAGTATGTGCTCTTGCGTGCATAAAGAATCATGCGGGTGTGCATACTTTGTGGTCTACAAATGAACCTTACTGACAGAAATTGTCACCGCTGTCAGACTGACACTATACATGAACTACCAGAACTACAGAAAGACTTGCATTCACTTACTGCCATCCCTAAGTTCTCAGAGTATCTACTATTTCATTACGATCGGTATGCTGAACATAAGATCTACATCGCCTGGGATGACCCTTCATTTAGCATCTGAAACCCTCATATCATCCCGCTCCCGTACCCGATCACTGCCCTCCAGTATTTCTATTACATTAGTTTCTGGAATCACCCAAGTTACAGAAACACGGAGAACTCGTATCCTGAGAATGTGAACTTGGGGGTCTCGTCATGTCTGACTGACTGGTCCTAAAAGCACCTTTAATTATATTTGAGGAGTAACTATAATTTATAGCAGAGGTGTAGCTAGGGTTTTGGTTCGGAGGGTGGGGGGGAACTTCTGTCTGAGCCCCTCACCAAGTAACCCTGATTACAACTATGGTGGTATGTAGGAGAACCTCAGCAGTTGACCGCGCTGCTACTGAAAATAATCTCTATACAAAGACCAACTCTGATGTTACCGCCGTATGGTGCCCATATAGTGGTAGATACCAGTGCTGCAGAACATATAGGAGCTTACATTACAGTTACAGATAATGACTTACCACTGACCTTCTTTCTAATGCAATCGTTCTCTTTTCCGTCTTTTCCATCTGGCCCAGACCAACATGACAACTTCTCCAGCCAGGACTCGTCTGCAGAGATTACAACAAAGACAAATTTCACTTCTTATATTTCCAGTACCGTCTCCATCTATTCCCAACCTGCACAAAGTCCTCATCCTGCTGATACCCCAATACTGAGCCGCTGCTGCCATATGTGTGCCTATTACTGCCCCTGATACCCCGATACTGAGCCGCTGCTGCTGTATGTGTCCCTATTGCTGCACCTTCTGTGTGGTTCTCTGTGCCCTTGTGAGCAGGTTGCAGGATGCAGTAACGAACAAGAGGTAGAACTAGGGTTAACTATATTTTACTTGAACAGGGGGTTACTCCACGCAGGGAGAGGAAGGGGTAAATAGGAGTGTAGCAGGTGGAATAAACACAAATAATGTGCAGGGTGAGTTAAACAACAACAATAAGTAATGAAGCAGTTCTTTAAGGGTTAACTTATTGGTCCGGTGGCTTTCTGACTGTAGAGTCTTAGGATCAAACAATTGTGCCAATGCGGTTAGCACATGATGAGTCCGGTGTCGTCCTGAAGGCGTTGATGATCCGGTTTCCGGCAATGATGGTGGGTCCTTGGTGTCTTGGACAGGGTCCTGGGTCCAGGGTTCGTTATGCGGTATGAAGTACAATCTCCAACTCCGTCGGAGCTTAACGTAGCTCGACAGATATAAGCGGGTGAGATGAGTTACAATTCCCGGTGAGTCACCTGGTCCTTCCTAGGCGGCACGCGTGCAGAACTTACTGGCCCGGAGCGTTTGGCACCTTCAGCTGGAGGAGCCGCCGGGCACTCGGCACGTTTCTCGTCACAGTCTCTGTATCTGATCGCAGGGAGTCTATCGCGCGGGCCTGCGCTGTCACAGTGCTCAGAGGACGGAGCACCAACTGTTCCCTGCTGCCCATTGCTTGTTCTCGCCAGGACTGACTGCTTACACTGCGCTCTGGCCTTTTTAGCTTAGTCATGCCCCCTGCTGTCAAGTGCAAAGGTCGTTCCGGGTTTTTAAGCTTTCCCCCGGACAACAGAGGATATAGCCCCGACAGTTCCGGACCTGGCGCAAAAGAGGTACCCCCGGTCCGGTCCCTCTTCTTACACCCTCTAGATGGTAAAGCAAACCTCTAGAATATAGTAATGCCGGGTGCAAAGGCCCTTGAAAACAGTGCCCACATTTTGCCCCTAGAAAGTAATAATGCCCTCTGTGTGCCTCTTTGACAGTCACAGTAACCTGAGTTCCCCTAAAACAATAAGGGGCCACTTAATATTTAATAATATCCCAAGTCTACCCCCTGTACAGCTCCCCTATACACAGTATGATACTCTCTAATACACAGTATAATGCCCCCTCACTGTATAGGACCCCCCACACAGTATGCTGACACATTAGTAGCCCCCAAATTGATGATTCCAACACCAACACTGTATGATGGCCCTCACACTGTACAAAGACCCCACATTAGCTCCCACACTGTAAGATGAACCCTCACTGTATGATGGCCCCCTCAATGCCCCTAATTAGCCTCTATATAGTATAATGCACCCCATAGTAATCCATACAGTAAAATGCACATCCCATAGGCCTCTATATAGTATACTGCATTCACCATAGGCCTCTATATTGTGTAATGTACTCCACAAAGGCCTCTATACAGTATAATGCACTTCCCACAGGCCCCTATATAGTATAATGCACTCTCCATAGGCCTCTATATAGTATACTGCACTCCCCATAGGTCTCTATATAGTATAATTCACTCACCATAGGCCCCTATATAGAATATTGCACTCCCCATAGGCCTCTGTATAGTATACTGCACTCCCCATAGGCCTCCATATAGTATAATGCACTCCCCCATGGGCATCCATATAGTATAATG
Organism: Ranitomeya variabilis; assembly: GCF_051348905.1. Lineage (NCBI taxonomy): Eukaryota > Metazoa > Chordata > Amphibia > Anura > Dendrobatidae > Ranitomeya > Ranitomeya variabilis. The sequence continues at coordinate 196,242,150 of NC_135239.1, forward strand.
CACTCCCCATAGGCCTCCATATAGTATAATGCACTCCCCCATGGGCATCCATATAGTATAATGCACTCCCCATAGGCGTCTATATAGTATAATGCACTCCACATAGGCCTCTGTACAGCATAATGCACTCCCCATAGGCCTCTGTATAGTATACTGCACTCCCCATAGGCTATTATATAGTATAATGCACTCTCCATAGGCCTCTTTATAGTATACTGCACTCCCCATAGGTGTCTACAGTATAATGCACTCCCCCATGGTCTCTATAAAGTATAATACACTCCCCATAGGCCTCTCTATAGTATAATGCACTCCCCATACGCCTCCATATAGTATAATGCACTCTCCATAGGCCTCTACATAGTATAATGCGCGCCACATAGGCCTCTGTACAGTATAATGCACTCCCTATAGGCCTCTATATAGTATAGTGCACTCCCCATAGGTCATTAAATGGTATAATGCACTCTCCATAGGCCTCTATACAGTATACTGCACTCCCCATAGGTGTCTATAGTATAATGCACTCCCCCATGGTCTCTATATAGTATAATACACTCCCCATAGGTCTCTGTATAGCATAATGCACTCCCCATAGGTGTCTAGTATCTCTGGAAAAAAGAGGCAGCACTCCAGTAATTACCAAAATACAAAAGGGACTTTAATAGCCCTGGTGGTGTTGCAACATTTTGGCTACAATGAGCTTTTCTCAAGCTTCGTTGAAGGCTAGAATTCAAAACGTGCGTTGGGGCGGACGCACAGACCCTGAAAGCCCCTGCCTGTGTTCCTTTGAGGTACAATTACCCTTTTGATATTATCAGCATAGTACTTCAGCCACCATTATGTGGCCAGTGCAGTTTGTACATGATTCTTGTACTCAGTACCTGGCAATACACTGCAGGGTTTCCCCACCTACTCTTGCTAATCTACTAATACAACTGTTTTGGGGGAAAACATTGACTCACTTGGTTCTGTTTGTCCTACCCGCCATTTGGTGCATTTTAGTCATATGCTAATTGTCCATGTCTCCCCATACCCGTCCTACTGATCATCTAATAAAGTGGATACAATTATTTTATCTTATGGGACTTTCTGGTCATTTTTGTCTTCTCCTCCTCCCCATCTCATTCCTATAACAAGATCAATCAGCACAAAACTTCATCATGTTTAGGTTCCTGGTATCTGTCTCCCCGGCCCCATTCTTTATCTTGTTTCTGTCTTGGGTGCATCTTGTGGATTTCTTACCAGGAGAAAGTTTATTACTTACAGGAAAGAGACATAACGACAAACATAAAAACTTCACAACCTCTCAACTGCAGTTCTTCTCTATCTTCACTGATTTGATACATCGGCGTCTGCGGCAATGCGCCTGGATCTGGAGGCGCCTGGACGTATATGCATCTCCTGCTTTCCTCCATAGCAGTGATGAAGAAATACAAACACATCTAGAGACGGAATAAAAACCTTTGGAAAGACAAGATATGTGCTACTGGGTGGTGGGAATCTGTGCAGAGCTCTACGTTACTTGTTACACAAAATAGAGGGGAAATTTGAGCAAAGGTCATGTAAAGGGTATAGGTGCAATTCGTCTCTACTGAGTGGCTTAACACAGCACCATAAAGGGGCTTCCACTAAAAATTATTATGGAGTCTAAAAAAACTAAAGTGTCCTGAATTCCAAGTTAATACAGTAGAAGAGTCCCCCTTTTGGAGTCATCATTCTTGGCCTTAGTCAAAAAAAAGTTACAAAGAATGTTCTGGAGGACCCGAAACTTCCATGGATTACATAGACAGTCCACTAATTTCCATGTAATACTTATTTCCCCCTGTGGGAGTGCTGCAACAAAATTGAATGCCTACTGCTTGAGGTCCCTTCCAACTCTATCATTCTATGATTCTATGATTCTATAAACAGGAGAATTATCCAACTCATCCAACCCCTTTAAGTTTCATTCTTAGGAAGATGCCCATCACTTTTTTATAGGTAATGAGCACCTTCACATGGAACTTTTTTTTTTTTAAATTTCCATTTGTTCCAAAAAAACCAGAAGTGTAGCAAGTGGCATCAGAACAAAGGAGACCCCAAGGGAGCTCCAAAGTCAAATGCTTATGAATTTAAAGTTATTTTCTCTAGTACTATATGAGTAACAGGTACAGTGCTAGTATGGTTATTTTAGGGAACAAGACCCCTGCAATGCTATAAAGCCTATTTAAAATGCATTTTGGGGGAGATGGATTCCCTTTAAATATTTAATTTTCACTTTCTGTTGAGAGGTCTTGAAAAATGTTACAAATCCATCTGATTCCGAATACTCTCTGTTCCCTTCTCTCAGTAGTAGAGGTAGCAGCAGGGCACATTAGATTTTCACAGCAAAAAAAAAATATCTCAGGGAGGTCAGAGAAAACGAGCTGTAGAAAAAGAAAAAAGTGCATGAAGTGGAAATAAGTACAGGATAGAAGCTGTGCTGATACATGAGCTAATTAAGACACCAGCATCTTGGATACACACAGACCTTATATCCAGCCTATATTACTGGAAGGGACACTCCCACAAGAGAAAGATCTGAAAACAAGCTGAAAGCTAAATATCAGGGGAAATAAAAATGAGTCATGGAATGAAGATTTCAGACTGAAATGTAGCAACTCTTTGTCAGTGACAACCACACTGCACATGGGGAACATGCAATGGTCCCTCCAAATCCTATGCTCCCCGCACAGACTAATTCTTCCACCTTGCTCAATAATTTCTATTTAAAGCTGAGGTGTGACTAGAAATTGGTGACTTGTGCCGTAATCATGATAGTCATCATCAGTGGAAAGGACCATGCACTTTTACAGTCACATTTATATAGAGAGACACCACCTGATGAAGCTTGGTGCGAAACGCGCGTTGGGAGCATTTTCTTTGATATGTAAAGTGTACTCCAGCTGTGGAGGACTTGTTACTACACTTCATTGACTACCAGCAGTCGTCCAACCCAAGCGATTACCTAGAATAATGCTACATTACGCAATTACCACTTATGCAATTTTTGTGCTATTATCTGTAAAGGTGGCGCTTTCCCTTTATTGCACACTACTTGATGCAAAATATACTGGGCACCACTGGTTTATTTAACGCAAATCCCTTCGCTCCAGGAATAGAACAAAACCTTCTATTAACAGGATAGACATAAACTGTAAGAAACGACAATGTAACTTGTCTTTGCCTTGTTCCAATTCCCACGTGGCGCCAGTTAGAAAATGCTGAGGTTATTACTGTTTGAACATCAAATATGCAAAAAATTTGCTGTAAAGTATAAAATGTAGTTATGGTATTAATTACTTCTGGTTAATGGGAAAGAAACTGTTTAGTGCGGTGTCCCAGTGGATCTCTCGTTAGAAAAAAAAATTAAAGGGAATGTCTTTAATGTTAGTTTAATTAATTAGATGTAAGTGTGTAGAAGAGAAATCATGAATCTAATAGTTTTATATTGCAGCTACTTATGTAACGAAAATTCCTATGGTGCAGCCATTTTGGACATCTATACAACCTATTGTTACTCACCTGCCCCGGCACTCAGTGTGGGCTCTGCATCCTGCATCCAGCCTCTCCCAGCTCTGTTCTTCTGCTCGTCAGGTTGCAATGGCAACCTGGTGCTTCTGTGAGGTCACTCTCCCAGGACTTATTGACTGGCTAAGGCAGTGAGATGCTGCCAAAGTATTCAGCGACTGTGCTGCTACCAAATGAAGTGACTTCTTGCACCGAACCTCCTGCCAAACCCAGCCCCGCTACATTATTCCTAATATTGCTAGTCCCTATGAAAAATCCAGCTTTGCGATATTGTTTGGTTAATCTGGTCATTTCTTCCTGGACTCCGAGACAAACCCAGCTGTGCTACAATACTGTGTAAATCTGCTAGCCAGTTCTGCCTGGACTCTGTGGCAAACCTAACTCTGCTATATTACTGATTTAACTTTGCTATATAGCTGGATTTGTTTTGCCTCAGAACCTCCCTATATTGCTATCCAACACTGCTATTCAAGTTGCCATCCTGCTACATCAGCCTCCGCTGTTCCAACTGGATCACTTTGCTGCACCAGCATCATTTATCCAGGCTGTATTGTACTCATTCAAATCAAAGGCTTTGCGGATCCACCTTACAAGTTAATACATAACTTCTTCATGTACTGCATTGCCTAGCTGGACAGGGCTACTGGATGTGTGTGGAACATGGCAGCTGCAATGAATGGGAATAAATAGTCAGAAAGCGTCCATAGACTAATACTGTTTTAAGAAGAGATGGAGAAGAGTCCCTTTAGAAAATGGTGCGAAAGGGAAGATAAATACAGACCTTTGTCTTTAAAATGACGTGTATAGGGTTCATATCCTACCATATGTAAAGCTACTGTTAATATATCCCTCACTTTCCAATAATAATACAATGAATTTGTTCATTCTATCCCAGGCTACACAGTAAAGCTAAACACGGTGTAGGGATTTATGCTCTTAGGTAGGCATTAGGTAGCGTTCACACAGGCAATGAAGTTTGGTCCAAATATGTGCAGTTTATGGCTTTCATAAAACTCCAAGGGATTCAAAGCAAAACATCCTCTTCTGGGCACAACGGTATCACAGCAAATAAACAGTTCATTCAGCAGGCATATGTATCAGTGCGGGATCACCTGAACAGATAACAGTCTTCTCTCTCCCAGAGAAAACTTTAGACAAAGAAGATGTACTGTGCTACCAGTCAACTTCAGCCTGAGCTCCAGCACACAGACTGCTCAGCTTTCCTAGCTGAACTGTGCAGTCTCCAATCAGAGAGAGATTCTGGCTTGTCTCTCTCTCAGCTACAGCTCACATTTTGGCTGGTCACTCACCAGCGTCAACACACTCCACTCGGCTCAACATTCCCAATAGACTGAGAGCTCTTTAATGAACACATGCCCTGGTTCTTAGTCAAAGCTAGCCATGCACATCTAATTAAGACATGCAGCACTAGGATTTAACCCTACAAGGGATTCCATCATGTGTTTAATGAGAAAACAGAAAAATATAAGGATTGATATTCCATGTACATGGATAATTGCACAATAAATAAATATAAATATACTTTTTGCACAGTCTCGTAATAAATAATAATTGGAATCGTTTCCCAATGACAGATTCCCTTAGATTATTTCTCACAGGTTCATCATACGGAAGACTGTGTAAGAATTTTGTTTATTTTTTATCAAAGACCTGATTAACAATTGAACTTTCATGGGTGACTGGTATGATGTTCACCACCATAAAATGGAAAAAATATCAATTAACCAAGACTATAATTCTGGTGCTCAGGCCCATGTAATTGTGCCGCAGAGCAGCAGAGCGTGGACATCTATGTGTTCATGTGTGACCGTGGCCGTCCAGCACCGTCTTCTCAATGTGCTCTGCTTAATAAATTTATGATTTATTATTAGTATTTATTGCATATTCACGTCTCAGTTGCCGACCATTTAGTTAACAAATGTTCTCCGGTCGTAAAAAGAAGTTTAAAGTAAATGACCCCTAAATACTGTTTTGTTTTTAGTTAATAAGATAAAAAACATTCTTACCTTGCTATCTAATCAATTTCTTAAAGGAACGCTAAGTCTAAGAAATATAATTGCCCGCACTGTTAGTTTGCAGATATTTTACATGATCCTAAAACTAAAAATTTTGCCAGAATTCTGCAGGGAAAAAAGGGGTTATTCTGCTGCTTATCATCTCCATCTTCAGCCGGTAGCTGTCAGAAGTCACACACCATTAACCAAGGGTTAAACACTCCTTTGTTTTACATCAGACCTTGCAGAGGGGAGAGGCTCCTGCTGCAGCCAATTGTCTTGGAGCCACCTACAGGTCAGGGAAAGAGCAGGAATAACATGACAGAGCTCTTGAGACACACAAAAAAAGATTTTTTTTATATGTTTCTCGGTTTTAATTTAGGCAAAATAGGAACAAGGAGGAAGGAGATGACAGCAGCACTCTTAGCATATGTTTTTTCCTTTATAACATAGGCTATTATTAAAGAAAAATTCAGTGGGTCTTGTGTAGGTAACATTACATTTTTGGGTTGTTTGCTATCTCCCTCTGATATGGTTCATATAAGAGTATTGTCATGATTCCACCCCTCAATGTGTCTGGGATGCAGATACTCAACTGTCCAATCTTGTACAGGGGCGTGCTGAATCTGTCAGTACTATGATTGACAGCTCAGCCATCCAATCTGGTGCAGGGGCATGCTGAGCTGTCAGTACTTTGATTGACCACTCAGCTGTCCAATCTGGTGCAGGGGCATGCTGAGCTGTCGGTGTTTTTATTGACGGCTCAGAGGGTCAATTTGAGACTAGGAGGTTTTGGGCTGCCTTCAGGTGTTCCCTGTCCTACGTGATTGCCCAGCTACTTAGCAGTGCCAGAGCTCGGCCAGATGTAAATTCAGCTCTGTGTAGTTTGTCTCTCTGTGCCTTGTTTTCTGTTTTTGAATCTTTTTGCTGACTAAACTTGGACCTCATTCTGACCATCCATTTTGCCTGCCCTCTGCTCTGATCCACTTACCTCCTGGTATTTTGACCTCATTTATCCTGAAGTGTCTTTTTCATACTTTTTTTGTCATTTTCACCAGCAACTTATCCTAGTAAAGGATAAGTTACATAAAACTTCTGTCTTTTGATGCATACTGCAAAGTCTCAGTGTTTCCTATTTGATGTAATCTCACCCTGTCCCAGTCTCCCCTGCCTCCTGCTGGCAATAAGTTTCTTCCAGTCATCTCTTATCATTATAAAGTTGTATCATAAAAATACACTGCCCTGAAAGATATCGGTCCAACACTTCTTCACCAGAAGGAGAGTTTACAACAGTATTTGTAAAATTAAGCCCGTTTCATGTGCTACTTGACAGCATCTCACTCCTAACCATTTGCAACCAGATGACCTTGTTTCCTAAAATTGATGCACCTCTGGACACCACATTATTTTATAGATTCTATGCACCTATTAGGACAACCCCAAATTTGAGCAGGGTGCTTCTTTCCAAAATTCATGTAGCAGCCACATGAGTATCCTGTATGATATATAGGCACTTGGTAGATGAATTGCCTAGTGTTTTAGTAGGAAATCTCTAGTGCATGAGGAAGACAGACAAAAAAAATATCCATAAGCTAAAACAGCAAATATTTTCCTACATCAGTTATCACAAACACAAATGCACAGCATTAAAGAAAACATGACTGTCCTATGTAATATTTGTGTGCTTCGAGATACAGTATATCCCAATTTTTTTGGCTAGGCTTTAGTATTTCCAGTTTTTTTTCCAGCCTCCTCCATTATTCAGTGTCAGTTTTCTGGCAAATAACCACATTGCAAGATTTACAAAGCAAGCAAAGACCAAAACAAGCAACTTCTAAGCTGTGCGTCTCCTCTTATCAGAATGCCGGCAATTCCACTAAGAAGCCATGACCTGCCTTACTGGACAAGACATAAAAATAGCGGCACCTAGTAAAAACTGTACAATGTGGAGAGTCGGGGGGAGGACGTAGCTGTGTAGAAATCTGAAGACTGTCACTTGAAGAATGAGCTTGTCAGATCTTTGACTGTGCGCCACCATTGATATAAGAAGAAAATAAGAACAGAAAAAGTGGCAAAATTCCTGCAGTTTTTTGTTTTTCTAAGCAGATTCTGTACCAAAGGCAGATAATATAGAAAAAAAATCGAGGTCAGGGCATTCCAGTTTCTGCCAGTTTTGATGCATAAAACACGAATATGTCAAATTCAGAGTATTGTCATAGATGAAGTCTCTGCAGGGTGTCCAGTGTCTAGCACTGCACTTAAGAAAAGCTTAAAGGGCATCTGTCAGTAGGATCAACCCTCCTAAGCTACCTATATAGACATACAGATCACAGAAAGTTGACTCAAATGATACCTTGATATCTGAGATTCGATGAATGGTGACTGAGAAATCCACGTTTTTTTCTTATATGCAAATGAGCTGAGAAGATCCCACAGATTTTTCAGCTCATTTGCATATAAAAAATGTGACTTTTTCAAGGGAACCGTTCATCGGATTGCAGTTATTAAGGTATCATTTGATTCAACTTTCTATGATCGGTATGTCCATATAGGCGGCTTAGGGGGGTTGATCCTACTGACATATGCCCTTTAAATTGCGCATGTGCACTGCTCCTCCATTTAGAACCTATTAGACTAAGTAAGACAGCTGAGTATAGCAGTGGTGCAGTATGGGCTTGGTGGGCTCTAGTAATCAATTATGTAGATTGATAGTAAATAGAGATTATTAAATCGATGTGTAATGAATCAAAATTATCAATAATTTCCACAAAATTTTAAAATTCTTGCAATGCCGAAATTTTATGGATTTGGTGTGTAGAAATTTTGGCTGATTCTTTTGAGGCATGGAAAGAAGTTAAAAAAAAACCCAAAACATTATACTTCCCTGTCCCAGGTCCTCATCTGACTTCTTATGCCGCCTTTGCCACCGGAAGGAAGGACCAAGGACCAAGGAAGCTACATCGGAGGTGGTGTAAAGAATTTTTAAGGGTCTTGGATAGAGGACTATAATTTATTTGATTACTTTTAACCCCTTTCCCTCATTTATTATGCTTTGCAGCCTTCATAATATGATAAATGGCAATTGGGTCAGTTTCGATTTGGACTGAATTTAATGAATTTATTAGGACCGAATGGAATCTGACAGTCGATTCAAGAAAATCTGCCCAATCACTCATCTCTAGAGATGGGAATGACCCTTCTGTTTTTGCTCTCAACCATAAAGGTAACATAAGGAGGCAAGCAAATGATGGTTCTCCCAGGATCCATCTGCCTGGTCTCTACCTTTTCCATCACTCTAACTTGGTCTTCTCCTTAGTACCTTTACATTTTCTCTATCCCGATCATTTCCTGTACCAATTTCATTTTTGCCCAAAATCCTTATAGTCATCTCCAATGTCCTCCTGAATATAAATACCCCGCCATTGTCCAGATCTACTATTCATTGCCAAGTCTACTCGTTCAAGTGGTTCCATAGTTGCAGCTTTTACTACCAAAACTCAATCTGGCCCTTCACTTGCATTGTTCATGGGACTGGAATGGTAAAATGCAGCATGCCTGATCCTTCTGTCCCTAGACATCAGCCATTGAGTGGTGTCACGTCCTCCTGGGAGATCTGGGGTTAGAAGATCACTATGTATTGTGAATCGCAGATCTTCCATTTAGCCTGTGTGTTAGTGTCCCATGTTAAATGGATTTGGTTTCCTTTGGTGCTGAAAAGGTAAACGACCCTTTCTATGCTGGTCAGAAACTTGCAGCTCCATTTAAGCTGCTTCTGATCTGATCATTTCCTCTCCCTATAAAATCTGGCCAGACATTTTCTTCCTTGCCAGTGAAATCTTTGCTTCCTAGGTCCTTGTAGACGCTGTGCTGAATTGAAGATGGAGATTGTTGGAGGCTGTTTTTGTGTGTATGCTTTCCTCATTGTCCTTTTCCCATTTGGTTAGTACATTCCTATCCTTCCCTATATACCTCTCTACCTTTGGTGAGTGTTTGAATGTTTGTTGCTTTCTGTTATCCTGGTCTGTCTTCCATGTTTAAAAACTAACCTTTCTGTCCGAGGCCTTTTGAGGGAGGGTATAGCTTAGGGAATAACGGGAGAACAGTTAGTCTGGTGGCCCACACCTCCTCACCTTTAGAGGTACCTTTGGGAGAAAGGATAGTTAGGGCCCTAGTCCTAGGGACGGTTCAGGACCCCTTTCCCTAATCACGAACAGTCACAGAGTGACAAGTGGCTGATCATTGTCTATTCCTGGCAAATTTGGTGGCTCGAGTCATATTGGTTTAGAAAAATATGGCAGCTATCTTCTAGAAACTTTGCCCCACCTGCCCCTTGGTTGTATCTAAAATTTTATCTCAGCTTTATAAAAATATGTGGGTCCTAGATGCAATACTATATTAAACCTGTGGACATGTGTGGCACTGATTTTGGAAAAAGTCATGTTTTGGCAAACCCTTTAGGAATCACACGTACAGCTACGTATTTAGAAGGAAAGATGTGGTCGGAAGGACTAAGAAGGATGAGCTTGGGGCCACTGAATCCTGGCTCATTTCACCCATCACATCTATGAGATCCGGGAAGACACTTTGGGTCAGGAACTGCAGTTCTGTTACATTTATGTATACATTAGACATTAAAAAAAGCAGTTCTAGATGTTCTTGGCAGGGTTTACGCTTCCTCATCATCATTTAATTGGTTCTACTGCTCGACTTGTTTAGAATTTACTTTTTGAGCCTCTTATCTGCGCACGTTGTCTGTTCTGTAGATTCACTAATTAAAGGCATAAAGTGATGACAGTTACCAGGAAACGAGTCTTATGGGCTTCTAGTCTACTCACTACTAACAATCTGCATGCCGTATCTTTACAGTCTCTTTTTTTTACATTATGGATATTAACAAAAAAAAAAAAATGTATGTGAAAGTTTACATTTAATTTAGCCGGAATTAAGCTCTTTTAGGTATTTTCTGTAAATTAATATTGGCACTGTAGGGAGTGAATGGGAGGTTGCAGTACCTTTCATGACCACTATGCAATGCGTGGTGCTGTGGCACCACTTCTAGTGCTGCGCCGCTCCTTTATCGATCTGATATTGACGATCTATACTAAGGGTTGGTCGACAATATTAAATTCTTGTAAACCATTTATTTTATACACCATAATAGCATATTTAGCCAATACAGATGGATTTCTTATTTTTGACCCATTTATTTACTAATGAGTACAACCACCCTTACTTCTTTCCATACCACTTCCCAGAACTTAAAGGGAATGTGTTAACTGTAAATGAACTATTGTTTAAATCAGGTTTTCGTGTTGTATTTACTTTTCTAATTTTTTTATATCATGATTATTTATTGGAAAAAACAATGTTAGTAATCTTGCTTTTTTCACAATGGCCACTGGAGCTACTCATACTCCCTGTGCTTTTAAGAAGAGTTTTCAGCAGGCTCCTTATCAGAGGCAGGGGTATAATCACAGATAACACCTCTATGCACAGTTGCTAATGCAGGATCACCACTCATATTAGGCGATGTCACTGCTCCTCCTCACTTTACAGTGACCTTTGCACACGCTCATATTAGGCGATGTCATCGCTCCTCCTTACTTTACAGCGACCTTTGCACATGCTCATTAGATGCTTTAATAGAAAAGAATGTCTTAGGGTCTGTTAATGGCTGTTAATGTACATGTGCATTTTCTGGGAGAATGGGAGGTATGATTCTTGAATAGAGAATAGTGGCTAGAGTGAAAACTGCAAGATTTCTAATTTTTAATAAAGATTAAGATATGGAAAAAAAAACATTGGCAAAAAAAATATACATTTAACACACTCCATGAATTTGTATAGTGATCTGCGATGGCTACTGTCTACAAATCTCAAGAAATTGAGTTTATTAACCTGTCGACACTGCGGCGTGTTTTGCATTAATTGTACTTTACTTCTTTCTCCGAGCCGTCATTTGTGATGCTCAGCAGTTATACATAAGTGGTTGCTTGGATTAAAAAAATGATTTGAGAAATTACCTATTTTTGACATAAAAAAAAGTAAAAAAAACAATGTAAAAGAGAAAAAAAAACAACAACAGGAATAACAGATGTTTGTGGGCAGCAAAACGAATGTATTAGCAAAATAAAAGCAGATGGCATTGCATAAAGATTGTGATGTGTTGCATAAATGGTATGAAAGGGAATAGATCACAGACGGAGTAGGACAAAGGACAAGTACCGGCGCCCTCATCATAGGGACGGTGTAAGGAGCAGGGTGAAGACACAATTACAAAATGCAGCCAAGATACTTTATGTTCCATCATCTTTAGATTTGTATCTTTTACAATTCCTTTTATTCTTTCAATTTGGTGGCAAAAAAATGACTTATTTTTATTGATCAGCGATGATGACGCCAGCTTTGACTTTGGCCAAGACTTTCGTTGCACGACCAAAGTTCGCTCGGTGCCGGTGCTACATCGTAAAGAATGGGGTCACACTGGGAACGCAAGGGTAACAAGCAAGTCACAAAAAATCCGATGAGGTTGGAATTTTTGGAACTTGCTCGTTGAAGTTTTCTTGGGATCGCAATGGGACTCCATTCACTTGTATTGCGTTGCGATGTAGCACCAAAACTTTGGCCAAAGTCATCGTGTAACCGTAGCCTAATACTGACCCCTAGAAGACAGGTTGAATTAAAAAAAATCACAAGATTAAGTGATCTTAGCTCATAACTGAGTCATGTCGAGGGTTTTGCCAAGATTATTGTATCCGAGTAATGGTTGGGCTCGATTCCAAAAACGTTCCTGCACAGATTTTTTTTTTCGAAAGCCTGCAACGACGTATGCAATTAATGAGAACATTTTTTTCCTCCCATGATGACTTATCTCCCGTATATTTATCTCAACCCCATGGTGAAGATAACAAGTGATCTCCTTCTAAATAAAAAGATGGAATAGACAAAAAAAAAAAACGTTAAAAGCAGCGCCTCTCTGAAGTACATCAACACCTCAGTCCCACGTGTCGTTTGGCAGAGAGAAGAATCCATTAAAATTCACAGAGAACCAGAAGGTTTGCCTTTGTCACAGTACTTATGGCGTCGTAAATCTATATTAATTAAAAGGCAATTACAAATTGAAATTCAAGCAATGTGTAAGGAAGGAAAATTGTATCTCACCTTATGTCACCTCAAGGGGTTGTCTCGTGTTCTTAGAAGGGTAAAACTGAAAAATGCTTGAGAAAACAAACAACTTTGCATTCTACCGCTTATTAAAAATCATTTATTGTTCTACTTTACTCCTCGTTACCTAGCTTACTGGCCACTTTTGTGATCTATGAGAAGTGGCCTGCTTCCTAGGCAAGGAGTGCAAAAAGAGCTTGCAAGCGCTTCTCTGAAACGTGTCCATTTTGCTGGATCTGACAAGCTTTATGCCTTGGCAATTCTTTGATGCTGCAGAGGTAAAGCCTTGACTTGTAGAATGGGAGAGGCTGGCGGATCTGCCATGCTACCCATGCAAGCTGTCAATCATCGGGTGTTCTTCGCACCCTGACAAGCAAGAAGTTGGGAGTCCAGAAAATAGATGATGTGACAACACCTTCAAGGTAAAAAGACTATGACCCGATTAATCCAGACCAGGGCTGCCACCAAGAATTTCAGGGCCCCATACTGGCAAAATTTTCGAGCCCTTTGAAACTCCACCAAGGCTTCCACCCCTCAAAATTTTCACTGTCCCACCCCCACTCTTAGAAAACCTCCATTTATGGACCACGTTCTCACCATTCACACATTGACAGCTCCCATAGAACAGCAGATCACATACATAGCCATCAGCTTTTGTTTTGGCCAAAAGATCTTTAAGCCGCCACTACGACAAGATAGACTCTTTTGGCCGAGCCGTACTCTACTCTAACCTATTAAACATTTCATACACAATACTCGTTTTATGCATATTTCTCTTTATTGTTCCTTAAGGGAATGTGTCACATACATTTTTTTAAATGACCAATAATACCACATACAAGGGAGAAATACCGTCACGCCATGACCGGACGATATATTACCACCACATAGTGACCGAATTATACCACATACAAGGAACAAATAACGCCACACCATGTCCAGACCACATATTACCACCACATAGTGACTGAATTATACCACAAACAAGAGCCAAATACCGTCACGCCATGACCAGATGACATATTACCATCACATAGTGACCAAATTATACCACATACAAGAGCTAAATACCGCCACGCCATGACCAGATGACATATTACCACCACTTAGTGACTGAATAATACCACATACAAGGAATAAATACCACCACACTAAGGCAGGACCACAATACAGGCATCACTGGTGACATTATACACAGGAGCTCTGTATATAGTGCCAGTGTACAGGTAATACAGTGATCACCAGTGACATTATACACAGGAGCTCTGTATATAGTGTCAGGGTACAGGTAATACAGTGATTACCAGTGACATTATACACAGGAGCTCTGTATATAGTGTCAGTGTACAGGTAATACAGTGATCACCAGTGACATTATACACAGGAGCTCTGTATATAGTGTCAGTGTACAGGTAATACAGTGATCACCAGTGACATTATACTCAGGAGCTCTATATATAGTGTCTGTGTACAGGTAATACAGTGATCACCAGTGACATTATACACAGGAGCTCTATATATAGTGTCAGTGTACAGGTAATACAGTGATTACCAGTGACATTATACACAGGAGCTCTGTATATAGTGTCAGTGTACAGATAATACAGCGATCATCAGTGACATTATACACAGGAGCTCTGTATTTGGTGCACAGGTAATACAGTTATCACATTGTACAGTGAGCCATCCCCCATCTCCCCCCACTTCATCATTTGCAGTCCCCCCTAACTTCATCATTTGCCATCCCCCTCCCTCCCCCCTCACCCATTTAATTCATTTTATAAAGAAAAGTTTTTTTATACTTACTTCACTGATGATCCCCTGGAGATGCAGCTACCCTTCTGGTGTCCTGGCAACAGCTAGTGGCATGCATACAGGCCAGTGTTTACGCATTGAGGTAATTGCGTATGCGCCGTCAGCAGATGTCCAGAAAGGGCACAGGGGGCTGGAGCTGTGCAGATGGTTTGTGTGGCCATGGAGCTCCGGGAAAGGTCTCAATGCCGAGGCGTGCACCGTGATTCACAGCACTTTATTTCACCCTGGGGGCCGGTGAGCAGAAGGACAAGAGGCGGGGCCCGGAAAAGTATGGTGACCTCAACACAGTATGATCTCTAACCTGTGACCCCCACACAGCTCTCAATGCAGCCCAACACCTCAGCACAATGTATAATGGCCCCCACTAGACTTTCCAAACAGTATAATGGCCCCACGTAGCCCTCCATAAAGTATAAAGGCTCCCACAGAGCCCTCCAGATATTATAATGGCCCCCAATAGCCTTCCAAATATTTGAAGAGCCTCCACACAGCCCTCCAAATACTATAATGATCACAAGATAGTCATCTATATAGTATAATGGGCCTCATAGTCCTCCATATAGTATGCTGCACCCCATAATCCTCCATACAGTATACTGCACCCCATGGTCCTCCATACAGTATAATTCACTCCTGATTGCCCTTCATAAAGTATAATGTACTCCCCATAGGTCTCCATATAGTATAATGCATTCCCTATAGGTCTCCATATAACATAATGCACCCCATAGATCTCAATATAGTATAATGCACTCCCCATAGTCCTTCATATAGTATAGTGCACTCTGCATAGTCGTCCATATAGTATAATGCACTCCCCCTAGTCTTCCATACAGTATAATACACCTCATAGTCCTCCATATAGTATAATGCACCCCATAGTCCTCCATATAGTGTAATGCACTCCCCATAGTCCTCCACACAGTATAATGCACCCCATAGTCCTCCATATAGTATAATGCACTCCCCATAGTCCTCCACACAGTACAATGCATCCCATAGTCCTATATAGTATAATGCACTCCTCATAGTCCTCCATACAGTATAATGCACCCCATAGCCCTCCAAATAGTGTAAAACATGCTATGATGGTTGGTGGTTCCCGGTGATGGCACTTGCATTTGCCCCCTGTCTCATGGGCCCCATAATGGCCATGAGGCCTTCCGCCATTGGTAGGTTGGCAGGTTGCCACTGGCTGGCATGGCCCCTAATGGTGGTCATGTTGTTTTTTTCAGTTTTCTCCATGCAGAAGAAGTTTATTAATATTGTTAAAGAAGCACTTCCATCAAAGTTTGTATCTTCTTAATATATTTCAGTCATCATATTATGTGGCACTTTCCTCATTTTGCCTTTCTACCTAGTTAATTCATCTCTTCTCTATGTAGAAACAGGAAGTCTCTTTCCCTGCATAAATCATTCCACTCTTCAACTTCTGACAAAGCTGCTCCCTCTTCCCCTTGCCAAGAACTTTTGCAGTGACTCAGGACTCATACAGGGAAAAGAGACTTCCTTTTCTACATAGAAGGATTCAGGTACTCGGTTTTTAATCACTCGATGTCATAGACCTAATAGAGAAGAGAAGTATTAGCTGGGTAGAAAGGCAAAATGAGCAATTGTAAGAGTACACAGTTCTGTATAATATGATGACTGCAATATATTAAGAGGATAAAAACTTTGATGGTAGAAGGGCTTCCTTAAGATCTGGACAGAAGGCGCCGAGTCAGGGATATATATTTAACAGCAATTTTCTTCAATTTCAGGGAAATCTGCTTATCATTGTGAGTCCTGCAGTAAGAAGCTGGCGGTTGACGTTCCATTTTGGAAAAATATTGGGTAAGTTACATTGCTTTAATGTACAGATGGAACAGACTTCACAGCAACATTTAGCTAAGCAGCTTACCAATTAGCCAGATCATTATCGCAGCCTTGTCCTTTAAACTCACTGAATGTAGTCATGACATGCTACAAAATCACGTTACAGCCCGGCAAAATCTGTTCCACATTTATATTATCACTTTACAGCGTTCCTTTGAAAATAGTCCATCGGAACAATTTATTTTGCCAGTTATTTGCTCTAAACTGAGCCCCTTCAGATAGGAATTTCCTCTTCTGTCAAATTCCAACATTTAATAGACATTAAATTCCACGTTTGTAATCAAATTATAATTTTGCTCCAGAGCATCTAAACTAAAATGGAAAAAAAGCAAAAAATATGAATAAAAATGTGCAAATATAAATATAGCAGCCATCATCTTGACGGTTGCGGTGTCCTATTATATTGGCATGGGAATCACAGATAGTATAGAAGACTCGTCGCTCTGCGCTCTTATTGCAGCACCATCATGGTGGTGATCGCTAGATCTGTACACTCGATATAAAGAAATCCTACAATTTTTTGCCATGCAGCTCCTGTACATGCGTCTCCATAGTGACAGACTACAAGCTAACTTTGTGTAGTCAGACCCAGCATACCACCCTGCATCCATCACCCAAAGCCCCCATCCACATTGACAGTAATCTGAAGCTGACAGATGACAATCGGGAGATAAGAGTGGAGCAAATTAATCTGATCCCTTCGTTTTCCTCTGTAATAAGCTGCTGACAAGGATGGCAGCAGCTTTCTCCTCTCTCCCTATGCTCGTCTACTTGTAAAGTGCAGGGGCTTCAGTTGATCTTGGGCCCTGGAGTCTAATTCGGCCCCGAACGCTCCCTTTGGGCCAAATGAGGGAACTCGTGATAGTTTGTGGCTAGATAGGAACGAGACTTGAATTTTTAAAAATTTGCTTGATTCGTTTGAGTCAGCTGAAAATTTCACTTAAAATCAAATTGATCTGTCACAAACCAAAAGTGCCCTTAAATACATTTATTAGACTCAGAGGTCTCTGCAGACCCCAAAGTATAAAACATAGGGGGATGAAAAAGATTAAAAAGTGGTAAAATATTATGCTTACCTGGCCTGATGC
This sequence comes from Ranitomeya variabilis, assembly GCF_051348905.1. Classification (NCBI taxonomy): domain Eukaryota; kingdom Metazoa; phylum Chordata; class Amphibia; order Anura; family Dendrobatidae; genus Ranitomeya; species Ranitomeya variabilis. Next base: position 196,259,659 of record NC_135239.1, read on the forward strand.
AGTTCCCCAACCCAGTCTTCTGGTGTTGGATTGAATCTTTTGGCCTCTGATCTTTGGGTCTTCTGGTGCGACGAGGTCTCACCTGGTAACGCGGGTTGCGAAACATGTCATTGACTATTCACTGACTAGGCCTCATGTGGACAACGTGGGTCATAAAGTATTTTATTGACTATTCACTGAATATGCCTCATGTGGACACGTGGGCCACATCATATTTTATTGACCATCCACTGACTAGGCCTCATGTGGACACGTGGGCCACAATATATTTTATTGACCATTCACTGAATAGGCCTCATGTGGACACGTGGGTCACAATGTATTTTATTGACCGTTCACTGACTTGGCCTCATGTGGTCTCGTGGGCCACAATGTATTTTATTGACCATTCACTGACTAGGCCTCATGTGGACAAGTAGGCCACAATATATTTTATTGTCTATTCACTGACTAGGCCTCATGTGGACACGGGGGACACAATATATTTTATTGACCATTCACTGACTAGGCCTCATGTGGACAAGTAGGTCACAATATATTTTATTGACCATTCACTGACTAGGCTTCATGTGGACACGTGGGCCACAATGTATTTTATTGACCATTCACTGACTAGGCCTCATGTGGACACGTGGGCCACAATATATTTTATTGACCATTCACTGACTAGGCCTCATGTGGACAAGTAGGCCACAATATATTTTATTGACCATTCACTGACTAGGCTTCATGTGGACACGTGGGCCACAATGTATTTTATTGACCATTCACTGACTAGGCCTCATGTGGACACGTGGGCCACAATATATTTTATTGACCATTCACTGACTAGGCCTCATGTGGACACGTGGGCCACAATATATTTTATTGACTATTCACTGACTAGGCCTCATGTGGACATGTGGGCCACAATATATTTTATTGACTATTCACTGACTAGGCCTCATGTCACTGACTAGGAGTAAAGATCAAAGGAACAGGTAGGGAATTGCGGCATCATGACAGGTGAAGGGAAGGCCTACAACAGATGATTATAATCTTTTAGTGTTTTCAAACCATTTTTCAGCCCTCAAAAGAATCTACCATAACGGAGGCCATCCAGCTACCATTTAGCTGTATTCCTGCAAATTGAAAACACAAAAAAATTGTGATGAATTGTACTTGTTAGAAATTGATTTGTTGATTTCTGTTGAGGACCCCGTTGTAAATTTTGCATTTGGACCTACTGTACATGGGCCATGTTACGCCACTGCTATGAAAAACTGGCCCATCAACTCTTCCTAACCTACTGTTTATATATGTTTGACTACAGGACCTGACTACACAGAATTTGTAGTCTGTAACCGCGGAAATATATTAGTTCCCATAGGAGCTGTGGACGGCAGGACATTTTATGAAGACGTTGCAAAGAAAGGTGGAAGCACATCCATTAAACATAAATTCTAGTGGGCAAATGATACCGCAACGCCCAGTACCATGCTCATACCTCTCAACTATTACTATTTCTAATGGGACTATTGTGCGAAATATGGTAATATTTAGAGCTTTTATGAACCTTTTGGGTCAAATATATCTGAAGGAGACACTGTCACCCACATGATGCAGATGTTGGGAGGTGTACGGCAGCACAAGGGTGTACATGAAGCCGTATAACAGGCATATCAGGTATTCTGTATTATTTACTGGATAGATTATTGACAGAAATTATACATTTTATAATGAAACTGAAAATAATGAGATCTCAAATGAAAAATAATCTTCTACCTAAAGTAAACATGAAAGTTAGATCTCAACGACTGAGAATTTCATTCCAAGCTTACTGAGTTAGAAATTAACTTTTTAGCTGCTTAATGTCCATCGCTTAAAAAAAAAATACAAAAAAGTTTGTTTCCGAGCTAATAACTTATAGATTGCACATTAAATCCAGAATTGCCCGTGGCTTACTTAGCGGTTCTTCAGCATTTGTAGAATTTTGTGTTCAGTGGAGTTTGGTTTATCTTGGCCCCAGGATCCTGTGAATGTAGGTTAATATCCAAATCTGGGTTCTGGCGTGAGATTTGTAAAAACGCTGCACAAAATCCACTTACAGACCGGTTAAAAGTTTTTATTTAAAGGGGTTGGCCTTGACTTTAACACTTTATCCTTAGGAAAGGTCATCAAATGTCTGATCGGTGGGGATCCGGAACTGAGCAGTTCAGCCGGAGCTAACACCACGAACAGCTGATCGGTGGAGGTGCCGGGTGTCGCATCACCACCCATCAGCCATTTATGACCTATCCTAAGCAGGGGTCATCAGTCCCCATTAAAGTTTATCTCCTGCTATAAAAGTTTATCAATTATTGAAAAAGAGTGTCCATGTGGATTCCCCTCTTGTACTTTGAGAATCTGGCCCTTTATTGGATGCATTTTGGAGTTTACCCACCTAAAAGTCACCACGTAAACTCTTTTACTGCATCTAGTTAAATAATTATACCCATGCCCTCTCAGTTGCACTTGCATGACCAATGTCTATGACAGGAACATCCCTTTAATTTTCAGATTTAAAGTTGATCTGACAACAAACTGTACACACTATTAAATAGATCTCTTAAACTTGATGAGGCTGATGTACTTACTTAAAAAAATCAATGTATACATTTCTGTGTAATCTATTGTCAGGGTTTTCCTGCCTGATATTAAAATGAGCATCCTGAAAAATGTAGATTTTTCAATGTGAGTACACCAGCCTCATCAGGTCTATGAGATCTATTTCTGAATCTATGCAGTTTGTATTGTGAAATCTGGTAATCTGCTTCATTGAGTGTTATTTTCAACTCTCTGTCCTCCATTTTCTCCTAGCTGTACACGCTACCTAGGTCTAGGTATAATAGACTGTTCAATTTTCTTTAGAGGATTTGTCGCCCCTCTTGATATTTCTGCTTCAGTTAATACTTGTAAGAACCTGTATAGGACTTCAGGGACCACTTGTCATGGACAAGACACCAACCCCCAGTACTTGCCAACACCCATTCAAGTCTCTTGCCCGAGCACTATTAGCACTCCCGATTAGGAATTTTCTTGTCCTTTCCACCAGTCTAGTATTGAACCCTTTTACCCCAAGCACATGTATTTTATTTTCTTAAAATACTGATGTACTGTAATAGTGGCTTGCCCTTTGACTGTCTATTTTCTTCTTTTTGCTGAAATCAGACACAAAATTTGAAAACTAGAATAGTGTTTATTGTTCTACTATATATTTGTTACTTTTCATTATATAACTATTTTATTATTTTATTATCTTAACCCTAAACCTAGCACTAACCCTAAACCTGACCCTAGCCATTGTTATAGCCCTAACCATAGTCTTAAACCTAACCATAGCCCTTGTTATAGCCATAAACCTGGCCCTAAACCTAACCCAAGACTGAGACATAGCCCTATCTTAAGTCTTAACCCTAAACTTAACCCAAGCCCAACACATAGCCCTAGCCCTAACCCTAACCGTTGTCATAACCCTAACCTAAGACCTATCCCTAAACTTAAGCCAAGCGCAAGACATAACCCTAACCCTAATCCTAGCCCTAACCCTAAAACTAGCTGTTATCATAGCTCTAACCTTAGTCTTCAACCTAACCATAGTCCTTGTTACAGCCGTAATCCTAGCCCTAAACCTAACCCAAGCCCTAGACACAACCCTAACCTAAGCCCTAACCCTAAACTTAACCCTAGCCCAAGACATAGCCCTACCCCTAATCCTAGCCCTAACCCTAAACCCTGTCCTATTTATGGCTAATAAAAATATGCAAAAACACAACATTTGTTATAATATTATTTTATTTTACAGGGCACACAATTTGTTTTCTATATTTGAGAGAGCTCTCGCAGCAGGTCCCTGTCTCTCCTCTCACAAAATTATTAAGTGAGACAGGGCAATCACTCAGTGTGGCCCAAGAAAAAGTGGCGTAAGGGCAGCGGAGCCCTGTAGGGGCTTCTGGGGCCACTATGGTCAAATAGGAGTATTTGATCATAGGGGCTGGGTGGGAAGTGAAATTTTGTGCCTTTGTAGAATTTTGCAAATTGTGCAACCGGTTGCCAATTTGACTGTGAGGTCAAGAAAGTTCTAAAAAAAAATTAAAACCGTCAGAGAGTTTTCTCGGTGGAAATATGTCAGCCTTCTGTCATCGGTCCTCGGCTCGGCGGACAAAGATTTATTGTCATCCGCAGAAAATAAATAAAGCTCAAGCTCCGACCTGCGAAGTTTGTCTTTATGTAGTCCGTGACGTTCCGTCAGGTCCACTCACATCAAGATAAAGGCTGTCACTGATACGAGCAGAACCTGACAGGGCTGTTTGATATATTTCGACACTGTATCAAATGTTTATTGTTTTTTTTTCTTTCCTCAATATTGATGCAGCCGCGGCAAGAGATGGCGATATGTGGAAAATATGTGCGCGGCGTGTAATGAAACAAACCTGTGACCCGGTGAAGCCATATCCAGTTTGTCTTCCTTTTCTTTGTTACCAAGGAGAAAGTGTTGTTTGCGTAACATCTCAAAGTGTCAAAACAGTTTTCCGACTTATTAAGGTTTTGACAAGTAGAAACAATACCTGTTCCAGGAAAGTCCACTAATGTGGAGCCGCCTGCTGCATCACTGCCTGGAAGGAGTGTGCGGAGCTTTAATAGAAATATCACTTTTGGGCAACTTTTTGAGCTCAACGCTAAAAACAAAAATTTCTTACGTATAAGATTAGAAATATATGAGATAGAATTTTTTTTTCTTTTTTTGTCCCGAGAAAAAGCACCACAATTGTCCTTTGTCTAAGCCGAGTATACAACACATAGGCAAGAGTGGCGCTTTTTCTGGGGGTCTTGCTAAAGAAAGGTGTTATAGATGTGTGTCTTGGTGGGCCTTATATAGGCCCAGTCTAACAATCACATGGGCTCAAACCAGGCCACTTGTAAAACCTGGCGTGGAGCACAGCAGAGGGCAGCGGCCATAGGGGAAGGTGATGAAGCACCGCCAAGGCGTGGTATGTGTAACAAAAGGATATGATAACAACCTTTTCTCCAGGGGCCTTTGCTCTAACCCCCATGCCACACACATTTTCAGCACCGCAGCTAAAGCCACCACCATAAATGAACGGCACTGGGAAGACACAGTGGATGTCAGCCTCATATAATAGGATGGCTGTCGACTTTACAGTCAATAATACTCTGCAATAATGAATTGCAGTGAATTATATGATTTCATGGTCAATCCCCTAGTGGCAACATAAAAGTCTACAAAAGTTGCACCAATAGTATGTTTGCCCCTGAAAAGGCACATAGGTTTAATAGAGAGGAGGGCTTTTAATTCAGGATAGACAGTCATTGGACAGTAGCAGAATCAATGCATGCTGGGAAATGGGGAATAGAAGTTTCAGTACCTATAGTGTTTGAATCATAGAATGTTAGAGTTGGAAGGGACCTCTAGGGTCATCATGTCCAACTCCCTGCTCAATGCAGAAGTCACTAAACCATGTCAGACAGATGTCTGCCCAGCCTCTGTTTGAAGACTTCCATTGAAGGAGAAATCACCACCTCTCATGGCGGCCTGTTGTGAATTGGATTATTTGGCTCCCTCTTGTGGCCACTTGCGACATGACACTTTGAGTTCCTTTCCCCAGCTTGGTATCCACCTGGATCGTTAGTCCAGGGGTGTTGCTACTTAAGCTTCCTGGATTCTCAGTCTGGTGCCTGGCATCGTTGTAATCAGTTCCTTTCTGTTTGCTCCTGTCTGCTGGTCCTGGTTCTTGCAAAATTAAGCTAAGTCCTGCTTTCTTGTTTTTTGGCTATTTGCTTTGCTCTTATTTTTGTCCAGCCTGTACTAAATGTGATTCCTGATATTGCTGGAAGCTCTAGGGGGCTGGTATTCTCCCCCCGGGCCGTTAGACGGTTCAGGGGTTCTTGAATATCCAGCGTGGAAATTTTGATAGGGTTTTTGCTGACCTTATAAGTCATCTTACTATATTCTGCTATTAGTCAGTGGGCCTCTCTTTGCTAAATACCTAGTTCATTCTTACGTTTGTCTTTTCTTCTTACCTCACCGTTATTATTTGTTGGGGGCTTGTATCCAACTTTTGGGGTCTTTTCTCTGGAGGCAAGAATGGTCTATCTTTTCCCTTCTAGGGTTAGTTAGTTCTCCGGCTGGCGCGAGACGTCTAGAACCAATGTAGGTACGTTCCCCGGCTGCTGCTATTTGTGGTGTTAGGATCAGGTATACGGTCAGCCTAGTTACCACTGCCCTATGAGCTGGTTTTTTGTGTTTGCAGACTTGGTATAAACTTCTGAGACCCTCTGCCATTGGGGTCATAACAGCGGCCTGTTCCACTCAGTGATCACCCTCACTGTCAAAACATTTTTTCTAATATCTAATCTGTATCTTCTCCCATTCAGTTTCATTCCATTGCTTATCGTGCAAATGAGAATAATGATGATCCCTCTACAATGACAGCTCTTCAGATATTTGTAGACCGCTATTAAATCTCCTCTCAATCTTCTCTTTTGGATGCTAAACATTCCCAAATCCTCTAATCGCTCCCCATAGGACATTGTTTGCAGACCAGTCACCATTCTGGTAACTCTTCTCTGAACTTGCCCCAGTTTGTTCATGTCTTTTTTTAAAATGTGGCTTCCAGAACTGGACACAGTATTCCAGATGAGGCCTGACTAAGGAGGAGTAGAGGGGGATAATTAATTCATGTGATCTAGATTCTATGCTTCTCTTAATACATCTCAGAACTGTGTTTGCCTTTTTGCTGCTGCACCACACTGTTGACTCATGGGCAGTCTGTAATCTATTAGTATACCCAAGTCTTTTTCACATGTGCTGTTGCTTAGCCCTATTCTTCCCATTCTGTATATACTTTTTCAATTTTTTGCCCAGATGTAGGACTTTGCATTTCTCCCTGTTAAAAAACATTCTGTTAGTTGTTGCCCATTGTTCCATCTTGTTTAGATCTTTTTGAATCCTCTCATTTTCTTCTCTAGCATTAGCTACCCTTCCTAACTTTGTGTCATCAGCAAAATGAAATAAGTTTACCCTCAATTCCTTTATATAAATCATTGATAAAGATGTTGAACAATACAGGGCCCAGGACAGAGCCCTGTGGAATCCCACTTGAGACAGTATTCCAACTGGATGTGCAGCCAGTTATGATCACTCTTTGGGTCCGATCACTAAGCCAGTTATGAATCCATCTAACAGTTGCCTTGTCCATTCCATAGTTGGTCTTTTTTCAATAAGGTTGGTGTGAGCTACTTTGTCGAATGTTTTGCTGAAGATGAGATATACTATATCTACTGCATTTCCCTGATCTACCCAGTCAGTGATTCTGTCATAGAAGGAGCACAACTGACATGACTTATTAGTTACACAACCATGCTGGCTTTGGTTAATAATTTCATTCTCATCCATGTACTTGCCTGAATGTTGTTTAATAATTTGTTGAAAGATCTTTCCTGGTATAGAAGTGAGACTCACTGGTCTGGAATTTCCTGGCTCCATCTTCTTTACTTTTTTTGAAGATAGGGACAACATTTGCCCTTCTCCAATCTTCTGGGACTTCTCCTGTTCTCCAAGAATTTTCAAAGATTATGGCGAGTGGTTCAATAATTTCCTCTGCTATCTCCTTCAGTATCCCAGGATGTACTTTCTTGCAGAAAGATAAAGAATTAGCATAGCCCAACTCAGAGAGAATGGGTTGACAAGTTACTAAGCTTGAGAATCAGGACAGTTCCTGGACATATTAGACTGATATGTGCACTTAAACATGATTATTAGTATGTTTTTTATAGACGACAATGGCAGCAAGAATGCTTTTCCACAGGTTTATTGTAAAAGGATAGATAATATACAGCTCCAGTTAGCATCAAGCAACTAAATAAATAGGAAAAGATGAACCAAAGACAATGCTGACTGTGGGAAGTCAGTTCTGGACTAATTCCTACTAAACCAAGCATTGGGGCTTTATTTGAAATGCGAAAAGTTTTTGGACCACTGAGTGTCTAATTATTATTGTTATCATTATTTATTGATTCTATGATAAGGAGTTACATACAAAATATAGCCTGAGGTCAGTACATGGAGCAGCAGTGGGATCTTGAGGATAAGCAGGAATCGTAGTCAGGATATAGCCAGAGGCCGGTACATGGAGGAGCAGTATAGTTGGGAGAATAAGCAGGTAGCGTAGTCAGGATATAGCCAGAGGACAGTACATGGAGCAGCAGTAGTATCTTGAGGATAAGCAGCAGGTGGGAAGAAGCTAGACTAAAGGCTGGGAGCTCAATAATCTCGGAAGGAAGGAAATGAAGTGTCAGGTTTAAGTAGAGTGTTCAATCAGGAGATCACAGACTTGATCCAACCAGGAACTAAGGGTGGAGACAATCAAGAACTCCGGTTGGAGTCAATCAGGAATCACACAGTTACTAGTATCTGGGTTAGCAAGGAACTGTCCAGCGAACGGAATAGCTCAGAATGAAGAGCTGCCACCTCGTGGAGAAGAGCGGCTGGGTTCGAGTCCTAACAGTGGCAGAGCCGTCATTGCAGGCTCTAAGATTTCTTGAACAGATGGGTTTCCAGGTTCCATATGAAAGCTACGAGTGTGGTGGATAATCAGATATGTTGGGGAACAGAATTATAGAGGATGGGGATACATTGGAGGTCTTGGAGGTGATTGGATGAAGAATGTATAAGTGGGGAGGACAGAGGCAGATCTTGGGAGGACTAGAGATTACGTGTCAGAAAATATCGGGAGATTAGTTCAGAGATATAAAGAGGAGACAGATTATGGACGGCTTTGTGGGTCAATGTTAATAGTTCGATCTAGATGCATTGGTAAATTGGGAGCCAATGAAGGGATTTGCAGAGGGGAACAACAGAGAAGTAGCGAGGGGAGAGGTTTATTAGTCGGGCAGCAGAGTTAAGGATGGACTGGAGACATGAGAGAATGTTGGCAGGGAGGCCACAGATGAGGATATTGCAGTAGTCGAGACAGATGATAAGGGCATTCATTTAGTTGATTCAGGGATGAGGAAAGTATGGATTATGGAAATATTTTTGAAGGCTGCAGGAGGTGGTCAGAGCTTGGATGTGTGGTGTGAAGGATGGGACAGAGGCAGAGAACTTCTGGTACTGCAGAGAGCGCGGTGTCATTAATTGTGATAGATGAGGTAGGAGAGTTAGGTGAGATGGAGGGAAGATGATGCGATCAGATTTGTCCACATTGAGCTTTAGGAAGCGAGAGGAGAAGAAGGAGGATATAGCTGATAGACACTCTGGGATTCTGGACAGCACCAAGGTGACTTTTAGGCCAGAGAGGTAGATCGGAGTATCATCAGAGTATAGGTAGTATATCACTTGTCTCAGCCCAAAGGTATAAATATCAAACTTTTACTGTAGTTTTGCATAAAACCTATTAACCTGGAATTGAAAATCAAATTTAATTACTATTTTTACTTCTATTTCTCATGGAAATACCCATGTCACGTTTATCACTGTCTCACACAAGAACATTTGATTTTCTCATCACCTCTTGCAACATTTTATTTAATTTAAGCCATTTATCAGGAACAACGCTAATGAAGGACCAGCATTCCTGGAAAAGTGTTTAACACCACGTTGAATGTTCCCACTCATCTGTTCCCTCGCAGATCCGTCCATTGAAAAGCGAACGTCAAGGCTGCCCGTCACAAAATGATGATGGCTTGATTGGATTCTGCAAACGATTGAGGAAACACGGGGCAGGAAATGAAGGAACTTTGCAAAACTTTAAATGTGGAAGGGAAGTGTCCAACGGCCTCCAAGATTATGTATTAAGAGGAATTTCCTGTTGCATAAAAAGGGGTCGCGGGAAATTATTCTCATGCCAAGAACTGAAGATGCTCGTTAGATAAAAGTGTCATGGTCCCGTCTATCACAAATTAAAGTTATTTCACATTATCTCTGCACTAAATGCAAAAAAAGGAATGTCCTTATCATGTAACTGTGATTGCATATTGTGCGATGGTTTAACTCCTGATTGGATATTCATGGACGGATCCACATTTAGAGGATTCATGTTGTAATTTACATTGCGGATATATGGAGTTCAAGGCTGTTTCCTGCAGCATCGCACATGTGATATACAGCTGCAATCATAATTATTCACAGGGGGTTTATTAGCAAAATTTGGTTTATTAGCAAATTTTACCAATTCAGCACAAAATGACTCTTTTACTGACTACTGCAACCTCAAAATTATCCTCTCCCCACTTCTTCATAACAGGCATCTTTAGTAATTATTAGAGCCCCTCTGGCTGTTATGACCTGCTTGCAAATGTGATGCATAGCCAGATATTAGCTCCTGGCTGCTTTCCTGAGGAATCTTAGCCCGCTTCTCATGGGAAATGTCCTCTGGATCATTAATATTTCTTGGGTTGTCAAGAAAGTGGTCCAAAATGTTAAAAGAAGATAAAGAAAAGGATACAAAAAGATATCAAGGTATGGAATGTTCCTAGGGATACAGATGGAAGCAGAGTTCGGAATTGCAAAGTTAAAGGAACGCCGTCTACTGGAAGTGGCAGAACGAGAAAACTTTCACCGGTGTTACCAGATTTATGAGGAGGCCGGTGGTCAAAAACCTTCACGTGTTTGCAAAAGACATTCAGTAAGATTTGGTGGTGGTGGACACTGAGGTTTCACTTTGCACAAAAAATTGCAAACTAAAGCACTGGTGGACGCAGACAGAAGAGGGCACATGTGTAAAAACAATATATAGGCCCTTTGCATTTCATCATAATGCACTATTCCACCGGTTTTGGAGATCGAATTGGCCCCATCATCTCTTGAGCTGCTGTGTGGCTGCACAGGTTGCACCAATGATATGTCCAAGTTGAAGGTCTCCTTGCCCAAACTTTCCGTCGGTCCCTGCTCTGGAATACATGCTTGTAGTCAATCAGAGGCCAGCAGTAGATGTCGGCGAGCACATGACAGAGACGCATAACAGTGACATTGTAGCGCCCCCACTGCCGCAGGGCCGAGGGGTACCCGGTACCGGGCCTCTGAGTCTCTGCTCTGGGGTTGTCACGGTGGCTAGACCCGGTCCGTGACCCTGCTGAGGGGCGTACAGTAATAGATGTGGATAGTGGTGGTGGTGCGGTGCAGTAAATAACGAGGACACCAGGTTGCAGTCTCTTTACCTCTTTACTGAAGATCTCTGGATCCTCAATCCGGAATACGGTTCACCAGGCTGCGCAAGTCCGGCCGGTCCAATGGCACCTCCAGAGTTCTCCTCGCAGGTGGAAATCTGTGCCTTCCTGCTAGCGCTATGTGTTGTGATCCTTCCCTGCTGTGCTTACGGAAAGTCCCCACAACTGTTGTGTCTGTTTCTTAAGTTCCCTCACAACTCGATTAGATGATGTTCTGCTAATCTTCCGTCCCTCCCTGATGTTACGGTTAGGACGGCACCCGTATGACGGGTAGGCTCGGAGCTCTTCCGGGACCCTAGAGTCGCCCCTCTCCACAAGTTGCCCCCCAAGACTGCATAGGTGATTTAGGTGAGACAGCCCGCCTATGACTGACTGTCCTGCCGTTGGTTTGAAGTATTGCTTGAAGCTAGATGTATAAATACTTCCTCGGCGTTCCGGCCGCCGGTTGTGCGCCTCAGTAGGATGTTGCCTCGGTCTCACAGCACGACTCCTACTGGTATTCTCCTTGTTGCCTTGATCTAGTTTCTCACTCAGCACAATCTATCTCGCTTCTAATCCTTCCTTGGGCACCGCCGCTATGCTGAGCAGGCACGGTCCCTTGACGTTCTCTCAAGTTGCCAGACCTCTGTCAGGATCCCACCCCCGACAGGGGCCCTACCGAATCTTCCCCCACAACACCCTCTGCCACAAGGTGTTGCCTGGTTCCAACCCAGTCAGCTTTCTGTTCTAACTTCCTGCCTGACCCCCAGTTTTACCAGTATGTGAGGAGTGGCCTAATGAATAGAACCCTTAGCTCCCCCTGGAGGCCCGGCTGTGAAATGTATTGGTGTCTGTGATACCTGGTCAGATGAACTCCTTCAGTGCCATCAGACGTACCATAGCTCCCCTTAGTGGCGGAGCCACAGTACTGCAACGACCAGGACTCTGGGGCGCTGCAACATCATGCACACTCATCGATTGCATGCAGAAGTCAGCTCCCGGCTTCCTAGGAGAACGCTGCCTGGCGGGGAACAGTGGATGGGAGGTGAGGTGGACATACTACCACATTAATAACTACGGGCTGCGTTTTATACTACATGTATGACTGTGGGCTGTGTATTATTATCTCTTATCTATCTGTCTCTATCTATTATCTATCTATTATCAATCTATTATCAATCTTTCATCAACAGGTGCTTCTCACAAAATTAGAATATCAAAAAGTTTATTTATTTCAGTTCTTCAATACAGAAAGTGGAACTCATATATTATATAGAGTCATTACAAACAGAGTGATCTATTTCAAGTGTTTATTTCTGTTAATGTTGATGGTTATGGTTTACAGCCAATGAAAACCCAAAAGTAATTATCTCAGTAAATTAGAATAATTACCAAAAAGCACTTGCAAAGGCTTCCTAAGCGTTTATAAAGGTCCCTTAGTCTGTTTCCATAGTTCCACAATCATGGGGAAGACTGCTGACTGACAGATGTCCAGAAGGCAGTCACTGACACATTCCACAAGGAGGGGAAGCCACAAAAGGTCAGTGATAGAGAAGCCGGCTGTTCAGAGTGCTGCATCCAAGCATATTAATGGAAAGTTGAGTGGAAGGAAAAAGTGTGGTAGAAAAAGGTGCACAAGCAACCGGGATAACCGCAGCCTTGAAAGGATTGTTAAGAAAAGGCCATTCAAAAATGTGGGGGAGATTCACAAGGAGTGGACTGCTTCTGGAGTCATTGCTCCAAAGATCCACCACACACAGACGAATCCAGGACATGGGCTACAAGTGTCACATTCCTTGTGTCAAGCCACTGATGACCAATAGACAATGCTAGAAGGTCTTACCTGGGCCAAGAAGAATAATAACTGGACTGTTGCTCAGTCCAAGGTGTTGTTTTCAGATGAAAGTAAAATTTGCATTTCATTTGGAAATTAAGGTCCCAGTGTCTGGAGGAAGAGTGGAGAGGCCACAATCCAAGCTGCTTGAGGTCTAGTATGAAGTCTCCACAATCAGTGATGGTTTGGGGAGCCATGTCATCTGCTGGTGTAGGTCCACTGTGTTTCATCAAGATCAAAATCAGCGCAGCTGTCTACCAGGAAATTTTTCAGCACTTTATGCTTTCCTCTGCAGACTATTTTTTTGGAGATGGAAATTTCATTCTCCAGTAGAACTTAGCACCTGACCACACTGCCAAAAGTACCAATACCTGGTTTACAAACAACAGTATCACTGTGCTTTATTGGCAGCAAACTCACCTGACCTTAACCCCATAGAGAATCTATGGAGTATTGTCTATAGGAAGATGAGAGACACCAGACCCAACAATGCAGACGAGCTAAAGGCTGCTATCAAAGCAACCTGGGCTTCCATAACCCCTCAGCAGTGCACAGGCTGATCGCCTCCATGCAACGCCGCATTGATGCAGTAATTGATGCCAAAGGAGCCCCGACCAAGTATTGAGTGCATTTACTGAACAGACATTTCAATAGGTCAACATTTCAGATGTTAAAATCATTTTTCAAGCTGGTGTTATAAAGTATTCTAATTTACTGAGATAATGACTTCTGGGTTTTCATTGGCCGTAAGCCATAATCATCAACATTAACAGAAATAAACGCTTGAAATAGATCACTCTGTCTGTAATGACTCTATATAATATAGGAGTTTCACTTTTTGTATTGAAGAACTGAAATAAATTACCGTATTTTCCGGCGTATAAGACGACTGGGCGTATAAGACGACCCCCCAACTTTACCAGTTAAAAAATAAAATCTTCTTAAAAGTTGGGGGTCTTCTTATACACCGTATGTCGTCTTATAGGGCCGGTGAATATGTGCCTTTTGGGGGGGGGGGGGGGAGTGATCCTGATGAGGACGAGGGGGCGTCTCACAGGAAAGTGAGTATCCCCCATTACCTTATCATAGCGCTGCAGCGTGGGGTCTCTGTGCTGGGAGCGGTGGCTGCTGTGCTGTGCTGTGGCGGCTCCTCTTCTGCAGTGTGGGGCCTCTGGTGCTGTGGGGCGGTGGCGGCGGCGTATCTTCATGCAGTCGGGGCTCCTCCGGCATCTCAAAGACTGGAAGCCCCGCCGGCAACTCCATCGGTACAATGCGGTCAGGTGGCCTCCGGGAAAATGGCCGCTGCTCAGATTCAGATCTCGTCCCGAGATCTCGGGAGACGAGATCTGAATCTAAGCAGCGGCCATTTTCCCGGAGGCCAGCGCATTGTACCGATGGAGTTGCCGGCGGGGCTTCCAGGCTGAGATGCCGGAGGAGCCCCGACTGCATGAAGATACACCGCCGCCACCACCGCCCCACAGCACCAGAGGCCCCACACTGCAGAAGAGGAGCCGCCGCACCACAGCACAGCAGCCGCCGCTCCCAGCACAGAGACCCCACGCTGCAGCGCTATGATAAGGTAATGGGGGATACTCACTTTCCTGTGAGACGCCCCCTCGTCGTCATCAGGACCACTCCCCCCCCCCCACCCACCATATACACCCGGCGTACAAGGCGATTCCCGGCGTACAAGACGACCCCCGACTTTTAAGAAGATTTTCAGGGGTTAAAAAGTCGTCTTGTACGCCGGAAAATACGGTAACTTTTTGATGATATTCTAAATTTGCGAGAAGCCCCTGTATCTATCTAAATATCTGACTGTGTTATGTACTGTATATATGACTACATAGTACTATAATTTCTCGTGGTCAGTGCTGCCACACTCTGGGCTCCTCACAGCGTTTCATTTGGTTATGTAATATAAGATAGGAGATAATGATGATCTCGTCTTCCTCATGTGTTTCTTCACTTTTCTACTGTTTCAAAACAGAACATTCAAGTATAAAGTTGAGACGTCCTGGCAGCTGCTCAAGATATCGTCGCTGCTTCTTATTACTATTCATTATAAATAGAAGAAGTCATGTGCTTGCCTTATCCACACATAAAAAGATGATTAGCTAATGAATACAGATGAGATGATTCTGCAGAATTTAAAACACACTAATCCAGTGCAGCTCCTGCCTCCGAAAATACACAAACATGGGCTGACACCTGAAAGACCCCCTTAAGGTCAGTGCGATCCATCAAAATGTAATAGAATCTATTTTAAAATGGAATTGCCATTTCCAGCAACTCTTAATAATAACTTTTAAGGGGTCTCAAGGACAGAGGGGGTTTCCCCCCACATTGGAATAGCAAAAGTAATACAGACACCAGCAAAAGTTCAAGTGAATTTTATTCAGATTTTTTAAGAGGTAAAAAGCTTGAACAAAGGTGGAAATTAATTTACCGCAACGATCTAACACTGGCAACTCTTTGCACTAACTTGCAACAGACTGCTGGCAAACAATTCAGCAGCACTTCCTTCACGCAGAGTTCAGCACAGAGCACATCTAGAAAGTTAATCATGGCACCTCCTCATAATCAGCTCTCTTGGTAAGGTGTACCCCAAAATAAGTCTTGTCTGACAACTTGTACTCTTGTGGCCTACCAACTCAGTTACTGGATCACTAAAACACTTGTATCTAATTGATGTAATAACTGTGTTCACACACAGACTTCAGACAACTCTCGTGTGGCAAACCTCACAGTAAGGAATACGCTTCTATGCTCCCTTCTTCTGTATCTAATCTTCACTTGTAAGGTGGTTAACTTTGTCCTATCAGCAGATACACTCACATGAAAAATTCTCTTTCCTCCCTTTTCTTGTAGTAACCATCACCTGCCATCTTTAATGGTAGCTTTCTCATCCAGGGGGATTATTTTGATCATTTCTTCCTCCTGGAACAGACTACAACTGCTGCAATGCAGAATGGAGCTTCTTCCATGTTCCTCTGCAGTCCTAACAAGTTTTCTTGGTTGGCATACCGCTCGGCAACTATTGCTCACCGCTTACTTGCTAACTTATTACCTGGGCTTTTTGCTTCTGCCATCAAACTATTTCTGAGCATAAACAACACATCAAGAGGTCTTGGGCAGGCATGGTAATGCTGACTCCATTCTCCCAATGAATCAGAATATTACACAGAACAGCAGCTCAGTGTGTTAACTTTTTATGGCCTGCATTCACCACTTCAGAATCACTCTTGCTGTTCATTGCCCTCATACTTGGGACTGTTAGTGCCAGCCAGGTCATGCACCTTAAAAAATATATTGATACACATATCATCAGTTCCTTGCTTCATACATGTGGCACTTGAAAGGATCTCTCCACCGTTGTCTCAGCATAGATACAGGCACAAGGCATAGTATAAAATATTGTATTACATATCAATCCTCATACAAAATTCAGGCGCCGTTTATACTGTATCTGTGTGATGGACCTTTTTTATATTGGGCTAGGACGTAGCATCAAGGCCAACGTATGATGGATGCTAATGTTACCCAACTGGTCCCATTGACTTATAATGGTTCGGTTATGGTGTCTGCCATTTTGAGGAGCAGCACTTGATGGATCACTCTTATTCAAGTCAAATCTGAGGCTCCATATTTGTGCTGGCAATGCAAATAAATATGGACATAGTCTCAACCAAACTGATATCTGTAGAGAATTGTGACGGATGGAAAAACTGAATGAAGGAGGCAGAAACAACTTTATCCTTAGTTCTGTGAACCGGACGACATAAGAGTAGGAGCTTAGGCAATTTTTTGGCAGCCATGTTTTCTGAGTCATGGACAACCATCTTCGATCGTCCCATCAGCAGGTGTATTTTAGAGGTTTTTAATCAAATGGATTAATTGTATTGCCCTGAGCTCCGGGTTGATGACTTTGTGATGGGCCCCAGGTGTCCTAATTGCCTTAATTTTTTTGGCATCAATTAGCTACGCCAATTACAGTAGACTTCAATAAATAGTATATTTCCTGTAATGACTTCCGCCGTGAACGACAGATTAGGCATAGCTCTATACAGTCATGCTCTCCATTGTGACTCCCACAACCTTTTGTCGTAATTTGCCGCTTTAATGGATCTTTATTAAATAGCTAAAAAAGACGCAATTAAGTATACAATATGACAATTTTCATCATCATTTCTACAGATTACGAACGTCTCGCGTAGAATCATTTAACGTGGTGATGGATTGTCACATTTCATTGACATTTAAAGCCACAGGAAACAATTGGATTACTGAGAAACCGCTTTAGTCATTGATTCCGCTTCTGAAGGGAAGGACGAATGTGTGAGACATTGTCCTTGATCCACAATAAGAAATATTCTGCATATTTGCGGTTTTCACATAAAAGAGAACAAAATTTGCAAACAATAAGAAATCCTTAAACATTAGATATATGGATTTTGAATTACTTTCCTGCCATATTTATGTAGAGAGTAGAGCAACGCTGGACAGAGCTCCAGCACCAATGGGAAAATGTTAAAGTGTCCACACTTTCTTCCCTGCACCCCTCTGAATCTCCTGCATATCCAGTCCATGACCTGAACTATGGAATTAAAGACCCTATTTTCATTGATTTTTTCAGAGGCACTTTCTTTATTCTCTTGCCAACAGTGTTAATTATCCATAAGCTCACGCATTTTGGGTTAGAAGCCCTTATTCATAGCTGTTCGAGTTGCTGTTCCGAAACGCGTGAGAATATGGATCCTTAATCTTTTTATCTTTAAAATACAAGAGGTTGTCACACTGAATTGTCCTCCCTGGAAAGTGAGATGATTACCTTTTTTTCTTCTTCCAATGAGTAGTATGTTACCGGCTCATTACTAGGTAGGAAGGAACAAGTGGACATGTGTGAGCACTGCAAGCAAGGTATACCGCACCCCTTGTCTGTCCAACAGTGACATTGATAGCTGTTCACCAGCTCACTCAGTCAGTAGAAGTTGGGACATTTATAAGGAATGGAGTCATTCTAGAAAAATTGTGGATCACTTTACACTTTAGTGGTGCGCAAAGAAGTAGACCCAGGTGGTCCTGTTGGTTGTGTCAGGGGACCAAAAGAGAGGCTATCCAGGTGGAAGAGGGTATATTCTCATCTTGTACCCAAGGGATATAGATGAAGAACCAAAGGTAGCCCCAATGTGCCTGTTGAGTAGATGAAGATCCAAGGCACACCACCGTAAAATGGCAAAGTGAGATGCTCTACTAGAGATCCCTTGGATGAAATAATGCAAGACCACCAGAACAATGGTCATCATGACTGTGGTGACTATGGCTGCACAAGTTGCCATTGAGGATCAGGCCAGGAGAGATGGGCCAATGTGGATGCTGCAGTAAAAAAACTGAGACATCATATATGAAAAAATGGTGTCTTCACCAAGGATCCAGCTATCCGAAAGGGGCCAATGCAGATAGCCGAGACAGGTCCAGCAGCAGAGGAAAAAGATGTTGCGTGGGTGGAAAGGTGAGTCTTCCTCCACTAAGGAATGGGACGGGAGGGAATCTCTTTCCTCTTGAGTACCATTGCCTCTGTGACACGAAAGGGGTTGTATACGCTAATCTAGTAGACTATAAATATGGTCATTACAATTAGTTGCTGAATTTGGGGCATACTACCTTCATCTTGGCCATGCACCCCACCCCACCTGTCTAAGGCGGTTTTCAACTGGAGTGGACTAGACCTGGATCCTACTGGCCCTGAGTTTATTTTACAGCACTACAGCCAGGAAGGGGATGTCTTTTAGTTTAAGGCCCCATCCCATCTCCTGATTTGAACCAATTTTACACTAAGAATATCCCTTAACATTATATGTGCACATACTGCATATATATTTATTCCTAAGAATTTGGACACCTAACCCTTAAAAATCTCAGTTTGACTAGGTACTCGTATGTAACCATTAACTGTACCTAGAAATGATGATTAATGAAGTTCTGAAATTCTTTTTTGAAGCATTAGATACACGATTTTGAAGATTAAAAGGATTGAGTCATCCTATTATGCAGACATCAGCACCATGGGTCAATAAGGTCTCGGCCACTACGACGTTAAGCTGAAATCATTCTTTTTATTTCATTTTAATTTTTTTTGTGGTCATACAGAAGAAAATAAAAAAATAATATGCTGAACTAAATTACTTAAGGTTAATGTAATGTAAGAACTGGATATTGTAAATTTCCTTAAACCCAGTAAATTCAGTAACAATTATCTGCCAACACTACTTTCCCATGGGTAGTGGGAAACTGCAAAGAGACCACCAGTCCATGGCTACAAGAACATTAGTAAATACAAGAAGGGGTATCCAGAGGGTCAACACAATGAGGACACCCTAAGGCAGTGTTCCCAAACTCTGGTCCTCAAGAGCCACCAACAGGTCATGTTTTCAGGATTTCCTTAGTATTGCACAGGTGATAATTGTATCACCTTCACAGGCAATAATTCCATCACCTGTGAAATACTAAGGAAATCCTGAAAATATTACCTGTTGGTGGCTCTTGAGGACTGGAGTTGAGGGACACCGCCTTAAGGTATAAGCACTGAAATGGAGGGGCACAGAAGAAAATGAAAAACTGTTCCAGAATCAGTAGAGCAGCACCAATGGGAGGCGGTTAGTCAGCAGGGGACCCGCAGTTCATCAGTATGATGTGGGTAGTGAAGTCCTGTCAAAAAAACAGAGAGGAAGATTAGGAGCTGCTATGTTGACGTGACATTACCGGAAGTAGGAGAATCCTGTGCAGGAGCGGTCTTGATGGTTCTGAGCCAGAACAGCATCATAGTTGTGGTCACTGTTGGAGAGTTTGCATTGGTGTCCTCGAGCTTCAGATACCTTCTTTGTGCATGTTCCAAGGTCATGCATTTTTACTTGATGCAGGTCATCGATGTGTTGAGGTTGCCCTTGCTATAATCAAACTCTGACCGGTGTCATCACCAAGTATGTAACTCAATACCATTTCTGGTGTCCTAGATTTTCAGAAAAGAATATCAATTTCAGGAATAGACTGTAAACTTTTATAGTTTCCCTTTATTCCCACTAATAGCTTACAACTTCTATCCCCCCGGTTTTTGGCTTACGCATTATCTATATGACATATTGTAGGCATGATCAGCCGTACCATGGAAAGACTGCAAAAGTTCTCAAATGTTTCAAGCTGTTTGTCTTAGCCCAAGAGAAGTAATTGCACTTAAATCACTAGATTCTGGAGTAAAATGCACCTTAATATCATTCTTCTCCAGGTCTCCGTGCATCTCCCAGAGCGGCTTATGTATGTCAGACTATTATGTAAATCAACCTCATCTGGGATCAGTGTAAAAGACATTATCGTTGGCCCCGTGCCCAATCTAGCAATATGGTCAAAATCAACGTGTCTCCTGACATTTGCTTTCCAGAATTGTGCTGTGGCTAGTAGTATTTCCTCATTCATTTGCAAGGTATAATTAGGTTGGCCGAAACCCAAAGATTGGCTAATTTTACTCACCACGTTGGTCCACAAAGTACCTGGTATCCCAAAAATAGGTCAGGAACAAAGAGACGGTAGTTTACGCATGAATCTTTATTTCACGTGGATGCATTTAGGGGACGATAGCTGGAAAACCAAATCTAATGAAACAGATTAGCGCTGCTACGTAATTAGATGATTGAAATAAAACCACAGAATACTTTGGAATTTGAAAAAAAATAATTATTATTGCTTACCATATTAGGGAGTAGGTGGTCCCAAAAATGTTTTCAGCCCATGCATTTATTTATACATGAATAGAGTTGCTTTAAATAAAACTAATTTGCAAAAAGTTTAATTGTTTTCTACAATCAATGCACCGTCAGTGACCGCCATGAAACAGAGAAAAATGATAGTGACGGGAAGGAGCTGGATGGCTGTTTGAAGGGAGGAGATGGTAATTGGGATTGGAGGAAGAGTGATGAGTCTTACAGAGGGGACAAGTCTTGACCCTGTGGTCATGAGAGCCATCATTCTAAAAAAGGAGATGGAGTGCGGTATAAAAGTGTTTAGTGCCCCACCATTGGCCAGACTGGGCATGTGCCTGTAAAGTGTCTATCTCCTGTGAGAATTGCGGCAAAGAAAACATAAGAAAGCACAGCAAGAGAGCCGAACAAGTGCTCCTGTATAAGGAAGAGATGGATGAGGCAGCTACAGATGTGTTTACCTGTGGGCCAGAGAGCTCAGCGTGGTCTGAAGAGAAAACTGCTGTATTTACCACTGTAAAGAGATGCCCATGTCCAATAGAGAAATATGGTGTATATGGCCAAGTGGCTGACCGTAGGAATAGTGTTTTCTAGCAGTGGCTGTAGGTATTAGGCTCACCTGGTGAGATGGATCCTTCATGCCCAAATGTCGGGTGGTCACATGGGCAACAGGCATCGATGCAGCCAGCAAGCGAGGCATGCAGGAAATAGGTAGCAGAGGTACTGGTAATTGCAGACAGATAGCAAAGGCACTGGATGCTGCAGGCAGACAGGTAGTTGAGGTACTAGAAGCCGTAGACAGACGGGAGAGGTCCTGCAGGATGACAAACAGGGAACTGTGCAGAGACAAACTAAAAGCCTTAATACCAAAACACAGGTATGTATCTTGGTGAGCCTTATATAGGTCCAGGCAGACAATCACATGGGATCATGCCGGGCCACCTGCAAAGCCCAACATGGTGCACAACAGAGTTGAACGGACTGGGGTGAGGGAAGCAAAGCCCGAATCCAAGACAGGTGAGCAACAGAAGGGTAGCACAAGATACTCTGATTGTACCTGTACTGGAGAACAGAAACCCTATTGGTTGCTGAGAATGAAAGTTACTGGTGCCAAAGACAGGTTCAGGTGTTGGGAATTTAGGGATGACCTTGCTCTACAAATAACTGGAGCATCAGATGAGCATGTGGTGTTGTATAATCTGTGACAACGACCTTCGCCATTAGACTGTTCAACTGTGTGTGCTTCACGAAGGAGATGTGGCCTGTGTATTATGGAATGTGATTTTGAACTACAGACCTGGTCCAGCTGCCAAGTCACTAATCTGTGGCTGTCAGACAGGAACTCTGGGAAATGCCTCCTACCTCCCATCATCCGCCCCTCTTCTTTTGATTAACCAATCTGGCGCGGCATGACCTGTATTAAATCACAATAATGAATTTGCACCAGGGTGGCTAATCATTAGCGGATTCAGGGCCTAAAATAAAAGGCAGTTTTGAGGACTTCTGTCCGATGACCACAGATCACTGACCTGGCTACTGGACTAGGTAAAGCGAATCGATTTGCACCATCTCTATCTGTCAACGCTTTCAAGTGTCTTGACACAAGGATATTTTGGGGTTGATTTTCCCTTATGGGTTCCCAATTGATCTGTCTTGGGGGGGGGGGAGTCTATGGCCATCAGGTTGCCACAAACTCCAGGTTCTTCTTCTCTGGGTTGACCCCTGGCTCTTCTACTCATGTAAGAGAGTTGACCTCGACTGAGCTCCAACTTCTACCAGGTTGACAACCCAGATAGATAATGAGCATATGACCATCTCACCCTAATCACAGCTTAGGAGAGGCATCCAGTTCCTGACCCTTACTGTGGCCCTTTCAAAGACTGTGTACCTTTGTATGGCTCTGTTCATTTTGTTAAGTGCACTTAGATGGAGAGCACAATCTCGGGTTCTAAAAAATACCTCCCCTTTTCTCAGATAAGTCAGTGCCAGAAACTTCTCCTCCCTGGCAGAATCAAGCATTCATGTGTCAGGAAAAATAACCATCAGTCAAGTGATTATTCGGCCAACAGATATCCGATGTGTATGGCTATCTTAAGTCCTAGGACCAGCTGAGTACCTCAAACCTAGCCAATCTCAAAGTATGCTACTCAGCTGATTATTTACAACCAGCTAATTATGCAAATTGCCTCTTCTGAGAAAAAGAGGACTTAACTCTATAGCGCCACCTGTTGGAAGTAGTGATCCTCTAACGATCCTCTAACGAGTCGTGCAATATGACTTAGGATAAAAGCCAAATCAGTATCTCAATTCGCAGACACGGTGTTTCGGGCTGTTGGCCCTCGTCAGTGCGAAGCATGAGAACTGATTTGGCTAGGTGAGAGGCTCTGGACTGGGGTCTAAGGGGTTTCGTTTCTCCTTATGGAGAGAGACATACCATCTCTGGCTTGTCAAGGTAAGGAGGCTTATTTGCCGTACAATGCTCCTCTGGGAAATTAAATATGCAAATTGCCTCTTCTGAGAAAAAGAGGACTTAACTCTATAGCGCCACCTGTTGGAAGTAGCGATCCTACAAGTCACAATCAACCCTCTAACGAGTCGTGCAATATGACTTAGGATAAAAGCCAAATCAGTATCTCAATTCGCAGACACGGTGTTTTGGGCTGTTAAGTCCTCTTTTTCTCAGAAGAGGCAATTTGCATATTTAATTTCCCAGAGGGGCATTGTACGGCAAATAAGCCTCCTTACCTTGACAAGCCAGATATGGTATATCACTCTCCATAAGGAGAAACGATACCCCTTAGACCCCTATTTACAACCAGGTCATTAGAGGATACAAAGCAAATAAACAAAGTAAAGGTCATTGTAATAAGGTACCTTCACACTAAGCGACTTTACAACGATAACGATAGCGATCCGTGATGTTGCAGCGTCCTGGATAGCGATATCGTTGTGTTTGACACGCAGCAGCGATCTGGATCCTGCTGTGATATCGCTGGTCGTTGCTGAAAGTTCAGAACTTTATTTGGTCGTCAGATCGCCGTGTATCGTTGTGTTTGACAGCAAAAGCAACGATACCAGCGATGTTTTACAATGGTAACCAGGGTAAATATCGGGTTACTAAGCGCAGGGCCGCGCTTAGTAACCCGATATTTACCATGGTTACCATTGTAAAAGTAAAAAAAAAACAGTACATACTCACCTTCTGATGTATGTCACATCCCCCGGCGTCCGCGCTGCTGCTCAGAGCTTCCTGCACTGACTGTGTCAGTGCCGGCCGGAAAGCAAAGCACAGCGGTGACGTCACCGCTGTGCCCTGCTACTGCCGGCGCTTACACAGTGCAGGGAAGCGGACGCTGGGGGATGCGAATGTAAGTATGCAGTGTTTGTTTTTTTACATTTAACACTGGTAACCAGGGTAAACATCGGGTTACTAAGCGCGGCCCTGCGCTTAGCAACCCGATGTTTACCCTGGTTACCCGGGGACTTCGGCATCGTTGGTCGCTGGAGAGCGGTCTGTGTGACAGCTCTCCAGCGACCAAACAGAGACGCTGCAGCGATCGGCATCATTGTCGATATCGCTGCAGCGTCGCTTAGTGTGAAAGTACCTATAGATCCTTAGATTAGAAAATGTAAAGGTACCTTCACACTAAACGACGCTGCAGCGATATCGACAATGATGCCGATCGCTGCAGCGTCGCTGTTTGGTCGCTGGAGAGCTGTCACACAGACCGCTCTCCAGCGACCAACGATGCCGAAGTCCCCGGGTAACCAGGGTAAACATCGGGTTGCTAAGCGCAGGGCCGCGCTTAGTAACCCGATGTTTACCCTGGTTACCAGTGTTAAATGTAAAAAAGCAAACACTACATACGACCAGCGATATCACAGCAGGATCCAGATCGCTGCTGCGTGTCAAACACAACGATATCGCTATCCAGGACGCTGCAACGTCACGGATCGCTATCGTTATCGTTGTAAAGTCGCTTAGTGTGAAGGTACCTTAAGCTTCCTCATGCTGTGGCTTATCACAGTTGAAGAATGTGTCCAGATCATTTCCAGTTCGCGTTCCCTCAGTGACTACTACTTTAGACAACATTTAAAGGTTCTTGCAGAATTTTTCTGACATATGAAACTTTTTTTTCCTCAATCTTGGATGCATGTAGAAACAAATAAGAAAGCCTGGTGTATATGATGTCATTGTTTGTCACAGGTGTGCTCTCAAGATAAATAAGTCGCTGGGCAGGTGTGCTCGAAAACTTGATCCAAGATTTCCAACATCAAATGATGCCGTAGCTGCCCAAAAAATACTCATCTAGCAGTTTCTTAAGTTGTTTACTTTGGACATTAGCGTATTGAAGATTAGCCAGAAACCTGACAGGATGGCCTGCAGCAAGACTCTGGATACTTTGCGTGATCCTAAGTAAAAAGCCGAAGAACAGTGCATTAATGACCACCAGAGGATAATGAAAACCATTCTTAGAAGGTATTTCGTAATATATGACTTTAGATGAAACACTTGAGTCAAATGTTTGAAAATTTGGACACTTTATGAGAATTTTAGGAATTAGAAATTAGGTGTGAATGGTCTAAAACTGCAATTACCACTCTACATAAGAAACCTGGGGACAGAGCAAGATCTTGTGAAGCCTACAGCCAGGTCCTCCTTCCCTCTCCTAAATGTTCATCAAACCCAGTATCTTCAGCATTGACCACAGTATGGCCTTTTGGCCAGTTGGTTATATAAAGTATTGTTTTAGCTGTTTTGATTGATTGGTTGTTGTGATTAATTGATTGGTTGGTCCATCCATTGATTGTGATTGGTCCCATCAACACTACTGTTCCACCCGGATCTCCAGAAACCTGAGTGCAATACCGAGAAAGAACGCTCTGTGTTATATATTTCTGAGGGCTTAAAGGGGTATTCTCAGGTTTGGAAGTTCTGCCCTATCCATGGTATGAGGATAACATCCCGATCACTGGTGGTTTGACCACTGGGAACCCTAGCTAATCTGAGATCTAGGGTTCTGAAAGCCCTTTTGCATGATTCCATTCTTTGTTCTTGGGATCGGTGAAGGTTCCAGTGGTCAGACCCCCAACGACCAAGAATGTATCCATTATCCAATGGATAGTACATGACAACCAAACTTGAGAATACGTCTTTAACATGATTCTTCTAGGTCCAAATGCAATCTGTAGCATGACCCTCACCTTCCTACCATGTGCTAAATCTGGAGTCATGTAATGGAGCAAAGTGGCACAAAGACCCAGGTGTAATTGCTCTACACTCTATTACTACAAGCCTGCTTAAAATATGCCATGCTTTATCACCTGCAGCAAAACAGAGCGCTTATGTGATATATACTCGTAGAGAAACCATATAACACCACTCAAGAGGTTTTCTCAACTTTGCATGAATCCTTATTGCCGTCCATTGATTTGCATAATAGTTTCACAAAATAATTTTAATGGCTCATGCGATGGTCGGTGGAAAAGTCATTTCTAAAAAAAATGTTTTCATCTTTCATTCTTTAGTACTTGCACTTCAAAGTCTGACAGTGTGGAGAAGGGCTCGCCGGAGTAAACAGTAATGTAAGAAATATAAGCAATTATATGTTATAAAATACCAGCTAAGCTTAGCATATATCATCTCTGTAGCCTATAGTCAGACTCTGATGAACAACTCAAGGTCACACAATTATATTCCCAGCCAAAGAATACATTTTTCTTAAAAAGAAAATGGCAGATCAGATTGAATGGAAGCTCCTGGTAATTTAAAAACACAGACCTGGGAGAAATGCTGGTACCAAGGAAGACAAAAATGGGACAGACCATGCAATAGACCATAACTGTAGAATAAAGGACATTGATCGCACATCCAAAGGACATGGACCCCACATCCAAATATACATTGACCTACTTTGACTAAACAAAATGATCAGAAATGATCATGAGGTTCATATTTAACATTTGGATCAACATTTATAAGCCCACCGCCACATCACGGCAAACCTCTTACCGCTTAGGTATAGCACTGTGCAATTAAAGACTTACTTGTGGGGGATATTCACACCTAGCTGTGAATAAAATAATATGGAGAATATGAGACCACTGCTTCATGTGCGTGGTTGTCGTACATGCTCAAAGCTGCTCTATTCATATAGGGGATTTTAGGTCTCTCATTCTCAGGTTTGATGGGGTTCTCAGTGGCCACCCTTAAGCGATCACATATTTATCGTCTATCCTGTGAATAAGTGCCGCTTTAAACGAAAATGTGAAATCTGAAAATGACCAATAGTTTAAATCATTTTTTTTAGTATTAGCTATTGTAAAACTCTTGCTATTTTCAGACCGGCCACTAGGGCTTTTTTAGACTGTAACTTCCTGTTGTTTCAGGAAACAGCACATGTGCATTAACCACAGACTGAAGCTCTATCTTTTGTATTGAAACAACTAATGAGCGTGTGCAAAGTGAGCAGGAAGAGGGTCAGCTATGACATTGCCTATTGTGATGGGTGGATCGACTATGCATAGAAGTGTAACCTGTCACTGTAACCCTGCCTGTGATGATAAAGATTCTGTTGAAAACTCTTCCTGAAAAGACAGCAAAATTGCAAGCTGACTAATTTTTAGTTTTTACTAAAGATTGTGATATGAAAAAAATAAACATTGCCAAAATCTTTAATGAATAGACCATTTTCTGATGATAGCTCTCTTTACGTTTTGAGTTGCTCTGATCACATTCCAAAACAATGTTTTTATCAACCAATTTCCACATTTTCTGACATCTCCACTGCTTTTTCCCCCCCAAATAATCAAAATTGTGTATATAACTTACAGTACTTTTTATGCTCGCAATTTCCTTATTTGCTGGATCTGAACCACTAATGGTTGGAATTTTTTTTACTAGGTAAAGATTGCATCTCATTAGCTCAGCTAAAACGAGAGAGACTTGTTTGACTTCATTTGGCAGGGAGCTGCCTTTTTGCAAAAAAA
Organism: Ranitomeya variabilis; assembly: GCF_051348905.1. NCBI lineage: Eukaryota > Metazoa > Chordata > Amphibia > Anura > Dendrobatidae > Ranitomeya > Ranitomeya variabilis. The sequence continues at coordinate 196,287,418 of NC_135239.1, forward strand.
TAAAAAATAGAATTGACATGAACGTTATTTTTGGAACATTTGATGTGGTTTCAGAGCACTTCCAGGAGGCCCCCATCCCATCGTCTGCAGTCAGAAGTGTAGAATTGCTCTTGCTTCATTCTACGATATGGGTAATCTTACTAATCAAATTCTAATTTTCTCGCATTTGCATTCACTTCGGCAAAGTATCTACACTCTGCTTCCCGGGCATAAAAATTGTTCATCTTAAACATCGTGATTCATGCCAAGAACTTGGATTTCGGGAACGTACGGTGAGTAGTAAATAGTGGTACCATGGTACCAGTAACTCTATAAAAATGCACATAAGACCTCCGAGCCCAAAACATTGTATGGAAGCCCTACTGTATCTCCAGGTGCCAATTTTACACAAAATTCCAGAAACAAAATCTATTGGATTCTTTCACTGGTTCTGTACTGAGGGTTCTTTCCAACAAACATCGCTTCTATTCGATGCTGTATGGAGGCTCAACATATGGCGGCTCATAAAATGGCTTTAATAACAGGGTATGGTGCTAAAGGGACTTCCATGGATATTACTCACATCATGTGCATAAAAAACCATTAATTCCCTCTCCACAGCATAGATGGATAAATGTAAGATTGCTGAGGGCCTGATTGAATGATTCCAAAAATGAAGGGTTCAAAGTCCACCGTGTAAATATGTGCAACCACCACAGTGAATAGGACAGTAGTCGCACATGCTCACTATAGCTTAGTGAATAGGACGGTGGTCGCACATGCTCACTATAGCTTCAGTGTTACAAGAGAGTTTGAGACCCCTATCACATGATTGGTGAGTGTCCTAGCAGTGGGACCTCAAGTGGTCCTACATTTACTGCATCACTTAGATGATATTTGTTCTTTGTAGGTCAATTCATTCAGTATGGATCTATTTCTTGTAAGATAAGCATAAATCCTTTGACTATCCAAAGTTTCTCAAGACAACTCTACTTACAACTAGAATTTGTGCAAATTGATTGGCAGGACCCGGCCCATCAGTGAGTAATCTGTGGCTTCTTACTGTAGCCATGAAAGCCACCTCCTACCTGATAGCATCTACAGCTTTTCTTTTGGACTGTCGCGAAGTCACATGCATATCATGTCTAAATGATGATGTTACATCAGGCCGGCTAATCAAGAGAAGAGCTGCAGATGCTGAAAGGTTGGAGGCAGAACTCAGGGCTTACATCCAATGGCCACAGGTTACTGACGTGATCGATGGAATTGAATTGGACCAACTCTACTTACCACCATTTGTAAACTAAATCACAGGACATTTAAGACTTTGGATCATTGAAGGCCATGCCCAAATTGGCAAGAAGCATCCTATCTTAGAATAAATTGCATTAAGTCCATCCTTTGGTGGCCCCTTTCCCATTCCGTCCAATGAAATTCAGAGCTGATGGGAAATAGGCACATCAACAACAACTGTGATCGGATGATGTTAGAAAAAGCTGTCTAAGGATAACTTTTCAGTCACAGAGGAAATGTATTGTAGCTGACTACATACACTCTGGACCTCAAAGGGGGTCAATGTTTTTGCAAACATTTCATTGAGGTTTTGTGGACATTCTGGGTGGATCAAAGGCAGGGATTCAACAGTGATGTAACTTGAAGCTTGTGGGCCTCAAAGCAAATTCTTCAACATGGCGGTCAAAATATCATGGATCTTTAGTAGAGATGAACAAATTGATTTGCACTGTCCTGGTTCAGTATTAAAGTCTAGTACTCCATGGTAGCTGGTCTTCACTTCTGAGGTGGGCATCTTTGGCCCAGCATCCTAGGCTTGTGAGTCTTAGTCACTAGGCCAAGTAAGGATCAGAGGTGCAGAGATGCCAAACTGTGGATGCCAGATGCAGAAGTGAAGACCAGCTGCCACAGAAGGGCAACCGAAATCAAATTATTTGATATTATTGATCTTCTCTTAGAGGCCAAAGAGACCTTTTAAGGAGGTGTTCAGTCTATTCGATTAGTCTTCGGTGTGACTGCAGCTTCTGTACCCACTATAGTTACACCTCTAGGCTTCAAATGGTGAATTACTTGCTGGGAGGTATATAGGCTAAAGGATACAAGGATGGGCCAAGTTGACCAAAGCTAGAACATTTTATTAGAGTCTGTCTGCTTTAGCTTATTTAGGGTGTCTTAAAGAAGGCCCTTTAGGGCCTTATGTATGGATAGGGGTGGTCTTGATAGGACATATTTCATTCCACCTCGTAGAGGATATAGACATCCAATGCTAACTCTGGGACAGTTTGTCTTGCCCTCCCCGATTCATTGTCATAACGTCTGAACTACTGCAATATATTCTCTCTTTCTTTGCATTTATTTATGCCCCCTTCACAGTAATCCAGATGTCATCATTATCACTGGTTAAATGCGGAACCTTCAAAAGTTCTTAATCCGGTTGAGCCCAAATCCAAACATTCCTTCCGAGAACAGAGTTAGGAGAAGGACTCAGCTGGCCGAAGAATAACATTTACTTTTGTTTGTATGAAATTCCCTAATCATAAAGCTTTGTGTTTCTAAGAGGTGAAAGGGAGAGGCCTCTGATGTTCTCCCGCCTGTAGATCATGTTTAATCATCTACATCCTGCTGCAAATTTAGGCATCAGTTCTAACAAATCTCTCCCGGTTTTACCTGATTGCTCGCTGCTGAGTTCCTTTCCTTTAATTATTGGACTAATATAATGTTTACATTTCTGTAGAAATCAAAGTCAGCAATCAGCGGGAGGTTTTATGTTGTGCTCATACCTTCATATCCAGGTATAGTTACTAATTATTCCAAGGGGAGACCTGACCCAGCTTGTGGTGTTCAGTTACAGTAGATATATACAGCAATTTCTGTTTTCCAGCATCGTGTTGCTCCAAGGTGTACTCAACCGTGCTGCGATGTACAGCACATTAGGGAGATATACAGTAAATTCTGAAAAGTTATACACTGTTTAGCGCCACGTCGACAGGCCTCATGGGTCCAAAAAATGTTGGCCATATGCAGCGGTGTAACTTGAAGCTTCTTATGCAATATCTTCAACAAGACCCCAAGTATCTTTTTTCTTTCTTTAATGGCCTTCGGCTTGATCTTGAGCCATGGTGACTTGATGTAGGAAGATCGATCTTGTGCAAGCTTAGATAGGTCCACCATGGTCTTCATGATTATCTGGATACTATCAAGCTTTGTTCCTTCTGTTCTTCTGACCATGATGTCCTTTTCCAGTGATTGCTCTCTACGTATGATATGTTCAAATCAGTCAAGTCGTATCTCGGTGATCCTTGCTTACAGTGACATGTGTGGCTTGATTTGTTCCAAAATTGATTTGTTTGGTAATTCGTGGTATTGATAACATCCTTCTGTGTTTTGAAAGTGTTAATTCTTCTGTCTCATTTCTTCACTGTCCAACTAACTGTCCTTAATGGTGTGGGTCTTCTCATATGGGGTAACAGGAGCTTTTAGCCCCCTTTACACCAGGTTGCGAACCCAACACCTGCACCAACTATTGTTATGACCGAGGTCACATAAGGTTTAAATATTTGGCTGTTGCTTATAGGGTGTATAGTTATCATATAGAGCCTCCCCATTTTGGCCGGATCTCCTACGAGCAAAGATGAATGAAACCGCAGGATGGTTAACACTTAACTCATCCCCAATTATATAACTTGAACTTGAAGCATTTTGGCCCCAGTGGAAAATTTCCAAAAGTACCTCAGACTATCATGGGGTTTTTAAAAGTACTGGAATTTTGGTGTGGTCCAAAGAGAACTTTTAAACCTTTTTAGGCTCCATTTCCTAGGTGCAACTGCACCCTCTGCGCCCACTATAGTTATACCTCTGGCCACCCCTGTTCTCCTTGATTGGCTAATTGGTTCCAAATCGAAATGAATTGCCCAAGATGAGACAACCCCTATACAAACATACATTAGGGAGGTTTTGCTCCTGGCTTCAGAGACCCCTTTAATAAAATAGTCATAGGAAAATACTCTATCCATTTATTCATCCATACAACCCTCCATCCATCCATCCATCCATCCATTATTTTCTAGCTTCGCAGAGGATTAAGGGCTAATGCTAGATTCCTTACACATCTCTGTTCTCAGAATCCAGTTGTCTGTATAGAGGAGCATTTATCCTGTACAGAGGAATATTTCTCCGTCCTGCACCTTCTGTTCTGAGTCAATAAGAAGCATTAGTCAATCGGTATCTAAGATAAATGCGAGGAAAATGCAACCCTGGGGCAAAGGATGAGCATTCACAAAATCCAGACCATTGTTGGCTGAAACCTTAACATCTGGCATTAAGCAGTTTGCAGATATGGTTACTACCCACGAGTGCTTCCTCCACAGCTCAGTCCAAGGGTTTTCTGCTCCCATTACAACTATATTAGGACATTATTAAGATTGCTGCAGGGGGAAAAAAAAGAAGGATTTACTGAGATCGCAGCAGTCAGGGTAATATGCGCTGCAGACATCCTAAAGTGCAATATTTCCAGTTATTTTCACGTAGTCTATGGCTGGGTTCACACAAGGACACTGAATCCGGAGAAACAAATCACCAAGTATTACGTCTGCAGAAATACACAAAATGTGCATGTTTAACCCCTTCGCTTCATTGGTGGTGCTGCTGAATTGCCTTTTCTATCAATCCCCTATGAAATCCTACCTGTAGAGTGCAAAGATGGCCGACACCGCGGCTTTCGTTAGCCCCTACTACCGTGATATCCCATTGGCATTCTAAGGCCATCTAACAAATACCTTAGATGCTATTGACCGTGGCATCTAAGGAGTTAAACTGTCATGATTGGCGCTAGCAGTGATCACAGCAATTTCAGGCAGGTGTAAGCTGTATAAGAAAAGCCAACCTATGCTTTGTACGGAGTCTCTTTACACCCTCGGCTACCATAAAAACTCATTGTAGAGTGTCACGTTTTGGAAACTGGCAGATACAGATAGAAAAGGGCCCCTGTGCAAGAACAATATATGGGCCCTTTGCAGTTCAATAGCTCCTCATAAAGCAAGTTTCACCTGCTTTGGAAGTGATAGTGGCCCCCTACTTGGAAGTGATAGTGCCCCCCTACTTTCAAGTGATAATGGCCCCCTACTTGGAGGTGATAGTGGCCCCCTCCATGGGTTGCACCAATGATATGTCCATCCCTGGTGACAGGTTTTCTTTCTATATTGCAAAGCGATATAAAGACTCCAAACATTAGCGAGTCTGCTTGTTTTGTAAATGTAGCAAATAAAGTCATAAAATATAACAAATAAAAGATAGAAACATCTATTGTCTGCAGAACAAAGAGCTGCGGAAATAAAAATCGGGCTTATCTGCGTGATTGAAATTGTCTTAAGATTTGCATTAATTGAAAAAAATGCAAAACAAATCAGGAAGCAGAAGATTCTGAGAATTATTCAGATTTACTTCCAGCAGAACACTAGAATAAAGAGAAAGAAAAAAGGAATCAGCGGCCATTAAAGATGAGCGTTTCGCATTTGCAGAACCCTGATCTATTGACCACGTCATTACTCCATGACCATCGATGGGAGCCCTGTGATTAATAGGCTCGGCGTGATGTCATCGTTGCAGCGAAATACACACATGATGTCACTCGGAGCCTACCAATCAGAAGAGGCATCGGGGATGGCAGCAGGTAGGAGGTCGTTTGCTAGACTCCTGTTCGGGAGGGTCCTGCAAATCGATTTGCTGATCTCTACCAGCTTCAAAACTACCACCGCTAGCCTACCATACACATTGAATTTTACTGGTGGAGGTCTGCCAGATGGGCCCCCCAATGTTTCGAAGAATAGACACATGTGAATGTTGCATTAAACGACAAACTCTCCATTACGATTTTATGAGAGTAATAGTGCACGACCATGGCCACAGCCTTACAAACCAGGGCGTAACTTTACAATTTGCATGAGTTGTAATCACAAGAGAGCCTGAAGCCTAGGGGACCCAAAAGGACCTTTGGCCTATATGACAAGACCATTACTATATTACTATTAAAGACTTGCAATAGTTGGGGGCCCCATTGGAGCCTTTGCATTGGGGCCCACGAGCTTCAAGTTACACATTGCTACAAGGACTCTTAGATATCTATAATATAACGCTGGGAGCGTCACTCTGTCCGAAGCCTTTATAGACTGCACAAGCGCAAGCACCGGCGCAGTCTGGACCCCACAGAGCGACGCTCCCAGGAGATCGCGGTATGCGTAAGCGCTGAACGCACACCGCGATCTCCAACAGAGAAAGAGGGACGAGCCAGGAGGCGGAGGGTGAGTATACTTACCTGTCCCGTTCCACCGACGCCATTCCGGGCCATGAATATCCCCCTGCTCCCGGAATCGGCGCCTGCGCAGTCCGCGCTTTCCGGCGCCATTTTCTTGAAGACACATTGCAGTGTGTCTTCAAGAAAATGGCGCCGGAAAGCGCAGACTGCGCAGGCGCCTTTTCCGGCACCAGGAGGACACAGAAAATCTGTCCTCCTGGTGCCGGAAAAGGGGCCTGCGCAGTCCGCGCTTTCCGGCGCCATTTTCTTGAAGACACACTGCAATGTGTCTTCAAGAAAATGGCGCCGGAAAGCGCGGACTGCGCAGGCGCCGATTCCGGGAGCAGGGGGATATTCATGGCCCGGAATGGTGTCGGTGGAACGGGACAGGTAAGTATACTCACCCTCCGCAAGTAACAAATTGCTGTGCCATTAGGCTGTGGCACTTCATGCCACAGCTATTTGTTACTTACGCCACTTACGTCCACAGCCACCGCACCCAGCACAGCCACGCACAGCCGCCGCACCCAGCACAGCCACGCACCCAGCACAGCCACGCACAGCCGCCGCACCCAGCACAGCCGCCGCACCGAGCACAGCCACGCACAGCCGCCCACAGCCACGCACAGCCGCTGCACCCAGCACAGCCGCCGCACCCAGCACAGCCGCCGCACCCAGCACAGCCGCCGCACTCAGCACAGCCGTCCACAGCCGCCGCACCCAGCACAGCCACGCACAGCCGCCTAGAGCCACGCACAGCCGCTGCACCCAGCACAGCCGTCCACAGCCGCCGCACCCAGCACAGCCACGCACAGCCGCCCACAGCCACGCACAGCCGCTGCACCCAGCACAGCCGCCGCACCCAGCACAGCCGCCGCACCCAGCACAGCCGCCGCACCCAGCACAGCCGCCGCACTCAGCACAGCCGTCCACAGCCGCCGCACCCAGCACAGCCACGCACAGCCGCCCACAGCCACGCACAGCCGCCTAGAGCCACGCACAGCCGCTGCACCCAGCACAGCCGTCCACAGCCGCCGCACCCAGCACAGCCACGCACAGCCGCCCACAGCCACGCACAGCCGCCCACAGCCACGCACAGCCGCTGCACCCAGCACAGCCGCCGCACCCAGCACAGCCGCCGCACCCAGCACAGCCACGCACAGCCGCCGCACCCAGCACAGCCGCCGCACTCAGCACAGCCGTCCACAGCCGCCGCACCCAGCACAGCCACGCACAGCCGCCCACAGCCACGCTCAGCCACCTAGAGCCACGCACAGCCGCCGCACCCAGCACAGCTGCCGCACCCAGCACAGCCGCCGCACCCAGCACAGCCACGCACAGCCGCCCACAGCCACGCACAGCTGCCTAGAGCCACGCACAGCCGCTGCACCCAGCACAGCCACGCACAGCCACGCACAGCCGCCGCACCCAGCACAGCCGCCACACCCAGCACAGCCGCGCACAGCCGCCGCACCCAGCACAGCCGCCGCCCACAGCCACACACAGCCGCTGCACCCAGCACAGCCACCCACAGCCGCCCGCACCCAGCAGCGCCACGCACAGCCGCCTGCACTCAGCACAGCCGCCCGCACTCAGCACAGCCGCCCGCACTCAGCACAGCCGCCCGCACTCAGCACAGCCGCCCGCACTCCGCACAGCCGCCTGCAATGATGGGGGCGCAGGATGGAGCAGCACGTGATAGGATGGGGGCGCAAGATGGGAGCACATGACAGGATGGGGATGCAGGATGGAGCAGCACATGACACGGTGGAGCAGCACATGACAGGATGGGGATGCAGGATGGAGCAGCACATGACACGGTGGAGCAGCACATGACAGGATGGGGGCGCAGGATGGAGCAGCACATGACAGGATGGAAGAGCAAGATGGGAGCAGCACATACCAGGATGGAGACCATATACCAATATAAATGCTCGCCACCCGGGCGTAGAACGGGTTCAATAGCTAGTACTATATAAACCTCTTACGGAACATCTCGGAGGCTCCCAGAAAAAGGAGAGGCCTTTAGCTTTGAGCCAGAGAATCTCCTAGTCCTGATCCAAACAACCCAAAATGTCCATGGGTTAGATTTCTTGCTCCCCGGCATTCAGACTTAAAACGATAAAATTATAAAGTTTGGGGTTGCAATGCAAAACATGCTGGAAAATGCAAGACTTCCAAAAATGCTGCTTTCCCTTAGTTTTCGGTGACTATCGGGAGGTTTACCAACTCTTCCAGAAGTCCATTACTCTTCCTTTTTCTCCTACTATGAGTTTTGGCAAAGTTAGAAAGATATGACTTATTCTGTACAAATCTCTTAAACTTTTTAAACTTTAAAAATGAAAAAATAAGACTTTATTTAAAGAATATTTAAGAATAAAATTATTAAAGAGATTTTTCCACCAAACTGAACATAAGCAGCACAGATATTGTGGTCGGGCATTAGCCAGCAGGAAGGTCGCTCTGCTTTTACTCAGAGAATGTCACAGAATGTCATCTTGTGAATGGCTGCGGTTACATCTTGTGTCGGTCATTGGAGAGTTCACGGCAGCTGAGAATATATTATGAGTCTCATTTCATTTTTTTAAGTCACTTTTTTCGTTTTTGTCTTGCAGTATTCATTGATTTTTTTCTTTTGCACCAAATTCTTCAAAACGGAGAAAGCAGTTCATGAATTTGTGGTGCCATACACAGTCCATATAATACAATCATACTTATACATATAGTTCCCACGTAACTATGCCATTCAATTTCTGAATAATTTCTTCATACCCCCAATTTTTGGCCAAGTTTTAAAAGGAAACAAAAATGATTCTGACATACTGTATGTTAGATAATAAAATTGCATGTGCAATTTTTACTCAATTTCAGTCCCCCTTTACATGCAGTTTACAGCCATTATCATATGGTCAGGGAGTTGGGGAAGCGTTTCTCCCAGTAATATAGGCTGGATGTGTGTATCCAGGATGCTGCTATATCAGTACAGCTTCTATTCTGCACTTATTTCCTCTTTATGAGCACGCCTCCTTATCTTCAGCCTGTTAGCTCTGCCCTCTCTGAGACTGTACATACTTTCTCCCCTCTTCACAACCCCTTCGCTGCTGCTACCTCTAACACTGAGAAAAGGAAAATCAGGAGAGAGCAGAGAGAGTGGTCAGCACCATGAACAGAAGCTCTGATGGATTTGTAACATTTTTGTGCAAAAACATTATCGATACTCTGCAGCAGCCAAAATGGTAGATTTTTTTTTAAGAAGAAATTTTTATCTTTGCATTCAGGCAACAAATAAACAATGGTCTTGCAAGTGGGTCTTTGGTTATTCCCATGCTGAGGCCTTTGCAGTCACGTGGGGGGGCTATGCACGTGATTGACCAAAGGGACCAGGTGAATCATATAAGGTGTCAGTCGAGTGTGTAGGACAGGTGAGTAACTTTTATTTAACATCTTCCAAACCCTTCGTTATTTGGGTCAAAACAAATCCGATTTGGGCGAATCTGCCCAAAATGAATTTCGGGATCGTTCTCCATCTCTACAAATGTTTCCATTCTCAGGCCATCCCCTTATAACCAGTAATAGGTAACTTCCCATTTGAGGGATCCCCGCTGCGGATTTTTAAACAGGGCCTGAATTTTCAAGCTATGAGTCTGTCTATTAGTATGGGTGGAAAGCCTTTTTCGATCTTGGTCCTGTACAATGGGGATCATGCATAAATAAGTCATGGGGGTTACTATATTTATAAATAGCAGTAAATGCACATGGAATGGAGTTTGCCCAATAATAAGTCTAATAATTGTCTTGAAAGGCTAGCTACTAAAAAAAAATTCTAAAATTAAAAATAATATCAATATTTGACTATTAATTTAGCAAGTACAAACACTGACGGAAGCGGAGATGAAGCTGTGGATTTTAGGCAGCGCCGTCCTGTAAATGAATTGATTGTGATGGGCCACTAAAATATTAAAATAATATTTCACAGCTCAGGCATATAAAATTACCCCCGAGCAAAACAGGTATGATTATGGTAATGCCGCTGATTATTATAATGTATTTCCCCAGTTGAGCAGAGTCAGGTTTTCAGCCGTGTTGCAAATCGTCTTTTATTCAATTCAGCTTGTAGATTTGCATTCCCCAGTTGCTTCCAGATGCACGTCGGCTTCCAAAATGCTGTTTTTTCAGCTATGTTACAACTCCTTTATTTTATTCCTCTTCCTGATTGCAATCTTAAAATGGAAGTTCACCTTGGACTCACGTCGAAGAATATATGTTGCGGAATTACATAAATAATGACGCCCTCAAGCCGGTTTTAGAGGGCTGCAATGTGCCGCTTAGCCTCCACATTACAGCCACTTAACTTAGATAGGGATCACTGTACATCCCTATAATAGGGATGTGCAGCCACCTACATACATGGACCGACAGTTTCCTTGGCCCAATCGTAGTGCAGCGCCCCAGAGTCCTGGTCGTTGCAGTATTGTCGCTCTTCCACTAGGGGGAGTGATGGTACGTCTGATGGTACTAAAGGAGTTCACCTGACCAGGTATCACAGTTACACATTACACTTCACACTCCGGCCACCAGGGGGAGCAAAAGGTTCTATCTATTAGGCCACTCCTCACAATCTGGTAAAACTGGGGGTTGGATAGGAAATTAGGGAGAAGCTACCTGGGCTCGACCCAGAGAAGACCTGTCAGGCAGACAGGGGGAGAAGAAGGAACATCTGAGCTGCAGACAGAGGTCCCTGTCAGGGGTGGGATCCTGACAGAGACAGAGCGAGAGATAGAACGTTACGGAGCTGCGCCTGCACCTCATTGCGGCAGCATCCTAAGAAAGGACACGAAGCGAAGTATATTGTGGAGAAGTGAGAAACGAGATCACAGCACAAGGAGATAATACCAGGAGGAGTCCTGCCTTAAGATCGGCAACATCCTTCTGAGGCGCATAGCCGGTGGCCGGAACACCGAGGGAGTAATTGGCTCTACGCATTACTTGAAACAATGGCAGGACAGTTAATTCCAAGTTGCCTGCCCAACCTTTAACCTAATCAAGACAACGGAGGCAAATTGTGGGAGAGGGGCGTCTCTAGGGTCCCTATAAAATAGCTCCAGGCCTACCCCGTCATACGGGTCGTCCTATCCATATTATCTGGGGGACGGAGAGAAAGAGAAACAGAAACATACACGACAGTTGTGAGGACTATCCCGTGGTGCTCAGCAGGGAGGTACTACAACACACAGGCGCTAGTAGGAAAGCTACTGATTTCCACCTGCAAAGGGAACTCTGGATGTGCCTTCGGACTGGCCGGACTCAGCCAGCCCTGTGAACAGTACTCTGGACTGTGGACGCTGAAGTCTTCAGTAAAAGGTAAAGAGACTGCAACCTTTGTGTCCTCGTTATTCATCGCACCTTACAACATCCACCATTACCACCTACTCATCAAGGGAAGCCCTGGGGACATACTTCACCTGTGGGAAGGTATACCATCTAGCTGCCATTCCATCACCCCAGCGGACCCCTAGCAGCGTCGGTCACCCTGACCGAATACCACAGGTGGTGTCACGAACACTTGACAAACTACACCTTTAATTGGGCACCCCTTAGCAGGGCAACGGACCGGGTCGGGCCACCGTGACATCCCCAGAACCGAGACAGAGGGACCCGGTACCGAGTACCCCACTGCCCTGCGCCTGGGGGCGATCCAGTATATTATGGGACCACCCCTGTCTCTCTCTTGAACTGAGCTCCTTGTGTTTCCTCCTTCCACTAACCTACCTATGCCCGATGGTTCTACCATTATGCCCCAGCAGCATGCCCACTGTCTTGGGGTCACTCTTGATTCAGATCGTTCCTCTGCCCCCTACATCCGATCACTGGCTTGCTCATGTCACCTACAGCTCAAAAATATTTCTAAAAGTCGATATTTTCTTACATTTGACTTGGCACAAACTCTTACTGTAGTTCTTATCCATTCTCGTCTGGCCTGTTGCAACTCTCTACTGATCGGTCTCCCACTCAGTAAACTCTCCCCTCTCCAAAGAAATAAAAATTATCATTACTATTGTGTAAAGGGTCAACAAAAGGAGTTATGCCACATTCACAAACCCATGTGTAATAGTCCAAGCATGGATCATGAGGCTCGGACAGTCCAGGGTTCTCCTGACTCGAATTTGACAGCCTTATAGACATTTAGGATGCTGTTTAATTAAAGTCAGGAGACACATGGACAGTCTGTGCCTCATGATCCATGCTCAGACCGTGACACATGGGTGTGTGAATACAATATTAATGTGACCCAAGTGTTAGGGAAAAGCTATAAAGCTTTATCCATTGCCTTCATACCATGATGTCATGCTCTTATACCCACCCTCATGTGTCTCCTATCTCCTGGTCATGTCTACAACTTCTGGTCTCTTAAGGAGTCATTAGCATCAAAAGTCTTGACCATTCTCTAAATCAGGTTGTCTTCTGCTGGGCTAGTGGTAAAAATTTAGTATAAAGATTCATCCATTGTCTTCAAACCTTATTGCTATGTTCTCTCTCTGCTAGCCACATGCTTGAATTCTATCCTCATAAAGGGCATTAGTGCCAAAAGTCTCAACCACTCTCCAATGTTCAACTGATTGGGCTTTATGAGGAAGCCACTCCATAGCTCTGTGCTGGAACAATATGGAAATATGCTTTTCACTTCCATATTCTCTTGACTTGACCAAACTTGTTTAACGACTACCACTTTTTTGTCTGCTGCCCACCCCTGACCGTTGATTGTCTACTGCCATGTTAGAACTCCAACTGACTGGCTACACCTTTCATATGCTTCCTTGGTCACATTAAATTTAGTGCTTTGCCCATCAGCGAATCAGTTGATTACTAACGAAAGCTACTCCGGGGGTTAGGAACGTCGTGACAAAGTTCTCGTGAAGAGCACAAACCTCTTAGATTCCTCTCGCTAGTTTAGCCTACCCCAAAACCAATAGTTACCTAGTTGGTCCACATAGTCCAGCATGTCACATACATGGCATACCTCAAGCATTATAGATGAAACCTCACCGTCACTAGTTGATATACAGATGTAGTAAAGGTTAACCCATCTTCAGCAAAGTTTTCTCACTCAGTGGATTAATGGAACAGCATTGACTGACCGATGCCAGGTTAGGCGTTGAGTTACACTTTTTTGTGATGTGATATCCCAGTGCCGTGTTATCTGAGTCAAGGTAACCTTCACTAGATGTATAAAACTTATATATTTGAGGACATACTTTTGCCTGCGCCATTGATTTCCTTGGGGAAAATAGGAGTCGGTACATCAAAATTTTCCATCTGATATCTGTGTAGAATATCTCCCGTCTTCCTTCTTCTTATATACCTGCTCCCGGAGTGTCTCGAGACTCCCCGTAGCAGACGCTTCAGATGGGATCAGACAAAACATGAGAAAAACATTTGCTTTGAAAGTAACCTCTGTTTGGAAATAACATCCACCTTCTAAGTATTTTCTACATTAGTCGAAACCTGGTATAAACAAAAGACAGACATTCGTGCAATTAGTTCCCAATCCAGAGGCATCCGTGGCGGAAAATGCATGCTAAGGGAATTCTCCACGACAAAGACTGGAAACACTTCCATTTTGAATTCTTTACCCGTACGGCATTTAACCACGAAATCACCCAAGAGCGCTCGGGTTTCATACACGTTGGAGCTCGTGGCTTCTGGGAGCGTAAGTGTTAAGGTCTCGATGCCATGCGAGGAGGAATAGCTTACAGTTTATTACCACAACATTCTCGAAAAAGGGCTGCATTTGGGTTTGATTATGATGAACTGACTTGTGCAGTCTGGGTAGATCCAGTATGTCTTAGTTATGTTGTCGTTCGGCCACCTAAATTACATGTCTGGTAATTAGCCCTGTGTGATTTTATTATACAAATCCTCGGCAGCCTGAGCAAAATGTTCCATCAGCCGCGAGGAACTATATGAAGATATATTATATCTGCTAAACCGTATCACTGAATGAAACACTTTCTACCAGAATACATCTATATACAGAAGCAATCTGATGGAGTAAGTTAGATAGATACGAGACCGCAGCACCAGCGATAGTGGGGTGAAAACTAGGTAATTGCCCAAGGCCGAAATCAACAAAGTGGTCTACGGTGAGACCTTACACAGCTGCAATATTCATTCTGTAGCCATCTGCTTTTATAATCCAGACACGGCACTGATAATGCCAAAGTTAGAAGTATGGGACCTTCAGTGACATCTTGCTCATGTGACCAAAGGTCCTACACCCTGCAGTTTGTAGAGGAGGACAGAGCCTGGCATGTTCTCTACAGCGTTTGTGTGTAGGATGGAGTTTGCGTCTGTGTGTAACTGTGTATCTTTGTATGTAGTATGTAGAGTGTTTTCTAACTTCTATCCTCTGATTCATCAAGAGCAGCATTGTTCACATCGGTCTTGATGAGGAGGCATGCTGGAGTACGCCTCTCAATGAGTCAGGAGCGTCGGACGAGTGGCGTTCACCTTTGTATATGACTCACCACAAATCCTACTCTAGGCCCTGCTGGTAAAAATTGTGGCAAAGCGAATGCCGCCACTCATGAAATTCATGACTTTCGATGAGAAGAAGTTGTCACACCCTGACCCACCCCACTCCTTCCACTTTGTCAGAGCTGGGCGAAAATGACATGAGAACATCAAAAGTTGCAAAATTTTAGCCCAGCCTCTACTGTATATAGTCAGTCATTGTACAGGGGGAGAAGGTGAGCTGTGATATCATCTATTGTGAATGGTGGATCCTGTGTTATCTACTGTATATAGAGGTGTTATCAGTCATTGTACAGGAGGAGGAGGTGAGCTGTGATATCACCTATTGTGAATGGTGGATCCTGTGTTATCTACAGTATAGAGGTGTTATCAGTCATTGTACAGGAGGAGGAGGAGGTGAGCTGTGACATAACGTATTGTGAATGGTGGATCCTGTGTTATCTACTGTATATAGAGGTGTTATCAGTCATTGTACAGGAGGAGGAGATGAGCTGTGATATCACCTATTAAGAATGGTGGATCCTGTGTTATCTACTGTATATAGAGGTGTTATCAGTCATTGTACAGGAGGAGGAGGTGAGCTGTGATATCACCTATTGTGAATGGTGGATCCTGTGTTATCTACAGTATAGAGGTGTTATCAGTCATTGTACAGGAGGAGGAGGAGGTGAGCTGTGACATAACGTATTGTGAATGGTGGATCCTGTGTTATCTAGAGGTGTTTTCAGTCATTGTACAGGAGGAGGAGGTGAGCTGTGACATCACCTATTGTGAATGGTGGATCCCATGTTATCTACTGTATATAGAGGTGTTATCAGTCATTGTACAGGAGGAGGAGATGAGCTGTGACATCACCTATTGTGAATGGTGGATCCTGTGTTATCTACTGTATATAGGGGTGTTATCAGTCATTGTACAGGAGGAGGAGGTGAGCTGTGACATCAACTATTGTGAATGGTGGATCCTGTGTTATCTACTATATATAGAGGGGTTATCAGTCATTGTACAGGAGGAGTAGGTGAGCTGTAACATCCCCTATTGTGAATGTTGGATCCTGTATTAACTACTGTATATAGAGGTGTTATCAGTCATTGTACAGGAGGAGGAGATGAGCTGTGATATCACCTATTATGAATGGTGGATCCTGTGTTATCTACTGTATATAGAGGTGTTATCAGTCATTGTACAGGAGGAGGAGAAGGTGAGCTGTGATATCACCTATTGTGAATCGTCGATCCTGCATTATCTACTGAATATAGAGATGTAGCCTTTCACTGAAATCCTGTCTGTGATGTTAATGAGACTGATGAAAA
Source organism: Ranitomeya variabilis (assembly GCF_051348905.1). Classification (NCBI taxonomy): domain Eukaryota; kingdom Metazoa; phylum Chordata; class Amphibia; order Anura; family Dendrobatidae; genus Ranitomeya; species Ranitomeya variabilis. The sequence goes on from NC_135239.1 coordinate 196,303,543, forward strand.
GTATTCTGTACAGGATACGATATATGGGTCTAGTATGAAGGCTAGTGGCCAGTGTTACTGCACAATTCCAGATATATATAGTTGGAGCGCCCCCACACCGCCGCAGGGCCGAGGGGTACCCGGAGCCGGGCCTCTGGGTCTCAGTCCTGGGGTTGTCACGGTGGCTAGACCCGGTCCGTGGCCCTGTCCGTCAGTGGGGGGACGTCCGGTGAAGTAGGTGCTGTTAACGGTGGTGTAGCGGTGCAGTTGTGGGGTGCAGGTCGCGGTAAATAACGAGGACACCAGGTTGCAGTCTCTTTACCTCTTTACTGGAGATCTCTTGGTCCTCAGTCCGGAATCTGGCCCACCAGGCTGCGCAAGTCCGGCCGGTCCAATGGCACCTCCAGAGTTCTCCTCACAGGTGGAAATCGGTGCCTTCCTTCTTAGCGCTATGTGTTGTAGTCCTTCCCTGCTGTGCTTACGGAAAGTACCCCACAACTGTTGTGTCTGTTTCTTAAGTTCCCTCACAACTCGATTAACTGATCTTCTGCTAATCTTCCGTCCCTTCCTGATGTTACAGTAAGAACGGCACCCGTTTGTCAGGTAGGCCTGGAGTTCTTCCGGGACCCTAGAGACGCCCCTCTCCCGCAATTGCCCCCCAAGACTTCATAGGTGATATGTGGTAGACAGCCCGCCTGAGACTGACTGTCCTGCCGCTGTTTGGAGTATGGCTTAAAGCTGTATATTATTCCACTCCCTCGGCGTTCCGGCCACCGGTAATGCGCCTCAGCAAGGTGCTGCCTCTTTCAACAAAACCCCTGCTGGTATTCTCCGTCTGCTTGATCTCGTTTCTCACTCAGCACAATCTATCTCGCTTCTAGTCCTTTCTTGGGCACCGCCGCTATGCTGAGCAGGCACGGTCCCGTTACGTTCTTTCCAATGCCAAGCCTCTGCCAGGATCCCACCCCTGGCAGAGACCCTACTGTCTCTTCCTCCACAACACCCTCTCTCACTAGGTGTTGCTTCGTTCAATCCAGTCAGCGTTCTCTACTAACTTCCTGCCTGACCCCCAGTTTACCCACTATGGTGGGGAGTGGCCTAATGAATAGCACCCTTAGCTCCCCCCGGAGGCCCAGCTGTGAAACATATTGGTGTCTGTGATACCTGATTGGAGGAACTCCTTCAGTGCCATCGAACGCACCATGGCTCCCCTTAGTGGCGGAGCCACAGTACTGCAACGACCAGGACTCTGGGGCGCTGCACTCCCCCCTGGTTAAACACAGTACTCCGGGACTGGGAAGAAAAAAAACAACAATACAGATTAGCAAAAAGACATACAATTTTGTTGAGTGCAAAACAATAAGTATACTTGAACAGGCTTCCCTTTATGGGAGGTGAGGACACTTTAACGTTACAAACATAGTCAACATTGTAAATTTCAGGCTATACATAACTCCTGCTACCCAACCGGGTATTCTACTCAGTGCAAATGCTGGAACAATAAATTAACTTTGCCTTTAAGAAACATACACTCTTAGTTTACCAAAGGCCTTCCTGTCATGATCTCTGCAGGCAGAGATCATAGCAAGCCTATAGAGGGACAAGCTCTCGGAAGATGGAACTATACTGACCATGAACTAAGCCTGCCGCGCAACTAGAAATAGCCAGGTAGCATTTCCTATTTATCGCTAGATGCCCAGCTCTGGCCTAAGACCTAAATAGCTAGCAGAGGGAAATATAAGACCTGGCTCACCTCTAGAGAAATATTCCAAAGAAGACAGTAGCCCCCCACATATAATGACGGTGAGTTCAGATGAAACAACAAACGCAGCAGGAAAATAGTCTTAGCAAATTTGAGGTCCGCTTACTAGATAGCAGAAGACAGATAGTATACTTTCATGGTCAGCAGAAAAACACTAACAAAACACCATCCAGAGATTACCTTAAACTCTGGCATTAACTCATAACGCCAGAGTAGCAATCCCTGATCAACGAGAGCTTTCCAGACACAGTAACAAAACTTCAGCTGTGAACTGGAACAAATAGGCAAAACAAAACATGGACAAAAGTCCAACTTATCTAGTAGTTGTCTAGAAGCAGGAACAAGCACTGAGAGGCATCAGATAACATTGTTGACCGGCAAGAAACCACCAGAGAAATGAGCTTAAATAGCGACACCCACTACTGATGGAACCAGGTGAAACAGGAAAGAGGATGACAAGTCCAATTCCACAAGCGGCCACCGGGGGAGCCCAGAATCCAAATTCACAACAGTACCCCCCCCTCAAGGAGGGGGCACCGAACCCTCACCAGATCCACCAGGGCGACCAGGATGAGCCCTATGGAAGGCACGAACAAGATCAGAAGCATGAACATCAGATGCATTGACCCAAGAATTATCCTCCTGGCCGTAACCCTTCCAGTTGACCAGATACTGGAGTTTCCGTCTGGAAACACGAGAGTCCAAAATTTTCTCCACAACGTACTCCAACTCACCCTCAACCAACACCGGAGCAGGAGGCTCACTGAAGGTACAACAGGTACCTCATACCTGCGCAATAACGACCGATGAAAAACGTTATGAATGGAAAAGGACGCAGGGAGGTCCAAACGGAAAGAAACAGGATTAAGAATCTCCAATATTCTATAAGGGCCGATGAACCGAGGTTTAAACTTAGGAGAAGAGACCCTCATAGGGACAAAACGAGAAGACAACCACACTAAATCTCCAACACAAAGCCGAGAACCAACACGACGACGACGGTTGGCAAAACGCTGAGTCTTCTCCTGGGACAACTTCAAATTGTCCATAACCTGCCCCCAGATGTGATGCAATCTCTCCACCACCGCATCCACTCCAGGACAATCCGAGGATTCCACCTGACCGGAGGAAAATCGAGGGTGAAACCCCGAATTACAGAAAAACGGGGACACCAAGGTGGAAGAACTGGCCCGATTATTGAGGGCGAACTCTGCCAATGGCAAAAAAGCAACCCAATCATCCTGGTCAGCAGAGACAAAACACCTCAGATATGTCTCAAGGGTCTGATTAGTCCGCTCGGTCTGGCCATTAGTCTGAGGGTGAAAAGCAGATGAAAAAGACAAATCTATGCCCATCCTAGCACAGAATGCCCGCCAAAATCTAGACACAAATTGGGTACCTCTGTCAGAAACAATATTCTCAGGAATACCGTGCAATCGGACAACATTCTGAAAAAACAGAGGAACCAACTCAGAAGAAGAAGGCAACTTGGGCAGAGGAACCAAATGGACCATTTTAGAGAAACGGTCACAGACCACCCAGATGACAGACATCTTCTGGGAAACAGGCAGATCTGAAATAAAATCCATCGAGATGTGTGTCCAAGGCCTCTTAGGAATAGGCAAGGGCAACAGCAGTCCGCTAGCCCGAGAACTACAAGACTTGGCCCGAGCACAAACGTCACATGACTGCACAAAGACTCGCACATCTCGTGACAGGGAAGGCCACCAGAAGGATCTTGCCACCAAATCCCTGGTACCAAAAATTCCGGGATGACCTGCCAATGCAGAAGAATGTACCTCAGAGATGACTCTGCTGGTCCAATCATCCGGAACAAACAGTCTATCAGGCGGACAACGATCCGGTCTATCCGCCTGAAACTCTTGCAAGGACCGCCGCAGATCAGGAGAAACGGCCGACAAAATTACTCCCTCCCTAAGGATACCTGTGGGTTCAGAATTACCAGGAGAGTCCGGGTCAAAACTCCTAGAAAGGGCATCTGCCTTAACATTCTTAGAACCCGGTAGGTATGACACCACAAAATTAAAGCGAGAAAAAAATAAAGACCAGCGCGCCTGTCTAGGATTCAGGCGTCTGGCAGTCTCAAGATAAATCAAATTTTTGTGGTCAGTCAATACCACCACCTGATGCCTAGCCCCCTCGAGCCAATGGCGCCACTCCTCAAACGCCCACTTCATGGCCAAAAGCTCCCGATTCCCAACATCATAATTCCGCTCTGCGGGCGAAAATTTGCGAGAAAAGAAGGCACAAGGCCTAATGACGGAGCAGTCGGAACCTTTCTGCGACAACACTGCCCCAGCTCCGATCTCCGAAGCGTCAACCTCAACCTGAAAAGGCAGATTCACATCAGGCTGACGCAACACAGGGGCAGAGGCAAAACGGCGCTTAAGCTCCTGAAAGGCCTCTACAGCATGAGGGGACCAATTAGCAACATCAGCGCCTTGTCTGGTCAAATCAGTCAGTGGTTTAACGACATCCGAAAAACCAGCAATAAATCGGCGGTAAAAGTTGGCAAAGCCCAAAAATCTCTGAAGACCCTTAAGAGAGGAGGGCTGAGTCCAGTCACAAATAGCTTGCACCTTGACGGGATCCATCTCAATGGAAGAGGGAGAAAAAATATACCCCAAAAAGGAAATTTTCTGGACCCCAAAAACGCACTTAGACCCCTTCACACATAAAGAATTAGACCGCAGAACCTGAAAAACTCTCCTGACCTGCTGGACATGAGAGTCCCAGTCATCAGAAAAAATCAGAATATCATCCAGATATATTATCATAAATTTATCCAGAAAATCGCGGAAAATATCATGCATAAAAGACTGGAAAACTGAAGGGGCATTAGAAAGACCAAAAGGCATGACCAAATACTCAAAGTGGCCCTCGGGCGTATTAAATGCGGTCTTCCACTCATCCCCCTGCCTGATCCGCACCAAATTATACGCCCCACGAAGATCAATTTTAGAGAACCACTTAGCACCCTCTATACGAGCAAACAAATCAGTAAGCAATGGCAATGGGTATTGATACTTAACAGTGATCTTATTCAGAAGCCGATAATCAATACATGGTCTCAAAGAGCCGTCTTTTTTTTGAGACAAAGAAAAACCCAGCTCCCAAGGGAGAAGAAGATGGACGAATATGTCCCTTTTCCAAAGACTCCTTTATATATTCCCGCATAGCAGCATGTTCCGGCACAGACAAATTAAACAAACGACCCTTTGGATATTTACAACCCGGTATCAAATCTATGGCACAATCGCACTCACGGTGCGGAGGTAACGACCCAAGCTTGGGTTCGTCAAAGACGTCTTGATAATCAGAGAGGAACTCAGGGACTTCAGAGGGAATGGACGACGAAATAGAAACCAAAGGTACGTCCCCATGAATACCCTTACATCCCCAGCTCAACACAGACATTGCTCTCCAGTCCAAGACTGGGTTGTGAGACTGCAACCATGGCAATCCCAGTACCAAATCGTCATGTAAATTATACAGCACCAGGAAACGAATAATCTCCTGGTGATCCGGATTGATACGCATGGTTACTTGTGTCCAGTATTGTGGTTTATTATTAGCCAATGGGGTGGAGTCAATCCCCTTCAGAGGAATAAGAGTCTCCAAAGGCTCTAAATCAAAACCACAACGATTGGCAAAGGACCAATCCATAAGACTCAGAGCGGCGCCAGAGTCAACATAGGCGTCCGTGGCAATGGATGACAAAGAGCAAATCAGGGTTACAGACAAAATAAACTTAGACTGAATGGTGCCAATGGAAACAGACTTATCAAGCTTCTTTGTACGCCTAGAGCATGCTGATATAACATGAGTAGAATCCCCACAATAGAAACACAATCCATTCTTCCGTCTAAAATTCTGTCGCTCGCTCCTGGACAGAATTCTATCACACTGCATACTTTCTGGCGTCTTTTCCATAGACACCGCCAGATGGTGCACCGGTTTGCGCTCCCGCAGACGCCTATCAATCTGAATAGCCATTGTCATGGACTCATTCAGACCTGCAGGCAAAGGGAACCCCACCATAACATCCTTAACGGCATCAGAGAGACCTTCTCTGAAAGTTGCCGCCAAGGCGCACTCATTCCACTGAGTAAGCACAGACCATTTACGGAATTTTTGGCAGAAAACTTCAGCTTCGTCTTGCCCCTGAGATAGTGCCATCAAAGTTTTTTCTGCCTGAAGTTCCAAATGAGGTTCCTCATAAAGCAAGCCCAAGGCCAGAAAAAACGCATCCACATCGCGTAACGCAGGATCCCCTGCTGGCAATGAGAAGGCCCAATCTTGAGGGTCACCCCTGAGCAAGGAAATCACAATCCTAACCTGCTGAGCAGGGTCTCCAGCTGAACGAGACTTCAGGGACAAATAAAGCTTACAATTATTTCGGAAATTCTGGAAGCTAGCTCTATTCCCTGTGAAGAACTCCGGCAAAGGAATTCTCGGCTCAGATACCGGAGCATGTACCACAAAATCTTGTAAATTTTGTACTTTCGTGATGAGATTATTCAAACCCGCAGTTACACTCTGGAGATCCATTATTGTCAGGTGCACACAGAGCATACAGAGATTAGGAGGAGAGAGAGAAAAAAGACTGCAGCAAGGCAGACTGGAGGAAAAAAAAAAAAAAAAAAAATTCCAGCAGACTTCTTATAACTCTCCTTTCTCAACCTGGGTCTTTAACACTTTACTGGCCGGTCAAACTGTCATGATCTCTGCAGGCAGAGATCATAGCAAGCCTATAGAGGGACAAGCTCTCGGAAGATGGAACTATACTGACCATGAACTAAGCCTGCCGCGCAACTAGAAATAGCCAGGTAGCATTTCCTATTTATCGCTAGATGCCCAGCTCTGGCCTAAGACCTAAATAGCTAGCAGAGGGAAATATAAGACCTGGCTCACCTCTAGAGAAATATTCCAAAGAAGACAGTAGCCCCCCACATATAATGACGGTGAGTTCAGATGAAACAACAAACGCAGCAGGAAAATAGTCTTAGCAAATTTGAGGTCCGCTTACTAGATAGCAGAAGACAGATAGTATACTTTCATGGTCAGCAGAAAAACACTAACAAAACACCATCCAGAGATTACCTTAAACTCTGGCATTAACTCATAACGCCAGAGTAGCAATCCCTGATCAACGAGAGCTTTCCAGACACAGTAACAAAACTTCAGCTGTGAACTGGAACAAATAGGCAAAACAAAACATGGACAAAAGTCCAACTTATCTAGTAGTTGTCTAGAAGCAGGAACAAGCACTGAGAGGCATCAGATAACATTGTTGACCGGCAAGAAACCACCAGAGAAATGAGCTTAAATAGCGACACCCACTACTGATGGAACCAGGTGAAACAGGAAAGAGGATGACAAGTCCAATTCCACAAGCGGCCACCGGGGGAGCCCAGAATCCAAATTCACAACACCTTCCTATAATCACATTACAGGGCAAGGTAACTCTTCATTCTCCTACTTTTGAACCTGCAGGACCGCCTGTCCCTATGGCACCAGACCTACTGCCTCTCCTTTCTTTTACAGGACCGCCCCGTTCAGCCAGGGCCTACTGCCTTTCTCTACTATACATAGTATAGACATAACATTCCTTTCAGTTTGAGAACATGGAGCCCACTCTGCCTGGCTCCTATGAGGACTCACTCACTAACCCCTACGGGTCTACTTTCTGTCCTTAGTAACGAACTAACTTTCTATGGGGACGCAGGGTTTACCTTCTATCCTCACCTTCATTATTACTTTCTTACGTTTCTATCCATGCAGAACTCTAGTCTACCTCAACAGGCTTTCTGCATCTTTCCTTTTGAAGAACATTATTCAAGCTTCACATTTCAAACATATTAAACACATATAACTTTTCATGTAAAACGGTTACATTTCTTGCAAAGCATCATCATGACATTACTGTTCCAAGACAGTATCACTTTCAGGTTCAATTCCCACCTCCCCTTTAAGAGGAGATCAAGTCTTTCTGAGGTAGCTCTTCTTCTCAGCCTACCAGTCCATACCAGAGCTCCGGAATGGCATCTTCGCAAAGTGTCTTTAACTAAAACCAGTAGGAAGCACCTTTAAGAAGGTGCAAACTATTTACAGGAAAGTTTGAATCATGCACAGTCCATGATTACTGCAGTTTGTGTAACTTTGTGCAAAACCTCAAGAGAACAACAATAGTGACCCCGGGTCAACAAAGGGGTCACCTTTTTAAAGTTTACCCTGGACGGGTTTAGCAGCAACTTAAAGAACAAACAGTAACTATTTACATTTTAGAAGCAATAAAATCTTACTGGGGTTCTGCAGAAGGCGACCTCTTATCCGGCCTCACCAGGCCAACAGATCGCACCGGTGAGCCAGGACGCCGTTCCGGTCCCAGTAATGATAAAATCCCTCGCCGGGAGGTCCTCCTTGTCGGCAGGTGCACCCGTCCCTCCGGGGCACGGCAAGGCTGGGCTTCTCGGGGTTCCGCGGGGCCGGGCTCTGCTGCTTTCCCCACTGAATCAGCTCCTTCTGGTGTTCCGGCAGCAGCCTGGAGGGCAATGCATCGTTGGACACCTCGGGCGAACCAGCCCGTCTCGCCAGTGTCCCTCCTCCACCTCGTGTAGGTGACGGCATCTCCCGGCTCCAGGTCACGATCGAGCCTCCCGCTGCAAGGCTCTACCTCCTCCCAATCCACGCGGACCTGCAGCGGCTCTCCAATTTCCTGAATCACCCCTCTTCCATACCGGGGGTTAAAGGCCACCACTACACCCCAGTGTGAGGACGGAATCTCCGGAACACTGACCAGATCAAGTTGCTCTGCAGGCTGGGGCCGGCTCCGCCATGCTGTCATCAGACGCCGTAAATGCTCGGCGTCCGGCATGATCTCTAGATCCGGTGTTGATAGCGTGCTCCCAGCCGCGGCCAGTTGGGAGGGAACAGGAGACACTGGAGTCAGACGGATCTCCGTGGGCTGACCTAGCCGGGTGAGCACTCGGGCATCGGCCTTCAGCCGGCGGGCCAGCTGTCGGGCCTCGGCTGCGGCCACACCTTCTTCGGACAGCGGCAAAGGGGGTCGACCCATCGGCGGCCCTGTGAGGGTCAGACCCCGCAGTGTTGGCGTTTCTGAGGCTGTCCCGGGTTGTGCGGCCTCAGGCCGGACCGGGTCAGCTCCGCGTGGTACTTCTGGTGTCGCCATCTTTATTTGTCCTCCAATGTCCTCTTTTCGCGGTCTCTTTCGTGGGCGGCCCCGTCCCCATGGCCTCCACCCTCCAACCAGGATCAGGAGGCGGACCTCGGCTGTTGACGGGCACGTCCTCAGGGCACAGAAATACTTAGACTGGGTGGCCATTGCTGTTCGCGCTCTCCAGCTTGCCTATGCCCACTTCACGCCCCTCTTCTCTTCCTGCGCTCTCCTCAGCGCTGCAATGGCGGCGGGTTTTGGCGGCAACTGGCACAGCACAGTCTTTGCAATAAAGTACAGTTCAAGCACAATAAATCACAGTCTCTAGGCACACATGACCTGATTCTTCAGGCTTAAGTAGATCCTGTTCGTGACGCCAAGTTGGAGCGCCCCCACACCGCCGCAGGGCCGAGGGGTACCCGGAGCCGGGCCTCTGGGTCTCAGTCCTGGGGTTGTCACGGTGGCTAGACCCGGTCCGTGGCCCTGTCCGTCAGTGGGGGGACGTCCAGTGAAGTAGGTGCTGTTAACGGTGGTGTAGCGGTGCAGTTGTGGGGTGCAGGTCGCGGTAAATAACGAGGACACCAGGTTGCAGTCTCTTTACCTCTTTACTGGAGATCTCTTGGTCCTCAGTCCGGAATCTGGCCCACCAGGCTGCGCAAGTCCGGCCGGTCCAATGGCACCTCCAGAGTTCTCCTCACAGGTGGAAATCTGTGCCTTCCTTCTTAGCGCTTTGTGTTGTAGTCCTTCCCTGCTGTGCTTACGGAAAGTACCCCACAACTGTTGTGTCTGTTTCTTAAGTTCCCTCACAACTCGATTAACTGATCTTCTGCTAATCTTCCGTCCCTTCCTGATGTTACAGTAAGAACGGCACCCGTTTGTCAGGTAGGCCTGGAGTTCTTCCGGGACCCTAGAGACGCCCCTCTCCCGCAATTGCCCCCCAAGACTTCATAGGTGATATGTGGTAGACAGCCCGCCTGAGACTGACTGTCCTGCCGCTGTTTGGAGTATGGCTTAAAGCTGTATATTATTCCACTCCCTCGGCGTTCCGGCCACCGGTAATGCGCCTCAGCAAGGTGCTGCCTCTTTCAACAAAACCCCTGCTGGTATTCTCCGTCTGCTTGATCTCGTTTCTCACTCAGCACAATCTATCTCGCTTCTAGTCCTTTCTTGGGCACCGCCGCTATGCTGAGCAGGCACGGTCCCGTTACGTTCTTTCCAATGCCAAGCCTCTGCCAGGATCCCACCCCTGGCAGAGACCCTACTGTCTCTTCCTCCACAACACCCTCTCTCACTAGGTGTTGCTTCGTTCAATCCAGTCAGCGTTCTCTACTAACTTCCTGCCTGACCCCCAGTTTACCCACTATGGTGGGGAGTGGCCTAATGAATAGCACCCTTAGCTCCCCCCGGAGGCCCAGCTGTGAAACATATTGGTGTCTGTGATACCTGATTGGAGGAACTCCTTCAGTGCCATCGAACGCACCATGGCTCCCCTTAGTGGCGGAGCCACAGTACTGCAACGACCAGGACTCTGGGGCGCTGCATATATATACTAGAAGATTTAAAATAAAAACTGAAAATGTTGAAAACTTAATTTTTATATAACAACCCAATTTTAATAAATTTAGTAATTTCTTTAATTACATATTCCCTTAAACATTATTAGTGGAATATTTGATTAATAGCAGAAGCCCAAGGCTATCCGAAGTAACAGTTTTGCAGCTGAATAGAAAGCCAAATGTTGGAGTCCACAGTTCCTGATTGCCACTTGATCCTTGGCTGCTCCCAATAAATTTTGTAGACTCCTAAATCTTTCAATGTGCTAGAAAGTCAATTTCCACTGTATGTAACCTGAGCAGTAGGAAGTCATTAGGACCATGGCAGATGGTGATTTAATACATATGCTCTTTCCATTTCATGTTTCTCCTGGACCTACTTGTCCAGTATTTCCGGAGATCGATTATAGCTATAACTTATTTCTTTAACCCTCAACTTTGGATGAGACCACATGAGCTGAGTCCCCTATATAAGAGTCCAGTACAATTGCTTCTTCTGTAGCAGCTAAATCCCTGATTACTTTGTAGGTGAAATCAGGAGGCATCAGAATAATGGCTGTTGTCAATGAGTTAAGGGAATGAGTTGTCAGCTGTCCCAATCTCTGTGTGCCCTGTGTTTGCTTTTTCTGGCTTCTTTAGTCTGGGGTGTTAACTAAATTATTCTGTCAACCCATAAACATATGTGACTCAACCTTATTTAAAAAGTTCCCCATCCTTTAAAAGAGGATGTAGCTACTGCAGCGCCCCCACTGCCGCAGGGCCGAGGGGTACCCGGTACCGGGCCTCTGAGTCTCTGCTCTGGGGTGGTCACGGTGGCTAGGCCCGGTCCGTGACCCTGCTGAGGGGCGTACAGTGATAGATGTAGATGGTGATGTTGCGGTGCAGTGTAGGTTGTAGTAAATAACGAGGACACCAGGTTGCAGTCTCTTTACCTCTTTACTGAAGATCTCTGGGTCCTCAGTCCGGAATCCGGATAACCAGGCTGCGCAAGTCCGGCCGGTCCAATGGCACCTCCAGAGTTCTCTTAACAGGTGGAAATCTGTGCCTTCCTTCTAGCGCCAGGTGTTGCGGTCCTTCCCTGCTGTGCTTACGGAAAGTCCCCACAACTGTTGTGTCCGTTTCTTAAGTTCCCTCACAACTCGATTAGATGATGTTCTGCTAATCCTCCGTCCCTCCCTGATGTTGCGGTTAGGACGGCACCCGTATGACGGGTAGGCTCGGAGCTCTTCCGGGACCCTAGAGTCGCCCCTCTCCACAAGTTGCCCCCCAAGACTGCATAGGTGATTTGGGTGAGACAGCCCGCCTTAGACTGACTGTCCTGCCGTTGGTTTAGAGTATTGCCTGAAGCTGAATATTGTAATACTCCCTCGGCGTTCCGGCCGCCGGTTGTGCGCCTCAGTAGGATGTTGCCTCGGTCTCACAGCACGACTCCTACTGGTATTCTCCTTCCTGCTTTGATCTCGTTTCTCACTCAGCACAATCTATCTCGCTTCTAATCCTTCCTTGGGCACCGCCGCTATGCTGAGCAGGCACGGTCCCGTTACGTTCCTTCTTGTAGCCAGGCCTCTGTCAGGCTCCCACCCCTGACAGGGACCCTACCGAATCTTCTCCCACAACACCCTCTGCCACAAGGTGTTGCCTGGTTCCAACCCAGTCAGCTTTCTGATCTAACTTCCTGCCTAACCCCCAGTTTACCCACAATGGTGGGGAGTGGCCTAATGAATAGAACCCTTAGCTCCCCCTGGAGGCCCGGCTGTGAAAATGTATTGGTGTCTGTGATACCTGGTCAGATGAACTCCTTCAGTGCCATCAGACGTACCATAGCTCCCCTTAGTGGCGGAGCCACAGTACTGCAACGACCAGGACTCTGGGGCGCTGCACTCCCCCCCGGTTAAATCCAGTACTCCGGGACTGGGAAGAAAACAACAATACAGGTTAGCAAAAAGACATACAATATTTGAACAGAGCTTCCCTTTATGGGAGGTGAGGACACTTGAACGTTACAAACATGGTTAAGTACTTTGAATAACTTAGTATAAATAACTTTTCTCACCCAACCGGGTATTCTACTTAGTGCAAATCTTTGAACAATAAGTTAACACTGCCTTTAAGGACGTACACTCTGAATCCACTAAAGACCTTCTTATACACATTATAAGGCTTAAGCAACTGTGCTACATTCTCCTTCTTGATGTCTGCAGGACCGCCTGTTCTAACGGCTCCAGACCTACTGCCTCTCCTTTCTATTACAGGACCGCTCCGTTCAGCCCGGGCCTACTGCCTTTTCAGCTACTATACACAGTATAGAACATAACATTTACTTTCAGTTTGAAATCACTGAGCCATCTCTATCTGGCTCCTAAGAGGACTCACCACTAACCCCTACGGGTTCACTTCCTGTCCTCGTTCTTCCATCAACATTATCAAACACTTTTCACATTTAACTAGTTAGGTACATTTAACGTGTTCATATCAACATTATTACTTTCTCTTTCCAAGACATTATTGCCACCCAACTGTCTTAAGGCAATACGGTTCATCAGCGCAATACGTGAACATCCCCTTTAAGAGGGGACCAAGTCTCTATGAGGTAGCACATCTTCTCAAGCTACCAGTCCATACTCAGCCAAAAGCTCCGGTGCGGTATCTTCGCAAAGAGTCTCTCTTTAAGTAAAACCAGTAGGGAGCACCTTTAATAAGGTGCAAACTATTTACAAGCAGTTTGTATCATGCACTGTTCATGATTGCGGCAGTTCTTTTCAGTGATGAATAAACAGGAAACAAAACAAAAAGCAGAAGAAGGGATCCCGGGTAAACAAAGGGATCCCTTTAAGAATAACCCAGGTCGGGTTTAAAGTAGCAAAAAGCAGGGAAACAAACAGTTAACTATGTACAGTTTCAGGTTTCCGAGGTTTAGTTGGACGGCTTCCAGGGCTGCACCTGGCACTTAACCCTTCTTGGCCTGGGCGCTGCACTACCATGGAAGGTGCCACCTGCAACTGGTATTGGCAAAGGTAGCAGAAGTCTGGGAGACTGATTGGGCCCAAACGCCCTTTAGGTTAGGGCACTGTAATACATTTTCTATTTGGACCTCAGCTGGAGCTTTGGAGCTTCAGGTTTATGATCTGGGTGGCCTCTTCCTTCAAAGCTTGTGAGAAATGATGTAGAATTGAGATAGCCATTGGCATAAGAACCTTAGAGTTTCAGAGGTGTCTAACAGGGCCAAAAGATCCCTCTGACAAATAGTAGATGTGGGCTGTGGCTTTTCTATATGGTTTCTGTTAAGACCTAAAAGCTTCGGGTGTCATGATCCAGGTCGGGGTTTGCTTCTTGCTTCTCTTTCCCCGGCCTGGTCATGGAGGGGTTAACCTTTCCTGATTCTCTTTGGTTCTTGGGTTCTTGGGTGGCCATTTATTGCTGCTATTTCTGGTAGCCTTTGTCAGTGATAGTTCTGGCCTTTGGCTAGAGCAGCTGATCCATATACCATAGTGATCCTTCTGCCTCTGACTTCCCATGTGTGTCTGACCTGTTCCCTATCCCTGACTCAGTATACGTTTGGTGATTTCCTTACAATGTATGACTCGGCTTGAACTCTGAACTCCGCCTTCAGTTTTTTTGTCTCTGGTACTGCGTTCCCCCGACTGGCTTTTGACCCTCTGGCTCGTACCTTGACTCCTCTTTCCGTCTCATGTTTTGGATACCACACTTTCATCTGGCTCTGACTTTTGGCTCGTCACTGACCTTGTGCTTTGCTGTGACCTCTGGTACTTCATCTCCCTGTTTGTTGCTGACTTTGGTCTGTCTGACTACTCTGCCGCCTCCTGGTGGCGGCCTGCATTTCTGCGCCGAAGTGCTTCACAGTAAGTGCTACCCTTTTTTCTGTAACAGTGCCCACTGGTGGTGGCTGAGCACAACTGCTCTGCAGTTGCCTTAGCTCAGGTTTAAGTTCTGGTTGGCCTCTTCCTTTTTTAACGCTTGTAAGAAAGGATGGAAAATTGGTGTAGCATTCGAATTAATACCTTAGGGGTTTAGAGGTGTCTAGTAGGTCCAAAAGGACCTTCTGCCACATAAAACATGGCACATGGTTGGTGTGAGGAGGGGCTCTGTTATATATTTGCTCTTAGAGCCAAAGAGCTTCATGTTTAAGTTCTGGTTGGCCTTTTCATTTTTCAACTTTTGTAAGAATGGATGTAGAATTGGTATAGCATTGACATTGGGAACCTAAGGGTTCAGAGCTGTCTAATAAGCCCCAATGATCCCTCTGTATCATGCATCAGGATTAAGAAAGGGCAGTGATAGTTATCTTGTGTCATGGCCCAAGAGCTTCAAGTTAAACTCTAGTTGGCCTCCTCTTTTTCCCCCAGGCTTCGTCTGTCCATAGACATAAGGAAGAAGAAATTAAATCTAAAGATCATGAACGCCATGGTGCTGTGGAGTGGATTTCGGAAATAGCACCACCCTTTTCAATGGTCCCTGGGGTGGCGGTCTGTTCTGCCCAAACTGGTCCTGAAAGGAAAGGTAAGAAGATCAAACTGTGGGCTCCACAGTCCTGTGAGAATATATTAGCATAGTGTATTCGAATTATGGAATTGTGCGTAGATTGCAACCATCCTTCATTACGAAACCACAAAGACCTGGCCGACCCACGTATATTATTTGACTTCTAATTCTTCTAAACGATGTTCACTCCTTTCTATAATTTGGAAGGCATTAAGCTTTTTATTTAATTACACCGCTTTTCAAATTACGTGCCCTCACAAGCCAACGCACACATGTCCTTTCCTCCATTTAACTACTTTGCCCTTCTTATAACATTCTGACAAGCTTTCAAATCACAAACAACCATCAATCTTTCCCGGGAAATGTGTTGACTTTAAGGAAATCAATTAAAAATCCTAAGCGGTATATAAACAGCAAATCCATATGGCTAAAACTATCCGAATTCATGTCACAGAATGGATTCACCTCTTGCCCCTCTAGTAGGAGAATTCCCAGGAATGTCAAATGCAGCCAGCTGTTTGTAGAAGGGAAAAAAATTAAAAAAAGTCACTCGGGGATCTGATTTCCACCAGTGTAGCCTAGAAGCGTTTTCTGATGTAATCTCGGGTTATGCCAGGCATTTTTACAAATATTCATAGACATTCCTGTGAATTTTTAATGTAGTTTACTTTATATGCAGCTGAAGCCTCGGCTGATTATGTTAGGAGCCCAAACAAAGACATATATTATTAAGCACGAGAGACCTGGGAGATGACGCTCAGAAAGAAATCTTAGGCCGATTTCCTGGCCCCATATATTAAATGTTATTAAGGCAATCAGAGCTTAGCGGGGGATAAATCGAAAAAAAATTACAGAAACGTGAAGGATGGCAACAATTGAAGGGTAAAATTACAATATTTTTCAATGTTTATCCTGGAGAAAAATATATCTGGAAATTAGGTTACCACGCCTGTGCTAAAGGGTGTTGGGTGGAGGTCCAGTTCCTGCAACCTGTCATGCTCGCGCCCAGACTGGTTGGCGCGGGCGTGCGGGGGAGTGGCCCCACTGGACCACAGACCAAACCTCCCTGGAAGGGGCGTAACTAAGTAGCTTCCTAGGTGTTCGCTGGAGCCTCTGATGGTGAGGTCAGACTTGTGCAATAGGAAGCTACCAGGTACCACTCCAGGGTGGAGTCTGGTTGTGGCTGCTGATCCCACCGGGGAACGGAACATAGACAAGCCAGCGGGCACGGCTGGCACATAGGCAGGCAGACGGGTACAACAGGAACACTGTCAGGCAGGCGGGCACGGCTGGCTCTCTGGCAGGACTGGTGGACAAGACTGGTACACTGGAAGAACCGGTAGGGACCGGTCTGCAGGCAGGTATGTAGAACGGGTAAGAACCTGTTCAGACACGAGGACCTAGGAATAAGTAGATAAAGACCGCAAGAGCGGATGCAAAGCGAAAGCACAGGAGCTAGAGCCAAGAACAGAAATGCAGGAGGCGGAGCCAAGAGGAAAACCGCAGGAGGCGGAGCCAAGAGCTGGAGGCGGAGCCAAGTGCAAAACCGCAGGGGGCGGAGCCAAGAGCTGGAGGCAGAGCCAAGTGCAGACAGGCAGGAGGCGGAGTCAAGAGCTGGCGGTGGAGCCAAGTGCAGGAGAAGTAGAACCGCAAAGAGCGGAGCCAGGTAGAACCGCAAGGAGTGGAGAGGTGCTGCGCGAGGGGTCTCTGCAGCAAAGCTGAGCAGAGCCACAAAGAATGTGGAGAGAAGCTGCAGCAAGGGATAACTGCAACAGCAGAAGATAAGCAGAGTAGAAAGGAGCAGAAAAGCAGAAGTGAGGAGCAGAGGTAAAGTAACAAAGGTTCAGAGCAGGCAGAGCTGCAAGAGTGCGGAGTGTAAGCAGACTGAGAATATAAGGAAAGACAACAGGGAAGGAAGCCAAAGACTAGGAGACAGAGGTAAGACTAAGTACAGACAAGGCAATGGAACAAGACACAAGGACAAATACACTGGGACCAGGATATACTGCCTCCTGGTGGGCGGACAACAAGACCAAGGAAATAACACAGAGAATCCTCCAGAGAGGGAGTAACTCAGAGCAAGGCCAGGCAAACTCAGAAACAAGACACTAACTGAGCTAACACATTGCACAGGCCCAGACCACTGGGTGGAGCTGAACTAAATACTGGAGGTCTCCTGGCAATTGGTCAGGAACAGATTGGACAGATGCACCTGATTCCTATAAGAACCAGAGAGTTCAGGCGCCGCCCCTCTATACACAGAACTATGAAGCATGCAGAGAGCAGAGACACAGAACATGGAGCTGGCAAGAAACAGAAAACACAACATGACCTGGAGCAGTGGGTAAGATAGTGTGAGAAATGCGAGGCCATGCCGTGATGCCAGCAGAGTTGTTACAGTACCCCCCCCTTTACGGCCCCTCTTTTTCAAGCCCGCCAGAATAACTTGTAGAAGAAGGATGGGAGCACACATAGTCCAGGCCAACATGACATCTTCAGGGTAGAAGGCGGCAGGAGGGTCACCAGGTATCTCAGAAAACAAAGTCTTTTGGTACTCAACAGGGTTAGCTTCCACAATGAGTAGGACCACCTCCTCCAGGTACATAGGTAACAGGGACTTGAATGCTGCCGTCTTAATATCTTCACCAGCCAGACACTTGGAAACTGGAAACCATCTCATAGGATTCAAATTTTGCCCAACAGGTAGTAGAGAAGCTCCCGGATACTGAACACAGGAAAAGTCATTAGAGATGAGTGTGGAGAGCATCAGCTCCACCGGGTCAGAGAAAATTTGAGGTGAACAAACTTCAGTTTTGAAATCTTCACCAGCCGGCCACAAGGACGCAGAAGGTATAAACATAGGAACCATCTTCTGCCCGTTATCCAGAAGAAATCGTCCAAGCGGCGGGGATGTTCCTAGGAACGGAATACAGGTAAAGTCGTTGGAGATGTGTGGAGAGATAGTCACTGCTTCCCCATCTTCGGTGACATTAGCACATCTTGACTCGACGACTAAGTGTTTACTGGTATAGTCGCTGGAGATGTGTGGAGACATAGTCACCGCTTCCCCATCTTCAGTGACGTCAGCACAGCTTGACTCGACGACTAGCAGACCAGCAGAAGAAGATGTCACTGCTGAGTGTCTTTGACGCATGGGAA
This sequence comes from Ranitomeya variabilis, assembly GCF_051348905.1. Taxonomy (NCBI): domain Eukaryota; kingdom Metazoa; phylum Chordata; class Amphibia; order Anura; family Dendrobatidae; genus Ranitomeya; species Ranitomeya variabilis. The sequence goes on from NC_135239.1 coordinate 196,321,694, forward strand.
CCAGACACTTCTCAAGACTGGGTAAGTTCAAACGAAGCACCTTACTGCAACTCTTGACCAGAGCGGGTGGTAGAGTCCTTGGCTTAGAATGACCCATGGGCATAACAGACAGCATACGGAAAACAAACTTCTTCGTGTATAAGGCTCCAACTTGGAGCTGTAGTTGTCCTTGCAGGACTAGACTGCTCTTTAGCAGGGTTCGGCCATTATCAGGCAATGCCCACACTGGGTTCTGGAGCTGAAGAACGGAGACCATACACCGACTCCGTATGACAGGCGGCTTAGACACACCAAAGCTCCCAGAAGGCAGAGAAACAGTCATTAACTTAGATGGAGAGGAAGTACTCTCGCCAGGGGCAGCCTCTCCAACTGGCCCGAGGTTTTGGAGCTTAAGATCCCCTGGACAGAGGCCATCCAGGTGTTCCTCACAACAGCAGCGACATTGTATGCCCTTCTTATGGCTGATTTCAGGCTGCTGCTTTGCCAGCCCACTCTCATCAACCTTCTTAGGCTTCACACAGGTTGCTGCTTTAACGGGTAGAGGAACAGGAGGGTCACAGACGGTCATGGCTTGACGTGGGGGTTTCTTCACGGGTTTCGCCCGTCTGGAGCGCCTCTCGGATCTAGATGGGGAAGACTTAACAGGAGCAGCAGGACAAGGCTTGTCAAAGACTTTACGGATGGCCACCAGGAAGGCCCCCAGGTTCATGACGATAGGATCCCCTGCTTCCCAGAGGGGAGTTATCCATATTAGAGCATCTTCGGCCAGGTAGGACATGATGTAACCCACCTTGACCCAGTCAGAGGGGAAACAAGCTGCATTCTGCAGGATGTAGCGTAAGCACTGCTTCAGGAACCCCTGGCATTCTTCAGGATTCCCATAGAACCTAGGTGGGTCAGCTGGGTAGTGCTCCTCCTCATAGGCCTGAAGTTGCTTGAAGAGAGCATTAGAGACAATAATTGGGTCAGAGGTCTCTTCAATCTGAACCACCCTTGGTGGAACAAATTTTTCAGGTTGCTCATACGGGCAGGAAAAAAGTTCATCATGCTCTGTGAGCGGTAGGACATGGGATACAGCGGAGGCCATGGCCTGTGCAAACTGTCATGCTCGCGCCCAGACTGGTTGGCGCGGGCGTGCGGGGGAGTGGCCCCACTGGACCACAGACCAAACCTCCCTGGAAGGGGCGTAACTAAGTAGCTTCCTAGGTGTTCGCTGGAGCCTCTGATGGTGAGGTCAGACTTGTGCAATAGGAAGCTACCAGGTACCACTCCAGGGTGGAGTCTGGTTGTGGCTGCTGATCCCACTGGGGAACGGAACATAGACAAGCCAGCGGGCACGGCTGGCACATAGGCAGGCAGACGGGTACAACAGGAACACTGTCAGGCAGGCGGGCACGGCTGGCTCTCTGGCTGGACTGGTGGACAAGACTGGTACACTGGAAGAACCGGTAGGGACCGGTCTGCAGGCAGGTATGTAGAACGGGTAAGAACCTGTTCAGACACGAGGACCTAGGAATAAGTAGATAAAGACCGCAAGAGCGGATGCAGAGCGAAAGCACAGGAGCTAGAGCCAAGAACAGAAATGCAGGAGGCGGAGCCAAGAGGAAAACCGCAGGAGGCGGAGCCAAGAGCTGGAGGCGGAGCCAAGTGCAAAACCGCAGGGGGCGGAGCCAAGAGCTGGAGGCGGAGCCAAGTGCAGACAGGCAGGAGGCGGAGCCAAGAGCTGGCGGTGGAGCCAAGTGCAGGAGAAGTAGAACCGCAAAGAGCGGAGCCAGGTAGAACCGCAAGGAGCGGAGAGGTGCTGCGCGAGGGGTCTCTGCAGCAAAGCTGAGCAGAGCCACAAAGAATGTGGAGAGAAGCTGCAACAAGGGATAACTGCAACAGCAGAAGATAAGCAGAGTAGAAAGGAGCAGAAAAGCAGAAGTGAGGAGCAGAGGTAAAGTAACAAAGGTTCAGAGCAGGCAGAGCTGCAAGAGTGCGGAGTGAAAGCAGACTGAGAATACAAGGAAAGACAACAGGGAAGGAAGCCAAAGACTAGGAGACAGAGATAAGACTAAGTACAGACAAGGCAATGGAACAAGACACAAGGACAAATACACTGGGACCAGGATATACTGCCTCCTGGTGGGCGGACAACAAGACCAAGGAAATAACACAGAGAATCCTCCAGAGAGGGAGTAACTCAGAGCAAGGCCAGGCAAACTCAGAAGCAAGACACTAACTGAGCTAACACATTGCACAGGCCCAGACCACAGGGTGGAGCTGAACTAAATACTGGAGGCCTCCTGGCAATTGGTCAGGAACAGATTGGACAGATGCACCTGATTCCTATAAGAACCAGAGAGTTCAGGCGCCGCCCCTCTATACACAGAACTATGAAGCATGCAGAGAGCAGAGACACAGAACATGGAGCTGGCAAGAAACAGAAACCACATCATGGCCTGGAGCAGTGGGTAAGATAGTGTGAGAAATGCGAGGCCATGCCGTGATGCCAGCAGAGTTGTTACACAACCCTACTAATCAGCTCGTTGAAGAGTTTGTGGTTCTCTTGAAGGTGCTTCATCCTCTTCATCATTTCCAAGGCATGTTTCCATACATATTGGTAATGACTATGCCTGGTCCTTTTTTTACTTGAGTTGTAGTCATTAAAGCAGGTATAATGCGGTGCCTGAAAACAATGAAGGGGATGCGATGCCATTTTCATTAGCCAATGAATGGGGTATTGGAAGTTGGGTGTTCAACAATGACCCCTCTGAGAGATTCTTTTGTGCTCTGCTGTGCCATTACATTTTATGTGAAAATCAGACTTTAAAAGATTCTTGTTCTTTAAATATAACAGGTTGCCCACTCACACCTGGTGGTCATTGCCTGGTTTACCTGGTGAGGTGGATGCTGCAAGCCCAAGGTCCGAGTGGGCACATGGGTCACGGGTGTCGGTGCTGTAGGCAGGTAAGGCACGCGTAGCAGAAGTACTGGAAGTCACAGACAGATAGAGGTATTGGAAGCAGCAGGCAGATAGCATAGGTCCTGGAAGCCACAGACAGAATGGTAACTGAGGTACTGCAACCCGCAGGCAAACAGGTAGCTGAGGTACTGGAAGCCACAGGCAAACAGGTAGCTGAGGCACTGGAAGCTGCAGGCAGACAGGTAGCTGAGGCCCTGGAAGCCACAGGCAGTCAGGAGATGTCCTGGAGGCCACAGACATGGAACTGTGCACAAACAAACTAAAATTCTTAATATCAGCACACACGTGTGTCTTGGTGGGCCTTATGTAGGCCCAGGTACAGTAGATGATCACAAAGGATCACGCTGGGCAGTCTGCAAAGCACGACGTGGAGCACAAACAAGGTTTAGCAGATCAGGGTGAGTGAAGTAAAGCCCGGATCCAGGACAGGTAACGTAACAGTCATTACATTGATTGATAACACCAAGTTCTAATATCACTGTAAAATTATCTTTTAATACTAGAATTTGAAGTGATGTAGGTCAATATATATGCAGAAATATGAAAAATTTGAAAGGGTTCACAGACGTTCAGGCACAAATGTATATTGGCCCTAAAAATGTTTGTGAAACATGACCTAATAAATCCAAGAAAAGTAAAACAAAATACTATGCAGTGTTCCCTTTATGTGCCTATGGACATGGATTGATCTATTGGGCATTTAGGCATTGGAAGAGGATCCACAGCCAAAAAGGTTTCCCAGTCTTTGAGTTCGATTACTTCAATTTTAGTGCGGTGTCTGCAAAAAATAAAGCAGAAAAACCCAAGAGATACGTGAGATTTATGTTGGTTAATAAGGGATCCATGACCATTATAGTCTGGGAACAGTGGATACTCTCAGTCCTAGGTGGAAAGTAATAAATATGCAAAACTTATTATCACGTGATTTGCCAAAACTCAGTCCATGTCCAGAGTAGGACTCCTCCTCCAACCAGCACCATTTGTATCTGCAGGAGGACACCATCTCCGAGAAACAGCAGAACATGACCCCTACTCTTGCGCAAGACGAGCGCACTCTTCTATATTTATTTTGTAGCACAAAAAATTGGTGACAGCTCCGAGTTAAACTCTACGAGAATTTTTTAAACTAATGCAAACCAGATGTCCGATGTGACTTGTTCTACAACCTTAGTTGGAGTCCGCACAATGTCACGCTCATGCTTGGGCCGTACTGAAGAACATTTTGACAGATATGCCTTTTTTTACACTAAACGGTCCCTGATGTAAACACCAACCATTGAACCATGAGGGACCGCAGAAGTGCAGCAACTTTAATCTTCCCTTGAGCGGCTACAAGCATACGATCCATGATGTAGAAGCTGCAATGAGACCAGGTTGGTCCTACTGCATATTCTTTGTTATTGGGTGGTGAGAACACATGCAAGATTCCCCTCCGATAGTAACTGCATTGTTAGCAAGCAAAAGAGTAAGAAAGTGACTCAGTGGTCATGGAAATTACACAACAGGACCAAAAAAACGCATCTATCTATCTTGGTTGGCATAAAACAACCCCTAATTATGACCCTTGCAGGATCTTGTATTTTGGGTTGGTATTCAAAATCTGATGGTCCCATTGCTATTTTCTCAAGATCGCCAAGTGTTGTGTTGGCAGGAGAGCTCTAGCCAAGATGTGGTTGACATTTTGGAGAAGCATCCTTGCTAAAAATGCAAACATATTCACTTCATTCTCATAAGGTGACATTAAAATTCTGCTTTCAGATCTGAGTCTATGTAAAGGACTACAAAGTCAGCACCAAATGAGGGTGTCTTCTGCAGGGCTTCAGATCTGGTCTCGCCAGAAGCTTCCCTCTTGGGTTCTCCAATGTATCACACATCTTGGATCCAACTACAATGTCACAGATTTGAGTTTCCATGCATCACTATGTGTTTATGCCGTGCATGTAGCCATGTCTCTTTCACCGATATGTTTTGCATTGCCCTCTGATGTATTTACTTGTTTATCTGATCCTCCTTTCTTTATTTTGAGGCCCCGCATCCGGGATGCCAAGAAAGCAAAGTATAATGTGAAGAAAAGGTTTGTCTACATATCAAATTACTGAGGTCTAAATATTTACACTAAGCTTATAATGGTCTTTTTCATTAAAAAAAAAAAAATCACATGCTGCAGACCCTCAACCAAAATGGATCAGATTATTTTTTATACTGTGATCAACTGGATTTTATCTAAAGGGGTTCAGAGGGAGCAGTCAAATCCAGAATCTGCCTTAGATGGTGTAGCATGGATTGTCAGGGCCTGGGGCAAGGTAACGACTGCACCTTCTAATCTGGTTATAATGTCCCCAGAGTTCCTCCTTAAAATAATGTTTTCTGAGTGCCCCCTTAAAAAATGATGTCCCTTGAGTGCCACCTTAAAAAAAATGATGTCCCTTGAGTGCCACCTTGAAACAAATAATGTCCCCTAAGCATCCCTTTAGAAAGTAATTATGCCCCTTTAGTACCCCCTTCATAAATATTAAGACCAACTAATCCGAATGACCAACTCCTCTTGTCCTCTGTAGACACAGTATGCCGGCACAGGTGGTGCAGGGCAGTGTCATAATTTTGCCGCCTGTGCCAAAATGCTAACTTTGGTTCCAGTGATCTAACATAGGATCCAGCTGCACCACCTTCATGTTGAGGCTAGTAAAGTTATAAGTGGTGCTCTCCTGGAGTTCCGCAACACCTGCCGGCTTGAAGTTGGGCACAACATCGGATCTTCAGCACCAGCAAGATGACTTCTTAGGGGCACAAATTTTCGAAAGCAAAAAATTGTAAAGAGATTATTAATTGTTTCTTATGAAATTTTGCACCCCTTAGAATTTTGTGCCCAGGGCAACCATACCTGTGACCCTCCACGCTATGTCACTGTGTCTTAAGTCTCCTTACATGGTCTACAACACATACGAAGACACCAGTGAACAATCATAGGTGGAGACTCTACATATTCCAAGGGGAAAAAATTCATAAAAGTGTAAGGAGTTTGTAAGTTCTCCCCGTGTTCCGGTGGGTTTCCTACCGGTTCTCCCATTACCTCCCACACTCCATAGACATACTGATAGGGAAATTACATTGTGAGCCCCAATGGGGACAGCGATAAGATGTCTGTAAAGCGCTGTGGAATTAATGGCGCTATAAAAGTGAGTAAACTAAACAAAAATTAATAAAATAAAATGTGAATCCTTCCCTTCCAAGATTTCTCTACTGTTCTAAAAAAAATGGAAGTGCACAAGAAAATCAGTAACCAAGTTGGATCAAGGTCTATTGAAAAACATTTTTAGGAAAGAGGGAAATGTTGAGTAAATTTACTGCCCAAATAAAAAATTTATACGGTGACCAAAAATACCAACAAAATGCCAAATAATAGTAGTTGAGAGTCCTCAGTGGTTGATACCTTTTAATGGCCAACTGAAAAGATGGTAACAAGTTGCAAGCTTTCGAGACTACACAGGTCTCTTCATCAGGCATAGACTAAAGCAAATTCTGAAGAATCACATACTTATATACAACACAATAAATATGTGATTCTTGAGAATTTGCTTTAGTCTGTGCCTGATGAAGGGACCCGCGTAGTCTCGAAAACTTGCAATTTGTTACCATCTTTTCAGTTAGCCATTAAAAGGTATCAACCACCGAGGACTCTCAATTCTAAATATTTTTCTATCTACTGGCCAACACGGCCAAGTAAAACCTCCACTATACAGCGCCCATATCGTATAAAAGCTAGAACCATGGTGGAGACCATGGAGGCGGTGGTGGAGACCACAAAGAAGCAAAGGTATAGGGACAATTGTATATTTTGGGTCACGGATCCCATAGGATATAAAGTCAAGATCTTTATATCAAAGGGTGCAAGTTAAGAATGAGATATAGGAATCCACATAGTTTAACCATTTATTTGGAAGCGGAAAATAATCTATAATATTTTCTGGAGTGGATTATGTAGGAAGGTTTTGTTTCTGATTGTGCCTGATAATAAATCCAGCACTGGTTATACAATGGAAAACAGATCCAGCATTACCGCATCTACTGATCAGCTGGCCAGATTTTATTACAACGTCCATGTGTCGGGTTTAGATACTATTGTAATGTTGGCTGTACGGGACCCTGATTTCACTTAGTTCAGGGAAGCTTTGGAAATGTGGAGCAGGATGTGGGAAGATTTCAGCACAGTCAAATTCTTGAATCGGAGAGTTCAGGAGGTGCCGGTTAGTGCGACCCCTGAAAGTATACAAGTCCTGAAATGAACTTCCGAATGTGGTGGACCTCACAAGAGCTGAAGAATGCACAATGTTCTTTGCAATCCTACTCCAGTTCGGATCTGAAGAGCTGAGCATAGGCACAGATGACAAATTCAGACCGAGTTCCTTCCAAAGAGTCAACTATTGATGCTCGTATAATGAGTGAGGAATAAAGTTCCTGTGTCATTCAGTAATCATCCGATATCAAATGGCGATAGAGGGGTTGTCTCATATTGGTAAATAATAAAAACTGCAAATGATTTGTAAAAACAAGAAACGTCGTAATTTACCTCTGTTCCCAAGAACGGACAGATTTTTTTTAACCCCATAACGACCAGAGGGAGTATTTCAGTTTTTGAATTTCTGTTTTTTTTTGCTCCCCTTCTTCCCAGAGCCATAACTTTTTTACTTTTCGGTCAGTATAGCCATGTGAGGGTTTATTTTTTTGCCGGACAAGTTGTACTTTTTTAACGACATCTTTCGTTTTAACATATCGTGTACTGGAAAGTGGGAAAAAAAATTCCAAGGGCAGTGAAATTGCAAAAAAGTGCAATTCCACAGTTGTTGATTTGTTTTTATTTTACCATGTTCACTAAATGCTAAAACTGACCTGCCATTATAATTCTCTAGGTCATTGCGAGTACATAGACACCAAACATGTCTAGGTTCTTTCTTATTTAAGTGGAGAAAAATAATCCAAAATTTGTTTAAAAAAAATGGCACAATTTTCCGACACCTGTAGCGTCTCCATTTTTCGTGATTTGGGGCTGGGTGAGGGCTTATTTTTTGCGCACTGAGCTGATGTTTTTATTGATACCATTTTGGTGTAGATACAATCTTTTGATTGCCCATTATTGCATTTTATTGCAATGTAGTGGCAACCAAAAAAACATAATTTTGGCAATTTTAATTTTTTTCTCTTTACAGCTTTTAGCTTTTGGGTTCATTCTTTTTTTTTATATTGATAGATCGGGCGATTCTGAATGCGGTAATATCAAATATGTGTATATTGTTTTTTTTATTGTTTTATTTTGAATTGGGGTGATTTATACTTTTATTTTTTTTACTTTTTTAGTATTTTTTAAAACATTTTTTTTTACTTTTTGCATGCTTCAGTAGTCTCCATGGGAGACGAGAAGCTGCAGTTGTCTAATCTCCTCTGCTACACACAGGCGATGATCATAGCAATCTGGCAATAACAACCATAGAGGTCTGCTGCAGGAACTCTGGTTGTCATCCCGACCCATCAGTGACCCGCGATCATGTGACGGGAGTCACCGATGGGCGGGATTAGTGACGCGCTTCTGGTAAGTGTGAGTTAAATGTTGCCTTCAGGGATTGGCAGCAGCATTTAACGGGTTAACATTACAGCCACGGGTGGATTGAGATTCCACCCGCGGCTGTTGCGGGCACGTCAGCTGTATAGATCAGCTGTCATGTGACCGGAAAGGGGGGGTTCCGGCGTGGGCGTACTACTATGCCCAATGTCGGAAAGGGGTTCATTTTATATTTTACAGCTCCGTTATCTAGGTTACCAGCTACTTCTGTAGTCTATGTTAGGTTGACCTGGCGAGGTGGATCCTCTTGGCTCAAGGATCGGGTGGGTACACGGACCACGGGCATTGCTGCTGCAGGCACTTGAGACATGGAGGGAACAGGTAGGGCAGGTAATGGAGGCTGCAGGCAGACAGGAGTCCAGGAACAGGTAGCAGAGGTCTTGCAAACATGTAGCAGAAGTCCTGGAGGCCGCAGACAGGTAGCAAAGGTCCTGGATGCCGCAGACAGATAGCAGAGGTCCTGTCTGTGGCCTGCTCCCAAATTTGCATACATGACAGTAGAGGCATTTTATAGGGTCTCAGACCCCTATTTGACTATAGGCTTAATATAATTTGTGTTTTGGGGTGACACATTCCCTTTTTTGATTCAGAGTATGTAGGATGGTAACAGAAAAAAAATGCAAATATGTTCCTCAAAATGCTGTAATATAATTTCTTTTCATTCGTTTTTTTTCTTTCCAAACCTCCCATTGACAAGATAAAAGGCTGAACATTTGTTTTAGCACAGAAGAGGATCCATAATTTTAATAAAGACAAGCAGTCTGGATTGCTGCACTCCCCCGGTCTCCCTTCTCCAGCTGCTGTAGGCCTACCCCATCGTGCTGGATACTTGTGGTTTGCCCAATTTCCTGCTTTTCGTTCACATTTTGTTTGGTGTTTACACTCTGATGTCTTCTTGGCTATAACATCTGTGTGTTGACTTCAAAGAATTGCATTTAGTTTATTTTTTAGTAAAATGAAGGACATTCGAGATTCTGTCTTTAGAAATACTCGTCCCAGAAGCTTGTTCACGTGAAGACTGACCTTCTGTCTTACCAAGAAGTTTCCTCGCAGACTCGTTGGTCTTCAAAGTCATTGTGTGAGGGAAGTTTTTGTTTTCAATTACCAGATTGGAAATAAATGTCATATTATTTGAGTAAGATCACGTTTGGGGTTATACATTGAGGGAAGCACATGGGTTATATATGTGTTGTGCGGGACACGGGTGAGGTGTTGGCTGGTAGACAAGCCTGGAGGCTGGAAATTTGTAGAAAAGAAAACAGTAGAACTCTGAATTAATTATGTTTCCTTGTGTGAGGCCTCAACATCTTTATTATTCCAGATATTACTAATGTTTATTTTAAAGAAAATCAATTTGGAAGAATTTTTTTTCTTTGATACTATCTCCACATACTGGTTTACAATGTAAGAACCGTGACAAGTAACTATGATGCCCCATAGCAATACTCAGGATGGGGTCTCACTCTACCATGACCACTATCAACAGAATATAAATTCAAAACTTGGTTTCCACGAAGTCCCCACTGTCTCGCTCTTATTTCAATTAACTCTTTATAAAATTTTGCATTGACACTTCTTTCCCCTTCTGTTACCCAGAGCTTTTTTTTAATGGAAATGGCCTTCTTAGTTCCAGAATTGAGCCTCACTCCATCATGATAACCATCATCAGAAGATAAATTCAAGACTTGGTCTTATTGACGTCACCTTCATTTTATTTTTTTTTCCATGAAGTCTTTCTAAAATGTTGCCATAACTCCTTTTATCTCCCCTTCCATTATCCAGGATTAATTTTCCATAGTTAGTTCCTGGGACTCAAAACTGGACCTCACTCCACCATGAACACCATAGACAAGAGATACATTGAAGGCTTGGTGTTCACAGTGTCCTTTGTGTCTTACTTTTCTTTCCTTGAACCCTTTATACAAATTTCCATTATTTTCCCTTGCTTTTCCCTTCCAAAGTCCAGAACCCCCTTGACTAGAGATGGCCGTTTTCATTCCTAGTGTTCAGAATGAGACCACACTGCGCCTTGAACACTGTCAAAGATAAATTAAATATTTGTTCTACATGATGTCCCCTTTCGTTTACTCTACTTTACATTAGCTTAAACTTTTCAACTCTCTCCTTTTGCTTTTCCCTTCGAGCATCCATTAGTGTTGAGTAGTGTTGAGCATTCCGATGCTGCAAGTATCGGGTATCGGCCGATACTTGCTGTATCGGAATTCCGATACCGGGATTCCGATACTCTTGTGGTATCGGGTATCGGGTATCGGAACAACATTTTATTTTAATTCTCTCTTTTACACATTTTAACATTGTTAAAATGTGTAAAAGAGAGAATTAAAATAAAAAATATCGCTATACTTTACCTGTCCGACGCAGCCGGGACCTCAGCGCAGGAACCGGCAGCGTTGTTTGTTTAAAATTCCCGCTTTTACATGGTTACGCGAACTCCCGGCTTGTGATTGGTCAGGGCGCCCATGTTGCCGGGCCGCGGACCAATCACAGCAAGCCGTGACGAAAATACGTCACGGCTTGCTGTGATTGGTCCGCGTCCCGGCAACATGGCCGCCATTAACCAATCACAAGCCGTGACGTCACGGGAGGCTGGACTTGCGCGCTTTTGAAAAAGCGCGCGTGTCCAGCCTCCAGTGACGTCCCGGCTTATGATTGGTTGCGCCGCGATCAACCAATCACAAGCCGGGAGGCTGGACACGCGCGCAATTTTAAAATGCGCGCTTGTCCTGCCTCCCGTGACGTCACGGCTTGTGATTGGTTAATGGCGGCCATGTTGCCGGGCCGCGGACCAATCACAGCAAGCCGTGACGTATTTTCGTCACGGCTTGCTGTGATTGGTCCGCGTCCCGGCAACATGGCGCCGTGACCAATCATAAGCCGGGACGTCACTGGAGGCTGGACACGCGCGCTTTTTCAAAAGCGCGCAAGTCCAGCCTCCCGTGACGTCACGGCTTGTGATTGGTTAATGGCGGCCATGTTGCCGGGACGCGGACCAATCACAGCAAGCCGTGACGTATTTTCGTCACGGCTTGCTGTGATTGGTCCGCGGCCCGGCAACATGGGCGCCCTGACCAATCACAAGCCGGGAGTTCGCGTAACCATGTAAAAGCGGGAATTTTAAACAAACAACGCTGCCGGTTCCTGCGCTGAGGTCCCGGCTGCGTCGGAGAGGTAAAGTATAGCGATATTTTTTATTTTAATTCTTTCTTTTACACATTTATATGGTTCCCAGGGCCTGAAGGAGAGTTTCCTCTCCTTCAGACCCTGGGAACCATCAGGGATACCGTCCGATACTTGAGTCCCATTGACTTGTATTGGTATCGGGTATCGGTATCGGATTGGATCCGATACTTTGCCGGTATCGGCCGATACTTTCCGATACCGATACTTTCAAGTATCGGACGGTATCGCTCAACACTAGTGTTGAGCGATACCTTCCGATACTTGAAAGTATCGGTATCGGATAGTATCGGCCGATACCTGAAAAATATCGGATATCGCCGATACCGATACCCGATACCAATACAAGTCAATGGGACTCAAGTATCGGAAGGTATCCTGGATGGTTCCCAGGGTCTGAAGGAGAGGAAACTCTCCTTCAGGCCCTGGGATCCATATTCATGTAAAAAATAAAGAATTAAAATAAAAAATATGGATATACTCACCCGTCCGGGGGTCCCTGGACCTTACCGATTGTAACCGGCAGCCTCCGTTCCTAAGAATGAGCAGTTTAAAGGGCCACTGTCACCCCCCTCCAGCCGTTATAAACTAAAAGAGCCACCTTGTGCAGCAGTAATGCTGCATTCTAACAAGGTTGCTCTTTTAGTTTTAGGTTCAAGTATACCCCAAATAAAGCGTTTTTATACTTAGCCACAATTCCTGTCTCTAGCCAGGTAGGCAGGTCCTCACTCCCCAGCTTGGCCAGCTCCTCTGCCGTCACTCCAATCTTCCTGCGTTTTCGGCGCCGCCCCCTCAGCGCTGTTATCGTTTCAAAACCGGCGCCTGCGCTGTGTACTGGTGTCCTGCGCAGACGCAGTAAGCTCTGGCCGTCTGATGTCCCAGCCAGGCTTGCACACTGCGCCTGCGTGGGCATTGAGGCCAGCCACCTTTGGAATCCCCGCCCCGCACTGTGTTATGCATTATGCACAGTGCGGGGCGGGGATTCCAAAGGTTCCACCTATACAGAATATTCCGTGTAATGGCTGATACCAGAGAACAAAAGACATGCACAGAACACCAGGATGGATCTGCTGCACAGCAAATAGCTGTAGGACCTGCGATGACATCACTGCCATGTGATTGCCCTAATGTGTCTTCTGTGTCCTACTCATTTCAATTAACTTTTTATAACATATTCCACTGCCTCAGTTGCCATTTCTTTCCATCATCCAGGGCTCCTTTGAGTAGAGATGACCTTTTGGTTCCTAGGACTCAGAATGGGGCCAGACTTCACCATGACCACCATCAACGGAAGATAAATTCAAGACTTGATCTCCACGATGTTCCTTGTGTCTTACTCTTCCATAAACTCATTAAAAACTATTCAGCTGTCTGCTTTTGATGATTTTTCTCTTCCATCATCCAGGGCTCCTTTGAGTAGAGATGGCCTTTTGGTTCCTAGGACTCAGACTGGGGCCAGACTTCACCATAACCACCATCAACAGAGGATAAGTTCAAGACTTGGTCTCCACGTTGTTCCTTGTGTCTTACTCTTCTTTCCATAAACACTTTAAAAACTATTCAGCTGTCTCCTTTTGATTTTTACTTCCATGGTTCAGAGCTCAGTTTGATTGAAGATAGTCTTGTTCATTCATGGGATCCACAGTAAACTCTATACTACTACCTTGAAGAGTATGCCCATGTCCAGGTATCTACAGTTACTTGATTAATCCAGATCATTTTCATTGATGTCTGAAAGTGTTTTTACCTTCTTTTACTTAAAATTGCAGGAAAAGTAATGACTTACTAAGATTGAAAGAAGTCAGAACACAAAGAAGTCAGAACACAAACACTTGTGGCATATGAAGCTGCATAGCTGAAAACAGAAGAAAGTGCTCATAATCACAACAGTCCACCACTGCAAACATCTGCAATGTGGGCATTAGAAGTGGACTTAAGTGGATGAGCAGATGTAGTTAGCTAGGGAAGAGATGACACTAGGAGGCCCCATGGGAAAAAGGCAAACATGTCAACGTGATGACTTGAATAGTGATGTGCAGGGAAACCTTAGATCTTGGTACATGACACCATGTGACGTCATCCCTGCATAGCCCTACCCTCTCCATCCAGGGTCGCCTCCCTGTCTCCCTGCATCCTGCTGTCTGTGCACTTCTTACAGACTTCCCGATGGCATGCGCTCCCCTGCTTTTAAAGGGGTAGCAACGAAGTTTGAAAATGCCCCCAGCCAATAGCTGGGAGGCATTTTGTATAAAAGGCATCCTCCTCAATTGGGAGGTGCCTGAGCAACATTCTCCAATAAGTGAGTGTTTGTGCAAGTAGTGAGTTGCCAGGTCCCAGTCCCTGTACTTGAATCCTTTTCTCCCTATGTGGTCAGAGACTGAACCCGTACTTCTGGTCCTTGTGTGGCCAAAACCTGAACCTGAAACCGCATTCAGCGGTACCTGAACCCTGAAGTCACTCCGGCGGTACCTGAACCCTGAAGCCGCACTGGTGGTATCCGAACCTGTAACTGTTCCATCAGTACTAGAACTTGCACCCGTGTCAGTCCTGGTTAGAGTTCCAGTGTCCATACTGGCAAAGCATGATCCAGGATCTGAATCCAACCCTGCCTGTGACTCCGTGTGAGTATCCGTTCTGCCCGAGGATCCAGAACCTGTGGAGTCTGAACAGAGTCCATATCCTGTCTTGCCAAGTTACTCCAAGCCCTGTCCATGTCAGCGTACCTAACCCTTGGGGTCAGCAGCTGTAGTACCGGAGACTGCTTAGTAGTGGTACCTCGTGGCTACCTGCAGCTGAAGTCTAACTCTACCATCAGGAGCTCCAGTGAACATCAGGTAGCCACTTAGCTACAACCCTCCTAGGCAGGCCTAACCCTGTGCCACAGTGGGTCCATTAATAACGTGCATCACCTGCAAGTTTGACAACACCTACCACCTTGATCAACTACATCCATGAATGGCAGTGGCCGAATTGTTTGAAGAACTCAACAAATAGTTCAAGGTTTTGACTTGACTACCTAATTCCACCAATCTCAATCCTATTGAGCATCTGTGAATGTGCTGGAAAAACAAGTCCAATCCGTGGAGAACTCAACAACTTACAGAATCTAAGGATTGGCATCAACATCTTGGTTCCAGATACCATGAGATACCTACAAAAGGTTGTAGAGTCTACGTCTCTATGGGTCAAAGCTGTTTTAATGGTCCAAAGTGAACTGATGCGATATGTGGCAGGTAATTTTAATGGTACGACTTTTTGCCTCTACATTACATGAATGTTGGGACTAGTACTTGCTCACTCCTATACCCTCCTTGTAAGAGAATAAAACTGTGTAGGTCGGTTTGTCTCTCTGTTGCCCTCAGGAATCCCTCAATACCCTATTAGCAGAGGTGTCAAACTGCATTCCTCGAGGGCTGCCAACAGGTCATGTTTTCAGGATTTCCTTGCATTGCACAGGTGATAATTTAATCACCTGCACAGAATGATTCCAACACCTTGTGGAATGCTAAGGAAATCCTGAAAACATGACCTGTTGGAGGCCCTCGAGGAATGCAGTTTGACACCTCTGCTATTAGGACCATGTATGGTATTGTGTCAGAACATGTAATAGTTGTTTATTAAGGTGGATAGCTATATATAAGCCTATTTTATGGACTATTAAAGTGTGATTCCAATCATTATAGATGGATATTGACTGATAGTGCTTGTAAAACCAAGCACTTTTGCAATTTACTGCATGTTAAAATTGGCATCCGTTCTCCAGATATTGACATTTTTCTTTTATATGCAACTTGTTGCCTAGGAGACCGGCCACCGCTGCTGCCTAACTTGTAAGCACTGCGCTGAAGATGGCCTGGCTTAGGAGGTGGCAGCGCATTCCTGCCATCTTGGCCAGCTTCAAAACAGGGCTTACAAGCTTAATAAAAAAGAACGTGTAAGCACCGTTCATGTTCCGCTGACTAGCAGCGGTGGTCGGTCTCCAAGGCAACGAGCTGGAAACAAAAGAAAAGTATTAATATCTCAAGAACGGCTGAAAATTTTAATGAGCGGTAAATTGCAAAATCGCTTGTATTTACAAGCCCTATCTGATAATACCCATTTTTGATAATGGGAATAATCCCTTAAAGATAACATGTAGACTGATAAATCTCTATAGCAGCTGAATTAATGTGCAATGTTTTTCAGCTTCCTTGTAATTCCTCTCATCTTCCTCCTTCAGCCGACCTTCTGCTCCGTGAGCTTCATATTCCGAGGATATACAAGCATTACAAGTTGTACTGAGAACAGTGCGGACTGTGTTTGCCCATTTACCGGAATGAGAAAATGTGGCTCCATGGAAACAACTTAATCCTCATTTAAGTAAGATGAATTGGTGAAGAGAAAAAGGATTACCGGATTGCTGGTATAGAGAGGTAGCCTGAGCAAGAACCAGAGACGCGATCAGTGTTTTTTTTTTATTTAACCCCTTAATGACCAGAGGTATTTTTGGTTTTGCATTTTCGTTTTTCGCTCCCCTCCTTCCCAGAGCCATAACTTTTTTATTTTTCTGTCAATATGGCCATGTGAGGGCTTGTATTTCGCAGGGCGAGTTGTACACGACACCATTGGTTTTACCATATCGTGTACTGGAAAACGAGAAAAAAATTCCAAGTGCAGCAAAATTCCAAAAAAAAGTGCAATTCTGCAATTGTCCAGGTCATTACGGGTTCACAGACACCAAACATGTCTAGGTTCTTTTTTTTTATCTAAGTGGTGAAAAAAAATCCAAAGTTTGTTAAAACAAAATAAAAATTACACCATTTTCCGATACCCGTAGCGTCTCCATTTTTCGTCATCTCTGGTCGGCTGAGGGCTTATTTTTTGCGCTCCGAGCTGACGTTTTTAATGATACCATTTTTGTGGGGATACGATCTTTTGATCGCCTGTTATTGCATTTTGATGCAATGCTGCGGCGACCAAAAAAAAACGTAATTCTGGCGTTTTTACTTTTTTTTTGTTACGCCGTTTAGCGATCGGGTTAATTCTTTTTTTATATTGATAGATCGGGTGATTCTGAATGCGGCGATACCAAATATCTGTAGGTTTTGATTTTTTTTATAGTTTTATTTTAAATGGGGCGAAAGGAGGGTGATTTGAACTTTTAGTTTTTTTTTAGTTTTTTAATATTTTTAAAAACATTTCTTTTTTACTTTTTGGCATGCTTCAATAGTCTCCATGGGAGACTAGAGGCTGCCATAACCTGATCGGCTCTGCTACATTCAGATCGCCTGTATGTAGCAGAAGTGCTGACTTTCTATGAGGCGGCGCTCATAGCAATCTGGCAGTGGCAACCATAGAGGTCTGCTGGAGACCTCTGTTTGTGATGCCAACCCATCAGTGACCTGCGGTCATGTGACACGGGCAACGATGGGCGAGATTTCCGGCGGGCTTGCTGGAAGCGCATGTTAAATGCATTTAACTGGGTAACAGCCACGGGTGGACTACGATTCCACCCGTGGCTGTTGCAGGCACATGTCAGTTCTTCAAAACAGCTGTGGGTTCTCCGCCGGAGACCACATCAAAGGGAGGGTGTCCGACATCGACGTACTATCACACCCGATGTCGGAAAGGGGTTAAATTAGGTATTTGTTGATATAATCAGTGCACATTATTCATCTCACTGATGATTTTATTCACAATGACCCACTAAACGCACTAAAATCTGCCTAGATGTGAAAGAAACAATATCATCTAAAACTGATATTCTGCTGTACTTATTTAGAAAAAGTCGCACATTTTATTGCAAATAACACATGGGCCAATATTTGCAATTTTTCCTTTCTTATATTTTTGCTACAAAGTCATTAACACATTAATTAAATCATACAATACTTGCTTTCTTCAGCCACCACTTGGGGGAGCTCTGGCGCATCCCGCATACAGGATCATTATTCAGTTCAATGTTACCGGCTCAAAAGTTTCCAGTTTTTTACAATGATTAAGAACATCGTCTGGAACGCGGCTTCTGTTTTTTGTTTTATCCGGTAATAATGCAAAGTGTTTTTTAGAAGAGGGTCCTACTTCTGGACACGCTTTTTTCTACAAATCACCTATGGCTTTCAGACTTTCTTCTTGACAGGTGAGTTGACATTTTTTTTCCATGATAATATTTAGGAAAAATGAGACTATAGAAGGCAAAAGGAGCAAAATGTTTAAAAAATTGTAAAAAAAAAAAAAAAAAATTTCACCCCCCCCCCCAAAAAAAAAATAGGAAAAAAAGTTTGTCACCACATGTGGACAACCCCTTTGAAATACGTTGGTACAAGAAGTAGCTAAGGAAAGCAAAATGCCGGAATCTTGGTGATGATTACAATAAAAAAAAAAATCTAACAATTACGAGGGACCCTATATTTAACCGTAACTATATGTCTCTGGCCCAGTTCTGCGCTTGGAAAACATGTTTTAAAGGCTGCCTTAAATGAAATGACTGGGATCTAATTAGGTTAATAACATATTTCATGTATACGGATGTTGGCAAAGAAAAAAGGGCAACGATACAAGTCCGTGCAAAGGTACGGCACATGGAACGCCCTGCCTATTTTAGCTTCCTTTATTTTTCTCCGAGACATTGGCATCGAAAAATTCTTATCTCCTGCAGCATATTTATTAACAGGTTACAATGAAGAAGGGGGTAAAAAAAATAAAGAATTTATTTACTTGATTGCTCGCTTTGTGCCCGCGCTTCCTTCGCTCATGCCTGTGTACACTCATTAGTTAATCCGGATCCCCAGGCTCGTAATAAAATCAACATGTTTCCAGAATGTGGGGTTTATATCTGTTTGTGTTTTTCTTTGTATTGTATCGTTGTACTGTAGTAATGAAAGAAGTGTTGTCATGGGAATATTACGAGGTTTGTGCTTCTAAGCAGTAAATCATATAAATATTTATTGTGTCCAAGAGTGGCGGCCCCCTATCCTATCCCCCTATCCTATCCCCCCTGCACGGTGCACGGTAAATGCTAATAATCAAGATCAAGTATTGAGAAAGCATCTGTCATGATTCTCAATGGCGAGAGAACATAGCCCAGCATATATGAGAACTAGCTCTTGGAAGATGGAAACTATACTGACCATGAACTAAACCTGCCGCACAACTAGAAGTGGCCGGGTAGCATGCCTACGTTTTTTTATCCCTAGATGCCCAGCGCCAGCCGGAGAACTACCTAATCCTAGCAGAGGAAAAGACAGTCCTGGCTCACCTCTAGAGAAATTTTCCCAAAAGGCAGACAGAGGCCCCCACATATATTGGCGGTAATTTTAGATGAAATGACAAACGTAGTATGAAAATAGGTTTAGCAAAAATCGAGGTCCGCTTACTAGATAGAAAGAAGACAGAAAGGGCACTTTCATGGTCAGCAGAAAACCCTATCAAAACACCATCCAGAAATTACTTTAAGACTCTAGCATTAACTCATAACACCAGAGTGGCAATTTCCGCTCACAAGAGCTTTCCAGACACAGTAACGAAACAGCAGCTGTGAACAGGAACAAAATGCAAAAACACACAAGGACAAAAGTCCAACTTAGCTGGGAGTTGTCTAGTAGCAGGAACATGCACAGAAAGGCTTCTGATTACATTGTTGACCGGCATGAAACTGACAGAGGAGCAAGGTTATATAGCGACTCCCACATCCTGATAGGAGCAGGTGAACAGAGGGGATGATGCACACAAGTACAATTCCACAAGTGGCCACCGGGGGAGCCCAGAATCCAATTTCACAACAGTACCCCCCCCTCAAGGAGGGGGCACCGAACCCTCACCAGAACCACCAGGGCGATCAGGATGAGCCCTATGAAAGGCACGGACAAGATCGGAGGCATGAACATCAGAGGCAGTGACCCAAGAATTATCCTCCTGACCGTATCCCTTCCATTTGACCAGATACTGGAGTTTCCGTCTGGAAACACGAGAGTCCAAGATCTTTTCCACAACGTACTCCAACTCACCCTCAACCAACACCGGAGCAGGAGGCTCAACGGAAGGCACAGCCGGTACCTCATACCTGCGCAACAATGACCGATTAAAAACATTATGAATCGAAAAGGATGCAGGGAGGTCCAAACGGAAGGACACAGGGTTAAGAATCTCCAATATCTTGTACGGGCCGATGAACCGAGGCTTAAACTTAGGAGAAGAAACCCTCATAGGGACAAAACGAGAAGACAACCACACCAAGTCCCCAACACAAAGCCGAGGACCAACACGACGACGGCGGTTGGCAAAAAGCTGAGTCTTCTCCTGGGACAACTTCAAATTGTCCACCACCTGCCCCCAAATCTGATGCAACCTCTCCACCACAGCATCCACTCCAGGACAATCCGAAGATTCCACTTGACCGGAGGAAAATCGAGGATGAAACCCCGAATTACAGAAAAACGGGGACACCAAGGTGGCAGAGCTGGCCCGATTATTGAGGGCGAACTCCGCCAAAGGCAAAAAAGCAACCCAATCATCCTGATCCGCAGACACAAAACACCTCAAATATGTCTCCAAGGTCTGATTAGTCCGCTCGGTCTGGCCATTAGTCTGAGGATGGAAAGCAGACGAAAAAGACAAATCTATGCCCATCCTAGCACAGAATGCCCGCCAAAATCTAGACACGAATTGGGTCCCTCTGTCAGAAACGATATTCTCCGGAATACCATGCAAACGAACAACATTTTGAAAAAACAGAGGAACCAACTCGGAAGAAGAAGGCAACTTAGGCAAGGGAACCAGATGGACCATCTTAGAGAAACGGTCACACACCACCCAGATGACAGACATCTTATGAGAAACAGGCAGATCCGAAATAAAATCCATCGAGATGTGCGTCCAAGGCCTCTTCGGGATAGGCAAGGGTAACAACAATCCACTAGCCCGAGAACAACAAGGCTTGGCCCGAGCACAAACGTCACAAGACTGCACAAAGCCTCGCACATCTCGTGACAGGGAAGGCCACCAGAAGGACCTTGCCACCAAATCCCTGGTACCAAAGATTCCAGGATGACCTGCCAACGCAGAAGAATGAACCTCAGAGATGACTCTACTGGTCCAATCATCAGGAACAAACAGTCTACCAGGTGGGCAACGATCAGGTCTATCCGCCTGAAACTCCTGCAAGGCCCGCCGCAGGTCTGGAGAAACGGCAGACAATATCACTCCATCTTTAAGGATACCTGTGGGCTCAGAATTACCAGGGGAGTCAGGCTCAAAACTCCTAGAAAGGGCATCCGCCTTAACATTCTTAGAACCCGGTAGGTAAGACACCACAAAATTAAACCGAGAGAAAAACAACGACCAGCGCGCCTGTCTAGGATTCAGGCGCCTGGCAGACTCAAGGTAAATTAAATTTTTGTGGTCAGTCAATACCACCACCTGATGTCTGGCCCCCTCAAGCCAGTGACGCCACTCCTCAAAAGCCCACTTCATGGCCAAAAGCTCCCGATTCCCAATATCATAATTCCGCTCGGCGGGCGAAAATTTACAGGAAAAAAAAACACAAGGTCTCATCACGGAGCAGTCGGAACTTCTCTGCGACAACACCGCCCCAGCTCCGATTTCAGAAGCGTCGACCTCAACCTGAAAAGGAAGAGCAACATCAGGCTGACGCAACACTGGGGCGGAAGAAAAGCGGCGCTTGAGCTCCCGAAAGGCCTCCACAGCATCAGGGGACCAATCAGCAACATCAGCACCCTTCTTAGTCAAATCAGTCAATGGTTTTACAACATCAGAAAAACCAGCAATAAATCGACGATAAAAGTTAGCAAAGCCCAAAAATTTCTGAAGACTCTTAAGAGAAGAGGGTTGCGTCCAATCACCAATAGCCTGAACCTTGACAGGATCCATCTCGATGGAAGAGGGGGAAAAAATGTATCCCAAGAAGGAAATCTTTTGAACCCCAAAAACACACTTAGAACCCTTCACACACAAGGAATTAGACCGCAAAACCTGAAAAACCCTCCTGACCTGCTGGACATGAGAGTCCCAGTCATCCGAAAAAATCAGAATATCATCCAGATACACAATCATAAATTTGTCCAAATAATCGCGGAAAATGTCATGCATAAAGGACTGGAAGACTGAAGGGGCATTTGAAAGACCAAAAGGCATCACCAAATACTCAAAATGGCCCTCGGGCGTATTAAATGCGGTTTTCCACTCATCCCCCTGCTTGATTCGCACCAAATTATACGCCCCACGGAGATCAATCTTAGAGAACCACTTGGCCCCCTTTATACGAGCAAACAAATCAGTAAGCAGTGGTAACGGATATTGATATTTAACCGTGATTTTATTCAAAAGTCGATAATCAATACACGGCCTCAAAGAGCCGTCTTTCTTAGACACAAAGAAAAAACCGGCTCCTAAGGGAGATGACGAAGGACGAATATGTCCCTTTTCCAAGGACTCCTTTATATATTCTCGCATAGCCGCGTGTTCAGGCACAGACAGATTAAATAAACGACCCTTAGGGTATTTACTACCCGGGATCAAGTCTATGGCACAATCGCACTCCCGGTGCGGAGGTAGTGAACCAACCTTGGGTTCTTCAAAAACGTCACGAAAGTCAGACAAGAATTCAGGAATCTCAGAGGGAATAGATGATGAAATGGAAACCAAAGGTACGTCCCCATGCATCCCCTTACATCCCCAGCTTAACACAGACATAGCGTTCCAGTCGAGGACTGGGTTATGAGATTGCAGCCATGGCAATCCCAGCACCAAAACATCATGTAGATTATACAGCACCAGAAAGCGAATAACCTCCTGGTGATCCGGATTAACACGCATAGTCACTTGTGTCCAGTATTGTGGTTTATTACTAGCCAATGGGGTGGAGTCAATCCCTTTCAGAGGTATCGGAGCCTCCAATGGCTCCAAATCATACCCACAGCGTTTGGCAAAGGACCAATCCATAAGACTCAAAGCAGCGCCAGAGTCGACATAGGCGTCCGCGGTAATAGATGACAAAGAACAAATCAGGGTCACAGATAGAATAAACTTAGACTGTAAAGTGCTAATTGAAACAGACTTGTCAGGCTTCTTAGTACGCTTAAAGCATGCTGATATAACATGAGTTGAATCACCACAATAGAAGCACAACCCATTTTTTCGTCTAAAATTCTGCCGCTCGCTTCTGGACAGAATTCTATCACATTGCATATTTTCTGGCGTTTTCTCAGTAGACACCGCCAAATGGTGCACAGGTTTGCGCTCCCGCAGACGCCTATCGATCTGAATAGCCATCGTCATGGACTCATTCAGACTCGCAGGCACAGGGAACCCCACCATAACATCCTTAATGGCATCAGAGAGACCTTCTCTGAAAATCGCCGCCAGGGCGCACTCATTCCACTGAGTAAGCACAGACCATTTGCGGAATTTTTGGCAGTATATTTCAGCTTCATCTTGCCCCTGAGACAAGGACATCAAGGCCTTTTCCGCCTGAAGCTCTAAATGAGGTTCCTCATAAAGCAACCCCAAGGCCAGAAAAAACGCATCCACATTGAGCAACGCAGGATCCCCTGGTGCCAATGCAAAAGCCCAGTCTTGAGGGTCGCCCCGGAGCAAGGAAATTACAATCCTGACCTGCTGTGCAGGGTCTCCGGCAGAGCGAGACTTCAGGGACAAAAACAATTTGCAATTATTTTTAAAATTTTGAAAGTGAGATCTATTCCCCGAGAAGAATTCAGGCAAAGGAATTCTAGGCTCAGACATAGGTGCATGAACAACGAAATCTTGCAAATTTTGTACCTTTGTGGCGAGATTATTCAAACCTGTAGCTACACTCTGAAGATCCATTTGAAACAGGTGAACACAGAGCCATTCAAGGATTAGAAGGAGAGAAAGAGAGGAAGGCTGCAGTATAGGCAGACTAGCAAGTGATTCAATTAAGAGCACACTCAGAACTAGAGGGAAAAAAAAAAAAAAAAAAAAAAAAAAAAAATTGTAGCAGACTTCTTTTTTCTCTCCTTTCTCAGCCAGTAATTTAACCCTTTTTTTTGGGCCGGTCAAACTGTCATGATTCTCAATGGCGAGAGAACATAGCCCAGCATATATGAGAACTAGCTCTTGGAAGATGGAAACTATACTGACCATGAACTAAACCTGCCGCACAACTAGAAGTGGCCGGGTAGCATGCCTACGTTTTTTTATCCCTAGATGCCCAGCGCCAGCCGGAGAACTACCTAATCCTAGCAGAGGAAAAGACAGTCCTGGCTCACCTCTAGAGAAATTTTCCCAAAAGGCAGACAGAGGCCCCCACATATATTGGCGGTGATTTTAGATGAAATGACAAACGTAGTATGAAAATAGGTTTAGCAAAAATCGATGTCCGCTTACTAGATAGAAAGAAGACAGAAAGGGCACTTTCATGGTCAGCAGAAAACCCTATCAAAACACCATCCAGAAATTACTTTAAGACTCTAGCATTAACTCATAACACCAGAGTGGCAATTTCCGCTCACAAGAGCTTTCCAGACACAGTAACGAAACAGCAGCTGTGAACAGGAACAAAATGCAAAAACACACAAGGACAAAAGTCCAACTTAGCTGGGAGTTGTCTAGTAGCAGGAACATGCACAGAAAGGCTTCTGATTACATTGTTGACCGGCATGAAACTGACAGAGGAGCAAGGTTATATAGCGACTCCCACATCCTGATAGGAGCAGGTGAACAGAGGGGATGATGCACACAAGTACAATTCCACAAGTGGCCACCGGGGGAGCCCAGAATCCAATTTCACAACAAGCATCATTTATGATACTCACCCATTTTTTGCAGGACCCAGGTTTGGTTATCACATCCACACAAAAGAAAAATGCCCCAGTGTTAAACGAATACACAAGAACTAAGTGGTGGCGGCTTTACACCACTCCATCCGACGCTCGGCATTGTGCTTGGTGATGTAAGGCTGAATGCAGCTGCTCGGCCATCAAGCTCCCGGCGGGGGCAATGTCTGTGCTGATGTTAATAGAAGGGGAGGTCTGGACTATGCAGTTATGGGGTCAGCAGAGTGTTGGTGACTTTTCTGCCCTATGCTCCTCAGCACTCGGCCCCCGCTCTGTAGCGTTACGGGGTCTCCATTTCGTGGCTGAGTCGCTGTGGTTCCTTCCACTTCTCAATAATATCACTGATAGGTGATGGGGGAAGATTTTGGAGGAAGATTTCGGAGTCATGAACGGACTTGTTACCCCGGTGGCTCCTATTACAGGACCGGGCTGGTATCAGGGAGCTCTGCACCACCGGCCGTACTGCCATATGGTAGTAAAGGCAGATGACATGGTGGCGGGCTGGATATTATACACTGGGGGCAACTGAGGCCTTATGTTATACACCAGGGGCAGCGGGACCAGATGTTATACACCAGGGGTGAGGGGCTGGATGTTATACACCGGGGGTGAGGGGCTGGATGTTATACACCGGGGGTGAGGGTCTGGATATTATACACTGGGGGCAACAGAGGCCTTATGTTATACACCAGGGGCAGCGGGACCAGATGTTATACACCAGGGGAGAGGGACTGGATGTTATACACCGGGGGTGAGGGGCTGGATGTTATACACCGGGGGTGAGGGGCTGGATGTTATACACCAGGGGTGAGGGGCTAGATGTTATACACCAGGGGTGAGGGGCTGGATGTTATACACCAGGGGCGAGGGGCTGGATGTTATACACCAGGGGCGAGGAGCTGGATGTTATACACCAGGGGCGAGGGGCTGGATGTTATACACCAGGGGTGAGGGGCTGGATGTTATACACCAGGGGTGAGGGGCTGGATGTTATACACTGTGGGCAATGGGACCGGATCTTATACAATGGGGGCTGGAGGTTATGAACCGGTGTAGCGAGGAGCCAGATGTTTCACACTGGGGGCCAAGGGGCCGGATGTTATACAACAGGGGCAAGAGTTTGGATGCTATACACTAGGTAGGTGAATGTTATACACTGGGGGCTAGAGTTTGGATGTGATACACCGGGGGTAATTGGGCCAGATATTATTGAAAATGAAACAATTGAATGTTGACATTTACACAGCCCGATCCTTCTCCCCCCCCGAATCATCAGTCAGAGGACAGTATTGGGGTCCCCATATACCTCAGACGTTCCGCCGATTCAGCCAAGATCAGTGGACACAACAGACAATCTAAAGTGTAAGGAGACTATAAGGCTACTTCACTACCAATACCAACAAAACCAATGAAATCTGAAGCTCCGGCGTTTCAGAATTTTTTAATACAGGAATTTTTGAATCTGTTTTTCTCATTTTGTGTTGACCTTTAAATATTAACTCCATTGTCGAACCATGGGTAAATGTTCTGGATGCATCCATGTTGCTCTTCTTGTTCAATTGATAACTAAGGCGCACATTTTGGGTCTGATCTCGAGATCACACATTATGTATCTTATACAGCCGAAAAAGAGATAGACGGAAGGTCCGGTGACTTAGCTATAGATGTATCATTGCTCACTTCTGCTTCCGATTTAATAAAATCTACAATCTTCCATGAAGCAAAGTCGTTAAATTACGAGCCTGATTGATTTTTGCATTTGCACCTTTTTTCCCTCTAGTATTTAGCATTTTTCACCTTTTTTCATTTGCACATTATTCTTCATCTAATTTGCACCTTTTTTTTAGAGTTTATTTTATGGTGTTTCTCCTGTTTTTTTTATGTTCGCCAACATGGCTGTGATATGGGATTCCATCATTTATAAAAAGGTGCAAAATTTTGGTGCAAATTTACTCCTGTCCTTAACTATCCTACCTGGAATTATTTTCTATATGCCTGAAATTTTTTGCAACATCTAGCACATCTTTTTCAGCTGAAAAGTCACGAAAGAGGTTAAAAACAAAAAAAATACAAAAAAAATTCATGGCAAATTTTTTGCAAAATTTATGAGTGCCATGCGCTATTTATAAGAATTTGCCGCAAAAGAAGTCAACTAATACCACAAAATAAAGAAAGAAAAGTGATGGATTGAAACCTATCTCTACAAAATCGAAACCTCGATAGGCTGCGATGCAGATCACATCGGCCAAGCAGTCACAAATAGACTCGTAGGACATAAACATCTCCCGACAAAGTATCACAAAATCGTATTTTATTTTTTTTTTGCTTTTTTTATTGTATTGATCTAAAAGGAGGAAATAACACATCCGTAAAATGGGCGATGATGGGAGCTGCCAAATAAGCACTTCCTTACCCGGTTAGAAAAAAAAAATAACTTTAGTGAAATTGTTACGTTTTTATTTAGAACTGGAAATAGGCGGTAATTTACCATTCAACCGAAATAGAAGATTTGCCAAATGCTAACGCATCAATCCCTTCATTTTTCAGAAGGTAAAAGTGTAGGATCTTAAACAAAATGTTACCGTCAGAGACCAGAACAAATAGATAAATATAATACAGAAGAAAATATGTTCCTGATGTTTGACAGCAGATAAGAAAATGAGAAGAGATTTACCCACTGGCAAATACATCTGGGAATTTTCATCAAAGCTTGAATTTCTCAGTTCCCCGAGAATGTCCAGGAAATTGCATGCAGTTTCTTTTAGCTAATTTGCAATCTTCGACTGACACAATCTGTTGGAAAAAAAAGAGAAAAAAATCCAGCAAATGTAAGTCTTTCTGTCAGGTAATTTCCAGGTGACAAGGGATCCATGCCGCAAACACAGAAAGCAAATCGTGAATTCTGCTGTTAATTAGGAAGCAAGGGAGAAGAAATGTGCAGATGTGCTCCTCTCCGTGAGCTCAGACAAGCGTGGATTTTGTTCAGCCTTGCATATTCGTGGCAATTCGAGGTATTATGGCCATAGAAGCGTTATAAATAGGAGTTTTTATACAGATACTCTATGTAGAAATTCTAGTGATAAGCATAATGTGCGATTTATTCTTCTAGGCTCATGAGGAGGGTAAAAAAATAGTTTTTGACCCCTGGAAGTTGAGCAAGGACAGTGATGTAGACCCCAGCTCAAAAATGGAGAAAGCATCAACTTAGGGGAAAGTTATAGAAAAAAAAAAATCCATAGTGATCTCAAGGATAGCCAAGGGAAAGAGTGTGAGCACAGGTACCTGGTAGGGTTATGGACCTAACATGGGGTAATGTAATTCCAATCAGTAGAGCCGAATTGTGACGTTGATTCACTTCTCACGGACAAGCCATGAGATGAGATAGTCACGGAGTCCGAGGTCAGAAGCCAGCAGGGTACGACATAAACAGAAGGAAGAGACAAAGGAGTAGTTAACGTTCCGAGGTCAGAATACCAGGAGGATAGCGAATCAGAGCAGAAGGGGTTAAACAGACGGATGGTCAGAACGAGGTCCAAGGTCAGGCAACGAAAAAAATATACGTATAAAATTGATCTTAATCAAAAGTGCACTGATTGCCGTATATTATACTCAAGGGTCTCTCCAGACTCCAAACCATAAAAAACGGAGGTGATAGAAGGGGTTAACAAAAGAATAAAACACCTAATACACACCTGTACTTGAGCCGCTTTTAACACCACTCGCTGGTACTCCGCTCTGAAAACTGGAGCGGAGGATCGCGGAAGAGGCAGAAGGACAAGTGAGTACAACGTGTTTTACTACTTTAACCTGTTCTGATCCGAAAGATTTGACAAAATCTGAAACTTTTGGAAAATTCGGAATGAATTCTCATGTTTCTTAACATTTGTATTACTGAGGTTATTTTTACCCATTATTTATTTTTATGTGCATTTTGACTGGTTTTAGTATTTATACAAACTTTAATGTAGTAGATAGTCAGCCCTTGAACTGCTGAAGTATAGATATTATCTTGCTTAATGCATCATCTGAATCTCTCCATGCATCCAATCGAAAACCCATCAGTGTCCGTCTACTAGTCTCTTTACCAAGTAAACATACCGTTTGCCCCCTGGCTTTGTATCTACATACCCTGACATAGGCAGAGTGACTTTTTCATGAATCCCTTGGTGCCCAGCACCTACACAACATCACAAAGTTTGCTTTACTCCTTGGCCTCATCTTCCTCAATGGATGCTGGGAATTTCAACAGAGTTTCCCCTTTCCATTAGCACCTTGACACCAATGGAAGAGAAGGAAGCAGTGGCTTGGTGGTCCCATCATCGGCGACGGAACTTGAAGCTCATGAGACCCAAGAAAAAAATCTCTAACAGGACCCCCAACACTCATGATCTAATCAATCTGTGAATAATCGAATTTGAGTCTAATTTCCGGATCCCCACAAATTCGAACAGCTTGCAATTCGACTCTGACGAATCGACTAAGAAAAAAAAAATGTCTACGCATTGCAGAAGAGTCACAGAATGGGTTAATAATAAGAAAGGCTTCCGCATAATACCCTGTAGCTTTCACATTACAGGGGTATAGCGCAGCCAATTTGTGGGGACTATCGCAGCCAGTATAAAAGCTTGGGGCAGGCCAAGCAGCGCCATTTCGTACTTTAACAGCATAGGTATAGGAGGTCGTATCTCCTCACTTAGGAACGGAATAAGTTGAAAATTGGGTTTTGTTGTAGAACATTGAGTTGTAATCAATAGGAAGAGACATTTAGGACAGGGGGGCAGCAGTGCCAGTGATTGGATTCGGTATTAGAGGACCGCTAGATGTTCTTCACACCTTTCCAAGTCGATGGGAGTACTTGACATTCGCAACAAATAAATTTGTCGCAAACCAAATTTTGGGGAACAATATGGCGAATTTCAAAAGGTTTGATCACCTCTATTGGTCTTCTCTTATGGGTCTAAAGTTCCTTCGAACTCCCCTAGGCTCCAGAAAAGAAGGGAAACGGGTGAGCAAACAGCTTTTATCCTATGGTGGGGTCCTCGTGTGATAATTGGACTCATTTTATTTTACTTTTTTTCTATAGTTCTAGATTCCTTTTTGTTATATGTTGTGTTAAGTTTCCCTTTTTAGTATTTTAATTAAGAGTAAAAGAGAAGATAAGTATGTTTACCCCCCTAGATCCTTCCCATCAAGGACTGCAATTAGTTTAAAATCCTTTATCCTGTGCTACTTTTTTGTTCCGAGATGGTAATTCTATTAGTTTTAGGTTTCTTTGTGGCTTTTATTTGCGGAGGTCACATGACAAAAACCTTTGATTTCATGCCGCTGCTGGACAGCAAAGTATGTAAAGTCTTGTCAACTTGTTCGCAGCTGTGATTATCTCTCCGACTGCCAATTGATCTATTAAAGTATTATCTTAGAATGTAAAAATCCCCGTAACTCAAAAGAATCCCTGTCTGAGCAGCGGCGAAAGGCTGCAGGTGTGCTCTGAATATCTTCGGAAACCTCACACTTTGGGACAAACTGTAGATTGATTAGAGAAACATGAAAAGCTCTTTATCTCTGACGTGACAATGCTTTCTTTCAGCTCTAACTGCACCAAACATCTATCCCCTATATCACATACTCCGAAGACTAAATTAGACGTCTCAAGACAAGCAAATGTGACCACTGATTGTGATGGAAGACAGTTTGATGTCACCACTGATCTACAACTTACCCTTGATTTTGGCCCCCTCCCTATACTGACATTGACATCACAGGTAACCTGTAGCTTTACATATCGACTATTCATTTCAATGTAATGCACGCATGGCCAGGTCCGGTGGCGTAACTAGAGAAGCAAATGTGACCACTGATTGTGATGGAAGACAGTTTGATGTCACCATTGATCTACAACTTACCCTTGATTTTGGCCCCCTCCCTACACTGACATTGACATCACAGGTAACCTGAAGCTTTACATACCGACTATTCATTTCAATGTAATGCATGCATGGCCAGGTCTGGTGGCGTAACTAGAGAAGCAAATGTGACCACTGATTGTGATGGAAGACAGTTTGATGTCACCATTGATCTACAACTTACCCTTGATTTTGGCCCCCTCCCTACACTGACATTGACATCACAGGTAACCTGTAGCTTTACATACCGACTGTTCATTTCAATGTAATGCATGCATGGCCAGGTCTGGTGGCGTAACTAGAGAAGCAAATGTGACCACTGATTGTGATGGAAGACAGTTTGATGTCACCATTGATCTACAACTTACCCTTGATTTTGGCCCCCTCCCTACACTGACATTGACATCACAGGTAACCTGTAGCTTTACATACCGACTATTCATTTCAATGTAATGCATGCATGGCCAGGTCCAGTGGCGTAACTAGAGAAGCAAATGTGACCACTGATTGTGATAGAAGACAGTTTGTTGTCACCGTTGTTCTACAACTTACCCTTGATTTTGGCCCCCTCCCTACAAACAGTCATATTGACATCACAGGTAACTTGTAGCTTTACATACCGACCATTCATTTCAATGCAATGCATGCATGGCCAGGTCCAGTGGCATAACTAGAGTCAGATGGGCCCCCAATGCAAAATTTGGACCTGGGCCCCCACCGGCATGTTGCCCTTGTAGCATTCTAAATGCTATAAAGACATATGTGTAGCCCCCTCTCCATAATTTAATAATGTCCCCCATACTGTACTAATGTCACCCATCCTGAGCTTCTTCCTGGTATAATGTCCTCCATCCAGGTCCCCTTCCTGTAATAATGTTCCCCATTTTATGCCACTTCCTGGTATAATGGCCCCATCCTGTACCCCTTCCAATAATAAAGTTCCCTATCCTGGGCCTCTTGCAGTAACAATGTCCAGCGTCCTGCTATAATGTCCCGCATCTTTAGCACTTTCTGCTATAATGTCCCCCCCCCATCCCGAACCCCTTCCTGCTATAATGTCTCCCATCCTGAGCCCCTTCCTGTAAAAATGGTCCCTATCATGGCCTCTTTCTGGTATTCTGGTATTATGTTTCCCAACCTGGTCTCCTTACAGTAATAATGTGTACCTTCCTGGTATAATTTCCCCATCCTGTCCCCTTCCGGTAATAATGTTACCCCATCCTGCAACCCTGCCTGATATAATGTCCCCCATCATGTGCCCCTTCCAGTAATAATATTCCTCATCCTGGGCCCCTTGCAGTAATAATGTCCATCCTGCTATAATGTCCTGCATTCTGAGCTCTTTCCGCTATAAAGTCCCCCATCTCGAGCCCCTTCTTGCTAAAATGCCCCCCCATCCTGAGCCTTTTTCTGTAAAAGTGGTCCCTATCATGACCCTTTCCTGGTTAAATGTCAATGTCCCCACCAGTAATAATTCCCCCCCCCCCATCCTGGGCCCCTGCCTGATATAATATCCCCCACCATGTGCCCCTTCCAGTAGTAATGGTCCCTATCATGGCCTATTTCTAGTTTAATGTCAATGTCCCCATCCTGGCCCTTTCCAGTAATAATATCCCACCATCCTGGGCCCCTTCCTGGTATAATATTCCCCTCCTGTGCTCATTCTGGAATAATGCTCCCCCTTCTGGCTTTGTCCTCTAACACATTTAGAAAAAAAAAGAAAAAAGAAAGCTTTGGGCAGTTCCCCTTTATCAGGAGTCTACCAGCACTATAGGAGCTGGATCTTTCATTATCTTAATTCCCAGCATGGTCTTCTCCGGCCATAGTCCAATGGCTCAAATTTAAGCAGTTTGACAGACAGAAGTGTCTCTGAACATTGCTAATGTTCTGGGCATACACAGTGTGATGATGGATCCTCTAAGCCTTAGATCTGGGTGAGCACACGGAGTGGAACCCAGTAAGGATGGATACCAGCACAAACAAAAAGCAAAGATGGTGGAGTTCACCAAACCTAAGACTAGAGTCTCAATCTCAAGACGCCAGTGTTAGTTTTTAATGGGCCTCAAATAAGTCATTGATCCACGCTGGGCACCTTGCAAAACCTGACGTGGAGCACAACAGATGGCAGCGGACTCATGGGAAGGAAGCGGAGCCCCTTCTTTTAAGCTTCTGGGGAAACAATATTCACAAGCCCCAAGCTGGCAGAGGTGGAGTAGCTTACGTTCCATGGTACCAGTTTCTTTTTTGCAGAAGGGTCTTTAGTTCCCCTCACACCGAGGCTCGACATGCCACCGACTTCTGGACTCCCATACTTAAATCCATACAATCTGAAGACCTCGGTGCTGCAGGGCAACCATAGTGATCAACAGGTGTCACAGTGGAAACCTGCCCTCCTCACCCTTGTTTGCCTATATCGCCGTAGCCTCCCCGATGCCAAACACGTCCATGTGAAATTGTATCTTTCTTTTCTTCTTTTCTTCTTTTTTTTATTTATTTTTTTTTTTTAGATATATTTACTTTTTTCAGACTTTTCAGTCTAAAATGTGAAATAATTGTGCACTTTTTTTTAAAAGAAACTCCATCCGTATTTGCCTGTTTTTAGGAACCGAGGCGGAGAGCAATCAGTGAGTAAGATAGCGACCTGCGGCGCGGCAGGCGATGTGCGGATCTGTGCAGGGTCCTGCCTTTCATATGGAACATCTGCTGTGAAATGAGTCAGGTGATGTGAATAGAAACGTCAATCACTGGCGGTAATGAGGTGGCTGGAGGAATCTCCTGGAAGACTTTTTCATTTAATCCCAGACTCAACTAGGTGACTGACTCATATGAAACACTTTGGTGGGCAGATGATGGACTGTGAGACCCTGTGATAGACCTGGGTGGTCCCGCAGAGGCTTTCTTGGGGAGACGAGTGTCATCCAGCTGTCATTCCGGTTACCGCTGAAATCAATCTCATCTAACTCAGAAAAGTTACATGGCTTCTTTATAACTTTTTTAACCCTGTTTTAGGCATCGAAGCAAATATCCAGTTATTGTTCTGATCCTCATGCTCTTTGTTCTTATTTATCAGCATTCTGCCAGCACTATAGGTGCTGGAACTATTTTTAGGCATTAATGCAAATTTGCTTTTTATACTAATTTACCTGTTCCTACAGGATGTATATTATAGTCATTACTAAATTGCTCCACTGTAATCTGCTTACAGATAAAAATAAAAACGAACATATACACTTTATACCATAGCTCACATTCAGGTGGCGGACTGTAGTTTGCTGTTGAAAAAAAACTGGTTTTACTCATTCCACTAATCAGACAATCAATTTAATATGTTCAGGAATTATCCTGATCCTTTTTAAGTGGGCAGTTCCAATGTATCAGCATTCTGACAGCACTATAGGTATTGGAACTATTTTTAGGCAATGAAGCAAATGTGCTTTTTATACTGCCGTTCCTACAGGATGTATAATATAGTCATTTCATAAATGGCTCCCAATGTGATCTACTTACAATTGAAGAGAAAAGCCACATTCTATATACTTTATACCTCAGCTCACCTCCAGGTGACGGACTGTAGTTGCCATAAAAAAAAAAAACTGCCATTATCCCGTACATCTGTCAATCAATTTAAAATGTCCAGGAACTATTCTGGTTCTTTTTAAGTGGGCAGTTTTCATTCATTAGCGTTCTACCAGCACTGTAGGTGCTGGAACATTCTTTCCACCTCTTGCTTTGTTCAATAGACAATTCAAATATAACTTTTATTTAATATTGGTAAAATATAGAGGTAGCTACTAGTAAATATACTAATCCGAAAATACTTTCAGAAGAATGACACAAAGTGATATACCATATACCTATATGTCACAATATCAATGTCAGGCAAGTACCTGATGCCAATATTGATGCAGGTGGCAAGTATAACGTTTTTTATTGCATTTGGGGTCCGTCTAATTTATGGACAATCCCTTTAACCTATCCATAAACATTAAATTGGTTAGTGTTTATCCTGGGACATCTTAGCTGGTAGTCCTGGCTCCGATGTTTTTGTCCCTAGGTCATTGAAATGGTGAATGACCCCAGCTCCTCTCTATATGGATTCTGCAGAGAACAACCTCCATCCATATGTTCTTCCAAACATTTACAGGATTATATTCCCGATTTATTAATAGTTGTTCCTTTTTCTTCATGGCGTTAAATAAATCCAGGCAACACATAGTACAAAGTTCTTACAGCAGATTACGCCCGCGCTCTGCCTTTATGAACAGATGCATCATTTATACGTTACTTCTACAAATGTTCTTCTAGAAAAGGAATTGGAGGCATAAATTCAGGGAATATCCCGCCGTGACTCTCAGCATAGAAAAAGTTAATACTGATTTATCGGGTTGTTTTATTTTTGTTTTGTTTTCTTTTTTACAGAAGTTCAGAAGTTTTGTTCAGTCATCAAAAGATCAAAGAACGCAAAGAAAGGCAAAGATCACTAATAAATGTTAAAAGTAAATGTTAGATATGAGGCAATCGAACTTGTGTCGGAATTTTTAGGAATTTGGTGAATTCAAGCAATTTGCGATTTGCTGTGCAGGAATCGTATATACGTGGTCATTTTACATATTGTAGAAGATTTCATCAGCCTCAGGAAGGAACATGTGACCTAAGACATAGTCGTCAAAATGCAATGCAGCAACAACATCGCATAGTATATTTTTATATATTGGATCATAGCCTGCATAAAAGCCAAGGTAGGGAATGCAGCAGCTGCTTTTGTGCTGAATCTGGATAGTGAGAGGATGTCACAGTTCACCATTCGGCCAGAGAAAGAAAGTCATAAAACACTGAGTAATTTGTATAGATAGTGTGTGACAGCACAGCACTGTGGAAGATTGGTGTGTGACATCACAGTAGTAAAAAATGATTGCCATCCTTTTAGCCATAACCATCCATGTAACCATCACTTGGATATTACTAAGACTGTGTTTAAGTTGAGCAGGGTTGGATTCAGCCCTAGAAGCCCTCAGAGTGTTACACAAGTCTTTTCAGGGCAATTGGAGGCCAAGTAGCACTTTTGATTTATAATCTATTCAAATGTATTAGAAAAATTCTGCAAAGCTGGTACATTCCAATTTCAAAAGATTTTCTCATCTGTATATAGAGTCGTAGCCTCCGTTCTTTGATGTTCCAGCACTTTCCCAGAACCCACGTTTGCTAGGGGACTCCTAAGGCCAGCAACATGACAAGGACCTTTTTTAACACTTACGTGCGCAGTCAGACAGACGTGTAAATCGGAGTCAAATCGGAACGCAGTGCACGGACTGGCCGGCGGCTCTCCCCACCTGAGCCTGACAGCTGAATAGAATTACATGTAGCTGTCACACTCGGGTCGGAAGGGCCAACGGCCAATCCGTGCACTGCGTTCTGATCATAGCCCAATTTATAAGGCTGTTTCACTACACCATAAGAGTAATTCTAAACCTAACAATAGCAGTGTGTGGCGGTATTAATTAATGTAAATTATAGAAACATATGGGAAGTGTAGGGCAGTATTTATATATTTAATCACTTGTTATGTGCTAATTTTTCATATCACTGTGCAATTTTACCCTTCCCTCGGCCTTGAGCTTATTTCCAATGTCTTCTTTTCCCCTCTGACCAGTAGGCCCCTTTCAGACGTCCTTTTTGCGCGTTCGAGTGCCATCTGTGTTTTTCTTGGATAGCACTCGTACGTGTGATAGTCTATGGGGCCGTTCACATGTCTGTGATTTTTTTGTACACCGAGTGGCCATCGGAAAATCAAGGAGACATGTCTGATTTAGAACTGACTCTCGAACTAAAAGGTAGTGCAAGTGTATGGGTCTATGAAAAAATCAGATCGCACCCGGATGACATCGGACTGTCGGAGAGGAGAAGGTGGAGAATCTTTGAGAAAAATTGAAGACCTTGAGAACATAGTCTGATCAAAATCTCATCCAAAAAATTGGTCCGTCTTTCCCGTTGCTCTGCGCACCAAATTTTCCCAATATAAAGTACGTCCAGCACCTGTAAACCCTCTGTTACGGCATTCTAGAATACCGTATATATGTTCCCAATCCGCTCTTGAAAGCACAAAAAATACCTTTTATTTTACTCACAGATGGGGCGGTCCGGTCCGATGGGCGTCTCTGGTCTTGATCCGGCGCCTCCTCTCTTCTTACCATCGCCGTCCTCCTCCCCTACTTCATGTGGATGACGCGTCTTATGTCATCCACCCAGTGTCGGCCATCATGCTCCTATGCAGGCGCACTTCTCCCTGCTCTGCAGAGGAAACAGCAAAGTACTGTAGTGCGCATGCGCGGAGAAAGACCAAAGAGCACCGATGGCCAGTAGGTAAAGCCGGTGCATGCGCACCACAGTGTTCTGCTCTGCCCTGCGCAGAAGTGTGATGGGTGAAATTATGTGGAAGACGTAGGATGCTTCATCCTTTTGAAGCAGGAAAGGAGGTCTAAGAAGAGAGGAGGATGGGTCAACATGGGTGAGATTATGTGGATGACGTAGGAGCTTCATCCATTTGAAGCATGG
Organism: Ranitomeya variabilis; assembly: GCF_051348905.1. Classification (NCBI taxonomy): domain Eukaryota; kingdom Metazoa; phylum Chordata; class Amphibia; order Anura; family Dendrobatidae; genus Ranitomeya; species Ranitomeya variabilis. The sequence continues at coordinate 196,358,738 of NC_135239.1, forward strand.
AAGGAGGACTAAGGAGAGCGGAGGACGGGTCAAGATGGGTGAGATTATGTGGATGAAGTAGGACGTGTCATCCACATGAAGCAGGGAAGGAGGAGTAAGAAGAGAGGAGGACGGGTCAAGATGGGTGAGATTATGTGGATGACGTAGGACGCTTCATCCATTTGAAGCAGGGAAGGAGGACTATGAAGAGAGGAGGATGGGTCAAGATTGATGAGATTATGTGGATAACGTAGGACGCTTCATCCATTTGAAGCAGGGATGGAGGACTAAAAAGAGATGAGCACGGGTCAAGATGGGTGAGTGTTGTGAATTCTGTTTGTGGGCTCCCCCGGTGGTGTTTTATGGTAGTGCCACTTATTTGCCTTCTTCTATCCCTGATCACCTGTTGACACCCATTAGGGGAGTTTCCTATTTAAGCCTGCTTGGCTGCTGGTCTGATGCCGGCCAACAATGTATCAGTAGCATTCTGTTGCATTCTCCTGCCTCAAGTTCCAGTTCAGCTAAGTTGAATTTTGTTCCTAGTTAATGCTATTTTTTGTCCAGCTATTTTGCAATGTGACTCTCTGTAGCTGGAAGCTCTCGTGAACTGAAATTGCCACTCCAGTGGCATGAGTTGTCACTGGAGTTTTAAAGTAATTTCAGGATGGTGTTTTTGAGTAGTGTTTTGAAGTTGACCGTGAAGTGACTCTTTCCTGTACTTCTGCTATCTAGTAAGCGGACCTCACTGTGCTAAATCTGCTGTTCATCCTACGTATGTCTTTTCCTCTTGACTCACCGTCAATATTTGTGGGGGCCTGCTATCTCCTTTTGGGGTTCATCTCTGGAGGTAAGGCAGGCCTGTATATTCCTCTGATAGGGGTAGTTAGATCTCCGGCTGGCGCGTGGTGTCTAGGGCATCGTAGGAAACACTCCCCGGCTACTTCCAGTGTTGTGTCAGGTTCAGGTCACGGTCACTTTAGTTTCCATCACCCGAGAGCTAGTCCGTTTGTTATTTTTGATTTCCCTGCCATTGGGAAAATCATAACAGTTTGGCCGGCCCGCATGTGTTAAAACTATGCACTAAAGCAGGAAAGGATATGAAAAGGTTTTTTTTCCTTCTGTGTTTGGAAAGTGCACCTTAGTGCTTATTTGTACTCCTTGCTTAAACTGCAGTCTTCAGCCTTTTTTTTTTTCCTCTCCTCTTAATCTCTGAATGGCTTTGGTTACACCTGTTTGAATCATGGATCCACAGAGTTTGGTTGCAGGTCTGAATAACCTGGCTTCAAAGGTCCAGAACTTACAAGATTTTGTTATTCGTGCTCCAATGTCTGAACCTAAGATCCCTATGCCTGAATTTTTTACCGGAGACAGATCCCGTTTTTTGAATTTCAGAGAGAATTGTAAATTGTTTTTGTCTCTGAAATCTCACTCTGCTGGTGATCCTGCGCAACAGGTTAAAATTGTTATTTCTCTATTGCGGGGTGACCCACAAAGTTGGGCATTTGCATTGTCGCCAGGGGATCCTGCGTTATTAAATGTAGATGCGTTTTTTCTGGCTTTGGGGTTGCTTTATGAAGAACCTAATTTAGAGATTTTGGCTGAGAAAGCCTTGATAGCTCTTTCCCAAGGGCAAGATGAAGCTGAGATATACTGCCAGAAATTTCGTAAATGGTCGGTGCTTACTAAATGGAATGAGTGCGCTCTAGCAGCTAATTTCAGAGAAGGTCTCTCTGATGCCGTGAAGGATGTCATGGTGGGGTTCCCTGTGCCTACAGGTCTGAATGATGCCATGAAATTGGCTATCCAGATTGATCGGCGTTTACGGGAGCGCAAATCTGTGCACCATATGGCGGTATCTTCTGAGCAAAAATCTGTGCACCATATGGCGGTATCTTTTGAGCAAAAACCTGTGCACCATATGGCGGTATCTTCTGAGCAAAAACCTGTGCACCATATGGCGGTATCTTCTGAGCAAAGACCTGTGCATCATTTGGCGGTGACCTCTGAAAAGGCACCAGAGCATATGCAATGCGATAGTGTATTGTCTAGAGGCGAACGACAGAATTACAGGCGCAAAAATGGGTTGTGCTTCTATTGTGGAGATCCAGCTCATGTTATATCAGCATGCTCTAAACGCATAAAGAAGGTTGATAAAAAGGTTGATAAATCTTTTTCTATGGGTACCTTGCAGTCTAAATTTCTTTTGTCCGTGACATTGATTTGTACTTTATCATCTGTTACTGTGGATGCTTATGTGGATTCTGGCGCCGCTCTGAGTCTCATGGATTGGTCCTTTGCCAAGCGTTGTGGGTTTGATTTAGAGCCTCTGGAGGTTTCTATTCCCTTAAAGGGTATTGATTCTACACCTTTGGCTAGCAATAAACCACAATATTGGACACAAGTGACTATGCATCTTTCCCCAGACCATCAGGAGATTATTCGTTTCCTTGTGTTATATAATCTACATGACGTATTAGTACTTGGATTACCATGGTTACAAATTCATAATCCAGTCTTGGACTGGAGATCAATGTCTGTGCTGAGCTGGGGGTGTCAGGGGATTCATGGGGATGCACCTTTGGTTCCCATTTCTTCATCTACTCCCTCTGAGATCCCAGCATTTCTGTCAGATTTTTATGATGTCTTTCAGGAGCCTAAAACTGATTCTCTCCCCCCTCACAGAGAGTGTGACTGCGCTATTGAGTTGATTCCCGGTAGTAAATTTCCTAAGGGTCGCTTGTTTAATTTGTCTGTACCTGAACATACTGCTATGCGGGAGTATATCAGAGAATCTTTGGAAAAGGGTCATATTCGCCCCTCTTTGTCTCCATTGGGGGCAGTGTTATGGTTCTCAATGGCAAGAGAACATAGCCCAGCATACATAGGAACTAGCTCTTGGAAGGATGGAAACTTAAACTGACCATGAACTAAACCTGCCGCACAACTAACAGTAGCCGGGTAGCGTAGCCTGCGTTTTATCCCTAGACGCCCAGCGCCGGCCGGAGGACTAACTAATCCTGGCAGAGGAAAATATAGTCCTGGCTCACCTCTAGAGAAATTTCCCTGAAAGGCAGACAGAGGCCCCCACATATATTGGCGGTGATTTAAGATGAAAAATGACAAACGTAGTATGAAAATAGGTTTAGCAAAATCGAGGTCCGCTTACTAGATAGCAGGAAGACAGAAAGGGTACTTTCATGGTCAGCTGAAAACCCTATCAATACACCATCCTGAAATTACTTTAAGACTCTAGTATTAACTCATAACATCAGAGTGGCAATTTCAGATCACAAGAGCTTTCCAGACACAGAAACGAAACTGCAGCTGTGAACTGGAACAAAATGCAAAAAACAAACAAGGACAAAAGTCCGACTTAGCTGGAAGTTGTCTGGTAGCAGGAACATGCACAGAAAGGCTTCTGATTACAATGTTGACCGGCATGGAAGTGACAGAGGAGCAAGGTTAAATAGCGACTCCCACATCCTGATGGGAACAGGTGAACAGAGGGGATGATGCACACAAGTTCAATTCCACCAGTGGCCACCGGGGGAGCCCAAAATCCAATTTCACAACAGTACCCCCCCCTCAAGGAGGGGGCACCGAACCCTCACCAGAACCACCAGGGCGATCAGGATGAGCCCTATGAAAGGCACGGACCAGATCGGAGGCATGAACATCAGAGGCAGTCACCCAAGAATTATCCTCCTGACCGTATCCCTTCCATTTGACCAGATACTGGAGTTTCCATCTGGAAACACGGGAGTCCAAGATTTTTTCCACAACGTACTCCAACTCGCCCTCAACCAACACCGGAGCAGGAGGCTCAACGGAAGGCACAACCGGTACCTCATACCTGCGCAACAATGACCGATGAAAAACATTATGAATAGAAAAAGATGCAGGGAGGTCCAAACGGAAGGACACAGGGTTAAGAATCTCCAATATCTTGTACGGGCCGATGAACCGAGGCTTAAACTTAGGAGAAGAAACCCTCATAGGGACAAAACGAGAAGACAACCACACCAAGTCCCCGACACAAAGCCGAGGACCAACCCGACGCCGGCGGTTGGCAAAAAGCTGAGTCTTCTCCTGGGACAACTTCAAATTGTCCACCACCTGCCCCCAAATCTGATGCAACCTCTCCACCACAGCATCCACTCCAGGACAATCCGAAGATTCCACCTGACCGGAGGAAAATCGAGGATGAAACCCCGAATTACAGAAAAAAGGAGACACCAAGGTGGCAGAGCTGGCCCGATTATTGAGGGCAAACTCCGCTAAAGGCAAAAAAGCAACCCAATCATCCTGATCTGCAGACACAAAACACCTCAAATATGTCTCCAAAGTCTGATTCGTCCGCTCGGTCTGGCCATTAGTCTGAGGATGGAAAGCAGACGAGAAAGACAAATCTATGCCCATCCTAGCACAGAATGCCCGCCAAAATCTAGACACGAATTGGGTTCCTCTGTCAGAAACGATATTCTCCGGAATACCATGCAAACGAACCACATTTTGAAAAAACAGAGGAACCAACTCGGAAGAAGAAGGCAACTTAGGCAGGGGAACCAAATGGACCATCTTAGAGAAACGGTCACACACCACCCAGATGACAGACATCTTCTGAGAAACAGGAAGATCCGAAATAAAATCCATCGAGATGTGCGTCCAAGGCCTCTTCGGGATAGGCAAGGGCAACAACAATCCACTAGCCCGAGAACAACAAGGCTTGGCCCGAGCACAAACGTCACAAGACTGCACAAAGCCTCGTACATCTCGTGACAGGGAAGGCCACCAGAAGGACCTTGCCACCAAATCCCTGGTACCAAAGATTCCAGGATGACCTGCCAACGCAGAAGAATGAACCTCAGAAATGACTTTACTGGTCCAATCATCAGGAACAAACAGTCTACCAGGTGGGCAACGATCAGGTCTATCCGCCTGAAAATCCTGCAAGGCCCGCCGCAGGTCTGGAGAAACGGCAGACAATATCACTCCATCCTTAAGGATACCTGTAGGTTCAGAATTACCAGGGGAGTCAGGCTCAAAACTCCTAGAAAGGGCATCAGCCTTAACATTCTTAGAACCCGGTAGGTATGACACCACAAAATTAAACCGAGAGAAAAACAACGACCAGCGCGCCTGTCTAGGATTCAGGCGTCTGGCGGACTCAAGATAAATTAAATTTTTGTGGTCGGTCAATACCACCACCTGATGTCTAGCCCCCTCAAGCCAATGACGCCACTCCTCAAAAGCCCACTTCATGGCCAAAAGCTCCCGATTCCCAATATCATAATTCCGCTCGGCGGGCGAAAATTTACGAGAAAAAAAAGCACAAGGTTTCATCACGGAGCAGTCGGAACTTCTTTGCGACAAAACCGCCCCAGCTCCGATTTCAGAAGCGTCGACCTCAACCTGAAAAGGAAGAGCAACATCAGGCTGACGCAACACAGGGGCGGAAGAAAAGCGGCGCTTAAGCTCCCGAAAGGCCTCCACAGCAGCAGGGGACCAATCAGCAACATCAGCACCCTTCTTAGTCAAATCAGTCAATGGTTTAACAACATCAGAAAAACCAGCAATAAATCGACGATAAAAGTTAGCAAAGCCCAAAAATTTCTGAAGACTCTTAAGAGAAGAGGGTTGCGTCCAATCACAAATAGCCCGAACCTTGACAGGATCCATCTCGATGGAAGAGGGGGAAAAAATGTATCCCAAGAAGGAAATCTTTTGAACCCCAAAAACGCACTTAGAACCCTTCACACACAAGGAATTAGACCGCAAAACCTGAAAAACCCTCCTGACCTGCTGGACATGAGAGTCCCAGTCATCCGAAAAAATCAGAATATCATCCAGATACACGATCATAAATTTATCCAAATAATCACGGAAAATGTCATGCATAAAGGACTGAAAGACTGAAGGGGCATTTGAAAGGCCAAAAGGCATCACCAAATACTCAAAGTGGCCCTCGGGCGTATTAAATGCGGTTTTCCACTCATCCCCCTGCTTAATTCGCACCAAATTATACGCCCCACGGAGATCTATCTGAGGGTACTGTCACACAGTACCATTTTGATCGCTACGACGGTACGATTCGTGACGTTCTAGCGATATCTTTACGATATCGCAGTGTCTGACACGCAGCAGCGATCAGGGATCCTGCTGAGAATCGTACGTCGTAGCAGATCGTGTGGAACTTTCTTTCGTCGCTTGATCACCCGCTGACATCGCTGGATCGTTGTGTGTGACAGCGATCCAGCGATGTCTTCGCTTGTAACCAGGGTAAACATCGGGTAACTAAGCGCAGGGCCGCGCTTAGTAACCCGATGTTTACCGTGGTTACCAGCGTAAACGTAAAAAAAACAAACAGTACATACTCACATTCCGGTGTCTGTCCCCCGGCGTTCTGCTTCTCTCCACTGTGTGAGCGTCTGCCGGCCGGAAAGCGAGCACAGCGGTGACGTCTGACGTCACCGCTGTGCTTGCCGGCTATGGCGCTTACACAGTGGAGAGAAGCAGAACGCTGGGGACAGACACCGGAATTTAAGTATGTACTGTTTGTTTTTTTTACGTTTACGCTGGTAACCACGGTAAACATCGGGTTACTAAGCGCGGCCCTGCGCTTAGTTACCCGATGTTTACCCTGGTTACCGGGGACTTCGGCATCGCTCCAGCGCCGTGATTGCAACGTGTGACCGCAGTCTACGACGCTGGAGCGATAATCATACGATCGCTGCGACGTCACGGATCGTGCCGTCGTAGCGATCAAAATGGTACTGTGTGACAGTACCCTTAGAGAACCACTTGGCCCCCTTTATGCGAGCAAACAAATCAGTCAGCAGTGGCAACGGATATTGATATTTAACCGTGATTTTATTCAAAAGCCGATAATCAATACACGGCCTCAAAGAGCCATCTTTCTTAGACACAAAGAAAAAACCGGCTCCTAAGGGAGATGACGAAGGACGAATATGTCCCTTTTCCAAGGACTCCTTTATATATTCTCGCATAGCAGCATGTTCAGGCACAGACAGATTAAATAAACGACCCTTAGGGTATTTACTACCCGGAATCAAATCTATGGCACAATCGCACTCCCAGTGCGGAGGTAATGAACCAAGCTTAGGTTCTTCAAAAACGTCACGATAGTCAGACAAGAATTCAGGAATCTCAGAGGGAATAGATGACGAAATGGAATAGCCGGATTACTTACGGTAATGCTCTTTTAATGAGTCCATGACAGCACCCACTGGAGAGATAGGGATCCGCCCCAAGGAACAGGAAACCTACAGAGACATAAAAGGGGGCGGTCCCCCTCTCCTCCTCAGTTTAATTTCAGAGTACCCGGAGGACCGCCAGTGTTAGTCAATCATCACAATGTATCATCAGAATATAAACTTCATAGAAGTAATTACATTGGCTTTTATTAGGGAGGGATGTGACTGGGTGCTGTCATGGACTCATTAAAAGAGCATTACCGTAAGTAATCCGGCTATTTACCCTTCGCCATGACAGCACCCACTGGAGAGATTTCCAGAGACCAACACCTAGGGGGGGACCACCGTGCTGAGGATAGTCCTGCCAAAGTGTAGGTCAGAGTCGGAAGACAGGTCAAGCCTGTAGTGATTATAGAAAGTGGAAGGAGCCAACCAAGTTGCAGCCTTACATATATCTTCGATTGGCACGTTCCCTTTTTCGGCCCAGGAAGAAGCCATGGCTCTGGTGGAGTGTGCTTTGATGCCCTCCGGAGGTTCTTCATTTTTCATGGAATAGGCCAACCGGATAGCGTCTCTTATCCACCTGGATAATGTTGCTCTTGTGACTCCATATCCTTTCTTTTTGCCCTGGAAGGATATGAACAGAGCCCTACTCTGCCTCCAACTACTAGTTTTCTCAATATATTGCAAAACTACTCTCCTGACGTCTAGAGTATGGAATTTTTGTTCTTCAGGAGTAGAGGGGTCTTTAAAGAAAGTAGGAAGATGTATCTCCTGTGACCTGTGGAACTTCCCTGCTACCTTAGGAAGGTATAGGGGGTCCGGTTTTAAGATTAGTCTGTCATGAAATGTGAGAAGGTAAGGTTGATCTATCGACAAGGCCTGAATGTCGCTGACTCTTCTAGCCGATGTTAAGGCTACTAAGAAGGCTGTTTTTAACGACAAGTGTTTTAAAGATGCTGTGTCTATAGGCTCAAACGGAGATTCTGTTAGAGAGTCTAAGACTAGGTTTAGATCCCACGGAGCTACTCTAGGTATGTGGATAGGAGTAACTCGTTCACAGGCCGTGATGAAGCGGGATACCCATTTATTACCAGCAATATTATGGCCATAGAGGGCACCCAGAGCGGACACCTGGACCTTTAGTGTATTAACTGAGAGACCTAACTCTTTCCCTTTCTGCAGAAATTCTAGTACAGATTTTATTGGGACTTCAGAGGGGTTTGAACTAGTATGGAACTGAAGAAACTTCTTCCATACTTTGGTGTAAATTTTTGTTGTAGATGGTTTCCTGCTAAGCAGGAGTGTATCAATTAGGCCCTTTGAAAACCCCCTGGAATTTAATATCTGCCTTTCAAATTCCAGGCCGTCAGGTGGAGGCTGTCCACCTGAGGGTGGAAGAAAGGTCCCTGGGAGAGAAGGTTTGGGATTGAGGGAAGGACCCAAGGATCCGTCACCGACATCGACCGCAGGCACGAGAACCATGGTCTCTTGGGCCAGAATGGCGCTATTAGTATTATCCTGGCCTGCTCTTCCCTGATTTTCCGTATTACTTGTGGAAGCAGAATTATCGGAGGGAAAGCATACGCCAGCTTGAATTGCCATGGTGTTTGAAGAGCATCTAGAATGTCCGGGTGATCTGCACGGGACCGAGATGCGAATTTGTGGACTTGTTTGTTTTGTTTTGTAGCAAACAGGTCTATTTGGGGTTTGCCCCATAACAATGTTATCTTGTGGAAAATGTAAGGATTGAGACACCATTCTCCTTGATGAAGAGTGTGTCGACTTAGGAAGTCCGCTTGTTGATTGTCCTCTCCTTTGATGTGGACTGCCGAGAGGGACAACAGATGCTTTTCGGCCAGGATTAAGGTACTGTTTGCGGAAGACATTAGAGCGTCTGATCTTGTGCCGCCTTGTTTGTTTAAATACGCCACTGTCGTAGTGTTGTCTGAACAGATTCGGACGTGGCTTCCTCGTAGCTGTGGGAGAAATTGACGCAGTGCATAGTTTACCGCATTTAATTCTTTTAGGTTTGATGAATATAAATCTTCATTCTTATCCCAGGTTCCCTGGCAGAATCTATCTCCCATGTGTGCGCCCCACCCGTGGGGACTAGCGTCCGTAGTTATCGTGTGGGATGGTGATATTACCCAAGGGACACCCCCCGCTAGGTTGTCTTTATTTAGCCACCATTCTAAGGAGGATAAGACTTTCTCGGATAAAGTTATTTTCGATTCAAGGTGCCCCAGAAATTTTCTCTGTTCCCGAAGTATCTGATGTTGTAATGTTCGGGTATGAAGTTGTGCCCACTGAACGGCTGGAGTACAGGAGGAGAGGGATCCTAGCAAGGACATTCCTGCTCTCAGGGACATTTGAGGTTTGTGAATGGCCGCCACAACTTTACCCTGTATAAGAGATATTTTTTCTTGGGGAAGTAGACATTTTTGCTTTATGGAATCTAGACTAAATCCCAAAAATGTCTGAAGGGAAAGTGGGGTGAGTCTGGATTTTTTATAGTTGACGATCCAGCCCAGGCTTTCTAAGGACGAGACAGTGTCAGCTAATCGTTCCGCACACTGAAGGGATGAATTTCCTACAACTAAAAAATCATCTAAGTAGGGAATGATTAATGTGTCTCTCTGGCGAAGGTAGGCCATTACTTCTAACATTACCTTCGTGAAGATCCTGGGTGCTGTGGAGAGACCGAAGGGCATGGCTGTATACTGGAAATGATGAATCTCCCCCTCAAGAGTTACTGCCACTCTTAAGTATTTTTGATACCTACTATGGATAGGGAGATGGTAGTAGGCATCTTTTAAATCAATGCCGCCCATTCTACAATTTGGAAAAAGGAGCTTAATGGCCGATCTAATAGACTCCATTTTAAACGTATAATTTTTAATAAACGTATTGAGTTTTTTAAGATTTATAATTGTTCGAAATGAACCATCGGGTTTAGGGATTAAAAATAACGGAGAGTAGAACCCTTTACCCTCTTGTCCCTTTGGCACCCTATCTAAAACATTTTTAACTATAAGACTTCTAATTTCCAGCTCAAGGGCCTTCTGTTGCACTGGTGAGGAAAGGGCTGTTAAAATAAAGGAATCATGGGGAATTTGGAGGAATTCTATTTTCATTCCTTCCTTAATAATATTTAGCACCCAGGAACTTGACGTGATTTTTCGCCATTGGGGAAAGAAAAATTTTAACCTGCCCCCTACTGGGGTGTCTGGTGTTTCAGAATTTGTTGTCTCTACGGAAGGGGGGGCCTTTGAACATAGTGCCACCCTGTTTTCCCTCTCTTGTGGCCCATCGTGACGATCTTTCATTTTGTGTTCTTTTCCCGAACGGCCTCTTCCTAAAGGTCTTCCTATAGAAAGGAATTGAGGGGTCAGGGAAGGCTTTTTTCCTCTCTTTTGCTTTTTTGAGGATCTCGTCTAATGCTTTCCCAAACAAAAACTCACCCTCACACGGAATAGCGCAGATCTTAGCCTTTGACTGCGTATCCCCCTTCCAGCTCTTCATCCATAACGCACGTCTGGCATTATTAATTAGACCGGCTGACCTTGCTGCAAGGCGAAGAGAGTCAGCTGAAGCATCGGCCATGAATGCTGCTGCACCTCTAATTAGTGGTATCGCATCCCGCAATTTTTGTCTGGAGACCCCCTGTTCGATTTGTTGATCCAGCTGATCAATCCACACAAGCATGGATCTAGCTGTGCACGTGCTGGCAATTGATGGCTTAAATATGCCCGTGGAAGCCTCCCATGATCGTTTCAGTGACGATTCTGCCTTCCGATCTAGAGGATCAGAAAGTAGGCCCGCATCCTCGACTGGTAGGGCTGACTGTTTTGAGGTGGAGGCGACTGCAGCGTCCACCTTAGGGATTTTAGTCCATGAAATTAACTCCTCATCATTAAAGGGGTACTTCCTTTTGGAGGCTGACGGGAGAAAACCTCTCTGGTCCTGTTTCTCCCACTCCCTCTTTATCAGAGCCTTAACCGCCGGAATTACTGGGAATGCTCTTCTCTTCCTCTCCGCCAACCCTGCAAACATGATGTCTTGTGCAGTTTGGTCGTCTTTTGTATCCTCACAACCTATAGTATTCCTGATGGACTTTACTAGGTTGTCCACCCCATCAAGAGGAAAACAAGCTCGACCCTCAAGGTCGGAATGTGTTGAGGAAGAGGATGACGCCTGCGAGGAGTCTGAGTGGATAACGCCTTCCTCCTCGGACTCAGAGCTGGATATAGCCTTTTCTTTCCCGGATTTTTTAGGGGGGGTACTGGCTTGTGAGATGGCCTGTAACTCCTCTCTAATTATGGCCCGTATATCTGTGACCGACATAGATGGACTCTGCATTGTTTCCGCCATACACTGATTGCAGAGTTTTTTGGGGTGGGAATCTGGGAGAGGCTCGTCACATAACGCACATTGCTTGTGCTTAGATTTCTGTCTCTTTTTGGCCTGGGAGAAGAAGACATTTGTGGAAAAGGGTGTCAGCTTTATAGGCAGAGGGGAAATCACACTCACCCAGTGAAGCTGTACGGTACCGAAATAGGAGGCTGCGACTTTCTGGATCTTGAATCCTTGGTCTCACTCCTGTGGCTGGCATCTGAGGACCTTCTGCTGGCTGGCTCACCTGCTGGGTCCACAGTCTTGCCTGGGGACGACATGTTGCATCGCCTGTGCGTTTGCAACTTCCCCCTTTTTATAGGCCAAGATCCGGTCTCAATCAAATTTTTTTTTTTTTTTTTTCCTTCTTCCCCACAGCGGTGTACTGCGCATGCGCGAAACCGCGCTTTCCCTCACCGCTGTGTGGGTGACCCGGAAGTGCTCACCGGCCCCGGGGCAGTATGGGGATGTTTTCCCCACCACCACGCACGCGCCGCCGCCATCTTTGTCCGGCCTGCGCTATGGAGCGGTGTGCCGGCTGCCGCTGCAGCTGTGCCTCAGAACTCGGACCTCATACCTGGCGGTCCGCGTTTGGAGCTCCTTTTAGGGCCGCACATATGCCGCAATGCCTGTGGAATCGAGCAGCCTCCCGGACCATGCGTTCCATATGCCGGCCAGACGAGGGGGGAGCCGTCTAGCGGAATCTCCCCCGACGCTGCTTCTGGACTGCATCCCCTGCCGTTCTCGTGGACACCGCACAGGCGGATGCGTGTAGCCCAGGTATGCCTGTAGTTCGAAGAATCCAGAGATCCTGTCCCCTGGGAACAGGAAACCTAAACTGAGGAGGAGAGGGGGACCGCCCCCTTTTATGTCTCTGTAGGTTTCCTGTTCCTTGGGGCGGATCCCTATCTCTCCAGTGGGTGCTGTCATGGCGAAGGGTAAAACCAAAGGTACGTCCCCATGCATCCCCTTACATCCCCAGCTTAACACAGACATAGCGTTCCAGTCGAGGACTGGGTTATGAGATTGCAGCCATGGCAATCCAAGCACCAACACATCATGTAGATTATACAGCACAAGAAAGCGAATAATCTCCTGATGATCCGGATTAATTCGCATAGTTACTTGTGTCCAGTATTGTGGTTTATTACTAGCCAATGGGGTGGAGTCAATCCCCTTCAGAGGTATAGGAGTTTCAAGAGGCTCTAAATCATACCCACAGCGTTTGGCAAAGGACCAATCCATAAGACTCAAAGCGGCGCCAGAGTCGACATAGGCATCCGCGGTAATAGATGATAAAGAACAAATCAGGGTCACAGATAGAATAAACTTAGACTGAAAAGTGCCAATTGAAACTGACTTATCAAGCTTCTTAGTACGCTTAGAGCATGCTGATATAACATGAGTTGAATCACCACAATAAAAGCACAACCCATTTTTTCGTCTAAAATTCTGCCGTTCGCTTCTGGACAGAATTCTATCACATTGCATATTCTCTGGCGTCTTCTCAGTAGACACCGCCAAATGGTGCACAGGTTTGCGCTCCCGCAGACGTCTATCGATCTGGATAGCCATTGTCATGGACTCATTCAGACCCGCAGGCACAGGGAACCCCACCATAACATCCTTAACGGCATCAGAGAGACCCTCTCTGAAATTCGCCGCCAGGGCGCACTCATTCCACTGAGTAAGCACAGACCATTTACGGAATTTTTGGCAGTATATTTCAACTTCATCTTGCCCCTGAGATAGGGACATCAAGGCTTTTTCCGCCTGAAGCTCTAAATGAGGTTCCTCATAAAGCAACCCCAAGGCCAGAAAAAACGCATCCACATTGAGCAACGCAGGATCCCCTGGAGCCAATGCAAAAGCCCAATCTTGAGGGTCGCCCCGGAGCAAGGAAATCACAATCCTGACCTGCTGAGCAGGATCTCCAGCAGAGCGAGATTTCAGGGACAAAAACAACTTGCAATTATTTTTGAAATTTTGAAAGCAAGATCTATTCCCCGAGAAAAATTCAGGCAAAGGAATTCTAGGTTCAGATATAGGAACATGAACAACAAAATCTTGTAAATTTTGAACTTTCGTGGTGAGATTATTCAAACCTGCAGCTAAACTCTGAATATCCATTTTAAACAGGTGAACACAGAGCCATTCCAGGATTAGAAGGAGAGAGAGAGAGGAAGGCTGCAATATAGGCAGACTTGCAAGTGATTCAATTGAAAGCACACTCAGAACTGAAGGAAAAAAAAAAAAAAAAATTTTTTTAGCAGACTTCTTTTTTCTCTCCTTTCTCTGCCAATTAATTTAACCCTTTGTGGGCCGGTCAAACTGTTATGGTTCTCAATGGCAAGAGAACATAGCTCAGCATACATAGGAACTAGCTCTTGGAAGGATGGAAACTTAAACTGACCATGAACTAAACCTGCCGCACAACTAACAGTAGCCGGGTAGCGTAGCCTGCGTTTTATCCCTAGACGCCCAGCGCCGGCCGGAGGACTAACTAATCCTGGCAGAGGAAAATATAGTCCTGGCTCACCTCTAGAGAAATTTCCCCGAAAGGCAGACAGAGGCCCCCACATATATTGGCGGTGATTTAAGATGAAAAATGACAAACGTAGTATGAAAATAGGTTTAGCAAAATCGAGGTCCGCTTACTAGATAGCAGGAAGACAGAAAGGGTACTTTCATGGTCAGCTGAAAACCCTATCAATACACCATCCTGAAATTACTTTAAGACTCTAGTATTAACTCATAACATCAGAGTGGCAATTTCAGATCACAAGAGCTTTCCAGACACAGAAACGAAACTGCAGCTGTGAACTGGAACAAAATGCAAAAAACAAACAAGGACAAAAGTCCGACTTAGCTGGAAGTTGTCTGGTAGCAGGAACATGCACAGAAAGGCTTCTGATTACAATGTTGACCGGCATGGAAGTGACAGAGGAGCAAGGTTAAATAGCGACTCCCACATCCTGATGGGAACAGGTGAACAGAGGGGATGATGCACACAAGTTCAATTCCACCAGTGGCCACCGGGGGAGCCCAAAATCCAATTTCACAACAGGGCAGGGTTTTTTTTTGTGGGTAAAAAGGATGGTTCATTGAGACCTTGTATCGACTATCGACTTCTGAATAAGATTACTGTTAAATACCAGTACCCGTTACCTTTACTGACTGATCTTTTTGCTCGCATAAAGGGGGCGAAGTGGTTCACTAAGATCGATCTACGTGGTGCGTATAATTTGGTGCGGATTAAGCAGGGGGATGAGTGGAAGACCGCATTTAATACGCCTGAAGGCCATTTTGAGTATTTGGTAATGCCTTTTGGTCTCGCGAATGCCCCTTCCGTTTTTCAGTCCTTTATGCACGATATTTTCCGTGAATATCTGGATAAATTTATGATTGTGTATTTGGATGATATTTTGATTTTTTCGGAGGACTGGGAATCTCATGTTCAACAGGTCAGGAGAGTTTTTCAGGTTTTACGAGCTAATTCTCTATTTGTGAAGGGCTCAAAGTGTATTTTTGGGGTTCAGAGAATTTCCTTTCTGGGATATATTTTTTCCCCTTCATCTATGGAGATGGACCCTGTTAAGGTTCAGGCTATTTGTGATTGGATACAACCTACTTCTCTAAAGAGTCTTCAGAAATTCTTGGGATTTGCTAATTTCTATCGCCGATTCATAGCGGGTTTTTCTGCCATTGCTAAACCTTTGACTGATTTGACCAAGAAGGGTGCTGATGTTGCTAATTGGTCCTCTGCGGCTGTGGAGGCCTTTCGGGAGCTTAAGCGCCGCTTTTCTTCTGCTCCTGTGTTGCGCCAGCCTGATGTTTCGCTCCCGTTCCAGGTTGAAGTAGATGCTTCCGAGATCGGAGCAGGTGCAGTTTTGTCGCAGAAAGGTCCTGACTGCTCAGTGATGAGACCATGTGCGTTTTTCTCTCGAAAGTTTTCGCCCGCTGAGCGAAATTATGATGTTGGAAATCGGGAGCTCTTGGCCATGAAGTGGGCATTTGAGGAGTGGCGTCATTGGCTTGAGGGTGCTAGACACCAGGTGGTGGTCTTGACTGACCACAAAAATCTAATTTATCTTGAGTCAGCCAGGCGTCTGAATCCTAGACAGGCGCGCTGGTCGTTGTTTTTCTCTCGATTTAACTTTGTGGTCTCATATCTGCCTGGGTCTAAGAATGTGAGGGCGGATGCCCTCTCTAGGAGTTTTGAGCCTGACTCGCCTGGTGATTCCGAACCTACTGGCATCCTGAAGGATGGGGTGATATTGTCAGCTGTCTCCCCAGACCTGCGGCGCTCTTTGCAGGAGTTTCAGGTGGATAGGCCTGATCGCTGTCCGCCTGGTAGACTGTTTGTCCCTGATGACTGGACCAGTAGAGTTATTTCGGAGGTTCACTCTTCCGCGTTGGCAGGTCATCCTGGAATTTTTGGCACCAGGGATCTGGTGTCTAGGTCCTTCTGGTGGCCTTCCTTGTCTCGAGATGTACGTATTTTTGTGCAGTCTTGTGATGTTTGTGCTCGGGCTAAGCCCTGCTGTTCCCGGGCCAGCGGGTTGTTGTTGCCCTTGCCTATTCCTAAGAGGCCTTGGACGCACATCTCTATGGACTTTATTTCTGACCTTCCTGTTTCTCGTAGGATGTCCGTCATCTGGGTGGTGTGTGACCGTTTTTCCAAGATGGTTCACTTGGTACCTTTGCCCAAATTGCCCTCCTCCTCTGAGCTGGTCCCTCTATTTTTTCAGAATGTTGTGCGTTTGCATGGTATTCCTGAGAATATAGTGTCTGACAGGGGTACTCAGTTTGTGTCTAGATTTTGGCGGGCGTTCTGTGCCAGGATGGGCATCGACTTGTCGTTTTCGTCTGCATTCCATCCTCAGACTAATGGCCAGACTGAGCGTACTAATCAGACCTTGGAGACTTACTTGAGGTGTTTTGTGTCCGCTGATCAGGACGATTGGCTTGATTTTTTGCCATTGGCAGAGTTTGCCCTTAACAATCGGACCAGTTCTGCCACTTTGGTTTCTCCATTTTTTTGTAATTCAGGGTTTCACCCTCGCTTTTCGTCCGGTCAATTGGAGTCTTCGGATTGTCCTGGAGTAGATGCTGTGGTTGATAGAATGCATCAGATTTGGGGACAGGTTGTGGACAATCTGAAGTTGTCCCAGGAGAAGACTCAACAGTTCACTAATCGTCATCGGCGTGTCGGTCCTCGTCTTTGTGTTGGGGACCTGGTTTGGTTGTCTTCTCGATTTGTTCCTATGAGGGTCTCGTCTCCTAAGTTTAAGCCTCGGTTTATCGGCCCTTATAGGATTCTGGAGGTTCTCAATCCTGTGTCCTTTCGTTTGGACCTCCCAGCATCTTTTACTATTCATAATGTTTTTCATCGGTCATTATTGCGGAGGTATGAGGTGCCGGTTGTTCCGTCTGCTGATCCTCCTGCTCCTGTGCTGGTTGAGGGTGAGTTGGAGTATGTGGTGGAAAAGATCTTGGACTCCCGTGTTTCCAGACGGAAACTTCAGTATCTGGTTAAGTGGAAAGGCTATGGCCAGGAGGATAATTCTTGGGTGACAGCATCTGATGTTCATGCTCCTGATTTGGTTCGTGCATTCCATAGTGCTCATCCAGATCGCCCTGGTGGTTCTGGTGAGGGCTCGGTGCCCCCTCCTTAAGGGGGGGGTACTGTTGTGAATTCTGTTTGTGGGCTCCCCCGGTGGTGTTTTATGGTATTGCCACTTATTTGCCTTTTTCTATCCTTGATCACCTGTTGACACCCATTAGGGGAGTTTCCTATTTAAGCCTGCTTGGCTGCTGGTCTGATGCCGGCCAACAATGTATCAGTAGCATTCTGTTGCATTCTCCTGCCTCAAGTTCCAGTTCAGCTAAGTTGAATTTTGTTCCTAGTTAATGCTATTTTTTGTCCAGCTATCTGCAATGTGACTCTCTGTAGCTGGAAGCTCTCGTGGACTGAAATTGCCACTCCAGTGGCATGAGTTGTCACTGGAGTTTTAAAGTCATTTCAGGATGGTGTTTTTGAGTAGTGTTTTGAAGTTGACCGTGAAGTAACTCTTTCCTGTACTTCTGCTATCTAGTAAGCGGACCTCACTGTGCTAAATCTGCTGTTCATCCTACGTATGTCTTTTCCTCTTGACTCACCGTCAATATTTGTGGGGGCCTGCTATCTCCTTTTGGGGTTCATCTCTGGAGGTAAGGCAGGCCTGTATATTCCTCTGATAGGGGTAGTTAGATCTCCGGCTGGCGCGTGGTGTCTAGGGCATCGTAGGAAACACTCCCCGGCTACTTCCAGTGTTGTGTCAGGTTCAGGTCACGGTCACTTTAGTTTCCATCACCCGAGAGCTAGTCCGTTTGTTATTTTTGATTTCCCTGCCATTGGGAAAATCATAACAGGTGAGATTATGTGGATGACGTAGGACGAGTCATCCACACGAAGCAGGGTAGGAGCACTAAGAAGAGAGGAGGCCGGGTCAAGATTGGTGAGATTATGTGGATGACGTAGGACGAGTCATCCACACGAAGCAGGGTAGGAGCACTAAGAAGAGAGGAGGCCGGGTCAAGATTGGTGAGATTATGTGAATGACGTAGGACGTGTCATCCACATGAAGCAGGGAAGGAGGACTAAGAAGAGAGGAGGACGGGTCAAGATGGGTGAGATTATGTGGATGACGTAGGACGCGTCATCCACACGAAGCAGGGAAGGAGGACTAAGAAGAGAGGAGGACGGGTCAAGATGGGTGAGATTATGTGGATGACGTAGGACGCGTCATCCTCACGAAGCAGGGAAGGAGGACTAAGAAGAGAGGAGGACAGGTCAAGATGGGTGAGATTATGTGGATGACGTAGGACGCTTCATCCATTTGATGCATGGAAGGAGGACTAAGAAGAGAGGAGGACAGGTTAAGATGGGTGAGATTATGTGGATGATGTAGGACGTGTCATCCACATGAAGCACGCAAGGAGGACTAAGAAGAGAGGGGGACGGGTCAAGATGGGTGAGATTATGTGGATGACGTAGGACATGTCATCCACACGAAGCAGGGAAGGAGGAGTAAGAAGAGAGGAGGACGGGTCAAGATGGGTGAGATTATGTGGATGACATAGGACGTATCATCCACATGAAGCAGGGAAGGAGGACTAAGAAGAGAGGAGGACGGAGGATGGATCAAGACCAGAGATGCCCATCGGATTGGACGGTAGGTGAGTATAAGAAGAGGTTTTCCTGAGCAGGATGGGGACATTCAAACAGCATACGTAATTTTTCTCTTTCGTGACTTTTAGAAAAAGGGTCTAAAAGGCTTCCATAAGAAATACACCTGCAATCAGCCTCCATTCCTAAGGGATTAGATGCACCATTCCCAGGGCGAAGAATGGGAAATCCCGGCCTCAGCAATCCTTTGTATCTTACAGTTTCTTCCCTCCATATTTGCATTACCATTCCTGTACACATTGACTCTTAAGGCCCCGTCTCACTAAGCGATTTACCAACGATCACGACCAGCGATACGACCTGGCCGTGATCGTTGGTAAGTCGCTGTGTGGTCGCTGGGGAGCTGTCACACAGACCGCTCTCCCCAGCGACCAACGATCAGGGGAACGACTTCGGCATCCTTGAAACTGTCATCAACGATGCCGAAGTCCCCCTGCAGCACCCGGGTAACCAGGGTAAACATCGGGTTACTAAGCGCAGGGCCGCGCTTAGTAACCCGATGTTTACCCTGGTTACCAAAAAAAACAAACAGTACATACTCGCCTTTCGGTGTCCAGGTCCCTTGCCGTCTGCTTCCTGCTCTCACTGAGCCGCCGTACAGTGAGAGCAGAGCGCAGCGGTGACGTCACTGCTGCGCTCTCACTTCTCACTGTACGGCCGGCAGTCAGTGAGAGCAGGAAGCAGACGGCAAGGGACCTGACGGACATCAGAAGGCGAGTATGTACTGTTTTTTTTTTTTTACATTTACGCTGGTAACCAGGGTAAACATCGGGTTACTAAGCGCGACCCTGCGCTTAGTAACCCGATGTTTACCCTGGTTACCAGTGAAGACATCGCTGGATCGGTGTCACACACACCGATTCAGCAATGTCAGCGGGGCCTCAACGACCAAAAAAAGGTCCAGGCCATTCCGACACGACCAGCGATCTCGCAGCAGGGGCCTGATCGCTGGTACGTGTCACACATAGCGAGATCGCTATGGAGGTCGCTGTTGCGTCACAAAACTTGTGACTCAGCAGCGATCTCGCTAGCGATCTCGCTATGTGAGACGGGGCCTTTAGCAACATCCTGCCCTCTGACCCCAAACATTCTTCTGACTATCGGAAACTTCCCTTGTTCATCAAGCTCTCTTGAACTTAAATTGTTTAAAAGAGATAAGAAAAAAAAAAAAAGTAATGTCTGCACATGGAATTTATTTCTCTGCTCTCAGCCGGAGTCTTTGCAATGTTTCATATTCCTAGTAACATATATGGATCCAGATCTGGAGGAGTGAGCGGAGACGCTGGGACAGATCGCTGTAGGAATCAGTAGGGTATAAGGTTTTTATGACCGTATGAATTATTTAAAGGGGCCACTGCATTGACAAGAAATTCCACTTTAATTACTACCTTAATAAATTACTGCAATGAAGCAGATCTTGGCGAAGGAAAATATAAACATTCATGGGGGTCTTGCTATGCTCCATTACTTCTTCAACTCTACATTCCTGGCATGTAGACCCCTGACTTTTCAATTACTATATAAATTTCTATTAAAGGGTCACTGTGATCACCTATGCGCTCAGATGCACGGATGCAGCTGTTAAAGGGGTTTTCCGATACCTTACTTCTCGGACCATACAATATATGGTCACCTTTAATATAATGATCCAGAAAGAAGCGGAAATGTCCCAATTTTTTGTGTAATGGAAAGTTGAGTAAAAGTTTTACAACTTTTGTTTGTTTTCATGCTGGCTTCTATGGACGTGATGATCATGGTCGAAGAGGGTGCGACCGCAACCGGATGCATGTGGGAAAGGAGTTCACTGATGCCAGCGCCTATTTTAGGAAAAGGATGCACATCCAGCTCAAATGTATTGTGGTGCAGAGACCCGCCAGGTCCCTGCACTGCAATACATACTGCCGGCCAATCAGGGGTCGGCAGCTGACGTCGGTGTGCCAGTCACAAGTGGCACAAAGAAGAGGACACTATAGAAGAGGACACTATAGAGGCCATAGAAGACAATGTCGTGTGAGCTCGGAAAGGTGAGAAGAATGTTTTTTTGTTTTTTTAATGTGCTAAAGAACAGTGGGAGTATTATTACAGGATAGAACCTGGAGCTGGGACATTATACCAGGAAGGGGCACAAGATGAGGGGACATATATTACTGGAAGTGGCCAGGATGGGGGGACATTACACCAGGAAGGGGCCAGAATAAGGATATAAATGGCACTATATAAATGTATTATAATAATAATATATTAATAGAAGGAGCCCAGGATAAAGTACATTATTATTGGAAGGAGCCCAGGGTGGGGGAAATTATACTAGGAAGGGGCCCAGGATGGAGGACATTATAGGAGGAAGGGGATCAGGATGGGGTACATTATTATTGGAAGGGGCACAGGATGGAGGACATTATACTAGGAAGGGGGTCCAAGATGGGGGACATTATACCTGGAAGGGGCCCAGGATGCTGGACATTATTACTGGATGAGGTATAGGATGGGGGATATTATACAAGGAAGAAGCCAAGGATGGGGGACATTATACTAGGAAGGGGTCCAAGATGGGAGACATACCTGGATGGGGCCCAGGATGTTGGATATTATTACTGGATGGGGCATAGGATGGGGGATATTATACACGGAAGAAGCCCAGGATGGAGGACATTATACTAGGAAGGCTGTCCAAGGTGGAAGACATTATACCTGGAAGGGGCCCAGGATGAGGGACATTATTACTGGATGGGGCATAGGATGGGGGATATTATGCTAGGAAGGGGCCCAGGATGGGAGACATTATACTAGGAAGGGGTCCAAGATGGGGGACATTATACCTGGAAGGGTGACATTAGTACATTATGGTGGTGGGGGATGGTGGTGGAATTAGAACACTACAAGGGGCCATACATCAGACCAACATGCAGGTGGAAGCTCAGGTCCAAATTTTGCATTGGGGCCCATAAAACTCTAACTACTTCTCTGAAGGCCTTGCTACTTTAAAAAATGGGTAGAGGCATGGCAATGATGCCCCGACATATTCTCTATGTTCACTATAATTTCCTCTACAGAGACATTATGTTTAGTGTACAGTTTGAGCTCTTGATAGACGTTAATAGCGTCCGTTGGACTCCGATGGGACAATAGTTGCCAGGAGAGCGTCCCTTTGGTGTCTGTCAGGGTGACATGTGTAGGTATACCTTTTTTCATATGGGTATTTTAAATAAGAAAAAGTGGAATATGTTGGCATTTTATATGATGCATTTATTCTCCATTGCTCATTTATATGTCTTTGTATCAGTATTCCTGGACTATATTGAAGCACCAAGGGTTAAAAGCATAGGCGCGACTATATATCAGATTTCTGAGCTTTCTTAACATCCTGTCCTTATCTTTTTAATTGCTTCCTTTTCCAGTTTCTTTGGAGATTTTCGGGTTTTTATCTCAACAGCGACTGATCACAGAGTCTCGTTTGCTGATGTCACAAATAAATTCGATTCTTTGAATTACATTTTTTTTTTATTTTTAAATTATCAGAGACTCTTATTTATTTTTTATTGAAAGTAGCTTTAAAATTCTATGCCGTATAATTAATTTATTAATATCGTATGTCCTTATAGACTTTTTTACCCCAAAACACAGCACCCAATTCCCTGCACAGGCATAACTTTAAATACTAAAATTGCAGCTGCCTGTGGACGCCAGCAGAGGGAGCTCAGGAGCTTACAGCATACTGTTTATAGTACTCAATAATAAAATTGTGTACAGTGAGCTCCCCCTAGTGGTGGCTGCAGCAAAACCAGAATTTAATCTTTGAATCTAAGATTTGGAGTTTTTTTATCAGAAAAACTTGAGCTCCGCCTGCTATAATAATAATAATAATTTTATTTATATAGCACCAACATATTCCGCAGCGCTTTACAACTTATAGAGGGGACTTGTACAGACAATAGACATTACAGCACAACAAAAATCACAGTTCAAAACAGATACCAGGAGGAATGAGGGCCCTGCTCGCAAGCTTACAACCTATGAGGAAAAGGGGAGACACGAGAGGTGGATGGTAACAATTGCTTTAGTTATTTGGACCAGCCATAGTGTAAGGCTCGGGTGTTCATGTAAAGCTGCATGAACCAGTTAACTGCCTAAGTATGTAGCAGTACAGACACAGAGGGCTATTAACTGCATGAAGTGTATGACAACATGATGCGAGGAACCTGATTATGGTTTTTGCTTTTTTTTTAATAGGCCACACAGGGATAGTTAGGTTAATGCATTGAGGCGGTAGGCCAGTCTGAACAAATGAGTTTTTAGGGCACGCTTAAAACTGGGGATTGGGGATTAATCATATTAACCTAGGTAGTGAATTCCAAAGAATCGGCGCAGCACGTGTAAAGTCTTGGAGACGGGAGTGGGAGGTTCTGATTATTTAGGATGCTAATCTGAGGTCATTAGTGGAGCGGAGGGCACGGGTAGGGTGGTAGACTGAGACCAGAGAGGAGATGTAGGGTGGTGCTGAGCCATGGAGTGTTTTGTGGATGAGGGTAAGAGTTTTGTACTGGATTCTGGAGTGCATGGATAGCCAGTGTAATGACTGGCACAAGGTAGAGGCATCGGTGTAATGGCTGGTGAGGAATATGATCCTGGCAGCAGCATTCAGGACAGATTGGAGCGGGGAGAGTTTGGTAAGAGGGAGGCCGATTAGTAGAGAGTTACAATAGTCCAGACGAGAATGAATAAGTGAGACAGTAAGAGTTTTTGCAGAGTCGAAAGTAAGAAAAGGGCGAATTCTCGAAATGTTTTTGAGGTGCAGATAAGAAGAGCGAGCCAGTGATCGGATGTGGGGGGTGAATGAAAGCTCGGAATCAAGGATGACCCCAATGCAGCGGGCATGTTGCTTTGGAGCAATGGTGGAACCGCACACGGAGATGGCAATGTCAGGCAAAGGTAGGTTTGTAGAGGGAGAGAACACGAGGAGTTCAGTTTTTGACAGGTTCAGTTTCAGATAGAGGGAGGACATGATGTTAGAGACAAAATTATATTAAGAAATTAATCAGTACATAATGTTGGACATGGTGTTAAAATATAAAGACTATTGCTGAGTCTGATGGTCTGAAAAGGTGCCTCTATTCCAGGGGTCCCCAACCTGTAGCTCGCGAGCCACATGTGGCTCACCTGCTCCTGACATGTGGCTTGCCGATGGTCACAGAAAAGAAGTCCCCAGGGAGCCGCCCTGCTGCCTGTAATACCCGCCCAGGGCCAGCGTCAGCACCCGGGCAAGTGCCGAGGACCTGAGCAGGCAGGGGGCCCACTCGCCGTCAGGGATATTGGCGTGCTATGGTGCCGGCCCCCGTGAGTAGACACCCCCCGCCTGCTCCGGGTCCGGCATTTGCGATACTCGTCACCTCTCCCTGTTCCAGTGCTGCAGCGTCTTCCATCCTCTGACTGTGACGTTCAGGTCAGAGGGCGCGATGATGTCACTAGTGCGCGCCGTCTGCCTGAGCAGTCACAGCACAGAGAGCAGGAGGGCACAATACTGAGGAGTGCAGAGCAGAGCAGCGGCAAGCAACGAGAGGTGAGTATTTCATTATTTTTTTTATATATGGAGCAGTATATGGGGCTAATTCTATATGGAGCTTCTTATGGGGCCAATTCTATATGGAGATTCTTATGGGGCCAATTCTATATGGAGATTCTTATGGGGCCAATTCTATATGGAGATTCTTATGGGGCCAATTCTATATGGAACTTCTTTCTTTCAATGTTCTTTTTATTGAGAAAATTAGCGTATTACAAACATTCCATAAAATAACTGTGACAGCGTAAAGTCAATTAAATGTAATACAAGCATAGTATACATCAAATATCTGTCGTTATTAAGCTAAATCACCGTATTTTAATGATGTACGGTTATCTTCTTGTTTGTAAATGTGTTTTAAGCATCAAAGTAAGAAATAAAGTAGAAGAGGCAAGGAGAGGGGCTCCGGGTAGAGGATATAGAGAGATGGGGAGGAAAGATGAGGGGGGAAGTAGGTGTGGGGGTGTTAAGGGAGCACCTTGGGATGTGATGTAGTTATCTTGAAATTGCCGCAAAGAAGGTTGTTTGAGATCTATATTGGATCGATGGTGTCCGTACATTAAGAAATGTAAGGATGGTGTGGTTAACCCTTGCCGCTAGCTCTTCCACATGGAACAACTGATCTATTTTAGAGTACAATTGCTGGTTAGAGGGTATTGTAGATGAGTTCCAGTTGGTTGGGATCAATGATTTCCCGGCTGCTAGTATGAACTGAGCTAGTTTATTGGCGCCACTATCATTGGGCCAGATTGGCAGATTCAGGAAAAGATTTTCTGGTTTCAAAGTGATCCTTCCACCCAGCAACTTATTTATAACTGAGGTCACCTCTTTCCAGTATAGACATAGCCGCGGACAAGACCACCAGATATGTACAGTATATAGTCGCCTTCGCTAGCTCCACATCTCCAACAACTATTGTGTGAAGTCTGGTGCCATCTTTGTATCCGTTTTGGTGTGATGCACCATTTGGTTAATCTGCTGCTCAGTAAAGGGGGAGCCAATGTCTCTTTCCCATCGGGCTAAGTATGCCCGCTTCAGAGGTACATCTATTTTGAGTAGGGATTGGTAGGTTGTTGAGAGGGTTTTAGGCGGGGGGCTTCGAACTGGCGCATAAAACCTCATATGGAGTTAGAGTTCTGTTTAATTCAGCTGAATGCTTTCGTGGGCCAAGAATGTGTGAAAGTTTACCATGTTGGAGAAATGTGAGACCCGATAACCCAGGGATCTTGCGCAGTTCCTGTAATGAGAGAAGCGCCCCATCTTCAAATAATTGCTCAATCGGAATATGTGTGGCACGGTGAGGGAGAGAATCTATTTGATCTATATGGAGCTTCTTATGGGGCCAATTCTATATCCCCTTTCTGACCTCGGACGGGATAGTATGTCTAAGGTCAGAAGCCCCGCTTTGATGCGGGCTCCGGCAGTGAGCCCGCATCAAAGCCGGGACATGTCAGCTGTTTTGAACAGCTGACATGTGCCTGTAATAGGCGCGGGCAGAATCGCGATCTGCCTGCGCCTATTAACTAGTTAAATGCCGCTGTCAAACGCAGACAGCAGCATTTAACTACTGCTTCTGGCCGGGCGGACGGAAATGATCGCATCGCCGACCCCCGTCACATGATCGGAGGTCGGCGATGCTTCTGAATAGTAACCATAGAGGTCCTTGAGACCTCTATGGTTACTGATCCCCGGCAGCTGTGAGCGCCACCCTGTGGTCGGCGCTCACAGCACACCTGCATTTCTGCTACATAGCAGCGAACAGCAGATCGCTGCTATGTAGCAGAGCCGATTGAGTGGTGCCAGCTTATAGCCTCCTATGGAGGCTATAGAATCATGGCAAAAGTTAAAAAAAAAGTTAAAAAAAATGTGAAAAAAATAAAAAAAATATAAAAGTTTAAATCACCCCCCTTTCGCCCCAATCAAAATAAATCAATAAAAAAAAAAAATCAAACCTACACATATTTGGTATCGCCGCGTTCAGAATCGCCCGATATATCAATTAAAAAAAAGCATTAACCTGATCGCTAAACAGCGTAGCGAGAAAAAAATTAGAAACACCAGAATTACGTTTTTTTGGTCGCCGCGACATTGCATTAAAATGCAATAACGGGCGATCAAAAGAACGTATCTGCACCAAAATGGTATCATTAAAAACGCCAGCTCGACATGCAAAAAACAAGCCCTCAACTGACCCCAGATCATGAAAAATGGAGACGCTTCGAGTATCGGAAAATGGCGCAATTTTTTTTTTAATTTTTTTTTTTAGCAAAGTTTGGAATTTTTTTTCACCACTTAGATAAAAAATAGCCTAGTCATGTTAGGTGTCTATGAACTCGTAATGACCTGGAGAATCATAATGGCAGGTCAGTGTTAGCATTTAGTGAACCTAGCAAAAAAGCCAAACAAAAAACAAGTGTGGGACTGCACTTTTTTGCAATTTCACTGCACTTAGAATTTTATTCCCGTTTTGTAGTACACGACATGGTAAAACCAATGATGTCGTTCAAAAGTACAACTCGTCCCGCAAAAAATAAGCCCTCACATGGCCAAATTGACGGAAAAATAAAAAAGTTATGGCTCTGGGAAGGAGGGGAGCGAAAAACGAAAACAGAAAAACGGAAAATCCCAAGGTCATGAAGGGGATATGGAGCATCTTATGGGGCCAATTCTATATGGAGCAGTATATGGGGCCAATAATATATGAAGCATCTTATGGGACTGTTAAAGGGTATTGACTTTTAAGATTGCTACTTCCAATAGGTGGCACTAGAGTTCAAGTCCTCTTTGACTAAGCAATTTGCATAACAATAATGTAAAATACATAAGGATAGAGTGAAAGTGAAAATCTGCATGTTATTATTTGTGCCTTCTCTAAGGTTTTTCTATGACTTTATCTGCATTGTGGCTCTAGACCAACTTTCATAGCGGAATGTGGCTCTCAAGGTAAGAAAGGTTGGGGACCCCTGCTCTATACCATCTACAGTTTTGGCTATTGCTAATAAATGTCAGCTAGCAATCCTAGGAAGGGGTTAAATGTTATAAAAGCTCTTCATTAAAGTATATTGATGACAACCATATTTCATCCAGGCTGGATTAGAAGAATATTGCATACAAATTAGCTCTCTCCCAGGAGGAAATAAAACTCACTTTTGTCACTTATTGGCTGTAAGTGAATGTGACTATTTTAATAAGCTTTGCTACATGATGAAGCAGATTAGGGAGGCTTGTATGCACAGACAGCTGTTTCAGGGTACTTGCCCCTCATCAGTGCAGAGCACAGTTTCGCTGGTTGAATGAGATGCCTCTGACTTTGTGCTGATGAGGTAGGATCGCCCTGAAACAGCTGTTACAAAGATCATTGGGTGTAGGGATGAGTGGACCTGTGGAAGTTCGGGTTCTTGTACAGGACTGAACTGTAATCCAAAGTGCTGTTCGGGTTCCAGAACTATACCCAAATTGGAACCTGAAACCGGACCTCATTGAAATCAAGTGGGTAGGGTGGTAGACTGAGACCAGGGAGGAGATGTAGGGTGGTGCTGAGCCATGGAGAGCTTTGCGGATGAGGGTAATAGTTTTGTACTGGATTCTGGAGTGGATGGGTAACCAGTGTAATGACTGGCACAGGGTAGAGGCATCGGTGTAACGGTTGGTGAGGAATATGATCCTGGTAGCAGCATTCAGGACAGATTGGAGTGTCTCTCTCACTCTCTTCCCCAGACACCCGAATTGAAAAAAGGACTTCCAGGAGAAGTCAGTGGTCAAAGTTCCGCACCGCCCCGATACGAACTCCGAACTTTACAGTTTGGGTTCGCTCATCTCTATTAGGGAGAAAACCTTGACTTATGGGTTTGTCACTTTCAAAAGGAACAACTTTTGGGATGATTTCCATTGCTTTTGGGGAAAAAAAATAATTTGTAATTTTTTTCTCCAGGAAAGTCGCCTTAAAGGGGTTGACCAGGAATAAGTAATTGATGGATCAATCTGTAGGATAGGTTATCAATATGTGACCAGTGGGGGGGGTCTAATACCCATCGCCCCCTGGGGTATGGTGAAATTTGTTCTGACAGCAGCCGAATAATGCTGTGTATCTCACATTGATGTGAATATGGGTAACTCCAGTATTTCACCAAATGGCCACTTAGCAAAAACGGACTGATGTGCCCCCTGTATATTGCTCACATCCAGCCACTGCTTGAGAGGAGTTCAGATAATGGGTGGACGTACCAGGTGTCGGACCCCTACTGGTCAATGGTTTAGTCCCAGACAACCCCTTTAAGAAGAGCCTATGCGCCTATAACTAGAATATTTGTATAGAGCCACTGAATAGTGGGATGAAGGAAAATGTCAAATGTGGGACATCTTGAATACCTGAAGGTCCTAATTCATGATGGAGGACGTCATATTCAGCCAACGCTCAATTTAGTAAAGTCTCAATATGCAGCCAGCTTTGGAAACGTAGACAGAGACTGCAGGGCCTGGGGTCAGAATCCTTCCATATTCACTGGATGTAAATCTCTCTTTGCCCGAGGCAGACATAAAGCTGGAGCGAGCAAACACGGGAAATACAGGAAGTTACATGGTGATTGAGGAGATCCATATTGCTTCAATTGCCCTCTGCTCACTACTAGAGCATCGGGAAAAAAATACAGAAATAAATTTATAGGCAAATAAACAATATCTACCATCTAATAAAGGCGGAACAGAATAATCAGGAGCAGCATGCATGGGATTTATGCTTAGGAGAATATTGGAATTCTGGATCTGATTCCATCCTAAGTCATATTGCAAGGCTCGTTAAAGGGTCGGTAGTGACTTGTAGGAACGCTGCTTCCAACAGGTGGTGCTATAGAGATCTAGTCTTCTTCCTCTTTGAAGAGGCAATTTGCATAGGAGAATATTCACACGGCCTCTAGCATAGTATTGCAGAATTGTTCGCTTTCAATCTTCCCACTTGTTGGGTCTCTTGCTCAGCTACCTACAAGTAACCAAGCTGACCTTAAAGAGTAAATTAATTTTATATATACAGTATATTTATTGGAGTGCTGCCTCATCTTTTCTTTTTTATTATTTATACAGATGGATATTTGATTGGAGGCCCTTGCACCCTGAATTCATCTATACGGTGCCGTTCCAGTTTTTTCTTATATTATATATATATATATATATATATATATATATATATATATATCAGCTGGTTCAACTGATGGCCTATAAAAAGGATGTCTCATTACCAAGGTGCCCCACAAGAAACATCTCATGATGGGCAAAATCGGTGAACAGTCTCAAGACCTTTGCAACCTTATTGTTGCAAAATATGCTGATGGCATTTGTTGCAGAGGAATTTATAAACTACTGAAAGGTTCCAGTGAGCACTGTTGATGCCATAATCCGGAAGTGGAAAGAACATAATTTCAGCATAAACCGACCACGATCCGCTGCTTGCTGCAAGATATCAGTCAGAGGAGTGAAAATAATTATCGGAAGAGCTGTCCACAAGCCAAGGACCACCTATGGAAAGCTACAGAAAGACCTGGAAATAGCAGGTACAATTGTTTTAAAGAAAGATATACCATAAGTAATGTACTCAACCTCCATGGTCTGTATGTACGCTCACTATGCAAGACTCCATTGCTGAACAAAAAGCATGTTCAATTGCATTAAAAATTGGCTCAGCAACATTTAAACAAGCCTGTAAAATACTGGGAGAATATTGTCTGGTCAGATGAGGCCAAAGTTGAATTCTTTGGATGCCATAATACACACCATGTTTTGAGGCCAAAAGGCACTGCATATCACCGCAAAACACCACCACAACAGTGACATTTAGAAGTGGGGACATCATTGTGTAGAGCTGTTTTTCAGCATACGGCACTGGCATACTTCATCTAATTGAAGAAAGGAAAAATGAACAAATGCACCAAGACATTCTTAATTAAATCTTCTGCCATCTACCACGATGATGAAGCTGAAAAAAGGCCAAGGAAACTCAAATGGTTTCAGAAAAAGAGAATCAAGCTGTTAGAGTGGCCGAGCCATCAGCGGACCTGAATTCCATAGAAAATTTATGGAAGGAACTAAAGCTCAGAGTCCATAGAAGGAGCCCACAGGACCTTCAGGATTTGAAGAGTGTGTGTAAGAATGGGTCAAAATCACACCTGAGCAATGCCTGCGACTAGTTGCTCCATACAGGAGGCATCTTGAAGTCGTCATCACCAACAAAGGCTTTTGTACAAAGTATTAATTATATTTCACTAAGCGTGTTCAATAATTTTTCCCTGTATCATTCCTCATTATTACAGATAACTTAATTTATGGACATCTATGGGTTGATTTCTTTGCCTGTGTGGATTGGATGGGTTGTTACAGACATCTGGTGAGGATTAGTAAACACATATTCACCAGATATATAACTGGTAAAATATAGAGGCTTAAAGCAAAATTAGATAAAATATATATTTTTATTATTATCAATTACATAAAATCATATATAAAACAAGACAAGGAAGTTTCACAATGAAATAACTGATGGTAGTACGTATGTAAGAATTAAGAAATGCTATGGATGCATTATTAACAAGGTTCAAAGAATTTTTTAGGTACACATATGAATGTATCACATAAAGTCTACAAATATATTCAGCCCAATAAGTAAGGTGCATCATGCAAAAAATCCTGTTTAGGGCAAAATTGGGAGACAAGGTAGGCTGTATTAGATAGAAAAAATTCCTATGGACCTAGATAATATTCTCATATAGAGATTGCTGTGCATATACTAATGCGGTATATGTATAAAGTGCAGTATGCTGTATAAATATGCATATTATTATTAAACTGACAGCAATCCACAAGAAAATGAAATACAAAGTGCAATACAGAGATCTCAGGACGAGATCTGAATCTGAGCATGCGTCGCCCCCAGCGGCCATTTTCCCGGAGGCCACCGCATCGCACCTATTGAGCTGCCTCCGGGAAAATGGCCGCTGCTCAGATTCCTCTCCCGAGATCTCGGGACGAGATCTGAATCTGAGCAGCGGCCATTTTCCCGGAGGCCACCGCATTGCACCGATGGAGCTGCCAGTGGGGCCTCCGGGCTTTAAGGAGATGCCGGAGGAGCCCCGACTGCATGAAGATACGCCGCTGCCCCACAGCACAGAGGCCCCACACTGCAGAAGAGGAGCCGCCACCCCACAGCACAGCAGCCGCCGCTCCCAGCAGAGACCCCCACGCTGCAGCGCTACAATGAGGTAATGGGGGATACTCACTTTCCTGTGAGACGCCCCCTCGTCGTCATCAGGACCACTCCCTTTCCCAAAAGGCACATATTCACCGACCCTATAAGACGACATACGGTGTATAAGAAGACCCCCGACTTTTAAGAAGATTTTATATTTTAACTGGTAAAGTTGGGGGGTCGTCTTATACGCCCAGTTGTCTTATACGCCGGAAAATACGGTACCTATAAAATTCTTTGAACCTTGTTAATAATGCACCCATAGCATTTCTTAATTCTTACATACGTACTACCATCAGTTATTTCATTGTGAAACTTCCTTGTCTTGTTTTATATATGATTTTATGTAATTGATAATAATAAAAATATATATTTTATATAATTTTGCTTTAAGCCTCTATATGTTACCAGTTATATATCTGGTGAATATGTGTTTACTAAATTGATTGGAGGTTGCCATTCCACTACTTGACCTTTTTTGGTAATGTATATATCTGGTGAGGATTGCATGTCAATAGCACCTTTATAAATATATTTTCTTAGAAAATTGGTGACTTGTTAAATACTTATTTCACTCGCTGTAAATATATATATATATATATACACTCACTGGCCACTTTATTAGGTACACCTGTCCAACTTCTTGTTAACACTTAATTTCTAATCAGCCAATCACATGGCGGCAACTCAGTGCATTTAGGCATGTAGACATGGTCAAGACAATCTCCTGCAGTTCAAACCGAGCATCAGTATGGGGAAGAAAGGTGATTTGAGTGCCTTTGAACGTGGCATGGTTGTTGGTGCCAGAAGGGCTGGTCTGAGTATTTCAGAAACTGCTGATCTACTGGGATTTTCACGCACAACCATCTCTAGGGTTTACAGAGAATGGTCCGAAAAAGAAAAAAAATCCAGTGAGCGGCAGTTCTGTGGGCGGAAATGCCTTGTTGATGCCAGAGGTCAGAGGAGAATGGGCAGACTGGTTCGAGCTGATAGAAAGGCAACAGTGACTCAAATCGCCACCCGTTACAACCAAGGTAGGCCTAAGAGCATCTCTGAACGCACAGTGCGTCGAACTTTGAGGCAGATGGGCTACAGCAGCAGAAGACCACACCGGGTACCACTCCTTTCAGCTAAGAACAGGAAACTGAGGCTACAATTTGTACAAGCTCATCGAAATTGGACAGTAGAAGATTGGAAAAACGTTGCTTGGTCTGATGAGTCTCGATTTCTGCTGCGACATTCGGATGGTAGGGTCAGAATTTGGCGTAAACAACATGAAAGCGTGGATCCATCCTGCCTTGTATGGAGCATCTTTGGGATGTGCAGCCGACAAATCTAAGGCAACTGTGTGATGCCATCATGTCAATATGGACCAAAATCTCTGAGGAATGCTTCCGGCACCTTGTTGAATCTATGCCACGAAGAATTGAGGCAGTTCTGAAGGCAAAAGGGGTCCAACCCGTTACTAGCATGGTGTACCTAATAAAGTGGCCGGTGAGTGTATATATATATATATATATATATATATATATATATATATATATATATATATATATATATATATATATATATATATATACATATATATAAAATAAAGGGAACACTAAAATCCCACCTCCTAGATATCAATGAATGAAATATTCCAGTTGTAAATCTTTATGCATTACATAGTGGAATGTGTTGAGAAATATAAAACCTAAAAATGATCAACGTAAATCACAACTAATATCCCACGGAGGTCTGGAGTTGGAATGATGCTCAAAATCAAAGTGGAAAATTATATTACAGGCTGATCCAACGTCAGTGGAAATGCCTCAAGACAAGGAAAAGATGCTCAGTAGTGTGTGTGGCCTCCACGTGCCTGTATGATCTTCCTATAACACCTGGGTATGCTCCTGATGAGGCGGCGAATGGTCTCCTGAGGGATCTCCTCCCAGACCTGGTCTAAAGCATCCACCAACTCCTGGACAGTCTGTGGTGCAATGTGACGGTGGGTGGTGCGAGACATGATGTCCCAGATGTGTTGAATCGGATTCAGGTCTGGGGAATGGGCGGGCCAGTCCATAGTTTCAATGCCTTCATCTTGCAGGAACTGCTGACACACTCCAGCATGACATGAGGTCTGGCATTGTCCGGCATTACGAGGAACCCAGGGCAAACTGCACCAGTGTATGGTCTCACAAGGGGTCTGAGGATCTCATTTTGGAACCTAATGCCAGTCAGACTACCTCTGGCAAGCACATGGAGGGCTGTGTGGCCCTCCAAGGAAATGCCACCCCACACCATTACTGACCCACTGCCAAACCGGTCATGCTGGAGGATGTTGCAGGCAGCAGATCGCTCTACACGGCGTCTCCAGACTCTGTCACGTCTGTCACATGTGCTCAGTGTGAACCTGCGTTCATCTGTGAAGAGCACAGGGTGCCAGTGGTAAATTTGCCAATCCTGGTGTTCTGTGGCAAATGCCAAGCGTCCTGCACAGTGTTGGGCTGTGAGCACAACCCCCATCTCTCGGCATTGGGCACTCAGACCATCCTCATGGAGTCGGTTTCTAACCGTTTGTGCAGACAAATGCACATTTGTAGCCTGCTGGAGGTCATTTTGCAGGGCTCTGGCAGTGCTCCTCCTGTTCCTCCTTGCACAAAGGCTGAGGTAGCGGTCCTGCTGCTGGGTTGTTGCCCTCCTACGGCCCCCTCCACATCTCCTGGTGTACTGGCCTGTCTCCTGGTAGCGCCTCCGGCCTCTGGACACTACGCTGACAGACACAGCAAACCTTCTTGCCACAGCTCGCATTGATGTGCCATCCTGGATGAGCTGCACTACCTGAGCCACTTATGTGGGTTGTAGAGTCCATCTCATGCTACCACGAGTGTGAAAGCACAACCAACATTCAAAAGTGACCAAAACATCAGCGAGACAGCATTGGTACTGAGCGGTGGTCTGTGGTCCTCACCGGCAGAACCACTCCTTTATTGAGGGGGTCTTGATAATTGCCAATAATTTCCATCTGTTGTCTATTCTATTTGCACAACAGCATGTGAAATTGATCGTCAATCAGTGTTGGTTCCTAAGTGGACAGTTTGATTTCACAGAAGTTTGATTTACTTGGTTATATTCTGTTGTTTAAGTGTTCCCTTTATTTTTTTGAGCAGTTTATATATACATATATATATCTCAAAAGTAAACATGAAAATAAAACACTTTGTAAGATATCTTGTCAGATAAATCTTCTTCTTTCGCCTCCTGAACTGATCATTCATTACCAAAAGTCGAAATTTAATTCTTCGGTGGATGCAGACTTTCCCATTGTTGTGATAGCAGATGCTTCTCATAAGATTCTATGGAGGAGGAGGAGGATGGAGGAACTAGAGCCCCAGACATTCTGCTTTAGGTTCATCTTAAATGACAGTTAAAATTTAAAATGTAACTGTCATTTCAGGAGAACTTGTAGCAGAATATCCGCCTTTAGCTCCTCCCCCTCTATAGTACAGGGATCATTAACTCTGTGATGTCACATTACAGGGATAATACACACAGTATATTCACAGCATTATTATTACTGTTCTGTGACATCATACCGAGCTATTATATAAACTCTCTGAAATCACTGTAAGATGCTTTGCTGCGCCGTGACATCACTGTGTGCATTACTGTATGTCTATATTGTGACATCACTATGTGTATTATCCCTGCACTGTGACATCACTGTGTGCATTATCCCTGTACTGTGACATCACTGTGTGCATTACTGTATCTCTATACTGTGGCATCACTGTGTGCATTACTGTATCTCTATACTGTGACATCACTGTGTGCATTCATAAGGAGTGTAAATATACAAGAAGCAATGGTTACCTGGAAACTGAAGATACCAATACCATTAATTATAATGTGAAGCTGGGAGGATCCTGTTGGGTGTTTGGAATCTGTGGAATGACGTTACTCCATTATTTATAGTGTACAATTAGAAAAAAAAGTCTTTATCTGACCGAGGAATATCCTCATTAGTAAATAGGGAAACGTAATTACATATGACTAATTGTCTTCATTAGCAATAATCCAGTGCTATCTTCTTTAAAAAAAAAAAACCCATGTGCTCCTTACCAGAGGTTTATTGACCTTCCTCTTCATCAAACCTCAGCAGTTTCGGCTGTGACTCATCATCGTCCTCAGTTTATGTTCCCATAATCCTCTGACCACTTAAAAGATAATGCGGGATCTCAGGATGAGCGATTCTCAGATCATCTGCTCCGACTTATTTTTTTTTCTCAATTTGCATAGATTGCATCTGTTTTCGGAGTGTCAGCGAGTTTTCAGATCCCCGGCTTCCAAATCTCGCAACTGTTTGTTTACGAAGCTCTTTTTTCCCTCTTTTCTGTCGTGTATAAAACGTTTTTTTTACCCCTCCTTCGTTGAAGGATTTCGATCGATTTGTATCTTATTGGCGCTACATGTGCACATCGCTTCGTCAGACCTGATCACAAGAAATGTATATCCCAAAGTGTCAACACAGAGGACCGTGAAATCAGGAAAAAGCAAAGAAAAAAGATCCTCCAATAAATTTAAATAAAATGTAAATTTTATTGACCAATATCTAAAAGAATAATTAAAAAGGAGAGAGGACATCACACAGAAAGGCCACTATGGCCACTCGGATGGGAGCCTGAACATTCTCTCCATTCACTTCTATGGAAGCCCTGAGAACAGTCAAATGCAAAATCCTCTATGTAATATTATTGATAGAACAAAATAGGTTTATACTTAATCCATGCAGCATAATAAAGGAGTTGCATGCCCTTGACTTTGGCTTATAAAGCTCCTGATGAAGCACTGGGTGCGAAACGCGAATGTGTTTGGATGAGCATCCAGACTCCCTATTTTGGTTGGTTTATACATTTGCACTCATCTGGGTTTTGCCTAATCCTTATATTTATAAATGTATTTATTGCCATTATTTATGGGTGTGAACCAAGCACTGCAGCTAACTATTAGCTAAAAGTCGGATCCTTGCAAGGCAAATCATAAAAGGGCCTAAAACACACACAGAAGGGAAGAATTCTTAAGGGATTTTGACGTTCTAAATTTTGCAAAAGTGCCTGTGTGAACATTGAAGGGTCTCGGGGGGAGTGCTCCACACAGGGACTCTCTCTGGCAGTTTTTTGAATCCATAAGTAAGGTGTCCCCCTTAGACCTCGGAATAGACAAACTTTTGGAAGGACCCTTTAAACAAGCTCCATACCCCAAGATTCACTGGCGCTACACGTCCCAGACGTCAGACACATGGCTCAGCATTTTACGGTAATTTGATTTTGATCTGAAAGATTCTAAAATAGCGAATCATCAACTCCAGAAGTTTTTAGGACAAAGACTTTTTTGCAAATTGTGAATAATGAAAACGAGATCTTTTAAGGACACGGTTCTCTCTCCTACGTTGGAAATGTGAGAAGAGATTGGCGCATTACTGAATGTTCTGTTTATCTCTTAGGTAAAAAGTAAGATATATATATATATATATATATATATATATATATATATATATATATATATATATATCTGTATGTTGTCAGTAAAGCCGAAAAATAATGCAATCACGTTATAAAATATCGCAGATGCTGTGCTGGCACCACGCTCTCGACAAGCTGTCATCTGTTTATCCATGTTAGGGTTTATTGCAATAATTGTATTTACGGAAACAAATTGAGCTTATTGTACAGTATATATACTGCAGGGATCGCCAATCCGTAATTCTCTGGTATTTGGAAATATTTAATAATCATGCCTAAAACGTGACCTAATGGTAACGGGCATTTACAAATAACAGTCTGGGGGGATTGTTTGTTACGTGATCCCATCAGAGGAGCCAGTTAGGGCTAAACATAGTCGGGGGTGGACGGATGGCGTCACGTAGAAAAGCAGGTATTTATTAAAACTTGGTCTTTACCAACATCTCCATAGAACATAAATCTTGGACAATGTGGGAAAAAACTGGATCATCATCTCCATCGGTATTATTTGACTTTTTGAGGGCTTTCTTAAATGGGAGCTCTGCTTTCCATACATTTTTACGTATAATTTGCTGTGTCTGAAGACAGGGGCGTAACGATCACGGCCGGGTCGGAGCTGGAGAGAGGCCCGCTGACGTCAGCGCATGTTTTAGCTGGATGTGCGTCTGAGGATGCACATTCAATTGAAATGCATTGTGGTGCAGAGACACACCGGATCCCTGCTCCGCAATACAGGCCACCGGCCAATCAGAGGCCAGCAGTTGACTTTGGCATGCAAATCACTGGCTGCATATAGCAGTGACATCATGCACTGCAGACTGAATACCAGGATGGGGGACATATATTCCGGGATGGGCCAAGGATGACATATACACCAGGAAGGGGCCCAGGATCGGGGTCAAATATACCAGGATGGGGGACATTTTGCCATGAATGGGCCCAGGTTGGGGGACATTTATACAAGGATGGACCCAGGATGAGGGATATATACACCAGTAATGGGCTCAGGATGGGGGACCTGTATACCAGGATGAGGGATAGTTTACCTTGAAGGGGCCCAGGAAGGGGGATATGTATACATACATGGGGCATATATTATATATATATTTATATATATATATATATATATATATATATATATATATATATATATATATACACTCACCGGCCACTTTATTAGGTACACCATGCTAGTAACGGGTTGGACCCCCTTTTGCCTTCAGAACTGCCTCAATTCTTCGTGGCATAGATTCAACAAGGTGCTGGAAGCATTCCTCAGAGATTTTGGTCCATATTGACATGATGGCATCACACAGTTGCCGCAGATTTGTCGGCTGCACATCCCAAAGATGCTCCATACAAGGCAGGATGGATCCATGCTTTCATGTTGTTTACGCCAAATTCTGACCCTACCATCCGAATGTCGCAGCAGAAATCGAGACTCATCAGACCAAGCAACGTTTTTCCAATCTTCTACTGTCCAATTTCGATGAGCTTGTACAAATTGTAGCCTCAGTTTCCTGTTCTTAGCTGAAAGGAGTGGTACCCGGTGTGGTCTTCTGCTGCTGTAGCCCATCTGCCTCAAAGTTCGACGCACTGTGCGTTCAGAGATGCTCTTAGGCCTACCTTGGTTGTAACGGGTGGCGATTTGAGTCACTGTTGCCTTTCTATCAGCTCGAACCAGTCTGCCCATTCTCCTCTGACCTCTGGCATCAACAAGGCATTTCCGCCCACAGAACTGCCGCTCACTGGATTTTTTTTCTTTTTCGGACCATTCTCTGTAAACCCTAGAGATGGTTGTGCGTGAAAATCCCAGTAGATCAGCAGTTTCTGAAATACTCAGACCAGCCCTTCTGGCACCAACAACCATGCCACGTTCAAAGGCACTCAGATCACCTTTCTTCCCCATACTGATGCTCGGTTTGAACTGCAGGAGATTGTCTTGACCATGTCTACATGCCTAAATGCACTGAGTTGCCGCCATGTGATTGGCTGATTAGAAATTAAGTGTTAACAAGAAGTTGGACAGGTGTACCTAATAAAGTGGCCAGTGAGTGTATATGTGTGTGTGTGTGTGTGTGTATATATATATATATATATATATATATATATACAGTACAGACCAAAAGTTTGGACACATCTTCTCATTTAAAGATTTTTCTGTATTTTCATGACTATTAAAATTGTACATTCACACTGAAGGCATCAAAGCTATGAATTAACACATGTGGAATTATATACTTAACGAAAAAAGTGTGAAACAACTGAAAATATGTCTTATATTCTAGGTTCTTCAAAGTAGCCACCTTTTCCTTTGATGACTGCTTTGCACACTCTTGGCATTCTCTTGATGAGCTTCAAGAGGTAGTCTGTTGTGAATTCTGCTCTTGGGCTCCCTCCGGTGGTTATAAGTGGTAGCGCTGCTGTCTGTCCTTCACAGCAGTCATCAGGTGTTTCCACTTCGGACTGGGCTATTTAGTCTGGTTTCACCCTTTAGTCAGTGCCAGTTGTCCATTGTTTCTGGAGGATTCACATTCCTTCCTGGTCTCTCCTGCTTGCTGTTCATTTCAACAAAGATAAGTTCTGCTTGTTTTTGCAGCCACATGTTGTGGGCCTTAGGCTGTGTGCACACGTAGCAGATTTTTTGCATTTTTTTCGTGGTTTTTCGCTATAAAAACACTATAAAACCGCGAAAAAAACGCTAACATTAAGCATCCTATGTAACAGAATGCAATCCGCATTTTTTGTGCACATGCTGCATTTTTTTCCTGAGCAGAATCGCAATCCAGAAAAAAACGCAGCATGTTCATTAAAATTGCGGAATCGCGGCGATTCTGCACACATAGGAGTGCATTGATCTGCTTACTTCCTGCACGGGGCTGTGCACACCATGCGGGAAGTAAGCAGATCAAGTGCGGTTGGTACCCAGAGTGGAGGAGAGGAGACTCTCCTCCACGGAGTGGGCACCATATAAGTGGTAAAAAAAAAAGAATTAAAATAAAAAATAGCGATATACTCACCTTCTGGCGGCCCGACCTCCTCAGCGGCTTCCGAGGTGTGTGTGAAGGACCTGCGATGATGTCGCAGTCACATGACCGCGGTCACGTGACCGCTACGTCAATGGAAGGTCCTGAACACACAGCATTAGGAACGGAAGCCGCTGAGGTGAGTATAACCTTTTTTTTAATTTCATTTTTTTATTATTTTTAACATTCTATCTTTTACTATAGATGCTGCATAGGCACCATCTATAGCAAAAAGTTGGTCACACTTGTCAAACACTATGTTTGACAAGTGTGACCAACCTGTCAAACAGTTTTCCAAGCGATGCTACAGATCGCTTGGAAAACGCTAGCATTCTGCAAGCTAATTATGCTTGCAAAACGCTAGTTTTCTGCGGGTATATGCATGCAAATTCTGCATGCGATATACCCGCGGCAGGAGGCGCAGAATTGCAGCGGATATTTCCGCGGCAATTCTGCTACGTGTGAACTCAGCCTTATTGTTCAGTGCATTTCATGTTTTTTCTTGTCCAGCGTAATCTGTGTAAGGATTTATGCAGCCAAGTTGGAATCTCTGGAGAGGCAGATATACCCTCCATGTCTTTAGTTAGATGTGGAGTTTTTGTATTTTCTGTGGTGGATATTTTCTAGTATTTTAATACTGACCGCATAGTGCTCTGTCCTATCTTTCCTATCTAGCCAGATTGGCCTCCTTTGCTAAATCCTGTTTTCAGTCTGTGTATGTTTTTTCCTCTCCTCTCACAGTCAATATTTGTGGAGGGCTGTCTATCCTTTGGGGATTTTCTCTGAGGCAAGATAGTTTTCCCTTTTCTATCTATAGGGTTAATTAGTCCTCCGGCTGTGTCGAGGTGTCTAGGATCGGTAGGTACATCCCACGGCTACTTCTAGTTGCGGTGTTAAGTTCAGGGTCTGCGGTCAGTACAGATACCACCTTCTCCAGGGTACGTCTTATGCTGCTCCTAGGCCACCAGATCATAACAGTAGTCACCAGGAATGGTTTTCACTTCACAGGTGTGCCCTGTCAGGTTTAATAAGTGGGATTTCTTGCCTTGTAAATGGGGTTGGGACCATCAGTTGTGTTGTGCAGAAGTCTGGTGGATACACTGCTGATAGTCCTTCTGAATAGACTGTTAGAATTTGTATTATGGCAAGAAAAAAGCCGCTAAGTAAAGAAAAATGAGTGGCCATCATTACTTTAAGAAATGAAGGTCAGTCAGTCCTAAAAATTGGGAAAACTTTGAAAGTGTCCCCAAGTGCAGTGGCAAAAACCATCAAGCGCTACAAAGAAACTGGCTCACATGAAGACCGCCCCAGGAAAGGAAGACTAAGAGTCACCTCTGCTTCTGAGGATAAGTTTATCTGAGTCACCAGCCTCAGAAATCGCAGGTTAACAGCAGCTCAGATTAGAGACCAGGTCAATGCCACACAGAGTTCTAGCAGCAGACACATCTCTACAACAACTGTTAAGAGGAGACTTTGTGCAGCAGGCCTTCATGGTAAAATAGCTGCTAGGAAACCACTGCTAAGGACAGGCAACAAGCAGAAGAGACTTGTTTGGGCTAAAGAACACAAGGAATGGACATTAGACCAGTGGAAATCTGTGCTTTGGTCTGATGAGTCCAAATTTGAGATCTTTGGTTCCAACAACCGTGTCTTTGTGCGACGCAGAAAAGGTGAACGGATGGACTCTACATGCCTGGTTTCCACAGTGAAGCATGGAGGAGGAGGTGTGATGGTGTGGGGGTGCTTTGCTGGTGACACTGTTGGGGATTTATTCAAAATTGAAGGCAAACTGAACCAGCATGGCTACCACAGCATCTTGCAGCGGCATGCTATTCCATCCGGTTTGCGTTTAGTTGCACCATCATTTATTTTTCAACAGGACAATGACCCCAAACACACCTCCAGGCTGTGTAAGGGCTACTTGACCAAGAAGGAGAGTGATGGGGTGCTACGTCAGATGACCTGGCCTCCACAGTCACCAGACCTGAACCCAATCGAGATGGTTTGGGGTGAGCTGGACCGCAGAGCGAAGGCAAAAGGGCCAACAAGTGCTAAGCATCTCTGGGAACTCCTTCAAGATTGTTGGAAGACCATTCTCGGTGACTACCTCTTGAAGCTCATCAAGAGAATGCCAAGAGTGTGCAAAGCAGTCATCAAAGCAAAAGGTGGCTACTTTGAAGAACCTAGAATATAAGACATATTTTCAGCGGTTTCGCACTTTTTTGTTAAGTATATAATTCCACGTGTGTTAATTCATAGTTTTGATGCCTTCAGTGTGAATGTACAATTTTCATAGTCATGAAAATACAGAACAATCTTTAAATGAGAAGGTGTGTCCAAACGTTTGGTCTGTACTGTATATATATATATATATATATATATATATATATATATATATATATATATATATATATAGCCCAGGATGGGGCACAATGCTATACTAACATGTATGTCTTATAGATTTAAAGAGCTAAAAGGGCCCATACATGTTACCATACTAAGGGGCTCCAGGTTCAAATTTTGTATTTGGGTTCATTGGACTCTAGTTACTTCACTGTCACTGACAACTAACACTATCTCTATCCACAATATGACTTGCATCCTGCATGTTTACCAGTTTCCCCTCTGCGGACTTCATCTCTTAAGTTGCTATTGAGTCTGAGCTGGTGGAAGGAGACTAACTGGTATGATCAGTGCCATACACAGCATAGCATAGCACACAGACATGAGGCATTCCTTCAATCCTTAGTCAGCACACAGAGAGAAGCAGGAGCAGCAGGAGAGCTGTCTGGATGTTACTCACTTTCCGATGTGAGGGATAAGACTTGTTAGGAAGCTCAGCACGATCTTTCTGTGTCTTCCTCTGCCTGTTTCCTCACTCTGCCCCTCATTATGTTATTCCCCTTCCCCTCTCCATAGAATATAATAGTAAGTGTAACCTGACACCACTGTGAGACTGTAGTCTGTCTTGTCTGAGCAGGATGGATTTGAGCTATTTTTTTCATCAAGAATAACAAGTTCAAGAGGCAGTGGGCGGGGGAAGGGGTAAAGTTGCTCATACATGGTGAAGGAAGCACATTTCCATGATAACATACAGTAAAAGGTTTCTTATATTAGTCTGTACTATAGATTTATACAAAGTTTGTGTAATTTTCCTTTTAAGCAACCACAGCCATGTGATCCTTTACTTCCTCAATTTTTGGCTTAAGAACATTTTTATATTTGAGTTTTATTACAAATTTTGCACCATTCTGAAACCCCTGTGTTGCACTGTCAATTCATGGCTGCAGAATGAGTTAACCGAGAATCTGTCAGTGAGCTCATTCTGATAGTCCAGAGAGTTTGTATCTCTCTTATCTGTCTTTTTTAATCTCCTCTTGGTTAATTTATGACTACATACCAGTGCAGATGAACAAAGAGCCTATAAAAACAAAACTGTACATTTTTAATGAAACTGAACTGTAAAAAATATTTTTTTTAGCCCAAATTACATGCATTTCAGTAAAAAGAAAATGTTTTCAGAGATGGATAAGCCTTTTAGGAGTGATTGG
Organism: Ranitomeya variabilis; assembly: GCF_051348905.1. Taxonomy (NCBI): domain Eukaryota; kingdom Metazoa; phylum Chordata; class Amphibia; order Anura; family Dendrobatidae; genus Ranitomeya; species Ranitomeya variabilis. Next base: position 196,402,429 of record NC_135239.1, read on the forward strand.
ATGTCAGGACATCATTACGACTGCAAGAAGCAGATAGGGAATTGCGGAGCAAAGTGGGATCAATAAGGCGAGTATTGCATATTATTTTATTATTTATGAAAATTTTATCATTTTAAACTATTCAGAATCTGTGAAAGTGAACAACCCCTTTAAATTACCAATACATTAGTTTTCATGTGATGGTTCTTTATACGTAAAAGTATTTTGCTGGCACAGCAATTATTTGTGACAACTGCCAACCACAATCTTACTGTCAGAGGAAACAGTGGGTTATTGTGCCTTTATTGTAAGTTCTAGTTAATGCTGGTACCATTTCTTTTTACTTGGGAATTTCCAAACCAAAACTGTGTCAACCAGCCACCATTCTGCAGGCAAAAGTTTGATAATCCTGTTTATAATGCCGGATGAGGTTGTTGCCAAAAAACACAGCAACATCAAAGGACAGTTTTTATGTGAAACAGATTACTTGGGACCTTTAAATGGATTATATATATATATATATATATATATATATATATATATATATATTTATTTATTTACACAGAGTATCACTTCCAATTGCCGCTACTCCACTGATTCTAGAACAGTTTTTCTTTTTCTTCTATGCCCCTCCATTCCAAAGTTATCCTCCCCAGTAATAACTGTGCAAATTTTCACTTCAAGGCTACAGAAGTTCTCTGTGGGCGTGTGCTTTCTCTCCTCTGACCAATTAAAACAAGGCAACGCCCACGAGCAGCTCTGTAGTGCTCACCTAATTGGCTGAAGGGAAAATTTGCACCATCATTACAGTGGAACATAATTTTGGAAAGGAGGGGCACAGAAGAAAAAGAAAAACTGTTCCAGAATCAGTGGAGCAACGCTAACTAGAGAAGGAACTCCAGTGAAAGGTCCTCTTTTGGGGTAATCCATTTGAAAAAATATAGAGATTCACACAACTTATTGATATACTTGTATTATTTAAGGCTCCTCATTCTCCAGTTATCAGTAGGGTTGAGCAAAACGGATTGGTCATTTTCATAAGTTGCCGACTTTTGGCAAAGTCGGCGTCTCATGAAACCCGACCCGATCCCTGTGCGGGGTCGGCCACGCGGCATGCGAACTTGGCGCCAAAGTCGCGTTTCGAATGACGCGTCTAGCGCCATTATTGCAGCCAATGAAGGAGCTGCAGAGTGATGAGATAGGTGTCAGGGGGCGTGCACAACTATCGCCATTTTTTCGCTTGCATGTTGCAGCGATTTGTAATGTGTAAAATTAGTCTTACCGTTCCGGGGGGTAGGGAGAGAGAGAGAGAGAGAGAGAGAGAGAGAGAGAAAAATAAATAAATAAATAAATAAATAAATTTCTTCATTGGGTTTCGTGTTTCGGCCGATCCCCGACTTTTCACGGTGGTCGGCCGATTTCACTCGACTTGACTTTTAAGACAGTCGGGTTTCGCGAAACCCGACTCGACCCTAAAAAAATAAAGGTCGCTCAACCCTAGTTATCAGTGTTGGATCCAGGAGTACCAGCTCAACTTCTGGCTTGTGTTAAAAAAGGAGAGAGATTCCTGTGTTAAGGGTGGAGGGATGGTTGATTGCTGATTTCAATCACTAAGCCAGGCCTCTTTACCGTCTATGCATCAACTGTAATAAAGAAGGGTGCTAGCTTAGCTATTGGATTTAGTAATCAGCTGGTCACATTCACACATTGATGAGGTCACTGAGGTGTCATCATCACAGGAAACCAGGAAGTAAAACTGCCAGGACTCGCGACTGACACAGACATCTGGAAATTGAGGCATCTTTGATAATTAGACAAATATATTAGTGAGTTATTTATCTTAATAAATTAAAGAGAGATGAGTGAATATCCCGAAATGTTTCAGTGTCTACAGAAAGTTTCAGACAGATCCACTCACATCGGCCAGTCGATTTGATTTGGTCTGAATAAAATTGGGTCCAAACTGGATCTGCTCGGAAAGAAATTTGTGATGCCCTGAGGTCTCTTCAGAACCCAAAGTGTAACAAACAGAAGGACTGGAAGAGGTTAACAAATGATAAAGTATTATACTAACCTGTCCTATGCAGACCACACAGTTGTCCTGCCACCACACACTTGTCCTGCCACCACACACTTGTCCTATCACCACTCACTTGTCCTGCCACCACTCACTTGTCCTGTCACCACTCACTTGTCCTGTCACCACACACTTGTCCTGTCACCACACACTTGTCCTATCACCACTCACTTGTCCTGCCACCACTCACTTGTCCTGTCACCACTCACTTGTCCTGCCACCACTCACTTGTCCTGTCACCACACACTTGTCCTGTCACCACACACTTGTCCTGCCACCACTCACTTGTCCTGCCACCACTCACTTGTCCTGTCACCACACACTTGTCCTGCCACCACACACTTGTCCTATCATTACTCACTTGTCCTGCCACCACACACTGGTCCTGTCACCACTCACTTGTCCTGTCACCACTCACTTGGCCTGTCACCACACACTTGTCCTGCCACCACACACTTGTCCTATCATTACTCACTTGTCCTGCCACCACACACTGGTCCTGTCACCACTCACTTGTCCTGTCACCACTCACTTGGCCTGCCACCACTCACTTGTCCTGTCACCACTCACTTGGCCTGCCACCACTCACTTGTCCTGCCACCATTCACTTGTCCTGCCACCACTCACTTGTCCTGTCACCACTCACTTGTTCTGGCACAAAACACTTGTCCTGTCACCACTCACTTGTCCTGCCACCACTCACTTGTCCTGTCACCACTCACTTGGCCTGCCACCACTCACTTGTCCTGTCACCACTCACTTGGCCTGCCACCACTCACTTGTCCTGCCACCATTCACTTGTCCTGCCACCACTCACTTGTCCTGTCACCACTCACTTGTCCTGGCACCAAACACTTGTCCTGTCACCACTCACTTGTCCTGCCACCACTCACTTGTCCTGTCACCACTCACTTGTCCTTTCACCACTCACTTGGCCTGCCACCACACACTTATCCTGCCACCACTTCCAGTCAGGGTTTTGACAGTATTTGGACTTCAGATCAGGTTTTGGTCTGGATATTCTGGTTCTGCCTAGATTTTACATGGTCATGTGTGGTATGAAGAATGTCAATGCCATGCGTCACCCAATCAGGTGCACAGCATATCATTAATGATCTCAAGAGGTCTGGTCAGCATTACAAGATTTGGACTGAAGACCGAACCGAAGACCAAAGACAGATCAAAAGTGAGAACTATGGACGGGGAGCTATGAGATAGGTGAGGGGTGGCTCTAAGACACATGACTATTATATTTTATTATTTTTAAAGATAATCTGTCAGCAGGTTTTTACAATTTAATAATATAGGGCCTGATTCCTGTGATGTGTAATTTATCAGCCTGTGTGCTATTGTTTCAATACAATCAGTGATTTATCAGCATGAGATTATCACTGCAGGACTAGCTGTCACGAGCAGGCCAGTAAGGCTAATTTGTGTAAACCCACCCCCAATACTGATTGGCAGCTTGCTGACAGTGTACACAGGAAGCTTCCAGTTAGGAAGGCGGGATTAGACAAGGCTCAGCATTGAGCACTGCTACATTCAAGCAGAGAAAACTGAGAATCTATCAAAACTACACCAAGCAGTTCAGTAAGTGATACATCGCTGGAATCAGGGTTTCTGCCCCTACATCATACTGCTCTCAGATTATATAGCAAAAACCTGCTGACAGATTCCCTTTAAGCCCCTTCCTGGTCCTATAAAGAATCTAGCAAAATGGCAATCATTTTTTTGCATTTGTGCAAAACGAATCCCGAAAAAAATGGAGATTATGGCAAATTTGAACTTTTATAAAAATTCATTAAGAATTTAATTAGGAAACAATTTGCTCATCTCAGACTTTAAACACATCTAAGGTCACCAACAGAATCAATCTTATCATGGAAAGTCTCCTTCATGGCATCTTCAATCAATGCTCCCCACCCATATTTTTCCATAGGGTATACAAATAATAATAATAATACCAAACAGTGCTTAGTTATAAGCGCCATACAGTATAGTGCCTGAATAAAAATTTCAGATATTGATTATATTGATTAACTAAAACTGCCAGACAGTTGGCTGTAATAACAGTGCTATTCAGTGTTACTAGCCCCCTATATTCCCCAAATAATATACCGTATAGTGCAACTAATACCGCCATACTGCACTCAAAACATATCACCGCTATACAATCATACAATTTATAATTTAACACCAATGTCTGAAAAAAAATATTGCTATATGAAAATGACTAATAATGACATTGTGTTGGTCGCAGTCCGCAGCAACAAGGTCATTTTTGGTGCCAATTTTACCAGAGGAGGAAGGGGTTGCAATTAAAAATAACAAATGAATAAATAAAAATGAAGATAAAAATTGGTAAGGACGAATGTGAAAAATGCAAATCATGTAAACAAGAACAGTTGGCGGCATAGCGGAAAAAAAAATCAAACTGGCTGCCTGTCTATTCTCTGTACACAGAGACATTTAGAAGAAGCTCAAGAATTAAAGAGTCCATTAACACAGAAGCATAGTCACCGTCTCATCAGCGGTAATACATGCATTGCTTGCTATGCCTCGGGCTCGTCTTATCTGCAGAGATCCCAGGTCTACGGGTATCGTCATTACTACATATATCCCACTGGATACCGACAGATATGGAAAATAATTATGTCATTTGCCAAGACTAGACTAATGACTATATGTAGCTTAGGGGCGATTATTAAGACAAACCTCAGAGTGTAACCTAGAGTCAAGAATATTTGGAAACACGAAAAAAGTGATTTAATACTTTTTTGGAAGGACTTTGCACCTGGACCGTAATCAAGATGTTAGACAAGTGGGGCGGTCAGTATCCCCAAAGGCAAATTTTTAATTACTCATCTACTCCATAGACAAAAAGATAATTAGTAAGTAACCATCCGAAGTGGAACTTAAAGGGTTTGTCTGGGGCTTGGCAATTGATGATCTAACCATAGGATAAGTCATCAATATGAGATTGGTGGGGGACCAACAACCGGCACCGCCACCAGAGCAGATTTCAGTCTATCGATGGAGGTGCCCCCAACCAATCGCCAATTGTAGGACCTTGGTCCAGCGGCCACTTGGACCAGAGGCTTGGGACCCTCCTCCTATCTTCTGGCATTCCTCTATTTCAGATTAGTAGGTCCAGTTTGATGTCATGAGCGTGATGATGATATCATGCCAAATCTAACATCAAGAGAGGTGCCGGGGATGCTGTAAGATAAGAGGAGAAAGCCATGGACCACTAACATGGCCACTGGATAAAGGTCCTACAAATCGTTTTGAAAAAAAGTCTATACCTAAACGTCTGTAATGAAATGTAGATTTTTTTATTCTATATCCTTTCGATATTTCCATTGTAGCTCATGTCGTCACCGATTACACTAGTGGTAAAATCAAGAACAATTAAATAAGTAACATGGGTGCAATTCGTAACACTTTTCTCAGTTAGGATCTTTGCTCCTTAGATGTTCTGGACTCCATCGGACTTATCTCTGTTACTTTTCCTGACCACTTGAATCATGTTCCCCTAGGGGGCTGCCAGTCCGGACAGCTCTGGTAATGTTCACCATGTGCCGGTCCTGGCGTTGGGTCAATTTCCTGTTTGTATAATAGATCTTTGTGAAAGCGGAAAAGAAATGCAACCAAGATCTTCAACTATCCTATGATACCAAGAAGAGCGCTCAACCACAACCTTATTATTTACACACACACACCTTATCTAACCTATGTCTACCAGTGTCCATAAAAATATTTCACCTTGTCCAGCAGTCTGTGTTCCCAGAAGATCCTTGTCTAGAGCAATTAGAATTTATTACTGTGGGCAAGGCTGATAGAAGTGCTCATAACCCCACTTGCACCTAACATAAAAAGTCTCCTAAAGGAAGGTGTAGACATGTGTGACCTGTAGACACTGGATGTCACCTCCAATAGAGATCCGAATAAATCAGCTAGGACGTGTTCTGGCCTCAGTGATTCGCCAATATAGAGGACATGTTCTAGCCTCAGTGAGTCTGGATCACAGGATAGTTGGATAGGTAATCCATAAATATAAAATAAGGAGTGCATAGACTACATTCAATTAATTTAAGAACAGCTATGGTGGGAGTGACTGGAAAGACTGGTTGATGGAACAGGGAATTGTGGGTCTCAAGGTGTTGGTGCCCCTGGGTAGTTGAAATCCTTGTCTTCTAATGATCCGGCACTGACAAGTTCCCCATACACACTGTCACGCCGCTGCAATGCAGGTAATTGCAAGCTCCACTAGGTGGCAATAGAGTGGAGGGAGGACTGCATACAGCAGGACCAGACCTGCAACGTAGCGGCAAGGCCACCACCAGGTGGCAGCAGAATAGTCAAAACAAGCCGGGTCGATATAAGACTGTGGACAGTACAAAAGGAATAAGCAAACACAGAGTCAATAACAAGCCAAATGGGTCAGTACCAGTCAGGAGTGGATATGCTAAAGACAAGAGACAAAACAACAGGTCAGGATCCAAGCCAAGTCAAAACCAGTGAGTCAATACAAGAAAGGGGAACGCACAGTATGAAAGGGAAGAGGGGATAAACAGACATAGGTTCAGTAAGCAAGCAGCAGGACAAATCAGGGTAAATGGAGTCAGCTACACACACCATAGGCAGAAACTATAACTTACTTAGTCTGCATGACCCAGTGGAGATAAATAGCAAACCTGAGACCAGACTGAGGCTGAGAATGTTAACCACTGGCATGACCAGACCGGAGAAAGCGGAAGACAGGACTCAAAACCCGGTCTGGATCATTGTTGTGAATTGGACTTTTTGGCTCCCTCTTGTGGTCACTAGCGACATGACACTTTGAGCTTCTTTCTCTAGCTTGGTACCCACCTGGCTCGTTAGTCCAGGGGTGTTGCTATTTAAGCTTCCTGGATTTTCAGTCTGGTGCCTGGCATCGTTGTAATCAGTTCCTTTCTGTTTGCTCCTGTCTGCTGGTCCTGGTTCTTGCAAAATAAGCTAAGTCCTGCTTCCTTATTTTTTGGTTATTTGCATTTGTTCTTATTTCTGTCCAGCTTGTACCAAATGTGATTCCTGATATAGCTGGAAGCTCTAGGGGGCTGATATTCTCCCCCCGTGCCGTTAGACGGTTCGGGGGTTCTTGAATATCTAGCGTGGAAATTTTGATAGGGTTTTTGCTGACCGTATAAGTCATCTTCCTATATTCTGCTATTAGTCAGTGGGCCTCTCTTTGCTAAAAACCTAGTTCATCCTTACGTTTGTCTTTTCTTCTTACCTCACCGTTATTATTTGTTGGGGGCTTGTATCCAACTTTTGGGGTCTTTTCTCTGGAGGCAAGAAAGGTCTATCTTTTCCCTTCTAGGGTTAGTTAGTTCTCCGGCTGGTGCGAGACGTCTAGAACCAACGTAGGTACGTTTTCTTGAGCTTGCTGCAGACATGAATGTCCAGACCTTGATTACTAGTGTGGATCAGCTTGCTGCTCGTGTGCAGGGTATTCAAGATTTTGTTACCAGTAGTCCTATGTCAGAACCTAAAATACCTATTCCTGAACTGTTTTCTGGAGACCTTGTATAGACTATCGGCTTCTGAATAAAATCACTGTTAAATTTCAGTATTCTTTGCCTCTGTTGTCGGACTTGTTTGCCCGGATTAAAGGTGCCAAGTGGTTCACCAAGATAGATCTTCGTGGTGCGTACAACCTTGTGCGCATTAAGCAGGGAGATGAATGGAAAACTGCATTTAATACGCCCGAAGGTCATTTTGAGTACTTGGTGATGCCTTTTGGGCTCTCTAATGCTCCTTCAGTTTTTCAGTCCTTTATGCATGATATCTTCCGGAAGTATCTGGATAAATTTATGATTGTTTATCTGGATGATATTCTGTTTTTTCTGATGATTGGGACTCCCATGTTAAGCAGGTCAGGACGGTGTTTCAGGTTTTGCGTGAGAATGCTTTGTTCGTTAAGGGCTCAAAGTGTCTCTTTGGAGTACAGAAGGTTCCCTTTTTGGGTTTTATTTTTTCCCCTTCTGCGGTGGAGATGGACCCAGTCAAGGTCCGAGCTATTCATGATTGGACTCAACCCACGTCAGTTAAGAGTCTTCAGAAGTTCTTGGGTTTTGCTAACTTCTACCGTCGTTTTATCGCTAACTTTTCTAGCGTTGTTAAACCTTTGACGGATATGACCAAGAAAGGTTCTGATGTTGCTAACTGGGCTCCTGCAGCCGTGGAAGCTTTCCAAGAGCTGAAGCGCCGGTTTACTTCGGCGCCTGTTTTGTGCCAGCCTGATGTCTCACTTCTAGTGTTGAGCATTCCGATACCGCAAGTATCGGGTATCGGCCGATACTTGCGGTATCGGAATTCCGATACCGGGATTCCGATACTTGCCGCGTATCGGATACCGGAATCGGAAGTTCTAAGATTCAAAAAGCAGAAATTCAGCCAATGAGATTGATTCCAAGTGTGGGCACATCCTGTTTAGCATGGAGGGCATGAAACTACTGGCAAGGCTGTGATTGGCTGGTGTAATGATGTCATGATGCAGTTTAAAAGTCGCTGGCGCCATTTTGCGATCACTCTGCTGTGAATTCAGTTAGTGACAGGACGCTGTTTGCTGACTGAGGGACAGTTTAGAGATAGCGATTTGCTTCTTTGTGCTTTCCAAAGGCTAATTTAGCAACCGCTGTGTTCACCTACTATTCACCTTGCTTTTGCCTTGTAGCGCTGTTTTCACAGCGATCTGCAGGGTCTGTGTGTGTGTGTGTGTGAGTGCAGCCCAGTCTCCAGTCTGAGTGCAGCCACATAGGCCATCCATAGTTGGTTGTATTCAGTTCAGGGAGGGTGGTTCATTGCCTCATACTGTTCCTTTTTTTTTTTTTTTCCCAAGTAGTGTAGTCTGCTGCTAATTTATTCAAAAAAATCCTATTAGTGTCTTTCCACCCGTCTCCAGCTAATTTGTGGAAAAACACTACATAGGATAAAGTAGAGGAGGGTTTTTGGGCCTTGCAGCGCCGTTTACGGCTGTCTGCACGGTCTCCGTGTGACTGCAGCTCGCCCTGTAATCTGTGAGCAGCTATAGCCTGGTTGTCTCCAGCTCAGGGTTTTTCACTGCGTCATACCGCCAAATCAATTTTCTTTTTTTTCAAAGTAGTGTAGTCTGCTGCTAATTAATTTAAAAAAATCCTATTAGTGTCTTTCCACCCGTCTCCAGCTAATTTGTGGAAAAACACTACATAGGATAAAGTAGAGGAGGGTTTTTGGGCCTTGCAGCGCCGTTTACGGCTGTCTGCACGGTCTCCGTGTGACTGCAGCTCGCCCTGTAATCTGTGAGCAGCTATAGCCTGGTTGTCTCCAGCTCAGGGTTTTTCACTGCGTCATACCGCCAAATCAATTTTCTTTTTTTTCCAAATAGTGTAGTCTGCTGCTAATTTATTCAAAAAAATCCTATTAGTGTCTTTCCACCCGTCTCCAGCTAATTTGTGGAAAAACACTACATAGGATAAAGTAGAGGAGGGTTTTTGGGCCTTGTAGCGCCGTTTACGTCTGTCTGCACGGTCTCCGTGTGACTGCAGCTCTATCTGTTGTCAGTTCAGCCCCCAAAAAATAAATAAATAATAAAGTTCACCAAACACACCAGTTACACCACTTTACATTTCTGTAGGCCACATTAGCTCATATTAAAGTCTAGTCCACACTTTAGATAATTAGTGCTTCTTATACCTGTTAGGAGGAGTTGCTCAGGAATAAGCACACAAATCCGTTAGTACTTTTCTGCTTATCTTTATCAGTCAACCAAGATGAAGAAGGCAGTGAGTAAGGCACGGGGGCGTGGGAGCCGTCGCGGAGCAGGGAGGGGACGTGGGGATTCTGTGCCTGCTGCGGGCACCGGTGACTCATCAGCACCCACTTTCACCAGGCAACAGTCGTTCATGCGAAGCTTTGTGTCCGAGCGCCGTACACCGCTGCTGCGTGAAGAACAAATTGAAGCTGTTGTCGGATGGATGGCAGCTAATGCATCAACTTCCATTAGTGCCACATCCTCTCAGACACAGAGCACTGGAGAGCAGCCATCTGTCTCTTCACCACCTGCCAAATTGCCCAGGCAGACAGAGAGCCCAGGACAGGAGCCGTCTCTACTTCTGTTCTCTGAATCTCTTGGCTTGGAAACAGGGGGCCAGCCAAGCAGCATTGGAGAAATGGAAGAAGAGGCAGGGTGCAGTGATGCCCAACAGCTTTTTCTGTCTTCCTCTGAAGAGGCGGGTGGGCCAGTGGCTCCGGTCACCACATCGCAGGCTGCATCAGCTGATGATGACACTCAGGTGCCACTTACTGGTGCGTGCTCTGCTGCTGAGACTACCCAGGAGGAGCAGTTGGGGGCAGAGGGTAGTGTAGATGATGAGGTCCTCGACCCATCTTGGCGTGAGGGACAGGAAGGTGGTGGGAGCAGCTCTGAGGAAGAGATTCCCCGTACGGCCCAAAGAGGGAGAGGGAGGGGGAAGACTGCGGATCCTGCAGCCTCCGCTTTGGCACCCGTTAGGAGCATGTCTCTTCCAAAAGCCAAAAAGGGCGCTCCCAAGACTTGCAGTGCCTGGTCCTTTTTTGACACAGTTGCAGATGACATTTGCTATGTCAGATGCAACGTGTGTCATCAAAAAGTCAAAAGAGGGAAAAATGTCAGCAACCTCAATACCTCCAACATGTGGAAACATGTGCGCAACAGGCACCCGGCGGAGTTAGAAAAACACACTGAAGAGGTAGGCCAACCAACAGCGGCAGCTACCACCTCTTCAGCTCGTGTTGCCTCTTCCTCTACCTCACACGCAGCTGGTTCGGCGTCCTCCCAGGATCGCCGTGGAAGAACCTCTGCCCCTGTTGTCCAGAGACCCGCTGTAATTCCACCCGCAGCGCCACTTTCCCAGTCATCCACACACTCCCAGCCCAGTCTACAGCCATCGGTAGTACAGGCATGGGAGAAAAGGCGGCCTTTCTCGTCAAACCACCCACGAGCACAGGCTCTGACTGCAGGCATTGCCAAACTTCTGTCACTGGAAATGCTGTCATTCAGGCTGGTGGAGACTGACAGCTTCCGTGACTTGATGTCATTGGCAGTCCCACAGTACAATGTGCCCAGCCGCTTTTACTTCAGCAGGCAAGCCGTCCCTGCCCTGCAGAAGCATGTGGAGGGACACATAAAACACGCGCTACTGAACGCCGTCAGTAGCAAGGTCCACCTCACCACCGATGCGTGGACCAGTCAACATGGACAGGGGCGATACCTTTCCCTCACTGCCCATTGGGTTAATGTCGTTGAGCCGGGTACAGACCGTGCGAGTGGCGCAGGACGTGTCCTGCCCACTCCAAGGATTGCAGGAATCCATTCTGTACGCATTGACTCCTCCTCTTACACCAGTTCCTCAGAATCATCGCTGCAGGAGCCGTCACAGTCCACCTCCACATGGACCCGTGATGAACGTGTACCTGTTACGACCGACATGAGCACAGCCGTGGCCAAACGTCAACAGGCCGTCTTGAAATTAATTTTCTTGGGGAATCGTAGCCACACAGCGCAGGAGCTCTGGAATGCCATCAAGCAGGAGAGCGATGTGTGGTTTGTGCCAGCGAATCTCCAGCCAGGCATGGTAGTGTGTGATAATGGCCGAAATCTGGTGGCAGCTCTGGGCCTCGGCAACCTCACTCACATCCCATGTCTGGCACATGTGCTCAATTTGGTCGTGCAGAGCTTTTTGAGGGACTATCCGGATCTTGATGCACTGCTGCACAAGGTCCGCCTAGAGTGTGCTCACTTGCGGCGTTCCAGCACGGCAAAAGCGCGCATTGCGGCTCTGCAGCGCCGACACCGCCTGCCGGAACATCGCATCATATGTGACCTACCTACCAGGTGGAATTCCACGTTACATATGTTGGAGCGGTTGTGTGAGCAGCAGCAAGCTGTAATGGAGTACCAGCTGCTTCAGGCGCAAAAAAGTCGCAGTCAGCGCCGTACAGACTTCACAACCACAGAGTGGGCCACTATGAATGACGTCTGCCAGGTTTTGCGTCCCTTTGATTATTCCACGCGGATGGCGAGTGCAGATGATGCACTAGTCAGCATGACTGTCCCCCTTATCTGCCTGCTTGAAAAATCACTGCAAGCGCTAAGGGATGATGTTGTGGAAGAGGTGGAGGATGAGGATTCACCATTTCCATCATCTTCTGGACAGTCAGCGCCACGTGGTTCCTCACAAACGCGTAGGCAGGGGACCGTTTGTGAGGAGGATGAGGAGGAGTCAATGGAGGAGGAAGACATCCGTCCAGAGGAGGGAGTTACACAATTGTCCAGTACTCAGTGTGTACAGCGAGGGTGGGGTGATGACGAGCGGGCAGAGATCACGCCTCCAGCAGGGGACAGCGTTTCTTGGGCAGTTGGCAGTCTGCAGCACATGGTGGATTACATGCTGCAGTGCCTGAGAAACGACCGCCGCATCGCCCACATTCTCAACATGTCTGATTATTGGGTGTTCACCCTCCTCGATCCTCGCTACCGGGACAACGTAGAAAGCCTCATCACACCGTTGAACCGGGAGCGAAAAATGCGGGAGTACCAAGACACACTGGTCAATTCCATCATCTTCTCCATTCCAACTGAGAGAAGTGCTGCTAGTGCATTCCAAAGCAGCTCAGTGCGTCCAGGCCGTGGTGGAGGCTCTGCACAAAGAGGGAGCAGAAGCAGTGCCTCTGCCCAAGGCAAGACCAGTATGGCCGAACTGTGGCACAGTTTTCTGTGCCCGCCACAAAAGTCTACACCATCACAGACGGCTCCAGTCAGCAGGAGGCAACGGTTCCGTCAGATGGTGACAGACTACATGTCTTGCCCTCTTGCTGTACTCCCAGACGGCTCTTCCCCTTTCAAGTTTTGGGTCTCAAAGCTGGATACATGGCCAGAGCTAAGCCAGTATGCATTGGAGGTGCTGTCTTGCCCTGCGGCCAGTGTATTATCGGAACGTGTCTTTAGTGCTGCAGGTGGTGTACTAACTGACCGTCGCATGCGACTATCCTCCGATAACGTTGACCGGCTTACTTTCCTGAAAATGAACAAGGCCTGGATCTCGCCGGAATTTGCCACTCCTCCTCCTGATTGAATAATTAGGTCACTGTATACGTTATCCAGGTCTCCTGTTGTGTTCATCTTTCTACCACCTGAACTTAAATTCCTGGGCTCCAACACCGCCAGTTGAGGCTCAGACGTGCCGTCTGCACAGTCAAAACATACGACCCAGTGTTATTGGGTTTCAGTAACGTCAGCTGATCCCCAGCTGTGTAGCCGGCAATGTGTCATGCGACCGCCACGCTGACACAACAACTGAAATGTAAGGGAATCTGTCCCCCCCCCCCAAGGCGTTTGTTACTGAAAGAGCCACCTTGTGCAGCAGTAATGCTGCCCAAGGAAAAGGTAGCTATTTTTGTTTAGCTCCTTGCACACGCAGAACTTAACACTTATAAAATGTGTCCACTGATACCGTAAAACGGTCCCGGAGGTGGGACTTTCCTTCGTAATGTGACGCAGCCCAGCCGTCATTCCTACCCCCCCGGCGCCGCGCACCGGCTCCTCAGCGTTGTTTTATTCCGTCCAGGAGCCTGCGCTGTTATGTTATCCCGTGGCCAGGCACACTTAGCGCTGCCCGTCTTCTGGCATCATTTGGTGTCTGGATGGCTGCGCCTGTGCGGCCGCGCTGGCAGAGAGCCCGCCTCGCAGTGTCTTCTGATTTAATCCCACTGGGGGCCTGGGATCCATGGACATGCGCAGTGCATATCTGAACCTCCACCTCTCACTCATTTCCCTATGGCTTCTTCAGACTGTTCGGTGTCAGCTGGTCCCTAACAGCATGCCACGGCCGTGACACCGCACAGTCTGAAGAAGCCATAGGGAGATGAGTGAGAGGTGGAGGTTCAGATATGCACTGCGCATGTCCATGGATCCCAGGCCCCCAGTGGGATTAAATCAGAAGACACTGCGAGGCGGGCTCTCTGCCAGCGCGGCCGCACAGGCGCAGCCATCCAGACACCAAATGATGCCAGAAGACGGGCAGCGCTAAGTGTGCCTGGCCACGGGATAACATAACAGCGCAGGCTCCTTGACGGAATAAAACAACGCTGAGGAGCCGGTGCGCGGCGCCGGGGGGGTAGGAATGACGGCTGGGCTGCGTCACATTACGAAGGAAAGTCCCACCTCCGGGACGGTTTTACGGTTGCAGGGGACACATTTTATAAGTGTTTAGTTCTGTGTTTGCAAGGAGCATGATGAAAAGAGCCACCTTTTCCTTTTGCATCTTTTGTGCTGCACAAGCTGGCTCTTTCAGCTACAAACGCCTTGGGGGGGGGGGTTAAAGGTTCCCTTTCGACTTTCTCAGGCTTCGGCCTACATTGTGTTCCTCTGCTTTTCCACCTGTCCCTGGGCTCCAACACCGCCAGTTGCCGTCCAGAAGTGCTGTACGCACAGTCAACAGTCCCTCCTCTGTTATTGGGGTTCAGTAACGTCAGCTGTTCCCCAGCTGTGTGTGTGGCAATCCCTCCTACCTCCTCCTACCTCCTCCAACCTCCTCCTCCTCCACCTGTCCCTGGGCTCCAACACCGCCAGTTGCCGTCCAGAAGTGCTGTACGCACAGTCAACAGTCCCTCCTCTGTTATTGGGGTTCAGTAACGTCAGCTGTTCCCCTGCTGTGTGTGTGGCAATCCCTCCTACCTCCTCCAACCTCCTCCTCCTCCACCTGTCCCTGGGCTCCAACACCGCCAGTTGCCGTCCAGAAGTGCTGTACGCACAGTCAACAGTCGCTCCTCTGTTATTGGGGTTCAGTAACATCAGCTGTTCCCCTGCTGTGTGTGTGGCAATCCCTCCTACCTCCTCCAACCTCCTCCTCCTCCACCCGTCCCTGGGCTCCAACACCGCCAGTTGCCGTCCAGAAGTGCTGTACGCACAGTCAACAGTCCCTCCTCTGTTATTGGGGTTCAGTAACGTCAGCTGTTCCCCTGCTGTGTGTGTGGCAATCCCTCCTACCTCCTCCTACCTCCTCCAACCTCCTCCTCCTCCACCCGTCCCTGGGCTCCAACACCGCCAGTTGCCGTCCAGAAGTGCTGTACGCACAGTCAACAGTCCCTCCTCTGTTATTGGGGTTCAGTAACGTCAGCTGTTCCCCAGCTGTGTGTGTGGCAATCCCTCCTACCTCCTCCTACCTCCTCCAACCTCCTCCTCCTCCACCTGTCCCTGGGCTCCAACACCGCCAGTTGCCGTCCAGAAGTGCTGTACGCACAGTCAACAGTCCCTCCTCTGTTATTGGGGTTCAGTAACGTCAGCTGTTCCCCTGCTGTGTGTGTGGCAATCCCTCCTACCTCCTCCAACCTCCTCCTCCTCCACCTGTCCCTGGGCTCCAACACCGCCAGTTGCCGTCCAGAAGTGCTGTACGCACAGTCAACAGTCGCTCCTCTGTTATTGGGGTTCAGTAACATCAGCTGTTCCCCTGCTGTGTGTGTGGCAATCCCTCCTACCTCCTCCAACCTCCTCCTCCTCCACCCGTCCCTGGGCTCCAACACCGCCAGTTGCCGTCCAGAAGTGCTGTACGCACAGTCAACAGTCCCTCCTCTGTTATTGGGGTTCAGTAACGTCAGCTGTTCCCCTGCTGTGTGTGTGGCAATCCCTCCTACCTCCTCCTACCTCCTCCAACCTCCTCCTCCTCCACCCGTCCCTGGGCTCCAACACCGCCAGTTGCCGTCCAGAAGTGCTGTACGCACAGTCAACAGTCCCTCCTCTGTTATTGGGGTTCAGTAACGTCAGCTGTTCCCCTGCTGTGTGTGTGGCAATCCCTCCTACCTCCTCCAACCTCCTCCTCCTCCACCTGTCCCTGGGCTCCAACACCGCCAGTTGCCGTCCAGAAGTGCTGTACGCACAGTCAACAGTCGCTCCTCTGTTATTGGGGTTCAGTAACATCAGCTGTTCCCCTGCTGTGTGTGTGGCAATCCCTCCTACCTCCTCCAACCTCCTCCTCCTCCACCCGTCCCTGGGCTCCAACACCGCCAGTTGCCGTCCAGAAGTGCTGTACGCACAGTCAACAGTCCCTCCTCTGTTATTGGGGTTCAGTAACGTCAGCTGTTCCCCTGCTGTGTGTGTGGCAATCCCTCCTACCTCCTCCTACCTCCTCCAACCTCCTCCTCCTCCACCCGTCCCTGGGCTCCAACACCGCCAGTTGCCGTCCAGAAGTGCTGTACGCACAGTCAACAGTCCCTCCTCTGTTATTGGGGTTCAGTAACGTCAGCTGTTCCCCTGCTGTGTGTGTGGCAATCCCTCCTACCTCCTCCAACCTCCTCCAACCTCCTCCTCCTCCACCCGTCCCTGGGCTCCAACACCGCCAGTTGCCGTCCAGAAGTGCTGTACGCACAGTCAACAGTCCCTCCTCTGTTATTGGGGTTCAGTAACGTCAGCTGTTCCCCTGCTGTGTGTGTGGCAATCCCTCCTACCTCCTCCAACCTCCTCCAACCTCCTCCTCCTCCACCCGTCCCTGGGCTCCAACACCGCCAGTTGCCGTCCAGAAGTGCTGTACGCACAGTCAACAGTCCCTCCTCTGTTATTGGGGTTCAGTAACGTCAGCTGTTCCCCTGCTGTGTGTGTGGCAATCCCTCCTACCTCCTCCAACCTCCTCCAACCTCCTCCTCCTCCACCCGTCCCTGGGCTCCAACACCGCCAGTTGCCGTCCAGAAGTGCTGTACGCACAGTCAACAGTCCCTCCTCTGTTATTGGGGTTCAGTAACGTCAGCTGTTCCCCTGCTGTGTGTGTGGCAATCCCTCCTACCTCCTCCAACCTCCTCCAACCTCCTCCTCCTCCACCCGTCCCTGGGCTCCAACACCGCCAGTTGCCGTCCAGAAGTGCTGTACGCACAGTCAACAGTCCCTCCTCTGTTATTGGGGTTCAGTAACGTCAGCTGTTCCCCTGCTGTGTGTGTGGCAATCCCTCCTACCTCCTCCAACCTCCTCCTCCTCCACCTGTCCCTGGGCTCCAACACCGCCAGTTGCCGTCCAGAAGTGCTGTACGCACAGTCAACAGTCCCTCCTCTGTTATTGGGGTTCAGTAACGTCAGCTGTTCCCCTGCTGTGTATACGGCAACGTGTACTGCGACCGCCACGCAGGCACAACAAGTTAAATGTAAGGGAACCTGACCCCCCCCCCCCCAGGCGTTTGTTACTGAAGGAGCCACCTTGTGCAGCAGTAATGATGCAAAGGGAAAAAGTGCCTCTTTTCGTGATGCTCCTTGCACATGCTGAACCAAACACTTATGAAATGTGTCCCCACACAGCGTTAAACCGTCCGGTAGGTGGAACTTTCCTTTGTTGTGTGACGCAGCACAGCCATCATTTTTACCCCCTTGGCGCCGTGCGCCCCCTCCTCAGCGTTGTTTGAATCTGTCCCGGTGCCTGCGCTGTTAGGTTAGCCCTTGGCCATGCACACATGTTGCGCTGCCCGTCTTCTGACCTCATTTGGTGTCAGGCTGGCTGCGCCTGTGCGGGTGCGCTGGCCGAGATCCCGCCTCGCAGTGTCGTCTAATGTAATCCCACCGCGGGCCTGTGATCCGTGCCCGTGCGCAGTGCATATCCTCTCCTCTCACTCCCCTCCCTACGGCTTCTTCAGACTGTGCGATGTCAGCTGGTCCCTAATAGCATGCCACGGCCGTGACACCGCACAGTCTGAAAAAGCCGTAGGGAGGGGAGTGAGAGGAGAGGATATGCACTGCGCACGGGCACGGATCACAGGCCCGCGGTGGGATTACATTAGACGACACTGCGAGGCGGGATCTCGGCCAGCGCACCCGCACAGGCGCAGCCAGCCTGACACCAAATGAGGTCAGAAGACGGGCAGCGCAACATGTGTGCATGGCCATGGGCTAACCTAACAGCGCAGGCTCCGGGACAGATTCAAACAACGCTGAGGAGGGGGCGAACGGCGACAAGGGGGTAAAAATGATGGCTGTGCTGCGTCACACGACAAAGGAAAGTTCCACCTACCGGACGGTTTAACGCTGTGTGGGGACACATTTCATAAATGTTAGGTTCCGCATGTACAAGGACCATAATTAAAAGAGCTAAGTTTACCTTTTCCAGCATTAGTGCTGTACACAATGGCTCTTTCAGCTACAAACGCCTGGGGGGGGGGGGGTTAAAGGTTTCCTTTCAACTTGCTCGAGTGCAGGCTTCGGCCTACACTCCGCTCCCCCTGCTCCTCCTGCTGACCCTGGGCTCTAACACCGCCAGTTTTTGCCCAGATGTGCTAGCTGCACAGAGAAAAACACCAGCCAATGTGTCAGTGGGGTCCAGCACCGCCAGCTGTTCCCCTGCTGTGTAGCCGGCAACGTGTCCTGCGACCGCCACGCAGACACAAGAACTGAAATTGAAGGGAACCTGTCCCCCCTCCCCCAGGTGTTTCTATGTTTTACAGCTACCTTGAACAGCAGTAATGCTGCATGTGTTCAAGGTGGCTCAGAAACTTATTCTCCTTGCCCATGTTGAAGTGAACACGTCTAAAATGTGTCCTCTGTGACCATTAAAACGTCCCTCAGGTGTGATTTGACTTTGTATTGACACACGCAACAAGCTCCTTGGTAACGCTGCCCGTCTTCTGGCATCATTGTTTGGCTGGCTGCGCTTCTGCGGCCGCCCTGACCCACACAACAGCCCTCGTTGTCTTATTTAATGGGACTGCGAGGGTGTGATTGATGGGCAGGATCAGTGCATCAGTTCGCCTGTCCCTCCTCTCCTTCCGCCTTCTTCGGACTGTGCGGCTTCATGGCCGTGGCATGCGATAAGGGATCAGATGACGCCGCACAGTCTGAAGCGGGTGTAAGGACCCGAGTGTGAGAGGCGAACATATGTGCTGCGCCAGGCCCTGAATCCCAGCCCCGCAGTGTTTTAACAATGTTAAGACACTGCGGGGCTGGGATTCATGGGCATCGCGAACCGCACCGGCCGACATTACATGATGCCAGAAGATGGGCAGCGCTAACGGCGCTAGGCCAGGGGATAACACGACAGCGCAGACTCCTGTACAGCAAATAACAACGCTCGGGAGGCTGCACCCAGCACCAAGGTGGGATTCTTGACACCTGTGCTGCGTCTCATTACAAAGGGAACTCTCGCCTCCATTACACAGTTTGACTGTATAAAGGGCTAAATGTTATACGTGTTCCATTCAGCGTGTGCAAGGAGAAAAATTACAAGAGCAACCTTTGACTTGCGCAGCACTGCTGCTGCATAAGCTGTGGCTCTTCTACTTTGTAACCCCTGAGGGGGGGTTAAAGGTGACTTTTGAAATCGGTTCAATTAGGCTTCGGCCTACACTCTGCTCCACCTGCAGAGCCCGGGCTCCAACAACGCTAGTTGCTGTCCGGAAGTGCTGGCTGCACAGAGCCAAACACCTCGCCAATGTGTCAGTGGGGTCCAGCACCGCCAGCTGTTCCCCTGCTGTGTAGCCGGCAACGTGTCCTGCAAAAGCCACGCAGACACAACACACCCAAAGCTGCCGCCTGTGCAGGCTTCGGCCTACACTCCCCTCCCCCTGCTCCTCCTCCTCCTGCTCCTCCTCCTGCTGTCCCTGGGCTCTAACACACCGCCAGTTTTTGCCCAGATGTGCTAGCTGCACAGAGAAAAACACCAGCCAATGTGTCAGTGGGGTCCAGCACCGCCAGCTGTTCCCCTGCTGTGCAGCCGGCAACGTGTCCTGCAAAAGCCACGCAGACACAAGAACTGAAATTGAAGGGAACCTGTCCCCCCTCCCCCAGGCGTTTTTACGTTATCCAGCCACCTTGTACAGCGGTAATGCTGCATGTGTGCAAGGTGGCTCAGAAACGTATTCTCCTCGCACATGTGGAACTGAAAACACGTCTGCAATGTGTCCTCTGTGTGACCATTTAACCGTCCCGGTGGTGTGACTTTCCTTTGTAATGACACGCTGCAACCCCCTTGGTAGCGCTGCCCGTCTTCTGGCATCATTGTTTGGCTGCCTGCGCCTCTGCGGCCGCCCTGACCCACACAACGCCCCTCGGTGTCTTATTTATTGGGACTGCGAGGGTGTGATTGATGGGCAGGATCAGTGCATCAGTTCGCCTGTCCCTCCTCTCCTTCCGCCTTCTTCGGACTGTGCGGCTTCATGGCCGTGGCATGCGATAAGGGATCAGATGACGCCGCACAGTCTGAAGCGGGTGTAAGGACCCGAGTGTGAGAGGCGAACATATGTGCTGCGCCAGGCCCTGAATCCCAGCCCCGCAGTGTTTTAACAATGTTAAGACACTGCGGGGCTGGGATTCATGGGCATCGCGAACCGCACCGGCCGACATTACATGATGCCAGAAGATGGGCAGCGCTAACGGCGCTAGGCCAGGGGATAACACGACAGCGCAGACTCCTGTACAGCAAATAACAACGCTCGGGAGGCTGCACCCAGCACCAAGGTGGGATTCTTGACACCTGTGCTGCGTCTCATTACAAAGGGAACTCTCGCCTCCATTACACAGTTTGACTGTATAAAGGGCTAAATGTTATACGTGTTCCATTCAGCGTGTGCAAGGAGAAAAATTACAAGAGCAACCTTTGACTTGCGCAGCACTGCTGCTGCATAAGCTGTGGCTCTTCTACTTTGTAACCCCTGAGGGGGGGTTAAAGGTGACTTTTGAAATCGGTTCAATTAGGCTTCGGCCTACACTCTGCTCCACCTGCAGAGCCCGGGCTCCAACAACGCTAGTTGCTGTCCGGAAGTGCTGGCTGCACAGAGCCAAACACCTCGCCAATGTGTCAGTGGGGTCCAGCACCGCCAGCTGTTCCCCTGCTGTGTAGCCGGCAACGTGTCCTGCAAAAGCCACGCAGACACAACACACCCAAAGCTGCCGCCTGTGCAGGCTTCGGCCTACACTCCCCTCCCCCTGCTCCTCCTCCTCCTGCTCCTCCTCCTGCTGTCCCTGGGCTCTAACACACCGCCAGTTTTTGCCCAGATGTGCTAGCTGCACAGAGAAAAACACCAGCCAATGTGTCAGTGGGGTCCAGCACCGCCAGCTGTTCCCCTGCTGTGCAGCCGGCAACGTGTCCTGCAAAAGCCACGCAGACACAAGAACTGAAATTGAAGGGAACCTGTCCCCCCTCCCCCAGGCGTTTTTACGTTATCCAGCCACCTTGTACAGCGGTAATGCTGCATGTGTGCAAGGTGGCTCAGAAACGTATTCTCCTCGCACATGTGGAACTGAAAACACGTCTGCAATGTGTCCTCTGTGTGACCATTTAACCGTCCCGGTGGTGTGACTTTCCTTTGTAATGACACGCTGCAACCCCCTTGGTAGCGCTGCCCGTCTTCTGGCATCATTGTTTGGCTGCCTGCGCCTCTGCGGCCGCCCTGACCCACACAACGCCCCTCGGTGTCTTATTTATTGGGACTGCGAGGGTGTGATTGATGGGCAGGATCAGTGCATCAGTTCGCCTGTCCCTCCTCTCCTTCCGCCTTCTTCGGACTGTGCGGCTTCATGGCCGTGGCATGCGATAAGGGATCAGATGACGCCGCACAGTCTGAAGCGGGTGTAAGGACCCGAGTGTGAGAGGCGAACATATGTGCTGCGCCAGGCCCTGAATCCCAGCCCCGCAGTGTTTTAACAATGTTAAGACACTGCGGGGCTGGGATTCATGGGCATCGCGAACCGCACCGGCCGACATTACATGATGCCAGAAGATGGGCAGCACTAACGGCGCTAGGCCAGGGGATAACACGACAGCGCAGACTCCTGTACAGCAAATAACAACGCTCGGGAGGCTGCACCCAGCACCAAGGTGGGATTCTTGACACCTGTGCTGCGTCTCATTACAAAGGGAACTCTCGCCTCCATTACACAGTTTGACTGTATAAAGGGCTAAATGTTATACGTGTTCCATTCAGCGTGTGCAAGGAGAAAAATTACAAGAGCAACCTTTGACTTGCGCAGCACTGCTGCTGCATAAGCTGTGGCTCTTCTACTTTGTAACCCCTGAGGGGGGGTTAAAGGTGACTTTTGAAATCGGTTCAATTAGGCTTCGGCCTACACTCTGCTCCACCTGCAGAGCCCGGGCTCCAACAACGCTAGTTGCTGTCCGGAAGTGCTGGCTGCACAGAGCCAAACACCTCGCCAATGTGTCAGTGGGGTCCAGCACCGCCAGCTGTTCCCCTGCTGTGTAGCCGGCAACGTGTCCTGCAAAAGCCACGCAGACACAACACACCCAAAGCTGCCGCCTGTGCAGGCTTCGGCCTACACTCCCCTCCCCCTGCTCCTCCTCCTCCTGCTCCTCCTCCTGCTGTCCCTGGGCTCTAACACACCGCCAGTTTTTGCCCAGATGTGCTAGCTGCACAGAGAAAAACACCAGCCAATGTGTCAGTGGGGTCCAGCACCGCCAGCTGTTCCCCTGCTGTGCAGCCGGCAACGTGTCCTGCAAAAGCCACGCAGACACAAGAACTGAAATTGAAGGGAACCTGTCCCCCCTCCCCCAGGCGTTTTTACGTTATCCAGCCACCTTGTACAGCGGTAATGCTGCATGTGTGCAAGGTGGCTCAGAAACGTATTCTCCTCGCACATGTGGAACTGAAAACACGTCTGCAATGTGTCCTCTGTGTGACCATTTAACCGTCCCGGTGGTGTGACTTTCCTTTGTAATGACACGCTGCAACCCCCTTGGTAGCGCTGCCCGTCTTCTGGCATCATTGTTTGGCTGCCTGCGCCTCTGCGGCCGCCCTGACCCACACAACGCCCCTCGGTGTCTTATTTATTGGGACTGCGAGGGTGTGTTTGATGGGCAGGAGCAGTGCATCACTTCGCCTGTCCCTCATCTCCTTCCGCCTTCTTCGGACTGTGCGGCTTCATGGCCGTGGCATGCGATAAGGGATCAGCTGACGCCACATAGTCTGAAGCAGGTGTAAGAACCCAAGCGAGAGGCGAACATATGTACTGCGCCAGGCCATGAATCCCAGCCCCGCAGTGTTTAAACTATGTCAATACACTGCGGGGCTGGGATTCATGGGCATCGCGAACCGCACCGGCCAACATTAAATGAGGTCAGAAGATGGGCAGCGCTAACAGCGCTAGGCCAGGGGATAACACGACAGCGCAGACTCCTGTACAGCAAATAACAACGCTCAGGAGGCTGCACCCAGCACCAAGGTGGGATTCTTGACATCTGTGCTGCGTCTCATTACAAAGGGAACTCGCGCCTCCAACACAGTTTGACTGTATAAAGGGCTAAATGTTATACGTGTTTCATTCAGCGTGTGCAAGGAGCGAAATTAAAAGAGCAACCTTTGACTTGTGCAGCACTACTGCTGCATAAGCTGTGGCTCTTCTACTTTCTAACCCCTGAGGGGGGGTTAAAGGTTACCTTTGAAATTGGTTCAAGTAGGCTTCGGCCTACACTCTGCTCCCCCTGCAGAGCCCGGGCTACAACACCGCTCGTTGCTGTCCGGAAGTGCTGGCTGCACAGAGCCAAACACCTCGCCAATGTGTCAGTGGGGTCCAGCACCGCCAGCTGTTCCCCTGCTGTGCAGCCGGCAACGTGTCCTGCAAAAGCCACGCAGACACTTGCTCTTGTACCTTCTGCTCCACATCCTGGTTCCAGTACCGTCAGCTGGTTCCGGGCAGAGCCTTTGGCTTAGGTGCCTCCCTCTGGGTATCCGAGTTCCACCAACGTCAGGTGGTCCTTGGTAGTGCTTTCAGGCACGGGTACCTCCTGCTTAGTAACCGGGTTCCAGTAACGTCAGCTGGTCCTCGGTAGTTCCATTGGCTCTTGGACCTTCGGCTACCCATCCGGGTTCCAGCACCGTCAGCTGGTTCTCGGCAGTGTCTTTTGCTCTTGTACCTTCTGCTCCCCATCCTGGTTCCAGTACCGTCAGCTGGTTCCGGGCAGAGCCTTTGGCTTAGGTGCCTCCCTCTGGGTATCCGAGTTCCACCAACGTCAGGTGGTCCTTGGTAGTGCTTTCAGGCACGGGTACCTCCTGCTTAGTAACCGGGTTCCAGTAACGTCAGCTGGTCCTCGGTAGTTCCATTGGCTCTTGGACCTTCGGGTAGCCATCCGAGTTCCAGTTCCATCAGCTGGTTCTCGGCATTTTCTCAGCCTTCTTGTACCTTCTGCTACATTTCCAAGTTCAAGAGACTAAACACGATGACCCGGAAGAACACCCCTAAGATGACGACGACACCAGAGACGACAACCACCGTGATGACGACGACCCTGGAGACGATGACCCTGAAGACCACCCCGA
This sequence comes from Ranitomeya variabilis, assembly GCF_051348905.1. Taxonomy (NCBI): domain Eukaryota; kingdom Metazoa; phylum Chordata; class Amphibia; order Anura; family Dendrobatidae; genus Ranitomeya; species Ranitomeya variabilis. The sequence continues at coordinate 196,426,777 of NC_135239.1, forward strand.
TGACGACGACCCCGGAGACCACCCCGATGACGACGACCCCGGAGACGACGACCCTGGAGACGACGACGACCTGGAAGACCGAGAAGCAGAAGAACAAGAGGCTGCAGAACAAAGAGCAGAAGGACATTAAGCATAACACAAAATATCAGAGCAAAAAAATATTATGTAAATTATAAGCAGAAGAAGACTAAGCAGTGTATGGGGGTGAGTCCGTTCCTCCTCGTGGTGCCCCTGGATAAAGCCTGATGCTGCAGGCCAAACTGAACGCGGACAAATGTAACTGGTTTGTGACAGGCAGAACGGAAGGTGTAATCTTCAAACTTTTATAGATAACAACTACGGGAATGCCTGTCACAAATAAGAATATGATGAAGAAGTTGAATATGATGAAGATAATAGTAAAATAAAAAGAATATGAACAATGTAACCCAAAAAATAATAGGTAGAAGATGAAGAAGAAGATGAATAAGGTGAAGAAGTTGATGTCAAAGAAGCTGATGATGAGGATAATTAAGAAGAAAGCGTGGGAGAAGTAAAAAAGAAGGTGAAGGGCGTGGAAGTAGTGAAACATCAATATCTGACATAAAAAAAAAAAAAAATTACATAGTCAAATTCTTTCTAACGCCGAACTTCATAAAAAAAAATTAAAAATCATGCTATTCTATTACATTGGGCTAAACCTCTGTCCCTTTAATATCTCCGCCACGTCCCCCAATACATCCTACATTATTCTTAGTTGTTTTCCTTCATGTAGAATGAACCTACAAGTTTATAAAGGGTTTATTTTAATTCCGATATTTTCGTCCCATTGACTTGCATTGGGATCGGGTATCGGTATCGGATTGGATCCGATATTTTGACGGTATCGGCCGATACTTTCCGATACCGATACTTTCCGATATCGGAAAGTATCGCTCAACACTACTCACTTCCCTTTCAGGTTGAAGTGGATGCTTCTGAGATCGGGGCAGGGGCCGTTTTGTCGCAGAGAGGTCCTGGTTGCTCTGTAATGAGACCATGTGCTTTTTTTTCTAGGAAGTTTTCGCCTGCTGAGCGGAACTATGATGTTGGCAATCGGGAGTTGTTGTGTTGTGAAATTGGATTTTGGGCTCCCCCGGTGGCCACTGGTGGAATTGAACTTGTGTGCATCATCCCCTCTGTTCACCTGTTCCCATCAGGATGTGGGAGTCGCTATTTAACCTTGCTCCTCTGTCACTTCCATGCCGGTCAACATTGTAATCAGGAGCCTTTCTGTGCATGTTCCTGCTACCAGACAACTTCCAGCTAAGTCGGACTTTTGTCCTTGTTTGTTTTTTGCATTTTGTTCCAGTTCACAGCTGCAGTTTCGTTTCTGTGTCTGGAAAGCTCTTGTGATCTGAAATTGCCACTCTGATGTTATGAGTTAATACTAGAGTCTTAAAGTAATTTCAGGATGGTGTATTGATAGGGTTTTCAGCTGACCATGAAAGTACCCTTTCTGTCTTCCTGCTATCTAGTAAGGGGACCTCGATTTTGCTAAACCTATTTTCATACTACGTTTGTCATTTTCATCTTAAATCACCGCCAATATATGTGGGGGCCTCTGTCTGCCTTTCGGGGAAATTTCTCTAGAGGTGAGCCAGGACTATATTTTCCTCTGCCAGGATTAGTTAGTCCTCCGGCCGGCGCTGGGCGTCTAGGGATAAAACGCAGGCTACGCTACCCGGCTACTGTTAGTTGTGCGGCAGGTTTAGTTCATGGTCAGTTTAAGTTTCCATCCTTCCAAGAGCTAGTTCCTATGTATGCTGGGCTATGTTCTCTTGCCATTGAGAACCATAACAGTTTGACCGGACTTAAAGGGTTAAATTAATTGGCAGAGAAAGGAGAGAAAAAAGAAGTCTGCTGAAAAATTTTTTTTTTTTTTTTTTCCTTCAGTTCTGAGTGTGCTTTCAATTGAATCACTTGCAAGTCTGCCGTTTCTCCAGACCTGCGGCGGGCCTTGCAGGATTTTCAGGCGGATAGACCTGATCGTTGCCCACCTGGTAGACTGTTTGTTCCTGATGATTGGACCAGTAAAGTCATTTCTGAGGTTCATTCTTCTGCGTTGGCAGGTCATCCTGGAATCTTTGGTACCAGGGATTTGGTGGCAAGGTCCTTCTGGTGGCCTTCCCTGTCACGAGATGTACGAGGCTTTGTGCAGTCTTGTGACGTTTGTGCTCGGGCCAAGCCTTGTTGTTCTCGGGCTAGTGGATTGTTGTTGCCCTTGCCTATCCCGAAGAGGCCTTGGACGCACATCTCGATGGATTTTATTTCGGATCTTCCTGTTTCTCAGAAGATGTCTGTCATCTGGGTGGTGTGTGACCGTTTCTCTAAGATGGTCCATTTGGTTCCCCTGCCTAAGTTGCCTTCTTCTTCCGAGTTGGTTCCTCTGTTTTTTCAAAATGTGGTTCGTTTGCATGGTATTCCGGAGAATATCGTTTCTGACAGAGGAACCCAATTCGTGTCTAGATTTTGGCGGGCATTCTGTGCTAGGATGGGCATAGATTTGTCTTTCTCGTCTGCTTTCCATCCTCAGACTAATGGCCAGACCGAGCGGACGAATCAGACTTTGGAGACATATTTGAGGTGTTTTGTGTCTGCAGATCAGGATGATTGGGTTGCTTTTTTGCCTTTAGCGGAGTTTGCCCTCAATAATCGGGCCAGCTCTGCCACCTTGGTGTCTCCTTTTTTCTGTAATTCGGGGTTTCATCCTCGATTTTCCTCCGGTCAGGTGGAATCTTCGGATTGTCCTGGAGTGGATGCTGTGGTGGAGAGGTTGCATCAGATTTGGGGGCAGGTGGTGGACAATTTGAAGTTGTCCCAGGAGAAGACTCAGCTTTTTGCCAACCGCCGGCGTCGGGTTGGTCCTCGGCTTTGTGTCGGGGACTTGGTGTGGTTGTCTTCTCGTTTTGTCCCTATGAGGGTTTCTTCTCCTAAGTTTAAGCCTCGGTTCATCGGCCCGTACAAGATATTGGAGATTCTTAACCCTGTGTCCTTCCGTTTGGACCTCCCTGCATCTTTTTCTATTCATAATGTTTTTCATCGGTCATTGTTGCGCAGGTATGAGGTACCGGTTGTGCCTTCCGTTGAGCCTCCTGCTCCGGTGTTGGTTGAGGGCGAGTTGGAGTACGTTGTGGAAAAAATCTTGGACTCCCGTGTTTCCAGACGGAAACTCCAGTATCTGGTCAAATGGAAGGGATACGGTCAGGAGGATAATTCTTGGGTGACTGCCTCTGATGTTCATGCCTCCGATCTGGTCCGTGCCTTTCATAGGGCTCATCCTGATCGCCCTGGTGGTTCTGGTGAGGGTTCGGTGCCCCCTCCTTGAGGGGGGGGTACTGTTGTGAAATTGGATTTTGGGCTCCCCCGGTGGCCACTGGTGGAATTGAACTTGTGTGCATCATCCCCTCTGTTCACCTGTTCCCATCAGGATGTGGGAGTCGCTATTTAACCTTGCTCCTCTGTCACTTCCATGCCGGTCAACATTGTAATCAGGAGCCTTTCTGTGCATGTTCCTGCTACCAGACAACTTCCAGCTAAGTCGGACTTTTGTCCTTGTTTGTTTTTTGCATTTTGCTCCAGTTCACAGCTGCAGTTTCGTTTCTGTGTCTGGAAAGCTCTTGTGATCTGAAATTGCCACTCTGATGTTATGAGTTAATACTAGAGTCTTAAAGTAATTTCAGGATGGTGTATTGATAGGGTTTTCAGCTGACCATGAAAGTACCCTTTCTGTCTTCCTGCTATCTAGTAAGCGGACCTCGATTTTGCTAAACCTATTTTCATACTACGTTTGTCATTTTCATCTTAAATCACCGCCAATATATGTGGGGGCCTCTGTCTGCCTTTCGGGGAAATTTCTCTAGAGGTGAGCCAGGACTATATTTTCCTCTGCCAGGATTAGTTAGTCCTCCGGCCGGCGCTGGGCGTCTAGGGATAAAACGCAGGCTACGCTACCCGGCTACTGTTAGTTGTGCGGCAGGTTTAGTTCATGGTCAGTTTAAGTTTCCATCCTTCCAAGAGCTAGTTCCTATGTATGCTGGGCTATGTTCTCTTGCCATTGAGAACCATAACATTGTTGGCCATGAAGTGGGCATTTGAGGAGTGGCGTCATTGGCTCGAGGGTGCTAAGCATCGTGTGGTGGTCTTGACGGATCACAAGAATCTGATGTATCTCGAGTCTGCAAAACGCCTGAATCCTAGACAGGCCCGTTGGTCATTGTTTTTCTTCCGTTTTGACTTTGTGGTCTCGTACCTACCAGGTTCAAAGAATGTGAAGGCTGATGCTCTTTCAAGGAGCTTTGTGCCTGACTCTCCTGGAGTTTCAGAGCCAGCTGGTATTCTTAAAGAGGGAGTAATCTTGTCAGCCATTTCTCCGGATTTGCGACGTGTGTTGCAGAGATTTCAGGCTGGTAGACCTGACTCTTGTCCACCTGACAGACTGTTTGTTCCTGATAAATGGACCAGCAGAGTCATTTCCGAGGTTCATTCCTCGGTGTTGGCAGGGCATCCGGGAATTTTTGGCACCAGAGATTTGGTGGCTAGGTCCTTTTGGTGGCCTTCCTTGTCACGGGATGTGCGGTCATTTGTGCAGTCCTGTGGGACTTGTGCTCGAGCTAAGCCTTGCTGTTCTCGTGCCAGCGGGTTGCTCTTGCCTTTACCTGTCCCGAAGAGGCCTTGGACACACATTTCCATGGATTTCATTTCAGATCTTCCGGTGTCTCAGGGCATGTCTGTCATCTGGGTGGTATGTGATCGCTTTTCCAAGATGGTCCATTTGGTGTCTTTGCCTAAGCTGCCTTCCTCTTCCGATCTGGTTCCTTTATTCTTTCAGAATGTGGTTCGCTTGCACGGCATTCCTGAGAATATCGTGTCTGATAGAGGATCCCAGTTTGTTTCCAGGTTCTGGCGATCCTTTTGTGCTAAGATGGGCATTGATTTGTCATTTTCGTCTGCCTTTCATCCTCAGACTAATGGCCAAACGGAGCGAACAAATCAGACTCTAGAGGCTTATTTGAGGTGTTTTGTTTCTGCAGATCAGGATGATTGGGTGACCTTCTTGCCATTGGCTGAGTTTGCCCTTAATAATCGGGCTAGTTCCGCTACTTTGGTTTCGCCATTTTTCTGCAACTCTGGTTTTCATCCTCGTTTTTCCTCGGGACATGTTGAGCCCTCTGACTGTCCTGGGGTAGATTCTGTGGTGGATAGGTTGCAGCGGATCTGGAATCATGTGGTGGACAACCTAAAGTTGTCACAGGAGAAGGCTCAGCGTTTTGCCAACCGCCGCCGCGGTGTGGGTCCCCGACTTCGTGTTGGGGATTTGGTGTGGCTGTCTTCTCGGTTTGTTCCTATGAAGGTCTCCTCTCCTAAATTTAAGCCTCACTTCATCGGTCCTTATAAGATTTTGGAAATCCTTAATCCAGTGTCCTTTCGCTTGGATCTTCCGGTGTCGTTTGCCATTCACAACGTGTTCCATAGGTCTTTGTTGCGGCGCTACGTTGTGCCTGTGGTTCCTTCTGTTGAGCCTCCTGCTCCGGTGTTGGTTGAGGGCGAGTTGGAGTACGTGGTGGAGAAGATCTTGGATTCTCGTCTCTCCAGACGGAGGCTTCAGTATCTGGTCAAGTGGAAGGGCTATGGTCAGGAGGATAATTCCTGGGTGGTCGCCTCTGATGTTCATGCGGCCGATTTAGTTCGTGCCTTTCACGCTGCTCATCCTGATCGTCCTGGTGGTCTTGGTGAGGGTTCGGTGACCCCTCCTTAAGGGGGGGTACTGTTGTGAATTGGACTTTTTGGCTCCCTCTTGTGGTCACTAGCGACATGACACTTTGAGCTTCTTTCTCTAGCTTGGTACCCACCTGGCTCGTTAGTCCAGGGGTGTTGCTATTTAAAATTATACAAAAAACTAATGGGTTGGTGTAGTGATCAAACATATTATTCCAAAAGCAACTAATACCAAAAATACCTTTATTTAGAAAATTATTAAAATTGTAGTAGACAAAAAACCCTAACCCTACAACAATGTAACCAACAAATATGTTTTAAAAATCAAATACTTAGGACTATCGTTACCATATCATTCCTTAAAGCACTTTTCTTATCCGTTAAGGTGATACCATATCCAATATCGTTGTATCACCTCCCTATTTAATAGCTGTTAGTACCCAAATTGCTAGTCGGCCCTACTGCCCCCAGGATTATCACATATCCCACATTTATATAAGGGCATGCCGCTACAAAAAATGTACAAACAGGGGATGGATACTACCTATAAAAGGACAGTGCAATAGTGATAACCAGTGGTCAACTTACCACAGATTTATTACTTAATCTATGGTTACAAGGCACAATAGCCTAATAGTACCAGATAATTCTTAGATACCCACAGTACTTGGAACGGGGGTATAGTATGCTGTGAGGATGCTATATACTGACCTTACCAATCCCTATTGCCCCTGTCCCTACCTAGCATGCGGAGGTTGGCACCCCTGAATAGTCACGCAAATGGCGCCCCCGGTCACGTCGACTGACCCTCAATAGCCCTATATTATGACCTGACCCACTTACCAAACCCGCATTGGGATGATGGGTCTAAAGAGAGGGGGTGGGGGTGGGCTAAGATGGGTATGGGACAGTGTAGGAACAACAGTAATGGTAGGTATGGGGAGTATTTAAAGAAACGTACAATAAAAGCACAGAAAACATAGATTAATGCCACAACGATCGATCAAATAGTTGCAAAAAGAATCATATTAAGGTACCTTCTAATTGATCATTGGCCAAATAGTGACCTGCAGCATTTAAGAGACATTTATCATGTACAAATTAATGCCATACTCATGTGCTTTTTGTTTTACCCACAAGAGCTCCCCCTTACATTATACCCTACCCCACACATACATATACCGCACAGTTCTCAATGATATATTGCATTTGTCTTATCTGGTATTCAGATGATCATATCCTGCCTCAACGCGTTTCCCTGCCACGATAACAGTTCATCAGGAAGCTGATGGGTGGGACCGCTATGCGGGGATACAGTATACGGCCGTCATCATACACTGCTTGTAGGCGTCCTGTACACGCCTACAAGCAGTGTATGATGACGGCCGTATACTGTATCCCCGCATAGCGGTCCCACCCATCAGCTTCCTGATGAACTGTTATCGTGGCAGGGAAACGCGTTGAGGCAGGATATGATCATCTGAATACCAGATAAGACAAATGCAATATATCATTGAGAACTGTGCGGTATATGTATGTGTGGGGTAGGGTATAATGTAAGGGGGAGCTCTTGTGGGTAAAACAAAAAGCACATGAGTATGGCATTAATTTGTACATGATAAATGTCTCTTAAATGCTGCAGGTCACTATTTGGCCAATGATCAATTAGAAGGTACCTTAATATGATTCTTTTTGCAACTATTTGATCGATCGTTGTGGCATTAATCTATGTTTTCTGTGCTTTTATTGTACGTTTCTTTAAATACTCCCCATACCTACCATTACTGTTGTTCCTACACTGTCCCATACCCATCTTAGCCCACCCCCACCCCCTCTCTTTAGACCCATCATCCCAATGCGGGTTTGGTAAGTGGGTCAGGTCATAATATAGGGCTATTGAGGGTCAGTCGACGTGACCGGGGGCGCCATTTGCGTGACTATTCAGGGGTGCCAACCTCCGCATGCTAGGTAGGGACAGGGGCAATAGGGATTGGTAAGGTCAGTATATAGCATCCTCACAGCATACTATACCCCCGTTCCAAGTACTGTGGGTATCTAAGAATTATCTGGTACTATTAGGCTATTGTGCCTTGTAACCATAGATTAAGTAATAAATCTGTGGTAAGTTGACCACTGGTTATCACTATTGCACTGTCCTTTTATAGGTAGTATCCATCCCCTGTTTGTACATTTTTTGTAGCGGCATGCCCTTATATAAATGTGGGATATGTGATAATCCTGGGGGCAGTAGGGCCGACTAGCAATTTGGGTACTAACAGCTATTAAATAGGGAGGTGATACAACGATATTGGATATGGTATCACCTTAACGGATAAGAAAAGTGCTTTAAGGAATGATATGGTAACGATAGTCCTAAGTATTTGATTTTTAAAACATATTTGTTGGTTACATTGTTGTAGGGTTAGGGTTTTTTGTCTACTACAATTTTAATAATTTTCTAAATAAAGGTATTTTTGGTATTAGTTGCTTTTGGAATAATGTGTTGCTATTTAAGCTTCCTGGATTTTCAGTCTGGTGCCTGGCATCGTTGTAATCAGTTCCTTTCTGTTTGCTCCTGTCTGCTGGTCCTGGTTCTTGCAAAATAAGCTAAGTCCTGCTTCCTTATTTTTTGGTTATTTGCATTTGTTCTTATTTCTGTCCAGCTTGTACCAAATGTGATTCCTGATATAGCTGGAAGCTTTTTTGTGTTTGCAGACTTGGTAATAAATTCTGAGACCCTCTGCCATTGTGGTCATAACAGATCATGACACACACGTTAGCTTAAAGTTGTCCAAACCGAAAATCGGCAGGACTGATCATCGGTCAAATAGGTATGAGGGCCTGTCTACTTTTCCCCAACTGATGTCAGGGAGAAAGAGATCTTGCATGTTGAATTTCATTGGCCAATCCTTTTTTTGGTGCAGAGATAAGTTGTCCCACGACTAATTTTGGGAAAATGTAAAGCAAATTCAACTCACCTTGAAGTTTGCTTACTCTTACCATGCAGCCAAAGAGGAACCACATGCTGTTTCAAGATTAGGAAGATGTCTTTTCTTACTGTAAGAAGTATTGCAAAATTTTGCTTGGTACATGTTACAGATAAGAAAGTCGATTCGATGCAAACTGCAATTTTGTCAGATATTACTAAATTCACATCTCCCATCAAATTCTAACAACTTGCAATTTGATTTGCGCAAATAGCTAAAAAAATGCCTGCCGTCTTTTTACATATTGCAGAAGGTTGGATCAGCCACAGAAGAGTGACATGATGTTATTTGCATCCACGTGTTTCCCCCTAAGGACTTGCAGCTATTACATTACATGGTACAGAGCAGCCAATCAGTAGGGACTATAATAGCCTTTATAAAAGCAGAGGCAGGGAATGCAGCCGATATTTTAGGGTGATTTAGGATAGTGAGAAAATGTCAATGCTCACAGCTCATCAATAGAGATAGGAAGAAATTGTACAAAAACATGGAGCACATATTTCTGACAGTAATGTGTTGTATAACTCCAGCAGTGAAGAAGATGAAAATAGTAGTCTGTGAATAAAACAGAGATTCAATTGATAGAGGGAGAGAGAGATAGGAGATGTGCCAGAAGCAGTGCCAGACTCAGTATTATTGATCAGTAATATGGACAAGCTGGCATATATCCTTCTGAAGCTTGAATTACAATTACACATTTTTTTCTTCATTCTTTATGCACTAGAAAGTAGAAGCAAGACAGCACAATATTTTTTACAGAAATATAAAAACCTGAAATCAGTGTCAGATTGGAGAGTTGGTATATGCTTAAAGATTATTGCAATTGCAACATTTCCAGGTGGGCGAGCATCCGCTATTCTTTATGTTTTTTACAGGTTAAACCTCTATTTTGCTCTCTGTTTGCTTACCAGTCCCTCGTAATTCCCTACTGGGTAGGTTATAACTTGCTGATCGTTGGGGTTCTGAAACGCTCCATTAGAATGGGACAGTGGCCACGTATATGCACCACCGCTCTATTCATTGTCTATGGTACTATTGGAGATAGATCAGCTCTTTACTTGGTAATCAAAGATAGTGTCATAAACCAATGTCATGCATGCACTCTATTCTAATAGGGCACGTTAGATCCCTGCTCTTGGGATGGGTTGCCATAAGCAAATTATCACCTATCTTTGCTAAGTTGGGTATAATTTTAATGTATTAAGACTTTTTCTAATGGAACTTTCTACAACCTACGTGATTTCATAAAGAATTCCACAGTTACATATGCAATGTAGTGATTACATAGACACAGTCAGGCATTTACATCATTCCACCTCCATATAAAGGATTAATAGGGTATTTTCCAAAAAGCAGGAGTTGTAATATATACATATCCCCTCAGCATTACAGGCCAAAAAATAGGATTAAAGCCTTTGGAGGGTGACTGGAATGATTAATGCACACATTAGAAATCTATAGTTTTTCTCACCATGTCAAGGTCCATTTGTAGTTCAGATAACGCAGTGCATATAGGCATAGAGATCTGCATGATGACGGGTCTGCACACTTGTAGATAAGGCGCTAGTTAATGGATGGAGGTATTTTATCAGCTTGTTCTAACAGGATCAAATGCTTTAGTCCTAGTTGTCTGAAAAATATGAAATTAATGCAACCTAGCGAAGAGCTTTAAATCCTATCCCAGTGCTGTGCTGGAGGCCGAGAGGTTATCACATGGTTTATAACACTAAGGATTATCGGTCTACTCCTAGGAAAGTAATATGAAAAATGATCTGCAGTCGTCAATGTGACTGTTAAGTCTCAGCTGTCGATGTGGATCCTTGAAGACATTGGTCTTGATGAGTCAGTTCTGATGCTGCAAGGACTGATGGCGTTGGTGCAACAAGACAATTCAGTTGGAACAGCAGAGGAAGATGCAGCAGGAAAGCAACTGGAAGAGCAGTGGGGATGTCACAATGAGTGGCGCAGCAGAATTAGGCAGTGATAATGCAGAGTTGACTCAGGAAACAGAGAAACCGAGCTGAATGACAAAGGACATTCTGAGGCAAAACTGGTCCAACAGTATAGCAAAGTTAACTCAATGAAATTGCAGAGCTGAGTTTGCCACAGAGTCCAAAGCAAAGCTGGCACAGCAATTGGGCAAGGTCTCAGTTATCCTACGATATTGTTGAGCTGGGTTTGTTACAGAATTTAGTCCAGACAGATCTGGCTGACAATTTAGAAAAGTTGGCAAGTGATATAGCAGAGCTGCGTTTGTCACAGAGTCCAGGTAAAATTGGCTAGTGCCACGGTGTAGCAAAGTTACCCAGTGATTTAGCAGAGCTGCATTTATTAAGAAGTTCTAGGGCTATAGCAATCCATAGTAGTGGTATTGGCTCTAAGTGCCTAAGGTAGATGACGCAGGTCAAGCAGGAGAAGGATGAAAAATCGAAAGCCGAAGCCTGCCTGCCTGAGAGCCATACTTCTACAGGCAACACACACGAAGGAAACCCAACTTGAATTCTCCATATTTCAAAAAATAATTGTCACACACCACAAAACTGGCATCAATTTCCACAGAGTAGAAATAGTTTAATAGGACTCTGACACACGTTCAACTACAGGCAACAAACTAGATGGAGACCCAACTTCAAGTCTCCACATTTAAAAAAAATTATTATCGCACACCACAAACGTGGCATCAATTCCCACAGAGTAGAAACAGTATAATAGGTCTCTGACACTACAGGCATCCCACCAGATGGAGACCCAAGTTGGAGTCTCCACATTTCAAAAAATTGTTTGTAACAGCAGCAGCAGTAGCAACATCAAGCGCAGAAGCCACAAAGATGGCACAGACTGCAATAACGCAAGATCAATGCATGACACTAAAAACTGCACCAACGCCAAGTCTGCCTAGTCTGGGCCTGGGGTGCAGATGTCATTGGAGATCCATGACTTGTTCATTTTAATTAAATTTGGCAAGCTACACTTTCAGGAGACAGCTGAATGTGCTTATTCGTCAGGACACCACCAGCAGCGCTGAATACATGTTATGGTAGGACGCTGGCTGCCGGGCTTGACAAAACTTCCAAGTCGTGACAGTCGAGCTCAGGCCACTCTTCCAATTCTGAAGACCAGAATGCAAAAGGCTCTAAACCCACCCTGATGGCATTGATGTTGAGTTCCAGATACTCCTGCACCATCCTCTCCAGTCTTTCACAACGTGTCAGACTTTTACGCTGTTCTGCTGATGCACAAGCTGGTCTAAAAAATGTATGAAATGGCTCGCAGAAATTACTTATGTCACTCTCACTGCAGCTGCTAATGTTTTGGTGATGACAACTTGATATTCCCAGGTTTGGACATCTAGAACTGTGATGCACACTGTGTGCCTCACTGCTTTCTTGGGGAAAACCACTCTTAAGATTGTTCTACAAGCGTGTTTCGATACTCCAGCATGCGCGTGTCCCTTTCCAGGGAGGGAGCATCTGGCAAAACTTACTCTTGTGCCATGGATCTAACAGACTGGCAAATCAGTAATCAGCACTATTTCTAACCCTAAGAATATGGGCATCATGTTGAGGATAGTGCAGTCAAAAGGTCCACATGTGTTAGGCACTTCCATGAGGTCCAATTACATGTTGTGTTATTGGCAGTGTATCACTCAAGGTTGCTTCCTCCATCCTCTCCCATCAGCCACCGACAACAGAGGGTGGATCATTATCATCTTCATCTCCTGACTGCTGCACATCCATCACCTCTACCTCCTCATCCTCCTCCATTTGTTCTCCCCCTTGATCGCTGTAATCCACCCTCCCATGGCACCCACCTGTGCGACAACAGTCTGGAACTTTGAGATTATGCTATCTCTTCTGCATCCTCCTCTGCTTCCACCTCTTCCTCTGGGACCACCACCTACTCACACAGAGTATTCAAAGTGTGCTCCACCATGTAGATGACCGGAACAGTGATGCTAATCATGGCATCGTCAGCGCTAACCATCTTAGTAGCCATTTCAAAACTGTGCACTGTGCAGAAGGGTGCAGAGGTTCTTCATCTGTGCACACTGTGCAAGTGTAATCTGCACCACGTCCGTACTGCTTGGCCCAGGCTATGCAAAAGGACATACTGCACCAGGGCTCATTGCTGCTGCCAAAGTCGATGCAAGACGTGCAGAGTGGAATTCCACCTTGTCGGAACATTGCAATTCAAACAGTTAACTGGTAGGCCGAAAGACCTCTGTAGCGATGCAAGTCAATGGTCTGCGGGGTGCAATCAGCAGAAGTGAGCATACAGCAACCATGCTTTCTGCAGTAGTGCATCCAGGCCGGAATAGTGGCTGAGAAATTGCTAAACTACCAAATTGAGGACATGAGCCATGCACGGCACATGTGTGAGCTTGCCCGCTGTAGGGCTGCCACCAGGTTTGCACCGTTATCGCATACAACCTTCCCTGGCTCCAGATTCAGTAGAGACAGCCATTGCTCTAACTCGGCTTGGATAGCTGTCCACAATTCTTGAGCTGTGTGACTGTGATCTCCTAGGCATATGCATTTTAACACTGCCTGATTGCAGTGAGCCATGGCTGCACACTATGGAGGTGTGGGGATTCAATCTTTACTGTTGGAACTGGTATTCTGATTAAGGGATAGGTTGAGGGCTCAGGTGGATGTACAAGACGGGATGGAGGAGCCAGAAGCAGTGGAGGAAGTGTTAGATACAGAGGTTTGCCCTGAAAGCCTTGGGGATTCAAAGACTAGTGGAGCAGACCCTTGACTGCCTGCCGCCCCCACAGTCACCAGTCACCCTGTGACCAGTCAGCAAGATGTGGCTTTCTGATTACATACTGCAACACAGTTTTATCACAAACGATTAGGATTAGCAAATTGGGCCTCTTGGCTGAACCTCTATTTTAGGCCTAACGATTTTTAAGAGGAAATCTGGCCTTCTGATTCCTCACTGCAGCACAGTGTTTTCCCAAATTATTTCAATTAGCAAATGGGGCCTCCTGAGACTGCAACACAGTTTTAGCACAATCAGCCTAGTTAGATGCTGGAAGATCGATTTCACACAGATTTCACTGAGAAAATGGCGCCAGCAAAACAAAATTTCCACTTTTTATATGGCCAGGGACATGTGATGTCGGCAGCCAATCCCAGAAGACCTTGTGTCATGACGTTGTAGATGGTTTCTGCACCCTGATTGCCTGCCGGAATGTACACACATTAAGTTATTAAAGAAAAAAATTACACTCCGCAGCTCCTCCGACCTTTCCACACCTCCTCTCCTCATCAAACATGTCCTCTCGTCCCCCCGCTCATCATAAAGCACCACTATCCTAGCCAAAGTCATAACAAGCATAAATGAAAACGTAATGATTTACCAAACTGTAACCAAATTTTGCCGACTTTGCGTAAAAATGCTCGGGAAACCGAACACGAATCCGAATGTGTTACAATCATGCCGAATTTGAGATTGGCGAACGTTTTCCAAACAAGTTTACTCATCTCTAATTACCAAGCGATGACATCAATGATATCAGTGGGAGCATATTCCCTTGTTGACCACACTGCAATGTTATAAAACCTGGCCGAGGTTCTACGCTCATCAAGAACACAAACAATACGGGCAGGCGCATTTATTTTTTCAGCGTTCAGAATAAATCACATATTTATATCATCTGTAAAGAAGACGTCCAACATTTTCCGCGAAGATGGAGTCTCCTTCACTCCATCAAATCCGACTTAATGAAGTGTTTACATATGCACTGTGACCCGAGGGTGAAGGACATTATACCGAACAGCTGAAAGAGTTACCATTTCACAATGACTTCATTGAAAACTCTATAAACAGCTTTTATTCCCAGAGCCGAGACCCTTCTCTTCTGCTCGTGACTAAAACGTTCAAAAATGTCAAATATTTTGACATATATATCCACATTGCTTGACTTTACGGTTCATTGAAAATCCAGCTCGCTTGTCTAGTGGCTCGTGTAATTTAATAACGAATGCAAATTAGCGGCAATAGTAAAGACAAATATCAAGAAGAATTGTCAGATGCAATATCATAACTTTACTGACACTAATGTTGTTGGCTTTTGCATCGAGTGACTACATAATTAGATGCAACTATTAAAGAGACTGTGATACTACTGGGGGGACATTATTACTGGAAGGAGAATGGGGACATTGTACCAGGATGAGGGGCATTATACCAGGAAATGGCACAGGATTGGGGATATATTACTGAAAGGGCCAGGATGGGGACATTGCACCAGGAAGGGGCGCAGGATGGGTGACATTATACCAGGAAGGGGCAAATGAAGGGAGATTTTATTACTGGAAGGGGCCCAGGATGGGGACATTGCACCAGAAAGGGGCACAGGATGGGTGACATTATACCAGGAAGGGGCAAATGAAGGGAGATTTTATTACTGGAAGGGGCCCAGGATGGGGACATTGCACCAGAAAGGGGCCAGGATGGGGACATTGCACCAGGAAGGGGCACAGGATGGGTGACATTATACCAGGAAGGGGCAAATGAAGGGAGATTTTATTACTGGAGGGGGCCCAGGATGGGGACATTGCACCAGAAAGGGGCACAGGATGGGTGATATTATACCAGGAAGGGGCAAATGATGGGGGATATTATTACTGGAAGGGGCCCAGGGTGGGGGACTTTATACCATGAAGGGGGCCAGGATAAGGACATTATTACAAGAAGTCGCTCACGATTGGGGACATTACATCAGGAAGGAGCCCAGAATGGGGGACATTATTAATGAAAGGAGTGCAGTATGGGGGGACATTATAGCAGGAAGGGGGTCAGAATAGGAATTGGATAGGGGGGCATTATAGCAGGAAGGGGCCCAGTATGATGGACATTATTCCTGGAAGGGGCACATGATGTTGGATACTATTACCACAAGGGACCGAAGATTATTACTGGAAGGGGCAAAATATGGAGAACATTATACCAGGATGGAGTCCAGAATGGGTGACATTAGTACAGGATGGGGGCATTGTTACAGTATGGGGATTTATAGGACATTATAGGATTTATAATGCTACAAGGGCCCATACATCTGACTAACATACAGGTGGGGGCTCAGTTCCTAATTTTGCATAGGGGCCGATCAGACTCCGGTTATGTTACTACTAGTGGTCTGCAGGTGAACAAAGGAGGCAAGTGTCACGTGCCCTTAATTATTTACTAAGCACAGTGCCACACTTGTAGCTGTGGCTGTGCATGGTACTGCAACTCACCAGTGTTTGTACACCAAAACCAGGAGTGGAACTTACAGAGAAAAACTATCATTGGAAGATTGATTGACACCTGTTCTGTGTTTTGGAGACACGCCTGCTTTTGGCGTACAAATACTGATGAAATACTGATGCAAAAATACTTGACGTGTGAATGAGGCCTTAGACTGATTTCTTATATGCCAGAAATTTTGGCTGAAATTTTCCACGATTTAGCTACAAAAAAGACCAAAATAGAAAAGGCCTTTTTCTACTTTGCACGTCACGTGAGCCACTTTGAAGAACTTGACGCAAAAAAAAAAGTCAACGAATACCAAAAAACAAAGCAAAAAAGAAAAAAAAATGAAAATGTTGAATTCGGGCCATAGTGTTGAGCGGAAAGTTATGGGAAGGCTGTTGGGGGGAAAACAATTCTCAGAGCCTCTTGGGTGGCAAAACATCGGCACCACAATGGGTGGCAAATTTTGATCTTTGCTATGAAGCCCCCTTTTCACTGTCGTAAGCCCATGGGAACATGAAAGCGAGAAAGTTCTGTCGGATGTGGCAACTCTAGAAAACTTTCCCCCATTAATTAAAAACATCCTAATAAACCTCTTAGCGTCTCTACAGCTCCGGATCCAATCTGTTACTTAGCACATAGCAAATAATGAAATATTTGCTCTCTTTCGTTTGGCTCGCATTCGGATGATCAAAGCAAACATCTGGCTAGTTGCTATAAGTTACAAAATCCACCCAAAAAACTTTGCCAAAATATTTACCTAAAGTTACTACATGATCCTAATTAATCCGCCGGGTGAGTAATTCTCAACGTATGAAAAAATTGACGATAAGAGAAAAATAAAAGGACTTTGGATGAAAACCCAAAAAATAAGAAAAAATCTAAAAGTTTCGGTTCCAAATGTAAGAAAGCAGCAATTAAAAATGCTCGGTCTGCACTTTTTTATTTTCCACTTTTGGGCTCTGGAGTTGACTATGTTGCACGGAACAGTTTTGTATCTGAAGTTTCTCGTCAATCTCCATAACCGGGCTCTTACAGCTCGATCGGCAAAAGCTACAACTTGTCTTGGCACAGGCAGAGCTTGTTTTGCCCACATTAAAGACTTGTTGTAACAGATAGGAAGCTGCACGGGGTGCAGTCATCTTTAGATAATCATCCCCTAAGGGTCCGAGCGAAGAACAATCTCATTTTATTATGGAAATGGAAACCAGGTTATATGGGAACAGTTGGATAACATCGAAACATAATAAGGGAAAACAGCTTTGTCACGACTTTTGCAAATAATACAGAACTGTGTTTTTTTTCTGTTTTCATGTCTCGCAAAGTAATTAATTTAGGAAATCGGAATGGTGTAAGCAGAATTTTTTTGCGCTCCTTGTTAAAGTGAAAAGCGGAAGTAATGAAAATTAGAAACATAATAACAATAATAATAATGGATTTTTTTTTCGCCTATAGGCTTGTTGTAAAATGCATTAACCCATTATCTCCCAATGACCTTTTTTTTGGGGACGCCTAATCTTTAGCTTCTAGCAACTAAGATTTTATAAGTTTTATAATTAGGTCCAATTTTTTGTGTTGTGTTTGTAAAATGAATGTTTTCAAAATAGGAAATCGTGTCATTGTCATTTTTAATTGAATATCGGGACGCCCTTTTCTGAAAAATCCGTACTTGTAAAAAATTTTAATTTGGCAAGTAATGGGTTAAAAAAAAACTAAAAAAACTAAAACAACAGTGGTTTTTAGTGTCTTTCTTATTGTGTAATTTTGTAAAATAAAATTTTAAAAATTTCACTCTAGGATAAGTGAACCTTTTAAATAGAAAAACAATATTGAAAATGCTTTCAATGCAGGACATTTTTTTTTGCAAAGAAGAATCTGTGTGTGAGTGTTTCCGCACATAACATTTTCGGAAAAGAAAAAAAAAAAAATTTTTTTGGAAAGAAAAATGAAAAATGTCGCATCAATTTTTGAGCCAAAAACGACTGTATTGGTGGATCCAGCAGGAAGGAGAAGAATAAGTCTTTTCTTTATATCATCCATTGTTTTTGACTCTACTGTATATTTGGTCTTACCTCGAAAAATTGCATGAAAAACTGCTATGGAAACTGGGGTGTTTTTAAACGCTTTGGCGCCAACTAATCAAAGTGCTTTTGCCAGATTTTGTCTGGTGTAAAACACTTTGAAAATTTTCGAAATGTTTGCACAAAAATTTGGGGACTGTGGGTGTTTTCACACCAGTGGGTGAACAATGGGCGGGACGAGGTGCATTGGCAATTATCGGCCAAATTCATCAACAGTCATTGTAATTTTGTGGCTGATATTTTTGGCGAGGTGCAGGGAGGCATGTGATAGGGATAAGATGCACCAAATTCATTAACTTGCCTGCGCCTCTTAATGCATTTACCACAGCAACGCGCCATGCGTACAATGCCAGTCTTAATGATTCGACCTCTAAATTTCTTCTTTTTTTTTCCTAAAGTGAATGGGAAAAGGTTTTTGAAGTGTTTTTTTTTTTTTACCCTCGGTGTTTTGCAGTGTTTCGATTTTGAGTCTTCAAGTTTGGAGTGAATTCTACGAGGAATCCGCCTCAAAGAAGTAACATGTCACTTTTTTTTCCCGTCAAACGGAAAAAACCCTGGGTAAGGTTTCCAAAACCTCACTGTATGAACAGTAAAATGAATTTCCAATTCACATGAATAGGAAGAGTATGTAAAGCCATTTTTGATGTGGATTTTGGAGAGAATCCATATCAAAATCTTAAGAAAGCTCAGTGTGAATCTAACCTCATAGTGGTCGTCTACCCGTTTTTTTTTCTAAGACGCCAAAGTGTAATCACCTTACCGATGCCCCACCACTTCCATCGCTCTCTGAGTGCCCTGTCAGTTTTCATCTTACAGATGATAGGGCGCGTAACTGCTGCTGTCAATCACTGCCAACATGCCTGCTAATGCGACAAGTGATTGGCTGCAGTCATCACATGCCTGGATGAAGAAGCATAAGGGCCAGCTGGGGATCTGGGCAGTCTTGGACGAGAAACAGTGGGGTATCGGTAAGGTGAGTATACTTTAGGTTTTCACTTTAGAGTCTGCTAAACTATTTTTAAACAAAAATCAGGGGTGGACAATCCCACTAAATGGGTATCCTCAAGTTTGCAACTGATTACAATGTCTAGGTCGGACCACTGGGACCACCACCACTGATCCCGAGAACTGGTGTGAATGGAGCAGTGACCAATCATGGGTACAGGTGCTTCCTTTATTCTCATGGGAGTGCAAAAAACCTGCACAGTGCTTGACTATCTCCAACGTTACCATTAAGAATGATTGGAGCAAAAGTGCGCATGACCAACAACTGTTCCATTCACACAAATTCTCAGGATTGGAGGTGGTCCCAGTAGTCGGACTCCAGCAATCGGGATAACACTGTTTCTTGGGATCAGTGGTGGACCCAGTGGTCAGACCCCAGCAATCAGGATGACACAGTTTCTTGAGATCGGTGGCAGTCCCAGTGGTCAGACTCCAACAATCAGGATCACATCGTTTCTTGGGATCGGTGGTGGTCCCAGTGATTGGACCCCA
Source organism: Ranitomeya variabilis (assembly GCF_051348905.1). Taxonomy (NCBI): domain Eukaryota; kingdom Metazoa; phylum Chordata; class Amphibia; order Anura; family Dendrobatidae; genus Ranitomeya; species Ranitomeya variabilis. The sequence continues at coordinate 196,446,320 of NC_135239.1, forward strand.
GCAATTTGGATCACACTGTTTCTTGAGATTGGTAGTTGTCGAAGTGGTTGGACCCCAGCAATTGATATCACCCTGCTTCTTGGGATCGATGGTGGTCCCATTAGGTGGACCCCAGCAATTGGTATCACAATATTTCATGGGATGGGTGGTGGTCCCATTGGTTGGAACCCAGCAATCGGAAACACACTGTTTCTTGGGATTGGTGGTGTTCCCAGTGGTCTGACCCCAGTAAATAAGGATCACACCATTTCGTGGGATTGGTAGTGGTACCTGTTGTGAATTCGGTTTGTGGGCTCCCCCGGTGGTCTGTTATGGTAGTGTCTCTTATGTGCCTTCCTCCATCTCTGATTACCCGTCGCCACCCTCTAGGGGAGTTTCCTATTTAAGGCTGCTTGGCTGTTAGTCATATGCCGGCCAACAATGTGCTAGTAGCATTCTGTTGCATTCACCTGCCTCAAGTTCCAGTTCAGCTAAGTTGAATTTTGTTTCTTGTTTTTGCTATTTTTGTCCAGCTATCTGCAATGTGACTCTTCAGTGCTGGAAGCTCTTGTGGACAGAAAATTACTACTCCAGTGGCATGAGTTGTCACTGGAGTTTAAAGTATTTTCTGGATGGTGTTTTTGAATAGTGATTTTTAGGTCGACCGTGAAGTAACACTTTCCTGTCCTTCTGCTATCTAGTAAGCGGACCTCACTGTGCTAAATCTGCTGTTCATCCTACGTATGTAATTTCCTCTGAACTCACCGTCAATATCTGTGGGGGCCTACTATCATCTTTTGGGGTTCCTCACTGGAGGTAAGGCAGGCCTGTATATTCCTCTTATAGGGGTAGTTAGATCTCCGGCTGGCGCGTGGTGTCTAGGGCATCGTAGGTACATCCCCCGGCTACTGTAAGTGTTGGGTCAGGTTCAGGTCACGGTCGACCTTAGTTTCCATCACCCGAGAGCTAGTCCGTTTTGTATTTTTATTCCCCTGGTCATTGGGGTAACCATAACAGTTTGGCCGGCCTGTAAAAAATCTATGTGTTAAAATATGCACTAAAGCAGGAAGGAGGAGAAAAGGTTTTTTTTTTTTTTTGTGTTTGAAAGTGCACCTTAGTTTGATCATTTGTATTCCTTGCTTAAACTGCAGTCTTCAGCCTTTTTTTTTTTCTCCTCTCCTCTTAACCTCTGAATGCTTGGGTTACACCCATTTGAATATGGATCCACAGAGTTTAGTTGCAGGTTTGAATAACCTTGCGACAAAAGTACAGAACCTACAAGATTTTGTTATACGTGCTCCAATGTCTGAACCTAAGATTCCTCTGCCTGAATACTTTACCGGAGACAGATCCCGGTTTTTGAGTTTCAGAGAAAATTGCAAATTGTTTTTGTCTCTGAGATCTCACTCTGCTGGTGATCATACTCAACAAGTTAAAATTGTTATCTCTCTATTGCGCGGCGACCCACAAAGTTGGGCATTTGCATTATCGCCAGGGGATCCTGCGTTGTTAAATGTAGATGCGTTTTTTCAGGCTTTGGGGTTGCTTTATGAAGAGCCTAATTTGGAGATTTTGGCTGAGAAAGCCTTGATAGCTCTTTCCCAAGGGCAAGATGAAGCTGAGATATACTGCCAGAAATTCCGTAAATGGTCGGTGCTTACTAGATGGAATGAGTGCGCTTTAGCAGCTAATTTCAGAGAAGGTCTCTCTGATGCCGTGAAGGATGTCATGGTGGGGTTCCCTGTGCCTGCAGGTCTGAATGATGCCATGAAATTGGCTATCCAGATTGATCGGCGTTTGCGGGAGCGCAAATCTGTGCACCATATGGCGGGGTCTTCTAAGGAAGAATCTGTGCACCATATGGCGGTGTCTTCTGAGCAAAAACCTGTGCACCATATGGCGGTGTCTTCTGAGCAAAGACCTGTGCACCATTTGGCGGTGACCTCTGAAAAGGCATTAGAGCATATGCAATGCGATCGTGTTTTGTCTAGAGGCGAACGTCAAAATTACAGGCGCAAAAATGGATTGTGCTTCTACTGTGGAGATCCAGCTCATGTTATATCAGCATGCTCTAAACGTATAAATAAGGTTGATAAAAAGGTTGATAAATCTTTTTCTACAGGTACCTTGCAGTCAAAATTTCTTTTGTCCGTGACATTGATTTGTACCTTATCATCTGTTACTGTGAATGCTTATGTGGATTCTGGCGCCGCTCTGAGTCTCATGGATTGGTCCTTTGCCAAGCGTTGTGGGTTTGATTTGGAGCCATTGGAAGTTTCTATTCCCCTGAAGGGTATTGATTCTACACCTTTGGCTAGCAATAAACCACAATATTGGACACAAGTGACTATGCGTCTTACCCCAGACCATCAGGAGATTATTCGTTTCCTTGTATTATATAACCTACATGATGTCTTAGTGCTTGGATTACCATGGTTACAGATTCATAATCCCGTCTTGGACTGGAAATCTATGTCTGTGTTGAGCTGGGGATGTCGGGGTATTCATGGGGATGCACCTTTGGTTCCTATTTCTTCATCTACTCCCTCTGAGATCCCAGCATTTCTGTCAGATTTTTATGATGTCTTTCAAGAGCCTAAAGTTGATTCTCTCCCTCCTCACAGAGAGTGTGACTGCGCTATTGAATTGATCCCCGGTAGTAAGTTTCCTAAGGGTCGCTTGTTTAATTTGTCTGTGCCCGAACATACTGCTATGCGGGAGTATATCAGAGAATCCTTGGAAAAGGGTCATATTCGCCCCTCGTTGTCTCCACTAGGGGCAGGATTTTTCTTTGTAGGTAAAAAGGATGGTTCATTGAGACCTTGTATCGACTATCGACTTTTGAATAAGATTACAGTTAAATACCAGTACCCGTTACCTTTACTGACTGATCTGTTTGCTCGTATAAAGGGGGCTAAGTGGTTCACTAAGATCGATCTACGTGGTGCGTATAATTTGGTGCGGATTAAGCAGGGGGATGAGTGGAAGACCGCATTTAATACGCCTGAAGGCCATTTTGAGTATTTGGTAATGCCTTTCGGTCTCGCAAATGCCCCTTCCGTTTTTCAGTCCTTTATGCACGATATTTTCCGTGAATATCTGGATAAGTTTATGATTGTGTATTTGGATGATATTCTTGTTTTTTCGGAGGACTGGGAATCTCACGTTCAACAGGTCAGGAGAGTTTTTCAGGTTTTGCGAGCTAATTCTCTTTTTGTAAAGGGCTCAAAGTGTAGTTTTGGAGTTCAGAGAATTTCCTTTTTGGGATATATTTTTTCCCCTTCATCTATGGAGATGGACCCTGTCAAGGTCCAGGCCATTTGTGATTGGATGCAACCTACTTCTTTGAAGAGTCTGCAAAAGTTCTTGGGTTTTGCTAATTTCTATCGCCGATTTATAGCGGGTTTTTCTGCCATTGCTAAACCTTTGACTGATTTGACCAAAAAGGGTGCTGATGTTGCTAATTGGTCCTCTGCGGCTGTGGAGGCCTTTCAAGAGCTTAAGCGCCGCTTTTCTTCCGCTCCTGTGTTGCGCCAACCTGATGTGTTACTTCCGTTCCAGGTTGAGGTGGATGCTTCGGAGATCGGAGCAGGTGCAGTTTTGTCGCAGAAAGATCCTGACTGCTCAGTAATGAGACCATGTGCGTTTTTCTCCCGAAAGTTTTCGCCCGCTGAGCGAAATTATGATGTGGGAAATCGGGAACTTCTGGCCATGAAGTGGGCGTTTGAGGAGTGGCGTCATTGGCTTGAGGGTGCTAGACACCAGGTGGTGGTCCTCACTGACCACAAGAATCTAATTTATCTTGAGTCGGCCAGGCGTCTGAATCCTAGACAGGCGCGCTGGTCGTTGTTTTTCTCCCGATTTAACTTTGTGGTGTCATATCTGCCTGGGTCCAAGAATGTGAAGGCGGATGCCCTCTCTAGGAGTTTTGAGCCTGACTCGCCTGGTGATTCCGAACCTACCGGCATCCTGAAGGATGGGGTGATATTGTCAGCTGTCTCCCCAGACCTGCGGCGTTCTTTGCAGGAGTTTCAGGTGGATAGGCCTGATCGCTGTCCGCCTGGTAGACTGTTTGTCCCTGATGATTGGACCAGTAGAGTTATCTCGGAGGTTCATTCTTCCGCGTTGACAGGTCATCCTGGAATTTTTGGCACCAGGGATTTGGTGTCTAGGTCCTTCTGGTGGCCTTCTTTGTCTCGAGATGTGCGCATGTTTGTGCAGTCTTGTGATGTTTGTGCTCGGGCCAAGCCCTGCTGTTCTAGGGCCAGTGGGTTGTTGTTGCCCTTGCCTATTCCTAAGAGGCCTTGGACGCACATCTCTATGGACTTTATTTCTGACCTTCCGGTTTCTCGTAGGATGTCTGTCATCTGGGTGATTTGTGACCGTTTTTCCAAGATGGTTCATTTGGTACCTTTACCCAAATTGCCCTCCTCCTCTGAGTTGGTTCCTCTATTTTTTCAGAATGTGGTGCGTTTGCATGGTATTCCTGAGAATATAGTGTCTGACAGGGGTACTCAGTTTGTGTCTAGATTTTGGCGGACGTTCTGTGCCAGGATGGGTATCGATTTGTCTTTTTCGTCTGCATTCCATCCTCAGACTAATGGCCAGACTGAGCGTACTAATCAGACCTTGGAGACTTACTTGAGGTGTTTTGTGTCCGCTGATCAGGATGATTGGCTTGACTTTTTGCCATTGGCAGAGTTTGCCCTTAACAATCGGGCCAGTTCTGCCACTTTGGTTTCTCCATTTTTTTGTAATTCAGGGTTTCACCCTCGGTTTTCGTCCGGTCAATTGGAGTCTTCGGATTGTCCTGGAGTGGATGCTGTGGTTGATAGGATGCATCGGATTTGGGGACAGGTTGTGGACAATCTGAAGTTGTCCCAGGAGAAGACTCAACAGTTCACTAATCGTCATCGGCGTATTGGTCCTCGTCTTTGTGTTGGGGACCTGGTGTGGCTGTCTTCTCGATTTGTTCCTATGAAGGTCTCGTCTCCTAAGTTTAAGCCTCGGTTTATCGGCCCTTATAGGATTCTGGAGGTTCTTAATCCTGTGTCCTTTCGTTTGGACCTCCCAGCATCTTTTAATATCCATAATGTTTTCCATCGGTCATTATTGCGGAGGTATGAGGTACCGGTTGTTCCTTCTGCTGATCCACCTGCTCCTGTGTTGGTTGAGGGTGAATTGGAGTATGTGGTGGAAAAGATCTTGGACTCCCGTGTTTCCAGACGGAAACTTCAGTATCTGGTTAAGTGGAAAGGTTATGGCCAGGAGGATAATTCTTGGGTGACAGCATCCGATGTTCATGCTCCTGATTTGGTTCGTGCATTTCATAGTGCTCATCCAGATCGCCCTGGTGGTTCTGGTGAGGGTTCGGTGCCCCCTCCTTAAGGGGGGGGTACTGTTGTGAATTCGGTTTGTGGGCTCCCCCGGTGGTCTGTTATGGTAGTGCCTCTTATGTGCCTTCCTCCATCTCTGATTACCTGTCGCCACCCTCTAGGGGAGTTTCCTATTTAAGGCTGCTTGGCTGTTAGTCATATGCCGGCCAACAATGTGCTAGTAGCATTCTGTTGCATTCACCTGCCTCAAGTTCCAGTTCAGCTAAGTTGAATTTTGTTTCTTGTTTTTGCTATTTTTGTCCAGCTATCTGCAATGTGACTCTTCAGTGCTGGAAGCTCTTGTGGACAGAAAATTACTACTCCAGTGGCATGAGTTGTCACTGGAGTTTAAAGTAATTTCTGGATGGTGTTTTTGAATAGTGATTTTTAGGTCGACCGTGAAGTAACACTTTCCTGTCCTTCTGCTATCTAGTAAGCGGACCTCACTGTGCTAAATCTGCTGTTCATCCTACGTATGTCATTTCCTCTGAACTCACCGTCAATATCTGTGGGGGCCTACTATCATCTTTTGGGGTTCCTCACTGGAGGTAAGGCAGGCCTGTATATTCCTCTTATAGGGGTAGTTAGATCTCCGGCTGGCGCGTGGTGTCTAGGGCATCGTAGGTACATCCCCCGGCTACTGTAAGTGTTGGGTCAGGTTCAGGTCACGGTCGACCTTAGTTTCCATCACCCGAGAGCTAGTCCGTTTTGTATTTTTATTCCCCTGGTCATTGGGGTAACCATAACAGGTACCCCATCAAATTGAGCTCACAAAGTTTCTTGGGATCAGTGGTGGTCCCAGAGGTCAGACCACAGCAATCATGATGAGACAGTTTCTTAGGATTGGTGGTGATCCCAGTGGTCAGACTCCAGAAATCGAGATCACACTGTTTCTTGGGATCAGTGGTGGTGCCAGTGACTGGGCCCCAGCAATCTGGATCACACTGTTTCTTGAGATCGGTGGTGGTCCCACTGGTTGGACCCCTGCAATTGGGAACACATCGTTACTTAGGATTGGTGGTGGTCCCAGTGGTCAGACCCCAATAAATTGAGCTCACACAGTTTCTTGAGATTAGTGGTGGTCCCAGTGGTCAGACTCTAAAAATTGGAATCACATCGCTTCTTGGAATTGGTGGCAGCTCCTGTGGTCAGATCCCAGCAATTGGGATCGCACCAGTTCTTGGGACTGGTGGTGGTCCCAGAGATTGGACTCCAAAAATCAGAATCACACTGTTTCTTGGGATCGCTGGTTATCCCACTGGTTGGACCCCAGCAATTGGAATCACACTGTTTCTTGGTCGTCCCAGCGGTCAGACCCCAGCAATCAAAAATACACAATTTCTTTGGATGGGAGGTGGTCCTAGTGGTTGGATCCCAGCAATCAGGATCACACTGTTTATTGGGATCAGTGATGATCCCAGTAGTGAGACCCCAGTAATTGGGATCACGCCGTTTCTTGTGAACAGTGGTAGTCTCAGCGGGAATTTAACCCCTATCCAATGGCTATGGAATAACTTCCAAACTTGAGAACACCCATTTGAAGAGGCCTAAAGAAAATATTTATTTTCCAAATTTATTTATGACTGGGTCTTGGAGAAATCCCAATTGCTTGTACCCAAAAAATCCCTTTCAGATGAAGTGGATGAAAAATTTGCAGTGCGTGAAAATACGGTTGTACCATATTGTTTATTTCTAGCAAGCAAAATGTATTTAAATTTGTTCCCTAGCAAGAAATCAGAATGGAAAACATTTCGCTGCAATGCGATGACTTCAGCAAAAACCTGTTGAGGGGAAATAGCTGCTACTAGGGCTTTTTAAGACCGTACGGACTCCTGGCGCCTGAGGGTTCATCCACTATAAACAGAGCCATGTGCATATGCTGTATATACATTTACCTTGCATACCTATGCAACATGTAGCCAACAGCTGTACCTCCCGTCATACCGTATTCTCAATGGAAAGTATGCCAATGACCAGCGTGATGAATTATAGCTCCTTCCCAGCCATTTACATGGCCCATTTCCTCCCGCAAACATTATTCGTCAAGTGTTAGGATTGCAGCATTAAACACATATTGCCAATGGAGTATGAAACACAAACTCAACCGGTTGTATGTCGAGTTCAGCCGCTGTAATTGCTAATGGAGAATTATCGTTTGAAGTCTTTTTTTTTTTGCCTGCCCCCTTCCAATTCCTAAGTAATTGTTGAGTAAAACAGTCAGAAGAGAAAAAAGGTGAGAGCGAAGAAAAAACTTCAAAAACATATTTCCTCCTTAACGTATGAAAGGGAACCTCTACGGTATGTTATTGATGTGCAATTTGCTGTGAATGCAAACATCAAATGAGGTTTTTGAAGTGTCGGAAGATCCTCTTACATGGTTGTTTCCAACATAATGGCAGCAGCTAATTATAAAGGTGATAACCTGCTCCTCTGAGAAGTCAACGCTACGATTTTGACGCAAAATCATAGCTGCTCGGTCATAGAAAAAAAAAATGGGAATAGAAACAAGTGCAGACAATGATTTTTCCACCGTTTTGGTATGGCAAATTTGAACAATTATGAATAGAGTTATGGTTTTATTGAAGATTCTGAGGCTGGAATATTTCTACCCTTCCCTGTTGTTCTCCTAGTGTTATCGCAAGTTTCCACTCCTCAGATCTTCTTGAGGTTGAGCTGACTTTTCTTCATTATTTTTCTAGGAAAATGAGTAAAAAATTGATCAGACAAGATGGGTCCATTAACGGACCTTACTCTTTGCTACCAGATTCAGATTTTCCTCATTAGTTTTTATCAATGCTATATTGATCTCTTATTTTTTTAAGGATCCAGGATTGGTTTATGGTCAAAGTGCTAGAGATTTGGACAAATGAGTGTGATTTGGACATATAAAGAATCTGTTTGTGTTTTTGCATTTTGGAGCTCGGAGTATCGGAGTTGCGACAAGTTTAGCAGAGTCCAGAAGCCAAATGGGCTATATCAACTGAGATTGGGGTTAGCATCTCATAAGGGTAGTGTTAATTTATTTTTGGGCCCAAATTATGTCAGCAAATCCCAACCTGATCACACGTCTAATGACTGGAACCTACAAGAACTTTTCTGACCTCCCATTCGACATCCGTAGACATTAATATGGAGTTGGACACTCTGCAAATATAACAGTTCCCACGGTGCTGGAAAGGATTTCTACTAAATTTTGGACTTGTCTGTGAAAATTTGGAAGAGAGGGCCAGTCTCGTAATCTCAATTTTACTGCAGTCCAATAGTGTTGGATGAGGTTGAGGTTGGGACTTTGGGCGGCCAGTCATATTTTTCCCCCAGCCATGCCTGTATGCAGGTTCGGACTGGCCCACCGGGAAACTGGAGAATTCTCCGGTGGGCCCACCTTCTTTCCGGCACCACAACTCCTGCCTCCTTCATTTGCCTGCTCTGCCCTCTATTCTTATCGTGCATGGAGCGGTGATTGCGCTATTCCATACCCGGTGCCCGCGGGCCATCTGCACTGCTCAGCAACAAGTGATGTAAAATGAGTGTTTTCTGATTAGAGATGGCAGAATTTATTTTCAGGGCGCGGTCCATCAGCCAAGTCAAAAATCTGTGGCCTCTGGACGGGATCCTTGAGAACTGCTCTTTACGTAATGGCATCCTTGGCTCTTCTGGCTTTGCATGACATCACATGTGTAATGATGACAAAACACCAAGCCAACTAATCGAAAAAGGAGTCAAGGATGCCATCAGGTAAGAGGCAGTTCTTAAGGCTACCGATAAGTTACCACAGATTAGTGACATGGCTGTTAGACCAGGTTCTGCTAATTGATTTGCACCAACTCAAATGACTATACAACTTTTGTGGAATTCTGTATTGTCCTTCTACCAAAGGGAAAACATCTGCCATGAAGGGACGAACTTGGCCGACCACAAGTTTTACTGTCCAAATGTCCATCTACGGGTAACAGAGGACCCAGGCTGTGCCAAGACAACTTCACCCCACCATTGTTCCATACTTTCTCCAGCCAAGACTGTTGACTCCTGTCCGGAAGGTATCAAATTCTGAAACACCCCATAAGCAACTGATGAATTATTAACCTGACAAGGAGTTGTCGTTGGACAACCCTTTTAATCAAAGGTGGTGTCTCTTTAATAGGATATATATATCTTGGTACAGTGTTAGCCAGTGGATAGAAAATTATTTAGAATTGAGCGTCCTCAGTGGTTGATACCTTTTAATGGCTAACTGAAAAGATGGTAACAAATTCCAAGCTTTCGAGACTACACAGGTCTCTTTATCAGGCATAGACTAAAAGAAATTCTGAAGAATCACATATTTATGCACAACACAGCACAGAAAAATGCCATAGATAAGACAGGTGACGTGAAGCAGAATTACCATTTTGTGAGTGATAAACAGTTATGTTCATAAATATTGGAACAGATCATAGATAAGGAATGTGAATGTTTTATTGTCCTCTGATTAGGGTTTGGTACTTTGTTATGGTGACCCCACTTGGTCTGAGGAGCAAATTCCTTAGTTGATGTAAAAAGACATAAATCCATGCGACACATTCATTACCTGCACTGAGAGTGTCAAATGTCATCATCAGCTTATATTCCCAGATTCTTCTGTCTCTCTGAGATTTGAAGTTACCTTTTAATACAAGTAATTTCATGTCCATAATGCTGTGATCTGGGATACAAAAATGTATTGCCACACTTAGATCCATTCTTTTTTCTCTTATTGTGTGACGATGAGAATTCATTCTTGTTCTCAGTTTTTGCCCTGTCTCCCCTACATACAGACCCCCAGTTGGACATTTCGTACAAATAATTAAGTACACCACATTAGATTTGACGTAGCTGAAAGTACCTGGTATCTTGTAGTTCTGATGTGTATTGGGGATCTTTATCTTGTCCGTGGTCATTATAAATGGACAGGTTTTACATTTTTTCTGGTTGCAAGGAAAGGTTCCTGCAGCTGTTGGAGAGGATAGGGACCTCTGACAATTATGCTTCTTAGATTTGGGGGCTGCCTAAAACACAGTAGTGGGGGGTCTGGAAAAATGGATTGTAATCGGGCATCTTTTTGTAGTAAAGGTTGTAATTTCCGTGCAGCTCCCCTTAGCACCTCCAGATTTGGATTGTAGGTGACCACTAGAGGCACCAGATTATTTTCTTCTTTAGCTTTGCAATGTAGCAGGTGATTCCTTGATATTCTGGTGACTCTTTTAATTTGGTTTTCAATTGCTCTTGGATGGTAGCCCTGATTCAAAAAGGTCTTTCTGAGGCGACCAAGGTGTTCATCCCTGTCCATGGGCTTGGAACATATACGATTGTATCTGATGGCTTGGCTGTAGACAACAGAGTTTTTTTAATGTGTTTTGGATGGAAACTGTCCCATTTAAGGTATGTCGGACGGTCGATTGGCTTCTGATACAGGGATGTCTCTACTTCATTGTTCTGCAGCTTAATGATGGTGTCCAGAAAGTTAATTTCAGTGCAGGAGTAGTTGAGTGTTAAGTTGATGGTAGGATGAAATTTATTAAAGTGTTCATGGAACGTCTTTAGCTGTGGCTCAGACTCCGTCCATATGATTAAAATATCATCAATGTAGCGGTAGTAGGCCAGAGGCCTGATGGGACAAGATCATAGCATTATGGACATGAAATTACTTGCATTGAAAGGTAACTTCAAATCTCAGAGAGACAGAAGAGTCTGGGAATATAAGCTAATGATGACCTTTGACACTCTCAGTGCAGGAATGAATGTGTCGCATGGATTTATGTCTTTTTACATCAATTAAGGAATTTGCTCCTCAGACCATGTGGGGTCATCATAACACAGTACCGGACCCCAATCAGAAGACAATAAAATATTCACACTCCTTATCTATGAACTGTTCCAATATTTATGGACATTCACTGTTTATCACTCATCTAATGGTAATTCTGTTTCACGTCACCTGTCTTATCTATGGCATTTTTCTGTGCTGTGTTGTGTATAAATATTAGTGATGAGCGAATATACTCATTACTGAAGATTTCTCGAGCATGCTCGGGGGTCCTCCGAGAATTTTTAGTGCTCGGAGATTTAGTTTTCTTTGCCGCAGCTGAATGATTTACATCTGTTAGCCAGCATAAGTACATGTGGGGGTTGACTGGTTGCTAGGGAATCCCCACATGTAATTAAGCTGGCTTACAGATGTAAATCATTCAGCTGCGGCAAAGAAAACTAAATCTCCGTGCACTAAAAAATACTCGGAGGACACCTGAGCGTGCTCGGGAAATCTTGAGTAACGAGTATATTTGCTCATCACTAATACATATGTGATTCTTCAGAATTTCTATTAGTCTATGCCTGATGAAGAGACCTGAGTCGTCTTGAAAGCTTGCAATTTGTTACCATATTTTCAGTTCGCCATTAAAAGGTTTCAACCACTGAGGACTCTCAATTCTAAATATTTTTCTTTAATAGGATGCAGTTCCACTTTTCACCACTGCTGGCGAGAAATGTTTTCCATTGACACTACTGAAATAGCGCCCCCACCAAAAATTTAGCAATGCATTTTCTTTAAAGCCCTTGGTAACAGCAGATGAGTAGACATAGCTATCTCAGTATGGATATGTAGAGTGCAGATGTTTGTATATGTATATATATATATATACATGCTTTGTGTCTGGTTTTGTTTCCACGTACTTGTTCCTAACAGCCTTTTTACATGATCTTACAACAGCTGTGTGTGCTGCGCACAATGCATAAATTGATGAGATGTGTTACTTGAGAACGACTCCTTGGTTAAGGTAGATTTAAATTCTTATATTTCCTGGAAACATTTTTTTCATTATGATGTTCTGAGAAGGAGAATGAAATGAATTATTCTCAATAATAATAATGGCCTACTTACAGGAACTAGACAAGCGTCAGTGAGAAATCTTACTATTACTATCTCTGCACCATTTAGCAAGATCAAAGATCATCTATTGTCTGGTTATATACAGAACATGGTGAAAGTCTCATATTATTAAATTAAAATGTGTTTTAAAGGATTATTTCCAACAATGAAAGTTATGTCCTATCCCAAAAAAATGGAACTCTAACATTTTCCTTCGAAATGGAGTTTAATCGAAAAATTCACAAACTTTGTCCAATTTTTGGGATAGGTGATAACTTTCAAAGCAGTGAATAATTTTTAAGGGGGTTTTCTGGTTGTAACAATGGTGGGTGTGGACTCACTGCACCACGGGCCGGGCTTATCTTGAAGGGTTGTAAGTAAGTGACTATCGGGTATTCGCTAGAGCCTCTGATGGTGAGGATAGGCTTTGATGCTGATAGTCACCAGGTACCACTCTAAGGCAGTCGCTGGGTCTGCAGCAGCTGACCGGAGGGCCAGAGGCGCGGGTACGAGGTACAGTAGGGTGAGACAGAGGCATAGACGATTCAAGGTAGGGGCAGGCGGCACAGGTTCAATACAGGAGCAGAGAGGTCAGACAGGATGGGTAAACAGGCCAGGTCATTAACGAGGTACAGACTATGGAGGAACGCCCGAATGTGTGCTAACGGAATAGGAACTAACGGTCGGGCAAGGAATGATAGGAGGCATTGTAAATTATAGGCCTTGCTTGCACAGGATAGGCCAGGTAACCTAATCTCTGCAGAATACCGCCGGGCTAAATTCCTGCAGAGACTGGCAACACCACCCCTAGGCTAGGTGGAAGCTCATGCAGGTGTAGCAGCGCTGCATGAAGCAGATTCATCAGGATGGCAAGAAATGAGGAGAAAAACGCGTGGTGACCCGAGCAGCGCTGGGGAGCCTGCGAGTCATGGCCATGACACTGGTACATACAGTGGGTGAAGCAAGTATTTAGAAAGTCTTCTGTATGCCATCAGTATGTTTTGCAACAATAAGGTTGCAAAAGTCCTGAGACAGCTGTTGTGAATTCCGTTCTCGAAATCCCTCCTGTGGTCATGAATGGTACTTTGGCGGGTTCTGTCTGTGGACTCCCTCTGGTGGCTGTGAGTGGAGCTGCTGGTTCTGAGATTCCTTCCTCGGCTGCTCTCGTTTAGTGCTAGGCTGGCTTCTCTATTTAACTCCACTCAGATCGTTACTTCATGCCAGCTGTCAATGTCTTAGTATTGGTTCATTTCTCTCCTGGATCTTTCTGATGACCTGTCTACTCCAGCAGAAGCTAAGTCCCTGCTAGTTATTTAGTTGTTCATTGTTTTTCTTGTGCAGCTTGCTATCATGATATTGCCTTGCTAGCTGGAAGCTCTGGGATGCAGAGTGGGACCTCCGCACCGTGAGTCGGTGCGGGGGTCTTTTTGCACACTCTGCGTGGTATTTTGTAGTTTTTTGTGCTGACCGCAAAGATACCTTTTCTATCCTCTGTCTGTTTAGTTAAGTCTGGCCTCCTTTGCTGAAACCTGTTTCATCCCTGTGTTTGTGACTTCCATCTTAACTCACAGTCAATATTTGTGGGGGGCTGCCTTTTCCTTTGGGGAATTTCTCTGAGGCAAGGTAAGGCTTTATTTCCTATCTTTAGGGGTAGTTAGCTCTTAGGCTGTGAAGAGGCGTCTAGCCAGAGTTAGGTACGCTCCACGGCTATTTCTAGTGTGTGTGATAGGATTAGGGTTTGCGGTCAGCAGAGCTCCCACTTCCCAGAGCTTGTCCTGTTCTACAGTTTAACCATCAGGTCACTCCGGGTGCTCCTAACCACCAGGTCCATAACAGTACAGCTGGCCCGCAAAGTGTTAATGCATCTCAATAGAGGGATAAGAGAAGTTCTGAGACCATTTTTTTTCTCTGCAGTGTGTTTTGTCTTTCTTTTCCCCTTAACCTCTGGGTGGTTCAGGACTCAGGTGCAGATATGGATATTCAGGGTATGTCCTCTTGTGTGGATCAACTCACTGCAAGGGTACAAAGCATTCAGGATTATGTAGTTCAGCATCCGATGTTAGAGCCTAGAATTCCAATTCCTGATTTGTTTTCTGGGGATAGATCTAAGTTCCTGAATTTCAAAAATAATTGTAGACTGTTTCTTGCTTTGAAACCCTGCTCCTCTGGTGACCCCATTCAGCAAGTAAAAATCGTTATTTCTATGTTACGTGGCGACCCTCAAGACTGGGCATTTTCCCTGGCGCCAGGAGACCCTGCATTGCGTAATGTAGATGCGTTTTTTCTGGCACTTGGATTGCTTTATGATGAACCGAATTCAGTGGATCAGGCAGAGAAAATCTTGCTGGCTTTGTGTCAGGGTCAGGATGAAGCGGAGGTATATTGTCAGAAGTTTAGAAAGTGGTCTGTGCTTACTCAGTGGAATGAGTGTGCCCTGGCGTCAATTTTCAGAAAGGGTCTTTCTGAAGCCCTTAGGGATGTTATGGTGGGGTTCCCCACGCCTGCTGGTCTGAATGAGTCTATGTCCTTGGCCATTCAGATCGATCGGCGCTTGCGTGAGCGCAAAGCTGTGCACCATTTGGCGGTATCTTCTGAGCAGAGGCCTGAGCCTATGCATTGTGATAGGACTTTGACCAGAGCTGAACGGCAAGAACACAGACGTCAGAATGGGCTGTGTTTTTACTGTGGTGACTCCACTCATGCTATCTCTGATTGTCCTAAGCGCACTAAGCGGTTCGCTAGGTCTGTCACCATTGGTACTGTACAGCCTAAATTTCTTTTGTCCGTTACTCTGATTTGCTCTTTGTCATCCTATTCTGTTATGGCTTTTGTGGATTCAGGCGCTGCCCTGAATTTGATGGACTTGGAGTTTGCCAGGCGCTATGGTTTTTTCTTGGAGCCCTTGCAGTATCCTATTCCATTGAGGGGAATTGATGCTACGCCTTTGGCCAAGAATAAGCCTCAGTACTGGACTCAGTTGACCATGTGCATGGCTCCTGCACATCAGGAGGATATTCGCTTTTTGGTGTTGCATAATCTGCATGATGTGGTCGTATTGGGTTTGCCATGGCTACAGGTCCATAATCCAGTATTGGATTGGAAATCAATGTCTGTGTCCAGTTGGGGTTGTCAAGGGGTACATGGTGATGTTCCATTGTTGTCAATTGCTTCTTCCACTCCTTCTGAAGTCCCTGAGTTTTTGTCGGATTACCGGGATGTATTTGATGAGCCCAAATCCAGTGCCCTACCTCCTCATAGGGATTGCGATTGTGCTATTAATTTGATTCCTGGTAGTAAGTTTCCTAAGGGCCGACTGTTCAATTTATCTGTGCCAGAACACGCCGCTATGCGGAGTTATATAAAGGAGTCCTTGGAGAAGGGGCATATTCGCCCGTCGTCGTCACCGTTGGGAGCAGGGTTCTTTTTTGTGGCCAAGAAGGATGGTTCTCTGAGACCTTGTAAAGATTACCGCCTTCTCAATAAAATCACGGTCAAATTTCAGTACCCTTTGCCTCTATTGTCTGATTTGTTTGCTCGGATTAAGGGGGCTAGTTGGTTCAGCAAGATAGATCTTCGAGGGGTGTATAATCTTGTACGTAACAGGGCGATGAATGGAAAACAGCATTTAATATGCCCGAGGGCCATTTTGAGTACCTGGTGATGCCATTCGGGCTTTCTAATGCCCCATCTGTGTTTCAGTCCTTTATGCATGACATCTTCCGAAAGTACCTGGATAGATTCATGATTGTATATTTGGATGATATTTTGGTCTTTTCGGATGACTGGGAGTCTCATGTGAAGCAGGTTAGAATGGTGTTCCAGGTCCTTCGTGCTAATTCCTTGTTTGTGAAGGGGTCTAAATGTCTCTTGGGAGTTCAGAAGGTTTCATTTTTGGGCTTCATTTTTTCCCCTTCTACTATCGAGATGGATCCTGTTAATGTTCAGGTCATTTATGATTGGACTCAGCCTACGTCTGTGAAGAGTCTTCAGAAATTCCTGGGCTTTGCTAATTTTTACCGTCGCTTCATCGCTAATTTCTCTAGTGTGGTTAAACCGTTGACTGATTTGACCAAGAAAGGTGCTGATGTGGTGAATTGGTCCTCTGCGGCCGTTGAGGCCTTTCAGGAGTTGAAACGTCGTTTCTCTTCAGCCCCTGTGTTGTGTCAGCCAGATGTTTCGCTCCCTTTTCAGGTCGAGGTGGATGCTTCTGAGATTGGAGCAGGGGCTGTTCTGTCTCAAAGAAGTTTTGATGGCTCTGTGATGAAGCCATGTGCTTTCTTTTCTAGGAAGTTTTCGCCTGCTGAGCGTAATTATGATGTTGGCAATCGGGAGTTGTTGGCCATGAAGTGGGCATTTGAGGAGTGGCGACATTGGCTTGAAGGAGCCAAGCATTGTGTGGTTGTCTTGACGGATCACAAGAATCTAACTTATCTCGAGTCTGCTAAGCGGTTGAATCCTAGACAGGCTCGATGGTCGCTGTTTTTCTCACGTTTCGATTTTGTGGTTTCGTACCTTCCGGGTTCTAAGAATGTGAAGGCTGATGCCCTTTCAAGGAGTTTTGTGCCTGATTCTCCGGGAGTTCCTGAGCCGGCTGGTGTTCTCAAAGAGGGGGTAATTTTGTCTGCCATCTCCCCTGATTTACGGCGGGTGCTGCAGGAGTTTCAGGATGATAGACCTGACCATTGTCCAGCGGAGAAACTGTTTGTACCTGATAGATGGACTAGTAGAGTTATCTCTGAGGTTCATTGTTCGGTGTTGGCTGGTCATCCTGGAATCTTTGGTACCAGGGATTTGGTGGCTAGGTCCTTTTGGTGGCCGTCCTTGTCACGGGATGTACGTTCCTTTGTGCAGTCCTGTGGGACTTGTGCTCGGGCTAAGCCCTGCTGTTCTCGTGCCAGTGGGTTGCTTTTGCCCTTGCCAGTCCCGAAAAGGCCCTGGACACATGTTTCCATGGATTTTATTTCAGATCTCCCTGTCTCTCAAAGGATGTCGGTCATCTGGGTGGTTTGTGATAGCTTCTCTAAGATGGTCCATTTGGTACCCTTGCGTAAATTGCCTTCCTCCTCTGATTTGGTTCCATTATTTTTCCAGCATGTGGTTCGTTTGCACAGCATTCCGGAGAACATCGTGTCGGACAGAGGTTCCCAGTTTGTTTCAAGGTTTTGGCGGTCCTTTTGTGCTAAGATGGGCATTAATTTGTCGTTTTCTTTGGCTTTCCATCCTCAGACAAATGGCCAAACCGAACGAACCAATCAGACTTTGGAGACATATCTGAGATGCTTTGTTTCTGCTGATCAGGATGATTGGGTGACCTTCTTGCCTTTGGCTGAGTTCGCCTTTAATAATCGGGCCAGTTCGGCTACTTTGGTTTTGCCTTTTTTCTGTAATTCTGGTTTCCATCCTCGTTTTTCTTCAGGGCAGGTTGAGCCTTCGGACTGTCCTGGTGTGGATTCTGTGGTGGACAGGTTGCAGCAAATTTGGAATCACGTGGTGGACAATTTGACATTGTCCCAGGAGAAGGCTCAACGTTTCGCTAACCGCCATCGCCGTGTTGGTCCCCGACTTCGTGTTGGGGATTTGGTTTGGTTGTCGTCTCATTATGTTCCTATGAAGGTTTCTTCTCCTAAGTTTAAGCCTCGTTTCATTGGTCCGTATAAGATTTCTGAAATTCTCAATCCTGTGTCATTTCGTTTGGCCCTTCCAGCGTCTTTTGCCATCCATAATGTGTTCCATAGGTCGTTGTTGCGAAGATATGTGACGCCTATGGTTGCCTCCGTTGATCCTCCTGCTCCGGTGTTGGTCGAGGGGGAGTTGGAGTATGTGGTGGAGAAGATTTTAGATTCTCGTATTTCGAGACGGAAACTTCAGTACCTGGTCAAATGGAAGGGCTATGGTCAGGAAGATAATTCCTGGGTGGTTGCCTCTGATGTCCATGCGGCCGATTTAGTTCGTGCCTTTCATTTGGCTCATCCTGATTGGCCTGGGGGCTCTGGTGAGGGTTCGGTGACCCCTCCTCAAGGGGGGGTACTGTTGTGAATTCCGTTCTCGAACTCCCTCCTGTGGTCATGAATGGTACTTTGGCGGGTTCTGTCTGTGGACTCCCTCTGGTGGCTGTGAGTGGAGCTGCTGGTTCTGAGATTCCTTCCTCAGCTGCTCTCGTTTAGTGCTAGGCTGGCTTCTCTATTTAACTCCACTCAGATCGTTACTTCATGCCAGCTGTCAATGTCTTAGTATTGGTTCAGATCTCTCCTGGATCTTTCTGATGACCTGTCTACTCCAGCAGAAGCTAAGTCCCTGCTAGTTATTTAGTTGTTCATTGTTTTTCTTGTCCAGCTTGCTATCATGATATTGCCTTGCTAGCTGGAAGCTCTAGGATGCAGAGTGGCACCTCCGCACCGTGAGTCGGTGCGGGGGTCTTTTTGCACACTCTGCGTGGTATTTTGTAGTTTTTTGTGCTGACCGCAAAGATACCTTTTCTATCCTCTGTCTGTTTAGTTAAGTCTGGCCTCCTTTGCTGAAACCTGTTTCATCCCTGTGTTTGTGACTTCCATCTTAACTCACAGTCAATATTTGTGGGGGGCTGCCTTTTCCTTTGGGGAATTTCTCTGAGGCAAGGTAAGGCTTTATTTCCTATCTTTAGGGGTAGTTAGCTCTTAGGCTGTGAAGAGGCATCTAGCCAGAGTTAGGTACGCTCCACGGCTATCTCTAGTGTGTGTGATAGGATTAGGGTTTGCGGTCAGCAGAGCTCCCACTTCCCAGAGCTTGTCCTGTTCTACAGTTTAACCATCAGGTCATTCCGGGTGCTCCTAACCACCAGGTCCATAACAGACAGCTCATTGGTTTTACCCATCATGAGATGTTTCTTGTATTACACCTTTGTAATGAAACATCTTTTTATAGGCCATCAGTTGAACCAGCTGGTATTATTTTTCCCTAAGTGGCCGGATTACTTTTTAATCACTGATACATTTCAGCTGGTGTTATGACTTTCCATGGCTTTTCGCAACTCTCTTTTGTAATGTGTTCAGTACCTTTTCCCTGGGTCATTTCTCATTATTACACAACTTAATTTATGGACATCTATGGTTTTGTTTCTTTACCTGTGCATATTGGTTGGGCTGTTACCGACTTCTGATGAGAATTTGATGTCAATAGCACCTTTAGAAATATATTTACTTAGAAAATTAGTGACGTGTTCAATACTTATTTCACCTTTTGTAAGTGTCTGATAAATGCCCACTGTTGGGACCCCGTTGCATTCTTTAAGCAATGGAAAGATGACTGTTCAAGCTAATTTCTCTCCAACCTTTTCTGTAGGAGCTCTGAAAACTGACGAGTGTGCACATGCGCTACATATCCCATCTGGCTCAGATGAAATCTGAAGGAATCTGAAGGCTTCCGCTGATTAATATCCTTTGATCGGCTGCAGTGGTCACATTACATCATCAGAGCCAGGACACCATGGGGTAAACAGTAGTGCAGAGCAATGAAGAATGAGCTATAAGTGAGTATATGTTCTTTTTCGTTTTGATGCCTCCAAAGGTCAATTTGAATTATAAAAAATGTACTGGACAACCCCTTTTTAAAACAACAGATTCCAAAATCTATTTAATGGGTTTTCCAAAAAATGTCAAGTTGTCCCTTATTTGTAGGATAGTGGATAACTTACCAATCACTGGGGGTCTGATCAGTGTCGATGATTAAAACAGAGCTCCATTTGGTATGGGGGTCAGGCATGTGCAAACCATTCTTGTGGTTCTGGAACCTCAGGATCGATGAGGGTCCCACCATTGGGTTCCCAATGATCAGCAATTTCCCCTTTATTTATGGATAAGGTATAACTTGTGATTTTTGGAAAACCCTTTTAAGTCAAAGTACTCATTTCCACTGCATCGACAAGCTCAGCACTGCAATCTATCACTACTTTAATTTATTGCTCTAGAGCCCATACCTGATTTTCCCTGGAGATATTTATTTCAGTGGTACAAATAAGTTAAGGATTAATGAAAATGACCTCACACACAATTTAATCTCCTGCTTACAGTGTCACGATGATTGGCCGGAAACAAATGCCTCTTTATAACGTCTGGTTATCATGGCGCTCCCGGTGTCATGAGTCACAACCCAGGAATTTACTCTCCAGAAATACGATCAGTTACTTTAATTAAGGAATTCTATAAAGCAAACATATGATCCTCTTATCAGCCGGGTGCAAGGTGAAGAATCGTGTGGAGATCAGAGAGCATGTAAGGACAGAGCAAGATGGAGGAGGAGAGTTGAAAAATTGACTCAAATGAGCACTTTTTACTAATGTTTAGCACCCCCGTGTAACCTGTCATATTGTTGGCTGGGGTCTGTGAGTTATTGGGTGTTACATGAGATCCTCCAAATAGTGACACTCGTCCCATTCATTAGGAGATTACATGTCTGGATTAAGGTTGATTTTTTAATCTCATAATGAAGGCCTCCTGACGTATCACAGATAGATGATTTGTAGCTTAGCAAATAATACTCAAGGACAGGTCATTAAATAGTTTGCGGCAGCATCGATCTTCTTCCAAGGTTCTTTGACAATCTACTGCTTATTGGAGAGAGAGATGCTCTATAAATCAATGTCAACTCTAGAGTAAGCCAAACCAGAACCTTCTCCAAAAGGAAAGCTCCTCCATTGAGCAGAGTTCTGGACCGTATCTCAGCGCAGGATTGGAGACCGGTAGAGATGGGCGAACCTGAACAGTAAAGTACGGGGTCAGTACCGAACGCCATGAAGTCTGTGTTGCTATTTGGGTTCGGCACCCTGAACATCGGGTGTTTCCCACCTTGTCATCTGCATCATAGCATGAGAAACACTGGCTTTTCTGATTGGCGGTAAGATTATTACCGCCGATCAGAGAGCTGCAGTTCACACACAACATGAGCCAGCAGCTGTGACAAGCGGTAAAAGTTTACTGCCGGTCACAGGCGTCGCTGATGAGCGAGTACTACTCCCAGAATAAAATCCTTTATTTGAAATTAAAAAACCTCACCCTGTTTTACTAATTTATTTAAAATTAACAAACAAAGTTATATTCATCTTATGCCATTCCATTGAAGCCCTTGTCCCCAGTAAAAAACAGAAAATAATAAACAACAAAAGTACACACCTTATGCCCATTCAATTGAAGCCCTTGTCCTCTGTAAAAAAAAATAAAATTAATAAACAACTATATCCTTCACCTGTCTGAAGTGAAGATGCCCCACGCCATAATCCATCTCTGCGATATATGGTTTACAACCTGGACGGTGCCATGATGCGACCATCCAGGCTGAAAACCACGGGAAAATAAGATGCTGCGAGAGTGGCTTCAGGGACTAGCTGTGGCTTCATAGAGTTCACCGCCAGTCATTGAAGCTGCATTCCCAAACTTCACTGTGAGCCAGGACAGTTCATTGTGACCTCAATGAGATCACCGCGAGCATCAGGAATATTTTCGGTGAAAAAAGAGTAATTTAAAAAAAATAAAGAATAAAAAAAGAGTTTGAAACACTCTTCTTTCAATTCAAAAATGAAAAAATAAGCACATTTGGTACTATTACGTCCGTAATACTCTGATATATGAAATTATAAAATTATCTACTCCATAAAGTAAATGATGTAAAGAAAAAAAATGGAAATGCCAGAATTGCCATTTTTTGGTCAACTTGTTCCAAATATGCAATAAACAGTGATCAAAACATAAAACGAATTTAAAAATACTAGCATTAAAATAAACAGCTCACCACACAAAAATTAAAGCCATTACATAGGTCCATCGACAACAAAAATAAAGAAAGTTATTCGTTGCAGAAAATGGTGGCACAAACCTCATTTTTTTACAAAGTTCCTAATATTTTAAACTACAAAAATATAATAAAACTATGTAAATTTGGAATCGGTGTAATTGTACTGACCTGGAGAATCAGACTGCCAGGTGATTTTTACGTTACAATGAAAGTTGTACAATTGAATGCCCCCCAAAAAAATCTAAAATCTGGAGGAATAGTAGGGGTTTTTTCATCATTTTACCCAACTTGGATTTTTTCTCCATTTTTCAGTACTTTAAATAGTGAGATGAAAGGTTTCATAAAAAAAAATTACAAGTTGTCCCACAAAAAAGCTAAGCTTCATATGATGGTAATAGAAAAATAGAAAAAAAAGTTTTGGTTCTTGGAAAACGGTGGAAAAAAACAATGCGCAAAAATTAAAATTTGCCCAGTTGGTAAGAGGTTAAGTAGACTTTATAGATCACTGTATTTTCCTCTATGTTTCTGTAAAACGTGAGCTCATACATTATAGATCACTGTATAGCCATCTTTTCTCATTTAATTACACAGAATTACAATTGATCAGTGAGCAAATATGATCAAACACGATTTTTAGTTTTGCAGATTCATTTTCGCCTCCTCGCGGATCTGCAGTGTGCCGGGGAAAACTCGTCATTCAGTTCTGGAGCGAGCAGAGTTATCAATCAATACTTTACTATTACAGAGATGGGAAAGTTCAATAAATTACTCTCAACTTTGCAGCAATTCGACCTCATTAGTTTCAGGCAGTATTAATGGCTGTGTAAGGTATAAGTCAGCTAATGACACTTTTCTATCTACTTTTATATGTTTTATATTCTGTATTGTGCAGAGATTATTGTCAGCTAGGATATAGATTTATGACTGATATTACCCTAATATTGTATTACTACTTATCAAAAATATCATTTTCTGTTCCACTAAGTCTAAGAGCAATAATCAAACAGGTTGAATGAGATGAGAAAAAATGGTCTAGTTTCTTTAGTTGTTTTATTTTTAAGATATACTGCCACCCTTGTCTGTTGGTTGTGTGAGGAATTGCAGCTCAGCCTACACACTTAAAGAGAATCTTTCACCATGTTAAACTAGCCACAATATTGAATAGTGACTATAAGACTAAAATGTATTTTTTATTATTTTTAATTTTTCCACTCAGTTGTGGGGATATTAGCTTGTAAAGGTTAGATTGAAATTTATGATAAAGTCACCTGGGTATTACCAAAGATTCTTCTCTGGGGGGGGTCATGCACTTTTTCCTCTACATAAGATGTTGACCAATCATCAGCAAGAGACATCATTCAGGAGAAAAAAAACACGCCTTCCTCTCCTCACTCATCTCTGCAGCTATTGTTTAGTATAGATCAGAGCTGACTTGATAACAAACACTTCTAGATCTCATCTCAGGGCAGTCAGTGTAGGCGAAGGAGGAATACAGCAGAGCTGAGTTTGATTGCAAACACCAATTGGTTTTGGTTGCAAACTTCCAGATCTCCTCATATGTCAGTGTTAGTGTGCAGTTACAAGCAGTATTATAATGACATTCAGCTCTGCTGCATTCTCCCTCCACACTGACTGCTGTCAGAGATTTGAAAGTATTTGTAATGACACTCAGCTCTGCTGTATTCTCCTTCCCACTGCATTAACTGTTGTCACAAAAAAATGTGGAAGTGTTTGCAATGACCCAAAGCTCTGCTGTATTCTCCCTCCTTCCACATTGACTGCTGTCAGAGAACATTTGAAAGTGGTTTTCTTATGACACTCAGCTTGGCTGCATTCTCCTTCCTTCCACACTGACTGTTGTCAGAGAAGATTTGGAAGTGTTTGTAATAACACAAAGCTCTGCTGTATTCTCCCTACTTCCACACTGATTGCTGTCAGAAAATATTTGAAAGTGGTTTTCTTATGACACTCATCTCTGCTTTATTCTGCTTCCCTCCCCACTGACTGCTATTAGAGAAGATTTGGAAGTGTTTGTAATGGTATACAGCCATGCTGTATATAACGCTATGGCCAGCGCCCCTGCATGGTTCCCCTTCATGCAAGGATGCTGGCATACTCCCTGCCCCAGCCCCTCGGCATGATCCTCGGCATGTTCCCTGCTTCCAGCTTTTTGGTTTCTGAGTGCAAGCCACACCTCCTGGCTGCACACCTAGTGTACACACGTGCTCCCTTGTCCTTAATGGGGCAGCACACATATAGTAAAATGTCCTTAGCCTATAGCTAAGAGGCATCTTGTTTAATTATCACCCTCCACAATAGGGCAGTGCCAAGCAACACATTCAGTCATTAGGTAATGTGGCTTTCTATCAATGAAGTTGTGATGTCCCCTGGTCCGAGTGTGGCCAGTGTCCTGTACCCAAAGTCCCTAGTCCTGGTACAACCAGTCGTGAACTCAAAGTCCCTAGTCCTAATGCAGTCAGTCCTGAACTAGAAGTCACTGGTCCTAGTGTGGCCAGTCCTGAACCCCAAATCCCTGGTCTGAGTGCAGCTAGTCCTGAACCTGAGAAGCTCTAATCTATACTACACAATAGCTGTAGAGATCAGGGCTGAGAGCATGGTGGTCCTCTGCACCCCAGCTTCTGTTTTGCAGCACTTTCTCTCTCTCTAGCCAAGGCCAGTGGTTGGTTGCAGTTTTTTATTCTATTTCTCAAGAGATTAACTTGTCTCTACTAAGGACTGAAAGGAACCTGTCATTTGAAAAATGTTATTAACCTGTAGATTTGGGGTTAATCTGTGGGTTAATAGTGTTGTAAACCTGTCTGGTGCCCTCAGACCCAGGCTACTGGGAGGAAATTATCTTCTTCACGACAGTATTCAGGTTCCAGTCATAGAGGTGGGGCCGGTGATGGTTCAGTTACCGCTCTGTGCATGGAGAGTGGTGGCTGTAACTGTGCTACCGATACTCACTGACAGCAGGATCAGCATCTCCTCTGCAGGAGAAATGGCATTCCTATGAAGCTCCTCAGTCTATGACTTCCATAAGAATAAAACTAGCTCTTTAAAGAGGATCTGTCACCAGGTCCAAAGTTAACTTTTTTTTTTATCTTATTTTATTTCTGCCGCTCCTCTGAGTATTTTTTTTTTTTTTTTTTTTAAATTTGCTATTTTTTTCCAAAGATATAGTGCTTTTCATGGGCCTTACCAGAGCGGCGTGGCTCACAGGATCCTCAGGGGCGTGTCTTTAGGCTGTGCTGCATAATTGCCCCGTGAGACGTCCCCTGAGCACTGAATAAAAAGACCCATATCTCTGGTACTGTGTGGCGGATTTTAAAAAAATGACAAAAAATGGATTACTTATGGGAGCGGCAAGAATAAAATAAGAGAAATTCCAGGTCACTTCTGACCTGATGAAGGGTGGTCTTTAAGCCTAAATTAGTGCCCCGATACCATAGTTTTTTGTAAACTTTGCTGGATTTCTGTTCAATGCATTTTATCATGTAATCCTCCTTATTATATTCTTCTGCTCCGAGCATTTTTTTTTCCGATTACGTAACTTAATTTGCTTTCTGTACCTTCAAGCTGTAATTAAGGGATGGTCGCATCGAGAGAAATAAGACTCGAATATTTTCCACGTCTGGGATTATCGTTGTGTTCCGACTGTAAATATCCATAAATGTCTATAATCTGAAGCAGAGATGAAGGTTTCCGGGGCCGGTTCTGTAAACGCCTGTCCTCGGTGCGGCTCGAGTCACAACAGAAGCGCTCCCGTGTGGCGCGGTTATTAATCCCCCCACAACGCAGGACAGAGCCTGATGGAAACTACAGCCTGTTTTCACAGATGGCCGCACTCTTGTGTATTTCATCGAAAAAAAAAAAAAAGTATTAAGCAAAACTGTCTGTTTCCTTTCTCTCTGCAAGTAATTACTGCAGACAAAATAGGCAAAGACGAGTAACAGAGGGGATGAGCGAGATCGAGCGGAGGCGAAAAAGAGATCATGCAAATTTATTAAACCTACAACACACAAAAAAAATGAAATAAAAAATGAAGCAACTCTGCAAAGAGCCTTGATTAAAATTTCCCTACCGTTTTTGGTATACAGCTCTTTTGCAAATCTATGTGTTTCCATAGTAACAGACTGCAAACAAACCCTGTGCAGTCAGATCCTGTGGGCATGTTACTGTCTATCCCATATGTCTAACTAAAATACATTTGGTCGATAGACAAGAAGTAGAGGTGAGATGGAAGGGAGGGTGACTACAGGATTAGCTGTAGTCTGTAACCATGGAAACACATCAATTTGCAGAAGAGCTGAATACAAAAAATAGTCGTTTGGGTCTTTGCTTTTTAAAATCACCGCAGTTGCTTTACTATATATCTCAGATGGCTAGCTAAAATACATTTAGA
Organism: Ranitomeya variabilis; assembly: GCF_051348905.1. Classification (NCBI taxonomy): domain Eukaryota; kingdom Metazoa; phylum Chordata; class Amphibia; order Anura; family Dendrobatidae; genus Ranitomeya; species Ranitomeya variabilis. The sequence goes on from NC_135239.1 coordinate 196,472,724, forward strand.
AGGTAGGAAAGCCACTTGGAAGGGAGTATGACTGTAACCATGGAAGCACATCGGTCTGCAGAAGAGCTGAAAACACAAACCATTAGGTTTCTTTTTATTATCATTTATATTACCGTAGCTTAGTCAAATCTCATAGAACAGGATTAGACATTGGTGTACACCATCAATACATTGGAAGTAAACTAAAGAGGAGAAAAATGTGTCATTAAAATTTTACTTTTATTTCATATGAATTAAAAAACAATATTTTTTTAAAATAAAATGTATTATTATGGACATACTGACGCGCGTTTCGCCAGTATACCGGCTTTTTCTTAGGCCCTTAGAAAAAGCCGGTATACCGGCGAAACGCGCGTCAGTGTCTACATAATAATACATTTTACAAAAAATATATTTTTTTTAAGTCATATGAAATAAAAGTTACATTTTAAGAATACATTTTTCTCCTCTTTACTTTACTTCACATTATTATTTATCCCGTACGGTTGGATAAAATACATTTGATAGGTAAGAAAGTCAGATGGAAGAGATTTTGACTGTCTGTAACCATGGAAACACATCGGTCTGCATAAGAGTTGAATACCCAAAACGGTAGATTTTCTTATAGGCATCTCAAGGTTTATGGGAAGCTGTATGGCCTGCGATTTAATCATGGAACCATTAAAGGGGATATTCCCATCCCAGACATGTTTGTGATATCTGCAAGAGCGAAGAGGCGCAGTAATTTTTGGCACCGCTCCTCACTGGTAAGTGGGTGCAGTAATTTTTGGATTCGTTTCTCAATAGTTCCTATTGAATATCAGAGATTCTGAAAATTCGCGACTCGCGAGAAAAAAGTTAAACAGGCTGCAATACCCATCACAACCACTGGGCGGCCACCTATGGATACAGACAGCACAAACATCTCTTGACAGAGTATCATAAAATTATTTTTATTTCTAAAAGCTGGTTATCTAATAGCTCTCCTTTCAGGATACATCAAACCAGAAGAAAAGGTAAAAATATAAATAAACAAAAATAAAATCTGTATTTAAATTTACCCTTCAGTTAAAACTTTTTTTTTTAGAAAGATTTTGATTGTTTGCAAGAACAAATGCAAATTTTAACATCAGGCATTATAGATTTGATGTCTTTTGTGTGCTTGCGTAGGACGGGAGTGAAATGAGGTGATAGACGTCCTCATTCGTACAAGCCAACACAATGAAATAAGTTTAATTGGAACAGCGCACAAATTTAATAGTTCTTGCAAGTTGAGGCAGTGAAGCGTAACTCCAGGATGTCCCCGCCTGATCTGGATATATTGTGCATAATCATGACCGAATCTATTCTTAGCAGTTTGTATGAAAAAAAAGATTGCAGCGAAGAACACAGAGTAGGTGGAAATATTGACGAATATCATGACATCAAGCAGTTTTATTGTACAGTATATGCAGTGGAGAATGAACACTTACAACCAGTGACACCTACAGGCTGAAAGGTGCTATTGCATGCTATTATAAAAATGGAAAATGACATATTAAAGTGGTGGTCCGAAACTAATGTTTGTTTTCATCCTAAAAGTCCTTCTATTTATTTTAATATTATAATATTTTTTTTTAATTCATTTAATAAAAATGTCCCTATGCTTCCATCTCTAATCTAACTGCGTTATTCATTTTTTTTAACCTTTTTCCTGTTTGATGACGGTTCGTTGAGCATTCCCTTGGCGGAGGCTGCCGTCACTGCCACAGACTCTGTCCCCACCCTGAAATGAAGTGTCATCAGTGACGTTCTTTTAAGGGTCTGGGCTAGTCCCTGCTTTACATGCGCCGCTTGCCAACTCCACTTGATCCCGAACCCCATTCAAGTGACTGTTCAGGGTTGCCCGAACATCCGGCGGTTCCCACGCTATCATCTGTGTGACAGCGTGGGAAACACCAGTTCTGACCGACAGTAACCTTACTGAAGTCACCTCTGGTCACAGCCGCTGGGTATTGCGGTTCCCACGCTGTCACACAGAGGACAACATGTGAGCCAGCGGCTGTGACCAGAGGTGAAAGGGCTACCATCGGTCAGGTGTCGGCTGATGACTACTACTCTCATCAGCATCTCCTGCTCTAGCTGTTAGCAGCCAGAGCAGGAGACGCTGATGAGAGTAGTCATCATGTGATGCCTGTGCAAAATGGTGGCTTTGCTACTATTCACATTCTCTGTGGGATCATTTAACTAATAAATGGATGTACAAGGTGTGGAATAGTCTTTATTCAATTCTTTTTCTCGGAGTGTGTGTGTGTTTATTTATTCTTACAACTGGGTTAGTAATGGGGGTGTCTGACTGACAATTCTTCATTGTTAACCTCAAAAACAATTACCCCGACTGCCGCCGCACCACGGCAATCAGGAAGAGCTGAGGCTAAGCTCCAGATGAGAGGGAGAGAGTAAATATTTTAGTTAAATGAGTGGTTACAGCCGGGAAAAGGAACTGGAGAAGATGTGAGGGAATAGGGTCACTGATACAGGTAGTAGGGCGAGAAGATGCAAGGAGCCTGATCACTTCTTCTTGCGCGACTGGTTCAAAGACAGAAAATGAGCAAGATGCAGTGCAGGAGGGAGGAGAATGCATAACATTAAGGGGTTGGGAGAAAAATTCATTTTGATATGGTAAATTTTTTCTGTGAAATAATTGGCCAGATCATCAGCGCTGAGGTTGGTGGTCAGGGCCTGAACTCTTGGATTGTGGAAAAAAGGAAAAGTGTCAAATAGTTATTTAGGATTATTGGATAATGACATAATGAGGGTGTTGAAGTAGGCCTGTTTGGAGAGGTGAAGGGCAGAGTTGCATGTTCTAAGCAGAAACTTATAATGGATGATACCAGTGAAGCCATGAAGATTTCCCAAGAAAAGACAAACAGAAGAGAAGCACTCCCTGACCATCTTTTACCCATTTATTACCTTTAAGAAATAATATAATCCAAAGTGATCCACTATAAATCCATCCCACGACAATCCCCGACTCTACTACATCCGGGTGCAGTGCTGAGCGGTGACTTCAGTAAGGTTATCGCAGTGCACAGCTAATGAACTGCGGTAACCTTCCTCTTGCAGTGTGAGAAATTTCAAACTTAGAAATCCATCTAATGGATGCGCCTTTTTGGGGGTGGCTGCGGGCTGCTATTTTTAGGTTGGTGAGGTCCAAATATCCATGGAACTTCCTAGCCTCAGAATACCATCCCCAGCTGTTTGCTTTTCTTGGCTGGTTATCAAAAAAGGGTGAACCCATATCGCTTTTTTATATTATTTACGGCATGGGAGCCCCACTATTTTTGATAACCAGCCAAGACAAACCAGACAGCTGAGGGCTGCAGCCCTCAACTCTCTTTTACCTGTACGTGTAATAGAATATTTAGTCTTTTTTTTTTTACATATTGTGCCGGCCAATCACTGTCAGGCCAATACTTGTCATGACCAGCCAGACGTGCCCACAGCATGAAAGCTTGTTGATTGGCTGTGTTGTTGCCTTTCAACAAGCTTTGTTCAGACTACCGAACCCGAACAGTAACAGAGACTTTTGTGAGGAGTCCTTGTTCGGGACGCTTGGTGTCCGTTACGTACCCAAACTTTATTGTATGGGATCGCCCATCCCTACTCATTAGTTGCCCTCAAAAATATTTGGCAAAATGGCAGTTGGTTGAAAATGAATCACCAATATTTTGGATTTCACTGAAATTTGTTACAAACTCAGTTTGTTTCCCATCGAAGTCTTGTGTCTGCCAAATTTGTGATATTTCTATCACCACCAAATTTTTACATACATCTTCATTACCATTTTTTGCAGCACTTACTATACCTGGAAACCACCCACAAGCAGGTAAGAATTAATTTTTTGGCAGAATTATAATTATGGTTTGTTTACCTAAATAGTTTCAGAATTTATTATATAAACTAGATGGTGGCCCGATTCTAATGCATCGGGTATTCTAGAATATGTATGTGTAGTGTAGCACAGGCCACATAGTACATTGCGCAGCCCATACAGTACATTGCGCAGCCCATGCAGTACATTGCGCAGCCCACGTAGTATATTGCGCAGCCCACGTAGTATATTGCGCAGCCCACGTAGTATATTGCGCAGCCCACGTAGTATATTGCGCAGCCCACGTTATACATTGCATAGCCCACGTTGTACATTGCGCAGCCCACGTTGTACATTGCGCAGCCCACGTTGTATATTGCGCAGCCCACGTTATACATTGCGTAGCCCACGTTGTACATTGCGCAGCCCACATTGCATATTGCGTAGCCCACGTTGTACATTGCGCAGCCCACGTAGTATATTGCCCAGCGACGTAGTATATAGCACAGCCCATGTAGTATATTGCACAGCCCAGGTATTATATCGCACAGCCCATGTAGTATATTGCCCAGCCCACGTAGTATATAGCAATGTGGGCATCATATCCCTGTTAAAAAAAAGAAATAAAATAAAAAATAGTTATATACTCACCTTTCGGAGCCCCTGGATCCAAGCGAAGCGGTTACCGACGCTGCTCGTGCGCTCCGGTCCCAAGAGTGCATTGCGGTCTCGCGAGATGATGACGTAGCGGTCTCGCAAGACCGCTACATCGTCATCTCGTGAGATCGCAGCATGGACCGGTTACCGGAGCGTCGCGAGCGGGAAAGGTCTGTTGTCGATCCGGGGGCCGACGGACGGTGAGTATATAACGATTTTTTATTTATTTTATTATTTTTAACATTAGATCGTTTTACTATTCATGCTGCATAGGCAGCATGAATAGTAAAAAGTTGGTTACATAGGGTTAATAGTGGCGGTAACGGACTGCATTACACCGCGGCATAACGTGGTCCGTTACCGCTGCCATTAACCCTGTGTGAGGGCAGACTGGAGGGGAGTATGGAGCGGGCACTGACTGCGGAGAGGAAGGAGCGGCCATTTTTCCGCCGCACTGTGCCCGTTGCTGATTGGTCGTGGCAAAACAGCCACGACCAATCAGCGACTTGGGTTCCATGACAGACAGAGGCCGCGACCAATGAATATCCGTGACAGACAGACAGACAGAAGGACAGACAGAAAGACGGAAGTGACCCTTAGACAATTATATAGTAGATATCACGCTCTGTAAGATTATCAGATCCATTTACAGCAGTTTGCTCACAGGCTCCAGGTAGCTGGTTAGGAAAGCTGTGCAGCTGATGCGATGGCGTTAGTCCAGACATCTACTTTGTGGCTTCACAACTTCACAGAGCCGTATAGGTTTTAGTATGAGGATGAGCAGAGGGAATAATCCAGTGCTTCTCCATAAACACATATGACAGTGAGCGCACAGGCGACGTAACACACTGTCAGTATAAAATCACATTAACCTTTCATTGTCCTTTCTGCTCCATCTCCACTTAATCTAGAAATGAAGGGCCCCCATTCACCAATCCTGGGGTTTTGAATGCCAGTCTCATGGAACAAAGCACTGACGCAAGATGCACGGAATCCATTTTGCGCCTGTTAATGAATTTGGCTCATTTTGCGGCACCACGAGTAATTGTTTCAGTTAGATATAGGAGTATACTTCTGTTGTAATTTACGACACTTTTATACGTTAAATAATGATGGGTTTTTTAGCCTTGCACGCTACCCTGCATGTAAGATCCGTCCAATTTTCAAAAAGTGGACAGAGCCAGCGAGGAAAAGTTGTAAAAATTGTGCAAAAGTTTAGCGACTTCTCCGACAGTTTTAAGCCAGAATTCTGGTGAAAACTCTTTGCGGCCTTCAATGCATGATGCTGAGACAGTTTTATAAAAAACCTGCCAAGAACAAAAGTTAAATCTCCTGTCGATCAGTTCCATATTTGAGTGTTTGAAGTTATTCTCCTTATTCAAAGGGCCAGGAATTAGCAATCCTTAGTCCTACTGCAGACTGGGAAAAGGGGAGAGGCTCCTGCTGCAGCCAGACAGTTCTCTCTATCTCTCCCTCTCTCTCACTTCCTTACTCTTTCTCTCTCCCTTTCCTTTGCCCTCTCTCTTGCTCTCTCTTTGATGTTCTCACATTCACTCTCTTTCTCGCTCTCTCACCTTCTCTCTCGTTATCTCACTCTATCTCTCTCAATCTCTCTCGCTTTCTCTCCCCTCTCTTTGTCGCTCTCACACTCACTTTCTTTCTCACTCTCTCTCTTGCTATCTCACTCTATCTCTCTCTCTCTTTCTCTCCCTCTCTCTTTGTCGCCCTCACTCTCTTTCTCACTCTCTCTCACTCTCTCTCTCACTATCTCACTCTCTCTCACTTTCTCTCTCCCTCTCTCCTTTCTCTTTGTCGCTCTCACTCTCTTTCTCGCTCTCTCTTTCACCCTTTCTCTCGCTATCTCACTCTCTCTCGCTATCTCTCTCACTTTCTCTCCCTCTCTCCTCTCTCTCGCTAGTCGCTATCTCACTATCTCTCTCTATTTCCCTGTCTCTCGCTTTCTCTCCCTTCGTCTGTCTCTCTCGTCTCTCTTTCTCTTGCCTCTCCTCTCTCTCTCTCTCTCATATATCAAGGAAGGAAAGGAGAGTGTTATGAACTGGTGGTTTAGGAGCAACATGGGACGTGCTCTGGAGGAGGTGGTACCTGTACTGACCGCAGTTCCTGAGCTAAACACAACACTAGAAGTAGCCGTGGGATGTTCCTGTCACTCCCTAGACACCTCGTCACAGCCGGAGGACTAACTACCCCTAGAGATAGAAACAGGAAAGCTATCTTGCCTCAGAGAAAATTCCCAATGGATAGGACAGCCCCCCACAAATATTGACTGTGAGTGAAGAGGGGAATGACATACGCAGAATGAAACCAGGATGTAGCAAAGGAGGCCAGTCTAGCTAGATAGATAGTACAGGACAGAATACTGTGCGGTCAGTATTAAAAACTAGAAAAATCCACCACAGAGTTTACAAAAATCTCCACACCTGACTAAAGGTGTGGAGGGTAAATCTGCTTCCCAGAGCTTCCAGCTTAACTGAATAAATACATAATGACAAGCTGGACTAGAAAAAAACATAGAAAGTGCAGAAAGATTAAGTCCACAACAAGTGGACTGCAAAAGAACAAAGCAAGGACTTATCTTTGCTGAACTGGTCAGAATATCAGGGAAATCCAAGCAGAGATGTGAATCCAACCAGGAACCATTGACAACTGGCACAGGCTGAAGGATGGAAACAGACTAAATAGCCGAGCCAGAAAGACAATCAGTGGAAGCAGCGGCTGACTACTAAATCCAAGGAGCAGCAGTACCACTTAAAACCACCGGAGGGAGCCCAAGAGCAGAACTCACAAAAGTGCCACTTACAACCACCGGAGGGAGCCCAAGAGCGGAATTCACAACAGAAGAGTACAAGATGAATTGCTGAGATTTTTCTTTTTTACTTTTTTTGAGTTCTCAGTTTTTTGAGAATATTGAGCAAAAAAAAACTGTGCAAAAGAAAATAATGTTGGAAGTTCACTGGGGGCGTCACTGCACTTGCACAGCTTTTTTCTAAGACATTTACACGCCTCAGTGCACTTCCTGACTAATTAGCATAAGGCTTTTACACCAGATTTCTCATGACTGGCATATTGGATGTCTACAAAACAAGTATCATAGTTCTTGGGGGACAATCCCCTGCACAACCAGACCACCACTTCTGTATATAATACAATTGTAATTTCCCCCAATACCTAATGAAGAATTCCAACTGCAAACTGTCACATTACTGCGGAAATTCATGCTGTGCCTTCATTCTCTTAATTAATTTTTACAGAACCCCTTATTATTTTAAAGATAATTATAATCCTCTCCATGAGAACAATAGAAGCAAAGTACTTTAATTACATGCAATTAATAGGAGGTGAACACACAGACATAGAGAGTGCGTAAACGGAGACTTCACAATGCTCATTCATTACTTTTACTATGTGTAAAAAAATTCATAATCCCCTAGAATTCCTCCATTGTAGTGAAACAATAGCTAATCCCAGGGATATTTATAAAGTCGGTGTTGGACTGAGATGTCTGGGGTCCACAGGTAGAACTGAGGAAAGAGGCCCACCCTACAGCTACATGCAAACACCTGATAGACATTAGAGGAGGGTTGACTGTAACATACAGGTGGCACCTGCACATCTACTGTGCCCACACCATAACTATTATGTGCAATTACAGTGCATTAAGTGTATCTCTGCCACTGTGTACTAGAATGTCACAATGTCTAATGGAAAACAAAGAATTTTCTCCATATCAAAAGCAAATAGAACAAGTGATCTCCATACACAATACAATAAACTATACCAAGACCAATGGAACCAATAATAACACACATAATGGACAAATACCGCCACACCATGACCAGACTTTACATTACCACCACATAGTCACCGAATAATACCATGTATAAGGGAGATATACCACCACACCTTAACCAGACCATATATTGCCACCACATAATGACCGAGTAATACCACATACAACAGACAAATATTACCACTCCATGACCAGGCCACATATTACCACCACACAGTGACCAAATAATAAAAATGAAATGGATAAAAATACTGCCACACCATAACCAGACCATATATTACCACCACATAGTGACCGAATAATACCACATACAAGGGATAGATACCGCCACATCATGACCAAACCACATACTGTATTACCACCATATAGTGACCAAATAATGCCACATACAATGGACAAATACTACCACACCATGACCAGGCCACATATTACCACCACACAGTGACCAAATAATAAAAATGAAATGGATAAAAATACTGCCACACCATAACCAGACCACATATTACCACCACATAGTGATGAAATAATACCACATACAAGGGACAGATACCACCACACCATGACCAAACCACATACTGTATTAACACCATATAGTGACCAAATAATGCCACATACAATGGATAAATACTACCACACCATGACCAGGCCACATATTACCCCCACACAGTGACCAAATAATAAAAATAAAATGGAAAAATACTGCCACACCATAACCAGACCACATATTACCACCACATAGTGACCAAATAATACCACATACAAGGGATAGATACCGCCACACCATGACAAAACCACATATTACCACCATATAGTGACCAAATAGTACCACATACAATGGCCAATTACTGCCACACCGTGAACAAAACATATATTACCAGCACAAAATTATTGAATAATACCACATACAATGGACAAATACCACCAAACTATAACCACACCACATATGACCACCACTTAGTGACTGTGTAATACAACATACAAGAGACAAATACCGCTTCACCATGTCCAAACCACATATTACCACCATATAGTGATAATACCATGCTAACTATTACAAAAAGACACAGTTCTAAGACTAACATCCTCACCAGACCTCTATGACTTCTAACAGCCAGGATTAGTCTCTGTAGAACGTAACACACAGACATCCATAACTGATCACTTTTTCAGTAGTCTCACTTTTTCCTCCACTTGTACAATGACCAAATGAAGCAGAACACTGCAATAATGCGGCCCTAGTGCCCTGCTCAGTAACAGTATCTCACTTTTCTTCCTCCCACAGTGCCAGTATCCCCCCAAAAATGTATATTACTCTCTCTCTTCGTGATCCCCTCGCAGTGGAAATGTCAACCCATGTTCCATTTTGTGGTCCCATACAATTATAAAATTCCTTTTTGTGCCCCCATACAGTAGTAATATCTGTCTTTGTGCTCAAATACAGCAGTAATGCCACCTCTCGAGTGTCACCCATACAGTAGTAATGATCACCTTTTCTGCCTCTCATACAGTAATAACGTCCACCTTTTAAGGTTTGATACATGTTTAATAATTAATTCCCAATCTACTATATAATTGTCTAAGGGTCACTTCCGTCTTTCTGTCTGTCTTTCTTTCTGTAACGGATATTCGTTGGTTGCGGCCTCTGTCTGTCATGAAATCCAAGTCACTAATTGGTCTCGCCAGCTGCCTGTCATGGCTGCTGCGACCTATCAGCGACGGCCACAGTCCAATTAGTCCCTCCCTACTCCCCTGCAGTCACTGCCCGGCGCCCGCTCCATACTCCCTGCAGTCACGGCTCGCACAGGGTTAATGCCGCGGGTAACTCACTCCATTACCGCCGCTATTAACCCTGTGTGACCAAGTTTTTACTATTGATGCTGCCTATGCAGCCTCAATAGTAAAAACATCTAATGTTAAAAATATAAAAAAAAAAAACAAAACATTATATACTCACCTTCCGCCGCCTTTCCCGCGCCTCGCGAAGCTCCGGTGACCGCTCCATGCAAGCAGCAAGTTCCGGTGGCAAGGATGGTCTGCGACAAGGACCTGCCGTGACGTCATGGTCATGTGACCGCGACACGGTCATGTGACCGCGACGTCATCACAGGTCCTGCGCGCCTGCGCGAGAAGGAGGCGACAGAACTAGAAGGGCCACTCAGAAGGTGAGTGTATGTTTATTTTTATTTTTTTTAACCTGTGACATACGTGGCTGGGCAATATACTACGTCGCTGTGCAATATACTACGTAGCTGGGCAATATACTATGTGACTGGCTAATATACTACATGGTTCTGTGCTGTATACTACGTCACTGGGCAATATACTACGTGGCTCTGTGCTGTATACTACGTCACTGGGCAATATACTACGTGGCTCTGTGCTGTATACTACGTCACTGGGCAATATACTATGTGGCTCTGTGCTGTATACTATGTCGCTGTGCAATATACTACGTGGCTCTGTGCTGTACACTATGTCACTGGGCAATATACTACGTGGCTCTGTGCTGTATACTACGTCGCTGTGCAATATACTACGTGGCTCTGTGCTGTACACTATGTCACTGGGCAATATACTACGTGGCTGTGCAATATACTACGTGGCTGGGCAATATACTACGTGGCTGGGCAATATACTACGTCACTGGGCAATATACTACATGGCTGGGCAGTATACTACGTAACTGGGCAATATACTACGTGGCTGGGCAATATACTACGTCACTGGGCAATATACTACGTGACTGGGCAATATACTACGTGGCTGGGCAATATACTACGTGGACATGCATATTCTAGAATACCCGATACGTTAGAATCGGGCCACCATCTAGTACACAATAAGAAGAGAACATTTTGGCAACTTGTAGGAAGAATTTTGTTTTGAGCATACGCCAAGATCTTTGGGCAAGAAAAATAGCAGTGCTAATCTGTGCAGAGAGCTTCGGTAGGAGAGGAGGCATATGACAAGTATTATATATTTTTTTAACACCTTCTCTTCTATCCATGTATTATGTTTTGGGGTCTAGGGAGACCTTCGAAATGTGGCAGCACAAAAAAAAATGAAAAAAAAAATTAGTTGGTCTTTTAAGTCTGAACAGTCCCAGTCATTAAGGGGTTAAAGCTTTGCAAATCAAGGCATCATACAGCAGCTACATAGACTAACATGTCTAAAGGTTTTTTACCCCACAATTGACATTAAGGACACCAAAAATTATTAAAATTTGGTGGATTGGTAAAAGTCCAAAAGAGGCTTGATCTGTAAAGTGTTAATGCAGCAGGGATGGAGGCGCACATGGGTAATTACATCGCAGCTCTGGAAAAAAGCCAGCGCGAGCTCTTGTTGCCTGCGTATCAATATTTCCCTCATCTCTGGCCCTGCTTTCGGCAATGACGCAGACAATAGACGTCCACCTGTTACTCATCCATTGGAGGCTTTACAGCCAACGCGAAGACAATCTTTCTATGAATCAGAAAAAAAGAATCAAAGAATTACAATGGATTTTTCTTTTGTCTTCAATTGTCTCTCTCTCCAGTATTTATTCCGATTACTCTTAAAGGGGCAGTTCCATTTGGACAACCCCTTTTCTAAATTCGGATCCACCGGCAAAGAAAAACCCCAGTGATTTGCTGTGATCACTGGGAGAAGCTGCAGGTAGCTATGCATTTCTCCTGCAGTGGCCACTACTGGAGCAACTTGGTATTACACCCTTCCCTGTACCCTAACAAAATTATAATGTCCTTTTTATTGGAAGTAGCATAAGGGATTAAAGTGAAAACATTATTGTCACTGAATCTCAAAAAGTATCTAGAACACATAATGAATATAATATATCCAATTTTGAGGAGCAATATAAGACAGAATAATGGAGCAAATCTGCTTTTTTGTACTTCTAATGCTTAACTCTTGCTTGCTTCTCCACAAGGAGCAGTAAGGAAAGGAAAGTCTCTGTGGTTGTGATTGAAAAGCCCATTCTATGATCAAGCAGAGCGAACAGATATGCCTGATCACACTAGCGAGTATTACGGACGTATGAGAGGTGCAGAAAATACGGATTGCATACGGTACAATGATTCTCTATGGCCCTGCTCCTATCAGCCGTATTTTACGGATCCGTATTATACGGTCTTGTACGGCCATAGAAAATCGCAGCATGCTGCGTTTGTCACCGTATTGCGCAAAAAAAAATCGCCAATGAAAGTCTATGGGGGCGAGAAAAATACGGATTCCACACTGACCAGCAGTGTGATCTGCGAGAAATACGCAGCGGTGTTAGTGAAAAGTCGGTAATTCAGTGCGGTGTACAGTAAAATCACACTGACAGAATAGAATAGAATAGGTAGAATAAATGTGTACACATAGAATAGAGAATATATATATATATATATATATATATATATATATATGTCAGTGAGACACATATATATATATTTATATTTCATACAGCGCTGGATATCATAAAAGCCGCTAATTCAATTGCCGGCTTTTGCTATCTCCTTCCCAAACCCGACAGGATATGAGACATGGTTTACATACAGTAAACCATCTCATATCCCTTTTTTTTTTGCATATTCCACACTACTAATGTTAGTAGTGTGTATGTAACAACTCTGCTGGCATCACGTCATGGCCTCGCATCTCTCACACTATCTTACCCACTGCTCCAGGTCATGATGTGGTTTCTGTTTCTTGCCAGCTCCATTTTCTGTGTCTCTGCTCTCTGCATGCTTCATGGTTCTGTGTATAGAGGGGCGGCGCCTGAACTCTCTGGTTCTTATAGCAATCAGGTGCATCTGTCCAATCTGTTCCTGACCAATTACCAAGAGGCCTCCAGTATATAGTGCAGCTTCACCCAGTGTTCTGGGCCTGTGCAATGTGTTAGCTCAGTTAGTGTCTTGCTTCTGAGTTTGCCTGGCCTTGCTCTATATTACTCCCTCTCTGGAGGATTCTCTGCGTTATTTCCTTGGTCTTGTTGTCTGCCCACCAGGAGGCAGAATATCCTGGTCCCAGTGTCTTTGTCCTTGTGTCTTGTTCCATTGCCTTGTCTGCACTTAGTCTTACCTCGGTCTCCTAGTCTTTGGCTTCCTTCCCTGTTGTCTTTCCTTGTGTTCTCAGTCTGCTTTCACTCCTCACTCTTGCAGCTCTGTCTGCTCTGAACCTTTGTTACTTTACCACTGCTCCTCACTTCTGCGTTTCTGCTCCTTTGTACTCTGCTTATCTTCTGCTGTTGCAGTTATCCCTTGCTGCAGCTTCTCTCCACATTCTTTGTGGCTCAGCTCAGCTTTGCTGCAGAGACCCCTCCCGCAGCACCTCTCCGCTCCTTGCGGTTCTACCTGGCTCCGCTCCTTGCGGTTCTACCTGGCTCCGCTCCTTGCGGTTCTACCTGGCTCCGCTCCTTGCGGTTCTACCTGGCTCCGCTCCTTGCGGTTCTACCTGGCTCCGCTCCTTGCGGTTCTACCTGGCTCCGCTCCTTGCGGTTCTACCTGGCTCCGCTCCTTGCGGTTCTACCTGGCTCCGCTCCTTGCGGTTCTACCTGGCTCCGCTCCTTGCGGTTCTACCTGGCTCCGCTCCTTGCGGTTCTACCTGGCTCCGCTCCTTGCGGTTCTACCTGGCTCCGCTCCTTGCGGTTCTACCTGGCTCCGCTCCTTGCGGTTCTACCTGGCTCCGCTCCTTGCGGTTCTACCTGGCTCCGCTCTTTGCGGTTCTACCTGGCTCCGCTCTTTGCGGTTCTACCTGGCTCCGCTCTTTGCGGTTCTACCTGGCTCCGCCTCCAGCGCCTCCGCTCTTGGCTCCGCCTCCAGCGCCTCCGCTCTTGGCTCCGCCTCCAGCGCCTCCGCTCTTGGCTCCGCCTCCTGCCTGTCTGCACTTGGCTCCGCCGCCAGCTCTTGGCTCCGCCTCCTGCCTGTCTGCACTTGGCTCCGCCTCCTGCATTTCTGTTCTTGGCTCTAGCTCCTGTGCTTTCGCTCTGCATCCGCTCTTGCGGTCTTTATCTACTTATTCCTAGGTCCTCGTGTCTGAACAGGTTCTTACCCGTTCTACTTACCTGCCTGCAGACCGATCCCTACCGGTTCTTCCAGTGTACCAGTCCTGTCCACCAGTCCTGCCAGAGAGCCAGCCGTGCCTGCCTGCCTACCAGAGAGCCAGCCGTGCCCGCCTGCCTGTGTTCCTGTTGTACCCGTCTGCCTGCCTATGTGCCTTCCGTGCCCGCCTGCCTACCTGAGAGCCAGCCGTGCCCGCCTGCCTGTGTTCCTGTTGTACCCGTCTGCCTGCCTATGTGCCTTCCGTGCCTGCCTGCCTACCAGAGAGCCAGCCGTGCCCGCCTGCCTGTGTTCCTGTTGTACCCGTCTGCCTGCCTATGTGCCATCCGTGCCCGCTTGCTTGTCTATGTTCCGTTCCCCGGTGGGATCAGCAGCCACAACCAGACTCCACCCTGGAGTGGTACCTGGTAGCTTCCTATTGCACAAGTCTGACCTCACCATCAGAGGCTCCAGCGAACACCTAGGAAGCTACTTAGTTACGCCCCTTCCAGGGAGGTTTGGTCTGTGGCACAGTGGGGCCACACATACCCCCGCGTGCTCACGCCTTCCAGTCAGGGCGCGAGCGTGACAGTGTATGTGCAAAATTTGGGCGATCTAGCTGTTAAATTAAAGGGTTAAATCTCTGAAAAAATTGGCTTGAGCTCCCGCGCAATTTTCTCCGCCAGAGTGGTAAAGCCAGTGAATGAGGGCAGATATTAATAGCCAGGAGAGGGTCCATGGTTATTGGCCCCCCTGGCTACAAACATCTGCCCCCAGCCACCCCAGAAAAGGCACATCTGGAAGATGCGCCTATTCTGGCACTTGGCCACTCTCTTCCCACTCCCGTGTAGCGGTGGGATATGGGGTAATGAAGGGTTAATGCCACCTTGCTATTGTAAGGTGACATTAAGCCAGTTTAATAATGGAGAGGCGTCAATTATGACACCTATCCATTATTAATCCAACACACATTATTACAAAGTACTTTAATGAAATAAAGACACAGGGTGTTGTAATATTTTATTAGACTCTTAATCCACCTGAAGACCCTCATTCTGTAAAAAAGGAAAAATAAAAAAAACAATATCCCATACCTTCCATCATTCAGGTCACGTCCCACGATGTAAATCCATCTGAAGGGGTTAAATCATTTTACACCCAGGAGCTCTGCTAAAGCAGTGGGGAATTAATGTAATGCAGGGGAATGTCCTGTAGTTACCTTGAGTCGCGGTGATGCGCCCTCTGCTGGATGTCCTCATATGAACTCGAGCCTGGGAATTTTTCCCACGCTCGAGTTCATATGCGGACATCCAGCAGAGGGCACATCACCGCGACTCAAGGTAACTACAGGTCATTCCCCTGCATTACATTCATTCCCCGGGGTTTTACATCCACGAGCACAACTGCATTAGCAGAGCTCCTGGATGTAAAATGATTTAACCCCTTCAGATGGATTTACATCGTGGGACCTGCCAGAACGACGGAAGGTATGGGATATTGTTGATTTTGATTTTTTATTTTTCCTTTTTTACAGAACGAGGGTCTTCAGGTGGATTAAGAGAATAATAAAATATTACCACACCCTGTGTCTTTATTTCATTAAAGTACTTTGTAATAATGTGTGTGTGTTTTATTAACCATTTTGTACTATTGGATTAATAATGGATAGGTGTCATAATTGACGCCTCTCCATTATTAATCTGGCTTAATGTCACCTTACAATAGCAAGGTGGCATTAACCCTTCATTACCCCATATCCCACCGCTACATGGGAGTGGGAAGAGAGAGGCCAAGTGCCAGAATAGGCGCATCTTCCAGATGTGCCTTTTCTGGGGTGGCTGGGGGCAGATGTTTGTAGCCATGGGGGGCCAATGACCATGGACCCTCTCTAGGCTATTAATATCTGCCCTCAGTCACTGGCTTTACCACTCTGGCGGAGAAAATTGCGCGGGAGCCCACACCAATTTTTTCCGCGATTTAACCCTTTAATTTAATAGCTAGACCTCCCAAATTTTGCACATACACACTACTAACATTAGTAGTTTGGAATATGCAAAAAAAAGAGGGATATGAGATGGTTTACTGTATGTAAACCATGTCTCATATCATGTCAGGTTTGGGAAGGAGAAATGAAAAGCCGGCAATTGAATTAGCGGCTTTTGTGCTATCTAGCGCTGAATGAAATATAAATACAGTATATACAGTATATATATATATATATATATATATATATATATGTGTGTCTCAATGACATATATATATATATATATATATATATATATATATATATAGACTGTATATATGTTTTAACGAACATTTGAGCACATAAATCCATTAGATGTCAGCTTTGCAAGCCTGCGAGAAAATATCGCAGTACGGATGCCATACGGATTACATACGGAGGATGACATGCGCAAAATACGCTGCCACACCCTGCGTACGGATGACATACGGATCACTATTTTGGGAACATTTCTGTGTATTATGGCCGTAAAAAACGGACCGTATTTCCCTACGCTGAGTGTGAGGCCGGCCTAAGAGATAAGTTCCCAGAACACACAGTTTTTCTTCATTAGCACTTAATATTGTTGGAGAAACTTTAAAACCAGCAATGGGTGGCCTCTTGGTAGCAATTACGGTGCAGGTCTGTTAATTGTCTGCCAGTTGTCAACCCTAGTGAAGGGACTGTCAGCCTTCTGAAAATAACAACCTTCTGCACTGCAAATGGTTAAAGAACACTGATCATTAGAAACAAAAACTGTTACTGTTTAGTATACACTTATATGTCTCCTACAATATCTATCTGTCATGATCCAGTCCGGGGTTTGTTTCTGATTATTCTGTCCCCGGGATGGCCATGAGTGGGTTAATCTTCCTTTTTTCGTTTTGGGATCTATCTGGCTATTTCAGTCCCCTGCTACCTGCAAGCAGTTTCAGTTATAGTTCTTGTCTCTTGCTTGAGCAGCTGACCCCATTATACCCTGATTTATCCTCTGCCTGTTTACCTAGGTCCCTTTCTTGTGTTCCCCTGTGACTGCGCTCGTTGTAGTACTCACTCTCCGTGTTGTGATCCCTTGGTATTTGACTCATCTTGTCCTCTGACCTGTTTTCTGTCTTGCGTCTCTGGCTTTCTTGCTCCTGATCGGCTCTGACTTCTTTGGCTTGTTTCTGATCTCATGTATTGCTGTGACCTCTGGTACTTCATTCCCTCTCTGTTGTTGACTCTGCTCCTTGGAAGTAGGAGGACAGGAGGGACAGTCCTTTTTCCAGTGTCCCGGACTACCACAGTATAAGCAGAGACTCTCATCAAGTCGTCATCTCCTCTCCCTTTCCTTGATGGTGGTGACCCCCACCTCCATGGGCTTGGACTGTTGCGTGTATGGGACGTGGCAAGGGCCCTATGTTCCACCAGCAATTCCCGCATCATCTGCATCAAACTGGACACCTGGTCAGTGGATCATAGCCATGGAAAAAAAAAATAATAAACCTCTCTAAATATATGGTCAGTTATAATGTAATGCCTGCTGAGCACAGTAGCACGCAACCTCCACCAGGGAATGCAGGTGAAGAAAAACAGGTATGCTCGCAGTGAAACCACAGGGCAGCATGCAGGAGCCACTTGGTGGTGAAAGAGTAGTCAGAAAAAGCCGGGTCAGCAACAGAGAGGGAATGAAGTACCAGAGGTCACAACAATACACGTGGTCAGAAACAAGTCAAAGAAGTCAGAGCCGATAGGGAGAAGGAAAGCCAGAGACGCAAAACAGAAATCAGGTCAGAGGACAAGCCGAGTTAAATACCAAGGGGTCACAACACGAAGAGTGAGTACTACAATGAGCGAAGTCACAAGGGAACCCAAGAATGGGACCTAGCTAAACGGGCAGAGGATAAATCAGAGTGTATCGGGGTCAGCTGCTCAAGCCAGAGACAGGAATTAGAACTGACACTGCTTGCAGGTAACAGCGGACATAAATAGCCAGACAGATCCCAAAACGAGGCAAGGAAGATTAACCCCTGCATGACCATCCTGGGGAGAGAATAATCAGAAACAAACCCCGGACTGGATCATGACGTAATCTATCTACAGATCGTAATGGTCTGCGCCTATTTTATCATATGTTGTCGATAGCAGGCACGCCGAAGTCAGTTGCTGACTCCTACACTGGCTACAGAAGAGGGTGTTGTGGGAGTGGGATAAGGTAAGTAGAATTTTTTTATGTTTTAGAGAACAGCACCAGATCTTGGAACATTATTAAAGGACGGGCGTAGGAAGGGAAATGGGAATATTGTACCAGGGTGAGGGACATTATGCCAAGAAGGGGTCCACAGTGGAGACACATATTACTGGAAGTGGTCAGGATGGGAACATTACACCAAGATGGGGGACATTATTACTGGAAGGGACAAGGATGGCTACATTACAACAGGATGGGAGTATTATTACTGGAAGGAGTCCAGGTTGGGGGATATTATATCAAGAAGGGTCCAGGATATAGACATTATTACAGGAAGGGGTGCAAGATTGGGTACATCATAGCAGGAAAGGTCACAGGACATTCTTACTGGAAGTAGAACGGAATGCTGGACATTATCACTGCAAGAGTCCCAGGAAGGGGGACATTATTAGTGAAAGGGGCACAGGATGTTGGAAATTATTACTGCAAGGGACTCAGGATGGGTGACATTAGTATAAGTTGGGGACATTATTACATCATTGAGGGACATGTATGCATTTTTAGGATTTAGAATGCTACAAGGGCACATACTACTGACCAACATGCAGGTGGGGGACCATGTCCAAAATCTATCTACAGTTGTGCTCAAAAGTTTACATACCCCTGCAGAATTTTTGCTTTCTTGGCCTTTTTTCAGAGAATATGAATGATAATACCAAAACTTTTTCTCCACTCATGGTTAGTGGTTGGGTGAAGAAGCCATTTTTGTCAAACTACTGTGTTTTCCCTTTTTAAATCATAATGACAACTGTATCTATTATCTATCTATCTATCTATCGATCTACCGTATCTATTATCTATCTATCTATCTATCTATTATATATGGATCAATTATCTATCTATTATCTATTTGTTATCTATCTATCCATATATTATCTATCTATCTATCTATCTATCTACTATCTATCTAGCATCCATTATCTATCTTGCTATCTATTATTATCTATCTATTATCTGTCTATCTATTATCTATCTGTTATCTATCTATCTATCATTTATTATTTATCTATCTATCTGTTATCTATCTATCTATCTATCATTTATTATCTATCTATCTATCTATCTATCTATCTATCTATCTATCTATCTATCTATCTATCTATCATCTATTATCTATCTATTATCTATCTCTCGTCTCTATCTTTCCATCTATCTACAGTATATCTGTCTTTCTATATTATATCTATATATTTCTGTCTTGATAACAATAGATGTCGGTGTCAGTACAGAATTTTGTTAACACATCTTCAAAGTCCCATGAATCACAAGGGAAGGTCTCTGTAGAGGTGACTGGCAGACAAGGCATCTTATCTCTACATCTAAAGAACATCATTCACCTTCTACTTGGTTTGAGATGGTTTTTAGAATGTGTCAATTAATCCACAGAAAGCAAGTGTTCAGTAGGAGCCAGGCGGTGATTGAGCTTTTCACACACATTCCCTCTGATCCTGTATTTACAGCAGAATCCAACGTCCCTGCTTATTGTACAGCATATTCCGTTATATAGGGTGGTGTATATAAAAGAGAAGGGGGAGGGGCAGAGCAAAACAAATTAACCCAGGGTCCCATAGCAGGGACCCCAAGGGCCATGGGCGGACATACCGCCTGTTCAACCTGTGCAGCTGCACAGGGGCCCGGAGGCTCCAGGGGGCCCCTGCAGGCAGGGCCGGTGTTAGGGGCAGGCAGCTGCTTAGGTCCTCGCTCCCCCAGGGGCCCCCAGCTAGCGGCACATCACGCAGCTGCTATGGGGCCCCTGTGAGGCGTCTGCCAATACAGTTCAAAGCAATGATGGAGGAGGGAGCGTCAGCTGACGCTCCCTCTCTCATCATTCCCCGCTCTGCCTCTGACAGACACTGTCGCGCACTCACTGTGTGCCGGCAGGAGCAGGAACTGGAAGCAGCGCGGGCACGAGGAGAGGTGAGGAGTGTGCTGTGTTGTTTGTTGTTTTTTTTACTCTATAACAGTGAGTACTGGACTGTGGGGCCATTCTGGGGGGGAGAGCTGCGCTGTATACTATGAGGCAGTGTGCTGTATACTATGAGGCTGCGCTGTATACCATGAGGCTGTGTGCTGTATACCATGAGGCTGTGTGCTGTATACCATGAGGCTGCGCTGTATACTATGAGGGAGTGCTGTATACCATGAGGCTGCGCTGTATACTATGAGGCTGCGCTGTATACCATGAGGCTGTGTGCTGTATACCATGAGGCTGCGCTGTATACTATGAGGGAGTGCTGTATACCATGAGGCTGCGCTGTATACTATGAGGCTGCGCTGTATACTATGAGGCTGCGCTGTATACCATGAGGCAGTGTGCTGTATACTATGAGGCTGCGCTGTATACCATGAGGCTGTGTGCTGTATACCCTGAGGCTGTGTGCTGTATACCATGAGGCTGTGTGCTGTATACCATGAGGCTGCGCTGTATACTATGAGGGAGTGCTGTATACCATGAGGCTGCGCTGTATACTATGAGGCTGCGCTGTATACTATGAGGCTGTGCTGTATACTATGAGGCTGCGCTGTATACTATGAGGCTGCGCTGTATACTATGCGGGCAGTTCTGTATACTATGAGGCTGCACTGTATACTATGAGGCTGTTCTGTATACTATGAGGCTGCGCTG
This sequence comes from Ranitomeya variabilis, assembly GCF_051348905.1. Lineage (NCBI taxonomy): Eukaryota > Metazoa > Chordata > Amphibia > Anura > Dendrobatidae > Ranitomeya > Ranitomeya variabilis. The sequence goes on from NC_135239.1 coordinate 196,493,896, forward strand.
TATACTATGCGGGCAGTGCTGTATACTATGCGGGCAGTGCTGTATACTATGCGGGCTGTGTTGTATACTGAGGTGGGTACATTATACGTTATCTTCTATGGGGGAGGCTATGTTATATATTATGGGGGGTTCATTATATTCTATGGGGAAGGCTGTTTTATATACTATGGGGGGCTGCATTATATTCTATGGGGGCTACATTATATTCTATGGGGAGGTGGGCTGTATTATATTCTATGGGGGCTGTATTAGATTTTATGAGGGAGGATTGCATCATACTCTTTGATGGGGCTACATTATATTCTATGGGGAGGTGGGCTGTATTATATTCTATGGGGGGCTGTATTATATTTATATTCTATGAGGGGTGATTGCATCATACTTTATGGGGGGGCTACATTGTACTATATGAGGGTGGCTGCATTATATTCCATGGGGGTTACATCATACTCTGTGGGGTGGCTGCATTATGCTCTATGGGGTGGCTGCATTATACTATATGTGGGCTGCATTATACTGTATCAAGGACTATGGGGAATACATTATACTATATGAAGAACTATGGGGTGCATTACACTGTGGGAAGTGAATTATAGGACTGAGGAGTGTATTATACTATATGGAGGATTATGCGGTGTGTATTTTACAATATGGAGGACTGTGGTGCACATTATAATATATTGAGGACTATAAGGTGTATTATACTAAACAAGTAAAATGCTGCCTATTCATCCATTGATTGGATTGGTTATGCCGGAACAGAAATCATTATTCTCAGCAGCACATCGCCGTTGTAAACTGTAGATGTGCTGCTGGTAACATGATACTGTATGGTGATCTGTTAGTGATCTATTAGTGATTGTTCTGTTCCCATCATTCTTTCTCAGACGGTGTAAAGAGGCTGGGAAACAAGCGTTAAACAACTTCATAATTGTCGATCACATTCCTTTAGTGGCCTGAACTCAGCGCTTGTAAATACAACAGGAATGCTTCTGTGTGATGTGCAATATGTTAGGATTTGAGGCCCCATTTTAAACTTTGCCTAGGGCCCCACTTTGCCTAAAACCATCCCTGCCTGCAGGGTGGCTAATAATGAGGGCAATCTGGCCAGTTTATCCATCTCCGGGGGGCCCCTGGCCAGATTGCCATCATGGGATTGCAGCTCCGCTGCCTGCAAGAGAAAAAGGCAGCGGAGCTGCAGGGAATGGATCCATCCTGCTTCCTGCCACACAGCAGCGGCTGAATGACATCATCATTTAGCGCCACGGCTGTGTGAGACAGGAAGCTGCCAGCGATGGTGCGGCTTCAGGATACTGTGTGAGCAGAGGTGAGGTGTGTGTGTGCAGAGAGGTGAATGGTGCTGTGTGTGTTTAGGTGGAGGAGGAGAGGACAATGATGGGGGTGACGGGGCCGAAGGCAATGATTGGTTTGATGGAGAGGGCAATGATAGGGGTGGTGGGGCAGGAGGAAATGATGGTGGCAGTGGAAAGGACAATGATGGGGATGGTGGGGAGGAGGCAATGATGGAGGTGGTGGAATGGGCAATGATATGGGGTGGTGGGGGAGAAAGCAATAATGGAGGTGGTGAAGAGGTCAATCATGGGGGGTGGGGGAGAGGGCAATAATGGGATGTGGGGGATTTATAATGGGTTTAAGAACAGGGGGAGGTGGAGGAAGACATTATTATCGATTATTATGTCTAACACAGTATAAAGTGTACTCACTTATGTATAGCACAGTCCCTTAGCTTTGTCGCCTTAAAAGGAGGGGGGCCCAGGCACATTTCCTGCACAGGGGCCCCAAGCAGTCTGTGTCCACCCCTGCCAAGGGCTACATAGCAGATGCAAAAGTTGTACCCGTCACTTTATCCTGACCTCAGGAAATGAAATGCATTTAATATTTCAGAAGAGTTCTTAGGGTAAGCAGTCAAGTTTGTGTATATGAGAAATAACTATATTTCTGGCCATTATGTGACTTGTATCCTGCAATATCATCAGAACCTCCAATTTTGAGTTGTCTATGAGCTAGTGGATGTTCTGATATTTTCTATGCACTACACACAGAAAAGAGGAGATCATGCTCCTCTATCTCTCTGTGCATGCTCAGAAGCAGCGTGGAGAACATTATGCATTCCTACTGAGAATGTAGCTGTGAATCCAACCTGTCGATAATTCTTCTCTTCAAACCAAATAGCTAAATACTTTAGTCCAATAGGAATATAATATAACAATATAATAATATTCTAGTCGACTAGGAATAATAGATTACTAACTCCTTATTCACCCTGTATAAAAAATATAAGATGTAGCAAGTGGAGAAAGTTGACAAATTGTGTACAATTAGGTGGAATGTCAATCTACTTGGGAGAACACCATTAAAAATGTTCTATTCACCGATAAACCTTCAATGGAGCTCAGATGCAATATCATATATAGCTGATGGACAGGTGTAGAGCTGTTTTTGAAAGAAAGCAACCATGTTTTTTATTCTTGTGGCACCTTTAAAAGGATTGTCCACTATTCAGATAATTCCTTCTTAAATAATAGATTCCCTATGAAAAATAAAACCAAAAGGGGATGTTTTGTAGAAAAGTGGAAAATGGGAATTGTTTGTGACGCCACCTGTGGTACTCGGTCAGGGGTGGCCGACGCTGCTTAAAGGGATCACTGGGGCTGATGGTGTCGCAGCAGAGTTGGTATGGCTCCCCACAGGTGGAGCTTAGCCCCAGGACTACCAGTGCAATTGGTGAGGGTTGATAGATGGTGGGGTGCAGGATGGAAGGTACAGGAAATAATTGCAGGACACAGGGATTGCAGTTTCCTTTACCTTTTACTGATGAAATGCAGGTGCCGTCCAGGGTACAGGATACAGGTGTTGAAGGGGTCCGGGCAGCCTGCGAGTAACTTGGGCTCTACTTAGCCAGGTGGGTCCAGAAGCCTTCCTTTTACGCTGTACTCTCTGTCCCTTGCTGCCCGAAGCTTTACACAAGGTCTCTCAGTGTCTGTTACTCCTAACCCGTATGGTTAACAGCATGAGCCTTTGATGGGCACTGTCTTCTCACTGGCAGCCCCAGGCTCCTGACCTTCTGTGGTGCCTCCAGGTGTCAGATGGGACAGGAGACTTACCATCTCCTGCCATCCGGTTCTAGTTGCTGGGCCCTAGGTACCCGTGCAACCACGGACTCCGGTGTCCGGTTTCTCCTGCACTTGATACTGGGAAAAGCTCAATCGCAGCTCCACTCCCAGTCTCTCTCCTCACTTGCTTCCTCACCCTTTGCAGCCTCACACTGCACTAACTAACCCTGCCTCCAGACCAGAACTTGTAGGGAATCTCCCCTGAAACCGGGTTTAGAGCTTCCCCTTCTGGTCCAGAGTCAGGAAGGTGTTGTATGTTTCTGTTACCTGCCAAGTGGATCCCTCTTTACCTCCAGGCATGACATCACCCTCCCTGTGAGGAAGGCAACGCCATTGTGGCATCCGGACTCCTGGGGTGCCACATACTCATATCCCGTACTGGTGCCATTCCAGTGATGTCGGCGCTGGGTCTCCGAGGCTCTTGTGATTTTGTTACATTACGTAAGCCCTGCAGCCAATCAGCAGCCTATTACAGCTGCCGGTCACAGCTGCTGGTTCACGCTGTCATCTGAGCAGCTCTCTGACCGGTAGAAATAATCTTACCACCTATCAGAGCCAGTGTTTTCCGCACTGTCATGCAGATGACAGAGTGGCAAACAATGGATTATCGGGCCCCCCATTCATCTGAATTGGGTGAGGGTTCGGGTACTGTTCTGGTACTCAAACCGTACTTTTTAACTGTTTGGCAGAACCCACCAGACCCAAACATCCAGGGGTTGCCCATCACTAATTCATAGAATCATAGAATGTTAGAGTTGGAAGGGACCTCCGGGGTCATCATGTCCAACCCCGTGCTCAATGCAGGATTCACTATACCATCTCAGACAGATGTCTGTCCAGCCTCTGTTTGAAGACTTCCATTGAAGGAGAACTCACCACCTCTCGTGGCAGAAGGTTCCGCTCATTGATCACCCTCACTGTTAAAAGGTTTTCTCTAATATCTAATCTGTATCTTCTCCCTTTCAGTTTCATTCCATTGCTTAGGGGTCCTGTATTTCTTAGTCCCTGTCTCATTCCTTTATTTATGGGCTGAATGTTCATCGGGGGGGGGGGGGGGTGCCATTGTCTTCATCTGCCTAGGGCACCAAAATACCTTGTCCGGACCCTGTTCATAGACAGTGTATAAAGCAGTGGAACTCATGAGCTGCCCATTGGTATTTCAGAGATCTGTTTTGAGGATCTCTGAGAGTTCTCGTTGGTCATCAAGTTCTCAACAATCATGTGGATAGCTAATAACTTGCCCAGTATGAGATAACCTTCTAAGGGGTCTCTCGTTCTCTAGTTTGGCCATAAGCCCTCAGAAATTGCCCAAATGGTCAGTCCAAACTTCAATATAGAAGTAAATGCTTATTAGAGAGGAGACTACCAATAAAACACTGTAGAACAACGACCTGTACTTCTTGTAAGACATGCAACATGTTTCACATCTATGACACAAAAAGCAAGATATCTTCACTACAGAAATACTTTTTTTTTTTTTCTCCAAGTGGACTGGAATTAATCCAGATAACTCAATAAAGTTGTAAATTGCTCGGCAACTTTTTAACCCAGTTGGAGAATAAGAGAAACTCACTTATAGACCATGGGGCTAACATTAGCAGGAACTCAACCGAGAGTTAATTGTTTTCGTGATCTGGATAATTTCCTTCCAAGATGTAGGACAGTTTTGTAGTTCATAAAAATGTATCTCGGCTTCTTTGTCCAAGGAAATGCTTCATCGGTCACTTCTACCCACGGCCTGATAAAATCACAACCTCTTCCAGCCAGAAACTGTTATTTGTAAATTGTATAGTTATCAGTGATGAGTTCGGAAAGACATGTAGCCACAGGGTCTCTTATGATAAGACCACAAGTTAGGTCTGTTTAACTTATCGTTGTGTTCGCTCCATCAGCTGCTTCTTTAGGCTAGCTTTGTCTGTAAAGAATGTTTTTCCTTCAAAATAAGACAAAACTTCATGCCAAGGATGCTCCATAGAAAACTGTGTTTGCTCCCTGCGCCTTCATTGTGTTTTCATAAAAGGATGAAGGCATCTGGAGTTGTAATGATCTCGGTGATGAGGTCAATGATTTCTATGGTGGAGAAGTAGAAGTTGCGCCCTGGTGGAAATATTGGCAAATGGTTTCTTCGAGAAACACAATTTGAAGCTGTTGGACCACAATATTATATATGGAAAAAGTCTTCCTGCCCCCATGTGCTTAGACCAGCAACCTGATGGCTTGATACTTAATGAAGAAGACCCCGGAGAACCTATATGGGCTTGCACAAGATCGATCTTCCTCCACCAAGTTACCATGGCTTGAGATCAAGCTGGAGGCCACTAAATAAATAAACAGTCTTATATGTGATAGAGGAGTCCACTTGGCCCAGGTACAACTTCTACTTCACTACCTTCAGCAACACCATTACAAGCAATGACCTACACCTTTGGCTTCAATTCTTTTCTGTAACTGCATACCCTGGATCAGGTTTTAAGGTGTTTTTAATCATTTTTTCATGTGATTTTAACTTTCCCTTATTGTTTGCCTCCTATATGTTATATATTGTATCTATTCTCATACTATGATTTTTATTAATTCAAGGTGCAAACTCTCTTTTTTGGTGCTGTCTCCGGTCATGGTTGATGATCCTCTGGCTGTTCTCCGGCTGGTCCTCCTTAACGTTGGGACGACTTCGGTGTTGACTGATAATCCGTCTATTGGAAGACAAATATAACAAAGACTCTATATATTATTCTATCTCTATACAGAATATATTGTTTGTTTCTATGGATTCTGTATATTATTGTTTTTTAACAAAGGGGATCTCTATTCCTGTGGTTTTGTTTTTGGCCATCCTCAATTTCATTGGACCTTATTTTCACAAGCAAGTTATATACTGTATGTCTTTGTGAATAATTCTTCTTTTTTTCACTTGTATATATTTCACATATGGTCTTTGACCTCACTTTTACCTATTCTCAGTATTTATCTCACTTTATCCCTCCCCCCTTCATCACCAGCTACCAAGCACTAGAATATATTATTATTATTTATTATTATAGCGCCATTTATTCCATGGCGCTTTACATGTAATATATTTTGTGATTGACTTTTTCTTGCTTAAATATAGTCATGATTCCCCCCAATTCACAAATTTCTCAAATTTAGTCCTATCACTTTAATTTAGTCCAGTGTAACCCCCTTTTTTACTTATATACTTTTTACAACATTTCCCATTCATTTCTTTCCCTATATTTTCAGTTTTTTTTTCCTCCATATTTTATTTTATTCTCCTTTCCATATAGTTTATCCATCACATTTTGTCCCATTCCATTTTTCTTTCAGCGTTTGTTACACATACATTCCATATTTGCTCCCTGGATCTGATGCGCACGTGCCGGGACCGTACTTTCCCTATAACTTCCGGAAGGGCTCACCCACGTGACCGCAGTGCGTTCCACTGCGTGTCACGGAGCACGATTCTGGAAGTTCCTTCAGCTAAAGGGGGCAGTCACCTGCGCGCGCTCGTATAGGACACATCCGACCATAGCACCTGAGCCTATGAATGTTTGGCACCTTGTTTAAATAATCTTGCCCACACCTATACACCTGTACATGCCCCCGGAAGAACCTAATTGTGAAACAGCGCTCGTCGGGCGAGGGGGGCCTCGCCCGATGAGCACCGTGTCACAATTAGCTTCTTCCAGTGGATTAATAGTGGACCCTTTCACTGCTCAGCATGGTCAGCACTGGGGTTGCACTGCACTTTAACATTTACTACCTCAATTTTGGAGGTTTCGAAAATTAGGACATCAAAATTCTTCCATATTTGAGTATAATTGGTGCACTTTACTTATTCATTTTATCAATAATTATAGACTGTTTGATCCGTCATTATTTATGATCATCCTCCCCCCTATTTTTGGAGGTCCCATATCCCTGTCTGTTTTACTGTTGATATTTTATCAATTTAATCTTGTATAAATAAAAATATACATTTTTTTTATATGAAAAAAAAAATTATTTCGCTTTACTGCACTTCTTGTGTTTTATAGCACCCTTTCCATGATAGACCATGTTTATCAAATTTCGTTGAAGTGACTTTGGCCATCATTTAATAGGACTATGGGAATAAAGCCTTAGACCAGCAACCTGATGGCTTGATACTTGTAAGATAACGATGAAGAAGACCCCGGAGAACCTATATGGGCTTGCACAAGATCAATCTTCCTACAGACCGTTCCTCCATTAAGTTGTCATGGCTTGAGATCAAGCTGGAGGCCACTAAATAAATAAAGTCTTATATGTGATAGAGGGGTCCACTTGGCCCAGATACAACTTCTACTTTACTACCTTCAGCAACACCATTACAAGCAATGACCTACACATGGATGATTTCAGCCTTCTCATCGAAGAGGAATTGACAGGTTACACCAAATACTCCGTATTATTTGGAGGTCCTTATGTGTGAACATTCACCAACCCCAAGGAGTTGATTTCAGGCCCTCTTGGCAGGGAACATACAGCTAGCAGACCATCATGTCCAATATCTCCTATATGATGTATATGCTGCATCCCCAGTGTCTCCTATGTGGTGTACATGCTTCAGCCTGTTGCAAACTCTGTTTTCAGACTCCCTCTTGTGGTCACAGGTAGTATTGTGTGACTTTTGTTTTTGGGCTCCCCCTGGTGGCTTTGTTTGTTATCCTGCGGGTCTGTGGCTGGATCAGCTGCATCGTTATTCACTAGGGAGGTTCCTATTTAGCTCTGCTTCACTTTCACTTGTTGCCGGCTGTCGTTGTATTCAGTGTTATTCTGATTACTCCTGATTATCTTCGCTTTCAGTCTCTTCAGGATAAGCTAAGTTCTGTTTGATTATTTTTTGCTCATCAGTCTGCAATATGATTTCTGTGTATGATGAGTTTAGTCCAGCTTGCTAATATGTGATTTCTTGCTGCTGGTAAGCTCTGGGGTACAGAGTTGCTTCCCCCGCACCGTTAGTTGGTGCGGGGGCTCGAGCAATCTCTGCGTGGATATTTTGAATAGGGTTTTTTATTGACCGCACAGTTCCCTTCCTATTTTTCTGCTATCTAGTGTTAGCGGGCCTCATTTGCTAAATCTATTTTCATCTCTGCGTTTGTGCTTTCCCCTTAACTCACCGTTAATATTTGTGGGGGGCTATTCTATATCTTTGGGGTCATTTCACTGAAGCTAGTGAGGACTTTCTTTCCCTCTAGGAATAGTCAGTTTCTCAGGCCGTGAAGAGACGTCTAGGATTTTTTAGGTAACGTTCCACGGCTACCTATAGTTGTGTGCGGATAGGATCAGGTTGCGGTCAATTCAGTTACCACTACCCCAGAGCTAGTCGTCTGTTTTGTTACTTAGCTAGTCAGACTTGCGATCCTTGCCACTAGGATCATAACAGTACAGCCGGCCTGTAAAGTGTTAATTGCATGGCAAAAGCAGGAGAAGAGAAGCCTTGAGAAATTTTTTAATTTTTTTTTTGCTGCCGTGTGTCTAGCTGCTGTGTGTCTAGCTTCTCTCCTCCTCTTAATCTTGGTGTGGCTCTGAGTTCAGCTGCTGACATGGATATCCAGAGTTTGGCCTCCAGTGCAGATCATCTTGCTGCAAGGGTACAAAGTATTCAGGATTTTGTTGTTCACAGTCCTATGTCAGAGCCTAGAATACCTATTCCGGAGTTGTTTTCTGGAGATAGATCTAGGTTCCTGAATTTTAAGAACAATTGCAAATTGTTTCTTTCTTTGAAACCTCGTTCCTCTGGTGATCCCGTTCAGCAAGTTAAAATTATTATTTCTTTCTTGCGAGGCGACCCTCAAGATTGGGCCTTCGCATTGGCGCCAGGGGATCCTGCATTGCTCAGTGTGGATGCGTTTTTTCTGGCCCTTGGATTGCTCTATGAGGAACCTAATCTTGAGAACCAGGCTGAAAAGGGTTGTTGGCCCTCTCTCAGGGGCAAGATGAAGCAGAGGTGTACTGCCAGAAATTTCGGAAATGGTCGGTGCTTACTGAATGGAATGAGTGTGCCCTGGCTGCAAATTTCAGAAAAGGTCTTTCTGAAGCCATTAAGAATGTCATGGTGGGGTTCCCTACGCCTGCAGGTCTGAATGAGTCAATGACTCTGGCCATTCAGATTGATCGACGTTTGCGGGAGCGCAAACCTGCGCACCATTTGGCGGTGTCTTCTGAACAGACACCTGAGTCTATGCAATGTGATAGAATTCTGACCAGAAGTGAACGGCAAAATTATAGACGGCAAAATGGGTTGTGCTTTTACTGTGGTGACTCAGCTCATGTTATCTCAGCATGCTCTAAGTGCACAAAAAAGATTGATAAATCTGTCACCATCGGTACTTTACAGCCTAAGTTCATTTTGTCTGTTGTTACCCTGATTTGTTCCCTGTCATCTTACCCGGTTATGGCTTTTGTAGATTCAGGTGCTGCCCTGAGTCTGATGGATTTGTCATTTGCCAGGCGCTGTGGTTTTGTTTTGGAGCCTTTAAAATTCCCTATTCCACTAAGGGGAATTGATGCTACACCATTGGCTACGAATAAACCTCAGTACTGGACACAAGTGACCATGTGCATGACTCCTGTTCATCAGGAGGTGATTCGCTTTCTTGTACTGCATAATTTGCATGATGTTGTCTTGTTGGGTCTGCCATGGTTGCAGACTCATAATCCAGTCCTGGATTGGAAAGCAATGTCTGTGTCAAGTTGGGGTTGTCAGGGAATTCATGGCGACGCTCCTGTGGTGTCAATTGCTTCATCCACTCCTTCTGAAGTCCCTGTGTTTTTGTCGGACTACCAGGATGTATTTGATGAGCCCAAACTCAGTTCCCTACCTCCTCATAGGGATTGTGATTGTGCTATAAATTTGATTCCTGGTAGTAAGTTTCCTAAGGGACGACTTTTCAATTTGTCAGTGCCGGAGCATGCTGCTATGCGGAGTTATATAAAGGAGTCTTTGGAGAAAGGACTTATTCGCCCCTCCTCCTCCCCTCTTGGTGCGGGGTTCTTTTTTGTGGCTAAGAAGGATGGTTCCCTGAGACCTTGTATTGATTATCGCCTTCTAAATAAAATCACGGTCAAATTCCAGTATCCTTTGCCATTGTTATCTGATCTGTTTGCTCGCATTAGGGGGTCTAGTTGGTTCACCAAGATAGATCTTCGTGGTGCGTATAACCTTGTGCGCATTAAGCAGGGTGATGAATGGAAAACTGCGTTTAATACGCCTGAAGGCCATTTTGAGTACTTGGTGATGCCTTTTGGACTTTCTAATGCTCCTTCTATCTTTCAGTCCTTTATGCACGACATCTTCCGCGAATATCTGGATAAATTTATGATTGTGTATCTGGATGATATTCTGTTTTTTTCTGATGATTGGGAGTCCCATGTGAAGCAGGTCAGGATGGTGTTTCAGGTCCTGCGTGCCAATTCTTTATTTGTGAAGGGCTCAAAATGTCTTTTTGGAGTCCAGAAGGTTTCTTTTTTGGGTTTAATTTTTTCTCCTTCTACTATTGAGATGGACCCAGTCAAGGTTCAGGCTATTCATGACTGGACTCAGCCTACATCTGTTAAGAGTCTTCAGAAGTTCTTGGGTTTTGCTAATTTTTACCGTCGCTTCATCGCTAATTTTTCTGGTGTTGTTAAGCCTTTGACGGATTTGACCAAGAAGGGTTCTGATGTTACTAATTGGTCTCCTGCGGCTGTGGAGGCCTTTCGGGAGCTGAAGCGCCGGTTTTCTTCGGCTCCGGTCTTATGTCAGCCAGATGTCTCTCTTCCTTTCCAGGTCGAGGTTGATGCTTCTGAGATTGGAGCGGGGGCTGTTTTGTCGCAGAGAAGCTCTGATGGCTCTGTGATGAAGCCATGTGCTTTCTTTTCAAGAAAGTTTTCGCCTGCCGAGCGGAATTATGATGTCGGTAATCGGGAGTTGTTGGCTATGAAGTGGGCATTTGATGAGTGGCGACATTGGCTCGAGGGAGCTAAGGATCGTGTGGTGGTCTTGACTGATCACAAGAATCTGATTTATCTCGAGTCGGCCAAGCGGCTGAATCCTAGACAGGCTCGTTGGTCGTTATTTTTCTCTCGTTTTGATTTCGTGGTCTCGTACCTGCCTGGTTCGAAGAATGTGTAGGCTGATGCTCTTTCTAGGAGTTTTGTGCCTGACTCTCCTGGAGATTAAGAGCCGGCTAGTATCCTCAGAGAAGGGGTGATTTTGTCTGCCATCTACCCAGATTTGCGACGAGTGCTGCAGGAGTTTCAGGCGGATAGACCTGACCGTTGTCCACCGGAGAGACTGTTTGTCCCGGATAGATGGACCAGCAGAGTTGTTTCCGAGGTTCATTCTTCGGTGTTGGCGGGCCATCCTGGAATATTTGGTACCAGAGATTTGGTGGCCAGGTCCTTTTGGTGCCCTTCCTTGTTGCAGGATGTGCATTCCTTTGTGCAGTCTTGTGGAATTTGTGCTCGGGCTAAGCCTTGCTGTTCTCGTGCCAGTGGCTTGTTGTTGCCTTTGCCTGTCCCGAAGAGGCCTTGGACGCACATTTCCATGGATTTTATTTCAGATCTCCCTGTCTCTCAGAGAATGTCTGTCATCTGGGTGGTGTGTGATCGTTTTTCTAAGATGGTCCATTTGGTGCCCTTGCCTAAGTTGCCTTCCTCCTCCGAGTTGGTTCCGCTGTTTTTTCAAAATGTGGTTCGTTTGCACGGGATCCCTGAAAATATTGTTTCCGACAGAGGATCCCAGTTTGTGTCTAGATTTTGGCGGACCTTTTGTGCTAAGATGGGCATTGATTTGTCTTTTTAGTCGGCCTTCCATCCTCAGACGAATGGCCAAACCGAGCGAACTAATCAGACCTTGGAAACCTATTTAAGATGTTTTGTTTCTGCTGATCAGGACGACTGGGTGACTTTTTTGCCATTGGCCGAGTTTGCCCTTAATAATCGGGCTAGTTCTGCTACTTTGGTTTCGCCTTTTTTTGTAATTCGGGGTTTCATCCTCGTTTTTCCTCGGGTCAGGTGGAGCCTTCTGACTGTCCTGGAGTGGATGTTGTGGTGGATAGGTTGCATCGGATTTGGAATCATGTGGTGGACAATTTGAAGCTGTCTCAAGAGAAGGCTCAGCGCTTTGCCAACCGCTGTCGCTGTGTGGGTCCCCGACTTCGCGTTGGGGACTTGGTGTGGTTGTCTTCTCGCTTTGTTCCTATGAAGGTCTCCTCTCCTAAGTTTAAGCCTCGGTTTATCGGTCCTTATAAGATTTTGGAAGTCCTCAACCCTGTGTCATTTCGTTTGGACCTCCCAGCATCGTTTGCTATTCATGGTGTATTCCATCGGTCGTTGTTGCGGAGGTATGTGGTGCCTGTGGTTCCTTCGGTTGAGCCTCCTGCCCCTGTGCTGGTTGAGGGAGAATTGGAATACGTGGTGGAGAAGATCTTGGATTCTCGTATTTCTAGACGGAGGCTTCAATATTTGGTTAAGTGGAAGGGCTATGGTCAGGAGGATAATTCCTGGGTTGTCGCCTCTGATGTTCATGCGGCCGATTTGGTTCGTGCCTTCCATGTGGCTCACCCTGATCGCCCTGGGGGTTTTGATGAGGGTTCGAGACCCCTCCTCAAGGGGGGGGGGTACTGTTGTGAACTCTGTTTTCAGGCTCCCTCTTGTGGTCACAGGTGGTATTGTGTGACTTTTGTTTTTGGGCTCCCCCTGGTGGCTTTGTTTGTTATCCTGCGGGTCTGTGGCTGGATCAGCTGCATCGTTATTCACTAGGGAGGTTCCTATTTAGCTCTGCTTCACTTTCACTTGTTGCCGGCTGTCGTTGTATTCAGTGTTATTCTGATTACTCCTGATTATCTTCGCTTTCAGTCTCTTCAGGATAAGCTAAGTTCTGTTTGATTATTTTTTGCTCATCAGTCTGCAATATGATTTCTGTGTATGATGAGTTTAGTCCAGCTTGCTAATATGTGATTTCTTGCTGCTGGTAAGCTCTGGGGTATGGAGTTGCTTCCCCCGCACCGTTAGTTGGTGCGGGGGCTCGAGCAATCTCTGCGTGGATATTTTGAATAGGGTTTTTAATTGACCGCACAGTTCCCTTCCTATTTTTCTGCTATCTAGTGTTAGCGGGCCTCATTTGCTAAATCTATTTTCATCTCTGCGTTTGTGCTTTCCCCTCAACTCACCGTTAAGATTTGTGGGGGGCTATTCTATATCTTTGGGGTCATTTCACTGAGGCTAGTGAGGACTTTCTTTCCCTCTAGGAATAGTCAGTTTCTCAGGCCGTGAAGAGACGTCTAGGATTTTCAGGTAACGTTCCACGGCTACCTATAGTTGTGTGCGGATAGGATCAGGTTGCGGTCAATTCAGTTACCACTACCCCAGAGCTAGTCGTCTGTTTTGTTACTTAGCTAGTCAGGCTTGCGATCCTTGCCACTAGGATCATAACATCAGCCCCAATGTATCCTATATGATGTATATGCTAAAGCCCCAGTGTCTCCTATATACTTGATATGCTGCAGCCCCAGTGTCTTCTATGTGATGTATATACAGCAGTCTGTGCCGCCTATGTGTCTCCTATGTGATCTATATAGAGCGGTCTGTGTATCCTATGTGATGTATATACAGCAGTTGCAGTGTCTCCTATGTGATGTATATACAGCAGTCTGTGTATCCTATGTGATGTATATACAGCAGTTGCACTGTCTCCTATGTGATGTATATAGAGCAGTCTGTGTATCCTATGTGATGTATATACAGCAGTTGCAGTGTCTCCTATGTGATGTATATACAGCAGTCTGTGTCTCATATGTGATGCATAAAGAGCAGTCTCTGTGTATTCTATGTGATGTATATATAGCAGTCTGTGTATCCTATGTGATGTATATAGAGCAGTCTGTGTATCCTATGTGATGTATATAGAGCAGTTGCAGTGTCTCCTATGTGATGTATATACAGCAGTCTGTGTCTCATATGTGATGCATATAGAGCAGTCTCTTTGTATTCTATGTGATGTCTATAGAGCAGTCTCTGTGTATCCTATGTGATGTATATACAGTATAGCAGTTTCAGTGTCTCCTATGTGATTTATATAGAGCAGACCTAGTGTCACATATGCGACATGTAGTGTAATATACATCGGTGTTCAGAACTTATTACTGTGAGTTCTTTTCAAAACTCATTGCAAAAAGTAGACTGCGCTCCAGACCGACGGAAACCTGGAAAAGCAGTTGCAAGCAGCGACATTATCCATAACACCTGACATCACGGTCACACCAAAGAAAAGCAGTTCCAGCCATCACATTTGGGGTGAGATAATTAAATGTTTCATCATATATAGCAGGATAAAATTCAAGTCAATAATTTTGTATGGCTCCCGAAGGATGGTATAAATATCCAAAAGGCCGTTTGTCGAGAAAAGGTTCCTCACCCCTTCCCCTGCAATAAGCATGAATGCCTGACCCCTAGATTTATACCAGTCACCATAAATATAACCCTCATCATCACATCCTCTGCCACATAAACACTTTACATTGTAGTAATCGTTGTATCTTATCAATCTCTTATCTTATTGCTGAGGAAATTGGGAGGACTGAAGAAAACTTGGTGGTAGAAACCTCTAGATGGGGGTTGTTGCCCCTTTTACCCTCCTAATTGTCTGACCCTGAAAATTCTTTCCAAGACTTAAAAAGACAAGCGTCCCCCATATTTATGAATACAAGAACAAAAATGTACAGATCTATGAAAAGAAGAAAAAAAAAAAAAATCTTGGTTTTTGCGCCCTGATTGGAGTTATTATAGAAAAAAAAACCTCTCCGCAGCTCCTCTGACATAGACACACCCCCTCCCCTCATCGAACACGTCCCCCCATCTCCCCCCACTCATAATACAGCACCACTATCCTAGAAAAAGTCATAATAAAAGCATTAGTGGAGAGGAGACGCGATGATTTACCCAAACTGTGACTGACTTTTGACGACTTTGAGTAAAAATGCTCGTAAAAGTGAACATGAATCCGAATGTGCTACGTTGGTGCTGAATTTGAGATTGGCAATCGTTTTCTGAACAAGCTTGCTCATCTATAGTACAATATCCTTTCCATTTAATTATAATGGATTTGATTGTGCTCCGAGGATCATCAGAAATTGGGATATTTTTTTAGAACCCAACTCTGACTTTGCTTCTCAACAACTTTGTCCCTGACTTGTTTGGAGATCTCTTGGTCTTCATGGTGGTGTTTGAAGATCTTCTTGGTCTTCATGGTAGTGTTTGGAGATCTCCTTGGTCTTCATGGTGTTTGGAGATCTCCTTGGTCTTCATGGTGTTGTTTGGAGTTCTCCTTGGTCTTCATGGTGTTGTTTGGTGATCTTCTTGGTCTTCATGGTGTTATTTGGAGATCTCCTTGGTCTTCATGGCATAGTTTGGAGATCTCCTTGGTCTTCATGGTGTTGTGTTGTTTGTATATCTCCTTGGTCTTTATGGTGGTGTTTGGATATCTCCTTAGTTTTCATGGTGTTGTTTGGATATCTCCTTGGTCTTCATGGTGTTGTTTGGATATCTCCTTGGTCTTCATGGTGGTGTTTGGATATCTCCTTGGTCTTCATGGTGGTGTTTGGATATCTCCTTGGCCTTCATGGTGGTGTTTGGATATCTCCTTGGTCTTCATGGTGTTGTTTGGATATCTCCTTGGTCTTCATGGTGGTGTTTGGATATCTCCTTGGTCTTCATGGTGGTGTTTGGATATCTCCTTGCTCTTCATGGTGGTGTTTGGATATCTCCTTGGTCTTCATGGTGTTATTTATTTAGTGGTGCCTCTTGTTTTTTATGTTGCAGACTCTGTTGCCTTTCAGAAAAGGTAAAGCGTATATACTGACAGACATGTGGCGCTTAGATTGCACACATGGAGATTTTCTTTCACTAAGCATGTGACTTATGAAGGTAATTGCTTGCGCCAGCAAATTTTAGGGAGCAAGGGAAAAAAAGAGTTATCTCACCCACACTGAAGCCCAGAGCCAGCAGTGCCACAGGATTATAATCAAGGAAGGAAGGTATTTTAGTTTTTGCGCTTTTGTTTTTTTGCTCCCCTTCTTCCCAGAGCCATAACTTTTTTTATTTTTTGGTCAATATGGCCATGTGAGGACTTGTTCTTTTGCAGGTCAAGTTGTACTTTTGAACTACACCATTGGTTTTACCATGTCATGTACTGGAAAATAGGAAAAAAATTCAAAGTGCTGTGAAATTGCAAAAAAGTGCAATCCCTCAGTTGTTTTTTGTTTTACTTTTTTACTAGGTTCACTAAATGCTAAAACTGACCTGCCATTATGATTCTCAAGGCCATTACGAGTTCATAGACATCAAACATGTCTATGTTATTGAGTCGCCCGCATGGGCAGTGGGGTACTCGGTACCGGGTCCGGTCACACTTAAAGGGGATGTCACGTGGCTGTGACTCAGTCTGTGGTCTTGGGTGCTCAAGCTGATGGGGAAAGGTCTTTAAAGTGGTTTGACAAGTTTGTGTAAGTTCGTGACGCTACCTGTGTTTCTCTGTCAGAGGGGACCGATGCTGCTTAAAGGGGTCCTCTGGGATGATGTTACTGCAGCTTAGATGGTGACGCTTCCCACAGGTGAAGCGGGGTCCCCAGGGCTCCCAAGGTGAGTGGGCAAGGATGGTATATGCTGCCAAATAAGTGGAGGACACAGAGTTGTAAAGTCTTTACCAGGTTTACTGGCAGTAGCAGCCCACAGTCCAGGGTACCAAGTGCAGGGGTAGCTGTGGTCCGGCCGGCTTTGATGCTATAGGGGATCCTTCTCCCGGTGAGGTCCATAAGCCTTTCCTACTTTCGCTAGTTGGCGAGGTCCCTGCTGCTTGTAGCTTGGTGGCAAAGTCCTCTCTTTCCTGTCCTGAGACAGATGTCTGCACGGCGGGCAGTGTGAGCCATTTTATAGGGTCTCTATCACGACCCGGGCTCTTCAGGTTACTGCTTCACCTCATACTTGGTGTGGGCAAATAACGTACAGTCCTATGCCCTCCGGTTCTGTCGTGCATCCTGGAGAACAGCACGACCTTGGGCTCCCAGTGCCCGGTTTCTGCGCTCTGGCTCTGAAGGTGTCTGGTCGCCGTTCCCCTCTGAGCTCCTTTCTCCTCCACTGTGCTCCTTTCCTCTTAAGCTCCACTACAATCCAACCCTTCAGGTTCCTCCTCTCTCCTGGAGCTGCAGCTCAATCCTGGCTGCCAGCTCCGCTCTCTGCTCTCCGCTTCAGACTTCCTGCTCTCTACTCTCCCTCCAACAGACTGCCTAACTCCTCCTCCAGACCAGAACACTTAAAGCTGGGGAAGCTCCTCTGAATCCGGGTCCTGAGCTCCCCCTTCTGGCCTGGATTCGGAATGTGTTGAATGTGGGTGCATTACCTGATAAAGAGAATCCTCTTTGCCTCCAAGCATGATATCACCCTCCCCGATAATAAGGCAACATCAGTGTAACAACCGGTTACCTGGGGTGTTACACTCTTTGTTATCTAAATGGTGAAAAAAAATTCCAAACTTTGTTAAAAAAAAGAATTTGACAGCGGCATTTAATGAGTTAACAGCTGCGGGAGGATTGCAATTCCTCCCGTGGCTGTTAGCGGCACATGTCAGCTGTTCAAATCAGCTGACATGTGCCAGAAAAGATGTGGGCTCAGTGTCGGACCTCACATTAAAGGGAGGATGTCCGACGTCGGCGTATTTTTACGCCCAACGTCGGAAAGGGGTTAATCATTGCATATTTAAAAGACAAATTTGTCAACGTTAAATGTCAGATCCTGTTGGAACCACATGATCAAACCAATCCAATCAGAAAAAAGCTATATAAATGTATATAAAATAGTAAAGATATTTAAAAGCAAATTGAATTGGAAATTCATATAAGTAATTGATAATGATAAATGAGATCATGTCTAATGTCCATGCCATGTGACATCCTTGTGTTTAATATGGAGATCCACCAGGATTCCCGGCTTAGTACTTTCCTACGGTGATCGCCTCCTCTATGTGGTCTGTTAACTCATTCAACACAAATATTGGTGTCTTATAAAGGTATTTTATTCACTTATTTTCTCTTTATAAATGTCGAGTCGTCACATTTTATGCCCCCCGCACCTCCCACCATTATGTGTCTAGACGGCATTCATTGCACTGTTTATTTCCCCCTAGTTATCAGATTTCAGGCAGATAAGACGTTCGGTCCGCTACATGCAGGCAGCATATCCATAAGTGAAATACTTACATTGACACGATGTGTGTTTTCAGAGAAAAGAAAAAATAATCAGAGTTAGGGCTCATTTCCACTTGCAAGAGAAAAAACGGTCCGTAATCTGGACCGAAAAAAACGGATGTAGCGTATGCGATTGTCATGCGATTGTCATGCGAGTGCAATGCGATTTTTAATCACACCATCCGTTTTACATCCGTATGACAGCCGTATGCAATCCGTTTTTTTTTTCTGTTTTCTATTTTTATCAAATTATTTACGTTTTTTTTCTCGCACCCATTGACTTGCATTGGCGAGTCTCGTCCGAGACTCGCAGCAAATCGCAGCATGCTGCGATTTTTTTCTCAGTCCGATTTCGGCTGAGAAAAAAAACGCAAATGAAAAGACACCTATTGAATAACATTGGTCCGAGTGCAATCCGATTTTTTGTCGGATTGCACTCGTCCCTTTTCCTCGCAAGTGGAAATGAGCCCTAATGATGATAATGATAATCTACGGTATTAGAGGAGCACTGCAAAAAAAAAAACCATCAGTCATGTGTGCATGTAAAAGTTTCTGGACATTGTCAGAACCGAAGAAATGTGAAATAAAGTAGTAATTTGGGGGTAGCAAATTTTTTTTTTTTTTACTTTTTGTCATCTTTGAATAGCTGGTAAGAGTGAACGAATTTCATTCAACTGCTGAGAAAAAGTAAGAAAATAGGTGCTGCCATAACTTAGCAAGTTATCACACCGTCAGAACCTCCAGCGATCCCGACAACAAGGCTTATTATTTGCTGGCGTTTTTAATGATATAATTTTGGTGCAGATATGATCTTTTGATCGCCCGTTATTGCATTTTCACGCACCAAAAAAACGTAATTCCGGCGTTTAGATTTTTTGCCGTTTACCGATTGGATTAATTCTTTTTATATATTGATCGATCGGGCGATTCTGAACGCGGCGATACCAAATATGTGTAGGTTTGATTTTTTTTTTTTTTATTATTGTTTTATTTTGAACGGGGCGAATGGGGGGTGATTTAAACTTTTATATTTTTTTAATATTTTATAAAAACATTTTTTTCTTACTTTACGCTTGCTTCAATAGTCTCCATGGGAAACGAGAAGCTGCGATCATCCCATCGCTTGTGCTAGACAGAGCAGGGCTGAAGCAAAAAAAAAAAGCATAAGCAAAAAAATGTTTTAGCAAATTTCAGATTTTTATCACAGTTACATAAAAAATAACCTAGACATGTTTGGTGTCTATGAACTCGTAGTGACCTGGGGAATCATAATGGCAGGTCAGTTTTAGCATTTAGTGAACATGGTAAATAAATAACCCCAAAAAAACCAACTGTGGAATTGCACTTTTTTTTTGCAATTTCACCGCACTTGGATTTTTTTCGTTTTTGTTTTCCAGTAGACTAAATGGTAAAATCAATGGGGTCGTTCAAAAGTACAACTCGTCCTGCAAAAAATGAACCCTCACATGGCCATATTGATGGAAAAACAAAAAGTTGTGGCTCTGGGAAGTAGGGGAGGAAAAAACGAAAACACAAAAACGGAGGTTAAAGGGGTGTTCCAATATGGGACAGGTGCACCCTCATAAATTTCTGAATGTGGATACCGCCCTGAGGAACCAGTTTGTAGAAGGGGCAAGGGCAGAATCCATCAAGACTTAGATCCAAAAAACTGCTCCTATAGAGACACACAGTGTTCCAGATGCATGGGGGACATACATGGATTTAAAGTGGGTGAATGTGTAATGCTCAAAGTTGTAACGTATGTGCCTTTAAGACGTAGCAGAGCTGTCAGCTACTCATTATGTTTGCTCTGAGTTAATATAATATTTCCCTTAGCAGGTAATGTACATGATTATGCCAGAACATAAGGCAGAAAGTGATATACTTATGTTCTGCCACTAGGTGGCGGTAGAGAGTGATTGATGCAACTCTGCTTTCCATATATGGAAATAAGGTCACATGGTTAAACCACATGACCTGGTTCTGAAACTTGCAGTGAGGGAGGACATGATACAGTGGGTGAACCTGGAGAAGCTGAGGAGCAGGTAGGGGAGCGGCCATAGCGACTATATATGAGGCACCACAGCCTGAGCTGAGGAGTAACTGCACCAGGGCCTTGTCTGACAGGACCATGTCACTGGGCAGTAACCGTTAAAGGGGCTGTCCAGGTTTGGGGCTGAAGTGATCCATGTGAATCCTCACAATACATGCAGCCAGGATTCTCCATTGATGGCAGCGAGAAGAGGGCGGTCATGTGACTGCAAGGTTGCACTCTGCATACGTCTGGCCACATTCAGACTAGACGTGTCCAGCCTCCCACCATGCGGTGGTATGGAGCGACGCCGCACATGTCTAGTCAGCATGTGACCACATGTATGAAGTAGCTTATGTGCCCACCGCTAGAGAATCCTGACAGCGTGCACACTGCGAGGATTTAAATAATTAAGTGCACCCTGGCATCAAACTTTTCCTTTTTTTTTTCTTTTTTATCAGTGGTAACTTCCGCATATCACACACACAACCAAAAAAAATCACCTGATTTATAAAAAAAAAAATGTAAAAGCTCTTTTCTGTCGATAGCCTATGGGCACACATTGCTTTTTTGCTGCAGGATTTACTGTGCGTTTTTGCTACTTTTTTGGGGAGGGGGTTGGTGCAGATTGTGTCATTTGTCTACACTGCATGTTTAATAGCTTTATTTAGCAAAAAAAAGCGTGAATTTTTGCAATGCTTTTGTACTTTATTTGCTTTCCATGGTGAAAAAAATAAAAGAATCGACGTGCTGCAAATTTTAAACAGTTCTCCAATTTAGTCAGGAGAAAAAAAAAGTAAATGTGTGCATAAGATTTCTGAAATATCATCTTTACTGTAAAAAGCAGCTTTTAATTTGCATTAAAAAAATGCAACATGTCAATATAGCCTAAGAAGATGTGCGCAGGTTAAGTATTTGCAACAGAAGTTTCTGCATCTCTTGGCAGGAAAACCGCCGTGTAAAATAAGTTTTTTTTGGTGCAGATTTTTCCCTAGTCATTAGTTTGGGTGAAATCTGCAGCAAAAATGCTGAACTATAAGGGTATGTGCACACGTATTTTTGGCCACTGCGGATTTTTCTGCAGCAGATTTGATAAATCTGCAGGGCAAAAACGCTGCGTTTTTGCTGCGGATTTACCGCAGATTTTCTGCGGTTTTACAACTGCAGCTTTCCATAGGGGCAGCTGTAAGGCTATGTGCACACTTTGCGGATTCCACAGCGGATTTTTCCACAGCGGAATTCCCAAATCCGCAGTGAAAACCCGTTGCGGTTTTTACAGCGGATTCTTCTGCGGTTTTTCATCTGCATTTTCCTATTGGAGCAGGTGAAAATCCGCAGAAAAGGTTAAGGTGTGCACATAGCCTTAAACCGCTGTGGAATCCGCAGAAAGAAGTGACATGCTGCGGAATGTAAACCGCTGCGTTTCCGCGCGTTTTTTTCCCCAGCATGTGCACAGCGTTTTTGGTTTCCCATAGGTTTACATTGAACTCATGGGAAACTGCTGCGGACCCGCAGCTGCAGAAACCCTGCGGATCCGCAGCAAAATCCGCATCGTGTGCACATACTCTAACATGCAGCAGATGTAAATCTGCAAGGAAAAAATTAGCAACATGTGCAAGAGGCTTCAGGATTCCCATTCACTTTGCTGACACTAGGAATTCCTATATTTTGTGACAAAACTGTTCAGAAAAAACGCACCGTGTGCACAGACCCCAACAGTCTGCCAATAATAGGAGATAACATTACCTTGTGCCGTGCTGTTATCTGCCTCTGTGCACGTCTTTTTATTTGCTCTCAAATATATTTGGTTTTTTTTCTCAACTCATAGGGTCACTCGCTAACTTTTTGCAACTTTTTTGCAACTTTTTTGCAACTTTTTTGCAACTTTTTTGCAACTTTTTGCCACTTTTTGCATTTGATAACAACCGGAAACACAGGTTTATTATTGAGCTGCAATGTGAAAACTGCACTCATTTTGGGGGGGTTGCTGTTCACATTAGCTTTGGTTATCAGATTTCAATGTGGGGATCCTTTAAGGAAACATAAAGAAAGAAAAAAAAAAGCGCCCACAGGTTAATGAAATAAAGCTGAAAGAAATGAACTGGCCGGAGAGGTTTCAGGTGCTGCGAGCGCCGCTTTATTGGTAAAGAAATGAGACTTTGTGTAACACCTGTCAACACGTCATAGAAAGTTAATTCATGGGAGAAGGGGCAGGAACTGAAAAGAAATGCAAGAATTCATGCAATTATTAAAAAAAAAATTAATGAAAACTTTTTATCCACTTTTATTTATTAATAATAATTTTTATTATTGTTATTAATAAGAATAGTAATATTACGATTGTTGTTTTTATTTATTATTGTTATTGTTACTATTGTTGTTACTGTTGCTGTTATTATTGTTCTAGGGCACCTAAATAATAACACAGCCGTTTAGTTTGCAAAATATTTCACTTTTTAGAGCAGCATTTTGTGCTTCAGAGCTGCAATTCCTACAGTGACTAGGGCGATGGGGGAAAAAAAATTCTCGTCTTTAAAGAGTAACTGTTGTTTACATTTTTCTTTTATGAATGAACAGTACACCTGGAGATAAGAACCTTTATAATATATCTTATTAGAGAAATCCACCTCTTTCTCCTCCTGGACTGATCTTTCATTCTCAATTCTCAGGTAAAATACAGATTTTCCCATTACTGAAATAGATGACAGTTGGTGCTCATAAAGTTCTATGGAGGCAGGAGGAGCTAGAGAAAGATGCAGACATTCTGCTGCAAGTTCTCCTAAAACGACACTGACTTTTTTTTTTTTTAACCATACATTTTAAATTGTAACTGTTGTTTCAGGAGAACTTGCAGCTGAATGTCTGTGTCCGCCACCAGCTCCTCCCCGGAATGTCTGTGTCCGCCTCCCCCATGAACTTATTGACTTGCGTAGCTGATTTTGATCAGACCCTTGGATTAAAATAAGACATGTCTCCTATATTTTCCGCCGACCACTCGGTCCAAGGAACAAGATGTGCTAGCTGTGAAAATCCCCGATAGTACTCGTACGTAAAAAAACGGATGTCTGAATGAGACTTTAATCAGATAAGAGGAACTCAGAAAATAAGGAACTTAGGAATTATAAACTCTCTGGCCAGGAAGAGCTCGCTGATGGATTCTCAGTTAACTCATTCTGAAGCCAGCCACAGACAGTGCAACACAGAGGCTATAGAAGTCATATGATGCACAAATACAAGCATACAAGTAAAAAAAAAAATTGCTCCTTCCTCCAAGGTATTTATATCTATAATATATATTGATCTACAGCAAATTCCTTTCAATCATGCGGCCGCCTGAACTGAGCTCCCAACAGTATACGGTAAGTTCTTGGGGCACTATGACATTGACATGATCTGTTTCATAGTTCCCAACCATCCTAGATTCAGCAAAACTGTCACAATTTGAGGGCTCAGGCCCGCGTCCCGACACGTCACAGCTTTTATACCAACCTCTCTTCTCTCCAAAGTCTTCATCACTCCGTGGCTCCTCCTCTGGGGGCGGGGCTGCTCTCTGCTTTAGTGCATAAATTAAATTGTATTATTCACTTTTTCTCCCTCCTGTGTTTGAGACTTGTTTGCAAGCACTTTATCTAGGAGCCACGGCCCACAATGATGTAGACTGGAGAATGTGCTAATCTTGACCTCTATTGCAGGCAATGAACCTAGAAGCAGGTTATACATGTCCATAGAGATACATTGTGTATAGTCACTGTATTTCTATGGTCCCTGTATACTGATATACCAAGGTGAAGAAAAATGTATTTTTTGTTCCTATAAGGGTATGTTTCCACGTTCAGGAAACGCTGCGTTTTTGACGCTGCGTTTTTCCGCAGCGTCAAAAACGCAGCGTCCAGATGTTACAGCATAGTGAATGGGATTTCATGAAATCCAGACTCCACTATGCGTTAAAAAACGCATGCGTTTTTGCCGCAAAAACGTATGCGTGGGGCGTTTTTTCGAAACGCAGCATGTTGCTACTATGAGCAAAACACGCAGGTACACCGCAGGTGACCTGCCAGTGACCTCAGGTGCAGTTTTGGTCAGGATTTTACCTGCATAAAATCCTGACCAAAGCCTGAAGCAAAACTGAACGTGGACACATACCCTAAAAGTAGTAAAAATTACAAGCGACTGCAAAAATGTATTTTTTTTTTTTTTGGTCTCCTCAGTACTCAAACCCACAACCTTAACATAACAGGTAGGAGTCTAAGCTACTGAGCCACAAGCTCTGATGCTGTACTGGGGAGAAGTGTGTGTACTTAATCTGTATTGCAGGCTCTGACTCTACAGGCAGATTGTTCCGACACATTGTACACAACAAAGTATTTCTATGTATTTGTATTCTAGAGGGAGACTAAAGCCCCCGTCACACTAAGCGAGGTCGCTAGCGAGATCGCTGCTGAGTCACAAGTTTTGTGACGCAACAGCGACCTCCATAGCGATCTCGCTATGTGTGACACGTACCAGCGATCAGGCCCCTGCTGCGAGATCGCTGGTCGTGTCGGAATGGCCTGGACCTTTTTTCGGTCGTTGAGGCCCCGCTGACATCACTGAATCGGTGTGTGTGACACCGATCCAGCGATGTCTTCACTGGTAACCAGGGTAAACATCGGGTTACTAAGCGCAGGGCCGCGCTTAGTAACCCGATGTTTACCCTGGTTACCAGCGTAAATGTAAAAAAAAACAAACAGTACATACTCGCCTTCTGATGTCCGTCAGGTCCCTTGCCGTCTGCTTCCTGCTCTCACTGACTCCCGGCCGTACAGTGAGAAGTGAGAGCACAGCAGTGACGTCACCGCTGCGCTCTGCTCTCAGTGTACGGCGGCTCAGTCAGAGCAGGAAGCAGACGGCAAGGGACCTGGACACCGAAAGGCGAGTATGTACTGTTTGTTTTTTTTGGTAACCAGGGTAAACATCGGGTTACTAAGCGCGGCCCTGCGCTTAGTAACCCGATGTTTACCCTGGTTACCGGGTGCTGCAGGGGGACTTCGGCATCGTTGATGACAGTTTCAACGATGCCGAAGTCGTTCCCCTGATCGTTGGTCGCTGGAGAGAGCGGTCTGTGTGACAGCTCCCCAGCGACCACACAGCGACTTACCAACGATCACGGCCAGGTCGTATCGCTGGTCGTGATCGTTGGTAAATCGCTTAGTGAGACGGGGCCCTAAGAAATGTTTTCATCCTATAAAATTACTGAAAAATAATAATGAAAAACACTTGATAATGAAAAAATGTCATTTTTAATGTGTTTTTTTTTAAATAATAAACATCACAAATCTGTGAATAACACAGACATACAGTTCTATGAAAAAGTTTGGGCACCCCTATTACTCTTAAGCTTAATGTTTTATAAAAATTGTTTTTTTTGCAACAGCTATTTCAGTTTCATATATCTAATAACTGTTGGACACAGTAATGTTTCTGCCTTGAAATGAGGTTTATTGTACTAACAGAAAATGTGCAATCTGCATTCAAACAAAATTTGACAGGTGCATAAGTATGGGCACCCTTATCATTTTCTTGTTTTAAATACTCCTACCTACTTTTTACTGACTTACTAAAGCACTTTTTTTGGTTTTGTAACCTCATTGAGCTTTGAACTTCATAGCCAGGTGTATGCAATCATGAGAAAAGCTACTTAAAGTGGCCACTTGCAAGTTGTTCTCCTGTTTGAATCTCGTCTGAAGAGTGGCATCATGGGCTCCTCAAAACAACTGTCAAATGATCTGAAAACAAAGATTATTCAACATAGTTGTTCAGGGGAAGGATACAAAAAGCTGTATCAGATTTAACTGCTCAATTTCCACTGTGAGGAACATAGTAAGGAAATGGAAGAACACAGGTACAGTTCTTGTTAAGGCCAGAAGTGGCCGGCCAAGAAAAACATCAGAAAGGCAGAGAAGAAGAATGGTGAGATCAGTCAAGGACAATCCTCAGACCACCTCCAGAGAGCTGCAGCATCAACTTGCTGCAGATGGTGTCACTGTGCATCGGTCAACTATACAACGCACTTTGCACAAGGAGAAGCTGTATGGGAGAGTGATGCGAAAGAAGCCATTTCTGCAAGCATGCCACAAACAGAGTCGGCTGAGGTATGCAAAAGCACATTTGGAGTAGCCAATTTCTTTTTGGAAGAAGGTCCTGTGGACTCATGAAACCAAGATTGAGTTGTTTGGTCATACAAACGGGCGTTATGCATGGCGGCAAAAAAACACAGCATTCCAAGAAAAACACTTGCTACCCACAGTAAAATTTGGTGGAGGTTCCATCATGCTTTGGGGCTGTGTGGCCAATGCCGGCACCGGGAATCTTGTTAAAGTTGAGGGACGCATGGATTCCTCTCAGTATCAGCAGATTCTTGACAATAATGTTCATGAATCAGTGACAAAGTTGAAGTTACGCAGGGGATGGATCTTTCAGCAAGACAATGATCCAAAACACCGCTCCAAATCTACTCAGGCATTCATGCAGAGGAACAATTACACTGTTCTGGATTGGCCATCCCAGTCCCCAGACCTGAATATCATTGAACATCTGTGGGATCATTTGAAGAGGGCTGTCCATGCTCGGTGACCATCAAACTTAACTGAACTGGAATTGTTTTGTAAAGAGGAATGGTCAAAAATACCTTCATCCAGGATCCAGGAACTCATTAAAAGCTACAGGAAGCGACTAGAGGCTGTCATTTTTGCAAAAGGAGGATCCACTAAATATTAATGTCACTTTTCTGGTGAGGTGCCCATACTTATGCACCTGTCAAATTTTGTTTGAATGCAGATTGCACATTTTCTGTTAGTACAATAAACCTCATTTCAAGGCAGAAACATTACTGTGTCCAAAAGTTATTAGATATATGAAACTGAAATAGCTGTTGCAAAAAAAACTTTTTTTTATACAACGTTAAGCTTAAGATTAATAGGGGTGCCCAAACTTTTTCATATAACTGTATGTGTCCCTGTAATCGTAACGACACAGCGATCAGATTATTTACGGGGATCGGAAATGGCGTAAAAAAAATGGAGCGGCTGATATTTTTTCTTTATTAAACCCATTAAAAATGTAAAAAAAAAAACAAACAAACAAACAAAAAAAACCTGTAACGCTGAGGCCGTGTTCACATGTAGGGTATATGCTGCATTCTTTGTGCTGCTTGTTGTCTGCAGGTGTCCGCACCACACAACGCAACAACAATCTTCTGTTATCTGTTTGCTGCGTTTTCTCCCTTATTTGATGCAATTTTGAGGCAGATATGAAGCAGATGTAACGTTTTTTTTAATACTAGAGAAAAGCTTTGATTCCGCTCTAAAAAATGCAACAGTGTTTTTTTGTTTTTGTATTTTTCAGAAGAGAAAAAAAAATGACCAGAGACCCGAGAAACGATCCGTTCATTTCTAGATCCAACTGTCACCGATATAGCGGACAGTCCCAGATTTGGGTCTACGCCCTGCCAGCGCCCCTCTGACATCTCCTGCCATCCTGCCAGGTAAATGGGCGTGGATAGGGGTGTGGTTAGGGCCGTGGATTGGGGAGTGGCCAGGGCCGTTGATTTGGGGTGTGCCAAGGGGCATGGCCAAAAGTTGCTGCGGCGCTCTACATGCGCCGCATGACCTGTCCCTCAAAAATTGTCTGGTATGTTTGTTATTTAGAAAATCTTGTATTGTCAGGAGATGCATAAATCCATTTTTGTGTGAGTTTGGGCCCAGTGAAGGACACTCTAATGCTTTGGTGGGCTAATCCAACACTCATGGTCTAGTCCCACTAGGGCACATCTGGAGAATTAGCAGCCGCCACTTTAATTTTTATTTCATAAGTCGAATAGTATCTTATCATAAAAATCTGCTTCTGTCTCCTCCTGGACTGATCTTTCAATCTGAATTCTGGGTAAAATCTGCTTTTAGTAAAGACTGATGACAGAGATAGGAGATGACGGTTGGTGCCTTTAAAATTCTATGGAGTAGCTAGAGGCAGAAGACACAAACATTCTGCTGGAAGATCTCCTGGAGCAGCAGTTACTCTTTAAATCTATAGTTAAAAAACATGTAAATGTCATTTTAGGAGAACTTGTAGAAAAATGTCTTTCCCTAGCTCCTCCCCCTCCATAGAATCTTATAAGCACCAACTAGCTCCTCCCCACTCCATAGAATCTTATAAGCACCAACTGTAATCTTTTATCTCAGTAATCGGAAGATCTGTCTTCACTAAATGCAAATGTTA
This sequence comes from Ranitomeya variabilis, assembly GCF_051348905.1. Taxonomy (NCBI): domain Eukaryota; kingdom Metazoa; phylum Chordata; class Amphibia; order Anura; family Dendrobatidae; genus Ranitomeya; species Ranitomeya variabilis. The sequence goes on from NC_135239.1 coordinate 196,522,557, forward strand.
CAGATTTTACCCATTAATTAAGAGTTAAAGGAGGAGAAAGAAGCAGAGTTCTCTGATAAGATATATTATATAGTTGTTTATTTTCATATCTACTATTGATTTATGGGGGGGAGGGGAATTACTCTTGAACCAGATTGATAGAAATAATTTGCCAATATATTTACCCACTGAATTGTGCTACACAAAGCATGTACAAGTAGCGGTGGGTCAAAAGTCGTATCTCGCCACCGTGGAAATTGGTGGTTGTCACTGAATGAGCGCACTAATCACTACGAGCACAGGCACCATTGCCGGCTGATTGTAATAATTGGGTATTAAGAATTTTAGAAGGTTTGTAAATAGATCTATGGAATTAGACGGAATTTACATTTTTTTTTCTTGGCTTTAGTGTCAGCGCTATTTGATGTGTATGGGAACAGTGCGCACTAATGACAGGGTGACATTAATAATTACCTTAGTTGAAAGCAGTAGAGTCCCACTTACAAAAAAGGATTTCTTTTTATGAATGACACGAAAGGAGAAAGGATAATAATGTTATCTTCGAATTCAAAGCAAAAAATAAGAGCGAAAATATTCAAGGTGATCGCTTTTTTTTTTTTCTTCATTGTTACCCTTATTTACGTGTCATGTCGGTTAATAATTAATAGACGCACACTAGTCTAATAAATAATGAAGCCACTATTGGGCTTCGAACCCTTGGACAGTCGACAGAGGGACTCCAGGGAGCAAACTCGAAAGTACGCTGGTCAAGGTAGCAATACGATGCCAAAGAGTCTCAGCCCGCATATTTTTCTAATGAAAAAGTCCAACTTGAATTTTGACTCAGATTTTTTTTATTGTTTTTTTGTATCACTCCAAAAGTTTTATTTAGGATAAAGACAAAATAATAATCTGCTTAAATCAACAACAGGACTAATTCAAATGGAAAGATTACAGCTGATTGAAGAATGCAAAGTCCAAAGTTGGTGCTTTCATCACGTGAAAAAAAATTGCACCACTGCTCAATCGTGTACGATAGTAAAAGTTGTGATACACAGATAAAGAAAAATAAAATGTTTAGAAAAACAATAAATGTTCATTTACATCAAACAATGTTGGTTATACTATATGTAGAAGTTAGAATATTGGCATTAGTTCAGCATGGGATTTATCGATGGGTTTATCACAGCTTTATGGAGAGAGGTGATAATCCGTGGTTGCAGTAAGTTGGGGGGGGGGGGGGATCATAAAACACTGATTGTAGCCATTTTTCCCAAATCTTTTTACATTTATCCATGTGGTTGTCTTTTATGAATTTTTAAAAAAAAAAAAAAAAATTTTCTGGACACTTATACAAAAAATTTAGGACAGCCAACATTTCTGTGTACACATTCAAAAACTGTAATAAATCATTAAAGGGGTTATTTGGGACTTTGGTTATTTTTTCCTATGGGGCTAAGAGCTTTGTCCCGCTCGGCAATGACCTCTGCTGGCTCAGAGCTGAAACGGACCTCTCCTGCCGAAGATTCTCCTGCTTCCAGTAACATCATGTCTACAGAGCAGCTTCTTATCTTCCTGCTTTGCTCTCTCAACGGAGCATCATTGCCGATCTCATGATGACTGACAGCCAGCTACCCGCTAATTAACTGCGAGAAGTCAACTGTCAGTGTTCTATCTTCTTACTCGTTCTCACGGTGTGCAATCTGACATGCAGCATAAACCTTCTCTGTATTCCAAAATAAGCAGACTGTTCTCTATAGTCTAAATTATTTACTGGTCAACAGATGGATGTATAGAATCAAAATGTATGGATGTGGATGGTAAAACAGATTTACTTTATCCAGGATAATGGAGTTTTAGTAACATAATGCAGGAGGAAGTTTTACACAACTGTTCTGCTAGACTGCTTCTTACAAAATGACTGCTTCACCGGGACCTTCCTATTCAAAATGCATTGGTTTCTCCCATAATTCAATTGACAGCTTTACAGAAAAACAACATGTAATACAATAAACGTCTTTAGATGGTGCCATTAGCAACTTAGAGGTCATTAACAGAGTAATTACAGTTTATTAAAGTGGCAACAGTAATTTTAACCTTGTCTTTTCCCCAAATGGCAGAACAGTCAATGAGCGTGATGCCCAGTCGACAAAGCAGACCGAAAGAGAAGAAACTGCTCTGTTGATGTGAATGGAAGTGGTAGAGTCACCATCAGCAGACAGATAATGCTGGTAGTTAGCAACTACCTGCCTGTCACTTTTTTCCATGGGGCTAAGAACTAACTGAAGTCCCAGATAACGCCTTTAAGATTTTAAGTGATACATTCCGTCAGCCCATAATAAACATTAGGCCCAGTCATTGCAAAGTGTAAAATGATGCTAATCAAATAGCAATAATCTGTATGAGCTGAGCTTCATAAAAATTACATCTTTTTTTTATAAGTAAGGCAAAAAAGTGTCCTATTTTTACAGGCTGTACCTGTCTATTTTATTAATGGTTGGCAACAATGACCATGTACCATCCAGGGTGTTTCTCAGAACCTGAGGAGCAATGATATCCAAAATCAACCCTCTACTCCGACATATGAGTAGAATTTTGCACATGAACTCCAGGATCTGTGCTCAAAAGAGCTGATGTAAACGAAAAATTGAAAAGAGGTCAGGGAAACCTGTCATCAAATTCAAACAGCTGGGCTCCGCTCCTTTCTCTATGGCAGCTGCCCTTTTTCGTGCTACACGTCAGGTGTTACAAGTTGCTTTCCGTGTCTGTGACATCATCTCCTTAAGCCGCTTGAGCCCAGTTGTACACACCCCTGTGCTCAGCTGCCATTTGTTTGGATTCTGTCAATATCCAGCTTCTTCTGTTGGTACTATTTCATCGGACGTGTGTGTTTCTGCAACTAGCTCATCAAGACCTGCTGGTTAACCCATCATTTGCAGTAAGCACTATGGCCTGAGATTTACAGACTAATGACAACACCGCAGTTATCTCTGTGAAGCAGATAACAGCAGCAGAGCTCCAACAGGCCTGGTCACCTCAAGTCCCTGTGTCAACTAGAACAGTTTGTAGGATTCTGTCTCAAAATGTCCTCCATGGTCGAATCAGTGCCCAGAAGCCAGCACTAAACAAAAGGCAAATAAAAAACTGTGTGGCATTTGCAAAGTCCCACAGCCTGGTAAACAGATGGACGCTGGAAAAGTGGCAGAAGGTGGATTTCTCTGATGAATCTTCAGTAGAATTACACCACAGCTGCCGCAAATACTGCAGAAGACCTACTGGAGCCCGTATGGATCCAAAATACACCCAGGAACAGTTACATTTGTGGTGAAAAGATCATGGTCTGGGGTTACATTCAGTATGGGGGTGTGCGAAACATTTGGAAGGTGGAAGGCGATATCAATAGCCTAAAATATCAAGAAGTATTAGCTACCTCTTATATTCCAAATCATAAAAGGGGTCAAATTCTGCAGCAGGATGGTGCTCCATCTCATACATCCATCTCTACAACAAAGTTCCTCCAGGCAAAAAAGATCAAGGTGCTCAAGGACTGGCCAGCCCAGTCACCAGACATGAACATCATTGAGCATGTTTGGGGAAGGATGAAAGAGGAAGCTTGGAAGACAAAACCAAAGAATCTAGCTGAACTCTGGGAGGCATGTAAGACTGCATTCTTTGCTATTCCTGATGACTTCATTAATAAATTGTATGAATCATTGTTGAACCGCATGGAGGCAGTCCTTCAAGCTCATGGAAGTCACACAAAATATTAAATATAACTCTAATAGCACCACAACTTCATTCACCAATGTTATGCAACATATATTTGTATTTTAAGTTAATTATTTGCTTGAATATCACATTACTTTCTGTGGGCGACACAACTTTTGTCTTGCCAAAATCTGACCATTCTGTGTCCATTAACTGATCAATATTTCTGCATTGATGCCAATTTATTTTCTTAACATAAACCATATTTTCGAGGGTTTCAGCTTTCAAAAGAATAATTTATACAACCAATGGCTGAATTTAATGTCAGGTATAAGCTGTTATTTACATAACATGGATAAGCGACACAACTTCTGTCAGGGAGTGTAGTTCTTCAGTTCTCCTGCATGCTTCGCCTGTAAGGCTGTCCCTGGGAATGCAGGAGGTCTGTCCACTAGGGGAAACATACAACTGATAGGGATACAGTTTGCATTACACTGAATAGGACACTAGACAGTTAATAGAGCTGGGATTAGCCCACAGTTTGGGAGGGGTTAGATGGGGGGGGTTTATAGAAAATGTTTCCGGGTTACATGGACTCATCAAGTGCAAGTCTGGGTGGAGTGGAAAGCAAGACTAAACATAGCAGAGTTAGCAGGTTCTAGTGCAGCTAAGCTGTAGCAGAAGAGAACGGGCCCAGTCAGTATTAGTTTCCTAGAAGAATGAGGACACGGCTTCAGTCACTTATGGACACTGGAACAATCTGGAACCTAAGGTTTGGACGAGGTATAGAGAGTAATGCCTCTGTCCCCATGATGAGGAAGATATCAGGCTGGTTGCAGATTGAGGTGAAGAAGGTGGGTCTCAGGACAGGACGGTGAAAAGGACTGATGGATTACAAATCCAAGGGAACATCACTAAAAGGAGACTTTGGGTTAATCTGTATGCTGCAGCCATGTGTAAATGAATTACACAGTAAAGACGAACCTCTTAATCTGGACCCAAGGTCTTCTGTCTTGTCTGTAGCTGAAACCGGTCCCATGGACCGGGAGGTAACAAGGGCTCCCGATGCAAAAGTGAGTAAGGAACGTACTCCCCCACAGAACTCCGTTCCGGCCCACAGAAGGAGCAAACACGTGTGCCCTGCTGGTTAACCCTCTGCTAGCTCTCTGATGGTTAACTGATCGTTTGCTGTAAGCGTCATGAACTGATTTTAGAAACTCTTCACATTAAGCAATTTTACCCCTTACATCTATGTGCTACTTTAGACCTGCCATTATCCTCTTCATCTAACCTCCTGGATATATGGTTTCCAGGGTGCCTTTCCTCAGCCGCTTTGTCTCCCATCTAGCATTAACCAATTGTCCAGGTGCTACTGTTCCATGTGTGAGACAGTGAGGGAGCTCATTTGTGAGGGCCACTATGTATCTCCCAGAATGTGCTTAGAAGCATACTAAACTGCTGGAGTCCATGCCTGTGATTACCATTCAAAATAAAATTGTGGACTGGGTCAAGTTATTTGACCAAAAAAGTTTAAGAAAACCTTTCTTGGGCTTTTAATTTTGGAGAGATCTGTAGGATGGTAGTGGGACGGATCTCTCCCTCCAGTCCGCGTCTTACAAGTGGCCCATGGCCACGGTTTTCCTTTAAACCTGCAGTAAAGGTTTGAGTGTCAGTTTTGTGTTTGGATTTCACACGGAGCAGAGCTAAAGGTTCTGTGTGAGGGATCTGAAATGCAGCGCCAGTGCCTAGAACAGTTATTTCTGCTGCCTTGAAGAGGGAAGTGCAGAACGCGCAGGCATCAAGCTTTGATTCAAATTTGCTAACTTGAGACAGCTTCGTTTTTCACGATATTAAAAAAAATAATAGAGAACACCAAACAGGGTTTTCCCAAAGGAAAATATCATATCATTTAGTTAAAAAAAATATAATACATTTTATATAAAATCTATACATATTTATACCAGTGTTGGAATAAGAATAAAAAATGTTTGGTTTTTTTCAACTAAAAAAATCAATATACAGTTTTGGTAATAAACATATTCTCCCAGTGGGACCTACGAATGATATTACATTTGACTTTGAGAACAGGGAATAAAATGTAATATACATCGCGATACAATGAACTGAAATATGACAGAAATATGTGTATCATGTACGACCCTTATATTCTTCTGGGAAGATGTTTAATTTAGACTTCACTTGCTACTACCTACCTCTTGTCAAAGTAATATCAGAAATATGATTACTTGTCATTTTAATATTTTCCGTATCTGAATCACCTTCTTGTTTTTGTTGACTCCGGTCGGTCAAAGTCATGGGGGTATGTATTATAGCCAGTGCCAAGAAGAGAGGTGAGAGGTAGGTATCTGCCTAGGGCGTTACCTACTGGCTACCCCAGGGGAACGTATTTTGGACAGAAAAAAAATCCTGACATTGCTGAATGCCTGCCTCCGCTCGTCTCCTTCCTCTGGCCGCAGGCATTCAGCACCTTGATGGATGGGGACAGGGAGCAGGCACACAGGAGAGCAGTGTCAGTCACCAACCCTGCTTAAGCCTCTGCCTGCGCCAAATCACATAGTCTCTACTGATTGGTTTGTTATACTATCATAGCCTGTATAAAAGCCAAGGCAGGGAATGCAGCAGCCATTTTGCGGTGAATCTGGATAGTGAGAGAATGTCACAGCTCAGCCATAGAAATGGGAAGAAAAATGCAGGAAACACTGAAATAACTGTACAGATAGTGTGTGACGGCAGAGCAGTGAAGAAGATTAAGGTGTGAGAAAAAGAAAAAAGTCCATACACGTTTTTCATGGCAATTGAAGGCTGTGAAGTACTTTTAATTGGCACTGAATCATTTTACCATAAATCGAATTTCCTTGGAAAATTTGGTGAATCTGGCAAATTGGAATTTTAAAAGATTCACCCTTCTCTAGAGGGGAACCTTTCTGGATGTCCTACTTCCTGTTCCATGCTGATAGTTTCCCTTTAAGTAGTAAAAGACTTGCCGAATGCTAACAATTCCAAACAGTTGCAACTAGTTTGTAAAATATGCTAAATGATCACAAGCGGAAAAAAACATTTTGCACAGAACTGAGTAACGCTTTGTGATTAATGAGTACATTTCTCAGCTCTGAAGAATCACCCATCCATATATATTTAGCTTGGGGAATAGCGATGTACGCCAGTCTGTAATGTACGACTGTGTTTTGTAATTACTTGCCTCAAATCTCCAAATTATGACATTAGTTCTTGTAATTTTTACAACATACGTTTCAACATCCATCACGTTGCACCGAAGTACATTGTACCCTGTCACGGTGAAGGATGCTTCTGCGTCTGGCATATTTTCAGTACAAATAGTTTTGTAACCACCATCTGTGTACCCAGGATTTCCCGGGACGGTTATTGTGCGAGTCACTTTCGTCAGCGTGACTACTCTCCGTCCGCCCTGCGTCTGTATCCGCGCCCTAAGCCCTCGGTTTGTGTAGGGCTGCCTGGGAACGTCCCATATGACGTCCGAAAATCCTGCTTGTTTAATGGACTAGCTGGTTTAAGGAATTCGCAGGGCCTGGCTAACTTGTCCAACTTTTTACTTCTGCCTCATGTAACAGTAAGGGTGTCAGTAGGTCATATTGTTCGCCAGCTGCCAGTTTGCATCACTAAAGCCATACCTGGATGGGTATTAAACTTTCTTAACGCCACAGTGCCCTGGAATGTTCCCAGATTCATTGCGAAGGGGATTCGATGGCGAAGGGGTTAAAAAGCTTTGATGTCAACGCATTCCTCTGCCGCAGATATAAATATTCACAGGAGGACAAGTCCGGGAACCGAGATGATGGAGGAATATGTTTCTCATGGTAAAATAAACTGCCACCGGGAAATGTAGCGAAAGCGAAATGTTCTGTGTACAAATATTAGAAGGTGGGGATGTGGGATCGAGGGAAGACGTGACGGCTGCGGGCGCCAATCGGTGGATTTCATGACCAAATTTACAAGAAAATCATGGCAAAAAAAAAATATTAATAACTGATTCACAGGTGGTTAGTTAAATGGTTGATCGATGAGGATCCACCTGTTTACACCCAATAATGGAGACACCATGTCCGTTGCGTGAATAAACCATTACTCAGTGTGAGTGATCACTGTTTTGTTAAATGTGTTGTCCCATCTCGGCAAATTACTTATAAGAGATAATTTGTTGATCTGAGGGATTCTGACCACAGGCACTCCACCATGATTGGGGCCATGAAATGGGTCATTCAAAAGGATAGTGGCCACACATGGATGTCACGCCATAGGACTGTCGGAGAGAGATGACCGCAATGCTCGGTTAGCTTGACCAGTCCTTTAGGCAAAGTTGTGCATGCACGCCATGGCTGTTGCTTCATTCCGTTGGGTTGGTTCCTTGTGCAATCCCTTTGTCTACACCTCCTACTGGAATAGTCCTGCTCTGCTCACATCGCATTGGAAAGGTAAGCGCCGGAAAAGACTGAAACCTGCCGGGACGCGGAGGATGTGCTATCGCCTTCCCCACCCAACTCTTGATGGGGAAGTGAGCAGAGCAGGTCTAACCTATTAATGGAGCAATAATCCCACATGCTCAGTAACACTCTATTTATACAGGGGTAGAGATTAGCAAATCTCCGGAAATTTGTTTAGGGCAGATTCAATTGCCAGATTCGTCCCGTCAAAGATGCCCTGATTGCCTTGAAAAGATAGTAGTGATGCTCTGAGATCTCAAAGCATAATAAATGGAGGAGAGTGAAGAGGTTAAAAAAATAAATAAAATATATTATACATACGCTGTCCTTGCACCACTACAGCAGATGCCAGCAGCACCAAGATCCTCCGCACCGACCTTTGGTTCTTTTGGTCTTACGCAGTGATTGGTCTCATATAGTTACAAGTCATTAACAGATCTCCGTCCCGGAAGGGGAAACTAGAAGAACCAAAGACTAGCATAGAGAACCAGGGAGCTGCTTTGGTCAGCCTTTTGATGAATTTGTGCAAATAATGTCTAAAAAATATGGGATTTCCCAGAACTTGATTCTAGGTGGATCATTTTGATCATCTCTATACAGGAGACTATGGGACCACTGTTTTTGAGATTGATGGGGTCTCAGCAGCTGGACCTCCTGAGATGTTTACATTCACTTTGTAGGATGTTATTGCATGATTTATGACAGCGGACGGATTTGTTCTTGATAATGAGTGATTAATATTTATAAGGGACCACCCAATTCCAACCCAAGACATTTATAATAACTTGATCAGTTCTCTACAAGTATCTTGGGTCTACCGGGGAGGGGGGGGGAATTGTAGCCGGTGATTTTGTTTTGCCGTACAATCAGACCTCCATCCTGTTCTTCTCATTTGATCTGTTGCACTTATAAATAATTTATAGGACATGTAGGTTATTGCCCTTTCGCTTGAATCTATGGCTACTGTTACATAAATTGAGGCCCAATTAACAGGGTCCAGCTGTGCTGTCATTTGTTAAATATTCTGCTTCTGATACTTGGGATGCCGAGATCTTGCAGCTCGAAGAGTCAAGGTTAAGTGTCGTGGGAGCTGTCCTCGCTGTCTGGAAGCTGTGATATTCAATACGGAGCCTTCACCTTACAACCTCCATTATCCCTTGTTACCTGTCATTGGGATTTACAGTAATGGTTAATGGTCCGGCTTCCTCAAATTCCAAGGAAGACAGTGACTCTGTTATCACAACATGTCCACTTATGTTATAGATTAAATGGTCGCTGTCATTTTGACAAACCTTGCCTAAATCACTGGTGCAAGCGAATGTAAGAAACTTTATAATACTGGGTGAATCTAAAAGATTCATCATTTTTTGCATTCATATTATTGCAAAGGCATAAATTTCACCCGTTGGTAATAATAACTTATTGAAAAGGTCACATCTCAGAGTTTGTAACTCGTGTGTACAGACTCTCTTGTGAGTCGCTAGGTGGAAGGACGGCATCAAATCCCAAAATGGCGACCATGCAAGAGAAAGCGTTTTGGGTTTTAGAGTATGAGAAGTGTAAATCAATTGTTACCGTGCGTCGAGGGTTCTAAATACCATGTGAAAGTGACCATTCTATGGTGGTATTGACAATTTTAGGGTTGTCCACTACTAGGATAACCCCTTCTTGATCTAAATCTTTGGCCCCTATAAAATAAAAAACCTTACACTCACCTCCCGTGTCGATGCCGTTCCAGTGATGTCGATACTCATGTTCCTGGTTATTCCGTGTGGTTGTTGTGGCGCGTGAGCCCAATGCCCAGTCAGTGTTGGCGTCACTGTCCCCGCCTTCATACCAATTGAACTTGAAAAGGAAGCTGGGCTGCAGCTGATCTCACTTCCTGTTCATGCTCAATTCGTACATAGGTGATAACAGTGACGCCAACGTTGACTGGGCACCACGTGTCCTAACAGCACGGAAGTGCCGGAATCACGAGTGCCAACACCGCTGGAACAGAACCAGCATGGGAGGTGAGAAGGGGTTGTCCTAGGAGTAACACCGCTGGAACAGCACCGGCATGGGAGGCGAGAAGGGGTTGTCCTAGGAGTAACACCGCTGGAACAGTACCAGCATGGGAGGTGAGAACGGGTTGTCCTAGGAGTAACACCGTTGTAACAGCACCAGCATGGGAGGTGAGAAGGGGTTGTCCTAGTAGTAACACCGCTGGAACAGCACCAGCATGGGAGGTGAGAAGGGGTTGTCCTAGTAGTAACACCGCTGGAACAGCACCGGCATGGGAAGCGAGAAGGGGTTGTCCTAGGAGTAACACCGCTGGAACAGTACCAGCATGGGAGGTGAGAATGGGTTGTCCTAGGAGTAACACTGTTGTAACAGCACCGGCATGGCAGGCGAGAAGGGGTTGTGCAGCGCCCCAGAGTCCCGGTCGTTGCAGTACTGTGGCTCCGCCACTATGGGGAGCTATGGTGCGTCTGATGGCACTGAAGGAGTTCATCTGATCAGGTATCACAGACACCAATACATTTCACCGCTGGGCCTCCGGGGGGAGCTAAGGGTGCTATTCATTCGGCCACTCCCCACCATAGTGGGTAAACTGGGGGTCAGGCAGGAAGTTAGATCAGAAAGCTGACTGGGTTGGAACCAAGCAACACCTTGTGGCAGAGGGTGTTGTAGGGGAAGATACAGTAGGGTCTCTGTCAGGGGTGGGATCCTGACAGAGGCTTGGCAACGAGAACGAACGTAACGGGACCGTGCCCGCTCCGGGTAGCGGCGGTGCCCAAGGAAGGACTAGAAGCGAGATAGATTGTGCTGAGTGAGAAACGAGATCACGCAAAGGAGAAATACCAGTAGGAGTCGTGCTGTAAGACCGAAGCAACATCCTACTGAGGCGCACTACCGGTGGCCGGAACGCCGAGGGAGTATCATAACATTCAGCTTCAAGCAATACTCCAAACAGCGGCAGGACAGTCAGTTTAAGGCGGGCTGTCTAACCTTAAATCACCTATGCAGTCTTGGGGGGCAACTTGTGGAGAGGGGCGACTCTAGGGTCCCGGAAGAGCTCCGAGCCTACCCGTCAAACGGGTGCCGTCCCAACCAGAACATCAGGGAGGGACGGAGGATTAGCAGAACATCATCTAATCGAGTTGTGAGGGAACTTAAGAAACAGACACAACAGTTGTGGGGGACTTTCCGTAAGCACAGCAGGGAAGGACCACAACACATAGCGCTAGAAGGAAGGCACCGATTTCCACCTGTGAAGAGAACTCTGGAGGTGCCATTGGACCGGCCGGACTTGCGCAGCCTGGTGAACCGTATTCCGGACTGAGGACCCAGAGATCTTCAGTAAAGAGGTAAAGAGACTGCAACCTGGTGTCCTCGTTATTTACTGCACCGCACTACTACAGCATCACCCCCATCACTACGGCCTCACCATCTACATCCGTCACATCACCATCATCCACACCTATTATTCACTGTGCGCCCCACGGCAGGGTCACGGACCGGGGCCTAGCCGCCGTGACAACCCCAGAGCAGAGACTCAGAGGCCCGGTACCGGGTACCCCTCGGCCCTGCGGCAGTGGGGGCGCTACAGTTGTCCTAGGAGTAACACCGCTGGAACAGTACCAGCATGGGAGGTGAGAACGGGTTGTCCTAGGAGTAACACCGTTGTAACAGCACCAGCATGGGAGGTGAGAAGGGGTTGTCCTAGTAGTAACACCGCTGGAACAGCACCAGCATGGGAGGTGAGAAGGGGTTGTCCTAGTAGTAACACCGCTGGAACAGCACCGGCATGGGAAGCGAGAAGGGGTTGTCCTAGGAGTAACACCGTTGTAACAGCACCAGCATGGGAGGTGAGAAGGGGTTGTCCTCGTAGTAACACCGCTGGAACAGCACCAGTATGGGAGGTGAGAAGGGGTTGTCCTAGTAATGGACAACTTATTTAAGGACACAGGCTGCTTTTGTAAACGTAAAAACCCCGAATGACGGAATGTTACAGGCGAAGCAGTGTAGAGGGTTCGAGATACAGTGAGGAACTCCCTAACCGGTGGCTTGTGCGCTGTACTGGTGTTGACTTAGCACTCTCTTTAGATGGCCCTCCAGGTCTCCCGATCGGGCAGTGTGACTTCTTCCTTTGGGGATACGTCTAATACATTGTTACATTGTTTATTTTCTGCCTTTGCCAGCAACACTGGATGAGCTCCGGGACCACATTCTGGCCACTCTAATGACCATCGACGATGGTTTGGGTCAAACTGGATTGCCTCATGGATGTGTGTCGTATGATATAAGGAGAACATACAGAACATTTGAAAAACATCTTGAGCTAAACTTGTAAAGTTTGTTTATCATGTGCCATTCACTGTTGTGCATGTGATGCATTTCGAAATATACCTCATTGAAACCTGATGAATCTTTTATAATCATCCTGTATATCTTATAAGAAAAATAAATTTGTCTTCACGTATGAGCCACTTTTTTGTCCTCCTCCTGAGCTCATTTTTCACTCTGAAAAACAGCTAAAATCCATTTCGGCCAAAATAACATAGACACCCAGCTCACTGAAATATTAGGCTACAGCTGCGTATAGAAGTCTATGAAAAAAGGAGTAGAAAGAAAGAGCAGAGAAACGGATTGTGCTTCTTACTGGCAAGTGTAAACTAAGTGATACATTGCTGGAATCAGTGTTTCTGCCCCTACATATGCTGCTGCTAGATTACATAGCAAAAACCTGGAGACATATTTCCTTTAATCTGAGAGCAGCATAGTGTAAGGGCAGGTAGCCCGATTCCAGTGATGTGTCACTTGCTCAGCAGCTTGCTATATTTTCAATACAATCAGTGTTTTATCGGCAAGAGATTATTACTGCTGGACTATGTGAAGCAGTCCTGTTAATTTGTGTAACCCCGCCCCCACCACTTATTGGTAGCTTGCTGACCGTGTTCACATGAATCTGCCAGTCAGGTGTGGGCGGGGCTATGCAGAGCTCAGCATTTATAGCACTGCTACATTTACAGCAGAGAAAACAGGGATTCTAAGAAAACTATGCCAAGCAGCCCGGTAAGTGATATATCGCTGGAATCAGTGTCTCTGCCCCTACATCATGCTGATCTCAGATTCCATAGCAAAAACCTTCTGACGGACCCCTTTTAAGACTAGTGAGTCAGCATTTGACTTATAGGATAGGGACCACAAGGTGGCGCTAGAGAGACAATTTCCTTTCTTCTAGAGCATGACACTACAATAGGAATTGCTATACATGCAATTGTCTTGGCTCCAAAGTGGGGACTTCAGTAAAAACGTATTTCATGTACAGAACATAACATGCTTCGCTTACTAAATCGCTGATACCCCTTTACTTCTTTGGCAGATGATTAATGGCTTTGCGCAGCAAAATCAGGCTAAACCGCCTGAAAGCATGCTCAGTGGTGATCCGGTACTGCCGGGCAGATAGCAAACAGTGCAATGCAGAAGCGGTGGTCATAATAGCCCTGTGCAGTATGTATCCAGCTGTCCGATGGTCTGAACGCCATTTATCCAGCAGCTGTGACTAAGTGAGATGTCAAGACTGAACTGGAACTGATGCTTTGCATAATCGCGGGAACACAACAATATTCACGGCTGTGACATAATTTGGCAGCAGCGGAACAAGATTTGCAGCTGTATATAAATGTACAGAGTCGAGCCAAGCCGGCGAAGAAGACAAAATGCAGAACATAAGGGGAGCGTCAACCCCTCGGAACAAAGTCACATAAAAGGACGTAAAGCCGAATTAAATGACGCACCATAAAGTAGACCGTACCTGTGGAAAGTCATAAAATATAGCAACATGTCAATGGGGATCTTCTGAAGTTTATTATCGAGGGCCTATTTTTAGGATCCGACGTCTGGGCTCTGACCGTTCTGGACCACCGACGTTGCATTACCTTCCCTCTGATATTGGCGTATGATATGGCACTATATTATTATTATTATTATTATTTATTATAGCGCTATATGAACCACTGTGCCTGGTACTGTTCATGGTACTACGGTTTCTCCAAATCACAAGCGAGACATTGTGGAAAGGATGAAGGAGCTGTGGCGTCCAAGAGATCAGACTTCCTCTGATCAAATTTTACTGGTCTAACCTAAGGATAGGCCATCAAGTCCGGCCAAATAATACCATTAAAGGAATTGTCTGGACCATTAGTTCAAAAAAATGATTAATGCAAAACAGTCCATTTTGCAGAATTAGGAGCTGTTCCAAAGAGAACCCTACTCTGGAGGACCTGGGTTTTGCATAGATTATACAGAAAAGTTGATTGGCTTGTAATGCTCTATTTGACCTGCGGAGGTGCTGTGGAGAAACTTTACGCTTATTGTGAAGTTCCTTTGCAGATTTTTACTGATTAAGGTGCAGTCAGACAGCCATATAACATTTTCTGAGCACGGATTGGCTGGCGGCTCTCCTGACCTGAGTGTGACACCTGGATAGAAATACATGCTGTCACGCTCAGGTCAGGAGAGCCGCCAGCCAGTCCGAGCATTGCGATGCAAATGTTACCCATGGTATACGGCCGTCTGACTGCAACTTTAGAAGTCTGACACCTGGGCAATGGCTTTTCCGATAAAAAAAGATTGTCTCTAAAGCAAATAAATCTTTAAAGGTGCAGTATATTTTATGGCTAAGAAAGCTTTTTGACTTTTTTTTATTATTTAATCTTTCTCCTCCAATAGGTGCTGCTCTAGTGATTCTGGAACAGTTTTTCTTTTTCTTTTGCACCCCTCCATTCCAAAGTTATGCCCCTCAGTAATAATGGTGCAATTTTTCACTAGGCGTGTACCACAGGACTCCTCTGTAGGTGTGTCCGTGTTTTGATTGGCCAGCATCAGAGGAGAAGCACACGCCCATGAGCAGTTCTGTTGAGTTGCACCATTATTACCGAGGGGTATAACTTTGGAACAGAGGGACACAGAAGAAAAAGAAAAACTGTTCCAGAATCAGTGGAGCAGCAGCAATCGAGGCGATACACTGGATTTTTTTTAATTTAAACTGAGAAAGTTACACCTCAAATGTTATTTCTGTCTCAGTAGTCATAGAGGAACACACATTTATCACTATATTCCCCTGAAATTTCACTTTCACTACATCATTTCTAAAGAAACATTAACAGTTAAATTTGGGGTCTCAGTGCAATTTTTCAGACTCGAGTCCTGGGTGGCGTCTCATTTTCCGCTCGCATAGAAGGCCCGCTTATAGTAGCAGAATCCTTACATTTTATCAAGAACAGTTGAAAGATCCCCGCATGTTCTTCTGTACCATGTAATTAGAAAACTGACATAAAATGACAACCCAGCTGAAAATCAACCCTTCCGAATATAAAACCAGACATTGTTTGGATTTCTGACTGTTACCTTACAATTAAACCCTTGTGTTGGTGGGAGAATCACGTCACTATATACCGTAACATGTATCCTCTCTGTCAGTGAGGAAATTAATAGAACCTTATACCCTTCATCTCAATTTTTTGTTTTCATTTTTTTTTTCTGATGGGGGGGCATGAATGATCCAGATGTTGCCCCAGCTCTATGACCATGTGTCTTTTATTAGCTAGTCTGCTGGATCAGTTTAGTTCCTAATTACAAATTAATTTTGAGCATTTTTGTAACTGTAGCTTAGCATGATCCCAGACGTGTCTCCTGAGTACGCTGCGGCCCATATAAATTACTCCGGTTTGACTTAAGTCTATGCTTACTTCTCTTATGTAAAATAATGTACAACAATTAAGGGGCCCTACAGTTGATCGGTAATTGCGAAGTGTAGCTTAATTAACAAAAATAAGTATAATTTTATTTATTTTAAATATTTCCATTGGACACTCGGACCCCAAATCATCATTGCTGTTTCTTCAATTTTCTGTAGTAATTTCCTCCTTTTTTTAGTGGCTTTAGTATTTGCACCTTATTTTTTATGTTTTGTGCCACTTTGTCTTCTTGGACTTTTCGACAACTTTGCTCAGACAGATGACTTTTACCAAATGTTGTGTTATTTGGGGGGGGGGGAGGCATAGCTTATTCCAATCAATGCCTGTAGTTAAAGTTTCTCGTTGAGTTTTCAATTTGGCGTGTTTTTGTGACTTTTTAAAGGATTTGCAAATTTTGGTGCTGAAAAGTCAGAAAAAAGGATTAAAGAAAAAAAATGTAGCCCCCGATTCATCACTTGCTTTTTTTTCCTAAGTCCATTTTATCAACTGTCTTGTGGTATCCGTTGCCAGTTTTTGTGCCAAATTCATAATAATGGTGCATTTGGATACAAGTTAGGCCTCCGTAGAAATCTATGGATGCCATATTATGCCCCTATGTAACTAGCTGGCTAGCAGCTCTATGTGCCTAGCTAAGATTATTACTTCAGCCATTTCTTTCCTAATCTATGCGTAACTTTTGAAAAATTTGTCAGGTGGGCTTTGTCACCGCCTGCCCATGTTCCACCCAATGTGGCAGATCTGGCCAGGACTAGGGTAAAAATGGCAAAAGTTGCAAAGTTTTTGAACAAGTTCGAGTTGCTCAAAAGTTTTTCAACTTTTCAAAATGTTTAACTCCAAAAATTTGCCGAAAACAAGTTACTGAATCCGGGTCTGACATCCAGGGTTGGGCAGCTTATTTTAACTTTTTTTTTCCTCACCACATACTGAGAATTTTTTTAAAATTATTTGTTTACCATGTGAGGTTTTAACTTTTTGGATTGCCGGGTTTTTATTTTTAGATTGTATTTCTTTGGTCCTTAAAAATTGATATATAGATAGACCCAGCTTCCTCTTCCAGTGGGGACCGGCATGATCATAAACAATAGGACCTTTTTCTGATAACAAATTCCCTTTAAAGCATCTGTATCTGCCATGTTTGTTCACCTATGATACCTTGCCTATGACTGTGCTTCAAGAAGAATGGTAACTTTACAATACACTGCAATATTATAGTATTTTCATTTCAAGTTCCCCAGGAGAATCAATACGCTGTGTGCAGAATTATTAGGCAAGTTGTATTTTAGAGGATTATTTTTATTATTGATCAACAACTGTGTTCTCAATCAACCCAAAAGACTCATAAATATCAAAGCTTAATATTTTTGGAAGTTGGAGTGTTTTTTTTTTTTAGATTTGGCTATCTTAGGAGGATATCTGTTTGTGCAGGTAAATATTACTGTGCAGAATTATTAGGCAACTTAATAAAAACCAAATATATTCTCATCTCACTTGATTATTTTCACCAAGTAAACCAATATAACTGCACAACATTTATAAATAAGCGTTTCTGACATGCAAAAACAAAACCCCCCAAAATTAGTGACCAATATAGCCACCTTTCTTTATGATGACACTCAACAGCCTCCATCCATAGATTCTGTCAGTTACTTGATCTGTTTACGACCAACATTGCGTGCAGCAGCCAC
This sequence comes from Ranitomeya variabilis, assembly GCF_051348905.1. Lineage (NCBI taxonomy): Eukaryota > Metazoa > Chordata > Amphibia > Anura > Dendrobatidae > Ranitomeya > Ranitomeya variabilis. Next base: position 196,540,155 of record NC_135239.1, read on the forward strand.
CACAGCCTCCCAGACACTGTTCCGAGAGGTGGACTGTTTTCCCTCCCTGTAGATCTCACATTTTATGAGGGACCAAAGGTTCTCTATGGGGTTCAGATCAGGTGAACAAGGGGGCCATGTCATTATTTTTTCTTCGTTGAGACCTTTACTGGCCAGCCACGCTGTGGAGTAGTTGGAGGCATGTGATGGAGCATTGTCCTGCATGAAAATCATGTTTTTCTTGAACAATACCGACTTCTTCCTGTACCACTGCTTGAAGAAATTGTCTTCCAGAAACTGGCAGTAGGTCTGGGAGTTGAGCTTCACTCCATCCTCAACCCGAAAAGGTCCCACAAGTTCATCTTTGTTGATACCAGCCCATACCAGTACCCCACCTCCACCTTGCTGGCATCTGAGTCGGAGTGGAGCTCTCTGCCCTTTACTGATCCAGCCTCTGGCCCATCCATCTGGCCCATCAAGAGTCACTCTCATTTCATCAGTCCATAAAACCTTTGAAAAGTCAGTCTTAAGATATTTCTTGGCCCAGTCTTGACGTTTTATCTTATGTTTCTTGGTCACAGGTGGTCGTTTTTCAGCCCTCCTTACCTTGGCCATGTCCCTGAGTATCGCACACCTTGTGCTTTTTGTTACTCCAGTGACGTTGCAGCTCTGAAATATGGCAAAACTGGTGGCAAATGGCATCTTGGCAGCTTCACGCTTGATTTTCCTCAATTCATGGGCAGTTATTTTGAGCCTTTTTTGCCCAACACGCTTCTTGCGACCCTGTTGGCTCTTTGCCATGAAACGCTTGATTGTTCGGTGATCACGCTTCAAAAGTTTGGCAATTTCAAGACTGCTGCATCCCTCTGCAAGACATCTCACAATTTTGGACTTTTCAGAGCCCATCAAATCTGTCTTCTGACCCATTCTGCCAAAGTAAAGGAAGTTGCCTAATAATTAAGCACACCTTATATAGGGTTTTGATGTCATTAGACAACACCCCTCCTCATTACAGAGATGCACATCACCTGATTTACTTAATTGGTAGTTGGCTCTCAAGCCTGAACAGCTTGGAGTAGGACAACATGTATAAAAGTATCATGTGATCAAAATACAACTTGCCTAATAATTCTGCACACAGTGTACAAATGAAAAGAAAAATAAAAAAATGACAAACTAAAAATACACACAAGTTCATATCACCCTGTTTCCCTTAACATAAATTCTAAAAATAAAACCAGATTTTTTTATTTGTATAAGAATGTGCAGAATTTTGCAAACTAATAAAGTATTGATTTTATCATATTTATCCTATACGGTAAAAATTAAATGAAAAAAAAAAAATGACAGAATTGCTGTTTTTTGGTCACCTTTCCTACCCAAAAAAAAGGAATAAAAAGAAATTAAAAAGTTGTATGAACTTCAAAATGGTCAATAATAAAAGCTATTGATAAACTGCAGAAAAAAACAAGCCTTGATACAAATCTAATGACAAAAAATTGAAAAGTTACGGAAAGTTGAAGAGGACAAAAGCAAAGAGCGGCTCACCGGGACTCTGTTCCCCTACGGCCGGCATAAACCTGGAGCCGGTCCTGTTACACCCACTAGTGCAGCTTCTATTAGTCTGATACTGATCGTTACACTAGGCAGAACCTTATTATCCCGTGTTTTATGAATATTATCTACATGAAATAGAGCTAACCCGTCAGAATATAAATGGAAACCCTCCGTCTCATCCAGACAAGTGACACAAAACATATATTTTCTGTAGATAAGCCATTTTCTGAATGATTTCACTAAACTACAAAGTGGTTAAATGGTTATTGTCATCGGGACATAAGTCAGTCGGAGCCCTGGGGTGGGGAGAGTTCTTAGCACTAATATGGAAGATTTGTAACTTAATCCTTCACTTACATTTTCTGGTGCTGATTTTCCAGTCTGGGATTTTTCATGGTGAAATGATTACCTGCCTTTTATCAGCAGATTCTCCTGCTTGGTCCTTGGCTGACCTTTCACCTTGCGTTATGTGAATATCACTCCCCTTAGGATTTAAGAGCAGACGAACAATTCATTAGCTTAATTACACAATGCAGATGTTGAGGGTGATTGTACAAATCGTTAGCCTAGCTGTATTCTTCTTATTTTAGCTTGCATATCTAATTTTCCCCCATTTTCTTTGGATGCACTTGGACTTTTTTCCAGTGATTTTTTTTACATTTTATTCCCCAATGTTTGTGATAAAAAAAATGTTGCACTATGAAAAAAAAAGCAATGCTGCTTCAATTTGTTGACACGGCATTAGGCGTTCAGCTCATCCTGACAGGTCCACTCCCTGACACCGCCAAAGTCAGCCTTTACCAAAGGAGAAACTGCAGAACAATTTTGGTTTTAAAAGTGACAGGAATTAATGGCCATCCATGTAATATACAGTCATGTTGAGTTCTGTATTTGATTAAAAGTAGGAGGACCTCAGGGGAAATTGGACAACCCCTTTAAAATCCAAAAGAAGATGGCCAGCCAAAGCAAATTCAATGAGCAGTAATGGATATCAGGCTTCACTTTTGATTATTAGTAACTTCTAAAATCTTATGAATCTGAGGAAAAGGGAATGGATGGAAGGTTACCTCCAGAGAAGAAAAGGAAATTGTTGGAAGCTTAGCTCTAGGGAAAAAAGGAATGGATGGAAGATTAGATCCAGGGAGGAAAAGGGAATGGATGGAAGCTTAGCTCCAGGGAGGAAAGGGGAATGGATGGAAGATTAGATCCAGGGAGGACAGGGGAATGTATGGAAGATTAGATCCAGGGAGGACAGGGGAATGTATGGAAGATTAGATCCAATGGGGACAAGGGAATGTATGGAAGCTTAGCTCCAATGGGGACAAGGGAATGTATGGAAGCTTAGCTCCAATGGGGGAAAAGGGAATGGATGGAAGCTTAGCTCCAGGGAGGAAAGGGGAATGGATGGAAGCTTAGCTCCAGGGAGGAAAAAGGAATGAATGGAAGCTTAGCTCCAGGGAGGAAAAGGGAATGGATGGAAGCTTAGCTCCAGGGAGGAAAAGGGAATGGGTGGAAGATTAGATCCAGGGAGGACAGGGGAATGGATGGAAGCTTAGCTCCAGGGAGGAAAAGGAAATGGATGGAAGCTTAGCTCCAATGGGAAAAAGGGAATGGATGGAAGCTTAGCTCCAATGGGGGAAAAGGGAATGGATGGAAGCTTAGCTCCAATTGGGAAAAGGGAATGGATGGAAGCTTAGCTGCAGGGAGGAAAGGGGAATGGATGGAAGCTTAGCTGCAGGGAGGAAAAAGGAATGAATGGAAGCTTAGCTCCAATGGGGAAAAGGAAATGGGTGGAAGCTTAGCTCCAGGGAGGAAAGGGGAATGGATGGAAGCTTAGTTCCAATGGGGAAAAGGGAATGGGTGGAATCTTAGCTCCATGGAGGAAAGGGGAATGGATGGAAGCTTAGTTCCAGGTTAGGAAAAGGGAATGGGTGGAAGATTAGCTCAAGGAAAAAAGATGGAATGGATGGAAGTTTAGATTTTTAGAAAAAGAGGAGACATTTTTTTCTTTGAGGATTTCACATTGAGCTTGGTCCAAAAAATCAGGTGATACGTGCGAGTATAAGACGCCTCGGTGGTCAGTTGTAATTTCAGGGGAAAGTTATAGCCTTCAGCATCTTTGCCTTGTAATGACTCTATGTTATACATGAATGGGTTGGGTTTGCCTGAATGAAAGAGTTAAAGGCATAGTTCCATCTCTAAGATTCTATCCCAATATGTAGTAGGTGTAATAAAATAATATTAGCAAATACTTTCAATTCGAAATGTTGTATAATTCTTCTAATTAGCTATGCCTCTTACCCCATGTACAGGTAATTGCCTTGGCTTAGAATTCCATGGTTACGACCACTCATATAGTGACAGATAGATTTCCATGGTTACAACCACTAACAACTAAGCTGCTGCTATACCCTGCATATGGGCTTAGTGAAATTGAGTCAGAAGAACTATACTACATTTCTAATTGGAGGAATTTGCTAATAATATTATTGCACCTGTTACATATTGGGATATGATTTTAGGAATACCCCTCTAAAGACCCCATATACATTATATTAAAGTTCTCCAAACTCAAAGATTTTGGTAGAAGCGGCCACGGCCTACATCTAATGTGCATGATAGATGATGTTGGGAGAAAGAAGAATTGGGCATGATCAATTTAAATCCTCAATTTTCTTGTTCTACCAAAAAATAAGTTGCCTGACTTCTCTTTCCCCATTAAAAACACATGAGTGTGCATTCAACCCCAGATTTCATGCACAAGGGGGAGATAGAAAAAATAGCAGTCAGCCGAACAAACATGAGTCTGAGTGTAAGACCTCCCTCCATGACATACTAAAAAAAAAAATGCCCCAAAAATATGAGCTGTTTTTAATATTTTAAAACATTTTCTCTAATGTATCGGATATTTCTTTCTATTGATTACCAGAGTTTAAGACTTATTAGATTATGTAAAATGATTGCAAAACAATATATTTTTCTATTGAGTCTGTAGGACAAAATCGAGCCCGGAAGTTTTCAACTGGCCGAAACTACAACAGTGACATCTATAGGTAGAATGCAGATCCCGTGGTCGGTAAATAAAATGTTATATTAATGCTAATAGTAATTATATAATTCTAACTATTATTATTGCTAATATTATATTATATATATATTTTTTAAGACCTCTATCCTATTCTTCAAAAACTGGAAAACAGTTTAACGGCTGGCAAATAATGAGGAATTTTTAATTACAAGTTAAAAAAATAAGTTACTAATGAAGATTATGAAAATAATAATTATTAGGTCCCACGATATCCGTCATACGACACTTTTTAGTACACTTCATTCATGTTTTAATGGCCAATAGATAAATGGTTGTAAAGAACCCATCTTCTCTATACAGTATCCATTGTGGCTTTGGCTCAAAAAAATGTATGAGGCTGCGCCATTGAAAAACATTTTGGGCAAATGTATTTAACCCCTTAGTGACCAAGTGAATTTTTACAATTCTGACCACTGTCAATTTATGAGGTTACAGCTCTGGAACGCTTCAACGGATTCCACTGATTCTGAGTGTTTTTTTTTTTCGGGACATATTGTACTTCATGTTAGTGGTAAAAATTCTTTGATACGACTTGGGTTTATTAATGTAAAAAAAAATTAAATTTTGCAAAAATTTACAAAAAATTTTAACTTTTAATTTTTGTGCCCTTAAATCAGAGACATGTGCCACACAAAATAGTTAATAAATAACATTTCCCACATGTCAGCTTTACATCAGCACAATTTTGGAAATATATATTTTTTTTTGTTAGGAACTTATAAGGGATACAAGTTGACCGTCGATTTCTCATTTTTCCAACAAAATTTACAAAACCATTTTTTTAGGTACCACATCACATTTGAAGTGACTTTGGGGGGCCAATATGACAGAAAATACCCAAAAGTGACACCATTCTAAAGACTGCACCCCTCAAGGTGCTCAAAACCACATTCAAGAAGATTACTAACCCTTCAGGTGCTTAACGAGAACTAAAGGAATGTGGAAGGAAAAAATTTAAATGTTACATTTTTCACAAAAAAATACTTTAGACCCAAACTTTTTTATTTTGACAATGGTATCAGGAGAAAATGGACCAAAAAATTTGTTCTGCAATTTCTCCTGAGTACGCAGATACCCCGTATGTGGGGAAAAGCCACTGTTTGAGCGCATGGCAGGGCTCAGAAGAGAGGGAACACCATTTGATTTTTTTAACACAAAATTGGCTGGAATTGATGACAGGCAACATGTTGCGTTTGGAGACCCCCTGATGTGCCCAAACAGTGGAAAAAGTCAATTCTAACACCAACCCTATCACAGCCCTAGCCCCAACACACCCCTAACCCTAGTACCAACCACAACCCCAACCCTATGCATAACACCACAACCCTAACCCCAATACCACAACCCTAACCCCAACTGTAACCCCAACACAACCTTAGCCCCAGCCCCAACCTAGCTCTAGCCCCAACCCTTACTGCCAAGAATGGAAAAAAATACTTTTTTTTATTTTATTATTTTTACCTTTTTTTTTTTTAAATATTGATCACTGTGATAGTTCAAATCACAGGGATCAAAATTAACCAATAGGAAAAATCTCCTATTGTTGCAAGGTACCTCATGTGCCCTCCATTTTCTTCCAAGAAGATGACACGGAGGGCTGGGGGACGGAGCTGGAGGGTCCGGGGATGGTGGAGGTACCAGTGGGGTCAGAGGACCCCATTTCTCTCTCCACTGGTATGCTAGATCATATCAGAAGAGAGAGAAATGAATAGAAAATCTGAGTTTTTTTGTTTTGTGATCGCCGTTATTCACCGATTGGGGACGGTAAAAACCAACCTGAATCATGTTATCCAAGGTCTGGGCTTCCCCCGGTAGCTGACACCCCAGAGATTTTCTGATGCTGGGAGGCGCTATACACTAATTTTTCAGCGCCATTAAAAAGTGGCACTGAGGAATAAGAACTCTTAATTGCCACCGTTAAAAGGTGTATCGGCTGTCATTAAGGGGTCAAAAAGTAACCGTTGTTTTATTTATTTTATTTTATTAATGAATCAATATACAAGTGAACATAAACTAAAAAAACCTGTAATATATCTTATCAGAGAAGTCTGCTTCTTTCTCCTCCTGGATTGATCTTTCACTATCAATTTATGGATAAGATCTGTAGAATCTGTCTTCGGTAAAGAGAAATTTTCACATTGCTGAGATGGGAAATGACGTTGCTGCTCATAAGATTCTATGAAGGAGGGAGGAGCTAGAAGCCGATACAGACATTCTGCTGCAAGTTCTCCTGAAATGACGTTACACTTTAAAGTATAACCGTTGTTTCAGATGAACTTGCAGCAGAATATCTGTTTCCCCTCCTCCATAGAATATTATGAAAAGCAGCTCCTATCTCTTTAAATTAGTAAGGTATGCCACATTAACTGCAATATATTTGATATTTGAAAGGTGCCTGTTGTGAATTCTGCTCTTGGGCTCCCTCCAGTGGTTGTAAGTGGTACTGCTGCTCCTTTGGATCTCAGCAGTCATCAGGAGCTATCACTTACTACCAATTCTGACTGGGCTATTTATTCTGGCTAGATTCCTTAGTCAGTGCCAGTTGTCCATTGTTTCTTGGGGGATTCACATCTCTGCTTGGTTTCTCCTGCTAGACTGTCCAAGTCATCAAAGATAAGTCCTGGCTTTGTTTTTGCAGTCCACTTGCTGTGGACCTTATAGCTCAGTGCATTTCTATGTTTTTTCTTGTCCAGCTTTGTCTGTGTAAGGATTTATTCAGCCAAGCTGGAAGCTCTGGAGATGCAGAGTTACCCTCCATGCCTTTAGTTAGGTGTGGAGATTTTTGTATTCTCTGTGGTGGATATTTGTAGCATTTTAATACTGACCGCACAGTACTCTGTCCTGTCTTTTCTTTTTAGCTAGCGTGGCCTCCTTTGCTAAATTCTGTTTTCAGTCTGCGTATGTAATTTCCCTCTCCTCTCACAGTCAATATTTGTGGGGGGCTGTCTATCCTTTGGGGATTTTCTCTGAGGCAAGATAGTTTTCCCGTTTCTTTCTTTAGGGGTAATTAGTCCTCAGGCTGTGACGAGGTGTCTAGGGAGTGACAGGAACATCCCACGGCTACTTCTAGTTGTGGTGTTAAGTTCAGGGTCTGCGGTCAGTATAGAGGCCACCTTCTCCAGAGCTCGTCCATGCTGCTCCTAGGCCACCAGTTCATAACTGTACAACTGGCACACAAAGAGTTAAATGTATCTCAAAAGAAGGGAAGAAAAGTGCTGAGCCATTTTTTTTCTGTAGTCTATTTTGTCTTCTCTTCCCTCTTAATCTCTGGGTGGTTCAGGAGTTTGGCACGGGCATGGATATTCAGGGACTGGCTTCTCGTGTGGATCAACTTGCTGCAAGAGTACAGGGTATTTCCGATTATATTGTCCAGACTCCGGTTTTGGAGCCTAGAATTCCAATTCCTGATTTGTTTTTTGGGGACAGGTCCAAGTTTTTGAGCTTTAAAAATAACTGCAAACTGTTTTTTGCTCTGAAACCTCGTTCCTCTGGTGACCCCATTCAGCAAGTTAAAATTGTCATCTCTTTGCTGCGTGGTGATACTCAGGATTGGGCATTTGCCCTGGAATCTGGGAATCCGGCCTTGCTTAATGTTGACACCTTTTTTCAGGCGCTAGGGTTATTGTATGATGAACCTAATTCAGTGGATCATGCAGAAAAGACCTTGTTGACCCTGTGTCAGGGTCAAGAAGTGGCAGAATTATACTGCCAGAAATTTAGAAAATGGTCTGTGCTCACGAAATGGAATGAGGATGCTTTGGCGGCAATTTTCAGAAAGGGTCTTTCTGAATCCGTTAAAGATGTTATGGTGGGGTTCCCCATGCCTGCTGGTCTCAGTGATTCTATGTCTCTGGCCATTCAGATTGATCGGCGCTTGCGCGAGCGCAGAGTTGTGCACACGATGGCATTGTCCTCTGAGCGGAGTCCTGAACCTATGCAGTGTGATAGGATTTTGTCCAGAGCTGAACGACAAGGATTCAGACGTCAGAATAGGTTGTGTTTTTACTGCGGCGATTCTGCTCATGTTATTTCTGATTGTCCTAAGCGTACAAAGAGACTCGCTAGCTCTGTTACCATCAGTACTGTACAGCCTAAATTCCTGTTGTCTGTGACCTTGATCTGCTCATTGTCGTCATTTTCAGTCATGGCATTTGTGGATTCAGGCGCCGCTTTGACCTTGATGGATTTAGAATTTGCCAGGCGTTGTGGTTTCCCATTGCAGCCTTTGCAGAATCCTATTCCTTTAAGGGGCATTGATGCTACACGTTTGGCTAAAAATAAACCTCAGTTCTGGACACAGCTGACTATGTGCATGGCGCCAGCACATCAGGAAGATTGTCGTTTTCTGGTGTTGCATAATTTGCATGATTCTATTGTACTGGGTTTTCCATGGTTACAGGTACATAACCCGGTGCTGGATTGGAAATCTATGTCTGTGACTAGTTGGGGTTGTCAGGGGGTTCATGATGACGTTCCTTTGATGTCAATTTCCTCTTTCCCCTCTTCTGAAATTCCTGAGTTTTTGTCAGATTTCCAGGATGTATTTGATGAGCCCAAATCCAGCTCCCTTCCGCCGCATAGGGACTGTGATTGTGCTATTGACTTGATTCCAGGCTGTAAGTTCCCTAAGGGCCGAATCTTCAACCTGTCTGTGCCAGAACATGCCGCCATGCGGAGTTATGTTAAGGAGTCCTTGGAGAAAGGGCATATTCGGCCATCTTCTTCACCTTTGGGAGCGGGTTTTTTTTTTGTTGCCAAGAAGGATGGCTCCTTGAGACCCTGTATTGATTATCGCCTCTTGAATAAGATCAAGGTCAAATTTCAATACCCTTTGCCTTTGCTTTCTGATTTGTTTGCCAGGATTAAGGGGGCTAGTTGGTTTACTAAGATTGACCTTCGAGGGGCGTATAATCTTGTTCGTATTAAACAGGGTGACGAATGGAAAACTGCGTTTAATACGCCCGAGGGCCATTTTGAATACCTTGTGATGCCATTCGGGCTCTCTAATGCTCCATCGGTGTTTTAGTCCTTCATGCATGATATCTTCCGCAATTATCTTGATAAATTCATGATTGTATATTTGGATGATATTTTGATTTTTTCCGATGATTGGGAGTCTCATGTGAAACAGGTCAGGATGGTATTTCAGATCCTTCGTGATAATGCTTTATTTGTGAGGGGGTCTAAGTGCCTCTTTGGAGTGCAGAAGGTTTCTTTTTTGGGTTTCATTTTTTCTCCCTCGTCTATAGAAATGGATCCGGTTAAGGTTCAGGCCATTCATGATTGGATTCAACCCACATCTGTGGAGAGTCTTCAGAAATTTTTGGGCTTTGCTAATTTTTATCGCCGTTTCATTGCCAACTTCTCCAGTGTGGTTAAACCCCTGACCGATTTGAGGAAGAAAGGCGCTGATGTAACGAATTGGTCCTCTGCGGCTGTTTCTGCCTTTCAGGAACTTAAACGCTGATTTACTTCTGCCCCTGTGTTGCGTCAGCCGGACGTTTCTCTTCCTTTTCAGGTTGAGGTTGACGCTTCTGAGATTGGGGCAGGGGCCGTTTTGTCTCAGAGGAATTCTGATGGTTCCTTGATGAAACCATGTGCCTTCTTTTCCCGAAAGTTTTCGCCTGCGGAACGCAATTATGATGTCGGCAATCGGGAATTGTTGGCTATGAAGTGGGCATTTGAGGAGTGGTGACATTGGCTTGAGGGGGCCAAGCACCGTGTTGTGGTCTTGACCGATCATAAGAATCTGATTTACCTCGAGTCTGCCAAGCGGCTGAATCCTAGACAGGCTCGTTGGTCCCTGTTTTTCTCCCGTTTTGATTTTGTGGTTTCGTATCTTCCGGGTTCTAAAAATGTTAAGGCTGATGCCCTCTCTAGGAGCTTTTTGCCTGATTCTCCTGGGGTCCTTGAGCCGGTCGGCATTCTGAAAGAAGGGGTGATTCTTTCTGCCATCTCCCCTGATTTACGACGGGTTCTTCAGGAATTTCAGGCTGATAAACCTGACCGCTGTCCAGCGGGGAAACTGTTTGTTCCTGATAGATGGACTAGTAAGGTGACTTCTGAGGTTCATTGTTCTGTGTTGGCTGGCCATCCTGGGATTTTTGGTACCAGAGACTTGGTTGGTAGGTCCTTTCGGTGGCCTTCTTGGTCACGGGATGTGCATTCTTTTGTGCAGTCCTGTGGGACTTGTGCACGGGCCAAGCCCTGCTGTTCCCGCGCTAGTGGGTTGCTTTTGCCTTTGCCGGTCCCTGAGAGGCCTTGGACGCATATTTCTATAGATTTTATTTCTGATCTTCCGTTTTCCCAGAAGATGTCTGTTATCTGGGTGGTTTGTGATCGGTTTTCTAAGATGGTTCATTTGGTACCCTTGCCTAAGTTGCCTTCCTCTTCTGATTTGGTTCCGCTGTTTTTTCAGCATGTGGTTCGTTTGCATGGCATTCCTGAGAATATTGTGTCTGACAGAGGTTGCCAGTTTGTTTCTAGGTTTTGGCGGGCCTTTTGTGCTAGGCTGGGCATTGATTTGTCTTTATCTTCCGCATTTCATCCTCAGACAAATGGCCAGACCGAGCGAACTAATCAGACCTTGGAGACTTATTTGAGATGCTTTGTGTCTGCTGATCAGGATGATTGGGTGACCTTTTTGCCCTTAATAATCGGGCTAGTTCGGCTACTTTGGTTTCGCCTTTTTTTTGCAATTCTGGTTTTCATCCTCGTTTTTCTTCTGGGCAGGTTGAGCCTTCTGACTGCCCTGGTGTGGATTCTGTAGCTGACAGGTTGCAGCAGATTTGGACCCATGTGGTGGACAATTTGGTGTTGTCTCAGGAGAAGAATCAGCGTTTTGCTAACCGTCGTCGGGGTGTTGGTTCCCAGCTTCAGGTTGGGGATTTGGTCTGGTTGTCTTCCCGTCATGTTCCTATGAAGGTCTCTTCCCCTAAGTTCAAACCTCGCTTTATTGGTCCCTATAAGATTTCTGAGATTATTAATCCAGTGTCTTTTCGTTTGGCCCTTCCGGCCTCCTTTTCCATCCATAATGTTTTCCATAGTTCTTTGTTGCGGAAATATGTGGTGCCCGTTGTTCCCTCTGTTTATCCTCCTGCTCCGGTGTTGGTTTATGGAGAGTTGGAATATGTGGTTGAGAAGATTTTGGATTCTCGTTTTTCGAGGCGGAGGCTTCAGTATCTTGTCAAGTGGAAGGGTTATGGCCAGTAGGATAATTCTTGGGTTGCTGCCTCCGATGTTCATGCTGACGATTTGGTTCGTGCTTTTCATTTGGCTCGTCCTGATCGGCCTGGGGGCTCTGGTGAGGGTTCGGTGACCCCTCCTCAAGGGGGGGGGTACTGTTGTGAATTCTGCTCTTGGGCTCCCTCCGGTGGTTGTAAGTGGTACTGCTGCTCCTTTGGATCTCAGCAGTCATCAGGTGCTTTCACTTACTACCAATTCTGACTGGGCTATTTATTCTGGCTAGATTCCTTAGTCAGTGCCAGTCGTCCATTGTTTCTTGGAGGATTCACATCTCTGCTTGGTTTCTCCTGCTAGACTGTCCAAGTCGTCAAAGATAAGTCCTGGCTTTGTTTTTGCAGTCCACTTGCTGTGGACCTTATAGCTCAGTGCATTTCTATGTTTTTTCTTGTCCAGCTTTGTCTGTGTAAGGATTTATTCAGCCAAGCTGGAAGCTCTGGAGATGCAGAGTTACCCTCCATGCCTTTAGTTAGGCGTGGAGATTTTTGTATTCTCTGTGGTGGATATTTGTAGCATTTTAATACTGACCGCACAGTACTCTGTCCTGTCTTTTCTTTTTAGCTAGCGTGGCCTCCTTTGCTAAATTCTGTTTTCAGTCTGCGTATGTAATTTCCCTCTCCTCTCACAGTCAATATTTGTGGGGGGCTGTCTATCCTTTGGGGATTTTCTCTGAGGCAAGATAGTTTTCCCGTTTCTTTCTTCAGGGGTAATTAGTCCTCAGCCTGTGACGAGGTGTCTAGGGAGTGACAGGAACATCCCACGGCTACTTCTAGTTGCGGTGTTAAGTTCAGGGTCTGCGGTCAGTATAGAGGCCACCTTCTCCAGAGCTCATCCATGCTGCTCCTAGGCCACCAGTTCATAACAGGTGCCCCAATCTTTAGCTACAAGTTCTAATCTGCTGGCTCAGTAGGCCCCCTACCGGATTATATTTGACACCGGTCTGAGCGTTGGTAAGGGACCAGATTTTTTTTATAAAGGTTGCTGGTTGACTGCTCATTTCTCCTTCTCTGACTATCCATTGGCTGTGACAAAGAAGCCTCCTTCATACCCAGCACTGGTCTTGATGAAACGCTGTCTTACGTGGGATGCAAATCGAAAGAAGCCAAGATTGAAGCTTGTGGCTGAAGGTCAGAGCAGCTCTCAGAAGTCAAAAATATTAGTTGTAAAGTTGAGCAAAATGATTTGCAGGACTCTGATCCAGTGTCCACGTCGCTACTCCATGACAGATCAGGGCAATAGGCTTCTTTCTTCTGGACAACCCCATTTAATTGGGCTTTTTTATTAAAAAGTATCTCAATTGAGTATAATTTTTTCTCTTTCTTCCTCTAATACTATTATAATATAAATATTGTGCTCGCTCTGGGGTTGCCATGATAGCATCAACAATTTCAGTTCAGGTAGACATTATGTCATGTGACCTTAACTCGTAAGAAGACAGCTGACACTACCATGACAACCCCAGAGCAAGCATAATATTTACAACAACCATGAGATCAGGAGAAGAACAAGCAAAAAATTAGCAACCATGTATTATTATGGTGTTTATACTCCCCCATCGGTGAATTTGCTGTAAAGGTTATAACATTTTCTTGAGCCTGGATAGTATCAAATGTTTGAAAAGAAATAAAAATGCATGCACGTTCTGACTTTTAAAATTCTTTGCTTGATCTGAGAAGTGGAAATGTTGTAAACTGGCAATACTAGGGATTTTAATTAGGAGATTTATTATTCGGGAGGGGGTATACTTATCTTTTTATACTCCTAGTTCTAAGGGGCTGTCAGTTACCAGTGAATTAGTACCTCCTGGCACAGAAAATCAGCACATCTCTAAAGAAGGGTGGATATTATCCAGACCGGTCAGGCTGTTGGCTCATAGATTTTTGTGGACGTCTAGATAGTACCATATATGACTGCTCTTATTTGGGAGCAGAACGTTTTGCTTTTTATTATGTCTTTAATCTATAATATAACTGGAGATGTGTCCTTCTGTCTGACGCCTCCGGCACCTGCGCTGTGTGGGGCCTGAGTGAGCGCATGTGCATACTGCACTGCAGCGCCATTTTATTGGACAGGAGGTGGCAGCGTTATCTGATGTGATTGGAGCCATCCCCACGATGTCGGCTCTGTGGCAGTGGCTTCTCGGGCGGTGATGAGGAGACCTACGTGTGCTGTGCTGCCAGTGAAACTCCGGGACTGTGGATACCGCACCTCCCGGCCGGCGGTGATGAGGAGACTGGCATGTGCTGTGCTGCCGGTGAGACTCCGGGACTGTGGATACCGCACCTCCCGGCCGGCGGTGATGAGGAGACAGGCCTGTGCTGTGCTGCCGGTGAGACTCCGGGACTGTGGATACCGCACTTCCCGGCCGGCGGTGATGAGGAGACTGATCTGTGCTGTGCTGCCGGTGAGACTCCGGGACTGTGGATACCACACCTCCTGGCCGGCGGTGATGAGGAGACTGGCCTGTGCTATGCTGCCAGTGAGACTCCAGGACCGTGGCTACCGCACCTCCCGACTGGCGGTGATGAGGAGACTGGCCTGTGCTGTGCTGCCAGTGAGACTCCGGGACTGTGGATACCGCACCTCCCGGCCGGCGGTGATGAGGAGACTGGCATGTGCTGTGCTGCCGGTGAGACTCCGGGACTGTGGATACCGCACCTCCCGGCCAGCGGTGATGAGGAGACAGGCCTGTGCTGTGCTGCCGGTGAGACTCCGGGACTGTGGATACCGCACTTCCGGGCCGGCGGTGATGAGGAGACTGACCTGTGCTGTGCTGCCGGTGAGACTCCGGGACTGTGGATACCACACCTCCTGGCCGGCGGTGATGAGGAGACTGGCCTGTGCTATGCTGCCAGTGAGACTCCAGGACCGTGGATACCGCACCTCCCGACTGGCGGTGATGAGGAGACTGGCCTGTGCTGTGCTGCCGGTGAGACTCCGGGACTGTGGATACCGCACCTCCTGGCTGGCGGTGATGAGGAGACTGGTGTGTGCTGCACTGCCAGTGAGACACTGGGACTGTGGATACTGCACCTCCCGGCCGGTGGTGATGAGGAGACAGGCCTGTGCTGTGCTGCTGGTGAGACTCCGGGACTGTGGATACCGCACCTCCTGGCCGGCGGTGATGAGGAGACAGGCCTGTGCTGTGCTGCTGGTGAGACTCCGGGACTCTGGATACCGTACCTCCTGGCCGGTGGTGATGAGGAGACTGGCCTGTGCTGCACTGCCGATGAGACACCGGGACTGTGCATACTGCACCTCCCGGCCGCCATTCACTATTCAGACAAGACAGCACAAGCATCAGGAAGGAGTGTATGTGGAGTGTGAATTCGCATATACATTGTCTTCAATAAAATGGCACTGGATATCGCTTTAAGCGTACATGCTGACTCCGGAGACGTTTTAATGAAGT
Organism: Ranitomeya variabilis; assembly: GCF_051348905.1. NCBI lineage: Eukaryota > Metazoa > Chordata > Amphibia > Anura > Dendrobatidae > Ranitomeya > Ranitomeya variabilis. The sequence goes on from NC_135239.1 coordinate 196,555,433, forward strand.
AATGTACTACGACATCAACATACCAGTGCACATTCGCTGGCCATAGAGATACTGGCAATAGGCAGTGCGTGCACACTGCTATATATTGATGTTGTAGTGAATTGCTGCAATAAAATGGTGCCAGAGTCAGCCTGTGCGCATACCGCAATCTCCGGCACTACGCTATATTATTGAACACGTTGTATTTGCAAATTCGCAGACACTGTTTAAAAAAAATTACTCCATAAATGTACCAATAAAAATGCTTGCCTCCCGGTTGTTGAATGGGTTCAATAGCTCGTTAATATTTATACTTGCATGGCACCAATATGGAAACAGCAGATTATGTAGCTGAAGTTTTCCATACATTGGGCATATGGGAAAAATGGAAAGGATAGGAAGAAATTGATTGTATTCCACCAATGTATCGGTCGGAAAAGAGCGGAAGGACAATTGGCTGCAGCGCTGTGGACGTGACATTTGAACAAAGGTTTCTTTGGGCTCACCAAAGAAATTGGTCTATTCCTTCTAAAAGGAAAGTACACAAGCTCACAGATCATGTCACTGTGTTGTTCTGTTATGTCCTCACCCAGAGATGTATGTTCTCAAAGTCCTCTGTCCATATCAGCAGTTGTTAAGCATCGCAGCTGGATGTTACTGGTGAAGCGAGGCGGATACCCTGGAGGGAGGTAGACTGTAATGGATGGATGGCAGCAGAAGGAGTAGAGTAGTAGACCACAAGGAAGCCAGAGACCCTGACAAGTGCATCTAGTTGGAAAGAGTTGGGATATAGGCATAGTAGGAAGAACTTGTCAAAGTAGCAGAGCTCAGCAATGTAGCATTGTTGAGAAGGTCAAGAGACTTTGTAGAAATTAGGAAAGAGTTGGGATATAGGCATAGTAGGAAGAACTTGTCAAAGTAGCAGAGCTCAGCAATGTAGCATTGTTGAGAAGGTCAAGAGACTTTGTAGAAATTAGGAACATACATAAGAATCACTGAGCCTTAAAGCTCTCCACACAGTTGGAAGGTCCCACACTACCCACATACAGTATGATGCTCCCACAGCTCTCCACACAGTTGGAAGGTCCCACACTCCCCACATACAGTATGATGCTCCCACAGCGCTCCACACAGTAGGAAGGCCACACACACTGTTATGACCTGGTGGTTAAGAAGCAACATGGGACAAGCTCTGAGGAGGTGGTATCTGTACTGACCGCAGTTCCTAATCCTAACACCAACACTAGAAGTAGCGGTGGGATGTTCCTGTCACTCCCTAGACACCTCGTCACAGCCTGAGAACTAACTACCCCTAAGGATGGAAACAGAAAGCTATCTTGCCTCAGAGAAAACCCCCAAAGGAAAAATAGCCCCTCACAAATATTGACTGTGAGTGGAGAGAGAAATGACATACACAGAATGAAAACAGGATTTAGCAAAGGAGGCCAAAACTACCTAAATAGACAGAACAGAAAAGGATACTGTGCAGTCAGTATTAAAAGCTAAAAAATCCACGCAGAGTTTACAAAAATAATCTCCACACCGACTCACGGTGTGGAGGGCAAATCTGCTTCCTCAGAGCTTCCAGCTAAGTTGAATATATCATACTGAAAAGCTGGACAAGAAAAAGCATAACATGAGCTGAGTGATTAAGTCCACAGCAGGTGGACAACAAAAGAACAAGCAAGGACTTATCTTTTGCTGACTTGGGCAGGCAATCAGAGAAATCCAAGGAGAGATCTGAATCCAACCAAGAAACATTGACAGCTGGCACTGGCTGAAGCCCAGAGCCAGGTTAAATAGCAGAGCCAGGAGAGACGATCAGTGGAAGCAGCTGCTAATGCTAAACCCAAGGAGCAGCAGTTCCACTCAAAACCACCAGAGGGAGCCCAAGGGCAGAATTCACAAAAGTGCCATTTACAACCACCGGAGGGAGCCCAAGAACGGAATTCACAACAACACTCCCCACATACAGTATGATGCCCCCACGGTGCTCCACACAGTAGGAAGGCCACACATTCCCCACATACAGTATGCTGCTCTCACAGCTCTCCACACAGTAGGAAGGCCACACAGTCCCCACATACAGTATGATCCTCCCACAGCTCTCCACACAGTAGGAAGGCCATACACTCCCCACATACAGTATGAAGCCCCCGCAGCTCTCCACAAAGTAGGAAGGCCACACAGTCCCCACATACAGTATGATGCTCCCACAGCTCTTCACACACTAGGAAGGCCACACACTCCCCACATACAGTATGATGCTCCCACGGCTCTCTCCACACAATAGGAAGGCCACACACTCCCCACATACAGTATGATGCTCCCACAGCTCTCTCCACACAATAGGAAGGCCACACACTCCCCACATACAGTATGATGCTCTCACAGCTCTCTCCACACAATAGGAAGGCAACACACTCCCCACATACGGTATGATGCTCCCACAGCTCTCTCCACACAATAGGAAGGCCACACACTCCCCACATACAGTATGATGCTCCCACAGCTCTCTCCACACAGTAGGAAGGCCACACGCTCCCCACATACAGTTTGTTGCTCTCACAGCTCTCCACACAGTAGGAAGACCACAGAGTCCCCACATACAGTATGATGCCCCCACAGCTCTCCACACAGTAGGAAGGCCACACAGTCCCCACATACAGTATGATGCTCCCACAGCTCTCTCCACACAATAGGAAGGCCACACACTCCCCACATACAGTATGATGCTCTCACAGCTCTCCACACAGTAGGAAGGCCACACACTCCTCACATACAGTATGATGCTCCCACAGCTCTCCACACAGTAGGAAGGCCACACACTCCCCACATACAGTATGATGCTCTCACAGCTCTCCACACAGTAGGAAGGCCACACACTCCTCACATACAGTATGATGCTCCCACAGCTCTCCACACAGTAGGAAGGCCACACACTCCCCACATACAGTATGATGCTCTCACAGCTCTCCACACAATAGGAAGGCCACACACTCCTCACATACAGTATGATGCTCCCACAGCTCTCCACACAGTAGGAAGGCCACACACTCCCCACATACAGTATGATGCTGCCACAGCACTCCACACAATAGGAAGGCCACACACTCCCCACATACAATATGATTCTCCCACAGCTCTCCACACAGTAGGAAGGCCACAGACTCCCCACATACAGTATGATGCTGCCACAGCTCTCCACACAGTAGTATGGCCACAAAGTCCCCACATACAGTATGATGCTCCCACAGCTCTCCACACAGTAGGAAGGCCACACAGTCCCAACATACAGTATGATGCCCCCACAGCTCTCCACACAGTAGGAAGGCCACACACTCCCCACATACAGTATGATGCCCCCACAGCTCTCCACACCGTAGGAAGGCCACACACTCCCCACATACAGTATGTTGCTCTCACAGCCCTTCCTCACACACACCGTATGAAGGCCCCCCACAGAATTATGCCTCCCCCACACACACAATATAATGGCCCTCTTAGCCCTCCACACACAGTATGATGGTCACCCACTCCTCACACATCATGATACCCCCAAAACCGACACACACAGTTTGATGGACTCCAAACATATTATAATGGACCAACAGCCCTCACATATAGTATGATGGCACACAGAGCCCTCACACATGGAATGATGCCACACAGTATGATGGCCCCCACAGTCTCCCAACACAGTATGATCCCCAACAGCCACCCACACTGTATACCTCACAGCCCTCCACACAATATGATGCCACCACAGCAATCCTAGGTAGTGATTTGCATGCCAACTACCGGAATACTCAGTGTGCTGCCCTCTGTGCCAGCTTTTAAAGCTGAATGTAAAAAAGTAAACCAGGGGAGAGTTTCTATTTTCTACCCTCCTACTCTGGTCATCATTTTATTGGTCCATGTACTAGATGTACTAGACAGTACATCAGATGGACTGATGCAAGTACCCTATCCAATGGAAAGGCAGTTAGTATTAAAGTATCAGTCCTTTCACACAAAAAAACCTACAAAAATTGTTTTCTGGGCATTTACAAGTCTGGTATATACAGGAAAGGTTCCAATTTTCTCTGTAAGTAGCCGATATTGCTTTTTCAGTGGATGGTTCATCTTTATCAGCCTTTTGCCAGCACCAGGAGAGGGCATATCATTGGTGCAACCTGTGCAGCTGCACAGGGGCCCAAGAGGTAAGGGGGCCCGTTTCTACCTCCAAAGCAGGTGGAATTGTGCATTATGATGAGATATTGTGCCCATATATTTATCTGGCACAGGGGTCCTTTTCCGTCTGTCTGTCTGTCAGCACTATAGGTGTTAGACATTCCTTTCCCTGACCTGCCAAAATACATTACTCCTGCCAGTGGCAGATTTACGCTTACTACCGTAAACTAAAAGCCCACCTTTTTGCTCCATCTGTATGCAGTTTAACAGATAGGAAAGCAAGAACACAGATATCTAAACGGCCATTTAAAAGTACAGTTAGGTCCATATATATTTGGACAGAGACAAGATTTTTTAAATTTTGGTTATAGACATTACCACAATGAATTTTAAACAAAACATTTCAGATGCAGTTGAAGTTCAGACTTTAAGCTTTCATTTGAGGGTATCCACATCAAAATTGGATGAAGGGTTTAGGAGTTTCAGCTCCTTAACATGTGCGACCCTGTTTTTAAAGGGACCAAAAGTAATTGGACAGTTCAATAATTTTAAATAAAATGTTCATTTTTAGTACTTGGTTGAAAACCCTCTGTTGGCAATGACTGCCTGAAGTCTTGAACTCATGGACATCACCAGACGCTGTGTTTCCTCCTTTTTGATGCTTTGTCAGGCCTTCATTGCGGTGGTTTTCAGTTGCTGTTTGTTTGTGGGCCTTTCTGTCTGAAGTTTAGTCTTTAACAATTAAAATGCTGCTCAATTGGGTTGAGATCAGGTGACTGACTTGGCCATTCAAGAATATTCCACTTCTTTGATTTAATAAACTCCTGGGTTGCTTTGGCTTTATGTTTTGGGTCATTGTCCATCTGTAGTATGAAACGACGACCAGTTTTGCTGCATTTGGCTGGATCTGAGCACACAGTATGTCTCTGAATACCTCAGAATTAATTCGCCGGCTTCTGTCCTGTGTCACATCATCAATAAACACTAGTGACCCAGTGCCACTGGCAGCCATGCATGCCCAAGCCATCACACTGCCTCCGCCGTGTTTTACAGATGACGTGGTTTGCTTTGGATCATGAGCTGTACCACGCCTTCCCCATACTTTTCTCTTTCCATCATTCTGGTAGAGGTTGATCTTGGTTTCATCTGTCCAAAGAATGTTCTTCCAGAACTGTGCTGGCTTTTTTAGATGTTTTTTTAGCAAAGTCAAGTCTAGCCTTTTTATTCTTGATGCTTATGAGTGGCTTGCACTGTGCAGTGAACCCTCTGTATTTACTTTCATGCAGTCTTTTCTTTATGGTAGATTTGGATATTGATACGCCAATGTAGCGCCCCCACTGCCGCAGGGCCGAGGGGTACCCGGTACCGGGCCTCTGAGTCTCTGCTCTGGGGTTGTTACGGTGGCTAGGCCTGGTTCGTGACCCTGCCGAGGGGCGTACAGTGATAGATAGGATGGATGATGGTGGTGGGGAGGCTGTAGTGCCGGTCGCAGTAAATAACGAGGACACCAGGTTGCAGTCTCTTTACCTCTTTACTGAAGATCTCTGGGTCCTCAGTCCGGACTCCGGACAACCAGGCTGCGCAAGTCCGGCCGGTCCAATGGCACCTCCAGAGTTCTCTTTACAGGTGGAAATCTGTGCCTTCCTTCTAGCGCTATGTGTTGCGGTCCTTCCCTGCTGTGCTTACGGAAAGTCCCCACAACTGTTGTGTCTGTTTCTTAAGTTCCCTCACAACACGATTAGATGATGTTCTACTAATCTTCCGTCCCTCCCGGATGTTACGGTTAGGACGGCACCCGTTTGACGGGTAGGCTCGGAGCTCTTCCGGGACCCTAGAGTCGCCCCTCTCCACAAGTTGCCCCACAAGACTGCATAGGTGATTTAGGTGAGACAGCCCGCCTGAGACTGACTGTCCTGCCGTAGGTTCGAAGTATTGCCTGAAGCGGTATATAGAAATACTTCCTTCAGCGTTCCGGCCACCGGTTGTTTGCGCCTCAGTAGGATGTTGCCTCGGTCTTACAGCACGACCCCTACTGGTATTCTCCTTCTTGCTTTGATCTCGTTTCTCACTCAGCACTATCTATCTCGCTTCTAATCCTTCCTTGGGCACCGCCGCTATGCTGAGCAGGCACGGTCCCGTTACGTTCTGTCCAGTTGCCAAGCCGCTGTCAGGATCCCACCCCTGACAGGGGCCCTACCGAATCTTCCCCCACAACACCCTCTGCCACAAGGTGTTGCCTGGTTCCAACCCAGTCAGCTTTCTCTCTAACTTCCTGCCTGACCCCCAGTTTTACCAGTATGTGAGGAGTGGCCTAATGAATAGAACCCTTAGCTCCCCCTGGAGGCCCGGCGGTGAAATGTATTGGTGTCTGTGATACCTGGTCAGATGAACTCCTTCAGTGCCATCAGACGTACCATGGCTCCCCTTAGTGGCGGAGCCACAGTACTGCAACGACCAGGACTCTGGGGCGCTGCACTCCCCCCCGGTTAAATCCAATACTCCGGGACTGGGAAGAAAACAACAATACAGGTTAGCAAAAAGACATACAATTTTTTGTTGAGTGCAATAACGATAAGCATATTTGAACAGAGCTTCCCTTTATGGGAGGTGAGGACACTTGAACGTTACAAACATGGTTAAATATCATAGCAACATGCTATAAATAACTTTTCTTACCCAACCGGGTATTCTACTAAGTGCAAAATTTCAAACATTAGTTCAACATTGCCTTTAAGGATGCACACTCTAAATCCACTAAAGACCTTCTTATACACATTATAAGGCTTAAGCAACTGTGCTACATTCTCCTTCTTGATGTCTGCAGGACTGCCTGTCCTAACGGCACCAGACCTTCTGCCTCTCCTTTCTATACAGGACCGCCCCTTTCAGCCCGGGCCTACTGCCTTTTCAGCTACTATACACAGTATAGAACATAACATACTTTCAGTTTAGGGACACTGAGCCATCTCCATATGGCTCCTAGGAGGACTCAGGGTTCACCTTCTATCCTCGTTTTCTATCAGCGTTATCAAACATTTTCTTAAAGCATTAACTTCCATCATTACTTTCTTACTAGCAACTATGCAGGACACTATGTCTACCCCTACGGGTCTGCTGCATCTTTCTTCTGACTTCCTTTCAGAGAACATTATCTGCATTTCTTTACAATTAACTAGTTCGATACATATAACTTTTACATGTAAGCATTATCATCTCTTTCTTTCATCAAGTTCATTGCATATATCTTGTACATATCAGCAGCATCATTAACTTTCTCTTTTAAGACATCATTAGCACTTTACTGTTTTAAGGCAGTATTACTCGTAAGTGCACAGGTGAACATCCCCTTTAAGAGGGGACCAAGTCTTTAGGAGGTAGCGCATCTTCTCTAGCTACCAGTCCATACTCAGCAAAGGCTCCGGTGCGGTATCTTCGCAAAGAGTCTCTTTCTAAGTAAAACCAGTAGGGTGCACCTTTAAGAAGGTGCAAACTATTTACAAAAAGTTTGTATCATGCACTGTTCATGATGGCGGCAGTTCTTGATAACAGGTAACAAAAGTAGAAAAACAAACCAAACAATAGGGATCCCGGGTCAACAAAGGGATCCCTTTAGGAGTTAACCCTAGACGGGTTTAGCAGCAAATCAGGAAACAAACAGTTAACTATTTACATTCAATGTAGTATCTTACTCTTGTGGTGCAGGAGCTCTTCCGGGACCCTAGAGTCGCCCCTCTCCACAAGTTGCCCCCTGTTGTGAATTAAACTTTTTGGCTCCCTCTTGTGGTCACTAGCGACATGACACTTTGATTTTCTTTCCCCAGCTTGGTACCCACCTGGTTCGTTAGTCCAGGGGTGTTGCTATTTAAACTCCCTGGATTCTCAGTCTGGTGCCTGGCATCATTGTAATCAGTTCCTTTCTGTTTGCTCCTGTCTGCTGGTCCTGGTTCTTTGCAAAATAAGCTAAGTCCTGCTTCCTTATTTTTTGGTTATTTGCATTGCTCTTATTTTTGTCCAGCTTGTACTAAATGTGATTCCTGATATTGCTGGAAGCTCTAGGGGGCTGATATCCCCCCCCCCCCCCGTGCCGTTAGACGGTTCGGGGGTTCTTGAATATTCAGCGTGGAAATTTTGATAGTGTTTTTGCTGACCGTATAAGTCATCTTCCTATATTCTGCTATTAGTCAGTGGGCCTCTCTTTGCTAAAACCTAGTTCATTGTTACGTTTGTCTTTTCTTCTTACCTCACCGTTATTATTTGTTGGGGGCTTGTATCCAACTTTTGGGGTCTTTTCTCTGGAGGCAAGAAAGGTTTATTGTTTCCCTTCTAGGGTTAGTTAGTTCTCCGGCTGGCGCGAGACGTCTAGAACCAACGTAGGTACGTTCCCCGGCTACTGCTATTTGTTGTGCTAGGATCAGGTATACGGTTAGCTTAGTTACCACTGCCCTATGAGCTGGTTTTTTGTGTGTGCAGACTTGGTAATAACCTCTGAGACCCTCTGCCATTGGGGTCATAACAGTATGCCAGGCCAAAGGTGAATGTTTAATGCATTGCAGAAGTGGGATAATAAGAAAGGAAATTCTGAGTTGTTTTTTTTTTTTTTTTCTTCCTCCCCTTTATCTCTGAGTGGCTTCAGCTTGCTGCAGACATGAATGTCCAGACTTTAACCCCTTCCCGACTCATGACGCCTATGCGGCGTCATGGAATGATCGCATCCCTGCAGATCGGGTGAAAGGGTTAATTCCTATTTTACCCGATCTGCAGGGAGAGGGGGAGTTGTACTTCAGCCTAGGGGGGGTGGCTTTGCCCCCACGTGGCTACGATCGCTCTGATTGGCTGTTGAAAGTGCAACAGCCAATCAGAGCAATTTGCAATATTTCACCTATGAAAATGGTGAAATATTGCAATCCAGCCATGGCCGATGCTGCAATAGCATCTGCCATGGCTGGAAATCATGTTCTGGCCCCCCCCACCGCCCCCGATCTCCTCCCCAGTCCTCCGTTCTGTCCGGTACCCCCCTCCGTCCCCCTGTTCGCTCCCCCGTGCTCCTGTCCGCTCCCCCGTGCTCCTGTCCGCTCTCCCCGTCCTCCGATCCCCCCCCTGTGCTCCGATCCACCCCCCCACCACCCCCTCATACTTACTGATCCTCCCGAAGTCGGTCCGTCTTCTCCCTGGGCGCCGCCATCTTCCAAGATGGCGGGCGCATGCTCAGTACGCCCGCCGAATCTGCAAGCTGGCAGATTCTTTACAAGTACATTTTGATCGCTGTGGTAGGTTCTACCACAGCGATCAAAATAAAAAAATAATAAATAACCCCCCCCCTTTATCACCCCCATAGGTAGGGACAATAATAAAATAAAGAAAATATTTTTTTTTCTTTTTCCACTAGGGTTAGGGTTAGAACTAGGGTTAGAACTAGGGGTAGGGTTAGGGGTAGGGTTAGGGTTACGGGTAGGGTTAGGGTTAGGGGTAGGGTTATGGCATGTGCACACAGAGCGGATCGGCCGCGGATCCGCAGCGGATCGGCCGCGGATCCGCAGCGGATCGGCCGCGGATCGGCAGCGGATCCGCAGCGGATCGGCCGCGGATCCGCAGCGGATCCGCAGCGGATCGGCAGCGGATCGGCCGCGGATCCGCAGCGGATCGGCCGCGGATCTGCAGCGGATTGGCCGCGGATCTGCAGCGGATTGGCCGCGGATCCGCAGCGGATTGGCCGCAGATCCGCAGCGGATTGGCCGCTGCGAATTCGAAGCAGTTTTCCATCAGGTTTACAGTACCATGTACACCTAAGGAAAACCAAATCCGCTGTGCCCATGGTGCGGAAAATTCCGTGCAGAAACGCTGCATTGTATTTTCCGCAGCATGTCAATTCTTTGTGCGGATTCCGCAGCGTTTTACACCTGTTCCTCAATAGGAATCCGCAGGTGAAATCCGCACAAAAAAACACTGGAAATCTGCTGTAAATCCGCACAAAAAAACGCAGTGCCTTTTACCTGCAGATTTTTCAAAAATCGTGCGGAAAAATCTCACACGAATCCGCAACGTGGGCACATAGCCTTAGGGTTAGGGTTGGAATTAGAGTTAGGGTTGGAATTAGGGCTAGGGTTTGAAATAGGGTTAAGATTAGGCTTGTGGTTAGGGTTACGGATAGGGTTAGGGGTGTGTTGGGGTTACAGTTGTGGTTAGGGTTGGGATTAGGGTTACGGTTGGGATTAGGGTTAGGATTAGGGTTGGAATTAGGGTTACGGTTGTGTTGCGGTTAGGGTTGTGGTTAGGGGTGTGTTGGGGTTAGGGTTGTGATTAGGGTTATGGCTACAGTTGGGATTAGGATTAGGGGTGTGTTGGGGTTAGTGTTGAAGTTAGAATTGAGGGGTTTCCACTGTTTAGGCACATCAGGGGTCTCCAAACGCAACATGGCGCCACCATTGATTCCAGCCAATCTTGCGTTCAAAAAGTCAAATGGTGCTCCCTCCCTTCCAAGCCCCGACGTGCGCCCAAACAGTGGTTTACCCCCACATTTGGGGTACCAGCGTACTCAGGACAAACTGGGCAACAACTGTTGGGGTCCAATTTCTCCTGTTACTCTTGCAAAAATAAAAAATTACTTGCTAAAACATAATTTTTGAGGAAAGAACAATTATTTTTTATTTTCACGGCTCTGTGTTATAAACTTCTGTGAAGCACTTGGGGGTTGAAAGTGCTCACCACACATCTAGATAAGTTCCTTCGGGGGTCTAGTTTCCAAAATGGGGTCACTTGTGGGGTGTTTCTACTGTTTAGGCACATCAAGGGCTCTGCTAATGCAATGTGACGCCCGCAGACCATTCCATCAAAGTCTGCATTTCAAATGTCACTACTTCCCTTCCGAGCCCTGACGTGTGCCCAAACAGTGGTTTACCCCCACATATGGGGTATCAGCGTACTCACAACAAACTGGGCAACAAATATTGGGGTCCAAATTCTCCTGTTACCCTTGTGAAAATAAAAAATTGCTTGCTAAAACATCTTTTTTGAGGAAAGAAAAATGATTTTTTATTTTCACGGCTCTGCGTTGTAAACTTCTGTGAAGCACTTGGGGGTTGAACGTGCTTACCACACATCTAGATAAGTTCCTTGGGGGGTCTAGTTTCCAAAATGGGGTCACTTGTGGGGTGTTTCTACTGTTTAGGCATATCAGGGGCTCTGCAAACGTAACCTGATGCCCGCAGAGCATTCCATCAAAGTCTGCATTTCAAAACGTCAGTACTTCCCTTCCGAACCCCGACGTGTGCCAAGACAGTGGTTTACCCCCACATATGGGGTATCAGCGTACTCAGGAGAAACTGGACAACAACTTTTGGGGTCCAATTTCTCCTGTTACTCTTGCAAAAATAAAAAATTCTGGGCTAAAAAAATATTTTTGAGGAAAGGAAACACATTTATTATTTTCACGGCTCTGCGTTATAAACTTCTGTGAAGCACTTGGGGGTTCAAAGTGCTCACCACACATCTAGATAAGTTCCCTTGGGGGTCTAGTTTCCAAAATGGAGTCACTTGTGGGGAGTTCCTACTGTTTAGGCACATCAGGGGCTCTGCAAACGCAACCTGATGCCCGCAGAGCATTCCATCAAAGTCTGCATTTCAAAACGTCACTACTTCCCTTCCGAACCCCGACGTGTGCCAAAACAGTGGTTTACCCCCACATATGGGGTATCAGCGTACTCAGGAGAAACTGTACAACAACTTTTGGGGTCCAATTTCTCCTGTTACTCTTGCAAAAATAAAAAAATTCTGGGCTAAAAAAATAGTTTTGAGGAAAGGAAAATTATTTTTTATTTTCATGGCTCTGCGTTATAAACTTCTGTGAAGCACTTGGGGGTTCAAAGTGCTCACCACACATCTAGATTAGTTCCTTGGGAGGTCTAGTTTCCAAAATGGGGTCACTTGTGTGGGAGCTCCAATGTTTAGGCACACAGGGGCTCTGCAAACGCGACATGGTGTCCGCTAATGATTGGAGCTAATTTTCCATTCAAAAAGCCAAATGGCGTGCCTTCCCTTCCGAGCCCTGCCGTGCGCCCAAACAGTGGTTTACCCCCACATATGGGGTATCATCGTACTCAGGACAAACTGGACAACAACATTTGGGGTCCAATTTCTCCTATTACCCTTGGGAAAATAAAAAATTCTGGGCTAAAAATCATTTTTGAGGAAAGAAAAATTATTTTTTTATTTTCACGGCTCTGCGTTATAAACTTCTGTGAAGCACCTGGGGGTTATAAGTGCTCACTATGCATCTAGATAAGTTCCTTGGGGGGTCTAGTTTCCAAAATGGGGTCACTTGTAGGGGAGCTCCAATGTTTAGGCACACAGGGGCTCTCCAAACGCGACATGGTGTCCGCTAACGATTGGAGCTAATTTTCCATTCAAAAAGTCAAATGGCACGCCTCCCCTTCCGAGCCTTGCCGTGCACCCAAACAGTGGTTTACCCCCACATATGAGGTATCGGCATACTCAGGAGAAATTGCCCAACAAATTTTAGGATCCATTTTATCCTGTTGCCCATGTGAAAATGAAAGAATTGAGGCTAAAAGAAATTTTGTGTGAAAAAAAAGTACTTTTTCATTTTTGCGGATCAATTTGTGAAGCACCTGGGGGTTTAAAGTGCTCACTATGCCTCTAGATGAGTTCCTTGGGGGGTCTAGTTTCCAAAATGGGGTCACTTGTGGAGGAGCTCCAATGTTTAGGCACACAGGGGCTTTCCAAACGCGACATGGTGTCCGCTAACGATGGAGATAATTTTTCATTCAAAAAGTCAAATGGCGCTCCTTCCCTTCCGAGCCTTACCATGTGCCCAAACAGTGGTTTACCCCCACATGTGAGGTATTGGTGTACTCAGGAGAAATTGCCCAACAAAATTTAGGATCCATTTTATCCTGTTGCCCATGTGAAAATGAAAAAATTGAGGCTAAAATATTTTTTTTGTGAAAAAAAAGTACTTTTTCATTTTTACGGATCAATTTGTGAAGCACCTGGGGGTTTAAAGTGCTCACTATGCTTCTAGATAAGTTCCTTGGGGGGTCTAGTTTCCAAAATGGGGTCACTTGTGGGGGAGCTCCAATGTTTAGGCACACGGGGGCTCTCCAAACGCGACATGGTGTCCGCTAAAGATTGGAGCCAATTTTTCATTGAAAAAGTCAAATGGCGCTCCTTCCCTTCCGAGCCCTGCCGTGCGCCCAAACAGTGGTTTACCCCCACATATGAGGTATCAGCGTACTCAGGACAAATTGGACAACGTCCGTGGTCCAGTTTCTCCTTTTACCCTTGAGAAAATAAAAAAAAAAAATTCGCTAAAATATCATTTTTGTGACTAAAAAGTTAAATGTTCATTTTTTACTTCCATGTTGCTTCTGCTGCTGTGAAACACCTGAAGGGTTAATAAACTTCTTGAATGTGGTTTTGAGCACCTTGAGGGGTGCAGTTTTTAGAATGGTGTCACTTTTGGGTATTTTCAGCCATATAGAACCCTCAAACTGACTTCAAATGTGAGGTGGTCCCTAAAAAAAATGGTTTTGTAAATTTTGTTGTAAAAATGAGAAATCACTGGTCAAATTTTAACCCTTATAACTTCCTAGCAAAAAAAAAAATTTGTTTCCAAAATTGTGCTGATGTAAAGTAGACATGTGAGAAATGTTATTTATTAACTATTTTGTGTCACATAACTCTCTGGTTTAACAGAATAAAAATTCAAAATGTGAAAATTGCGAAATTTTTAAAATTTTTGCCAAATTTCCGTTTTTTTCACAAATAAACTCAGAAATTATCGACCTAAATTTACCACTAACATGAAGCCCAATATGTCATGAAAAAACAATCTCAGAATCGCTAGGATCCGTTGAAGCGTTCCTGAGTTATTACCTCATAAAGGGACACTGGTCAGAATTGCAAAAAACGGCAAGGTCATGAAGGGGTTAATTACTAGTGTGGATCAGCTTGCTGCTCATGTGCAGGGCATTCAAGATTTTGTTACTTGTAGTCCTATGTCAGAACCTAAAATACCTGTTCCTGAACTGTTCTCTGGAGACCGATTTAAGTTTAGGAATTTCAGGAATAATTGTAAATTGTTTCTATCTCTGAGACCTCGTTCATCTGGAGACTCAGCTCAGCAAGTAAAAATTGTTATCTCTCTCTTGCGGGGCGACCCTCAGGATTGGGCCTTCTCGTTAGCGCCAGGAGATCCGGCATTGGCAAATATTGATGCGTTTTTTCTGGCGCTCAGGTTGCTTTACGAGGAGCCCAATCTTGAAATTCAGGCAGAAAAAGCCTTGCTGGCTATCTCTCAGGGCCAGGATGAAGCTGAAGTGTATTGCCAAAAATTTCGGAAATGGTCCGTGCTTACTCAGTGGAATGAGTGTGCTCTGGCCGCAAATTTCAGAAATGGCCTTTCTGAAACTATTAAGAATGTGATGGTGGGTTTCTCCATTCCTACAAGTCTGAATGATTCCATGGCGCTGGCTATTCAAATTGACCGGCGTTTGCGGGAGCGCAAAGCCGCTAATCCTCTGGTGGTGTTGTCTGAACAAACACCTGATTTAATGCAATGTGGTAGAATTCAGACTAGAAATGAACGGAAAAATCATAGACGTCAGAATGGGTTGTGTTTTTACTGTGGTGATCCTACACATGTTATATCAGCATGCTCTAAACGCTTAACAAAGGTGGTTAGTCCTGTCGCCATTGGTAATTTGCAACCTAAATTTATTTTGTCTGTGACTTTAATTTGCTCATTGTCTTCCAACCCTGTTATGGCGTTTGTGGATTCAGGTGCTGCCCTGAGTCTTATGGATTTTTCATTTGCCAAACGCTGTGGTTTTGTTCTTGAGCCGTTGGTAAATCCTATCCCTCTTAGAGGTATTGATGCTACGCCATTGGCGGAAAATAAGCCGCAGTTTTGGACACAGGTAACCATGTGCATGACTCCTGAACATCGGGAAGTGATTCGTTTTCTGGTTCTGCATAAAATGCATGATTTGGTCGTTTTGGGTCTGCCATGGTTACAGACCCACAATCCAGTTTTGGATTGGAAGGCAATGTCTGTGTCAAGTTGGGGCTGTCAGGGAATTCATGGCGATTCCCCGCCGGTGTCTATTGCTTCCTCTACTCCTTCGGAAGTTCCTGAGTATTTGTCTGATTATCAGGATGTATTCAGCGAGTCCAGGTCCAGTGCTCTTCCTCCTCATAGGGACTGTGACTGCGCTATAGATTTGATTCCGGGTAGTAAATTTCCTAAGGGAAGATTATTTAATCTGTCTGTACCTGAGCATACCGCAATGCATTCGTATATCAAGGAGTCTCTGGAGAATGGGCATATTCGTCCATCCTCTTCCCCTCTTGGTGCGGGATTCTTTTTTGTGGCCAAGAAGGACGGATCTTTGAGACCTTGTATAGACTATCGGCTTCTGAATAAAATCACTGTTAAATTTCAGTATCCTTTGCCTTTGTTGTCGGACTTGTTTGCCCGGATTAAGGGTGCCAAGTGGTTCACCAAGATAGATCTTCGTGGTGCGTACAACCTTGTGCGCATTAAGCAGGGAGATGAATGGAAAACTGCATTTAATACGCCCGAAGGTCATTTTGAGTACTTGGTGATGCCTTTTGGGCTCTCTAATGCCCCTTAAGTGTTTCAGTCCTTTATGCATGATATTTTCCGGAAGTACCTGGATAAATTTATGATCGTTTATCTGGATGATATTCTGTTTTTTTCTGATGATTGGGACTCACATGTGGAGCAGGTCAGGATGGTGTTTCAGGTTTTGCGTGAGAATGCTTTGTTTGTCAAGGGCTCAAAGTGTCTCTTTGGAGTGCAGAAGGTTCCCTTTTTGGGTTTTATTTTCTCCCCTTCTGCGGTGGAGATGGACCCAGTCAAGGTCCGAGCTATTCATGATTGGACTCAACCCACGTCAGTTAAGAGTCTTCAGAAGTTCTTGGGTTTTGCTAACTTCTACCGTCGTTTTATCGCTAACTTTTCTAGCGTTGTTAAACCTTTGACGGATATGACCAAGAAAGGTTCTGATGTTGCTAACTGGGCTCCTGCAGCCGTGGAAGCTTTCCAAGAGCTGAAGCGCCGGTTTACTTCGGCGCCTGTTTTGTGTCAGCCTGATGTCTCACTTCCCTTCCAGGTTGAAGTGGATGCTTCTGAGATCGGTGCAGGGGCCGTTTTGTCGCAGAGAGACCCTGGTTGCTCTATAATGAGACCATATACTTTTTTTTCTAGGAAGTTTTCGCCTGCTGAGCGGAACTATGATGTTGGCAATCGGGAGTTGTTGGCCATGAAGTGGGCATTTGAGGAGTGGCGTCATTGGCTCGAGGGTGCTAAGCATCGTGTGGTGGTCTTGACTGATCACAAAAATCTGATGTATCTCGAGTCTGCTAAACGCCTGAATCCTAGACAGGCCCGTTGGTCATTGTTTTTCACCCGTTTTGACTTTGTGGTCTCGTACCTACCGGTGTTGTGAAATTGGATTCTGGGCTCCCCCGGTGGCCACTTGTGGAATTGAACTTGTGTGCATCATCCCCTCTGTTCACCTGCTCCTATCAGTATGTGGAAGTCGCTATATAACCTTGCTCCTCTGTTAGTTTCTTGCCGGTCAACAATGTAATCAGAAGCCTTCTGTGCTTGTTCCTGCTACTAGACAACTCCCAGCTAAGTTGGACTTTTGTCCTTGTGTGTTTTTGCATTTTGTTCCTGT
Source organism: Ranitomeya variabilis (assembly GCF_051348905.1). NCBI lineage: Eukaryota > Metazoa > Chordata > Amphibia > Anura > Dendrobatidae > Ranitomeya > Ranitomeya variabilis. The sequence goes on from NC_135239.1 coordinate 196,572,307, forward strand.
TCACAGCTGCTGTTTCGTTACTGTGTCTGGAAAGCTCTTGTGATCGGAAATTGCCACTCTGGTGTTATGAGTTAATGCTAGAGTCTTAAAGGAATTTCTGGATGGTGTTTTGATAGGGTTTTCTGCTGACCATGAAAGTGTCCTTTCTGTCTTCCTGCTATCTAGAAAGCGGACCTCGATTTTGCTAAACCTATTTTCATACTACGTTTGTCATTTCATCTAAAATCACCGCCAATATATGTGGGGGCCTCTGTCTGCCTTTTGGGAAAATTTCTCTAGAGGTGAGCCAGGACTGTCTTTTCCTCTGCTAGGATTAGGTAGTTCTCCGGCTGGCGCTGGGCATCTAGGGTTAAAAAACGTAGGCATGCTACCCGGCCACTTCTAGTTGTGCGGCAGGTTTAGTTCATGGTCAGTATAGTTTCCATCTTCCAAGAGCTAGTTCTCATATATGCTGGGCTATGTTCTCTCGCCATTGAGAATCATGACAGTTTGACCGGCCCAAAAAAGGGTTAAATTACTGGCTGAGAAAGGAGAGAAAAAAGAAGTCTGCTACAATTTTTTTTTTTTTTTTTTTCCCTCTAGTTCTGAGTGTGCTCTTAATTGAATCACTTGCTAGTCTGCCTATACTGCAGCCTTCCTCTCTTTCTCTCCTTCTAATCCTTGAATGGCTCTGTGTTCACCTGTTTCAAATGGATCTTCAGAGTGTAGCTACAGGTTTGAATAATCTCGCCACAAAGGTACAAAATTTGCAAGATTTTGTTGTTCATGCACCTATGTCTGAGCCTAGAATTCCTTTGCCTGAATTCTTCTCGGGGAATAGATCTCACTTTCAAAATTTTAAAAATAATTGCAAATTGTTTTTGTCCCTGAAGTCTCGCTCTGCCGGAGACCCTGCACAGCAGGTCAGGATTGTAATTTCCTTGCTCCGGGGCGACCCTCAAGACTGGGCTTTTGCATTGGCACCAGGGGATCCTGCGTTGCTCAATGTGGATGCGTTTTTTCTGGCCATGGGGTTGCTTTATGAGGAACCTCATTTAGAGCTTCAGGCGGAAAAGGCCTTGATGTCCTTGTCTCAGGGGCAAGATGAAACTGAAATATACTGCCAAAAATTCCGCAAATGGTCTGTGCTTACTCAGTGGAATGAGTGCGCCCTGGCGGCGATTTTCAGAGAAGGTCTCTCTGATGCCATTAGCGATGTTATGGTGGGGTTCCCTGTGCCTGCGAGTCTGAATGAGTCCATGACGATGGCTATTCAGATCGATAGGCGTCTGCGGGAGCGCAAACCTGTGCACCATTTGGCGGTGTCTACTGAGAAAACGCCAGAAAATATGCAATGTGATAGAATTCTGTCCAGAAGCGAGCGGCAGAATTTTAGACGAAAAAATGGGTTGTGCTTCTATTGTGGTGATTCAACTCATGTTATATCAGCATGCTTTAAGCGTACTAAGAAGCCTGACAAGTCTGTTTCAATTAGCACTTTACAGTCTAAGTTTATTCTATCTGTGACCCTGATTTGTTCTTTGTCATCTATTACCGCGGACGCCTATGTCGACTCTGGCGCTGCTTTGAGTCTTATGGATTGGTCCTTTGCCAAACGCTGTGGGTATGATTTGGAGCCACTGGAGGCTCCGATACCTCTGAAAGGGATTGACTCCACCCCATTGGCTAGTAATAAACCACAATACTGGACACAAGTGACTATGCGTGTTAATCCGGATCACCAGGAGGTTATTCGCTTTCTGGTGCTGTATAATCTACATGATGTTTTGGTGCTGGGATTGCCATGGCTGCAATCTCATAACCCAGTCCTCGACTGGAGAGCTATGTCTGTGTTAAGCTGGGGATGTAAAGGAACTCATGGGGACGTACCTTTGGTTTCCATTTCATCATCTATTCCCTCTGAGATTCCTGAATTCTTGTCTGACTTTCGTGACGTTTTTGAAGAACCCAAGGTTGGTTCACTACCTCCGCACCGGGAGTGCGATTGTGCCATAGACTTGATTCCGGGTAGTAAATACCCTAAGGGTCGTTTATTTAATCTGTCTGTGCCTGAACACGCTGCTATGCGAGAATATATAAAGGAGTCCTTGGAAAAGGGACATATTCGTCCTTCGTCATCTCCCTTAGGAGCCGTTTTTTTCTTTGTGTCTAAGAAAGACGGCTCTTTGAGGCCGTGTATTGATTATCGACTTTTGAATAAAATCACGGTTAAATATCAATATCCGTTACCACTGCTTACTGATTTGTTTGCTCGTATAAAGGGGGCCAAGTGGTTCTCTAAGATTGATCTCCGTGGGGCGTATAATTTGGTGTGAATCAAGCAGGGGGATGAGTGGAAAACCGCATTTAATACGCCCGAGGGCCATTTTGAGTATTTGGTGATGCCTTTTGGTCTTTCAAATGCCCCTTCAGTCTTCCAGTCCTTTATGCATGACATTTTCCGCGATTATTTGGATAAATTTATGATTGTGTATCTGGATGATATTCTGATTTTTTCGGATGACTGGGACTCTCATGTCCAGCAGGTCAGGAGGGTTTTTCAGGTTTTGCGGTCTAATTTCTTGTGTGTGAAGGGTTCTAAGTGTGTTTTGGGGGTTCAAAAGATTTCTTTCTTGGGATACATTTTTTCCCCCTCTTCCATCGAGATGGATCCTGTCAAGGTTCAGGCTATTGGTGATTGGACGCAACCCTCTTCTCTTAAGAGTCTTCAGAAATTTTTGGGCTTTGCTAACTTTTATCGTCGATTTATTGCTGGTTTTTCTGATGTTGTAAAACCATTGACTGATTTGACTAAGAAGGGTGCTGATGTTGCTGATTGGTCCCCTGATGCTGTGGAGGCCTTTCGGGAGCTCAAGCGCCGCTTTTCTTCCGCCCCAGTGTTGCGTCAGCCTGATGTTGCTCTTCCTTTTCAGGTTGAGGTCGACGCTTCTGATATCGGAGCTGGGGCGGTGTTGTCGCAGAGAAGTTCCGACTGCTCCGTGATGAGACCTTGTGCTTTTTTTTCCCGTAAATTTTCGCCCGCCGAGCGGAATTATGATATTGGGAATCGGGAGCTTTTGGCCATGAAGTGGGCTTTTGAGGAGTGGCGTCACTGGCTTGAGGGGGCCAGACATCAGGTGGTGGTATTGACTGACCACAAAAATTTAATTTACCTTGAGTCTGCCAGGCGCCTGAATCCTAGACAGGCGCGCTGGTCGTTGTTTTTCTCTCGGTTTAATTTTGTGGTGTCTTACCTACCGGGTTCTAAGAATGTTAAGGCGGATGCCCTTTCTAGGAGTTTTGAGCCTGACTCCCCTGGTAATTCTGAGCCCACAGGTATCCTTAAAGATGGAGTGATATTGTCTGCCGTTTCTCCAGACCTGCGGCGGGCCTTGCAGGAGTTTCAGGCGGATAGACCTGATCGTTGCCCACCTGGTAGACTGTTTGTTCCTGATGATTGGACCAGTAGAGTCATCTCTGAGGTTCATTCTTCTGCGTTGGCAGGTCATCCTGGAATCTTTGGTACCAGGGATTTGGTGGCAAGGTCCTTCTGGTGGCCTTCCCTGTCACGAGATGTGCGAGGCTTTGTGCAGTCTTGTGACGTTTGTGCTCGGGCCAAGCCTTGTTGTTCTCGGGCTAGTGGATTGTTGTTGCCCTTGCCTATCCCGAAGAGGCCTTGGACGCACATCTCGATGGATTTTATTTCGGATCTGCCTGTTTCTCAGAAGATGTCTGTCATCTGGGTGGTGTGTGACCGTTTCTCTAAGATGGTCCATCTGGTTCCCTTGCCTAAGTTGCCTTCTTCTTCCGAGTTGGTTCCTCTGTTTTTTCAAAATGTTGTTCGTTTGCATGGTATTCCTGAGAATATCGTTTCTGACAGAGGGACCCAATTCGTGTCTAGATTTTGGCGGGCATTCTGTGCTAGGATGGGCATAGATTTGTCTTTTTCGTCTGCTTTCCATCCTCAGACTAATGGCCAGACCGAGCGGACTAATCAGACCTTGGAGACATATTTGAGGTGTTTTGTGTCTGCGGATCAGGATGATTGGGTTGCTTTTTTGCCTTTGGCGGAGTTCGCCCTCAATAATCGGGCCAGCTCTGCCACCTTGGTGTCCCCGTTTTTCTGTAATTTGGGGTTTCATCCTCGATTTTCCTCCGGTCAAGTGGAATCTTCGGATTGTCCTGGAGTGGATGCTGTGGTGGAGAGGTTGCATCAGATTTGGGGGCAGGTGGTGGACAATTTGAAGTTGTCCCAGGAGAAGACTCAGCTTTTTGCCAACCGCCGTCGTCGTGTTGGTCCTCGGCTTTGTGTTGGGGACTTGGTGTGGTTGTCTTCTCGTTTTGTCCCTATGAGGGTTTCTTCTCCTAAGTTTAAGCCTCGGTTCATCGGCCCGTACAAGATATTGGAGATTCTTAACCCTGTGTCCTTCCGTTTGGACCTCCCTGCATCCTTTTCGATTCATAATGTTTTTCATCGGTCATTGTTGCGCAGGTATGAGGTACCGGTTGTGCCTTCCGTTGAGCCTCCTGCTCCGGTGTTGGTTGAGGGTGAGTTGGAGTACGTTGTGGAAAAGATCTTAGACTCTCGTGTTTCCAGACGGAGACTCCAGTATCTGGTCAAATGGAAGGGATACGGTCAGGAGGATAATTCTTGGGTCACTGCCTCTGATGTTCATGCCTCCGATCTTGTCCGTGCCTTTCATAGGGCTCATCCTGATCGCCCTGGTGGTTCTGGTGAGGGTTCGGTGCCCCCTCCTTGAGGGGGGGGTACTGTTGTGAAATTGGATTCTGGGCTCCCCCGGTGGCCACTTGTGGAATTGAACTTGTGTGCATCATCCCCTCTGTTCACCTGCTCCTATCAGTATGTGGGAGTCGCTATATAACCTTGCTCCTCTGTTAGTTTCTTGCCGGTCAACAATGTAATCAGAAGCCTTCTGTGCTTGTTCCTGCTACTAGACAACTCCCAGCTAAGTTGGACTTTTGTCCTTGTGTGTTTTTGCATTTTGTTCCTGTTCACAGCTGCTGTTTCGTTACTGTGTCTGGAAAGCTCTTGTGATCGGAAATTGCCACTCTGGTGTTATGAGTTAATGCTAGAGTCTTAAAGGAATTTCTGGATGGTGTTTTGATAGGGTTTTCTGCTGACCATGAAAGTGTCCTTTCTGTCTTCCTGCTATCTAGAAAGCGGACCTCGATTTTGCTAAACCTATTTTCATACTACGTTTGTCATTTCATCTAAAATCACCGCCAATATATGTGGGGGCCTCTGTCTGCCTTTTGGGAAAATTTCTCTAGAGGTGAGCCAGGACTGTCTTTTCCTCTGCTAGGATTAGGTAGTTCTCCGGCTGGCGCTGGGCATCTAGGGTTAAAAAACGTAGGCATGCTACCCGGCCACTTCTAGTTGTGCGGCAGGTTTAGTTCATGGTCAGTATAGTTTCCATCTTCCAAGAGCTAGTTCTCATATATGCTGGGCTATGTTCTCTCGCCATTGAGAATCATGACATACCGGGTTCAAAGAATGTGAAGGCTGATGCTCTTTCTAGGAGCTTTGTGCCTGACTCTCCTGGAGTCTCAGAGCCAGCTGGTATTCTTAAAGAGGGAGTTATCTTGTCGGCCATTTCTCCGGATTTGCGACATGTGTTGCAGAGATTTCAGGCTGGTAGACCTGACTCTTGTCCACCTGACAGACTGTTTGTTCCTGATAAATGGACCAGCAGAGTCATTTCCGAGGTTCATTCCTCGGTGTTGGCAGGGATTTTTGGCACCAGAGATTTGGTGGCTAGGTCCTTTTGGTGGCCTTCCTTGTCACGGGATGTGCGGTCGTTTGTGCAGTCCTGTGGGACTTGTGCTCGAGCTAAGCCTTGCTGTTCTCGTGCCAGCGGGTTGCTCTTGCCCTTGCCTGTCCCGAAGAGGCCTTGGACACACATTTCCATGGATTTCATTTCAGATCTTCCTGTGTCTCAGGGCATGTCTGTCATGTGGGTGGTATGTGATCGTTTTTCCAAGATGGTGCATTTGGTGTCCTTGCCTAAGCTGCCTTCCTCTTCCGATCTGGTTCCTTTATTCTTTCAGAATGTGGTTCGTTTGCACGGCATTCCTGAGAATATCGTGTCTGACAGAGGATCCCAGTTTGTTTCCAGGTTCTGGCGATCCTTTTGTGCTAAGATGGGCATTGATTTGTCGTTTTCATCTGCCTTTCATCCTCAGACTAATGGCCAAACTGAGCGAACAAATCAGACTCTAGAGGCTTATTTGAGGTGTTTTGTTTCTGCAGATCAGGATGATTGGGTGACCTTCTTGCCATTGGCTGAGTTTGCCCTTAATAATCGGGCTAGTTCCGCTACTTTGGTTTCGCCATTTTTCTGCAACTCTGGTTTTCATCCTCGTTTTTCCTCGGGACATGTTGAGCCCTCTGACTTTCCTGGGGTAGATTCTGTGGTGGATAGGTTGCAGCGGATTTGGAATCATGTGGTGGACAACTTAAAGTTGTCACAGGAGAAGGCTCAGCGTTTTGCCAACCGCCGCCACGGTGTGGGTCCCCGACTTCGCGTTGGGGATTTGGTGTGGCTGTCTTCTCGGTTTGTTCCTATGAAGGTCTCCTCTCCTAAATTTAAGCCTCGCTTCATCGGTCCTTATAAGATTTTGGAAATCCTTAATCCAGTGTCCTTTCGCTTGGATCTTCTGGTGTCGTTTGCCATTCACAACGTGTTCCATAGGTCTTTGTTGCGGCGCTACGTTGTGCCTGTGGTTCCTTCTGTTGAGCCTCCTGCTCCGGTGTTGGTTGAGGGCGAGTTGGAGTACGTGGTGGAGAAGATCTTGGATTCTCGTCTCTACAGACGGAGGCTTCAGTATCTGGTCAAGTGGAAGGGCTATGGTCAGGAGGATAATTCCTGGGTGGTCGCCTCTGATGTTCATGCGGCCGATTTGGCTCGTGCCTTTCACGCTGCTCATCCTGATCGCCCTGGTGGTCTTGGTGAGGGTTCGGTGACCCCTCCTTAAGGGGGGGGTACTGTTGTGAATTAAACTTTTTGGCTCCCTCTTGTGGTCACTAGCGACATGACACTTTGATTTTCTTTCCCCAGCTTGGTACCCACCTGGTTCGTTAGTCCAGGGGTGTTGCTATTTAAACTCCCTGGATTCTCAGTCTGGTGCCTGGCATCATTGTAATCAGTTCCTTTCTGTTTGCTCCTGTCTGCTGGTCCTGGTTCTTTGCAAAATAAGCTAAGTCATGCTTCCTTATTTTTTGGTTATTTGCATTGCTCTTATTTTTTTCCAGCTTGTACTAAATGTGATTCCTGATATTGCTGGAAGCTCTAGGGGGCTGATATTCCCCCCCCCCCCCGTGCCGTTAGACGGTTCGGGGGTTCTTGAATATTCAGCGTGGAAATTTTGATAGTGTTTTTGCTGACCGTATAAGTCATCTTCCTATATTCTGCTATTAGTCAGTGGGCCTCTCTTTGCTAAAACCTAGTTCATTCTTACGTTTGTCTTTTCTTCTTACCTCACCGTTATTATTTGTTGGGGGCTTGTATCCAACTTTTGGGGTCTTTTCTCTGGAGGCAAGAAAGGTCTATTGTTTCCCTTCTAGGGTTAGTTAGTTCTCCGGCTGGCGCGAGATGTCTAGAACCAACGTAGGTACGTTCCCCGGCTACTGCTATTTGTTGTGCTAGGATCAGGTATACGGTTAGCCTATTACCACTGCCCTATGAGCTGGTTTTTTGTGTGTGCAGACTTGGTAATAACCTCTGAGACCCTCTGCCATTGGGGTCATAACAGCCCCCCAAGACTGCATAGGTGATTTAGGTGAGACAGCCTGCCTGAGACTGACTGTCCTGCCGTAGGTTCGAAGTATTGCCTGAAGCGGTATATAGAAATACTTCCTTCGGCGTTCCGGCCACCGTTTGTTTGCGCCTCAGTAGGATGTTGCCTCGGTCTTACAGCACGACCCCTACTGGTATTCTCCTTCTTGCTTTGATCTCGTTTCTCACTCAGCACAATCTATCTCGCTTCTAATCCTTCCTTGGGCACCGCCGCTATGCTGAGCAGGCACGGTCCTGTTACGTTCTGTCCAGTTGCCAAGCCGCTGTCAGGATCCCACCCCTGACAGGGGCCCTACCGAATCTTCCCCCACAACACCCTCTGCCACAAGGTGTTGCCTGGTTCCAACCCCGTCAGCTTTCTCTCTAACTTCCTGCCTGACCCCCAGTTTTACCAGTATGTGAGGAGTGGCCTAATGAATAGAACCCTTAGCTCCCCCTGGAGGCCCGGCGGTGAAATGTATTGGTGTCTGTGATACCTGGTCAGATGAACTCCTTCAGTGCCATCAGACGTACCATGGCTCCCCTTAGTGGCAGAGCCACAGTACTGCAACGACCAGGACTCTGGGGCGCTGCACCAACCTCCTGGAGAGTGTTGTTCACTTGGTTGGCTGTTGTGAAGGGGTTTCTCATCACCATGGAGATTATTCTGCGATCATCCACCACTGTTGTTTTCCGTGGGCGCCCAGGTCTTTTTGCATTGATGAGTTCACCGCTGCTTTCTTTCTTTCTCCGGATGTACCAAAACTGTAGATTTTGCCACTCCTAATATTGTAGCAATTTCTCGGATGGGTTTTTTCTGTTTTCGCAGCTTAAGGATGGCTTGTTTCACCTGCATGGAGAGGTCCTTTGACCGCATGTTTACTTCACAGCAAAACCTTCCAAATGCAAGCACCACACCTCAAATCAACTCCAGGCCTTTTATCTGCTTAATTGAGAATGACATAACGAAGGGATTGCCCACACCTGTCCATGAAATAGCCTTGGAGTCATTTGTCCAATTACTTTTGATCCCTTTAAAAACAGGGTGGCACATGTTATGGAACTGAAACTCCTAAACCCTTCATCCAATTTTAATGTGGATACCCTCAAATGAAAGCTGAAAGTCTGAGCTTCAACTGCATCTGAATTGTTTTGTTTAACATTCATTGTGGTAATGTCTATAACCAAAATTAGAAAAATGTTGTCTCTGTCCAAATATATATGGACCTAACTGTATATAAAACTCCAGTGAAGACGGGAAGGTTTGCTATAATTTTGTGTTTATAGACCTCACGCATAAGTTGTGTATACAGAGATTGTATGATGGCACTTCCTGTGTTACTGTCTGACTTAAGATTCACAGATGATTCTTGAGAGGACTCCATAGAAAAATATGATTGAAAACAATATTTTTCTCCAAAAATTTAATAAAAATCTCTGCAAATAAAACTCCATATACCTCTATACAGAAGTTCAAAAGTACACTGGAGAGTGTTGCATTAAATTTTCAGCATAATTAATTTCTTTTCCGGTGCTCCCTGGCTTTTGTCCTATAAAATTCCATATTATATTTTTGGTTTGAAATTTTCTGGATTATCAGAAGTCATTATATATATATACTAGCTATTGAACCCGTTCTACGCCCAGGTGGCGAGCATTTATATTGGTATATGGTCTCCATCCTGGTATGTGTTGCTTCCATCCTGCGCCCTAATCTTGTCATGTGCTGCTACCATCTTGTGCCCCCATCCTGTCATGTGCAGCCCCCATCCTGTTTTGTGTGCCTCCATCTTGTGATGTGCTACTGTCTTCCTGAGCACTCATCCTGTCACGTGCTCCCATCCTGTACCCCAATCCTGTCATGTGGTGGTCCCATCCTGTACCCCAATCCTGTCATGTGGTGCTCCCATACTCCACCCCAATCCTGTCATGTGCTGATGCCATCATGCGCCCCCATCCTGTCATGTGCTACTCTATTCCTGAGCCCTCATCCTGTCATGTGCTCCCATCCTGCGCCCCCATGCTGTCATGTGGTGCTCCCATCCTGCACCCCCATGCTGTTATGTGCTGCTCCCATCCTGCGCCCTCATCCTGTCATGTAGTGCTTGCATCCTGCACCCACATGCTGTCATGTGCTGCTCCCATCCTGCGCCTCCATTTTGGTTATGTGCTGCTCCCATCCTGCGCCCCATCCTTTCATGTGCTGCTCTCATCCTGCGCCCCCATCCTGTCACATGCTTCTCCTATCCTGCGCCCTTATCCTGCCATGTGCTGCTCCTATCTTGAGCCCCCATCCTGCCATGTGCTGCTCCCATCCTGTCATGTGCTGCTCCCATCCTGTCATGTGTTGCTGCCATCCTGCTCCCCCGTTCTGTCATGTGCTGCTCCCATCCTGCGCCCCCATTCTGTCATGTGCTGCTCCCATCCTACCCCCCATTCTGTCATGTACTGCTCCCATCCTACGCCCCAGTTCTGTCATGTGCTGCTACCATCCTGCGGCCCCATTCTGACATGTGCTGCACCCATCCTGCACCTCAATTCTGTCATTTGCTGCTCCCATCCTGCGCTCCCATCCTGTCATGTGCTGCTCCCGTTCTGCGCCCCCATTCTGTCATGTGCTGCTTCCATCCTGCACCCCCGTTCTGTCATGTGCTGCTGCCATCGTGCACCCCCGTTCTGTCATATGCTGCACTATTCTGTCATGTGCTGCTCTATTCTGTCATGTGCTGCTCCCATCCTGCGCCACCGTTCTGTAACGTGCTGCTCCCATCCATATGCCCCATACGCTGCTCCATAAATGTTGATGGCCCCCACAAGATGCTCCATAGTATATGCCTCATATGCTGCTCCATTATGGTTGATGGCCCCCATAAGATGCTCCATAGTATATGCCTCATATGCTGCTCCATTATGGTTGATGGCCCCCATAAGATGCTCCATAGTAGATTTGGATCGCCCCCAGGTGCAGGGCACTGGGGTACTCGGTACCGGATCCCTCTGTCTCGGTTCTGGGGATGTCACGGTGGCCCGACCCGGTCCGTGTCCCTGCTAAGGGGCGCCCAATTAAAGGAGTAGTTTGTCAAGGGTTCGTGACGCCACCTGTGGTATTCGGTCAGGTTGACCGACGCTGCTTAGGGGTCCGCTGGGGTGATGGAATGGCAGCTAGATGGAATACCTTCCCACAGGTGAAGTGTGTCCCCAGGGCTTCCCAGTAAGGTAGATGATGATGGTGTAGGTCGCAGTAAATAACGAGGACACAGGGTTGCAGTCTTTTTACCTTTTACTGTAGACTTCAGCATCCACCATCCAGAGCACTGCTAACAGGGCTGGCTGAATCCGGCCGGTCCGAAGGCACATGCAGAGTTCCCTTTGCAGGTGGAAATCAGCCTTCCTACTAGCGCCTGTGTGTTGTATTACTTCCCTGCTGAGCACCACGGGATAGTCCTCACAACTGTCTTGTATGTTTCTAATATTCTCTCTCTACGTCCCCCAGATGATATGGATAGGACGACCCGTATGACGGGGTAGGCCTGGAGCTATTTTATAGGGACCCTAGAGACGCCCCTCTCCCACAATTTGCCTCCGTTGTCTTCATTAGGTTAAAGGTTGGGCAGCCAACTTGGAATTAACTGTCCTGCCGTTGTTTGAAGTAATGCGTAGAGCCTATTACTTCCTCGGTGTTCCGGCCACCGGCTACGCGCCTCAGAAGGATGTTGCCGATCTTAAGGCAGAACTCCTCCCGGTATTATCTCCTTGTGCTGTGATCTCGTTTCTCACTTCTCCACAATATACTTCGCTTCTTGTCCTTTCTTAGGATACCTCCGCAATGAGGTGCAGGCGCAGCTCCGTAACGTTCTATCTCTTGCTAAGTCTCTGTCAGGATCCCACCCCTGACAGGGACCTCTGTCTGCAGCTCAGATGTTCCTCCTTCTCCCCCTGTCTGCCTGACAGGTCTTCTCTGGGTCTAACCCAGGCAGCTTTCTCACTAACTTCCTATCCAACCCCCAGTTTTACCCGAGTGTGAGGAGTGGCCTAATAGATAGAACCCTTTGCTCCCCCTGGTGGCCGGAGTGTGAAGTGTAGTGTGTGACTGTGATACCTGGTCAGGTGAACTCTTTTAGTACCATCAGACGTAACATCACTCCCCCTGGTGGGAGAGCGACAATACTGCAACGACCAGGATCCTGGGGCGCTGCATATGCCTCATATGCTGCTCCATTATGGTTGATGGCCCCCATAAGATGCTCCATAGTATATGCCTCATATGCTGCTCCATAAAGGTTGATGGCCCCCATAAGATGCTCCATAGTATTATATGCCCTGTATGCTGCTGCAATAATAAAAAAATAACATACTCACCTATCGTCGCTGGGCGCCGAGTGCTCGGGGGCCTGAGCAGGCGGGGACACCGGTGCGCTGTGGGGGTCAGGTGCCGGAGTCACCGCTAGCTCAGGCCCCCGGCACTTGATATAGTCACCTGGCCATGATCCACTGCTGCGTGCCACTCCGTCTTCCGGGTCCTCTGGCTGTGACTGTTCAGTCAGAGGGCGGCGCGCATTAAGCGAGTCATCGCGCCCTCTGAACTGAACGTCACAGGCAGAGGATGTGGAGGACGGAGCGGCGCGCATCGGTGAAACAGGACAGGTGAATATAGCATACTCCCCCTCCTGGCACGTCCCTGCTTCTCCGTTGGAGATGGCGATGTGCGTTCAGTGCTTACGCATACCGCGATCTCCTGGGAGCGTCACTCTGTGGGGTCCATACTGCGCCGGCGCTTGCGCAGTCTATAAAGGCTTCGGACAGAGTGACGCTCCCAGCGTTATATTATAGATATATACAGTACAGACCAAAAGTTTGGACACACCTTCTCATTTAAGGATTTTTCTGTATTTTCATTACTATGAAAATTGTAAATTCACACTGAAGGCATCAAAACTATGAATTAACACATGTGGAATTATATACTTAAAAATAAGTGTGAAACAACTGAAATTATGTCTTATATTCTAGGTTCGTCAAAGTAGCCACCTTTTGCTTTGTTGACTGCTTTGCACACTCTTGGCATTCTCTTGATGAGCTTCAAGAGGTTGTCACCGGGAACGGTTTTCACTTCACAGGTGTGCCCTGTCAGGTTTAATAAGTGGGATTTCTTGCCTTATAAATGGGGTTGGGACCATCAGTTGTGTTGTGCAGACGTCTGGTGGATACACAGCTGATAGTCCTACTAAATAGACTGTTAGAATTTGTATTATGGCAAGAAAAAAGCAGATAAGTAAAGAAAAACGAGTGGCCATCATTACTTTAAGAAATTAAGGTCAGTCAGTCTGAAAAATTGGGAAAACTTTGAAAGTGTCCCCAAGCGCAGTGGCAAAAACCATCAAGCGCTACAAAGAAACAGGCTCACATGAGGACCGCCCCAGGAAAGGAAGACCAAGAGTCACCTCTGCTTCTGAGGATAAGTTTATCCGAGTCACCAACCTCAGAAATCGCAGGTTAACAGCAGCTCAGATTAGAGACCAGGTCAATGCCACACAGAGTTCTAGCAGCAGACACATCTCTACAACAACTGTTAAGAGGAGACTTTGTGCAGCAAGCCTTCATGGTAAAATAGCTGCTAGGAAACCACTGCTAAGGACAGGCAACAACCAGAAGAGACTTGTTTGGGCTAAAGAACACAAGGAATGGACATTAGACCAGTGGAAATCTGTGCTTTGGTCTGATGAGTCCAAATTTGAGATCTTTGGTTCCAACCACCGTGTCTTTGTGCGACGCAGAAAATGTGAACGGATAGACTCTACATGCCTGGTTCCCACCGTGAAGCATGGAGGAGGAGGTGTGATGGTGTGGGGGGGCTTTGCTGGTGACACTGTTGGGGATTTATTCAAAATTGAAGGCATACTGAACCAGCATGGCTACCACAGCATCTTGCAGCGGCATGCTATTCCATCCGGTTTGGGTTTAGTTGGACCATCATTTATTTTTCAACAGAACAATGAACCCAAACACACCTCCAGGCTGTGTAAGGGCTATTTAACCAAGAAGGAGAGTGATGGGGTGCTACGCCAGATGACCTGGCCTCCACAGTCACCAGACCTGAACCCAATCGAGATGGTTTTGGGTGAGCTGGACCGCAGAGTGAAGGCAAAAGGGCCAACAAGTGCTAAGCATCTCTGGGAACTCCTTTAAGATTGTTGGAAGACCATTCCCGGTGATTACCTCTTGAAGCTCATCAAGAGAATGCCAAGAGTGTGCAAAGCAGTCATCAAAGCAAAAGGTGGCTACCTTGAAGAACCTAGAATATAAGACATAATTTCAGTTGTTTCACACTTTTTTGCTAAGTATATAGTTCCACATGTGTTAATTCATAGTTTTGAAGCCTTCAGTGTGAATGTACAATTTTCATAGTCATGAAAATACAGAAAAATCTTTAAATGAAAAGGCGTGTCCAAACTTTTGGTCTGTACTGTATATATGTATATGTATGTGTATATATATATATATATATATATATATATATATATATATATATATATGTGTGTGTTTATGTATGTATGTGTGCATATATATATATATATATATATATATATATATATATATATTAAATTAGAACTCAAAAAGTTTAGTCATTTGAAACCTGCTCATAACATTTTTTTCCTATATTTACACATTTTTTTTGGAATCATAATAAATTGACAGATCAAACTCGCAGCCTCGGGCTATTTATCGGACTTTTACAGTTTATTATTTGTGCCAGGTTTACACTAGGCGACGATGGTGAATGAACCGTGTTTGTTGTACTTGGCCAGAACTTATTGTTATCGGTACAATAAATGTTCCTGGCGCGGTTACAAAGGCTATAAATTGAATTAAAGCAAATGCTTTTAACAAATGATCCAATTTCTGCCTTGTTTCTTTCCAAAATAGTATACAAAGGTAAATTAAACGTAAAAGATCTTCAGGCCAGACACAGAAACTGACTTAAATGGAGAATATAATGGGGGGGAAAAAAACCGATTAAGGCTTGGAAATTAGTTGAGTAATTACTGTTGGTTTTACTGTAAAACGAGGAATATGTTTACTGAACACATTGCGCATTGTGACTTAAGATGTATTTAATGCGTTCACGCTAATGATGATTGCCAAGCACTTGTGAACGCTCCGATCCATCACAGTGATGCAATTCCTAAAAGTATCCCCCTCTCTGGAAAAAAAATATTTGTATTCCCGATAGATATCAACTTTGAAGCCATTCCTTTGTTATTCCTCCTGGAAATGTATAAATCGATTGACAATTAGGCTTTACTGTCCCCCTTGTCAATAAATTTTTTTCTGCACCAATTTGACTTTGAAAATGGAAAAATCCAGTTATTGGCATAACTAGAGTCCGATGGGTCGTGGTACAAAATTTGAACATGGGACATGGGACATTTGGACATGGGAGATCCACTCCCGAATGTCAGATGAATGGGCCCTTGTAGCGTTTCAAATCCTATAAGGACATACACGTTGCCCCCCTCCTCCATCCATTATGTAGTAAGGTCCCAAATCTTGGGCTCCTTCTATGTATATATGTTCCCCATCCTGGCCCCACCTTGGTATGTATGACCTCCATCCTGTTATAAATGTTCCCCTTCCTGGCCCCATTCTGGTATATATGACCTCCATCTTGGTATATATTCCCCATCCTGGGTTCCATCCTGATATATATATCCCCCATCCTGGTATATATGTCTCTTATCCTGGTATATATATCCCTTATCCTGGTATATAGATATCCAACATCCTGGTATATATGTCCCTTATCCTGGGCCCCATCCTGTTGTATATGTTCCCCATCCTGTTATATATGTTCCCCATTCTGTTATATATGTTCCCCATCCTGGTATACATGCCCCTTGTCCTGGGCCCCATCCTGTTATATATGTTCCCCATCCTGTTATATATGTTCCCCATCCTGGTATACATGCCCCTTGTCCTGGGCCCCATCCTGTTATATGTGTTCCCCATCCTCATATATATGTACCCCATCCTTGTATACATGTCCCTTATCCTGATGGTATATTTCTCCCATTCTGTTCTTTAATACATAGAAAAAAGAGAAACGATTATACTCGCCTTCCCTCCACTCCCCCGCTGCATGGCATCCTCTTCTGAAGCTGGCACCTGACTTCAGCATGCAAGCGACGCATGACGTCACTTCCATGCGCCCTCAGTCACATGCACACCGACGTCCGCTTCTGGCCTCTGATTGGCTGGCAATGTGTATTGCAGCGTGTGGACCCAGCTAGGTCTCTGCACCGTAATACACTTCAGCTGTATGTGCGTCCTATGACGTACATCCAGTTGAAGTTTGTGCTGGTGTTGGAGGGCCCCTACGACCGCGATCAGTACGCCCCTACATCCAGTGTAAACGTACATTTCCATGAGAAATAACAAAAAAAACACCTTTCTAAGGAAATGTGTGAATTTAGTTTGAATGCAAATATCTAGAAAAACAGACTTTTCAGCTTTGCTGTGTAGCATTGGACAGAATCAACAGAGTCATTACTTTTTATTTGAAGATGGGTCATTTTATCCCTTCACGACCTTTGATGTACATTTACTTCATGGGCCGTGTCGCTGCCATTGATGTGGGCTCCCGCGCTGAGCCCACATTTTTCCCTTCACGATTGGTTTAATCAGCCATCATGTGCCTTTCACTGCCGCGGGTGGAGCAGTGCTCCATCTGCGGCTGTTAACCAGTTAAATCCTGCCGTGAATCACTAACTGCAGGATTCAACACACGCTGTCCAGAGGTGTATCATTCATCCCGCCCATCGGTTCCCCTGCCCATGATCACGGGGTGCAAATGAGTTGTCATGACAGCGGGGAGTCTACTGATGACCCATGTGCCTGTCAATACGATGCTCCTGTGAATGCCGGCTTGTGGCTGACGTTCATAACGAACTAGCAGAAATCATATGTATAGCACAAATGATCGGAGGATTGCAGATTCAAGTCACTAAAGGGGACTATTAAATACTGTAAAAGGTGAGAAAAAAAACTTTTGAAAATATGAAAAACATAAAAAACACAAGTTTAAATCACTCCCGTTTTGCTCCACTAAAAAAAAAAACAGAATCGCCCGATCTATCAAAATATAAAGCAAATTAATCCGATCGGTAAGCGGCGTAGCGAAAAAAAATCAAAACGTTAGAATTATGGTTTTTTTAGCCTCAGCATCTTTACAATAAAATTCAATAAGAGGCGATCAAAACAATGTATCTTCCCCAAAATGGTATAACTAAAAACGTCAGATCAGGGCACAAAAAATAAGCCCTCACCCAACCCCAGATCCCAAAAAATAAAATTGCCAAGGGTCTTGGAATGTGGCAAAATAAGCAATTTTTTTTTCTTACAAGTATTTTTAAACTTTTTTTCACAACTTAAAAAAACTATATATGTTTGGTATCTGCGTACTCGTACTGACCTGGCCAGTTTTACCATATAGTGAACATGGTAAATTTAAAAAAAAAACAGTTGTGGGAATTGCACTTTTTTTTTTTTTTTGCAATTTCAACGCACTCGGAATTTTTTTCCCGCTTTCTAGTGCATCACATGATCAAATGAATGATGCCATTCAAAAGAAGAACTCAAAAAAAAAAAAAAGACTTCATACAGCTATTGGGACAGAAAAATGAAAAAAAATGATGTCTCTCGGAATAAGGAGAGGAAAGAAAGCGCAAAAATGGAAAATCGGAAGGTCATGAAGGGGGTTAATGACAGATAGCTGGAAAGATGCAGCTTTAGACATATGTTAGTGGTTTTAGGTTTATTTTTTTATCCTGCCTCACAAATTAAAACCACTTTAACCAATTTATTCTGCTGTAATCCGGTCCTAGCATTAATACAAATAATAAATCGGTACTCATACATTTTTAAACCAATACATTAGATCATGCAATAAACCCAGTGACGAGCCGTCACAATTGGGAAAGTGAATCCGTGATCCGAATACAAATCATTTGTTTCTAGTCTCCTACAATGGAGATGCATCGGTCTTCATATGAGCTGTAGACATAAAACAATAGGACATTATTAACAAGCCTGTTTGCAAAATTGCTTCATTTTTAACTCTGGATGCATAAAACAAATGAAAAGTGAAAAATTGATCTGCCTGATAATGATCGGACTGTTTTAAGACTGTTTTGTAATTTCAGTATTGCAGCGGTTCACCAGTAGTTATGAGCGAATCTGCTAAAAAAACCAAATTTGCTCAAATTTTGCCAGAAAATGTGGCTTTTCTCCAGAACCCAGGACATAGAAAACATAGAGTTTAAAAGTAAAAAAAAAGTGTGTTTATTGGTCTTCTCACCTCTGTAGCCACCACAGCTCCCCTCCTGGTCCTCCGCTGCCTTCCTCCTGGTCCTCCGCTGGCTCCCTCCTGGTCCTCCGCTGGCTCCCTCCTGGTCCTCCGCTGGCTTCCTCCTGGTCCTCCGATGGCTCCCTCCTGGTCCTCCACTGGCTCCCTCCTGGTCCTCCGCTGGCTTCCTCATGGTCCTCTGCTGGCTCCCTCTTGTCCTCCGCTGGCTCCCTCATGGTCCTCCTCTGCCTTCCTCCTGGTCCTCTGCTGGCTCCCTCATGGTCCTCAGCTGCCTTCTTCCTTGTCCTCCGCTGCCTTCTTCCTTGTCCTCCGCTGCCTTCCTCCTTGTCCTCCGCTGCCTTCCTCCTTGTCCTCCGCTGGCTCCCTCCTGGTCCTCCGCTGGCTCCCTCCTGGTCCTCCACTGGCTCCCTCCTTATCCTCTGCTGGCTCCCTCCTGGTCCTCCGCTGGCTCCCTCCTGGTCCTCCGCTGGCTCCCTCCTGGTCCTCCGCTGGCTCCCTCCTGGTCCTCCGCTGGCTCCCTCATGGTCCTCCTCTGCCTTCCTCCTGGTCCTCTGCAGGCTCCCTCATGGTCCTCCGCGCTGCCTTCTTCCTTGTCCTCCGCTGCCTTCCTCCTTGTCCTCCGCTGGCTCCCTCCTGGTCCTCCGCTGGCTCCCTCCTGGTCCTCCGCTGGCTCCCTCCTGGTCCTCCGCTGGCTCCCTCCTGGTCCTCCGCTGGCTCCCTCCTGGTCCTCCACTGACTCCCTCCTTATCCTCTACTGGCTCCCTCCTAGTCCTCCGCTGGCTCTCTCATGGTCCTCCGCTGCCTTCCACCTTGTCCACCGCTGGCTCCCTCCTGGTCCTCCGCTGGCTCCCTCCTGGTCCTCTGCTGGCTCTCTCCTTGTCCTCCGCTGGCTCCCTCTTGGTCCTCCGCTGGCTAACTCCTGGTCCTCCGCTGCCTTCCTCCTTATCCTCCGCTGCCTCCCTCATGGTCCTCCACTGCCTTCCTCCTGGTCCTCTGCTGGCTCCCTCCTGGTCCTCTGCTGGCTCCCTCCTGGTCCTCCACTGGCTCCCTCCTGGTCCTCCGCTGGCTCCCTCATGGTCCTCTGCAGCGGTTCACCAGTAGTTATGAGCGAATCTGCTAAAAAAACCAAATTTGCTCAAATTTTGCCAGAAAATGTGGCTTTTCTCCAGAACCCAGGACATAGAAAACATAGAGTTTAAAAGTTAAAAAAAAGTGTGTTTATTGGTCTTCTCACCTCTGTAGCCACCACAGCTCCCCTCCTGGTCCTCCGCTGCCTTCCTCCTGGTCCTCCGCTGGCTCCCTCCTGGTCCTCCGCTGGCTCCCTCCTGGTCCTCCGCTTGCTCCCTCCTGGTCCTCCGCTGGCTTCCTCCTGGTCCTCCGATGGCTCCCTCCTGGTCCTCCACTGGCTCCCTCCTGGTCCTCCGCTGGCTCCCTCATGGTCCTCTGCTGGCTCCCTCTTGTCCTCCGCTGGCTCCCTCATGGTCCTCCTCTGCCTTCCTCCTGGTCCTCTGCTGGCTCCCTCATGGTCCTCCGCTGCCTTCTTCCTTGTCCTCCGCTGCCTTCTTCCTTGTCCTCCGCTGCCTTCCTCCTTGTCCTCCGCTGGCTCCCTCCTGGTACTCCGCTGGCTCCCTCCTGGTCCTCCACTGGCTCCCTCCTTATCCTCTGCTGGCTCCCTCCTGGTCCTCCGCTGGCTCCCTCATGATCCTCCACTGCCTTCCACCTTGTCCACCGCTGGCTCCCTCCTGGTCCTCCGCTGGCTCCCTCCTGGTCCTCCGCTGGCTCCCTCCTGGTCCTCCGCTGGCTTTCTCCTGGTCCTCCGCTGGCTAACTCCTGGTCCTCCGCTGGCTCCCTCCTGGTCCTCCGCTGGCTCCCTCCTGGTCCTCCGCTGGCTCCCTCCTGGTCCTCCGCTGGCTCCCTCCTGGTCCTCCGCTGGCTCCCTCCTGGTCCTCCGCTGGCTCCCTCCTGGTCCTCTGCTGGCTCCCTCTTGTCCTCCGCTGGCTCCCTCATGGTCCTCCTCTGCCTTCCTCCTGGTCCTCTGCAGGCTCCCTCATGGTCCTCCGCTGCCTTCTTCCTTGTCCTCCGCTGCCTTCCTCCTTGTCCTCCGCTGGCTCCCTCCTGGTCCTCCGCTGGCTCCCTCCTGGTCCTCCGCTGGCTCCCTCCTGGTCCTCCACTGACTCCCTCCTTATCCTCTACTGGCTCCCTCCTAGTCCTCCGCTGGCTCTCTCATGGTCCTCCGCTGCCTTCCACCTTGTCCACCGCTGGCTCCCTCCTGGTCCTCCGCTGGCTCCCTCCTGGTCCTCTGCTGGCTCTCTCCTTGTCCTCCGCTGGCTCCCTCTTGGTCCTCCGCTGGCTAACTCCTGGTCCTCCGCTGCCTTCCTCCTTATCCTCCGCTGCCTCCCTCATAGTCCTCCACTGCCTTCCTCCTGGTCCTCTGCTGGCTCCCTCCTGGTCCTCTGCTGGCTCCCTCCTGGTCCTCTGCTGGCTCCCTCCTGGTCCTCTGCTGGCTCCCTCCTGGTCCTCCGCTGGCTCCATCATGGTCCTCCGCTGGCTCCCTCTTGTCCTCTGCAGGCTCCCTCATGGTCTTCCGCTGCCTTCTTCCTTGTCCTCCGCTGCCTTCCTCCTTATCCTCCACTGGCTCCCTCCTGGTCCTCCGCTGGCTCCCTCCTGGTCCTCCACTGACTCCCTCCTTATCCTCTGCTGGCTCCCTCCTAGTCCTCCGCTGGCTCTCTCATGGTCCTCCGCTGCCTTCCACCTTGTCCACCGCTGGCTCCCTCCTGGTCCTCCGCTGGCTCCCTCCTGGTCCTCTGCTGGCTCTCTCCTTGTCCTCCGCTGGCTCCCTCTTGGTCCTCCGCTGGCTAACTCCTGGTCCTCCGCTGCCTTCCTCCTTATCCTCCGCTGCCTCCCTCATGGTCCTCCGCTGCCTTCCTCCTGGTCCTCTGCTGGCTCTCTCCTTGTCCTCCACTGGCTTTCTCCTGGTCCTCTGCTGGCTAACTCCTGGTCCTCTGCTGGCTCTCTCCTTGTCCTCCACTGCCTTCCTCCTGGTCCTCCGATGGCTCCCTCCTGGTCTTCCGCTGGCTCCCTCATGGTCCTCCGCTGGCTCCCTCTTGTCCTCCACTGGCTCCCTCATGGTCCACCGCTGCCTCCCTCCTGGTCCTCTGCTGGCACCCTCATGGTCCTCCGCTGCCTTCTTCCTTGTCCTCCGCTGCCTCCCTCCTTGTCCTCCGCTGCCTTCCTACTTGTCCTCCACTGGCTCCCTCCTGGTCCTCCGCTGGCTCCCTCCTGGTTCTCCGCTGGCTCCCTCATGGTCCTCCGCTTCCTTCCTCCTTGTCCACTGCTGGCTCCCTCCTGGTCCTCTGCTGGCTCCCTCCTGGTCCTCTGCTGGCTCTCTCCTTGTCCTCCGCTGGCTCCCTCCTGGTCTTCCGCTGGCTCCCTCCTTGTCCTCTGCTGGCTCCCTCCTTGTCCTCTGCTGGCTCCCTCCTTGTCCTCTGCTGGCTCCCCCCTGGTCCTCCGCTGGCTCCCTCATGGTCCTCCACTGGCTCCCTCTTGTCCTCCGCTGCCTTCTTCCTTGTCCTATGCTGCCTCCCTCCTTGTGCTCCGCTGCCTTCCTACTTGTCCTCCGCTGGCTCCCTCCTGGTCCTCCGCTGGCTCCCTCCTGGTCCTCCACTGACTCCCTCCTTATCCTCTGCTGGCTCCCTCCTAGTCCTCCGCTGGCTCTCTCATGGTCCTCCGCTGCCTTCCACCTTGTCCTCCGCTGGCTCCCTCCTGGTCCTCCGCTGGCTCCCTCCTGGTCCTCTGCTGGCTCTCTCCTTGTCCTCCGCTGGCTCCCTCTTGGTCCTCCGCTGGCAAACTCCTGGTCCTCCGCTGCCTTCCTCCTTATCCTCCGCTGCCTCCCTCATGGTCCTCCGCTGCCTTCCTCCTGGTCCTCTGCTGGCTCCCTCCTGGTCCTCTGCTGGCTCTCTCCTTGTCCTCCACTGGATTTCTCCTGGTCCTCCGCTGGCTAACTCCTGGTCCTTCGCTGGCTCCCTCCTTGTCCTCCACTGCCTTCCTCCTGGTCCTCCGATGGCTCCCTCCTGGTCCTCCGCTGGCTCCCTCCTGGTCCTCCACTGGCTCCTTCATGGTCCTCCACTGGCTCCCTCATGGTCCTCCGCTGGCTACCTCTTGTCCTCCGCTGGCTCCCTCATGGTCCTCCGCTGCCTCCCTCCTGGTCCTCTGCTGGCTCGCTCATGGTCCTCCGCTGCCTTCTTCCTTGTCCTCCGCTGCCTTCCTACTTGTCCTCCGCTGGCTCCCTCCTGGTCCTCCGCTGGCTCCCTCCTGGTCCTCCGCTGGCTCCCTCCTGGTTCTCCGCTGGCTCCCTCATGGTCCTCTGCTTCCTTCCTCCTTGTCCACTGCTGGCTCCCTCCTGGTCCTCTGCTGGCTCTCTCCTTGTCCTCCGCTGGCTCCCTCATGGTCTTCCGCTGGCTAACTCCAGGTCCTCCGCTGGCTCCTTCCTTGTCCTCTGCTGGCTCCCCCCTGGTCCTCCGCTGGCTCCCTCATGGTCCTCCACTGGCTCCCTCTTGTCCTCCGCTGCCTTCTTCCTTGTCCTACGCTGCCTCCCTCCTTGTCCTCCGCTGCCTTCCTACTTGTCCTCCGCTGGCTCCCTCCTGGTCCTCCGCTGGCTCCCTCCTGGTCCTCCGCTGGCTCCCTCATAGTCCTCCGCTGCCTTCCTCCTTATCCTCCGCTGGCTCCCTCCTGGTCCTCCGCTGGCTCCCTCCTGGTCCTCCGCTGGCTCCCTCCTGGTCCTCCGCTGCCTTCCTGATGGTCCTCCGCTGCCTTCCTCCTTGTCCACCACTGGCTCCCTCCTGGTCCACCGCTGGCTCCCTCCTGGTCCTCCGCTGGCTCCCTCCTGGTCCTCCGCTGGCTCCCTCATGGTCCACCGCTGGCTCCCTCTTGTCCTCCGCTGGCTCCCTCATGGTCCTCCGCTGCCTCCCTCCTGGTCCTCTGCTGGCTCCCTCATGGTCCTCCGCTGCCTTCTTCCTTGTCCTCCGCTGCCTCCCTCCTTGTCCTCCGCTGCCTTCCTACTTGTCCTCCGCTGGTTCCCTCCTGGTCCTCCGCTGGCTCCCTCCTGGTTCTCCACTGGCTCCCTCATGGTCCTCCGATTCCTTCCTCCTTGTCCACTGCTGGCTCCCTCCTTGTCCTCTGCTGGCTCCCCCCTGGTCCTCCGCTGGCTCCCTCTTGTCCTCCCCTGCCTTCTTCCTTGTCCTATGCTGCCTTCCTACTTGTCCTCCGCTGGCTCCCTCCTGGTCCTCCGCTGGCTCCCTCCTGGTCCTCCGCTGGCTCCCTCATAGTCCTCCGCTGCCTTCCTCCTTATCCTCCGCTGCCTTCCTCCTGGTCCTCCGCTGGCTCCCTCCTGGTCCTCCGCTGGCTCCCTCCTGGTCCTCCGCTGGCTCCCTCCTGGTCCTCCGCTGGCTCCCTCCTGGTCCTCTGCTGGCTCCCTCCTTATCCTCTGCTGGCTCCCTCCTAGTCCTCTGCTGGCTCTCTCCTTGTCCTCCGCTGGCTCCCTCCTGGTCTTCCGCTGGCTAACTCCAGGTCCTCCGCTGGCTCCCTCCTTGTCCTCTGCTGGCTCCCCCCTGGTCCTCCGCTGGCTCCCTCATGGTCCTCCACTGGCTCCCTCTTGTCCTCCGCTGCCTTCTTCCTTGTCCTACGCTGCCTCCCTCCTTGTCCTCCGCTGCCTTCCTACTTGTCCTCTGCTGGCTCCCTCCTGGTCCTCCGCTGGCTCCCTCCTGGTCCTCCGCTGGCTCCCTCATAGTCCTCCGCTGCCTTCCTCCTTATCCTCCGCTGGCTCCCTCCTGGTCCTCCGCTGGCTCCCTCCTGGTCCTCCGCTGGCTCCCTCCTGGTCCTCCGCTGCCTTCCTCATGGTCCTCCACTGCCTTCCTCCTTATCCTCCGCTGGCTCCCTCCTGGTCCTCCGCTGGCTCCCTCCTGGTCCTCCGCTGGCTCCCTCCTGGTCCTCCGCTGGCTCCCTCCTGGTCCTCCGCTGGCTCCCTCCTGGTCCTCCGCTGGCTCCTTCATGGTCCTCCGCTGGCTCCCTCATGGTCCTCCGCTGGCTCCCTCTTGTCCTCCGCTGGCTCCCTCATGGTCCTCCGCTGCCTCCCTCCTGGTCCTCTGCTGGCTCCCTCATGGTCCTCCGCTGCCTTCTTCCTTGTCCTCCGCTGCCTCCCTCCTTGTCCTCCGCTGCCTTCCTACTTGTCCTCCGCTGGTTCCCTCCTGGTCCTCCGCTGGCTCCCTCCTGGTTCTCCGCTGGCTCCCTCATGGTCCTCCGCTTCCTTCCTCCTTGTCCACTGCTGGCTCCCTCCTGGTCCTCTGCTGGCTCCCTCCTGGTCCTCCGCTGGCTCCCTCCTGGTCTTCCGCTGGCTAACTCCAGGTCCTCCGCTGGCTCCCTCCTTGTCCTCTGCTGGCTCCCCCCTGGTCCTCCGCTGGCTCCCTCATGGTCCTCCACTGGTTCCCTCTTGTCCTCCGCTGCCTTCTTCCTTGTCCTACGCTGCCTCCCTCCTTGTCCTCCGCTGCCTTCCTACTTGTCCTCCGCTGGCTCCCTCCTGTTCCTCCGCTGGCTCCCTCCTGGTCCTCCGCTGGCTCCCTCATAGTCCTCCGCTGCCTTCCTCCTTATCCTCCGCTGGCTCCCTCCTGGTCCTCCGCTGGCTCCCTCCTGGTCCTCCGCTGGTTCCCTCCTGGTCCTCCGCTGGCTCCCTCCTGGTCCTCCGCTGCCTTCCTCGTGGTCCTCCACTGTCTTCCTCCTTATCCTCCGCTGGCTCCCTCCTGGTCCTCCGCTGGCTCCCTCCTGGTCCTCCGCTGGCTCCCTCCTGGTCCTCCGCTGGCTCCCTCCTGGTCCTCCGCTGGCTCCTTCATGGTCCTCCGCTGGCTCCCTCATGGTCCTCCGCTGGCTCCCTCTTGTCCTCCGCTGGTTCCCTCCTGGTCCTCCGCTGGCTCCCTCCTGGTTCTCCACTGGCTCCCTCATGGTCCTCCGCTTCCTTCCTCCTTGTCCACTGCTGGCTCTCTCCTGGTCCTCTGCTGGCTCCCTCCTGGTCCTCTGCTGGCTCTCTCCTTGTCCTCCGCTGGCTCCCTCCTGGTCTTCCGCTGGCTAACTCCAGGTCCTCCGCTGGCTCCCTCCTTGTCCTCTGCTGGCTCCCCCCTGGTCCTCTGCTGGCTCTCTCCTTGTCCTCCGCTGGCTCCCTCCTGGTCCTCCGCTGGCTCTCTCCTGGTCCTTCGCTGGCTCCCTCCTTGTCCTCGGCTGGCTCCCTCCTTGTCCTCTGCTGGCTCCCCCCTGGTCCTCCACTGGCTCCCTCATGGTCCTCCACTGGCTCCCTCTTGTCCTCCGCTGCCTTCTTCCTTGTCCTACGCTGCCTCCCTCCTTGTCCTCCGCTGCCTTCCTACATGTCCTCCGCTGGCTCCCTCCTGGTCCTCCGCTGGCTCCCTCCTGGTCCTCCGCTGGCTCCCTCCTGGTCCTCTGCTGGCTCCCTCATAGTCCTCCGCTGCCTTCCTCCTTATCCTCCGCTGGCTCCCTCCTGGTCCTCCGCTGGCTCCCTCCTGGTCCTCCGCTGGCTCCCTCCTGGTCCTCCGCTGGCTCCCTCCTGGTCCTCCGCTGGCTCCCTCCTGGTCCTCCGCTGCCTTCCTCATGGTCCTCCGCTGCCTTCCTCCTTGTCCACCGCTGGCTCCCTCCTGGTCCACCGCTGGCTCCCTCCTGGTCCTCTGCTAGCTCTCTCCTTGTCCTTCGATGGCTCCCTCCTGGTCCACCGCTGGCTCCCTCCTGGTCCTCTGCTGGCTCTCTCCTTGTCCTCCGCTGGCTCCCTCCTGGTCCTCCGCTGGCTCCCTCTTTGTCCTCCGCTGGCTCCCTCCTTGTCCTCCGCTTGCTCACTCATCCTCCGCTGCCTTCCTCATGGTCCTCCGCTGCCTTCCTCCTTGTCCACTGCTGTCTCCCTCCTGGTCCTCCGCTGGCTCCCTCCTGGTCCTCTGCTGGCTCTCTCCTTGTCCTCCGCTGGCTCCCTCTTGGTCCTCCGCTTGCTAACTCCTGGTCCTCTGCTGCCTTTCTCCTTATCCTCCTCTGCCTCTCTCATGGTCCTCCGCTGCCTTCCTCCTGGTCCTCCACTGGCTCCCTCCTGGTCCTCTGCTGGCTCTCTCCTTGACCTCCTCTGGCTCCCTCCTGGTCCTCCGCTGGCTCTCTCCTGGTCCTTCGCTGGCTCCCTCCTTGTCCTCTGCTGGCTCCCTTCTTGTCCTCTGCTGGCTTCCTCCTTGTCCTCCGCTGGCTCCCTCCTGGTTCTCCGCTGGCTACCTCATGGTCCTCCGCTTCCTTCCTCCTTGTCCACTGCTGGCTCCCTCCTGGTCCTCTGCTGGCTCCCTCCTGGTCCTCTGCTGGCTCTCTCCTTGTCCTCCGCTGGCTCCCTCCTGGTCTTCCGCTGGCTAACTCCAGGTCCTCCGCTGGCTCCCTCCTTGTCCTCTGCTGGCTCCCCCTTGTCCTCTGCTGGCTCCCTCATGGTCCTCCACTGGATCCCTCTTGTCCTCCGCTGCCTTCTTCCTTGTCCTACGCTGCCTCCCTCCTTGTCCTCCGCTGCCTTCCTACTTGTCCTCCGCTGGCTCCCTCCTGGTCCTCCGCTGGCTCCCTCATAGTCCTCCGCTGCCTTCCTCCTTATCCTCCGCTGGCTCCCTCCTGGTCCTCCGCTGGCTCCCTCCTGGTCCTCCGCTGGCTCCCTCCTGGTCCTCCGCTGCCTTCCTCATGGTCCTCTGCTGCCTTCCTCCTTGTCCACCGCTGGCTCCCTCCTGGTCCACCGCTGGCTCCCTCCTGGTCCTCTGCTGGCTCTCTCCTTGTCCTCCGCTGGCTCCCTCCTGGTCCTCCACTGGCTCCCTCCTTGTCCTCCGCTGGCTCCCTCCTTGTCCTCCGCTGGCTCCCTCCTTGTCCTCCGCTGGCTCCCTCCTTGTCCTCCGCTGGCTCCCTCCTGGTCCTCCGCTGGCTCCCTCCTTGTCCTCCGCTGCCTTCCTCCTTGTCCTCCCCTGCCTTCCTCCTGGTCCTCCGATGGCTCCCTCCTGGTCCTCCGCTGGCTCCCTCCTGGTCCTCCGCTGACTCCCTCATGGTCCTCCGCTGGCTCCCTCATGGTCCTCCGCTGGCTCCCTCTTGTCGTCCGCTGGCTCCCTCATGGTCCTCTGCTGCCTCCCTCCTGGTCCTCTGCTGGCTCCCTCATGGTCCTCCACTGCCTTCTTCCTTGTTCTCCGCTGCCTCCGTCCTTGTCCTCTGCTGCCTCCCTCCTTGTCCTCTGCTGGCTCCCTCCTGGTCCTCCGCTGGCTCCCTCCTGGTCCTCCGCTGGCTCCCTCCTGGTCCTCCACTGACTCCCTCCTTATCCTCTGCTGGCTCCCTCCTAGTCCTCCGCTGCCTCCCTCATGGTCCTCCGCTGCCTTCCTCCTGGTCCTCTGCTGCCTTCCTCCTGGTCCTCTGCTGGCTCCCTCCTGGTCCTCTGCTGGCTCCCTCCTGGTCCTCTGCTGGCTCCCTCCTGGTCCTCCGCTGGCTCCCTCATGGTCCTCCGCTGGCTCCCTCTTGTCCTCTGCAGGCTCCCTCATGGTCTTCCGCTGCCTTCTTCCTTGTCCTCCACTGCCTTCCTCCTTGTCCTCTGCTGGCTCCCTCCTGGTCCTCCGCTGGCTCCCTCTTGGTCCTCTGCTGGCTAACTCCTGGTCCTCCGCTGCCTTCCTCCTTATCCTCCGCTGCCTCCCTCATGGTCCTCCGCTGCCTTCCTCCTTTTCCTCTGCTGGCTCCCTCCTGGTCCTCTGCTGGCTCTCTCCTTGTCCTCCACTGGCTTTCTCCTGGTCCTCCGCTGGCTAACTCCTGGTCCTTCGCTGGCTCCCTCCTTGTCCTCCACTGCCTTCCTCCTGGTCCTCCGATGGCTCCCTCCTGGTCCTCCGCTGGCTCCCTCTTGGTCCTCCACTGGCTCCCTCATGGTCCTCCGCTGGCTCCCTCATGGTCCTCCGCTGGCTCCCTCTTGTCCTCCGCTGCCTTCCTCCTGGTCCTCTGCTGGCTCCCTCCTGGTCCTCTGCTGGCTCCCTCCTGGTCCTCTGCTGGCTCCCTCCTGGTCCTCTGCTGGCTCCCTCCTGGTCCTCTGCTGGCTCCCTCCTGGTCCTCCGCTGGCTCCCTCATGGTCCTCCGCTGGCTCCCTCTTGTCCTCTGCAGGCTCCCTCATGGTCTTCCGCTGCCTTCTTCCTTGTCCTCCACTGCCTTCCTCCTTGTCCTCTGCTGGCTCCCTCCTGGTCCTCCGCTGGCTCCCTCCTGGTCCTCCGCTGGCTCCCTCCTGGTCCTCCACTGACTCCCTCCTTATCCTCTGCTGTCTCCCTCCTAGTCCTCCGCTGGCTCCCTCTTGGTCCTCTGCTGGCTCTCTCCTTGTCCTCCGCTGGCTCCCTCTTGGTCCTCTGCTGGCTAACTCCTGGTCCTCCGCTGCCTTCCTCCTTTTCCTCCGCTGCCTCCCTCATGGTCCTCCGCTGCCTTCCTCCTTTTCCTCTGCTGGCTCCCTCCTGGTCCTCTGCTGGCTCTCTCCTTGTCCTCCACTGCCTTCCTCCTGGTCCTCCGATGGCTCCCTCCTGGTCCTCCGCTGGCTCCCTCTTGGTCCTCCACTGGCTCCCTCATGGTCCTCCGCTGGCTCCCTCATGGTCCTCCGCTGGCTCCCTCTTGTCCTCCGCTGGCTCCCTCATGGTCCTCTGCTGCCTCCCTCCTGGTCCTCTGCTGGCTCCCTCATGGTCCTCCGCTGCCTTCTTCCTTGTCCTCCGCTGCCTCCCTCCTTGTCCTCCGCTGCCTTCCTACTTGTCCTCCGCTGGCTCCCTCCTGGTCCTCCGCTGGCTCCCTCCTGGTCCTCCGCTGGCTCCCTCCTGGTCCTCCGCTGGCTCCCTCCTGGTCCTCCGCTGGCTCCCTCATGGTCCTCCGCTTCCTTCCTCCTTGTCCACTGCTGGCTCCCTCCTGGTCCTCTGCTGGCTCCCTCCTGGTCCTCTGCTGGCTCTCTCCTTGTCCTCCGCTGGCTCCCTCCTGGTCTTCCGCTGGCTAACTCCAGGTCCTCCGCTGACTCCCTCCTTGTCCTCTGCTGGCTCCCCCCTGGTCCTCCGCTGGCTCCCTCATGGTCCTCCACTGGCTCCCTCTTGTCCTCCGCTGCCTTCTTCCTTGTCCTACGCTGCCTCCCTCCTTGTCCTCTGCTGCCTTCCTACTTGTCCTCCGCTGGCTATCTCCTGGTCCTCCGCTGGCTCCCTCCTGGTACTCCGCTGGCTCCCTCATAGTCCTCCGCTGCCTTCCTCCTTATCCTCCGCTGGCTCCCTCCTGGTTCTCCGCTGGCTCCCTCATAGTCCTCCGCTGGCTCCCTCATAGTCCTCCGCTGGCTCCCTCCTGGTCCTCCGCTGGCTCCCTCCTGGTCCTCCGCTGGCTCCCTCCTGGTCCTCTGCTGGCTCTCTCCTTGTCCTCCGCTGGCTCCCTCTTGGTCCTACGCTTGCTAACTCCTGGTCCTCCGCTGCCTTTCTCCTTATCCTCCTCTGCCTCCCTCATGGTCCTCTGCTGCCTTCCTCCTTGTCCACCGCTGGCTCCCTCCTGGTCCACCGCTGGCTCCCTCCTGGTCCTCCGCTGGCTCTCTTTGTCCTCCGCTGGCTCCCTCCTTGTCCTCCGCTGGCTCACTCGTCCTCCGCTGCCTTCCTCATGGTCCTCCTCTGCCTTCCTCCTTGTCCACCGCTGTCTCCCTCCTGGTCCTCTGCTGGCTCTCTCCTTGTCCTCCGCTGGCTCCCTCTTGGTCCTACGCTTGCTAACTCCTGGTCCTCCGCTGCCTTTCTCCTTATCCTCCTCTGCCTCCCTCATGGTCCTCTGCTGCTTTCCTCCTGGTCCTCCGTTGGCTCCCTCCTGGTCCTCTGCTGGCTCTCTCCTTGTCCTCCGCTGGCTCCCTCCTGGTCCTCCGCTGGCTCCCTCCTTGTCCTCCGCTGGCTCCCTTCTTGTCCTCTGCTGGCTCCCTCCTTGTCCTCTGCTGGCTCTCTCCTGGTCTTTCGCTGGTTCCCTCCTTGTCCTCTGCTGGCTCCCTTGTCCTCTGCTGGCTTCCTCCTTGTCCTCCGCTGGCTCCCTCCTTGTCCTCCGCTGGCTCCCTCCTTGTCCTCCGCTGGCTCCCTCCTTGTCCTCTGCTGGCTCCCTCGGCTGGCATTTCGGGACATTCTTATATCACAACATTACGACGTGCGTCTTCCAGCCCATGCTGCAAGAAGACAGAGAGTAGGATACCGCCTACTATGAAAACCCAAAAAGACCAGAGCCAGACTGAGAGAGCAAAGGATCAGGCAGGGATCTGCATTGGCATGAAAACTGAACTTCGAGGGGTGAGAAAACTATTTTTTATATTTTTTATCCCCCTTTCCCAACCTCCTAGAATCCAGCAAAATGTTGGCCAGGCATCATTAAAAAAAAATCACAATAGCCAAGAAATATGAATTTGGTTTAGGGAAGAGTCAGAAGGCCGTATAATTTGGACAAGGATCACAATGTAATGCTCAGACTGGCTGACGGTTCTGCCGACCCAAGCATGACATCTGCATAGAAATACATGCTGTTACACTCCAATCAGGAGAGCCGCCGGCCAGTCCGAGCATTGCGTCGCAACCCTCTTCCGAGTTATACCGCCTTCTGACTCGCAAACTTAATTAATTTCATACTTCTGCTCGCTGCCTGATTTGAAGCCTATGCACAGGGAGAGGCTTTACTGTAGAGCCCCGTCTAAATGAGGTCAGCTTGTTGATGGCAGGTGGGCATACACACATTGATCAAAATCTGCACAATAAGCCTCATGTTATGTACATGTAAGAGTGTGTGTGTGTGCGCGTGTATATATATATATATATATATATATATATATATATATATATATATATATATATATATATATATATATATATAATTTTTTTTCCCAGCTAATCCCAAACCTAAATGATTACATTGTTAATGAATATAAATTGCTTAGAGCTCAGGAAACACATAATCAGAAATAGAAAACCGCAATAAATGTAAGTGAACAGATTGCTGACAGAGCGGGGGCCTGAAATAACTGTCATTTAGAATGGGAAGAAAAACTTTCCTCTAACAAGTACAGCTATTAAAAAGTATCTATCTCCAGTAGATTACTAAAATGTGGAGTTTAAAAAAATATATTTTTTGCCACTTTATAACTATTATGCATACTTGACTATTTGCTTAGATAGTGCAAGAGACTCCTGGAAATGGGGGAGATTGTGTTGGGCAACTATTAATAACATTGCGCACTATTGCTAGGGAGGGCACAAAGAGCTTTTTTTAATATTGTGTGGTAGGTTCTATTTTCCTGAGGTGCCACTGTTACCATGTGGAGACATTAAAAGTTGCACTTGCACAAAAAGTACGATTAAGTTCAGGTTTTTCAATTGGTCCATGCTGTATAAACTTCAGCTTCTTACCCCAAATGTATAACCTACGACCTGTCACCCCCTGATGTATTAGCTCTGTTCCCTCGCCCTCGACCGGTCACCCCTGGTATATTGGCTCTGTTCCCTTGCCCCCAATGTATAACCTATGACCTGTCACCCCCAGTGTCTGAGCAGCTGCATGCAGCCTTACATCGCCAAGCACAATGCCGAGCGTCGGATTGAGTGGTGTAAAGCCACCACTAGTGGACTAGAGGAAACGTGTTTTGTTCAGTATCGGATCACACGTCTATCTGGCGTCTGATGGAGGAGTCTGGGTTTGATGATTCTAGGAGAACGTGACCCACCTGACTGCATTATACCCGCTGTACAGATGGTGGAGGAGATATAAGGCTATGGGCTTGCTGTTAGTTCTGGTGAAGAAAAATCTTAATTCTTCAGCAAAAGACATTTTGGACAATTCCAGCTTTTGTGGGAACAGACAGTTGGGGATGACCCTTTTCTGATCCACTGAACTGCAATAAGTGCTCCAGGTCTATAAACGCATGGAGGGCGAAGAACATGACCCGGAACCCGGACTTCAAGCCCATTCAACAACTAAAATGGAGATTGTGAGCCCGACCTGTCCACAGCATCAGGGCCCAACCTCACAAATACGCTTCTTGGTGAGGGATCAAAAGTCTCGGTAGCGTGGAAACCAATTTATATAGAATGAGAGGTCACAAACGATCCTGTGGGTGTAATGTGAAGCCGTCCCAATACTTTTGTCCATGAAGTGTAAATGCAAGACGATGGATAGATAGAAACGCAGGTGATGTGTACATTGTAAAATCGTGGTTATTCGTGATTTCCGTTTATAACAGGCGGTTATTTATCTACGTTGTAGATTGTATTGACCTTAATTACAGATCTGCGTATTTAGCGGAAAACGACTGCAGTGCAAAACCTGGAAGATAGATCGTCAAGTGTCATTATAGTGAAACGCTGACGGTGTGCCGCCCCTGTAGGGTTTGTGATATAAATATACAATATGTAAATTTTATCAACATAAAGTGAAAACAATTACTACACGGAGAAGACGGGAGCATCACTTGCCTCATTAAAAATCATCCCTAAATGGAAAGTTGTAAACTAGCAGCAATACATTAAAATATATGTAAAGATAATAGAAAGACAGAGATGACAAATAGGGCAGATACTGTAGATAGATAATAGATGGATGGATGATTGGGTGGATAGAGAAGTATATGGATGGATAGATGAATACTGTATGTAGATGGAGGGATAGGTAAAGAGAAGGATGGAAAAATGGACAAATGGTTATATGCAAGGATGAACAGATCAATATATAGATTGATAGAAAAGTATATGGGTGGATATATAAATGGATAGATAAATATATGGATGGATTGATAAATGGATGGATGGATAGATAAATATATGTATGGATAGATGTTGGATAACATAGAGAATCATGCCGAGCAGTAGGTAGTGTTCACACAGGCAATGTGGTTTTATCCAAACATGCAGTTTTATGGCTTTCACCAAACTCCAAATGGATTCATAACCAAATCCGCTTCTTCTGGGCACAGAGGTATCACAGCAAATTAATGTATCATCCAGCAGGCACATACAGTAGTTCTTCATGGGTTCAAATCTGACCAAGATGACCGCTTTTACCTAAGCTTTGTTCTCATTGTAATAGGTATATGGAAAAATATACTAGGCACCTTCTTGCCCTTTAGGTTTTCATTGTTATGTTGGGTATGTTGCCCCTATGATTTTGCATTGTTCTTTTGCATTGTTTGTTTCTATATGCCTTTTGTATTTTATTGCAAGGCCACACCGTTTCCAAGGGAAGATGGAGACCAGCGAGATGTTTGCGCTTCCAGCTCTCACAAGGATTTATGTTCAATGCACTTGTCTATGTTTTAATTTTCTCTTCATTTCCATGAGCTCATTGATCGTGTACTCTGTGCAACTTGGAAATATTTTGAGCGGTGATGCACTGGGTTGCAGAGGGAACATTACCTCTGTGACTGTCCCAAGCAGAGGACACCATCAATTATTACTTCTGGTGGACCTAGGGTCTAATTGGAGATTCTTATCGCCAACCATCATGTATGGCCATTCTTACACTTGACCATAAAATGATCATTTCTACAAAGCTTTTCCAAGCCCGTAATTAACCAGCTTTGCCTTTAAGTCCATTAAAAATAAACCTAGCTATTACCGTTTGAGTCAAAGTCGTAAAAAGTAGAAAATGATTCTCCTCACACTGACTTAATCATCTAAATACACATCGACGGTGCGACAAGCCAAATCCTCCGAGATAAAAATCAAAGTATTAGAAAATATAATATTTAATATCATGTCTCTGAGAGAATTTTATTTTACGGGAACAGATAACATTTATTAACAAGTGATTCTAGATTCTTAAAAGGTTTGTTATACTCCGGGGAGATGTCAAGGCAGATTTTTATTGTCAAACACGAGTACAAAGTGGAGTCTTCTGCAGAGTCTTCAAGAGCTCCATAAAAATGGATCTTGCAATAGAAAACGAACATTGGCCATTTCTAGCAACACCCATGAATTATAGATCGTGTTTTCCTCGTCTGATGGAGGTTTTGTAGTTTATTAGATTCCTGGAGAAAAGTTACTCTTTGTATACAGAAGACGCCATTACTTAACTATTTGCATGTCGATCTAAAGGGGTCGTCCAGGTTTGGAAAAACATGTCCGTTTTCTTCCAAAACAGCGCTCCACCTGACTACCTGTGGAATTACAACTCAGCCCCGTTCACTTCAGTTACTATACAAAACCAATGTAGAAGACAAAGGGGCGAATTCAATAAGAGTGGGGTCTCGTATACCTTTTTTAACGAGGATCATGCAGGAATTGGATGCGCCAAATTCATGCCACTTATTAAAGTTGGCGCATCTTCTCAGTGGCGAGCGCCTTTGTTCGCCTCGCCAAAAATGTTACTCCGTTCAGTCACATTTCTGAAGAACTACATGCCACCACTGATGCTGAATTTTGCAGGCCATGCCCCATGTCGGCCACCTAGGCTTTTCGCAGCACCATCCTTTTTGGCAAAAATGCTTTAAAGTGGTGGGAAAACATGAAAAGGCATCAAATCTTTGCGCAACTCCACTTTGTGCAAAACTTTTCCAATTTTTTTACACCAATTTTTTGGAGAAAACACTTTGTTGAATGGAATGGCCCCCATAGTCTTTACATTGTCTTAGAGGAAAGTGCAAGTGACTTTCAACTGGACCACGAGTATGTAACTTTTTAGTAAAGCATATGGCACTTTTTGGTTTTAGATCTGAAAATATATTTTGGGTGTCTGGGAACCCTTTTATCACGTCTTGTCTACCTGAGGAAGGGTCTCAAGCGACACAAAAATGTGTTCTAACCTTTTCCGAGTGAGAGGAGTGCTATTTGTAACCACTCTCCGCTCTAGAAAATTCTTAAAAATCCTAAATAAAACACCCATCTCCGGTGACAAATGCCCCAGTAGGGTATTTTGATAGTTTAGTTTTTCTATTCCAGTCAACCTCTTTAAAGGGATATTCCCATCTCTCAAGATCCTATCCCAACATGTAGTAGATGTAAATATAATATTATCAAATACCTCCAATTACAAATGTAGTATAGTTCTTCTGATTAGCTTTGTCGCATACCCCATGCGCAGGGCATTGTAGCCGCTTAGGTATCCATGGGTACAACCACTAACAACTATTTGTCACTATTTGAATGGTCATAACATGGATAGCTAAGCTACAGTGATGCCCTGCACGTAGGGTAAGCGTCAATGTGAATTAGAAGAACTATACTACATTTCTAATTGGAGGTATTCGCTAATATTTTACAGCTACTGCATATTGGGATAGGATCTTGGAGATGGGAATACCTCTTTTAAGTTAAGATGACCATACACCTTAGGTAACTGTTGGCCAAATTACATCTATCCCTCTTGACTGCCCCTTGCACGTGCCTGCTCAGTTTGGTCGAGGGTGCTTAACATCCGTTGTCTAGCTGATTTCCCTTTTTCTTCCCTTCATTCTGAGTCAGTCGCATAGTCACTGTGTGGTCAACACGAGCCATGTTGCAGAATAATGATTACAAGAAAAGTAACGTGGAAACATCTTGAGCTGTGCTGCACCGGGTTACAGAGGGAATATTACCTCTGTGACCATTCCTGGCACAGGAGACCATCAATTGCCTCTGATGGACCTAAGAATCCCCAATTAGACCCTATTACCTACCATCATGTGTGGCCATTCTTACACCTATCCATAAAACGATGATTTCTAGTTGTGGAAACACCTTGAACTGTGCTGCACTGGGTTACAGAGGGAATATTGCCTCTGTGACTGTCCCAGGCATAAGAAACGGTTTGCCCATAAAGTAGAGACACAAAGAAAGACGCCATATTGGATGATGGGGGATTAAGCTGTTGTTGGACATCTCTGGCGGCATCTTATCTCTTGAGTGAACAAAAAGAGAGAGTGTTTATGTTCCTGACACTTCTCTCCTCCAACATCATTTCTTGGGGAAAGGTCAAGAGGCTCCCATACATCGACACATTCAGAACACTTTTCTCTAACATTCATAACATTCATAATAGAACCAAATGAATCAATTCCATGGCCAATCATATCAGGCGAATGATGACTGTGTTAGAAGAAGATTATGCTAATTTTGTAGGAGGCAGTGGCCTATCATTGGGTTAGTGCTGTAGGATGGAAATAACTAGCAGTTAAAGGTTGTCCAGACTTGGGATACAATTATGTAGTCCCTCTGTTTAACTGTAGACTTGTGAATCCATGGTGCACGCTGTCAGGGTTCATTGGGAGCGGGTGGTCATATTACCTCAAGTATATGATTTGCATACTTCCATACACATTCCGACTAGACTTGTCTTGTATGGAGTGAGGTTGCACACCAGTAGCATAGCTACTGGAGGGGCAGAGGGGGCATTGCCCCGGGCCCGGTGCTCAGAGGTGGCCCACCTAGAGCTACGCTACTGTAACTGTATCGGCGTGTGCACAACTCGCCAATACATTCTGCGGCAGAGCAGGGAGAATAGATCTCCCTACAGTGCCCCCCGGCCGCTATGGGGCCCTTGAGCAGGCGGGGGGCCCCAATGCCAGCAGCGGGCCCCCCGCTTGTCATCGCAGGGTCAGCTGTATCGGCATCTAGCCTTGATGAGGGAAGGAGCGCTATGCCTTTTCTCCCATCATCCCCCTGTCAGCGTTTGACGTCACCGACTCCGGCACTGACAGGGGGAGCGATGACGTCACTGTCCGCCACCCGCGGTCCGGAGGTGAGCGGAAGCAGGGAGTGGCACAGCAACCAGGAAGAAGAGAGGTGAGTATTAATTGTTTTTCTTTATGGGGGCTGCCTTATACTACAGAGTCTGCCTGTGGGGGGTGCTGCCTTATACTACAGATTCTGCCTGTGGTTTGGGTGCTGCTATGTACTAGAGTCTGGCTGTGG
This sequence comes from Ranitomeya variabilis, assembly GCF_051348905.1. Taxonomy (NCBI): domain Eukaryota; kingdom Metazoa; phylum Chordata; class Amphibia; order Anura; family Dendrobatidae; genus Ranitomeya; species Ranitomeya variabilis. The sequence continues at coordinate 196,609,365 of NC_135239.1, forward strand.
GGGGGTGCTGCCTTACACTATAGAGTCAGCCTGTGGGGGTGTGTGCTGCCTTATACTAGAGTCTGCCTGGTGGGGGGTGCTGCCTTATACTACAGAGTCTGCCTGTGGGGAGGGGGTCCTGCCTTATACTGCAGAGTCTGCCTGTGGGGAGGGTGCTGCCTTATGCTACAGAGTCTGCCTGTGGGGAGGGTGCTGCCTTATACTACAGAGTCTGCCTGTGGGAGGGTGCTGCCTTATACTACAGGGTCTGCCTATGGGGTGCTGCCTTATACTACAGGTCTGTCTATGGGGTGCTGTCTTATACTACAGGGTTTGCCTATGGGGTGCTGCCTTATACTAGAGGGTCTGCCTATGGGGTGCTGTCTTATACTACAGAGTCTGCCTATGGGGTGCTGCATTGTACTGCAGAGTCTTCCTATGGGGTGCTGCATTATACTACAGAGTTTGCATATGGGGTGCTGCCTTACACTACAGAGTCTGCCTATGGGGTGTTGCCTTATACTACAGAGTCTGCCTATGGGGTGCTGCCTTATACTACAGAGTCTGCCTATGGGGTGCTGTCTTATACTACAGAGTCTGACTATGGGCTGCTGTCTTATACTACAGAGTCTGCCTATGGGGTGCTGCCTTATACTACAGGGTCTGCCTATGGGGGTGCATTATACAATATAGAGTAGGCCTATGGGGAGTGCATTATACTATATGGAGTCCTATGGGTAGTGCAGTATACTATATTGAGGACTATCTAGGGGGCCATCATATAGCGTGGAGATTACAGTGAGGGGGTCATCTTACAGTGTTAGAGCCATCAAACAGTTTGGGGGCTACTAAGGGGTCAGTATACTGTGTGGGTGGTACTATACAGTGAGGGGGCATTATACTGTGTATAAAAGAGCATGATACTGTGTATAGGGGAGCTGTACAGGGGGAGACTCGGGAAATTATTAAATGTAAAGTGGGCACTTATTGTTATAGGGGAACTCAGGTTACTATGACTGTCAAAGGGGCACACAGAGCATTATTACTTTCTAGGGGGCAAAATATGGGCACTGTTTTCTAGGGCACTTGCACCCAGCATTACTGTATTATAGATGGTTGCTTTAGAATTTAGAAGGCACAGAGAACCACAGAGTAGGTGCAGTAATAGGGACACATACGGCAGCAGCGGCTCAGTATTGGGGTATCAGGGGTAGTAATAGGGACACATACGGCAGCAGCGGTTCAGTATTGGGGTATCAGGAGCAGTAATAGGGACACATACGGCAGCAGCTGCTCAGTATTGGGGTATCAGGGGTAGTAATAGGGACACATACGGCAGCAGCGGCTCAGTATTGGGGTATCAGGGGTAGAAATAGGGACACATACGGCAGCAGCGGCTCAGTATTGGGGTATCAGGTGCAGTAATAGGGACACATACGGCAGCAGCTGCTCAGTATTGGGGTATCAGGGGTAGTAATAGGGACACATACGGCAGCAGCGGCTCAGTATTGGGGTATCAGGAGCAGTAATAGGGACATATACGACAGCAGCGGCTCAGTATTGGGGTATCAGGTGCAGTAATAGGGACACATACGGCAGCAGCGGCTCAGTATTGGGGTATCAGGTGCAGTAATAGGGACACATACGACAGCAGCGGCTCAGTATTGGGGTATCAGGGGTAGTAATAGGGACACATACGGCAGCAGCGGCTCAGTATTGGGGTATCAGGTGCAGTAATAGGGACACATACGGCAGCAGCGGCTCAGTATTGGGGTATCAGGTGCAGTAATAGGGACACATACGACAGCAGCGGCTCAGTATTGGGGTATCAGGGGTAGTAATAGGGACACATACGGCAGCAGCGGCTCAGTATTGGGATATCAGGTGCAGTAATAAGGACACATACGGCAGCAGCGGCTCAGTATTGGGGTATCAGGTGCAGTAATAGGGACACATACGACAGCAGCGGCTCAGTATTGGGGTATCAGGGGTAGTAATAGGGACACATACGGCAGCAGGGGCTCAGTATTGGGGTATCAGGTGCAGTAATAGGGACACATACAGCAGCAGCGGCTCAGTATTGGGGTATCAGGTGCAGTAATAGGGACACATACGACAGCAGCGGCTCAGTATTGGGGTATCAGGGGTAGTAATAGGGACACATACGGCAGCAGGGGCTCAGTATTGGGGTATCAGGGGTAGTAATAGGGACACATACGGCAGCAGCGGCTCAGTATTGGGGTATCAGGGGTAGTAATAGGGACACATACGGCAGCAGCGGCTCAGTATTGGGGTATCAGGGGTAGTAATAGGGACACATACGGCAGCAGGGGCTCAGTATTGGGGTATCAGGTGCAGTAATAGGGACACATACGGCAGCAGCGGCTCAGTATTGGGGTATCAGGTGCAGTAATAGGGACACATACGGCAGCAGGGGCTCAGTATTGGGGTATCAGGTGCAGTAATAGGGACACATACAGCAGCAGAGGCTCAGTATTGGGGTATCGGGTAGTAATAGGGACACATACGGCAGCAGCAGCTCAGTATTGGGGTATCAGCAGGATGAGGCATTTATGCAGGTTGGGAATATATGGTGACGTGCTGAAAATATGAGACGTGAAACATGTCTTTGTTGTTTTATCTGCAGCCGAGACGTGGCTGGAAGAAGTTGTCGTGTCGGTCTGGGCCAGATGGAAAAGACGTGAAAAGTGACGACTCCATCAGAAAGAACGTCCTCTGTAAGCCATTATCTGTAACTGCGCTGTGATCTCTTATATGTCCTGTAGGGCTGGTATCTACCACTGACCATATGGTGGTAATATCCATGTTGGTCGTTATATAGAGATTATCTTCAGTAACAGCGTGGTCATCTGCTGAGGTTCTCCTCCACTATTAGGGTGCGACACCCAGCTGTAATCAAGGTTACCTGGTTAGGGGCCCACTCAGAAGCTTCGCCCCCCTGAACCAAAACCCTAGCTACGCCTCTGCTGCCCACGTCTAGTCGGCATGTGACCGCAAATATCATACCGCCTGCTCCCAAAGCCGGTACTGAAGAATCCTGACAATGCCCGCACATAGTGACCGCAAACATGTACCCCAAGCCTTAACATCCCCTTTACGATATTATAAATTTACATGGGAACCAAGGTGTGAGCAGAGTCATTAATTCACTACAGCAAAATATGCATTTTTTTTGCCATAAATGAAAAACGAAAAACCTGCAAAATATATAGCCAAGTGGTTTTTTTTAAAATATTTTTACATTGCACATTTTTCACAGCATTATCTTGACGTGGGCGTCATGAAAGCTTCGACAGATCTGGAAAATAAAAAAGAGCTAATTGGTAAATGGAATCACTTATAATAAAAATTATAAGTGGAGAAAATAATACCTTGATAATGTGTCTGCAGCAATCAAGCAGACGGCAGATAAGTGTGATTCCGCTCTGGGCGAGTCATTTACTGTGCCCACTGAGGGCGAGATATTGTCTGATGGCCTCACATACCAGCTTGATCTAACAATACAAGATAGGATACAATTAATGTCAAATGTTTAATAGAAATTGCAAATATACAACACATTAGATACAGGGAACAACTGCTTTAAATGCACTGAAAAGCAAGAGGAGTGACGGATCCACGTTACAAGCAATCAGATGACGCAGTAAGAATAAACGCAGCATTTAATGCACAGGATCCACTCACTGGGTGGAAGTAATTAACTAAGAAAATAACAAATTATTGTTTTTCAGTTGTAGTCACAAAGCAGCTTAAAATTCTGGTAAAAAAAGACTAGATATGTATTCAGATTTACGGTGCCCGTGCACCTTCCTTTTGACCCCCATACACATGCACACTCAGTTCAGCTAAGCGTGCATGTGTTTCCAATGACGAGGTGTAAAATGCTGCCTGACACTGTTGAATGTTCTCAATTCAAAATGGCTGATCCTCTTTCCTCTGACACAGGGCTGCATATACTATTGGTGTGACCTGTGCATCCACGTAGGGGTCCAAGAGACAAGGGGGTCCACTACCACCTAAAAAAAACTGCAAACCGCTTTTGTCACAGACACATAAAGGGATGCAGTATGATGAATGTAGAAAGACCCCCATACATATTAGATGGTCTCCTGTGTGTGACCATTTTAAGAAGGGCTGTAGTACGAGACAGTTGTTCTTTACATACTTAGTATTGAAATCAATTTAAGCCCCCTTAGAGGATCCAGTACCAAAGAGGGTGAAACCATTGAAGTATTGGATTCTTAGGAAAGGTTTTTGTGGAGGGATTGGAAGAGATGGAAGCAGAGGAATTGGCACATGGCGCAGCAGTAGCGAAAGTAGTGTCAAGGCAAACTGGAGCCGGACCAGGTGAGACGGTAGAATTGACCTCTTCATCCACAGTGTATGTAATGGAAGGGATTAATTACAACTCGCCCATGCGAAGGTTAGATTTCTGGAGAGAAGAGCAATCGAACCAGCAAATGCATTGGGACCTTATGACATCGAGAAGGCACCTGGTGTACCGACAACACAATTAGCAGCAAGATAAAATGGACCATGTTAATCCAGTATATTACTGGAAATTATGTACAATATATTCTTAAACATCATAAAAAGATGTTTCTTAGTTTCTGAGATCCAGACCCAAAAGCATAATAAACATAGGGAGAGGGAGGTAGATAAGAAATTTAAAAAACACCTTCTACTCACCTATCCTTGGCCACCACTTGATTCCTCACATTGCCTTTCCTGCCACCATGGCACGTCCGTTCTTATTGTGGGTGTCTGTTCTTCTGGTGCTGAAGCCCATGCAGTCACTTTAGGGTGACTCTCATCATTGATATCAATGATGTTTGTTCGCCCACCCGCCTCACTGCCATGTGACCGCGTGGATCTCAGCACCAGAAAAATGGAAGACCATGGAGCTGCGGTGGGAATGGAGTCATCTGAAGCAGTCAGGCAAGGGGCTTGGACAGGTGAATAAAATGTGATTTTTTTAATTATTTTTTTTACATTAAGTTTTATGATTTTTTTTAATTTCCATTTCTTCCTGGCCCTCAAAAGAACAAAGCAAAATGATAGCCTAATCGAATTTTGAAAAATGTTGATTTTGCCTTACTCTGAATTTTTGCTGAAATTTGCAACTAATATGATTTGTTGTGGATTGGTTGACTCAACTACAATTTCTAACAATATTACTGATATCAAAGTTTGTCTTGAGCGGGGGTGTAGCTATGAGGTCAGCTGTAGAGGCATGTGAGCCATGTGTTGGTACCTCGAGGGAGGGGCAACAAGGCCCTCTGGATACTTGGCTGGAACAGGGAACTAAATATTTGGTCCAGGACCGGTGAGTATGGGATAAATCAAGCGTTAAGAGGGCATATTACCGAGAGAGGTTATTCTATTTTGTTTTATTCTAAAAAATAATAATTTTGTAAATCTGACAGGTAAAAAATATACCATAAATAGGTTTTGTAAAGGAGAGGGTCAATTATACAAATTTCTAACTCCTCTCCAGAGATAGTGAGCGCATCTTCTCTGTATAAAAATTAACATGTCCATTGTTCATCAATTTTAAAGAATAATGTAAATACATAGCTGCGAGATTTCATGATATATCGCGATATGTCATGTGATTGGTTTATGGTGCAGGGGATACATGCATCAATTCCAGAGGTGACAATCAGCAATTGGCATAATTGTTGTATTCCAAAAAATACATATCTTTTATACTTTTAGTACATTTGTTTTTGTTTTTTATTATTTATCTTTACTAAATATTTTTTTGGGAGATCTGACACTTTTTCAGTTAATAACAGAATGTATTTTTACTCGATGGTAGGTTTTCTTTAACTTTAAAGTGTATCTACATATAAATGACTGATATTACATGCAAAATTCTTTTCCAACTTTTAAGTTTTCAAACTGGACTTTTTTTTTCTCTCGACAGACTAACAAGTTGCAAGAGGGGAATTTCACGATTACTAGACTCCCAAACTTAAAACTTTGGTGTTGTTAACATTGCACTGCCATCTAGTGTCCTTTGCCCTTGAAAGTTGATGGTTCGTTTTATAAAGATCTATTCTCAAGGCTCAAGTATCTGCTTTCTTAGGATTGCAAGAAGATGTTTAGCCATATGCACACAACTAAGATAATTTTGATGACCGGATAGCCAAAAAATATCAGCTTTCAACCTGTTTGAGGTGGAAATCTTTAGAAATTCAAATTGGTCAAATATGCTCGAATTGGGCCTGGAATTTCGACTTGAGTCAAAGAAATTCAGTGAGAATTTAATGTTTTGGAAAGGGATAAAAAAAAAACACCTCTCATACTCACCTCTTCTTAGCCCTCCCCATATCTTTTTCATAAACGGCAATCTCGGACTACTATGCTCATCTTCTTTTTTCGGGCCTCCCGCGCGGCCAATCATTTAGGACAGGACACCTGTTATTTGCGTGCGTCTCTCTCCAATTGATGGGGGCTAGCCTCATGTGACAGCATAGATAGTTGGGGGACTCGGAGTGGAGAGATTTGGCAAAAGAATGAGGAGAAGAAAGTATAACATATTTTTTAACATCTTTCCCAGCCTTCAGAATCCAACAATCCACTCAATACTTGGTCACGGCTCTTTTTGCATCAACTACTGCATCAATGCGGCGTGGCACTGCTGAGGTGTTATAGAAGCCCAGGTTGCTTTGATAGCAGACTTCCGCTCGTCTGCATTGTTGTGTCTGGTGTCTCTCATCTTGACAATACCCCATAGATTCTCTATGGGGTTAAGGTCAGGCGAGTTTGCTGCCAATAAAGCACAGTGATACTGTTTGTAAACCAGGTTGGGTACTTTTGGCAGTGTGGACAGGTGTCAAGTCCTGCTGGAGAATGAAATTTCCATCTCTAAAAATCTTGTTGGCAGAGGGAAGCATGAAGTTCTTTAAAATTTCCCGGTAGACGGCTGCACTGACTTTGGTCTTGATAAAACACAGTGGACCTACACCAGCAGATGACATGGCTCCACAAACCATCATTGATTGTGGATTCTTCACATTAGACCTTCAGCAGCTTGGATTGTGGCCTCTCCACTTTTCCTCCAGACTCTGGGACCTTGATTTCCAAATTAAATGCAAAATTTGCTTTCATATGAAAACAATACCTTGGACCACTGAGCAACAGTCCAATTCTTTTTCTCCTTGGCCCAGGTAAGACGCTTCTGGCATTGTCTATTGGTCATGAGTGGCTGACACAAGGAATGTGACACTTGTAGCCCATGTCCTGGATATGTTTGTGTGTGGTGGCTCTTGAAGCAATGACTCCAGCAGCAGTCCACTCCTTGTGAATCTCCCCCAAATTTTTGCATGGCCTTTTTTTTAACAATCCTTTCAATACTGCTGTTCTCCCGGTTGCTTGTGCACCTTTTTCTACCACACTTTTTCCTTCTACTCAAATTTCCATTATTATGCTTGGATACAGCACTCTGTGAACAGCCAGCTTCTTTAGCAATGACCTTTTGTGGCTTACCCTCCCCGTGGAGTGTGTCAATGACGCCTTCTGGACATCTGTCAAGTCAGCAGTCTTCCCCATGATTGTGGAGCTACTGAACCAGACTAAGGGACCTTTATAAATGCTTAGGAAGCCTTAGCAGGTGTTTTTTTGTTAATTATTCTAATTTACTGAGATAATGACTTTTGTGTTTTCATAATGACTTTATATAATATACGAGTTTTACTTTTTGTATTGAAGAAATGAAATAAATTAACTTTTTGATGATATTCTAATTTTGTGAGAAGCACATAATTAGAGGCATCCACTTTGATTTGTGCATACTTGGCACATCTTTCCGGAAAACCTTGCAGAACCTCCCGGTTGGCAGAACTCCTTGATGGTTTCTTGAGTCCCCGCTACGAAACAGTGCCTGGTCAGCCCAGTAGGACTGCCACCAGTTCCTCGTTGGATATGAGCCAGTCTGATAACGGCATTATATAGGGCCAGAAACCAGCCTCGGGAGCATGGAAACCATCAGACTTGGTCAAGCTCCTGCTATGTGATGAGACCAAACACAGCATTTCAACTTGGCTCCTACTTGCCATTCTACATATCTCACCACCCTGGGGTGCTAGAGCAGATCGAGACCCTGGAAGGCGTTCGGCCCATTAGAGATCTCGAAAATGTAACCGATGTCTGGCATAGGATAAGTCCGTATTCTCCTTATGAAATCCTATCTGTTTGAACACAGCAGGAGATCTTCCTGTAGGAGTTTGGTTACTAGCTAGCTGGTGGGGGGAGTGGATTTCTTCTTTGAAGCTGAGCCAGGTGTCCTGTTACAGCTACACAAGTTTTCAGGAGGATTGTAAACTGCCATTTAATCCTCAATCCTTCACAACCTCCAGTTAGTAATGCAGTATAGTTCTTCTGATTTACTATGTCACTTACCCCATGTGCAAGACATTGCAGTAGCTTAGGCATCCATGGTTACAACCACTGGAACTATATGATACCTAAGCTTCTGCAATGCCCTGCACATGGGTTAAGCAACATATCTAATGAGAAGAACTATACTACATTTCTATTTGGGTATTGTCTTGTATTGCAGCTTAGATCCATTGAGTTTAATAAAAACAAGCTGCAATACCAGACATTACCTTTTACACAAGGGTGGCGCTGTTTGTAGACACAGACCACTACCAGACCTTGTACATGGGCCCAGTCTTCCAATTCTAAACAACCCCTTTAATGAGTTCAGTCACAGAAGCAACTTCTCTTTAAGTCTTTTTCTCATTTTACTCTATTCCCAAATGTGTCGCAATTGGCTCAGCAGAAAGGTGAAATATGAATATAGATAGTGATGATGTTGTTTTTGATGCTGTAGTCGTCGATATACCTAATTGTTTGCTTACATTATACGTCACTCCTTTTTTTATTTTTTCATTTTCCTCTTAAAAGCTATTTAAAAGTGTGCATTGTCCTCAAGTTCCTCCTTGCCTTCCCACGCATTTCCAGAATTTGTTTCAACCCTACGTCGAAAAACAGATCAACACATCTCAGAAATGGTAAAGCTGGAAGTGACCTCCTTTCTGTTGCCTCCCGCTGTGCTTAAATAATTGAGCGTCACTTCGAATATTACACGTTCATTTCTTTTCTTACGGTCATAAAACTTTTACATTCTTCTGCTCCAAACCTGAAATAATATAATGTTTTATGTGTGTAATGTTAATGTTATTAATTAGATGTTAGTCTGTTGAATTTCTTTGCATTTGTTCTGTTTTTATATTCTGTAGCTTTTTCTTTTCTTTTTTTCTTTTTTTTTTACTTTCCTGGCGCTGGTTATGTTGGAGTCACACAATGTTAGCATTTTTTACCCCAAAAGTTCAGCAGAGTGTGTGCACTTTACGACATCTGAAATAAATAAACTGAAATATTTAAAGAATCTCTTCTATGGACTGTCACATAAAATCACACCAATAATATGTTTAAGAAAAGACATTTTTTTAATTAAAGTTTTTATTCCAAAGAAAAAAAACTTTTCACCAAATTACTAAAATGTCCTGCTCCAATTGGTCCTGTTCAACAGATTCTGGAACAATTTTTTCTTTCTTCTGAGTTCTAAAGTTATGCTCCTCGTAACTAAAGATGAAAATTTTGACAACCAACAAAATTTCTCTGTGGGCACGACTGTGTTTTGTTTGGCTAGCATCTTAGGAGACAAAACAAATGCTCACAAATTAGGACCGTCCTGTAAGGTACACCTTGTCGTGGACAGATTAGGACCGTCCCGTAGAGCACACCTTGTCTTGGACAGATTAGGACCGTCCCGTAGAGTACACCTTGTCGTGGACAGATTAGGACCGTCCTGTAGAGTACACCTTGTCGTGGACAGATTAGGACCGTCCCATAGGGTACACCTTGTCGTAGACGGATAAGGACCGTCCCATCAATACAGTACACGTCCAGTTGGTTGAGGAGAAAATGAGGGCATAATTTTGGAATGGTGGGGCACAGAAGAAAAACTGTTCTAAAAACTGTCCTTGTTATAGACAGATTAGGACCATCCCGTAGGGTACACCTTGTCATGGACAGATTAGGATCATAGGACCATCCCATAGGTTACACCTTGCCATGGACAGATTAGGACTGTCCGGTAGTGTACACCTTGTCGTAGACGGATTAGGACCGTCCCGTCAATACAGTACACATCCAGTTGGTTGAAGAGAAAATGAGGGCATAACTTTGGAATGGTGGGGCACAGAAGAAAAACTGTTCTAAAAACTGTCGTTGTAGACAGATTAGGACCATGCGGTAGGGTACACCTTGTCATGGACAGATTAGGACCATCCCGTAGAGAACACCATGTTGTGGACAGATTAGGACCATACCGTAGGGTACACCTTGTCCTGGACAGATTAGGACCATTCCGTAGCTTTCACCTTGTTCTGGACAGATTAGGACTGTCCTGCAGCATACACCTTGTCCTGGACAGATTAGGTCCATCCCATAGGGTACATTTTGTCGTGTACAGATTAGGACCTTCCCGTAGGATACACCTTGTCATAGACAGATATGTCCAATAATAGTGAGGGATGATGGGATATCCAAACTCAGAGGGCAGAATGGCGCACTGAAGCTCTTTGGTCATGCCAAGGGTGCACCGAATACCCCAATTAGTATGTGGTAAAGATTTTTTTTGCACAACAAAGGGACATATTGATACTGTAAAACTATGATTTGTATAAGAGCTAAGTCTCCTATAAGGCTATGTGCTTATTTAAATTGTGTGTTCAGGGTAACAGACTCTCAATCAAATGATTTTGTGTTAATGTATGAAAAAAAATTGTCAATTTTTTTCTTTTTTATTCATATCACAATCTGCATTAAAAACAAAAATGAGAATTCTTGCAATTTTCACCCTGACCACTGGGGTTATTTTAGACTCATACTGCCTGTTCTTTCAGGATGAATTTTTCACAGGTTCTTTATCAGTAGAAACAGGATTAAAATAGCAGGTATAGACACAGAGAGTTTCTTCCCTACACTGGGAGGCTCCAGCTTTTAAAAATTTTATTTTTTTCTGAAGCGTGATAGCTTTCAGTGACTGCGGAAGTAGCCATAAAAGGATGAATTTCTACACAATGATAAAGAAAGACAAAAGCCGCAGCCAGTTAGTTTAAATGTCTGAAACAGAATCCATAACCTAGTACCCTTCAATCACATAAGCCGATGTCACAGCTCTCCTGCTCCCCCTCTCCACACAATGAACTTTGCACACGCTCATTAGATGCATCAGTACAAAAGATCAGGTCTGAGTCTGTCTATTGCTGCTAATGTGCATGTGAACTTCCTGAAAAACAGTAGGATTGTAAGATTTCTTTTGTTTATTTTTTTTTATATTGATAATGACATTGAAAAATAAAATTCAACAAATCTGATTTAATCAGTAGGTCAATATCTGATGACACATTGCAGCGAGTGTACATTTTTTTTGTAAGATGGCACATCCTCGTTAAGAATTACCCCGGAATTCTGTGTAAACGAGAGCTTTCAAAGTCACAAGATTGTGCAAAATTACTGTCTGCAATTGCTACCCAACGCAGCCGGAGTTTAGCTGGCAGGCAGCACAATGTCAGCAGACCATTAGTAGTAGAGAATCCCAGTTATCGGAACATCATTTCTGATTCCTATCTCAGCGTGTCTCCTGCTCCAGATACATCTCACATATCTGTTTACTGGTTGCCTCGCTGCTACTCGCTCCCCTGCTCCCACCTGCTCGTGAAATGTTGTGACAATGTTTATTTGGCAGTGGATTACAGTAACTCCAACCGTAAATCTGAGCATCAGAGAAAGTCAGCATTGCAGATGTCGTTGGCACATTTGATGCCCACAGCTCGGTTGGGATCAGAAATAACTAAAGCTGACATGAAGAGATGAGCCGTGTTGACTAGACACAGGTTGTGCACACTACAGTTTATAATGATTTTTTTTTTTTTTTTGCAATTTAGGAATAAAAAAGGACCATAAATGTAGCCCTCTTGAAAATAGAACCATCAATCCCAATTTAATGCTTCCTAGAGATGAGCGGATGGATCTCAAACTAATTGGATTTAATAAGGATTTTACAGAAAATTCACATTCGCCGTGATTAAATTCGAATGCATGCAGCAAAATTGTAGCCAACATTTAACTTTTTATTTTTTTCAAAATTACTTATTTTATTATTTGTTGACCCCTTTCCTAGCCCTTAAATAATAAACTGCAGCAGCCACCCGAATAAAAAGGACAATATACTTTATTCTAAATTTCCAAAAGAATACAGCATGTAAGCCAGTGGAATGCTGAAAGGTACGAGCAACGGCTGTTTCGCAGCCAACAGATGCTTCTTCCTTGTCAAAAGTTGGAATTCAGAAGAAGCTTCTGTTGGCTGCGAAACAACATTAATTCGTATCTTTTAATATTCCACTGGCTTCCATGCTGCATTCTTTTGGAAATTTTAGAATAAAGTCTATTGACCTTTTAATTTAGGCAAGTACCACAGTTTATTTTTTCTACATTGCTTATTTTGCTGGACTGTCTATGTACCTGCTGAGTACCACTTGAAATTAAGGGGATAACTTATTTTATATTTTTGCTGCTATTTCTCTTTAATACCAGTTAAATAAATAACAAAAGATTATACTCACCTGTCCAAGGCCCACCCCTCACCTGTTCTTCCACCAAAGCTCCACTCCCATTCCTCTTGTCTTTGCTTTGATCTCCTTCTGGCCTTTGTGACTGTTTGAGGTGTAGTCAGCTCAGGAACACCAGAAGAGAAGACCAAAAACTGGAGGCAGAAGAAGATGCCAAGTGTAGACCAGAGAACCATGTGGAGAGCTGCAGTAGCTGGACCGGTGGGGGGCTGGGACTAGATCAGGTGAGTATAATATTTTATTATTGTTTATCTTCTTTCTGGCTCTGCATTTATTATGCTTTGGGGTCCGGAGAGACATTGGAGAATAATAAACGTCTTTTTGGAGCACTTTAAATTGGTGATGAACTGATTTGGTCCAAAACAAATTTTTCAACAGTTTTGGACTAATTACATTTTTTAACTATAGATTTTGAATGCCAGATTCAGGACTTTTAGGCTAACTAGGTGAGGTGGATCCTCTAAGCTCAAGGACAGGGTGAGTACATGGGCATCAGTGCAGCAGGCAGTTGAGGCACATGGGAAACAGTAGATGTACTGGAAGCCACAGACAGACAGGAGACGTCTTGGAGACCTCAGACAGGCTACAGAGGTACTGGAAACTACAAATAAGCAGCAAAGGAACTGGAAGCCACAGGCAGACAGGAGACGTCTGGGAAACCACAAACATAGCAGAGGTACTGGAAACCACAACAGGATGTTTTTGAGTGCAACAACAAACTAATACCAAAATGCAGGTGTGTGTCTTGGTGGGCCTCATATAGACCTAGGTAGATGATCACATAGAAGCACGTCGGGCTACTTGCAAAGTCCGATATGGAGAACAAAAGTGTTTAACAAACCTGGTTGAAGGGAGCAGAGCCCAGAATAGGAACAGATGTATAACAAGGACGTGTAATCCCTATTCCAGGAACACTTGGGAATTGTGTTGCCTCAGCACATGTGGGACTGTTAGCAGCCTAAACCTCCTGTAATCGGCAGCAAGTATTCCATTCTGCTGCAGCACCACCACTGGCAGAAATAAGCATTACATTATACATAGGAGTGGATACTTAATGAAAACCTATACAAAATTTCAATAAAATTTCACCTAGAAGTGTCACATCTGTATCCTTGTAAAACAGTGTCTCCAACTCTAAAGTCCACCTATGCTTCACTGATTTTAGAACAATTTTTGTTCTGTGCCATTCCATTCCAAAGTTATGCCCTCACTTTCTCTTCAACCAACTGTATCTGTACTGTATCAAACGGGATGGTCCTAATATGTCCACGACGAAGGGTACCCTACGGGACGGTCCTAATCTGTCTGCGACAAGTTGTACCCTACGGGAAGGTCCTAATCTGTTGAAGACCAGGTGTATGATACGGGACAGTCCTAATCCCTACAGGACGGTCCTAATCCGTCCACGACAAGGTGTACCCCATGGGATGATCCTAATTTGTCTACAACAAGGTATACCCTACGGGATGGTCCTAATCTGTCTACAAGGTATACCCTACGGGATGGTCCTAATTTGTCTACAACAAGGTATACCCTACGGGATGGTCCTAATCTGTCTACAAGGTATACCCTACGGGATGGTCCTAATTTGTCTACAACAAGGTATACCCTACGGGATGGTCCTAATCTGTCTACGACAAGGTATACCCTACGGGATGGTCCTAATTTGTCCACAACAAAGTGTACCCCCTGATTGGGTGTTTGTCAGGCCCTGTCCTGTTCAGCCTTTACTCACATTGGTATCTAATGACACATGATAAGGTTTTAATATAAGAGACAGGTTGCGACCATCCCGATGGATACACCTTGTCACGGTGGGATGACATTTATGTGTGTTTGATCAAAATAGCATTAACTAATTACCCTATGTTATTTACATGTACTATTACTAATTACTTATTCACTTGCTATAGAGTATATGCTCGTTTTTATTTTTTGGGATTTTGTCTGTGAATTAACCATAGTGTGAACATGCTCTTACACTTTTCACATATACCAGCTTATAGTCCAGGTCACTTGTTTGGTTTTGATAAACTGCTATCCTGTCATTGTTTTGTTGTGTTTTTGCTGCATTTCAACACTAAAAAACGCACTTAACAACGAATGCGAATAAGTGCGGAAAATATGGATTTTAGATTAAAAAATTCTGCGTATTTCAGATTAGAAATCCACATGTAAAATCATCACCAATTACATGACGTGTGATGCCAGCCTTTGCATGAGCACAATCTCCGGAGGCTGACTCTCCTGGCACTGACCACGATTGTACCGTAGAGTAGAGATCAGGTTCACATGCGCTTGACACCGGCTGATGGAGAGCTCGCAGTTGACAAATTATTCATTAGCTAAGAGATTGGGGACCGGAACTAATGGGTCTCATTGCGGAGTAACCAAGAGAAAAAATACAACCGTGCAAAGTAGTTTAAGCTATGGTGGCAGTTTTCATTTCTTGTAACTTATGTTGTGCTGTTTCTCTATTCTTCCTGGAAATCTGTGGATAGATGGATGGCTTGTGCTTAGTATTGTCCAATCAATAGTCAGTACTGACAGTATCAGAGTGTGTACAGACACAAAACTGTGCAGTTTTTCCACATTTGCAGATCGTGGGTGGGAAGGCATCACATGTACAGTGACATCACTGTGTGTATTATCCCTGTATTGTGACATCACTGTGTGTATTATCCCTGTATTGTGACATCACTGTGTGTATTATCCCTGTATTGTGACATCACTGTGTGTATTATCCCTGTACTGTGACATCACTGTGTATTATCCCTGTACTGTGACATCACTGTGTATTATCCCTGTACTGTGACTTCACTGTGTATTATCCCTGTACTGTGACATAACTGTGTGTATTATCCCTGTATTGTGACATCACTGTGTATTATACCTGTACTGTGACATCACTGTGTGTATTATCCCTGTATTGTGACATCACTGTGTATTATACCTGTACTATACCTGTACTCTGACATCACTGTGTGTATTATCCCTGTACTGTGACATCACTGTGTGTATTATCCCGGTGCTGTGACATCACTATGTGTATTATCCCTGTACTGTGACATCAATGTGTATTATCTATGTACTGTGACATCACTGTTTATATTATCCCAGTACTGTGACATCACTGTGTGTATTATCCCTGTGCTGTGACATCACTGTGTGTATTATCTCTGTGCTGTGACATCACTGTGTATTATCACTGTACTGTGACATCTGTTATGATCCGGTGGTAGGATCACCAAACTGACCTGATAGGTAAACCAGAATATTAGGACGAGCTCTGGGGATGTGGAAACTATACTGACCGCAACACTGAACCTATCCAATATATACTAAAGGCAGCCGTGGAGCGTTACCTAAAAACCTAGACGCCTCGTCACAGCCTGAGGAACTAACTACCCCTAGAGAGAAAGCCAAGCCTCACTTGCCTCAGAGAAATGACCCCAAAGTGTAGACAGCCCCCACAAATAACGGTGAGTTAAGGGGAAAATACAAACGTAGTAATGAAAAACAGGTTTAAGCAAATGAGGCCCGCTAAAGCTAAATAGACCGAAGATAGCAAGGGATCTGTGCGGTCAGTACAAAAACTATCAAAAACTATCCACGCAGAAAATACAAGAACCCCCACACCGACTCACGATGTGAGGGGCGCACTCTGCACCCCAGAACTTCCAGCAAGCAAAAAATCACATATAAGCAAGCTGGACTGAACTCATCATATAATGAAACATATTTACAAGAGAAAAATGAGCAAACATGAACTAGCAAGACTTAGCTTCTCCGGATGGAGACAGGTCACAAGGAAGTCCAGAGAGATCAGAACCAGTACTGAATACAACGACAGCAGGCAACAAACAAAGGTGCAGGTGGAGTTAAATAGGAACCAGCATAGCAGGAAACGAGGCAGCTGAGACCATCTCAAGACCCGCAGTATCGCTAAAGGCCACCAGAGGGAGCCCAGACGGAATTCACAACAGTACCCCCCCCTTGAGGAGGGGTCACCGAACCCTCACCTGAGCCCCCAGGCCGATCCGGACGAGCCGAATGAAAGGCACAAACCAAATCGGCCGCATGGACATCAGAGGCGACAACCCAGGAATTATCCTCCTGACCATAGCCCTTCCATTTAACTAAGTACTGAAGCCTTCGTCTCGAAACACGAGAATCCAAGATATTCTCCACCACATACTCCAATTCTCCCTCGACCAAGACCGGAGCAGGAGGATCAACAGAAGGAACTACAGGCACCACATATCTCCGCAACAATGACCTATGGAACACATTGTGAATGGCAAATGATGCTGGGAGGTCCAAACGAAATGACACAGGGTTGAGGATTTCCAAAATCTTATAAGGACCGATGAAACGAGGCTTGAACTTAGGAGAGGAAACTTTCATCGGAACATAACGAGAAGACAACCACACCAAATCCCCCACACGAAGTCGGGGACCCACACAGCGACGGCGGTTAGCAAAGCGCTGAGCCTTCTCTTGTGACAACGTCAAATTGTCCACCACGTGGTTCCAAATCTGCTGCAACCTATCCACCACAGAATCCACCCCAGGACAGTCAGAAGGCTCAACCTGACCTGAGGAAAAACGAGGATGAAAACCAGAATTGCAGAAAAAAGGCGAAGTAGCAGAACTAGCCCGATTATTGAGGGCGAACTCAGCCAATGGCAAAAAAGTCACAGAGTCATCCTGATCAGCAGAAACAAAACATCTCAGATAAGTCTCCAAGGTCTGATTAGTACGTTCGGTTTGGCCATTTGTCTGAGGATGGAAGGCCGATGAAAAAGATAATTCAATGCCCATCTTAGCACAAAAGGACCGCCAAAATCTGGACACAAACTGGGATCCTCTATCAGACACAATATTCTCAGGAATACCATGCAAACGAACCACATTCTGAAAAAAACAGTGGAACCAAATCAGAGGAGGAAGGCAGCTTAGGCAAGGGCACCAAATGGACCATTTTAGAAAAACGATCACAAACCACCCAGATAACAGACATCTTCTGAGAGACTGGAAGATCCGAAATAAAATCCATGGAAATATGGGTCCAGGGCCTCTTCGGGACAGGCAAAGGCAGAAGCAAACCACTGGCACGAGAACAGCAAGGCTTGGCCCGAGCACAAATCCCACAGGACTGCACAAAGGAACGCACATCCCGCGACAATGAAGGCCACCAAAAGGACCTAGCCACCAAATCCCTGGTACCAAGAATCCCAGGGTGACCTGCCAACACCGAAGAATGAACCTCGGAAATGACTCTACTGGTCCATCTATCCGGGACAAACAGTCTCTCCGGTGGACAACGATCAGGTCTATTGGCCTGAAATTCCTGCAGTACCCGTCGCAAATCAGGGGAGATGGCAGACAAAATCACCCCTTCTCTGAGGACACCAGCCGGTTCAGAAACTCCCGGAGAGTCAGGCACAAAGCTTCGAGAAAGAGCATCAGCCTTCACGTTCTTCGAACCCGGAAGGTATGAAACCACGAAATTGAAACGGGAGAAAAACAGCGACCATCGAGCCTGTCTAGGATTTAGCCGCTTAGCAGACTCGAGATAAGTCAAATTCTTGTGATCAGTCAAGACCACCACACGATGTTTGGCTCCCTCAAGCCAATGTCGCCACTCCTCAAATGCCCACTTCATTGCCAACAACTCCCGATTACCAACATCATAATTCCGCTCGGCAGGCGAAAACTTTCTTGAAAAGAAAGCACATGGCCTCATCACAGAGCCATCAGAGTTCCTCTGTGACAAGACAGCCCCTGCTCCAATCTCGGAAGCATCAACCTCGACCTGGAATGGTAGAGAGACATCCGGCTGACGCAAGACAGGAGCCGAAGAGAACCGACGTTTGAGCTCCTGAAAGGCCTCCACGGCCGCAGGAGACCAATTCGTCACATCAGAACCCTTCTTAGTCAAATCCGTCAAAGGCTTAACCACACTGGAAAAATCAGCGATGAAGCGACGGTAAAAATTAGCAAAACCCAAGAACTTCTGAAGACTTTTTACCGATGTAGGTTGAGTCCAGTCATGAATAGCCTGGACCTTGACTGGATCCATCTCAATGGTAGAAGGAGAAAAAATAAAGCCCAAAAAGGAAACCTTCTGGACTCCAAAGAGACATTTAGAGCCCTTCACAAACAAGGCATTGGCTCGCAGGACCCGAAATACCATCCGGACCTGCTTCACATGAGATTCCCAATCATCAGAAAAGACCAAAATATCATCCAGGTACACAATCATAAACCTATCCAGATACTCTCGGAAGATGTCGTGCATGAAGGACTGGAACACAGAAGGGGCATTAGAAAGCCCAAAAGGCATCACCAAGTACTCAAAATGGCCTTCGGGCGTATTAAATGCTGTTTTCCATTCATCGCCCTGCTTTATACGCACAAGATTATACACTCCACGAAGATCTATCTTGGTGAACCAACTGGCCCCCCTAATCCGAGCAAACAGATCGGACAACAGTTGCAAAGGATACTGAAATTTGACCGTGATGTTATTTAGAAGGCGATAATCTATACAGGGTCTTAGAGAACCATCCTTCTTGGCCACAATAAAGAACCCCGCACCCAAAGGGGACGAGGACGGGCGAATATGCCCCTTCTCCAAAGACTCCTTGATATAACTCCGCATAGCGGCATGTTCTGGTACAGACAAATTAAAAAGTCATCCCTTAGGGAACTTACTACCAGGAATCAAATTTATGGCGCAATCACAATCCCTATGAGGAGGTAGGGCACTGGACTTGGGCTCATCAAATACATCCTGGTAGTCCGACAAAAATTCAGGGACTTCAGAAGGAGTAGAAGAAGCAATTGACACCAACAGAGCATCGCCATGAATCCCTTGGCAACCCCAACTTGACACAGACATTGCTTTCCAATCCAGGACTGGATTATGAGCCTGCAGCCATGGCAGACCCAACACGACAACTGTTGTGAATTTGGATTCTGGGCTCCCCCGGTGGCTACTGGTGGAATTGAACTTGTGACATCATCTTCCCTGTTCACCTGTTCTGATTAGATCTGGGTGTCGCTATATAACCTGGCTTCTCTGTTAGATGCTTGCCGGTCAACAATGTTATCAGAAGCCTCTCTGTGCTTGTTCCTGCTCCCAGACATCTACTAGATAAGTTGGACATTCGTCCATGTTTTGTTTTTGTATTTTGGTTCCAGTTCACAGCTGCAGTTTCGTTACTGTGTCTGGAAAGCTCTTGTTGATCAGGAATTGCCACTCTGGTATTATGAGTTAATGCCAGAGTCCTAAAGTAATTTCTGGATGTGTTTTGTTAGGGTTTTCTACTGACCATGAAAGTATGCTTTCTGTCTTCTGCTATCTAGAAAGCGGACCTCAAATTTGCTAAAACTATTTTCCTGCTGCGTTTGTTGTTTCATCTCATATCACCGCCAATATATGTGGGGGGCTTCTGTCTCCTTTTGGGCATTTCTCTAGAGGTGAGTCAGGTCTTATATTTCCCTCTGCTAGCATTATTTAGTTCTCCGGCCGGCGCTGGGCATATAGGGATAAAAAGTAGGACATGCTACCTGGCTACTTCTAGATGATGCGGTAGGTTTAGTTCATGGTCAGTACAGTTACATCTTCCAAGAGCTTGTTCCTATAGAGGCTTATGCTAGTTCTCTGGCCATGGAGATCATGACAGTTTGACCGGCCCACTAAAGGGTTAAAATCCTTGGCTGAGAAAGGAGAGAAATAAGAAGTCTGCTGAGAGTTTTTTTTTTTTTTTTTTCCTCTGTGCTCTTAATTGGATCACTTGCCAGTCTGTCTATGCTGCAGTCTTTCTTTTTTTTCTCTCTCCTTATAATCTTTGAATGGCTTTGTGTTCACCTGTTAATAATGGATCTTCAGAGTGTAACTGCAGGTTTGAATAATCTCACCACGAAAGTACAAAATTTGCAAGATTTTATTATTCATGCTCCGGTATCTGAGCCGAGAATTCCTTTGCCGGAATTCTTCTCAGGGAATAGATCTAGCTTTCAGAATTTTAGAAATAATTGTAAGCTATTTTTGTCCCTGAAATCTCGTTCTGCTGGAGACTCTGCACAGCAGGTTGGGATTGTGATTTCCTTGCTCCGCGGCGACCCTCAAGACTGGGCTTTTGCATTGGCACCAGGGGATCCTGCGTTGCGCAATGTGGATGCGTTTTTTTTGGCCTTGGGCTTGCTGTATGAGGAACCTCATTTGGAACTTCAGGCAGAAAAAACTTTGATGTCCCTATCGCAGGGGCAAGATGAAGCTGAAATTTACTGCCAAAGATTCCGTAAATGGTCTGTGCTTACTCAGTGGAATGAGTGTGCCTTGGCGGCTACTTTCAGAGAGGGTCTCACTGATGCCATTAAGGATGTTATGGTGGGGTTCCCTGTGCCTGCGGGTCTGAATGAGTCCATGACAATGGCCATTCAGATCGATAGGCGTCTGCGGGAGCGCAAACCTGTGCACCATCTGGCGGTGTCCACTGAGAAGACGCCAGAAAGCATGCAGTGTGATAGAATTCTGTCCAGAAGCGAGCGGCAGAATTTTAGACGGAAAAATGGGTTGTGTTTCTATTGTGGGGATTCTACTCATGTTATATCAGCGTGCTCTAAGCGTACTAAAAAGCTTGATAAATCCGTTTCCATTGGCACTTTACAGTCTAAATTTATTTTGTCTGTGACCCTGATTTGCTCTTTGTCATCTATTACTACTGACGCCTATATCGACTCTGGCGCCGCTTTGAGTCTTATGGATTGGTCCTTTGCCAATCGTTGTGGGTATGATTTAGAGCCTTTGGAAACTCTTATTCCTCTGAAGGGGATTGACTCCACCCCATTGGCTAATAATAAACCACAATACTGGACACAAGTGACTATGTGTATTAATCCGGATCACCAGGAGACTATTCGTTTTCTAGTGCTGTATAATCTACATGAGGATTTGGTGCTGGGATTGCCATGGCTGCAGTCTCACAACCCAGTCCTTGACTGGAGAGCTATGTCTGTGTTGAGCTGGGGATGTAAGGGGACTCATGGGGACGTACCTTTGGTGTCCATTTCATCATCTATTCCCTCTGAAATCCCTGAGTTCCTGTCTGATTATCGTGACGTCTTTGAAGAACCCAAGCTGGGTTCACTACCTCCGCACCGTGAGTGCGATTGTGCTATAGATTTAATTCCGGGTAGTAAATACCCAAAGGGTCGTTTATTTAATCTGTCTGTGCCTGAACATACTGCTATGCGAGAATATATAAAGGAGTCCTTGGAAAAGGGACATATTCGTCCATCGTCATCTCCCTTAGGAGCCGGTTTTTTCTTTGTGTCAAAAAAAGACGGCTCTTTGAGACCATGTATTGATTATCGGCTTTTGAATAAAATCACGGTTAAATATCAATACCCATTGCCGTTGCTGACTGATTTGTTTGCTCGCATAAAGGGGGCCAAGTGGTTCTCTAAGATTGATCTCCGTGGGGCGTATAATTTGGTGCGGATCAGGCAGGGGGATGAGTGGAAAACCGCATTTAATACGCCCGAGGGCCACTTTGAGTATTTGGTGATGCCTTTTGGTCTTTCTAATGCCTCTTCAGTCTTCCAGTCCTTTATGCATGATATTTTCCGCGATTTTTTGGATAAATTTATGATAGTGTATCTGGATGATATTCTGATTTTTTCGGATGACTGGGACTCTCATGTCCGGCAAGTTAAGAGGGTTTTTCAGGTTTTGCGGTCTAATTCTCTGTGTGTCAAGGGTTCTAAGTGCGTTTTTGGGGTTCAGAGAATTTCCTTTTTGGGATATATTTTTTCTCCCTCTTCCATTGAGATGGATCCTGTCAAGGTTCAAGCTATTTGTGATTGGACGCAGCCCTCTTCTCTTAAAAGTCTTCAGAAATTTTTGGGCTTTGCCAACTTTTATCGTCGATTTATTTCTGGTTTTTCGGATGTCGTTAAGCCATTGACCGATTTGACTAGACAGGGTGCTGATGTTGCTAATTGGTCCCCTGATGCTGTGGAGGCCTTTCAGGAGCTTAAGCGCCGTTTTTCTTCTGCCCCTGTGTTGCGTCAGCCTGATGTGACTCTTCCTTTTCAGGTTGAGGTCGACGCTTCTGAGATCGGAGCTGGGGCAGTGTTGTCGCAGAAAAGTTCTGACTGCGCCGTGATGAGGCCTTGTGCCTTCTTTTCCCGTAAATTTTCGCCCGCTGAGCGGAATTATGATGTTGGGAATCGGGAGCTTTTGGCCATGAAGTGGGCGTTTGAGGAGTGGCGCCATTGGCTCGAGGGGGCCAGACATCAGGTGGTGGTATTGACTGACCACAAAAATTTGATTTATCTTGAGACCGCCAGGTGCCTGAATCCTAGACAGGCGCGCTGGTCATTATTTTTTTCTCGGTTTAATTTTGTGGTATCGTACCTACCAGGTTCTAAGAATGTTAAGGCGGATGCCCTTTCTAGGAGTTTTGAGCCTGATTCACCTGGCAACTCTGACCCCACAGGTATTCTTAAGGAGGGAGTTATCTTGTCAGCTGTTTCTCCAGACCTGCGGCGGGCCTTGCAGGAGTTTCAGGCGGATAGACCGGATCGTTGTCCGCCTGATAGGCTGTTTGTTCCTGATGATTGGACCAGTAAAGTCATCTCTGAGGTGCATTCTTCTGCGTTGGCAGGTCATCCTGGAATTTTTGGTACCAGGGATTTGGTGGCAAGATCCTTCTGGTGGCCTTCCCTGTCACGAGATGTGCGAGGCTTTGTGCAGTCTTGTGACGTTTGTGCTCGGGCCAAGCCTTGTTGTTCTCGGGCTAGTGGATTATTGTTGCCCTTGCCTATTCCTAAGAGGCCTTGGACACACATCTCGATGGATTTTATTTCAGATCTGCCTGTTTCTCAGAAGATGTCTGTCATCTGGGTGGTGTGTGACCGTTTTTCTAAGATGGTTCATTTGGTTCCCCTTGCCCAAATTGCCTTCTTCTTCCGAGTTGGTGCCCCTGTTTTTTCAAAATGTTGTTCGTTTGCATGGTATTCCTGAGAATATCGTTTCTGACAGAGGAACCCAATTTGTGTCTAGATTTTGGCGGGCATTTTGTGCTAGGATGGGCATAGATTTGTCTTTTTCGTCTGCTTTTCACCCTCAGACTAATGGCCAGACCGAGCGGACTAATCAGACCCTGGAGACATATCTGAGGTGTTTTGTGTCTGCTGACCAGGATGATTGGGTTGCTTTTTTGCCATTGGCGGAGTTCGCCCTCAATAATCGGGCCAGCTCTGCCACCTTGGTTTCCCCGTTTTTCTGTAATTCGGGGTTCCATCCTCGATTTTCCTTCGGTCAGATGGAATCCTCGGATTGTCCTGGAGTGGATGCGGTGGTGGAGAGATTGCATCATATCTGGGGGCAGGTGATGGACAATTTAAAGTTGTCCCAGGAGAAGACTCAGCTTTTTGCCAACCGTCACCGTCGTGTTGGTCCTCGGCTTTGTGTTGGAGATTTGGTGTGGTTGTCTTCTCGTTTTGTCCCTATGAGGGTCTCATCTCCTAAGTTTAAGCCTCGGTTCATCGGTCCGTATAAAATATTGGAGATTCTTAACCCTGTTTCCTTCCGTTTGGACCTCCCTGCATCCTTTTCTATTCATAACGTTTTTCATCGGTCGTTATTGCGCAGGTATGAGGCACCGGTTGTGCCTTCCGTTGAGCCTCCTGCTCCGGTGTTGGTTGAGGGTGAGTTGGAGTACGTTGTGGAAAAAATCCTAGACTCCCGTGTTTCCAGACGGAGACTCCAGTATCTGGTCAAGTGGAAGGGATACGGCCAGGAGGATAATTCTTGGGTCACTGCATCTGATGTTCATGCCTCTGATCTGGTTCGTGCCTTTCATAGGGCCCATCCTGATCGCCCTGGTGGTTCTGGTGAGGGTTCGGTGCCCCCTCCTTGAGGGGGGGGTACTGTTGTGAATTTGGATTCTGGGCTCCCCCGGTGGCTACTGGTGGAATTGAACTTGTGACATCATCTTCCCTGTTCACCTGTTCTGATTAGATCTGGGTGTCGCTATATAACCTGGCTTCTCTGTTAGATGCTTGCCGGTCAACAATGTTATCAGAAGCCTCTCTGTGCTTGTTCCTGCTCCCAGACATCTACTAGATAAGTTGGACATTCGTCCATGTTTTGTTTTTGTATTTTGGTTCCAGTTCACAGCTGCAGTTTCGTTACTGTGTCTGGAAAGCTCTTGTTGATCAGGAATTGCCACTCTGGTATTATGAGTTAATGCCAGAGTCCTAAAGTAATTTCTGGATGTGTTTTGTTAGGGTTTTCTACTGACCATGAAAGTATGCTTTCTGTCTTCTGCTATCTAGAAAGCGGACCTCAAATTTGCTAAAACTATTTTCCTGCTGCGTTTGTTGTTTCATCTCATATCACCGCCAATATATGTGGGGGGCTTCTGTCTCCTTTTGGGCATTTCTCTAGAGGTGAGTCAGGTCTTATATTTCCCTCTGCTAGCATTATTTAGTTCTCCGGCCGGCGCTGGGCATATAGGGATAAAAAGTAGGACATGCTACCTGGCTACTTCTAGATGATGCGGTAGGTTTAGTTCATGGTCAGTACAGTTACATCTTCCAAGAGCTTGTTCCTATAGAGGCTTATGCTAGTTCTCTGGCCATGGAGATCATGACAGACAACATCATGCAAATTATGTAACACAAGAAAGCGAATCACCTCCTGATGTGCAGGAGTCATGCATATAGTCATTTGAGCCCAGTACTGAGGTTTATTCTTGGCCAATGGCGTGGCATCAATTCCCTTTAGTGGAATAGGGAATTGCAAAGGCTCCAAGACAAAACCACAGCGCCTGGCAAAAGACAAATCCATCAAATTCAGGGCGGCACCTGAATCCACAAAAGCCATAACTGAGTAGGATGACAGAGAGCAAATTAAAGTAACAGACAAAATGAATTTAGGTTGTACAGTACCAATGGTGACAGACCTAGCGAAGTTTTTTGTGCGCTTAGAACAATCTGAGATAACATGAGCAGAATCACCACAGTAAAAGCACAACCCATTCTGACGTCTGTGATTTTGCCGTTCAATTCTGGTCAGAATCCTGTCACATTGCATAGACTCAGGCTTCTGCTCAGAAAATACCGCCAGATGGTGCACTGGTTTGCGCTCCCGCAAACGCCGATCAATCTGAATGGCCAAAGACATTGACTCACTCAGACCCGCAGGCGTGGGGAACCCCACCATAACATCCTTAATGGCTTCAGAAAGACCCTTTCTGAAAATCGCTGCCAGGGCACACTCATTCCATTGAGTGAGCACAGACCATTTCCTAAACCTCTGACAGTAAACCTCTGCTTCATCCTGACCCTGACACAAAGCTAGCAAGATTTTCTCTGCCTGATCCACAGAATTAGGTTCATCATAAAGCAAACCCAGCGCCAGAAAAAACGCATCTACATTAAGCAATGCAGGATCTCCTCGCGCCAGGGCGAATGCCCAGTCTTGAGGGTCGCCACGCAACAAAGAAATAACAATTTTAACTTGCTGAACCGGATCACCAGAGGAACGAGGTCTCAGTGAAAGAAATAATTTGCAATTATTTTTAAAGTTCAAAAACCTAGATCTGTCTCCGGAGAACAACTCAGGAATAGGTATCTTAGGCTCTGACATAGGACTGCGAACTACATAATCCTGAATGCCTTGTACTCTAGCAGTGAGATGATCCACACTAGAAGACAGACTCTGAAGGTCCATAGCTGCAGCTGAATTCCGAACCACCCAGAGATTAAGGGGAGGAGAGAGGCAAGACACACTGCAGAAAAAAAAAAAAATGAACTCAGGATTTCTCTTATCCCTCTTTTGCGATGCATTAACTCTTTACTGGCCTGCTGTACTGTTATGATCTGGTGGTAGGATCACCAAACTGACCTGATAGGTAAACCAGAATATTAGGACGAGCTCTGGGGATGTGGAAACTATACTGACCGCAACACTGAACCTATCCAATATACACTAAAGGCAGCCGTGGAGCGTTACCTAAAAACCTAGACGCCTCGTCACAGCCTGAGGAACTAACTACCCCTAGAGAGAAAGCCAAGCCTCACTTGCCTCAGAGAAATGACCCCAAAGTTTAGACAGCCCCCACAAATAATAACGGTGAGTTAAGGGGAAAATACAAACGTAGAAATGAAAAACAGGTTTAAGCAAATGAGGCCCGCTAAAGCTAAATAGACCGAAGATAGCAAGGGATCTGTGCGGTCAGTACAAAAACTATCCACGCAGAAAATACAAGAACCCCCACACCGACTCACGATGTGAGGGGCGCACTCTGCACCCCAGAACTTCCAGCAAGCAAAAAATCAAAAAATCACATATAAGCAAGCTGGACTGAACTCATCATATAATGAAACATATTTACAAGAGAAAAATGAGCAAACATGAACTAGCAAGACTTAGCTTCTCCGGATGGAGACAGGTCACAAGGAAGTCCAGAGAGATCAGAACCAGTACTGAATACAACGACAGCAGGCAACAAACAAAGGTGCAGGTGGAGTTAAATAGGAACCAGCATAGCAGGAAACGAGGCAGCTGAGACCATCTCAAGACCCGCAGTATCGCTAAAGGCCACCAGAGGGAGCCCAGACGGAATTCACAACAGACATCACTGTGTGTATTATCCCTGTGCTGTGACATCACTGTGTGTATTATCTCTGTACTGTGACATCACTGTGTATTATCCCTGTACTGTGACATCACTGTGTGTATTATCCCTGTACAGTGACATCACTGTGTGTGTTATCCCTGTACTGTGTCATCACTGTGTGTGTTATCCCTGTACTGTGACATCACTGTGTGTATTATCCCTGCACGGTGACATTACTGTGTGTGTTATCCCTGTACTGTGACATCACTGTGTGTATTATCCCTGTACGGTGACATTACTGTTTGTATTATCCCTGTACTGTGACATCACTGTGTATTATCCCTGTGCTGTGACATCACTGTGTGTATTATCCCTGTACTGTGACATCACTGTGTATTATCCCTGTGCTGTGACATCGCTGTGCGCATTATCCCTGTACTGTGACATCACTGTGCGTACTATCCCTGTACGGTGAAATCACTGTGCGTATTATCCCTGTACTGTGACATCACTGTGTGTATTATCCCTGTATTGTGACATCACTGTGTGTATGGAGCGCCCCCACGTAAGGGCAATGGGGTACTCGGTACCAGGTCCTTCTCAGTTCTGGGGATGTCACGGTGTCCTGACCCGGTCCGTGGCCCTTTGAGGGGCGTCCAATTAAAGGTGAAGTTTGTATAATGTTCGTGACGCCACCTGTGGTATTCGGTCAGGATGACTGACGCTGCTTAGGGGTCCGCTGGGCTGATGTTATGGCAGCTAGATGGTATACCTTCCCACAGGTGAAGTGTATCCCCAGGGCTTCCCAGAGTGTAGATGGTGTAAGGCGCGGTGAATAACGAGGACACAAGGTTGCAGTCTCTTTACCTTTTACTGAAGGCTTCAGTGTCCACAGTCCAGGGCACCGGATCACAGGGTAGGCAGAGTCCGGCCGGTCTGAAGGCAAATCCAGAGTCTCCTTTTCCAGGTGGAATGCAATAGCCTTCCTATGCGCACAGTAACACAGTAGGTCCTCACTTACTTAAGCTCTAATGAAGTCCTCACTGTTATTACTCTTCTTTCTCTGTTCCCCGTGGTCGGATAGATCAAAACCCGTATGACTGATGGCCTGAGGCTTGTTTATAGGGACCCTAGAGACGCCCCGACCCCCACAAGTTGCCACCTGTCTTCTTAGGTATTTTAGGTCGGGCAGCCAACTTGGAATTGACTGTCCTGCCAGTCTCTGAAGCAATGGCGTAGAGCACTTTACTCCCTCGGTTTTCTGGCTACCGGAACTCGCACCAGAAGGATGCAGCTCCTCCCGTCTACTATCCTCTCTGGTATCCACTTGTTGCTATGCCTTCGTTTCTCACTCACTAGAACACGCTTCCTTTTAATGTCTCTTCCTTTGGATGCTGCCGCATGGGGTGCAGGCGCAGCTCCGTGTACCCTCGTCCTCCTCAGACCGAAGTCTGGATCTGCTGGAGATCACTCCAGACAGCTCGACCTGGAGACCTTTCTCTCTGTCTCCAGCCAGGAACTCTCTAACTAACTTTCCCTCCAACTACCAGTTTTACCTAACTGTCAGGAGTGGCCTAATAGATAGAACCTGTGCTCCCCCTGGTGGCTGGAGTGTGAAGTGTGTGGTGTGTTTGTGATACCTGGTCAGGAGATCTCCTTTATTGCCTCCAGACGTAATATCACTCCCCCTGGTGGAGCAATAATATTACTGCAGCAACCAAGACTCTGGGGCGCTGCATATATACTCCCAGCACTGTGACATCACTGTATGAATTATTCATGTACTGTGACATCACTGTGTGTATTATCCCTGTACTGTGACATCACTGTGTGTATTTAATAAAAAGATAGGGCTGACAGCACTCGCTCAGGGGGGCGCTCGTTCCTTGTCCAGGGAACCAACCTGGATATTCCAAATAGTCCAAAAGAAGATGAACAGCGCTCCAACTGGGTGTTGTAGTATCAAAAAAAAGTTTTATTGTGCCATGAAACAGCGACGTTTCGACCAGATCACTGGTCTTTATCAAGCATACACCAAGGTACAAAATGCCGGCTTAAATGGTGTGGATACCACGCAGGGCACCAATCTCCAGCCAGCCACCAATTACTTCAAAAATGTGACATATAACATAGATCAGACAATTACATAATACATATAAAAAGACCTAAAATCTCACATAGTATAGATAATGATGAAAAGATAACAAAATACAGATATAATGCAGTGACAATGTAATGTTTATCTTCTGTTAAACCAATCAGGTATCAGCATTAGCATATCCATAGTTACAGGGCACCAATGTCAAAGCTCCTATTGCGATCCTCATATCCAATCCGGATCCTTCATGGGGTTAGCGCCAAAAGATACAAGCAGCCAATCCAGCTTCCATATTCATCAGGAGACAACCTGTTCAGCAAATAGGGCAACCGCTTGCATAATACCTGCATACCTGTGTCATATCCAAGCGTCATGCACCAATTGAACCACAAGGTCGCAGAACGCCCAGAAGTCTCCTGGTCAGCACAGCTGCGCGTCACGGCTCCTGACCACCCACATCACATGACAGCAGGATGGGCTCACTCTGAGATGCCGTGTCCGACGCAAACCCAGAGCAGAAACGCCCACAGGCGTGCGCAGGCGCATCACTCCCTGGGACCGGCCGCATCACATGACGAGATACAAGCCGGCCCAGCGATGACGCAGCCGTCACACCCCCCGCGGCGTCACCGCATACTAGGATTGCAGGCACGCCCTCACCAAGTCACCCAAACCTTCCAGCCGCGATATAGGCATATCAGGCACCCATACGCAAGCGCACAAACCACCACCGGACCTTCAAAGCCACAACCACAGTAGGTTGCCAAGGTGACCTGAAAAACACTAAAAAACAATGTGAATCTTGCCCATTCAGCCAGGGGTCAAATAGCCCCTATAGCTCACAATGGTGAATCCAGCAAAATGTACAGAACAAAGAAGAAAAAAAAATAGAAAAAAGGTGATGCTATCCAGTGTCGGAAAAAAGAAGGAGGGGCATATAAGCCACCATACCATCTAATACATATACAGTATTTTCCAAAGATCTCCGAACCCCACCATTATCAATCATCTATACCATGATAAATAAAGACATTTCTGTTAAAACACACTTTAAAAACAAAATACTGATGACAATGCTATAGCGAAGCGGGGAATAGAATTATCTGGGGATACACACCTGTAGGTTAAAGTCCAAATTTAGACCCCTGGGTTGCAATGTCCCCAATGTATAAATCCATCTCATTTCCTTCCTTCTGAGTAATGATAATCTATCACCTCCCCTTCTTAAAACCGGAACACTATCAATTACCCTAAAGCGGAGTTGATTAACCGAGTGTTTATTATCCATAAAATGCTTCGGGATTGGTAAGTCGGTAAGCCCTTTCCGAATAGTGCTTTTGTGCTTGCTGATACGAGCCCGTACCTCCATTGTGGTCTCCCCTACGTATACCAGCCCACACGGGCACGTGATCATATATACAACAAAGCTCGAAGAGCAGGTATATCGTTCTTTCAAAAGGATCTTTTTACCTGTATGGGGATGATAAAAAAAACTCCCCTTTAAGCATATTATTACAACTCGCACAACCCAGGCATGGAAAATTACCATACCTTGGTGCGGTCAAAGTTGTCTGAATTGAAATTTTCGATGTCCCAATATCTGATCTGACAAGACTATCACCCAAATTACGTCCCCTTCTGTATGACATCATCGGACAATTTTTAAATGCTGGTATCAATGATAGACCACGCTGTAGACCCGACCAATGTTTTTTTTAGAATTCTGTCTATTTGGTTGCTGGCTGAGTTATATGTTGACATAAATGGGATATGCTCACACGAGCGATTAAGAGAACTAGAATTACGAATAGATTCCCCTGAAGTGTTTCGGGCTTTTTTACTGAACCTACCTAATTCTTTCTTAGGATAACCCCTGTTGATAAATTTAAGGCACATCTCATCCAGCCTCTGGTCAACTACAGTGTCATCCGACACTATCCTCCACACCCTGAGAAGTTGACTCCATGGCAAGGAGTTAACCATTCTCCGTGGGTGGTTGCTATCAAATAGCAACAGGCCATTTCTGTCAGTCTCTTTTACAAAGATATCTGTCCTTAATTTATCATCTTCCTTGTACACAAGGGTATCTAAAAATTGAAGACGGGTAACAGAGTATGTCAAAGTGAACTGTAATTCCACATACACCCCATTCAGGTACTGATGAAACATATCTAATTCAGCCAGAGTACCATCCCAAATCAAGAAAATATCATCAATGTAGCACCACCAGGCTCTGACGTGGCGCCAGAGGTTGGAACCGTACACGTACCTGTCCTCGAATACCGCCATGTAGATGTTAGCATAAGTGGGGGCCACATTGGACCCCATGGCGGTACCCCTCAACTGTAAAAAGAACTCATCCCCAAAGAGGAAATAATTCCTCCTGAGGATGAGCTCCAACAGTGTGAGGACAAGTCGTGCACACTCCGGGGCCACGTCAGAGCCCGACAGCGCACACGACACTGCCTCGAGTCCCTTGTCATGCTTGATCGATGTGTATAAAGATACAACATCGAACGACGCAAGAACAGTGGACCCAGAGACAGTAACATCCTCCAATTCATTAAGAAAGTCATTAGTGTCACGAATGTAAGATTTAGCTGAGGTGGCATAGGTACGCAATACCCGATCTAAGAAAATGGCAGTCTTACTGAATAGAGAGCCCTTACCAGACACAATCGGTCTTCCGGGGGGGTTTAAAAGATCCTTATGAATTTTCGGTAGCACATATATTATCGGTACCACCGGTGTCTCAACAATCAAATATTCTGACAACTTGAGGTCAATGAGTCCCATGGCTAGGGAATCACTGACCACAAGTTGTAACTCTTTTTGAAAACGTATAGTAGGGTTACAGGATGATTTCTCATAAACACACTGATCTCCGAGTTGTCGCAAAATCTCTGTTCTGTATTTAGCACTGTCCATCACAACAACCGCCCCGCCTTTATCGGCTTGTTTAATGGTCAACAGCGTATTATCAGCCAATGCCTTCAAAACTTTTTTCTCAGCCAACGTCCTATTATGATTACCTGGAGGTTTAAAGGTTCTCTTTAATTTATCGATGTCCCTCCGTACCAATTCGATATAGGATTCCACAAAGTGGTCCCTATTAGATGGTTGAAAATCACTTTTCATGTAAAGCCCCACCCCCTGTAACGAGAAACCTTGTGGTGGTTCTTCTCTATTCACAGTAGCACCACTACACTTATCAGAAAAAAATGACGATAATCGCAACCTCCTAAAGAAGGCATGAAGATCAATCTCTAATGCAAACCAATCCGGATTACTGGATGGACAAAATGATAAACCTTTAGAAAGTACATTAAGTTCAACTTCAGATAATGCAACAGATTAAATATTTACTGTTATGATCCTTAGTGGTTGAGGATCACAAATTACTCCAGCAAGGTGACTAAACATAGGACAAGCTCTAGGGAGGTGGAAAATGGACTGACCGCAAAACTGAACCTATCCAACCACACTAGAGGCAGCCGGTGAATGTGTCTAAAATCCTAGACGTCTCGAGCCAGCCTGAGGAACTAACTACCCCTAGAGAGAAAGAAAGACCTCTCTTGCCTCCAGAGAAATAATCCCCAAAGATATAGAAGCCCCCAACAGATAATAACGGTGAGGTAAGAGTAAGGCACATACACAGGGGTGAAAGCAGATTCAGCAAAAGAGGCCCACTAATTCTAGATAGCAGAAAATAGAAAAGGGGTCTATGCGGTCAGTAAAAAACCCTTACAAAATATCCACACTGAGATTTCAAGAACCCCCACACCAACTAACGGTGTGAGGGGAGAAACTCAGTCCCCTAGAGCAACCAGCAAGTAAAAAATCACATTTAACAAGCTGGACAAACAACATGATGAACGCTGATAATCAGAAACTGAACAAACAAAAACTTAGCTTGTCTTGGAGAGACTGGGAGCAAGGTAGTCACCAGGAATCTGAAGAGCACTGAATACATTGATAGCAGGCAAGGAACTGAGTATCCAGGTGAGCTAAATAGGAAACCAACCAAGGATAACGAACCAGGTGATGAAGCCAACCTGCAGAAAGACAACACTACACAGTACCGCTTGTGACCACTAGAAGGAGCCCAAAAATAGAGTTCACAACAGTACCCCCCCTTGAGGAGGGGTCACCGAACCCTCATCAAGACCCCCAGGGCGATCAGGACGAGCTGCGTGGAAGGCACGAACCAAATCGGCCGCATGAACATCAGAGGCGACAACCCAGGAATTATCCTCCTGACCATAGCCCTTCCACTTAACCAGATACTGAAGTCTCTGTCTAGAGATACGAGAATCCAAAATCTTCTCCACCACGTACTCCAATTCGCCCTCGACCAGCACCGGAGCAGGAGGCTCAACAGAAGGAACCACAGGTACCACATACCTCCGCAACAAAGACCTATGGAACACATTATGGATGGCAAACGATGCCGGGAGATCTGTCATGGTTCTCAATGGCAAGAGAACGTAGTAAAGCATACAAAAGGACTAGCTCTTGGAAGATGGGAACTCGAGCTGACTGTGAGCTAAACCTACCGCACAACTAACAGTGGCCGGGTAGCGTGCCTACGTTTTATCCCTAGACGCCCAGCGCCAGCCGGAGGACTGACTGACCCTAGCAGAGGAAAATACAGACCTGACTTACCTCTAGAGAAATTTTCCCCAAAAGGCAGACAGTAGCCCCCACATATATTGTCGGTGATTTCAGAGGAAATTGACATACGAAGTATGAAAATAGGTTTAGCAAATTGAGGTCCGCTTACTAGATAGTAGGAAGACAGAAAAGGGAACTACACAGTCAGCTGAAAACCCTTTCAAACACCATCCTGAAATTACTTTAAGACTCTAATATCAACTCATGACACCAGAGTGGCAATTTCAGCTCACAAGAGCTTCCAGCCTCAGAAATATTCAATCACAGAGAACTGGAACAAAAATGCAAAACAAACTTAGGACTAAAAGTCCAACTTAGCTGATAGTAGTCTAGGAGCAGGAACATGCAACAGAAAGGCTTCTGGTAACATTGTTGGCCGGCATAGAAATGACTGAGGAGCAAGGTTAAATAGAAAACTCCCACATCCTGATGGAAACAGGTGAACAGAGGAGATGAAGCACACAAGTTCAGTACCACCAGTGACCACCGGGGGAGCCCAGAAACCAAATTCACAACAGTACCCCCCCCTCAAGGAGGGGGCACCGAACCCTCACCAGAACCACCAGGGCGATCAGGATGAGCCCTATGAAAGGCACGGACCAAATCGGAGGCATGAACATCAGAGGCTGTCACCCAATAATTATCCTCCTGACCGTAGCCCTTCCACTTGACCAGATACTGAAGTCTCCGTCTGGAAACACGGGAGTCCAAGATCTTCTCGACAACGTACTCCAACTCACCCTCAACCAACACCGGAGCAGGAGGCTCAACGGAAGGCACAACCGGTACCTCATACCTGCGCAACAATGACCGATGGAAGACATTATGAATAGAAAAAGATGCAGGGAGGTCCAAACGAAAGGACACAGGGTTAAGAATCTCCAATATCTTGTACGGGCCGATGAACCGAGGCTTAAACTTAGGAGAAGAAACCTTCATAGGGACAAAACGAGAAGACAACCACACCAAGTCCCCAACACAAAGACGAGGACCAACACGACGACGGCGGTTGGCAAACTGCTGAGTCTTCTCCTGGGACAACTTCAAATTGTCCACCACATGCCCCCAAATCTGATGCAACCTCTCCACCACAGCATCCACTCCAGGACAATCCGAAGACTCCACCTGACCGGAAGAGAAACGAGGATGAAACCCCGAATTACAGAAGAAAGGAGAAACCAAGGTGGCAGAACTAGCCCGATTATTGAGGGCAAACTCCGCCAAGGGCAAAAAGGCAACCCAATCATCCTGATCCGCAGACACAAAACACCTCAAATAAGTCTCCAAAGTCTGATTAGTTCGCTCGGTCTGGCCATTAGTCTGAGGATGGAAAGCAGACGAAAAAGACAAATCAATGCCCATCCTAGCACAGAATGCTCGCCAAAATCTAGACACGAATTGAGTTCCCCTGTCAGAAACGATATTCTCCGGAATACCATGCAAGCGAACCACATTTTGAAAAAACAGAGGAACCAGCTCGGATGAGGAAGGCAATTTAGGCAAGGGGACCAAATGGACCATCTTAGAGAAACGGTCACACACCACCCAGATGACAGACATCTTCTGAGAAACAGGGAGATCAGAAATAAAATCCATGGAGATGTGAGTCCAAGGCCTCTTCGGAATAGGCAAAGATAACAACAATCCACTAGCCCGAGAACAACAAGGCTTGGCCCGAGCACAAACATCACAAGACTGCACAAAACCTCGCACATCTCGCGACAGGGAAGGCCACCAGAAGGACCTAGCCACCAAATCCCTGGTACCAAAGATTCCAGGATGACCAGCTAACGCAGAAGAATGGACCTCCGAGATGACTCTACTGGTCCAATCATCCGGAACAAACAGTCTACCAGGCGGGCAACGATCAGGTCTATCCGCCTGAAACTCCTGCAAGACCCGTCGCAAGTCTGGGGAAACAGCAGATAATATCACTCCATCCTTAAGGATACCTGTAGGTTCAGAATTACCAGGGGAATCAGGCTCAAAACTCCTAGAAAGGGCATCCGCCTTCACATTTTTAGAACCCGGTAGGTAAGAAACCACAAAATTAAACCGAGAGAAAAATAACGACCAGCGCGCCTGTCTAGGATTCAGGCGCCTGGCAGACTCAAGATAAATCAAATTCTTGTGGTCGGTCAATACCACCACCTGATGTCTAGCCCCCTCAAGCCAATGACGCCACTCCTCAAAAGCCCACTTCATAGCCAAGAGCTCCCGATTACCAATATCATAATTTCGCTCAGCGGGCGAAAATTTACGAGAAAAGAACGCGCAAGGTCTCATCACGGAGCAGTCGGAACTTTTCTGCGACAAAACCGCCCCAGCTCCGATTTCTGAAGCGTCGACCTCAACCTGAAAAGGAAGAGTAACATCAGGCTGACGCAATACAGGGGCGGAAGAAAAGCGGCGCTTAAGCTCCCGAAAGGCCTCCACAGCAGCAGGGGACCAATCAGCAACATCAGCACCCTTCTTAGTCAAATCAGTCAACGGCTTAGCAACATCAGAAAAACCAGTTATAAATCGACGATAAAAATTAGCAAAGCCCAAAAACTTCTGAAGGCTCTTAAGAGAAGAGGGTTGCGTCCAATCACAAATAGCCTGAACCTTGACAGGGTCCATCTCAATGGAAGAGGGGGAAAAAATGTACCCCAAAAACGAAATCTTTTGAACCCCAAAAACACACTTAGAACCCTTTACACACAAGGAATTAGAGCGCAAAACCTGAAAAACCCTCCTGACCTGTTGGACATGAGAGTCCCAGTCATCCGAAAAAATCAAAATATCATCCAGATACACAATCATAAATTTATCCAAATATTCACGGAAAATGTCATGCATAAAAGACTGAAAGACTGAAGGGGCATTTGAAAGACCAAAAGGCATTACTAAATACTCAAAATGGCCCTCAGGCGTATTAAATGCGGTTTTCCACTCATCCCCCTGCTTAATTCGCACTAAATTATACGCCCCACGAAGATCAATCTTAGAGAACCACTTGGCCCCCTTTATTCGAGCAAACAAATCAGTAAGCAGTGGCAAAGGATACTGATATTTAACCGTGATTTTATTCAAAAGCCGATAATCAATACACGGCCTCAAAGAGCCATCTTTTTTAGATACAAAGAAAAAACCGGCTCCTAAGGGAGATGACGAAGGACGAATATGTCCCTTTTCCAAGGACTCCTTAATATATTCCCGCATAGCAGCATGTTCAGGCACAGATAGATTAAACAAACGACCCTTTGGAAACTTACTGCCCGGAATCAGATCTATCGTACAATCGCAATCTCTGTGCGGAGGTAGTGAACCAAGTTTAGGCTCCTCAAAAACGTCACGATAATCAGATAAAAATTCCGGAATCTCAGAGGGAATAGATGACGAAATGGAAACCAAAGGTACGTCCCCATGAGTCCCCTGACATCCCCAGCTTAACACAGACATTGCTTTCCAGTCGAGGACTGGGTTATGAGATTGCAGCCATGGCAATCCAAGCACCAACACATCATGTAGATTATACAACACAAGGAAGCGAATAATCTCCTGGTGATCCGGATTAATACGCATAGTTACTTGTGTCCAGTATTGTGGTTTGTTACTAGCCAATGGCGTGAAGTCAATACCCTTCAGAGGTATAGGAACTTCCAGAGGCTCTAAATTAAACCCACAGCGTTTGGCAAAGGACCAATCCATAAGACTCAAAGCGGCGCCAGAGTCGACATAGGCGTCCACGGTAATAGACGATAAAGAGAAAATCAGGGTCACAGATAGAATAAACTTAGACTGTAAAGTGCCAATTGAAACAGACTTATCAACCTTCTTAGTACGTTTAGAGCATGCTGATATAACATGAGTTGAATCACCACAATAGAAGCATAACCCATTTTTTCGCCTAAAATTCTGTCGTTCGCTTCTGGACAGAATTCTATCACATTGCATAATCTCTGGTGCCTTCTCAGTAGACACCGCCAAATGGTGCACAGGTTTGCGCTCCCGCAAACGCCGATCAATCTGAATGGCCATTGTCATGGACTCATTCAGACCTGTAGGCACAGGGAACCCCACCATAACATCTTTAATGGCATCAGAGAGACCCTCTCTGAAATTCGCCGCCAGGGCGCACTCATTCCACTGAGTAAGCACAGACCACTTACGAAATTTTTGGCAGTATATTTCAGCCTCATCTTGCCCCTGAGACAGGGCCATCAAGGCTTTTTCAGCCTGAATCTCTAAATGAGGTTCCTCATAAAGCAACCCCAATGCCAGGAAAAACGCATCCACATTGAGCAACGCAGGATCCACTGGTGCCAAAGCAAATGCCCAATCCTGAGGGTCGCCCCGGAGCAAGGAAATTACAATCCTGACCTGCAGTGCAGGATCTCCAGCGGAGCGAGATCTCAGAGACAAAAATAATTTACAATTATGTTTGAAATTCTGGAAGCGAGATCTATCCCCGGAGAAAAATTCAGGTAAAGGAATTCTAGGTTCAGATATAGGAGCATGAATTACAAAATCCTGTAAACTTTGAACCTTCATAGCGAGATTATTCAAACCTGTAGCTAAACTCTGCTGATCCATTTTTATCAGGTGAAATCAGAACCATTCAAGGATTAGAAGGAGAGAGAGACGAAGGCTGCAGTAAGCAGAGATGCAAGTGAATCAACTAATGAGCAAACTCAGAAAAAAAAAAAAAAAAAATTCTCTGCAGACTTCTTTTCTCTCCTTTCTTCTGCCAATTATTTTAACCCTTGGCCGGCCAAACTGTCATGGTTCTCAATGGCAAGAGAACGTAGTAAAGCATACAAAAGGACTAGCTCTTGGAAGATGGGAACTCGAGCTGACTGTGAGCTAAACCTACCGCACAACTAACAGTGGCCGGGTAGCGTGCCTACGTTTTATCCCTAGACGCCCAGCGCCAGCCGGAGGACTGACTGACCCTAGCAGAGGAAAATACAGACCTGACTTACCTCTAGAGAAATTTTCCCCAAAAGGCAGACAGTAGCCCCCACATATATTGTCGGTGATTTCAGAGGAAATTGACATACGAAGTATGAAAATAGGTTTAGCAAATTGAGGTCCGCTTACTAGATAGTAGGAAGACAGAAAAGGGAACTACACAGTCAGCTGAAAACCCTTTCAAACACCATCCTGAAATTACTTTAAGACTCTAATATCAACTCATGACACCAGAGTGGCAATTTCAGCTCACAAGAGCTTCCAGCCTCAGAAATATTCAATCACAGAGAACTGGAACAAAAATGCAAAACAAACTTAGGACTAAAAGTCCAACTTAGCTGATAGTAGTCTAGGAGCAGGAACATGCAACAGAAAGGCTTCTGGTAACATTGTTGGCCGGCATAGAAATGACTGAGGAGCAAGGTTAAATAGAAAACTCCCACATCCTGATGGAAACAGGTGAACAGAGGAGATGAAGCACACAAGTTCAGTACCACCAGTGACCACCGGGGGAGCCCAGAAACCAAATTCACAACAGAGATCCAGACGAAAAGACACCGGGTTAAGGACTTCCAAGATCTTATAAGGACCGATGAAGCGAGGCTTACACTTAGGAGATGAAACCTTCATAGGAACATACCGAGAAGACAGCCACACCAAATCCCCAACACGAAGTCGGGGACCCACACCGCGGCGGCGGTTGGCAAAGCGCTGAGCCCTCTCCTGTGACAATTTCAGATTGTCCACCACATGGCTCCAAATCTGCTGCAACCTATCCACCACAGAATCCACCCCAGGACAGTCAGAAGACTCAACCTGACCCGAGGAAAAACGAGGATGGAAACCAGAATTGCAGAAAAAAGGCGAAACCAAGGTAGCAGAACTAGCCCGATTATTAAGGGCAAACTCGGCCAATGGCAAAAAAGTCACCCAATCATCCTGATCAGCAGAAACAAAAAATCTCAAATAAGTCTCCAACGTCTGATTAGTTCGCTCGGTTTGGCCATTAGTCTGAGGATGGAAGGCCGACGAAAAAGACAAATCAATGCCCATCTTAGCACAAAAAGTTCGCCAAAACCTGGACACAAACTGGGATCCTCTATCAGACACAATATTTTCAGGAATGCCGTGCAAGCGAACCACATTCTGAAAAAATAGAGGAACCAAATCGGAGGAGGAAGGCAGCATAGGCAAGGGCACCAAATGGACCATCTTGGAAAAACGATCACACACCACCCAGATGACAGACATTTTCTGAGATACTGGCAGATCCGAAATAAAATCCATGGAAATGTGCGTCCAAGGCCTTTTCGGGACAGGTAAAGGCAAAAGCAAACCGCTGGCACGAGAACAGCAAGGCTTAGCCCGAGCATAAATCCCAAAAGACTGCACAAAGGAACGCACATCCCGCGACAAGGAAGGCCACCAGAAGGACCTAGCCACCAAATCTCTGGTACCAAAAATCCCAGGATGACCCGCCAACACCGAAGAATGAACCTCGGAAATAACTCTGCTGGTCCATCTATCCGGGACAAACAGTCTCTCTGGTGAACAACGGTCAGGTCTATCCGCCTGAAATTTCTGCAGCACTCGTCGCAAATCTGGAGAAATGGCAGACAAAATCACTCCCTCTCTGAGAATACCAGCCGGCTCAGAAACTTCCGGAGAGTCAGGCACAAAACTCCTAGAAAGTGCATCAGCTTTCACGTTCTTCGAACCAGGCAGGTATGAGACCACGAAGTTGAAACGGGAGAAAAACAATGACCAACGAGCCTGTCTAGGATTCAGGCGCTTGGCAGACTCGAGGTAAATCAGATTTTTGTGATCAGTCAGGACCACCACACGATGTTTAGCTCCTTCGAGCCAATGTCGCCACTCCTCAAATGCCCACTTCATAGCCAACAACTCCCGATTACCAACATCATAATTTCGCTCGGCAGGCGAAAACTTTCTTGAAAAGAAAGCACACGGCTTCATCACAGAGCCCTCAGAGCTTCTCTGCGACAAA
The DNA here is from genome assembly GCF_051348905.1 of Ranitomeya variabilis. Taxonomy (NCBI): domain Eukaryota; kingdom Metazoa; phylum Chordata; class Amphibia; order Anura; family Dendrobatidae; genus Ranitomeya; species Ranitomeya variabilis. Next base: position 196,650,396 of record NC_135239.1, read on the forward strand.
ACAGCCCCTGCTCCAATCTCGGAAGCATCAATCTCAACCTGGAAGGGGAGAGAGACATCTGGCTGACATAAGACTGGAGCTGAAGAAAACCGGTGCTTCAGCTCCCGAAAGGCCTCCACGGCCGCAGGAAACCAATTAGTCACATCAGAGCCCTTCTTGGTCAAATCCGTCAAAGGTTTAACCACACTAGAAAAATTAGCGATGAAACGACGGTAAAAATTAGCAAAACCCAAGAACTTCTGAAGACTCTTAACAGACGTGGGCTGAGTCCAGTCATGAATAGCCTGGACCTTGACTGGGTCCATCTCCACAGTAGAAGGAGAAAAAATAAAACCCAAAAAGGAGACCTTCTGTACTCCGAAGAGGCATTTTGAGCCCTTCACAAATAAAGCATTGGCACGCAGGACCTGAAACACCATCCTGACCTGCTTCACATGGGACTCCCAATCATCAGAAAAAAACAAAATGTCATCCAGATAAACAATCATAAATTTATCCAGATATTCTCGGAAAATGTCATGCATGAAGGACTGAAACACAGAAGGAGCATTAGAGAGTCCAAAAGGCATCACAAAGTACTCAAAATGGCCTTCGGGCGTATTAAATGCTGTTTTCCATTCATCTCCCTGCTTAATGCGCACAAGATTATACGCACCACGGAGATCTATCTTGGTGAACCAACTGGCACCCTTAATCCGAGCAAACAAATCAGACAATAGTGGCAAAGGATACTGAAATTTGACTGTGATTTTATTCAGAAGGCGATAATCTATACACGGTCTCAAAGAACCGTCCTTCTTGGCCACAAAAAAAATTCCTGCACCAAGAGGGGAAGAGGATGGGCGAATATGTCCCTTCTCCAAAGACTCCTTTATATAACTCCGCATTGCGGCATGCTCTGGTATAGACAAATTAAAAAGTCGTCCCTTAGGAAATTTACTACCAGGAATTAAATTTATAGCACAGTCACAATCCCTATGAGGGGGCAGGACACTGGACCTGGGTTCATCAAATACATCCTGGTAGTCAGACAAAAACTCAGGGACCACAGAAGGAGTGGAAGAAGCAATAGACACCAATGGAGTATCGCCATGAATTCCCTGACAACCCCAACTAGACACAGACATAGCTTTCCAATCTAAAACTGGATTATGAGCCTGCAGCCATGGCAGACCCAAAACGACAACATCATGTAAATTATGCAGAACAAGAAAGCGAATCACCTCCTGATGAACGGGAGTCATGCACATGGTTATTTGCGTCCAATACTGAGGTTTATTCTCAGCCAATGGCGTAGCATCAATTCCCCTCAGAGGAATAGGAAATTCCAAAGGCTCCAGGACAAAACCACAGCGCCTGGCAAATGACAAATCCATCAGATTCAGGGCAGCACCCGAATCCACAAAGGCCATAACCGAGTAGGACGACAAAGAACAAATCAAAGTAACAGACAAAATAAATTTAGGCTGTATAGTACCAATGGTGACAGGTTTAGCAACCTTTTTTAAGCGTTTAGAGCATGCTGAGATAACATGAGCAGAATCACCACAGTAAAAGCACAACCCATTTTGACGTCTATGACTTTGTCGCTCAATTCTGGTCAGAGTTCGATCACATTGCATAGACTCAGGTCCCTGTTCAGAAAATAACGCCAAAGGATGAGCAGATTTGCGCTCCCGCAAACGCCGATCAACCTGAATGGCTAAAGCCATAGAATCACTCAGACTTGTAGGGGTGGGGAACCCCACCATAACATCCTTAATGGCTTCAGAAAGACCTTCTCTGAAATTTGCAGCCAGGGCACACTCATTCCATTGAGTAAGCACTGACCATTTCCGAAATTTTTGACAATACACCTCTGCTTCATCCTGACCTTGAGAGAGGGACAGCAACGCTTTTTCTGCCTGATTCTCAAGATTAGGCTCCTCATAAAGCATTCCAAGAGCCAGAAAAAATGCATCTACATTAAGCAATGCAGGATCTCCTGGCACCAGAGAGAAAGCCCAATCCTGAGGGTCGCCACGCAACAAGGAGATAACAATTTTTACTTGCTGAGCGGAATCACCAGAGGAACGAGGTCTCAGAGATAGAAATAACTTACAATTATTCTTAAAATTCTGAAACCTAGATCTATCTCCAGAAAACAACTCAGGAATGGGTATCTTTGGTTCTGACATAGGGCTATGAATAACAAAATCCTGAATACTTTGCACCCGTGCAGCAAGATGATCCACACTAGAAGTCAGAGTCTGAACATCCATGTCTGCAGCTGAGCTCAAAACCACTCAGAGTTCAAGGGGATGAAAGAAGCTGAACAGACTGCAGCAAAGGAAAAGCGGGAGAAAAAAAAAAATGTACTCAGGTCTTCTTTTAATCCCACTTCTGCGATGCATAAAACACTTTTTGGCCTGCTATACTGTTATGATCCTTAGTGGTTGAGGATCACAAATTACTCCAGCAAGGTGACTAAACATAGGACAAGCTCTAGGGAGGTGGAAAACTGGACTGACCGCAAAACTGAACCTATCCAACCACACTAGAGGCAGCCGGTGAACGTGTCTAAAATCCTAGACGTCTCGAGCCAGCCTGAGGAACTAACTACCCCTAGAGAGAAAGAAAGACCTCTCTTGCCTCCAGAGAAATAATCCCCAAAGATATAGAAGCCCCCAACAGATAATAACGGTGAGGTAAGAGGAAGGCACATACACAGGGGTGAAAGCAGATTCAGCAAAAGAGGCCCACTAATTCTAGATAGCAGAAAATAGAAAAGGGGTCTATGCGGTCAGTAAAAAACCCTTACAAAATATCCACACTGAGATTTCAAGAACCCCCACACCAACTAACGGTGTGAGGGGAGAAACTCAGTCCCCTAGAGCAACCAGCAAGTAAAAAATCACATTTAACAAGCTGGACAAACAACATGATGAACGCTGATAATCAGAAACTGAACAAACAAAAACTTAGCTTGTCTTGGAGAGACTGGGAGCAAGGTAGTCACCAGGAATCTGAAGAGCACTGAATACATTGATAGCAGGCAAGGAACTGAGTATCCAGGTGAGCTAAATAGGAAACCAACCAAGGATAACGAACCAGGTGATGAAGCCAACCTGCAGAAAGACAACACTACACAGTACCGCTTGTGACCACTAGAGGGAGCCCAAAAATAGAGTTCACAACAATTTACCACTAGACTCCTGTTGTCCATTAATTGTCCTTCGTGTTCCTCGTTTTCATTGCGTACTTCCGCACTTGACGTTGCTCCCTGTGTGTGTTCCGATTTTCTATGTTTCCGGCCCCCTCTCCGGCCTCATCTCCTGGATTTGTTGTGTCCATTTTTTCTCTCTCTAAAAAATGCAACCGCCTAGTTCCTTCCATGTTAGAGTCCTCTGTGGAATCAGATTCAGCAGAAGTGAAGCCAAAGTTGGAATGCTTCTTCCCTTGTGGTTTCCTTCGTTTCCTTGATGACCCAGACTTACCCCTGTTGTTATAGGGGAACTGGTTGGGCCCCATGTGCCATGAAAAAACACGGCCCACCTTATAATCCTCCAGATCACGAAACCACTTTACCTTCTTGGTAGACTCGATGTCTACTCGGAATTTCTCCAAATTTCCATCAATTTTACTCTTTAGGGAGCCCCAATCCTGTGCTGTCAGCTGTGATTTCAGTTGTTCTTCCAATTCCATAGTACCTTTCTTCAGCACCTCCATTTCTTTCTTTAAAAATTCAATGTTTAATAGCATGATGTCAAATGCAAACTTATTGGTAATCAACTCAAACTTGGAACAAAACTGTTCATTATCTGGCAACAGGGTTGGCCTTAGATGTGGCCGCAACCCACGTGGAATCCTCCTAACCCTGAAATACTCCATCAGGGTCATCACATGAAGTTCTAAGGAGATATACCTCCTCCTGTCATTTTCCCATTTCTTCTTAAGCATGTCTACAGTGGGTTTACTCAAGAACAACACTGTGTGTATTATCCCTGTACTGTGACATCACTGTTGTGTATTATCTTTGTACTGTGACATCACTGTGTATTATCCCTGTACTGTGACATCACTGTGTATTATCCCTGTACTGTGACATCACTGTGTGTATTATCCCTGTACTGTTACATCACTGTGTATTATCCCTGTACTGTGACATCACTGTGTGTATCATCACTGTGTGTATTATTCCTGTATTGTGACATCACTGTGTGTATTCTCCCAGTACTGTGACATCACTGTGTGTATTATCCCTGCACTTTGACATCACTGTGCGCATTATCCCTGTTCTGTGATATCACTGTGTGTATTATCAATGTACTGTGACATCACTGTGTGTATTATCCCTGTACTGTGACATCACTGTGTGTATTATCAATGTACTGTGACATCACTGTGTATTATCCCTGTACTGTGACATCACTGTGTGTATCATCACTGTGTGTATTATTCCTGTATTGTGACATCACTGTGTGTATTCTCCCAGTACTGTGACATCACTGTGTGTATTATCCCTGTACTTTGACATCACTGTGCGCATTATCCCTGTTCTGTGATATCACTGTGTGTATTATCCCTGTACTGTGATATCACTGTGTATTATCCCTGTACTGTGACATCGCTGTGTGTATTATCCCTGTACTGTGACACCACTGTTTGTATTATCACTCTACTGTAACATCACTGTGTGTATTTTCCCTATACTCTGACATCACTGTGTATTATCCCTGTACTTTGACATCACTGTGTGTATTATCCCTGTACTGTGACATCACTGTGTGTATTATCCCTGCACTGTGACATCACTGTGTGTATCATCCCAATAAAGTGACATCACACTGTGTATTATCTCTGAACTGTGACATCACTGTGTGTATTATCCCTGCACTGTGACATCACTGTGCGTATTATCCCAATAAAATGACATCACTGTGTGTATTATCTCTGTACTATGACATCAATTTAATATTATCCCTGTACTGTGACATCACTGTGTGTATTATCCCCGTACTGTGACATCACTGTGCGTATTATCCCTGTACTGTGACATCACTGTGTGTATTATCCCTGTACTGTGACATCACTGTGTGTATTATCCCTGTACTGTGACATCACTGTGTGTATTATCCCTGTACTGTGACATCACTGTGCGTATTATCCTGTACTGTGACATCACTGTGCGTATTATCCTGTACTGTGACATCACTGTGTGTATTATCCCCGTACTGTGACATCACTGTGCGTATTATCCCTGTACTGTGACATCACTGTGCGTATTATCCCTGTACTGTGACATCACTGTGTATTATCACTCTACTGTGACATCACTGTGTGTATTATCCCTGTACTGTGACATCACTGTGTGTATTATCCCTGTACTGTGACATCACTGTGTGTATTATCCCTGTACTGTGACATCACTGTGTGTATTATCCCTGTACTGTGACATCACTGTGCGTATTATCCCAGTACTGTGACATCACTGTATGTATTATCCCTGTATGGTGAAATCACTGTGTGTATTATCCCTGTACTGTGACATCACTGTGTTTATTATCTCTGTACTGTGACATCACTGTGTGTATTATCCCTGTACTGTGACATCACTCTATGTATTATCCCTGTACTGTGACATTACTGCGTGTATTATCCCTGTACTGAGACATCACTGTGTTCATTATCCCAGTAAAATGACATCACTGTGTTTATTATGTCTGTACTGTGACATCAATGTGTGCATTTTCCCTGTACTGTGACATCACTGTGTGTATTTTCCCTATACTGTGACATCACTGTGTGTATTATCCCTGTACTGTGACATCACTGTGTGTATTTTCCCTGTACTGTGACATCACTGTGCGTATTATCCCTGTACTGTGACATCACTCTGTCTATTATCACTGTACTGTGACATCACTCTGTGTATTATCCCTCTATTGTGACATCATTGATTGTATTATCCCTGTACTGTGACATCACTGGGTTTACATTCATATATTTTGACATCATTATTTTTTTTCTACAAAGCCTCTTTATTACACCTGATATCATAGTATGATACTACTGTACACATAGTTTTAGGAGTCTTCGGTGACCCAATAGTTCACGTCCCACATAACAGGACATCAGTAATGTAATTTGTACATACAGTTGTTTGGATTTTTCGTCTGGGCTCTAAAGCTTCACATTACTTGAATCTGTTGCCTTTTTTTATGCTGCTGATTGTCACTTCAAATTTATCCTTTTGCAACTTATGGGGTAAGTCTGTGACAAACCCAAATGTAAAGTATATGGATTTTGTGGCTGGTCTCGATGTGGATTTGCTGCATCTTTATGGCAGAATCTTCAAAGGAATATGTGTATGTGTGAACCCTTGGAGATAGGGAGACCAAGATGGCAAGATTGTGTGTAGACCCAGAACCTTCTGTCCTAAGTGACCAAATTCAATACTACAATGGGGGCATCACACTTGGCTTTTAACTTTTCTCTGTCCAGTGGGGGAAAAAACAAACATGATGCTTAGTTGGGATTATAGGATTTCTATGGATTCTTTTTACTGCAAGAATCTGTTGTCTGTCATATCCTCACGGTAGAATTCATATCATTAAATATAATCACTGCAGAAGCCGAGAAGCCTTGGGGAAGATTAGATATTGCAGAATAAATAAAAACATTACTGACATCTCGATCTGGGCTTTATTAGCATAGAAATGCACAAATATTGGAGATTACAAGCAGGATACAGTTACATTCCATTGTAGCACCTTCTCACATCATTAAATCCCTAAACGGCATCTTCCAGCCACAGGCTGTACTCGATGCTGCTGATATCTGCAAGGGATATGAGAAAACTGTGAGGTTCTTAAGTGTGAGGATGATGTCGTCTAGTTCTGACTTTCCAGTAATATTTTGTGTGTCTAGAAGTAAATGTCACACATTAATTTTTTATTAGATTTTTTTGGTTAAAAAAAAAGTACCAAAGGATTTTTTTATGGTACTATGGCCACAATTTGGAGCTGATGTTGAGACCAATGACTTTCCACTAGTGTGACGTTAATGTATAAAATGGAGTAGGATTTTTCATTTTCCCGTTATCACACATGCTGTGGGCTCTGACCCCCCTTCTCTCTTTGCTTCTGCTGTGTGTGTGAATCCCAAACCTCTCATTCCCGCCTCCCAAAAGAATGTTTATGCCCCCTGTAGCTGCAGTAGACAATTTTACCATCTAGTACCAGCTGAAACTGGTATAGTCTCTGTCAAAAAACATGAGGTTCTTTGTTCTATTATAGTGAGATATTGGGCCACCGATTTGGGCTAGGAAAATAAGGAGTACATATTGCGAATTTCCATCGGTAGATCTGTCAATCACTGTAAGCGCTAGCAGCTAAACGCAATGAGTGCAAAGTGTGGATTTCTCCTAAACTGGGTGGAACAACTAGTCTGAGTGGCGGTATCATTAGAAAGCTAATTTTAATATAAGATGAATGATGGGTGTGCTGTGACTCTGCCATGTTCTCAAGCTAAGATAGGGGAATTAGGCTGGGGTCACACATGCGTGTTTTACGTACGTAAGAGCGCAAAAACTACGTACGTAAAACTCGCATTACATACGGCACAATGCTTCTCAATGGGTCTAGTCCTATACGGCGTATATTACGGATCCGTAATTTACGGAGTTGTACGGGCGCAGAAAATCGCAGCATGCTGCGTTTGTCAGCGTATCGCGCAAAAAATACGCCAATGCAAGTCTATGGGAGAGCGTATAATACGGAATGCTTACGGACCATGCGTGTGCCTTGCGCGAAATACGGATTTACTGGCAGATGTCCTGAAAGGTCCAAAGGCCTCAATCAGGCAGGTGAGACATGCTAATTAGCTGAAAAAGCCAGACAGTGAACCCGGAAGTCTGCTGCACGCCTCCACGGAGTGATATTCAGCATGGCAAACATTGTCAACGCGGACATGCTGATCATTTTGGTCCAAGAGAGGCCTGTCCTCTGGGACCAAAGAGACCCTAATTATGCAAACAGGGCACAAAAAGAGGCAGCATGGAGGAGTGTGTGTGTGGCCCTCTTCCCACATTATGACCAGCAGCCACGTCAGGCACAGCGACAGATAAGTAAGTACACCCATGTTTTAAATGTAATGTTCTGGAGAATTATCAGGCCCTTACTACTTTGAATTTCTCTTCCCGAATTTAGTAAATAGTCATGAAGGAACTAGAAAGCCCACCAGTAGATACATGGTGTTGTACAAGAGAAACGGATTTCATTAATGTTTAGAATACGTGTCCCTTTTACTTACTAAACTAACAGTGTTTCCCATTATTTGGCCTTTCTGTGATAGAGGTTAGTGGACTATGTCCTTGTGGCTTTGCTTGCTAATTTTGTTTTTGGGGTAAATTTAAGATTAAATCTTCTCCACAAAGGCCTATTTGGATGCTACACTTAAATCTCTGTAGTCAGTTCCACCTTTTGTGAGCTCACTGATTAATGGCCTAAAGAATGTGTGTATTTTTTGTTGTTTCAGTGGGTGATGTTACAACAAGGTGGCGGAGTATCCGCGACCAGTACAGGAGGGAGAGGCAGCAGCGGGAGAGAAGTGGAGCCGGGGCACCTCCAAAAAAAAAAAAATACATATATTTTGACCGACTCAACTTTCTGAATCCCAGCATGGACCTCAGGCCGTAAGTAACATTGTTTTCTGTGTATTTTTGGGTTTTTGTCTTATTTGTGGCCCTAAAACATTTTTTCTTTTTCAGAACTCAGTCTAACCTCACTGACAGGGAGACAGGGTCTGACTCGGAACTTGTCATTGACCCAGTTGGTGAAGTTGAAGAGGTGGCTGGTCCATCTGATGCTCCCTCTGGCTCCATCCCTCCTGGATCCTCATCTGGTCAGGCTGCTCCATCTGCCTCCGTCCCACACCCTGAGGACCCACATTTTGCCTCTTCTGCAGCACCACCACCTAGCCAGGATGACCCTGGAAATAGCAGCAGCCCAACTGTTGCCCTGGCTCCATCCCCACAGGCTGCAGGCAGACCACAGCGTGCACGCCGCAGAAGAGAATTGCTCCAAAGGCGCCAAAACGTGGATGCTGGGGTCCTGAGCTACTTGGCCCGTGTTCGAGACGATGATGGGGAGGAGGGATTTACCAGGAGCATGGCCCATTACTTAAGGTCCCTAGAGCGTGAGTTAAGGCTTCGTGTGAGAGGGTGTTTTCAGATCCTTGTTGACGCATGCACCCCCCCAAATAACCCATACAATCTCATGCATATGATTGAACAGTGGCAGATGTCACCAGAAAATCTTCTGCGGCCTCAGAGATTACAAGGCCTGCCAGCTCAACAAGGATCTGAAGCACCCCCTCCACGACAGCCAACACCTCAGCCCCAACCCCCATCAAACACACAATGGCCACCTCAGCAACATATGGCGGGATATCTTCAACCATCCCAATATGGCCACTTGTCCACACCCAGTGCTGGAGGCTGGTCCCAACCTGGGTTTGGACAATATGGTCATTTTGGGTTGGGTTATGATTCCCGGCAATATGGTTATCACCAGCAGGGGTATCTACCAAATCCTCGCCCCACTCTTCCAAGTTCCCAGCATCATAGCTTGGCAAATGTCCCTCAGGCCACTACAACATCTGCACAGGGTGCTGGACAGTTGGCCGTACAAATGCCACCTGATGCAGATAATGAGCAAGCTACTTCTCCTGCCCCAACCTACCAGGACTTATAATTTGGTTTTTTTGTGTTTTAATGTTATTTTAACCTTTTTTTTTTGTTTTTAAAATATGATTTGGATACAATATTTAGGCTTGTATTGTCACTACAGAGCATGTTTTACTGTGGTTGTTTACGCTATTTTTGTTAAAAAAGAAAAATAGGCCTTTAGAAGGCCAAAAAAAGGTTTGGAAAAAAAACAAACAAAGAAAGTAAAAAAAGTTATTCAGTAAAACGTTTTCTTACTACCAGTCACCGTCTGTATGCGCTGGATTCATTCTTCCATCACACACACATGATATGCTGATAACCATATGTGAAATAAGAAAATAAAACACACACAGCTGGAAACTTGATTAACACATACTTTATAGAGCTAATTAATTACACATGCAAAAATGCATAGTCTTGCCAGGGAGTAGCACCTTGAGGAGACATAAAATAATTTGTAAAGATATCACGAACTCTCAGTCCAGAAAGTGGCCGACGCGGAGGAGGGACATATGGGGTAGGCCTAGGAACATTGGTCATGAGGTTATCTTCAAAATTTGTAGAGGAACAATCATGTATTCTTGTGAAATTATGGAGAATGACACAGGCTTTGATCACCTCATTGATTGTAGCCTCACTCAGCTGGATGGCAGACTGAAGAACACGCCATTTGGCCACAAGAATCCCAAAGGCGCACTCAACCAGTCTCCGTGCCCTGGCAAGTCTCAAATTAAACACCCTCCGCCGGTGGTCAAGGTTGCGCCTGGGGTAAGGCCTCATGACGTGGCTCGACAGTTGGAAGGCCTCATCTCCCACAAAAACAAAAGGCACTGCTTCCGCATTGGAGCCTGGGAGTTGTTGTGGTGGTGGGAGGTTCAACTGGTTGTCACGTAGCCGCCGACCCATTATGGACGAATTGAAGACCCTAGAGTCTCCAGTTCGCCCATAGGCCCCAATGTCTACAATTACAAACCTGTAGTTACTGTCAGCAACTGCTAACAGAACTACAGAGAAAAACTGCTTGTAATTGTAGAATTGGGAACCAGAGTTCGGCGGCTTACGCACCCTGATATGTTTCCCATCCACAGCTCCAATGCAATTAGGGAAGTCACAATTATTTCTGAAACCTGTGGCGATTTTAAGCCAATCGTCCTGTTTTGGCTCCGGCAACACAGCTTCATGTAGTTTCTGCCAGATTTGGGAACAGGTTGTCCTAACAATGCCTGAAATGGTCGACCGCCCAATCAGAAACTCCATGTGTAGACCCGCATAGGACAATCCTGTCGCCAGGAAGCTGCAATACAACAAAAAGGGAAAAAAAACAAAACATGAGGACGATGAACAAAGGAATAAGCCAAAGTGTATATTTCATTTACTATTAAATTATTTACAGTATACAAATTTACAATTGACAAAATAACTAGACTAGAAAATTGGCAAAAATCTTTGATATGTGCTTGTGGCTTCATGTCAAAGTGAAGTTAATTAAACCTAGTAGGACAACACACATTTGGAAAGAACCCCCCAAAAAAACCAGTATTGGAAAATGTGGAATACATACCGTAAGGTTAGGAGCAGACGCTCCTCAGCAGAGATGGCTTTTCTCATCCAGGTGTCCTGAAAGGTGAGCCCAGGACGTAAGATCTCCAACAACATGTCAAAAGTCCGGATGGACATTCGAGTATACTGGTAAAACTTCTCTGGATGTGCCCTCAAAGCTGAATATAGTCTCTGGAAATGGCCTTTACTCTGGCGTTGGGTCAATAGAGGATGTACCCACAATCTTCGTCTCCTCCTTCGCGGATCCACATTGACCGGATATGGCTGGCCAAAGCGCCGAGACAACACCCAGTGAAGCAACACCCGCTGAGTTGTGCTTAAATACACAGGGCCAGACATGTTTGTAATCTCAAAGCAACACAGCCAAAATATGCTAGACAACATATAGGGCAGATGGGAGGGCTCCACCTGTTGTAGAGGTCTTAAATAGTGTTGTTAATGATGGTTTAAATGATTTGCAGGCCTGAAAACCGTTAAATGTCCATTTTGTGATGGTGCGTGCTAAATACGCCATACGGATCACATACGGATTACACACGCACAAGCACATGCGCAAAATACGCGACCACACCTAAGCAACGCAGGAACTACGGAAGTCGCTTACGGAGACATTTTGGCGTATTGAACGCGTAGTACGGACGTATAATACGTGGCGTATTGTCTTACGCCATGTGTGACCCCAGCCTTATAGGTATTGCTGGTAAATCTATAACTCAGAAGAAAGGGGAGGGTGAGGGTAACTCAACCCCCTTTAGTGATGTCACAGCCTACCAGTGTAAGTTATGGCCAGTGAGTCCAGCATTCACTCTTGCCTGGAACTTCACAACTAGGATCTATGGTTTATGTGATGATGCATGAACAACTTCTAACACCTTACTAATAATAGGTCCTGTGTGTGCAATGCATGGGATCCTTTAAAGGCTATGGACACCTTTGAAATGGAAACAAATTATTTATACATTTGTTACTAGATACCTTTAGTTAATACATTTTTCAGACTGGAACTTTCACTCATTTTCAGATGCCGTGATATACAGTTTTCAGCCTGATCCAAGTTTCAGATTTTTCTTTTGAAGGAGTTTCCCTCCCAGTAATGTAGGCTGTATGTGAGGTCTGTGTGTATTCAGTGTGCTGTTGACTTTATTAGGTCATGTATCAGCACAGCTTCTATCCTGTAGTTTTTCCTCCTCATGTGCTTTTCTTTTTTTCTCTGCTTTCCAAGATACTTCCTTACCTCTAAATGAAGTGCAAACGTGTACAACCTCGTCCTCCCTGCTGTAATCTCTAACACGGAGAGAAAGAAGAGGGAGAGCCGGGAAAGCAAATAGGTTCAGAAGCGGGAGATCTCACAGATTTGTAACATTTTTGCAAATGGAATTTGCTGGAAAAGGGACATATAAGACCTCTTTAAATGAAAATCATCTAAAAAGTTACCTAACTTTACAATTAGGGAGCAAATGAACAAAAAAAAATTACAAAGGAGTGTGCACATAATCCTTAAGATTTTAGATCCTCAAAATATGTTCATACAGGGAAGATAAACTGCAGATTTTCCATCCAAATTTCCAGGGGTAAGTTGAAAATGAATTGTGGTAGCAGAAAAGTGGAAGAGCTTTTAATAATTACCCACATGCTGCGTAATAAAAAATAACCTGTGGTTTAGAATGGATAAATAGAGAAACGTAGTGTAAGCCTACTGGTCCACAGACATCTCACCATAAAATTCAGAGAAACAGAAGGAAAGCTGCACTCTCATGCAATCTAGGTGAAAAAGTAACTATATCTTCCATGCTGTCATATCTCCACCTCGACCTACTCCTACGTCTTTCACCAAGCGCCGCCATATTCAGTCTGTTGGCAGAACTGGTGTTGGAGGAGACATCAGGAAGAGCAGCTCAGCCAGTCTGTGTGTGTTTGTCCAGAAGGAGCAATGAACTCTGTTGTGGGCAATGGGACAGAACTACACCCAATTAAAACTCCCAGCAAACTGCTAGGACGTGCCATCTACTGTATAGTTTATGCTTGCTCTGTTAACTCCGGCTATTTGGCTTCAGTTCAGGTTATACCATTCCAGTTTCTGACATTGGCCTGTGTTTAGACTATCTTTTGTTTGATGATTCTGTTCTTGTCCTTGACCTTCTGACATTGATTTGGCTTCCTTTTGTTCTTCTGCCAGACTGCTTCACCAGCCAGCAGCTTCTCTGTGGACTTAACCCAGGGGCCCCTGTGTAAGCTCAAATCCCTATATAAGAGTTAAAGGGTGGAAGCCAGGACATCCCTTGGGATCTGGTATACAGAGTGGCTTCATTCCTGTGAATGAAAACCCTATTAAGAACTGCCAGGCTACAACGCACGCCGCCCCCTGGAAACATGTAGACTGGATTGCATGGGATGGGATGGGATGGATAGATTGATAGTTAGCAAATCTCCAGGCTCTGCTCTGACGAACACATCAAACAGAATATAGTTGTTCTGAAAGTTTTTATGTGCCCCGGTGTCTCAGGAAGGTGGGGTTTGAGGCTGGAAATGAGTAGGAAGTAAACTTGGAGAAACATGGTATTAAAAAAGGAAAATTTTATTGACAATAAGACATGAAAACCCACCCAGAATCGAGTGGGGGGTAAAAATGGAGAAACATGGTGTTGAAAAAGGAACATTTAATTGACAGTGAGACACGGAAACCCTCCCAGAATCCGGTGGTCTTGGAAGATTTTTTTTCCTAACCTGGGGTCTCAAGAAGGTGGGGATTGAGGCTGGAAATGGGTGGGAAATAGATACATTGGGGACAGTGGTCTTGAAAAATAGGAAATGCACTGACAGGTTCCTGGATGGTGACTATCTAAAGTTGGATAGATAGATAATAGATAGATAATAGATAAGAGATGGCTAGATAGATAAATAATAGAGAGATGATAGATAATAGATGTATGATAGAACAATATTCCATTATTTTCTGACCTATATTGATTGACATGTCAAATTTCAAGAAAATTCTTGAAATAGCAATTAAATGGCATAGTGCGTCATTCTTCAGTTGCGGCAACCAAAGCGATATCAAATTCTTGTTTCCATAACAACGACAGAATGCACATCAAGGTCACGCGGCCCACTTTGGTTTAGCCCGTAGCAATATCTCGGATGCTCTATGAAGTTCAATTTACTGTAGATTTCAAAGAGAAGGAATACAGTGGTGGTGTGCGAACGCGCCTCAGCTACAAAGCTATTGAGGTTGTTGGTGGAGCTGCAGGAGTCTACTTATGTCCATCAAACTTACGCAACATCCAGGCCAGGTGGTCCCTCAACACCTAACATACCGATTTTTGCTCTCGTATGGCTTAAGACAAATCTGTATCAGCAAGTTAATTATCGAACATTCTTTTTTTTTTATTCCATCCGTGGCTGAACTATTAACTGTTTACTTTCTACGGAGAACTCTCTGCGATCAGCAGTGACCTTGATCCAAGGTTTTTAACAAGCAGAGACTGGTAAAGTTATCACCCAGCAAATGCAATGACCTCCATCTAATTATATTCTGCCTAAGGTCACTGCGGTTCCCACTCCATTTTCTGGTTGACTTTTATCAGAATCAAGGAAGGAATTGATGGGCAGTGATGTGAGCACTGGTGGTGTTGTTTCTATGGCGATGCTTGAGGAATTGTTAAGAATTCGCTTTTGAGGATCCATGTTCCTAGAACCGTAGTCAACAAACCAAGGAGAGTTGAGGAAAGAAAAAAAAACACAAATATTTTTGATGGCAAAATTCTTTTTATGTATAGAAACACATAGCATAGACGTCACCCAACAGCATTACAAAATTAAGGATTTTTTTTTTCAAAACTGCTCATCTCAGGATATATTCAGCTAAGTTGAAAGGTTACGTGACTGCCAGCCCATTTAGATAAGATGATAATCATCTCCAATTATCGTCCTATCCCAATGGTTCTTAAAGAGGACCTGATACCAGGTCAAAAGTGGCCAGTTTTTTCTCTTTTTTTTATGCTGCCCCCTTGGGTATTCTTTTTTTTATTATTTTTCTAAATCTGTCATACATTTCCAGAGATAGGGGCCTTGGTATTTAGTGATCGTTTATATGGTCTTTACAAGGAGGTGTGGCTTACAGGATCCTCTGGGGCGTGCCTTTAGGCTACTCTTCTTAACTGCCCTATGAGCCGCACCCCCTTGAAAAAGACCATAAAAATTAGCACTAAACGTAAGGGCCCATATCTCTGGAACTGTATAGCAGAATTTTAAAAAAATAATAATAAAATACTACATCAAATAATACTAATTTTCAGTTTTGTTGTGGGGCAGCATTTTCTTCTCATCTTCTCAATTTTCCAGCATGCTCAATCACAGGGCCTATTTTACCATCTGATGCTGAGAAGTCAATTTCAATATGGCTGCACTTCCCCTTTTTACAAAAAAAATGGCTGCCACAACTAAATGTAATTATCCCTACAAATAAATGGTCACCATTATATCTCCCGATTCATGGGCATAGACAGCGCCGTAGCGGAGGTATCATTCACATTGGGGCCATGGTGCCTGATGGGATCCAAAAACACCCCTGCCAAAGAACCCAACCTCATACATGGTGAATGAGAGGTGGGGGCTCTATTACAGATTTTGCATTGGGGCCCAGGAGCTATCAGTTACATTATTTTAATCAAGAGAGTTTTACTATATCGTCTGTGATCCAGTAGGTCTATGCCTCGCCCCAGAAAAATGTTGAAAGCATTAGCACAAGAAGAACATGGAGGGTCGTGGGTTACTGTAGAGCATCTTTAATAGGACTCATTTCCAGAAATGTGATAAAAGCCTTTATATCAGCATTTCACCTACTCGACATCCAGGGAGCCATGTACAGACTGATCTGCATTTATGATGAAAAAATATCCATCTTATTTTTTTTACAGATATGTTAGAGATATATAGTATATATATAGATATATTAGTATTTGCTACACAATCATGAGTATTAGTGGTTCTCCTCCTCCTTCGATACAGACTACACTGTTCTCCTGTTTTACAAAATGGCCGCTGATGGAGGAGCATGTGACCAGACATGTCCTCAGCCTCCTCCAATAGAAAAGCACTGCCTATAGGGATCTGCTCTCCAACTGGAAGAGGCTGATGTACAGGTCTGGTCACATAATCCTCCATCACCTTGAGAAAAGTAGAACTGTGCAGCCTGTAATACTTAGTCATGGCTGAACGTTTTGGACCCAGAAAATGGAGTATTGTATTTCTCCCATTACAATTCCACATGTTTTGTTATACACCTGTTTATTTCCTATGTGTGTATGGGAACAACAAGAGAAAAGAGAGAAAAAAGACAAATTGGACATAATTTCACACAAAACCCCCAAAATGGGCCGTACAAAAATGTTGGCACCCTCAACTTAATATTTGGTTTCACACCCTTTGGAATAAATAACTGTAATCAATCGCTTCCTATAACCATCAACAAGCTTCTTCCACCTTAAATGGAATGTTGGACCACTCTTCTTTAGCAAAATAATCCAGGTCTCTGATATTTTAAGGGTGCCATCTACCAACAGACATTTTAAGATCTCTCCACAGGTGATCAATGGGATTTAGATCCAGAATAATTGCTGGCCACTTCATAACTCTCTAGCGCTTTGTTTCCATCCATTTCTGGGTGCTTCTTGAAATACGTGTTGGGGTCATTATCCTGCTGGAAAATCTATGACCTAAGACACAAACCCAGCTTTCTGACACTGGGTACTACATTGTGACCCAAAATCCTTTGGTACTCTTCAGAATTCATGATGCCATGCACACTGTCAAGGCACCCAGTGCTAGAGACAGCAAAACACAAAAACATATTTGAACTTCCTCCATCTTTGACTGTAGCTACTGTGTTCTTTTCTTTGTATGCCTCATTACCTTTTGGGTAAATAGTAGAATTATTTGCTTTACCAAAAAGCTCTATCTTGGTCTCATCTGTCAACAAGATGCTTTCCCAGGATTTTGGCAAACTGCAGTCTAAAGGTACCGTCACACTAAACAATATCGCTAGCGATCCGTGACGTTGCAGCGTCCTCGCTAGCGATATCGTTTAGTTTGACACGCAGCAGCGATCAGGATCCTGCTGTGATGTCGCTGGTCGCTGAATAAAGTCCAGAACTTTATTTGGTCGTCCGATCGCCGTGTATCGTTGTGTTTGACACCAAAAGCAACGATACCAGCGATGTTTTACACTGGTAACCAGGGTAAACATCGGGTTACTAAGCGCAGGGCCGCGCTTAGTAACCCGATGTTTACCCTGGTTACCAGCGTAAAAGTAAAAAAAACAAACAGTACATGCTCACCTGCGCGTCTGCTTCCTGCTCTGACTGAGATCCGGCCCTAAAGTGAAAGTGAAAGCACAGCGGTGACGTCACCGCTGTGCTGTTAGGGCCGGAGCTCAGTCAGTGTCAGGAAGCAGACGCTGGGGGACGCGCAGGTGAGCATGTACTGTTTGTTTTTTTTACTTTTACGCTGGTAACCAGGGTAAACATCGGGTTACTAAGCGCGGCCCTGCACTTAGCAACCCGATGTTTACCCTGGTTACCCGGGGACCTCGGCATCGTTGGTCGCTGGAGAGCGGTCTGTGTGACAGCTCTCCAGCGATCAAACAGCGACGCTGCAGCGATCGTCATCGTTGTCGCTATCGCTGCAGCGTCGCTTAATGTGACGGTACCTTAAAAGTACCGTCACATTAAGCGACGCTGCAGCGATATAGACAACGATGCCGATCGCTGCAGCGTCGCTGTTTCGTCGTTGTGTGGTCGCTGGAGAGCTGTCACACAGACAGCTCTCCAGCGACCAACGATGCCGAAGTCCCCGGGTAACCAGGGTAAACATCGGGTTACTAAGCGCAGGGCCGCGCTTAGTAACCCGATGTTTACCCTGGTTACCTGTGTAAATGTAAAAAAACAAACAAACACTACATACTTACATTCCGGTGTCTGTCGCGTCCCCCGGCGTCCGCTTCCCTGCACTGTGTAAGCGCCGGCCCTAAAGCAGAGCGGTGACGTCAGTGCAGGGAAGCGGACGCCGGGGGACGCGACAGACACCGGAATGTAAGTATGTAGTGTTTTTTTTTTTTTTTACATTTACACTGGTAACCAGGGTAAACATCAGGTTACTAAGCGTGGCCCTGCGCTTAGTAACCCGATGTTTACCCTGGTTACCAGTGAAGACATCGCTGAATCAGCGTCACACACGCCGACTCAGCGATGTCAGCGGGTGAGCCAGCGACGAAATAAGGTGCTGGCCTTCTAGCTCCAACCAACGATGTCACAGCAGGATCCTGATCGCTGCTGCGTGTCAAACACAACGATATCACTATCCAGGACGCTGCAACGTCACGGATCGCTATCGTTGGAAAGTTGTTCAGTGTGAAGGTACCTTTATGCACCCTGAGCCTGCAGAACAGCATGAATTTCTTTGGAACTTGACTATCCTGCATTTTGACTTTCATCAATTTTTTTCTGACATCTGGAGAAATTACAGCGCCATGGGTTGTAAACTTCTTGATTAAGTTGCGCACTGTGGACAATGGAACATCAAGATCTCTGGAGATGGACTTGTAACCTCGAGATTGTTGATGTTGTTCAAAAGTTTTGGTTCTTAAGTCATCAGACAGTTCTCGTCTCCTTTTTCTGCTCTCCATGCTTTTTGTGGCACAAACAAAAACAAAAAAAAGTGTTCCAGCTTCTTATAAAAATTAAATTTTATTTAGTCCAGATTAAAAATGAATGATGACAGACATGATGCACATGTCATACGTGGCTACGCATTTCGAACACAATGTGTCCTTTCTCAGCTTGAGAAAGGACACATTGTGTCAAAACGTGTAGTCACGCATGACATGTGCATCATGTCTGTCATCATTCATTTTTAATCTGGACTAAATAAAATTTAATTTATCTAAGAAGCTGGAACACCACATATTTTTTTTTTCTTGATTGTTGCTCGTGAGACTACACGGGTTCCGTACTTCTACACGCCGCATGCCGCTGCAGGTGAGCTGGTTGTTTGTTTTTTCCTTTGTATTATTGTGGCACACACAGACACACAATGCAAAGATTGAATCAACTTCTCCCCTTTTTATCTGGTTTCCGGTGTGATTTTTTATATTGCCCACACATGTTATTTGCCACCAGTGAGTTTCAACAAGCATTACATGCTGGAAACAAAGTTGTTTAACCACAATTTTGGAAAGGTGCCAACAATTTTGTCTTGCTCATTTTTGAAGTTTTGTGTGAAATTGTCAAATTTGTCTTTTTTCCTCTTTTTTTTTGTGTTGTTTCAATACACACAAAGGAAATAAACATGTGTGTAACAAAACATGTGCAATTGAAATAATTTTCTTGGATAAATACTTCATTTTCTGGAACAATCGACGCTTTTGGCCATGACTGTATAACTTAAAAACCAGTTGTAAACAATAGTTCATTTTTTGATGACACATTCCCTTTACATTACTCTCCTGATGTCCTAAAATTAAAAAGTTTCAAAAAGTTAGTACGGTATTTAATTATAAAAAGTTTTTTTCCGTGAATGACAAAACACAATTTTATCATCTGGACGACTTCCCTGATTTAATACAATATTCTAAGGGAAATATAGAATTGAAAACAGCGCTGAGTAGAAGTGAATGTAATAGGATTTTGTGGTTTAACACTGGTGTTTATGATATGTATGATGTAGTTACAAGTTAACTCTGCAGAGTTATTGGGAGTTATATTTTACAACCATAGTTTTGGCAGACTTTGAAAAAGTCTGGATAATAATATTACTAGTGTGCTTCAGAATAGGTAGCACAAATAACATTCCCTTTTACTTCTTACCACTAAATTATGCCAGGAAACAGATGGTAAAAACCAAGGTACATGGCTATGGCTGCACAGGACACCTAGCACATTAAGCAGAATTCATGTGGCCCCTTCCTGGTATAATGTCCCCCATGCTATAAGAATGTCCTCCATCCTAGGTTCCTTCCTGGTATAATGTCCCCCATGCTATAAGAATGTCCTCCATCCTAGGTTCCTTTCTGGTATAATGTCCCCCATGCTATAAGTATGTCCTCCATTCTAGGTTCCTTCCTGGTATAATGTCCCCCATGCTATAAGAATGTCCTCCATCCTAGGTTCCTTTCTGGTATAATGTCCCCCATGCTATAAGAATGTCCTCCATCCTAGATTCCTTTCTGGTATAATGTCCCCCATGCTCTAAGTATGTCCTCCATCCTAGGTTCCTTTCTGGTATAATGTCCCCCATGCTATAAGAATGTCCTCCAACCTAGGTTCCTTCCTGGTATAATGTCCCTCATCCTGGGCCCTTTCCTGGTATATGGACCCCTATCCTAGTATAAAGTCCGCCTTCCTGGTATAATGTCCCCCATACTGGGTCCCTTCCTGGTAGAATGTCCGTTCTGCTATTCTTTTCCAACAAATAAAATAAAAAATAAAATTTTTTTCTTACATTCCTTCACTTCCACGTCATGTGGCATCCTCTTATACAGCCAACAGCTGACGTCTGCGTGCCAGCCATGGGTGGTGCATGACATCACTGCCCAAAATAGGCCAGCTCGTAAGCGGTTAAAGTGTAAGATGTCCAAAATTATTTTAGTCATGATGAACACTCAATTTTTTTTTTGTGTGTGAAACTCTGAATCATATCTATCGGGGCTCGTTACAAAACAATACCTATTATCTCTCTTCCTGCTTTAAAGAAAATCAAAGTATGAGGTTTAGGGCTCATACTCACTTGCGCGAGACTCGGATGAGTCTCGCACGGCAATACCCGACACTGCACCTGGTACAGAGGAGCGGAGTGCGCGGCTGCATATATTCCTATGGGGCCGCATGCTCCGATCTGAATGCCGGCAGCAGGTATTGCTGCGCGAGACTCATCCGAGTCTCGCGCAAGTATGAGCCCTTAATCTGACAGTGACACAGGGGAAACAATGAAACCTGTCTCACTAGTACCTCTTATAGGTGTCTACTCTGTAAATTAATGTTCATCCCTTCAAAGAGCCTTAAGGCATAACTTGGGTTACCAAGAAATCCAGACACATAAATACATGGGTCTTTAGGGAAAAGTTGTTGGTAAAATACTTATCTCCATAGAACATTGCCGAAATGATTTTTTCTCAACTGGATCTCAGCAAGAGTCAATACCTTCCAATAGACTCCATGAAATTGTAGACCCTGGTGAGATATGAATCAAAGACCAACTAATGAGCCAGTGTGCTGATACTCTTCTCAAAAGGCCCCCATATATATTAGACTAACGTCAGCTGAACCTCATGTCAATGGGTTTGGCCCACAGTCTAATGCAGTGTTGCCCAACTCCAGTATTCAAGAGCCACCAACAGGTCATGTTTTCAGGATTTCCTTAGCATTGCACAGGTGATTATTCCATCACTTGTACAATACTAAGATCCTGAAAGCCTGAACTGTTGATGGCTCTTGAGGACTTTAGTTGGCGAACACTTGTGTAATGTGTATGGGATTCCTGGACAGACGATTGCAGGGAAGTTAAGGATCCAGCATGTCCAATTACGAATTTCCTTTTGTTCTCCCTGAGATAAGCCACTGCCAGAATTTTTTGGCAGTGGATCTCAGAGAACACAGGAACACTCAATTCCTGTGTATGGGAGAGTGGGGCAAAATAACTATTAGCAGAGAGAGTGGCTGAACCATCATTTGTCTGACAGCTATCCAAAATGTTTGGTGGGCTTAACTTGGTTCCATATACTCAATTGCATTATTGACCAAACCAGAATCACCTATCTGTTAAGATTTAGAGTTGCAGTGCCTCATCAGTACAGGATAGGGGAAGGGTTCTACGTGGCTGGTTAGGGTTGATTTTCCTTTCAGAGGTCCATGGTATCTTTAGGCTCCTTGGGAAAAAAATAACCTTTTATAAGAAAAACTCCTTCCTCTTAACTAGATCCTACGTGACAACTACAAACTCCATGGCAGTGTTCACCTTGGTCAGATATTAACCCAGGAAGAATCACAGAAACAGCAAGTTGATGATTCTTCTCTACCTTGGTGCCAAGGGTGAATCTATCTTGGGTGCAGGGGTTGCATTTGCATGTGGACCCAGGAGCTTAAAAGGGGCCCAAAAGGCCCAATTAGCCCATATGAGATAACCAATACTATGAAAGACCTTTGATAACTAGGGGCTCTGTTGGAGACTTTACATTGGGGACCACAAACTTTAGGATGTGTTACTTCTTGGTTCCAAATCTTCAGGTGCAACATCTCATAGTTTGGCCACTAGCAGACACTTAGAACACAATTCATCAGTAGAAGTATTTATACAACTACAATAAAAGGCTGAGTACACAGTCCCATTAATCATACACTGTATTTTGTACAAGTAATTGTATATAACCTATTAGTCATAGAAAAAAAATCAAGGTTTATGTCTTTAGGAAAAAAAGCAAGTAATTTACTTCATCTCCCCTCGGAGAAATATGACTTCTATTCAAGACACTTCCTTATGTGTTTTTTTTTCTACTCTTATCGGTGTGAAGCAACACCAGAGAAATCAATAAGAGAACAAAAAATTGTAATTTAAAAAGTAATTTTCCGCAGAGCATAGATATTGCCAGCAAACAAACTGTAATCTTTCTTAAACTGAGCTCTCAATCACTTTTCTTCAGAACAAAAGATGTTTTTGGATCTGTACGACAAAAACCTACAACAACCAAAAGAGTGACCAAATCTTGGCTTGAAGTTTATAGAATCCATCTTATAAATGACCAATATAATAATGACGAAAAGTCCTAGAAGAAAACCAAAAGTAGACTAATCAAGAAAAGTTTACGGTACTATGCTAAGCCAAAGGGCAACTGGTAAAAGTTTTGTAAAGTTTACAAAATGTTTCTGACAAAATACATTCATCACCTAGCCACAGTTTAACCACAGGGGGCATCCATCAACAGAACCTCCACCAATCATGAGAAGGGAGATCACGCGCATGTTCCTCTCCATTATGGTTGTGATTGAATGAGCGGCATTGATTGCTACTGCCCTATTCATGTATACAGAACTGACGGAGATAGCCGAGTGATCTGTTGAACTATATCCATCTGTCTCATAGACCCTGCCTTCTCTTCCGACTTTGCCCTTTCTTGTAATATTGCTCCCCATTTTGTTCCCTTCTTGAAATAATATCCCCCATCATGGACCCCTTCCTGGTATAATGTCCCCTTCCTGGTATATTGTCCACTGCACTAAACGTTGGCCAATCAAATGCCAGCAGCTGATGTGTGTGCCTGTCACAGGTGGTGCATGGCACTGGCATCACACACCGCCCATAGCTGGCACACTGAAGTCAGCTGCAGGCTATATAAGAAGACGCCGTGTGTCATGGCCCATCTTGTAGGGTTCAAATTATTAACATTTTAGTTTTATGGTGTAGAAGGCCAAAGAGGCCACATAAACAGTAGCTAGGTGTTAGCTGAACAATGGCTCGGGCAATCGTTTGGTTGGCAACTATCACTCGTGACTTAGGAGCGCTTACTGCCAAGCACTCCTGTGTTGTCTACGAGAGAGCCGCTATCGGACTTCTCTGCCGATGGCTAATCTTACTGAGAACAAAATGATCAACAATCCAAATTCAGACATGCTGGATCCTTACCTCCCATGACATCATCTGTTGGGGGAGAGTCTGTAGCCCACATACCCTTTAAGCGGTTAGCTGATGTTGCTCAAATGTGTATGGGAGCCATAAGAATGCCCTAGGTAACCATAACAAACCTCCATAACTTTGGATGAGAGAGCCTAAACCGTAAAGTTTGGGTATGTGGAAGATCTTACGGAACCCCCCAGCACCCAGAATATGTTGTGCAGTTATATGTATGTATAATAGGTTCCATGTGAGATGCATGTCCCTAATGCATAAGCCCACAGGCTGCACCCCTGGGCAGAGGGGACAAGATATCCCCCTTCTGTCCTCCCCCACCTTTATAATTCCCACAGTAAATATCGGCAGGCTCCGGCCACCTGCGGCTATTGTAATGTATGTCTGGCCTGCCGCTTTTCAATTGGCCCGCCCTCTGTATCTGTGTGATATATTCTGTGTCCTGTGAGTAAAGTGTTGTCACACTGGTAATACGTGGAGAAGCAGTGATCTTTTATATGCGCCCATGTAACCAAGCAATTCCAGCCAGCGTCCTTCATTCAGACTCCAGCCAAAGCAGAGTGGACCTCCTGAAACACGGGGTGGTACTGAAAGAGGTACTCCAGAACGGTAGACCCCGTTACACTGGTGGCAGACAGCGGGATGTGATACCCCATCTACAGGAGGAAAGGAATGAATGGAAAACAACTTCCAGAAGTTGACTACATTAAAAGATCTGGTGGAAGCCCGAGGGTTAATCGCCAGCAACAAAACAAAAGCGGATTTGATAGTAGCCATTATGGAACACGACAGTGCAGCGCCCCCCAATGTGAACGTGGAGGAGACTGAATTCCAGAGGGAGGTAAAGAACAGAGTGGCGTTCAATGGCCGAAACCCTGCAGTAGAGATCATACGAGAGGTGATGGCTGATGTGCGTACTGATCTGAAGGAAAAGATGGCCGAGCGGACCAGGATAGAGCTAGCCAAGATGGAGTTGGCAGAGCGGACCAAAGTGGAGCTGGATGGAGAGTCAGCGAGCAGGGGGGGCTTTGGCCTCCACCCAGGTACCTTCAACAGTAAGCCACAAAAAGATCCAGTATAATGCCTTCCGACAGTTGGGGGGAGGCAGAGGAAGACATTGATGGCTTTCTGCAGGACTTTGAGCGGCAGTGTGCCCTTCATCAAGTGAAGCCGGAGGAACGGGTTCAGATTCTGGCCAGCAAGCTGACAGGCCGGGCAGCAGACGCCTATCGCACAGTACATGATGAAGACTGTATGGACTATGAGTGGATCAAAGAAGTGATCTTGGCTCGGTATGCGCTGGCACCAGAGGCATACCGCCAAAAGTTCCACGGACTTATAAAATGAGTAACCGATACCCACGTTGAATGGGCCAGTAAATTACGGCAGTCACTGCTACAGTGGGTACAAGGGAGCCAAGCAACCACTAAGGAGGACATCCTCCAGCTCTTTTTGTTAGAATGATTCTTTAATGGACTAACCCCAAAGACACAGGAATGGCTTCGGGAC
Source organism: Ranitomeya variabilis (assembly GCF_051348905.1). Classification (NCBI taxonomy): domain Eukaryota; kingdom Metazoa; phylum Chordata; class Amphibia; order Anura; family Dendrobatidae; genus Ranitomeya; species Ranitomeya variabilis. The sequence continues at coordinate 196,675,846 of NC_135239.1, forward strand.
AGGCGGCCAACGACTCTTGAGGAGGCCGCTCGTCTGGCCGATGAACATCATAATGCCAGGAGGCCTCAGTTGTCCGGATCAAAGATGGTCACTAGGGGTCCGCCCATGGACCTGGAGGCCCCCAAACCACAGAAAATTGAAGGGGGACCAGCTAAAAACCCAGCCTACCACAGTCCCCCTGGGGCGCGATGCCACACCTGCCATCAGCTGGGCCACATGCAAAGACAATGTCCCAACCGGACTCAGCATACCCAGTGGCCAAAGGCGGGAACAGCTACCTTCAGCCAGGCCGCTGTACACTGTTACCAAGGCGAAGCTGACCCGGCATTGGGGGCTACGACTAACCAGGGGCTGGAAGAGATGGAGGAAGTGCTGCATGAAGTAGACCCCATGCAGGCAGCCCAGGCAGATAATCGACAACAGCATCGACAGGTCATGTGGGTTAATGAGAAACTTATGCAGGGACTAAGAGATTCCGGGGCAACTTTGACCCTTGTGAAGCCTCATCTCGCCCGGGACCAAGAGAAGACGGAGCGGACAGTGGCAGTTGTGTAGCAGGGGGAGCCATACATCGACTGCCCACTGCCAGGATTCACCTAAACTCGGGAGTCGGGGATGGCCTTGTTGAGGTCGGCTTGATAGAGGATTTGCCTGCAGACGTCTTGATGGGAAATGACTTGGGGCCCATGTTGTCTGCCTTGGGGCCCATGTTGTCTGCCTTCTCAGTTGCCCTTCTGGCTGAGACATATCCTTTGACCACCCGGAGACAAGCTCGAGCTGCGGAGGTGGAATCACACTCAGAGGAGGCCCAGGTAAGACATCCCAGCCCTACACGTATTCCCATAGCCAGACACATTTCTTGGGCCACCCCAGCTTAATTTAAGAGGGAGTTACTTGAGGATCCTTCATTGGAGGGATATCGTGGGAAGGCACAGGAGGGGAGAGGGGTACTGGAAGGAGAACAGTTTGTATGGAAGCAGGGACTCCTTTACCGGATCACAGAGCAGCACCACACAGGGACGAGGTCCACTATAAAACGACAGCTGGTATTTCCCAAGAAGTATATGCAGGAGTTACTTCAAATCTCTCCTGACATACCCTTGGCCGGGCACTTCGTCATCTGTCGCACCAGGCATCGTCTGACACAAAACCTCCTTTGGCCGTGGGTAACCTATGATGATCGTCAGTACTGCCAGACCTGTGACAGTTGCCAGCGCATTGGCAAGAGGGGAGATCGATGCAAGGCCAAATTACACCCCCTCCCCATTGTGGAGGAACCATTTAGCTGAGTAGCAGTCAATCTGATAGGGCCGTTAGCCAAACCCAGTCTGTCAGGGAAAAGGTATATATTGACAGTGGTAGATTATGCCACACGGTATCCAGAGGCGGTTGCGTTACCTAACATACTGGCAGAGACGGTGGCGGCTGCACTGCTCCAGGTTTTCTCACGGGTTGGATTTCCCCGGGAGATTATCTCAGACCAGGGTACCCAGTTTACAGCAGAGGTGACCAGAGGTGGAAGCTGTGCGGTGTAAAGTCCATTAGAAGCGCCCCGTACCACCCACAAACCAATGGGTTGTGTGAACGCTTTAACAGGACGTTAAAACAACTCATTGGGACTTTTACCAGGACCTACAGGGACTGGGAGAAATTCTTTCCACACCTCCTGTTTGCCTATTGGGAGGTGCCCCAAGAATCCACGGGGTTCTCCCCGTCTGAACTGGTATACGGGAGGCGGGTAAGGGGACCCCTAGACTTAGTGCTAGAACACTGGGAAGGGGAGGGCATCATAGAAGGGGTACCTATTGTACGCTATGTGCTGGAATTCCAGGACCGCCTACAGGAGCTGACCCAGGCTGTACGTGGGAACATGCAGGTGGCCCAGCAGCGCCAGCGCATATGGTACGATCGGAGGGCCAGAGAACGCACCTTGGAAATAGGACAGAAGGTCCTGGTGTCAGAGCCCACTAGGCAGAACAAGTTCCAAGGTGCATGGCAGGGGCCCTACCAGGTAGTGGGGAAAATAGCCGACACCACCTATAATGTCGCCGATTGTGACGACCCCAGGGTTATCCGCATGTTCCACGTGAATATGCTGAAGCCCTACCAGGAGCGCCCTGAAGAGGTAGTGGCCATCTGTGCACCTGAGGCAGAGGATTTAGCCGGACTTCCCTTGCCTGATGTCTTAGGGGAAAGGACTCAGTCTACAACATGGGACCAGGTACACTTGGGTGAAGACCTAGGTCCCTGGGAGAGACAGCAGGCGGAGGCATTGTTGAGGCAGTGACAGAGGATGTTTTCGGGGAGACCAGGGTACACTCACCTGGCACAACACAAGGTTGAGACCCAGGATCAGACCCCCCTGCGACAACCCCCCTTCCGCGTCCCTGAGTCTGTACGAGAAGGGATGCGACAAGAGATACAAGAGATGTTGCGTTTAGGGGTCATTGAAGAGTCAGATAGTCCCTGGGCATCCCCCATAGTGTTAGTGCCCAAGAAGGATGGGACTACACGGTTTTGTGTAGACTATTGTAAGCTCAATGAGAAAACGGTGACGGATGCGTATCCCATGCCGCGTGTGGATGAGTTGTTAGACCGGCTGGCGGGGCAAAGTATTTGACCACCATCGATCTATGCAAAGGCTACTGGCAGATTCCCCTTAGTCCTGACGCTATTCCCAAGTCGGCATTTGTCACCCCGTTCGGCTTATTCCAGTTTCGAGTTATGCTATTCGGGATGAAGAATGCCCCGGCGACCTTCCAGAGGCTGGCTGACCGGCTTCTGGATGGTCTCCAGGACTATGCTTGTGCCTACCTGGATGACATCGCTATCTACATGGGAAGAGCATCTAAATCACCTAGAGACAGTATTGGACAGGATCCACAAGGCCGGAATCACCCTGAACCCAAACAAGTGTCACATGGGCAAAGCAGAGGTTCAGTATTTAGGGCATTGGGTGGGAAGTGGGAAACAGCGACCAGAACCAGCCAAGATTGAGGCCATAGCCAAATGGCCCACCCCACACATTAAAACCCAGGTCATGGCGTTTCTAGGGACAGCGGGGTATTACAGGAAATTTGTTCCCAATTACAGCAGCGTAGCCAAGCCCCTCACTGATCTGACCCATAAGAACCAACCCCGCCAGGTAACCTGGACCCCAGAGTGTGAGGAAGCCTTCCGCCAGCTAAAGGACGCCCTCACCAATACCCCTGTATTGGCCGCACCCGATCCAACTAAACATTTCCTTGTTCACACAGACGCTTCTATGTTTGGATTGGGGGCAGTACTGAGCCAAATCGGGCCGGACGGCCAAGAACACCCGGTAGCTTACCTGAGTCGGAAACTACTGCCCCGTGAAGTAAGCTATGCGTCCATCGAGAAGGAGTGCCTGGCAGTAGTATGGGCACTCAAAAAGTTGCAACCATATTTGTATGGACGACAGTTTTCCCTCCTAACGGACCATAATCCCCTAGTCTGGCTTAATCGGGTCTCCGGAGACAACGCCAGATTACTGCGGTGGAGTTTAGCCCTACAACCTCTGGACTTCACCATCCACTACAGACCCGGCAACCAAAACGGTAACGCCAATGGACTAAGTCGACAAACGGAACTTGTACCAACCCCATAAACTTCGGTCATCCCCAAACCGATCCGTTAAGGATCAGACTGTGTATGCCGATCGCGTCGCTGAAAAGGGGAGCCGTGTTATGGAACCCCCCAGCACCCAAAATATGTTGTGCAGTTCTATGTATGTATAATAGGTTCCATGTGAGATGCATGTCCCTAATGCATCAGCCCAAAAACTGCGCCCCTGGGCAGAGGGGACAAGATATCCCCCTTCTGTCCTCCCCCACCTTTGTAATTCCCACAGTAAATATCGGCAGGCTCCGGCCACCTGCGGCTATTGTAATGTATGTCTGGCCTGTGTGATATATTCTGTGTCCTGTGAGTAAAGTTTTGTCACACTGGTAATACGTGGAGAAGCAGTGATCTTTTATATGCGCCCATGTAACCAAGCAATTCCAGCCAGCGTCCTTCACTCAGACTCCAGCCAAAGCAGAGTGGACCTCCTGAAACACGGGGTGGTACTGAAAGGTACTCCAGCACGGTAGACCCCATTACAGAAGATTTTCCAGCTCCAAAGTTCAGGCCCCCATTGATTTCTACGGGGTTCGGGTTCAAGTTCTGGTACCCGAAGCAAACTTTACTTTGGACTAAAGTTCAGTCAAGCCCAAACTTCCACAGGTTCGCTCATCCCTACCCATAACATTATACACTCACCGGCCACTTTATTAGGTACACCATGCTAGTAACGGGTTGGACCCCCTTTTGCCTTCAGAACTGCCTCAATTCTTCGTGGCATAGATTCAACAAGGTGCTGGAAGCATTCCTCAGAGATTTTGGTCCATATTGACATGATGGCATCACACAGTTGCCGCAGATTTGTCGGCTGCACATCCCAAAGATGCTCCATACAAGGCAGGATGGATCCATGCTTTCATGTTGTTTACGCCAAATTCTGACCCTACCATCCGAATGTCGCAGCAGAAATCGAGACTCATCAGACCAAGCAACGTTTTTCCAATCTTCTACTGTCCAATTTCGATGAGCTTGTACAAATTGTAGCCTCAGTTTCCTGTTCTTAGCTGAAAGGAGTGGTACCCGGTGTGGTCTTCTGCTGCTGTAGCCCATCTGCCTCAAAGTTCGACGCACTGTGCGTTCAGAGATGCTCTTAGGCCTACCTTGGTTGTAACGGGTGGCGATTTGAGTCACTGTTGCCTTTCTATCAGCTCGAACCAGTCTGCCCATTCTCCTCTGACCTCTGGCATCAACAAGGCATTTCCGCCCACAGAACTGCCGCTCACTGGATTTTTTTTCTTTTTCGGACCATTCTCTGTAAACCCTAGAGATGGTTGTGCGTGAAAATCCCAGTAGATCAGCAGTTTCTGAAATACTCAGACCAGCCCTTGTGGCACCAACAACCATGCCACGTTCAAAGGCACTCAAATCACCTTTCTTCCCCATACTGATGCTCGGTTTGAACTGCAGGAGATTGTCTTGACCATGTCTACATGCCTAAATGCACTGAGTTGCCGCCATGTGATTGGCTGATTAGAAATTAAGTGTTAACAAGAAGTTGGACAGGTGTACCTAATAAAGTGGCCAGTGAGTGTATATTCTATTGTTACCAGCAGGATTGCCTTAGTAATGTCCAAATGATGATGCCATCAGCTGTGCAATATTAACCCCTTAACCCCCATGGCTTTTTTCAGTTTTCGTTTTTCGCTCCCCTCCTTCCCACAGCCATAACTTTTTTATTTTTCTGTCAATATAGCCATGTGAGGGCTTATTTTTTGCGGGATGAGTTGTAATTTTCAACGACACCATTGGTTTTACCATGTCATGTACTAAAAAATGGGAAAAAAATTCCAAGTGCGGTGAAATTGCAAAAAAAGTGCAAGTTCACACTTGTTTTTTGTGTGACTTGTTTGCTAGGTTCACTAAATGCTAGTCTGACTCCACCCCTCCTGTGATAAGTAGCTCAATGTCAATAGACTATGTACAAATAAAGCCTGGTGTGGGCGTGGTTAGCTTCCTCTGCTCTGCTGCATCCTACATCTAAAAACTCCGTGTTAGAACCGCTGCACCCAGTAAACTAAGTGATACAGTGTTGGATTCGAGGTTTCTTTCTCTACAACATGCTACTGTCGGATGAGGTAGCACAAACCTGGTGATAGATTCCCTTTAAGGCTGTTACCAAGCAGTAATCTCTAACTCTCCCTGCAGCAGGGAGGACTTAGCACACTGCCTGTGACATCCATGCTGCTGCACAGAAAACAGCCTGTAGTCTCTCCTGTGCCTCATACCTGAACCTTTGGCATTGCAGCATCCTGCTGATAGTTTTGGAATCTATATATATAATTGTCTAAGGGGTACTTCCGTCTTTCTGTCTGCAACTTCCATCACGGAAATCCCACATCGCTGATTGGTCTCGCCAGCTGCCTGTCATGGCTGCCGTGACCAATCAGCGACGGGCACAGTCCGATTAGTCCCTCCCTACTCCCCTGCAGTCAGTGCCCGGCGCCCGCATACTCCCCTCCGGTCACCGCAAACACGGGGTTAATGCCAGCAGTAACGGACCGCATTATGGCGCGGGTAACGCACTCAGTTACCGCTGCTATTAACCCTGTGTGTCCCCAACTTTTTACTATTGATGCTGCCTATGCAGAATCAATAGTAAAAAAAATGTAATGTTAAAAATAATAAAGCAAAAAATCTGCTATTCTCACCTTCCGTCGTCGGACGATGCGCTCGCGCCTGCCGCCATCTTCCGTTCCCAGAGATGCATTGCGAAATTATCCAGAAGACTTAGCGGTCTCGCGAGACCGCTAAGTCTTCTGGGTAGTTTCGTAATGCATCCTGGGAACGGAAGATGGAGGCAGCCGCGTGCGCATCGCCAGAGCTTCGCTGGATCCCTGCGGGTGAGTATATAACTATTTTTTATTTTAATTATTTTTTTTTAACAGGGATATGGTGCCCACACTGCTAAATACTATGAGGGAGGGTTATATACTGCGTGGGCTGCGTTATATACTACATGGCTGCTATATACTGCGTGGCCTGTGTTATATACTGCGTGGCCTGTGTTATATACTGTTTGGGCTGTGTTATATACTGTTTGGGCTGTGTTATATACTGCGTGGCCACTGTTATATATTGCGTGGCCTGTATTAACGCATCGGGTATTCTACAATATGTATGTATGCATGCATATAGCAGCCACATAGTATATAGCACAGGCCACATAGTATTTGTCTGCTATATACTACATGCCTCCTATATAGTACGTAGCCTGTGCTATATACTATGTGGCTGCTATATACATACATGCATACTCCAGAATACCCGATGCGTTCGGATCGGTCCACCATCTAGTTCTTTATATACACAGAAGATGTAAGACACTAAATCACGACTACCGGATCAAACAACTCACTTTGGCTTCTTGTGGTCTGTATACATGGAGGCACATAAGTTTGTATAGACACAAAACTCAAGAGTATTTATCATCAATACTATTTGAAAAAAAAAATACTTTTTTATTTCACATGCCTTATAGCCATTAAAAATTGGTTGCAAAAGTGATACATACCCTTTTTAAGGCGAATCGGTCAACAGGAGCAGCATGATGTAGGTACTCAGAGCCTGATTCCAATAATGCGCCACTTACTGGCTGGGTGTTGCTTCCATAATCTCCTGATAAAACACTGATTTCATTACTAGATGACTAGTTGTCTGGTGCCTCCTAGTCCAACCCCGCCCCCAGCACTGAATAGCAGCTGTCAATATACAGTGTATATAAAAAGCTGCTAATCAGTTTCGTTACCCGCTAGATTAGTACGGTGGAAGGTTGTGGAACTGTAAGCTCTTCATTACAAGGTGATTAAAATGACGAGAAATAATAAAAGTTTTAGAAGAAATTCACCTACGTTATGGAGGTCATGGATTAACGGCATGCGTTCGGGGATTATATTCTTTGACAAGGAGACAATAACTGGAGGAGGATTGGTCATGGCGCCTGGATGTAGAGTTAATATGTTATCAAGGCAAATAAATTGGAGCGTCTACTTAAAATGTGACTTTCAGACTGAGTCATCAGCTGCCCATGGTGATCACGTGGAAAATAGCCGGCATAGGGGTTTAATAGAACATCACCTTATCACAAGCTGTGTTTGTTCACTGTGAAAAAGTCACATTAGCATTAAATGAAATTGTCTGCCCCTCCGTGTTCTCAAATCAAGATAGAGAAGGATCATGAAGGTTTAATGCTGCGCCACGAGAGATACCAGCGCGGACGTCTCATGCATATTCATACATTGCACCCAGCCACAAAATGGCCTGATAGTTGGCGATTTAACATTTTTGTGCTGTCGATTTTTCCTCCCTTTTGTCCAAGAGTCATTCACCCCCCCATCCACATTACCATATGAGCACTTCTCTTTTGCAGGACGAGTTGTAGTTTTGAATGACACCATTCATTTTACCAAATAATGTGCTGAATGGGAAAATAAAATCCTAGTGGAATGATATTATTTATGGCGATTCCAATTTTAGAAAGTCTTTTTGTTTTTTATTTAAGAGGTAAAAAAAAATAAGAAATTGTAATATATAATATATACATTTTATATATACTGTATATATATTTTATTTTATTTATTTTTTCATCTCTTCCCATCTCAAGCTCATTTACAATCCTGACTACTTTCCAGACTAACGTACACAATAATAAATCTATTCTCACCATTGCCACCCCTTTGCGGCAGACCAGTCGCATACGGAATCGGTAGACAATATGTTCATGCCATAACGCCAATATCTTCTACTTACCCTTTTGCATCCTTTCTCCGTACCTTCTTACGCACAATAACATAACTTAGACTTTAATCACTTTCATGGGAGTGATATCTGGGTTTCAGTGTTCCTCTCCTAGAGCCAAAGCCAAGATATGCAGCGGCCATGTCTGCTAGAACCTTCACCTACAATATGGCTCTGTCCTTCATCTTCTGATCACTAGTGCAAGTATCTAATCTTGTAGAGAAACTTCTATGCGTTGCTGTAAACTTAATAGAAACCATTGATTTAATTTTTATTTAACAAATCAATAGCTCATATGAAAATAAGCCACGTTGTTATATATCCTATCAAAGAAATCTGCTTCTTCCTCCTAGACTGACCATGAACACTCATTTCAGGAGTAAAAGCTGTGACATCTGTATTGAGTGAAGACAGATTTTTCTCATTACTGAGATAGATGACAGTTGGTGCTTTTAGAACTCTATGGAGGGGGAGGAGCTAGAGTTCTCCGTAGAACTTTATGAGCACCAACTGTCATCTATTATCAGTAATGGGAAAGTCTGTATTCAGTGAACATTTTACCCATGAACTGGCAATTTTCAGAATGAATAATCAGTTTCTCCGATTACGTATATTCTATAGTTCCTTATTTTCACACTATAGATTTATGAATATAATTAAAACCACGGTTACTCTTTCTGTATATTCCAGAGACTACTAGTCTTTTCTGTCTATTTGAAGTTTAGCCTTTTTTCTCCCACTTGATAAATGCCCCTCGCCATTGTTGTGTGGTTATGGAGGAAATGGAGGCTCCTGACCGCCAATCTAGTGAAGGTCCCAACAATGGTCTCTCAGCAACTAAACTATTTAGTAATTTGCCATTCAACATGGAAAAACTGAAGTCGAATCAGAATGGTGCAAGGGTTGGGTGTATACAATTTATCAGAGCAAAGGAAAGAAGTGGAAACTTGTGTCCCCCATTTTATTGTACTGGTAGGATGTGCTGGAAAGTTTGCTTCAACCAGAGCAGTGTGGACTATAACACAACCTGGAAACAATGAAGTGGCATCTAGTGTAGGTACTATTGAGTTGGCAATGCCTATTCTTCTGTGTACCTAGGCTAGGTCCTTGCCTGTAAATCCCCTATGGAAATCAATTGTTTTTCTTTCTGAATGGTTATTGCGCCACTAACTCATACAGGGGCAAAAAATTATATTTTCCAGACTGTTGTAAAGAACAGTAAATGGACCCTGGTTACAAGTGGTGCTATTTCTTGAATAGGTACTTTATTTCTAATTTTAAGTGACCTCTTAACGAACACAAATTTGAAATAGAATTCCTTACAGGATGCGACCCTTTCAAAGATTTTTTTTTGTATTTAATAGCCATTATATGGCTCCCTGTAATCTTACGTCAAGTCGGAGTTGATGGGTTGTCTCCTGAGAAAGACCTGCTTGCCCACCTTGCTCAACCAGAATCCACTTGCCTGGTCTTGAAGTATCTAACACATCGAATATTGTGGTTTTTTTTTTTAAAAATGACAAAAAACATCTTGACTTTTAATTTCTGAGTCTAAAGATCCACAACTTTGAGACGTAAAAAGTTTTCTGATACATCTGAGGTTAGATGTAGATGTTTCATACTGACCACGTCTTGTTTACGAGAGGAACCTGAAAAGGTAAAATGGTGTAATACTCCAAGACTTTTTATAATGCTTCATACACATTCCTTAGTCCTGTACTTTATCTGTCATGGAAAATGAGAAGAAGAAAAAGTCCTAGAAGGAGAAAAGGTTAGAAGAACAAGATTGGAAAATGACCTTTTTTCCCTTGTTTCCCCATATTTTTCCCTTCCTGTTGTTCAAACCCATTTTGTAGAATTATAAAAATTTCCAATAAAAACTATTTTGAACAAAATTGGAGAAGAAGTCAAAAAGTTGGGAGCCTACACAGTGGTTGACTTGGAGAAGACAACAGATTCTACATCGAAAGACATTTTTGGGAGAAATTTTTTAGGTTAGTCTTTGGGGTAAATCCAAAAAGTTAGGAAAAACCAACATGCGGAACGTCATCTCTCATTAACACCGTGATCATTTTGTATTGAAAAACTTTATTTATAATAAAAATAGCATTCACAGACTTGCTTGTCTAGCTACATACATTGTGTTCCGTTTGCCTTTACGGGCAAAAGTCCACAATCGGCTTCAATCAAATCATACATCAACTCCCGAAATGTTAAATAAAGCAACAGCAATGGACAGTGTTGAATCGATCAATGCATAGTATTTAAACAAAGATTGGCCCACAAACCTCTTTTTTTTTTGTCAAGACATAGAAGAACACCATCGATAAGGTAAATGATATGATGACTGAAGGGTGTATACAAGTGCTTAATAATGGAGGTCCACAATGCAGTAACCTAGTCTTAAGTCTCAAAAATGGAAAAAAAAAAAAAAAGTAAAAAAAATTCCAAATCACTCTTATGGATTCTGCTTTCTTGAAAAGAAATTACACTTTTACATACCTGATTCAGTTTACATTAAAATATATCCCCGATTTTTTATTTTTTTCTCTTCATTCTCAGAAATATAAACACTTATCACATTCCTTGCATTTTTTTTTCTGTTTTTATCGTCATAAAGTATCTTTTATACATGGAAAAAAAGGCATTTCGTTATTTTAACAAGCTTGAATAATTACAATTTTAACTCTGTACACACAATGATTGGCCTTTTTTTTTGTACAGTACCATAGCAACAACAGTGATAGACTCGCAATGCTCATTCATGTCAGTATGAAAATATGTTTTGTTTTTTTTTTGTTTTTTTTACATCAATGCACTGTAAAAGCAGCAAAATCAGAGCGATGGCAGACATTTCGGCTCAGCTAGGCAGTAACGCAATATTGTCTTGGACCAAGGATACGCAGCAGACGTGTTGACAGCTGCTGTAAAAGACTTGCGATGGAAAAGAAGAAATCAGATACTTGTTTTTAGACCATGCATTGGGACCTGTATACCTCATCGTTTCCAATGGAAAACCATTTTTCCCCAATTTTTTTGAAATTTTTTTTTTTTTTAGAAAGAAATGAAAATTGTGTATTTAAGGATAGGAGCCAACAGAATATTGTAGCACAATGGACGATTGGCCACCTTATGGTCATGAAGAAGCATGCTTTGATCTTTCTTAAACACTTTGCATTCTTATTACCTATGGCAAGTAGGCTTTGGCAAGTATCCTTAGGGAATTATAATCCCAGAGCTACCTTACAAACCAAAAACACTTAAATGATCATCCTTGTGCGAAGTGTGCTTGTATATGTCCTTCATCGCAATAGTAGTCTCAGGTATCTTCTCATAGTTACCTCCTTAGTCTTCGATCTGGTCTTCTACATTTCAATACATCCCATCACCAGCTTATGTAACCATAACTCATAGTTCAATTACTCATCATCCTTCAAATTAATTAAATCAATAATTTCAGGTAATTAACAGTCAAAAAATGTGTTAATGAAGGCTAGCCCCCCCCCCCCCAAAAAAAAAAAAATAACAGAAAAAAATTGTGGTTTGCTTTCCAGTGCTATGAACATGTTCCACAGAAGAAAATGTCTGAAAATAAAAGTCCATAAATGAACATCGTCAATAAAATAGCTTCTTGAAGAACATGTTATTATCCCTTAGGGGTTTACATTTGGCAAATAAATTAAAAAAAATACATCAAAAATACTTTCTTTAATATACATCAGGCACAACACTCTGTAGTAAGGTTTCATCTGCATAAAACATTTTTTTGGAGCTCTAGGATCGTTAGGTGCTTCGGTAAGACACTATTAAGAATTTGCTGTTCTCAGAGCCTCCTTAGATAAGAGAATGTGACATCAGATGGATCAGATACTGAGATCTGTGTTACATTCCTTATAGGGTCTCCTCCGTTGTGCTGAGGGATGTTTAGAACTTCTTATTGTGTCGTATTTCAGACTGGTATCATCCCGATCCCTGTTACCAGGTTTTTGATCTCGGCTTCTTCTCTCTGGAGACCTCTCCCTTCTCCTCTCAGGAGAGCGATCTCTTCTTCTATCAGGAGATCTTTCCCTTCTTCTATCGGTTGACTTTGCCCTTCTCCTATCAGGAGAACTATCTCTTCTTCGATCAGGTGATCTTCTTGGATCCATAAACCGATCGAGTGACTTTCTTCTTCGATTTGGTGACCCATCCCTCTTTCGTGCAGGTGACCTTTCCCGTGTTCTTCGAGGAGAATCATCTCTCCTTCGTTCATACCGCTCTCTCTCTTTTCTTTCTAATGTATTTTCATTGCTCCTTGCCCCTTCTGTTCTCTTCTCAGGAGACATTTTTTTCTGTCCGTTAACCACCATTTTTTCCCCTTGCCTTGGGTGTCTAGCCTCAGGGGACCTGTCCCTTCGGCTACTTTGTACAGAATTATTTTTAGATGACCCATTCCAAGTGTGATGGTCAGTGTGTTGTCTGTTATAGTCCCTGTTGCCTTTAGGGTCTTTGACATAAGTCCGTTTTTCCTCATGCTGTAATGATTTGTGAGTATTTGGTGGGTAACTGAACTCCAATGGCATGGGATGTCTTTCAGGTGTTAGTGTGTTCATTTTCGAAAGATTTTGTGAGCTGGCTGTGGGGCTGATGCTGTCACTGTTGGGTTCTGGAGAGGAAAAATAAAATTAGTTTTTTCACTTAAGCATGAGAAAGCTCTCCTCTCCTAGGTTAGTGTCTGCAACACACATTTGTTAAAGCGGTCAGTACGCCTATTGATTAACTGAAGCCTGTTAATTTACAGTGACTTTAATTTAGCGCACACATTAGTTAGGTCAAATTTGGTGTCAATCTACCTTTGCGTTATGGCCTGAATGTTTTTCAATTCGTACCAGCTAATAATATGATTGAATATCCCAAAGAAACAGGACATATGCCCTGAAACATACATAATGTTGAAAGTTGTCCTCATTAAAGTAGATGGTCTTAGTGTGATCCTAATGCCACTAACAGATGGACTTTTGATCACTGCCTGGATATTTAAGCATCTTCTATTCTGTTGGCCAATTTGTGATAATTATAAGATAACTCTTCATAGTTGTGAATGTTTTTAGAAAAGTTTTTAACACTTGAGCTTGAACTCCTCAAAAACACCCAACAGATTATGTTTTCAGGACTTCCATAGCACTTCACAAGTGACCTAGGTCTTTTCAGTTCATGAAGAACCACCACAAGTGTTTGCTCTAAAGCCAGGCATATACTTTAGTTTAGCAGACAGAAATCTCTCCCAACTTCCCAATACATGTAAGCACTTAGCATGGGAGAACACGCATCCATTTGCAATGGGCAGAGGGGGGAGAAAGTCACTGCTTGACTCCTTCCTTTCATGAAAACAAAATTATTGAGAGCTGAAACTCCAACTACCAATCCTCCTCTCCCCACACATCATCTATTCGTGGTAGTTGGGAAACCCTTAAATACATCCGATAGTCAGCAAGTTTTGCCAAATCGGAAAGCCTGGGTAACGAATGTGTAATGGGGAATTTAATGGATATCCTTGAAGCATCACCTGTTGGCGGCACCTTAGGTCTGGAGTTGCAGGACACTGGTTTTCCCTGAACACAAAAGGATTGGGAGTTGAAATTCCAACTACCGATCCTTCTCTTGCCTGATAGCATCTATTTGGAGGCCAGTAAATACACTAGTCAGAATGTTATGCCAAAATCGTCAAGCTTGGCTAACTAATGCGTATGGGGACTTAATGGATATCCTCCTTGAATCATCACCCGTTGATGGCACCTTACGTCTGGAGTTGAGTAACATAAGTGTAGACCCACCCATACCTTGATAACATTTATCTCCTCCCGTGTAAGCAACCCTACACCCCTTCCTGATAGTGTTAAGTCGTAGAAATGGCGGTCTTTTAAAGGTACCCTTGATACATAGCCAATGTTGTACATTATGGCCATTCTTTTTATATCACTGGCAGAGAAAACCTAAATCCTTCCACAATGATATACTACTTTAATGTCTACTTGATAATCTACCTTTACATTCGTTAAGAGCACATACAAACCTGACACCACATAACCAGCATCGTTAGTGTTGCCGATTGACGAGCACATGGAAGGACTTTTTTAATTTTTTTTTGTTTGTTTGCTTTTTTCTCTTGAAAAATGTATATCACTTAAGCTTGCAAGCATAATTCTGCAAAGTGGTCGCAATGGAATAACAAGGCCTGCATGTTTAACATCCAAGTAGTGTACTTACACATACAGTTCAGGGAAATGCAAGGTGTTCATGAGTTGCTGTATACACTTAGGTAGTTTTAGCAAAGCACAAGCAATGGGTAATAATTAGGCCACAGCACAGAAACACCTAATAGTGATTTAGCTACAAACCGTAGTTTGATTTTGGCCCATAAGGTAGATGCAAGACTCGCCGAGCTTTTCATTTCTCATACATGCAGCGATATTAGGAGGTATCATCGCTGAGGAAGGTATAGCCCCCGCACCAAGAGAAGAAGTGAAAAACAGAGAGAAAGAAAGAGAAAAAGCAGAAGATTTAGAAACCCTACATACTGAAAGAGGAAAGGAGAGAAAAAAATTATTCAATCTTCATATTTCAGGATGGTTTATTTTGAATTCCGACCAGGTTTGGTTAGATGACATCCAAATAAGGCTGTGAAATCTGCAGTTTCTATAGTGACATTAGGCATCTAGAATGTGAATTTTTTCTTTTTTCTTTTCTTTTTTTTTTTTTTTTTTTTTTTAACAGACAAGACTAGAATAACTATTTTCTTTTCCAAAAAACAGGAAACAGACAAGATGCCAGAGGAAAAAAAAAAACATTTACATTCAACAAAAAAGATAATAATAAAAAAAAAATAGATATATATTATAGATATATACAAGTCCACAGCAGAGACCACAACAGTCAAATTAAAATACAAAAAAGAAAAAGAAAAACTCTTTACAAAATGATACAGCCTCACTGTGAAGCATGTTCCATAGTAAGAGGTAATAAGCTGGAACTTCACATTTGTAATAAATAGGGGCCAAGGAACAAGTTGACCCCATGACGGTTTACACCTGTACTTTTTAGCAGCACAACTTTCAAAGTCTTTGACTTTTCTTTTAAAACAGGAAAAAAAAATAATAATAATTGAAAAAAAAAAACACATTTTTTTCCCATTAAATTGGCTTCCTATCTCTTTTGTCAGTGCAACAGCCGTGTCGTCTAGAGGCGAAACACCTCACAACAGGACAAGTCATACAATGGGTAATTTACAATACAGTGCATTTTAACGGGAAACCAATAAGTATTGGACAGTAAAAATATATACAGAAAATTGATGCAGACAGCATTGCATTCCTATACAATTCATTTGCGGCTAATTTTTTGCTTTTCCCCTTCGTATAGTCCTAAATTGGCTAACGATGATATGTTGATGCTGTGGACCTTGTTCGTTTGCCATCAATAATTCTGCTCTTGAATTTTTTTTCAATTTTTTTTTCATGGTGTAATAAAAAAAATAAAAATAATAATAATAATACATTACTTGCTAAGAAACAGTTCAGCTTAACGGAATTTTTCAAAAATCTTCGGAATTGACAACAATTTATTAAAGGGGAAGCATCACTTTTCCAAACCTAGAGTGGCCAATAACGTTGGCGGGTTCCAACAATCTAATGTACATTGGGTCGAGGCTCTTTCTTGACTATCAGAGAGGTGAGCAGAAATGACGATCGGGCGTGCTAGATATTAACAAGTTTATGGTTCAGAGGAGAAGAATGGAGGTATCACTTAAAGGGAATCTGTCACCCCATTTTTCGCCTATAAGCTGCGGCCACCACCATCAGGGGTTTTCCTACAGCATTCTGTAATGCTGTAGATAAGCCACCGATGTAACCTGAAAGATAAGAAGAACAAGTTAGATTATACTCACCCAGGGGCGGTCCTTGTGCGGTCCTGGCGTCACGGTCCGGGTCCAGCGCCTCCCATCTTCATATGATGACGTCTTCTTCTTTGCTTCCTGTTGCGGCTCCGGCGCAGGCGTACTTTATCTGCACTGTTGACCTTGGGAAAGGTCAGATAAACAGCAGATAAGCAGATAAAGTATGCCTGCGCAGGAGCCGTGACACGAAGCAAGAAAGAGGACGTCATCGCATGAAGATGGGAGGCACCAGACCCGGACCGCGATGCCCATCGGACCGGACCGCACCGGGAACGCCCCTGGGTGAGTATAATCTAACTTGTTTTTCTCATCTTTCAGGTTACGGGGGCTTATCTACAGCATTACAGAATGTAGATAAGCCCCTGATAGCGGTGGCCGCAGCTTATAGGTGAAAAATGGGGTGACAGATTTCCTTTAAGCGCTGCTGAAATCAAAAAAATAAATGAAATTAAAACCTTTATTTAAAAAGGTTTAAAAGTCAACGTGTTTCGAGGTCACGCAGGACCCCTTCATCAGGACAATCCTCCCTTCAAGTTTATGGATGTAGCTTGTCTCTCTCTTCACATGATCAGTTTATTGACGGGACTCATGCCAGCAGCCTACCGTATGCCAGCATCTGCTTTTGATGAACCGGCGTGGCGCAACTTTACGTGAGCGTCACACCGCAATGGTGACGTCATCGCGCTCTAGCTAATGAAAAGCGAAGCTGCAGATTTTGGCAAGTAGGAGGTGGTATGCCGAACTACTTTCCAGAGGCCACAGAGTACTGACTTGGCCACTGGACCCCGATTGTGCAAATTGATTTACTCATCTCTACATGTTAGGGCAAAAATTTGGGGGAATATTTATCAAAACGTTAGAAAGTCTGGCGTTGACCATGAGAAGTCAAGTTGTTGGAGTTTTAGGGGTTATGGATGGGCCAGATGTTGCCCATCTAAGAATACTGTGGGAAAATTATCTGGGTATTTTTTATAGAAATTTTGTAGTTACTTGCACTTTTTCTTACATTTTCTTACAAAACAGACAACGAGAAGACAAGGGATAAACCGTGAGCCGGTTGGGAAAATGAGAATACACTGCTTTGGTAAAACACACAGAGGTTCAATAAATGTCCAACAGCCATTCATCTCCACCACCCCATAGACATGCACGCCTGGTTCGATTGTGCATGCATGCTTTTGTAATGGAGAAAAGGACACCTCTAGTGACAGCCTATCTCCCTTAAAGGTGTTGTCTTCTACTTGGAGAACCCCTCCTTAAATGCCCGAATAAAATAAGAGAAGCTGCACCAGCAATGTTGGCGGCACCACTCTTTTGACACTTTTATGTCACGTGGGCATTGAACCAATCCGCGGCTGTTGCTCATCATTATTCCGTCAGAGTTGATGTCCGCTCTGTCTAAATAGTAAAGGAAGTAGCCGGTCAGCGACCACTGATTGACAGCAAAGCATATACTCTGGTGCAAGAGGCGAGTATATGCTTTCCTTATTTTATTTGGGCATTAAAATTGGACAAGAAAAGTATTGGACAAGTCCTTTAAAACAAAGGATAGGGCATGTTGAAATTCAACATGCCTCTTTTCTCCATGACACCTGTCTAAGGAATGTTGGCGGAACATCTATTACAAATTAAATGTTTGGTCGGTGTCACCAAAATTGGCCGAGTTAATCCAATGCGTTAGGCCACCACTAATGGGGTTATCCATCCCCCATTCTTCTCCAGGATAATATTGTCTCTAGTTATCCTAGTCTTGTCCACAAAGTATTGCCGAGTTACTATGTGATACTATAGTAGACCCCACACCTACGTGTAAAATCTGCACTTTGTGGTGGCATTCCGCTTTGGCTTATTGAAGGGGTCATAATGGGCATACCCTCTCTATTACCTTCTCGGACATATGGAAGGTTTTGTACAAAGATGATGACTTACTTTACTACATACATTAAACCACTGCTTCTTGATCTTTCTTCACCTGAGGCCTCGCCAGCAAGGAGATGGTCATGCCTGGACACCACAATTGGTTGCAATCTAGGGCAACATTTTGAATCCTCTCAGTTGACCTTCAGTCTATTGTGTGGCTAAACCAAAGACTCCAAACCACTTCCCTGACAACTAAAGAGATGCCTCAAGTGTTTGAGAACATCTGAAAAATATTACCCCTCCAATACCACTATTAACATGCTGAGCCAAACAGGGATAGTATATCCATGGAAGACAAAGAGGCTGCCAGATACCATCAAATACACCAGTACTTAGGATAGGCAACTTTATAGAACACAATCAGACATCACTGATCCCCGTAGACATTAGATTGTTGGAAGATCCTGTATTATAGAGATTTTTTCCCCCCATAAATCAATAGTACATGCGAGAATAACTTTTGTAATATATCTTATTGGAGAAGTCTGCTTCTTTCTCTTCCTGGGATGATGTTGCACTCTAAAAATTCACATTTCCGGGGTTAAATCAGTCTTCGATGAAGGCAGACTTTCCCATTATTTCGACAGGACATGAGAGTTGGTGCTCAAAGTTTTGTGGAAATCTGGAACTGTGGTTCAAGTCAGTCTAGTAGCAAAATGTCAGTGTCGGCCTCTAACTCCTCCCATCTCCATAGAATTTTAAAAGCACCAACTGTCAGCTTCTAGCTCAGTAATGGGAAAATCTGTCTTCACGAACACAGATTTTACCCATGAAATGCGACTGAATAATCAGTCCAGAAAGAGAAAGAAGCTGATGTATCTCTTACTATATATGACAAAGCGTCCTGTTATTGAATTTTTAAATAAATTTAAAACTATAGTTAGTCTTTAAAATCTATTGCATGTAAAGTAGCTTATTTAAGCGGGGGTGGGGCTGGCTAAAATATTCTTTAAAGGGAAGTCTGCCCATACGATCATTACTTTATCTCACATATGAGAAAGGGGTTCAGACATTAAAAACCCCCACAATAAATTAATAAATAAATAAAAAGGGGTCTTTTTCATTCGAATTGAAAAGGGCAGAGCTGCAATACCAAACAGTCTATGAACAAGAGTGGCGCTATATTTTTTTGGAGGAGGGCCAAAAATTTTTTACATAAAAGATGACCCCTTTTATTGTTGCATTACAGACAATCCCTTTATGCTTTGGTTCAACTTTAATTTTATATTAAAAATATATTAATAGACGGCGATTATTTTTGTTGCAATTGCTGCAAGACTATAAAATGGGATGCTTCCTCTTTAGATGTAAAAAACATAAGTAAATTTAAAAAATTATAAAATTTGTAATTAGTCACAAGACTAAGATGCTAAAATTTCCAGCCGCAATGCAGCCTGTATCAGCATATTGCATGGAGGAGATGGATCCATGCAGAGAAGAATCTACTGGATCCCATACAGACAGCTATTAGCAATTGTAACGTGCAGATTATGATGGTTCGTAACAAGTAATATGCACTCATGGTGGAAAAAAAAATAAAAAATTGGGATGAAATGAGTTCAGATCAGCTTTCATAGAAACCTCAAAGACCTTTGGTTGGGAAAAGCCTTATATATAAATATATATATATGGCCCTATCAACAATTCTCTTAAATAGGAATATTTTACAATATATTTAATACAGTCTTGACGTAAAATAGAATTACGTTCTGAATATCCAGTTCCCTGATAGCATTTTTTTTTTTTTTTCCTTTAAATAAAATTTATTTTTTTGTTTAATTTTTTTCATTTAAGCTTTTCACAAATAAAATCTTTCTCTTATCTGGTTAAACACTGCTTGGAAAAAGCAGAAAATTGACAATTCACATACTTTATGCAACAGCGCAGGCAAATTAGGAAGGAGTTCAACGTTTGAAATTCCCAGTAAGAATTTCAATTTTTGTTGTTGTTGTTGTCCTTTGTGTGGTTTTTTTTGTTTGTTTTTTTTGCTGTTTGTTTTTTTTAAATGGCGGATTCCTTATTTGTTACAAAAGGATGAAAACAGTTTGGCACAGTTCAACACAGTTGAGTTTTAACAAATAGATAAGGTTTTGCATTAAGTTTCTCCTTCATCAAAGATGCTACGTTGGGTTTTTGTTTTTTGATTTGTTATTTTTTTTTTTTCCTACTGAGCCCCAAGTCCACAGAAGCAAGAAGAGGTTGAGGAGAGCGGAAAAAAATCAGTACAAGCGAAGCAATTAACCATATTTTTCGCAAAAGTTGGTAAGACACTGGTGATTAAAAGAAAAAAAGAAAAAAAGGTATTTCCTGCTCCAGATTCTTGACAGAGAGAGATCATTCATGGAGTGATGGTAGGGAGCAAAGGAATGTTTTCAGAGTTTGACCCACCATATTCCGGCACTGAACCGTCCCCACGTTTCAGACTCAGACGTACTCGCCGGCCACCATTTTTTATCAGTTCAATTGCCCGAGCATGCTTCATGTTCTTTGTGCTCTCCCCATTTATTTCCAGAATTTCGTCACCAACCTAGAAGTCAAGAACATTTTTGTATTTCAATTACAGGAAAAAAGCGATTAAAAAACAATTTAAACTCCATATTATCTACTAACCACCAATGGATTGCCCAACGGATTACTTGTCCTTTACGGATTTCAGGTCCAAATTGGAAACAGCAGAAAAACTTTCCAATCTGTCGCTGTACTTGGCATTTTACTTTCAACTTTTGTTTTTAAACTATATAGTTCACTTGGAAGTGGTGGTCTCATATGCTTAAATGGTTAAAAACAACTTACCAATTTACCGCTTTCTGAAAATTCTCTCTCGCTCTCAAAAATGGAGGAATTTTTAATTTTATAGTTTATTGATTGATACCGGGTTCCTCGGGCAATCTAGTAATGGTGGTCAGTTTTGCGAGGCAAGGAACATTGTGATTACAAGCTCTTTACTATAGAGCTTCCAAGCGCTGCTCTGAAGGTGCCCCTGTACTACTTTGATGCTGCAGAGGTAATACTGCCTATGTGTGCAGTAAGGGAGAGTCTTCCTTTCAGGCTAGAGGCGCGACCATGCCGCCGGCCTAAACTGTCAATCAGCAGCAGCGCGCACCGCCCCCAGGAAGCTGGGAGACTTGGGAGTAATTTCTAAGTTTCAAGGTGTGTGTCCAGCCATAAGTTTCCTAACCCAAGCGCAACACTCTCATTGGCATATAAGAGCCTGTTGAGTTTGGATCTGGAGACTTGTGGACAGTCCAGAAATTTCAGTCTGTTCAAGGACAATAAAACTTGGATGTGTAAAAGTCGACCATAGCTTAGGACTCCCATACATATTACACTAATGTTGGCCTAAACCACTGATGTAGGTGGGCTCTGTCTCCAGTCTCTCCCCCAAGAGATGGTGTCATGAAAAACAGAGAATTCAGCAGGTCGAATTTTGGACAACTATCCCTTTTGCTCTCAATGAGTTAAGCCACCAAAGGAGGAGTCTGGCAACAGATCGGTTTCACAGAAGAGTAGAGTGAGTGCTGCTGGCTGAATGACCAATCGGCTGAACAACCATTATCTATTGTGTATGGGGCTCTTTGGACTTACATCAGAGGCCCCAAGGGATGAGCAAAAAACGGTCTCATTTGGTGTCAACTTTGGAGCCAATCATTTGCCCATAGGGACTTTTTATTGTTTTAATTGCAAATAACCACTTAGACCTTACTAATGAGAGATCTACATGATACAAGGTTTAAGATACAATTAAACATCTAACTGAGCATTAAGCTCTCACCCAGTTGTCTGTTTTACGCTATCAGTGGTCTATTGCTGAATAATTACAAAAATCTGTCAGAAGCATCTCCTTGGCAACAGACTACAAAGTATCACTTTTTACAGAATTCCGAGACAGTGATGGTTCTGTAGTCTGTTGCCATGGAAGCAGCTAAAAAGATGCTGACTTAATTTGTCTTATTGTTGAAATATATTAACAATGTATTCAACTTAGAGATGTTGTAACATCGTAACAGATTATGAAAAAATATTTTCTAAGACAAAAAGAGGACCTGTTGCCAAAAGTGGCCAATTTTTACTCTTATTTTATTCCCGCTGCTCCCCTGAGTATTTCGCTTTTCACTCTGTTTTTAACTCTGCCATACTGTTCTAAAGAAATGAGCTTTTTTTATTTTGTCTTAATTTCTATGGTCTTTTCAAGGTGGCATGGCTCACAGGATCCTCTGGGGTGTGTCTTTAGGATGATCTTAATTATTACTCCATAAGCACCGCCCCCTTGAAAAAGATCATAGAAATTAGCACTGAATAAAAAGGACCCTATCTCTGGAACCGTATGGTGGATTGAAAAAAAAAAAAGGAATAGTCAGAGGATCAGAGGGAATAAAATAGGAGCAAAAACTAGGCAATTCTGACTCACTGAGTTCTAGTACTGCAAATCAAGAGCTGCTAATACAGTAGCAGGTCTGCAGTAAGGGGCTTTTTTATGTGCCCCAATAGGGCACATGGATAGGAATTGTTCAATCTGTAAAACATATTTATTTCCATATATTCTGATAAAATGTAAAAATCTGATAACACAGTGAGATATTGAATAACATGCAGACACTATTTTTAACAACTATATCCTTTTAATTATGAGAAAATCTAGGAAAGTTAAATACCTTTGTATATTTAAAAAGTAGCCAAATCTAAGCAATTGTTAACAAAAATAGAGTTGGAAAACGGCTTTGAATGCTACATTTTAGCTGAAATATGAGTGCAAGGGGTGTAATTGTAAATGTATACGTACCCTCATCTTCCCACATCTCTCCGCTGGTCCATCCTCTGCAAGACGCAGAACATAAAGGTCCATGTTATACTCCCGGCCTCCTCGTAGGCTGAACCCAAATCCTTTTGCTCCTCGGTCAAGTTCTACTGCGTAGAAGTCTTGTTCTGACTGCAAAAATATAAAAGGGAAATAAATGATTAGCATGCTGTAAGGTTAATATATCCATCACATTGGCTCAGTGGTTAGCACTGCAGCCTTACAGCACTGGGGTCTTGGGTTCAAATTCCGCCAAGAATCAGTGAGAAGTTACAGAAAGGAAGTTCCAGCATCTAGAGTGCTGCCAGAATGCCAAAGACAGGAAACAAAGTGAATGGCAATTTACAAAGCATGAGTGAAAATCTAGAAAGTTCTAAACATATTACACTGATATGTGCACAAAAAAAGTTTTAACTTGCTGGGGTTGAGGACAGCAAGACCATACTATTCTATAGGTTTTATTGGGGAAGTATGCTTTAAAATTAATTTTTGTGATCGTTTCCCTTTAACAACACTTACAAGGATGCTAGTGAGAGGCTAAGAATAGGGTCCACACTTATCGTTGGCAGAGGTGTAATCTGCCCCTATGTTTGCCACCTTAATGACAATTTATTACGTAAACCAGGACCAATTTTAGGCTTAGGTGCCTTAAGAAAGATTTCAGATTGAGTTCCATGCTGGTTACACTTACCCCTTTAAGTTACATTATCAGATGTATTATTATTTAATACCTGCCGAATTGAAGCAGTCTCAATAGTTTCATGGTGTAATTGGAATGGCAGCTTGGTACGACAATACTATCCCTTTATATACCACTATCGGTTTATATCAGCAGTAAGAATATTTTCCAGCCTCGATACAAGTATAATATCTGTCATATCCGATTTTGTTCGATGCTCATTAAAGTGAGTTACGGCCGTTTATCTGCGAGCTTGAAAGGCTGCTTGGATTAGGCGAGCATTGCATCAACACAATATCTGTCTCCCAAACCTGATGAATGAGCTATGAAAAATTCCATAACCAAACAGTTTTGGGGAAAATATACTCCATGCCTGATGTACTGCGAGCTACTGAAACATATTTTTCAATTATTTTCTTTGTTGCTAAAGGGTAGGGATTATCAGGATGCTGCAACCGTATGGTGAAAGCAGAAAGGAAATCAGAGTGGCTCAGAACATTTCTGCATCTCGTGTTTTACATTTACTGAGAGTCTAAATATTATTTCTACTTTTTTTCTATACATTTAATATTCATTTTGAGCAGATTCACTCGATTTGGCAGGCAGATTAAATTAGGTATGACTAAAGTTTGCTCAAATTGAAAGAATCACCACTGCCATATATTGCATGAATAAAGAAAATGTCAGAATTCAAAATTACAGTGACTTTAAAAATTTGGCGCCCAAACAGGGACTTGGGATTATTTTTGTGGGTTGGGTTAAAATAATGAAAAAAACAAACAAACAAAAACCCATATTATACTCGCCTAACCTAGGTCCCCTTCCTTGACTTCTTACACTTATGTCTCTGCAGCTCCCCAGCTCTCTGTGCAGGTTATCAGTTTTTCTGGCACTGTGACCCATGCGGTCAAGTGGGAATGGTGCATGTCATTGATGTCAATGACATGTATTGCACCACCCCCAACGTGACCCACTTGAGCCACATTGCCAAAAGAACCAAAGACCTACACAGAGGACAGAGAAACTGCAGAATCGGCGGTGTAAGAAGTCAACGGAAGGCTTAGGAAAGGTGAGTATAATATGATGTTTTGGGTTTTTTTCCATGTTAACCTAACCCACAAAATAATCCAACTACCTGGCCATCATTTTGCTGGATCAGCGTGAATTAACCACCCCCCCAAAAAAACAAATTTTCAGATTCCACATTAATATTTTTTCAAAAGATTAAAAGTTTTTAAAAAGTTTTCTTACCTGTGTAGCGGGTGGAGTTTTAAATTCAAACTGTGGCTCTTGCTTTGGTTTTGTATTGTTCCTATAGTTAAAGAAAAACAAAACAATGTAACCCTGCAGCAAATAAACCCGCCAACCTCTGCTGAAGACGGACATTTATGACAAAGTCTTACTTTGTTTCCTGGGCTATTGTCTGAGGCGTGTGCGTGGTCGTAATTGTGGCGATTTTTTCGGCGTTGGTCAATAATGAAGCGTTAGAGGATTCTGCAAGAATGAAAGATGTTTCAGAGTCGGGAAGAATGTTGCATAGATTTATTTAATAATGCTCTGTAAGTGCAGTATAATTATGCCACTTATTTTGCATAATGCGCCTATTAATGATCTGGAAAAGGAAAAATCTTGCCAAAATATTTTTTTTTTCGCTTCTGCGATTGAACAAGTGCAAAATAAATAAATAAATTAATGTTCCTTGTTAGGTCAGCTGTCTACATTTAATCTAATGCTGTAATGCAATTAATGACCAGTCAGCCACTTTATTTTGTGATTCAAATATTTGGTGTATTGACTTTAATATTAAAGGGGAGGTCATTTGGAATAACCCTGTCCATATGCCTTCTAATGTTAGTCTGATCCAAGAGCCACTGCAAAGAGACGGTTTAGTTTTGGAAGAGATTATATGAGCGAATTGATTCGATGCAAATTGAGTTTGTGCTGAATATTTTAAGGCATTTCCTCAACCGGGCAAATTTGAACAACTTGCAATTTGCTTCGTGTGAATCACCTAAAATGACCTTCACCATTTTACAAATTGCAATAGATTGGATAAGCTAGGCAGGTTTCCCAGAATTCCTTGCAGCTAACCCATGGTTTAGCAAAATCAATCAGGAAGGACTATCAAAACCTCTATAAAAGCTGTAGAACTGAATGCAGCAGCCAGTTGAATCTGGATAGTGAGAGAATGTCACAGCTCATAACTTAGCCATAGACAGAAAGCCACAAAACACTGAATAAACAGTACAGATAGTGTGTGACAGGACAGCAGTGATAAACAATTTACCCCGGCTATATACATTGAAGTCATCTTGACATTACTAAAACTGTTTCTGTTAAAGAGCTCGAAAGGAATTAGATACAGTCCTATGAGTTCTGACAGTATTACACATCATTTCCAAGATATTACAGATTTTGCTGTCAATCAATTAGTTGGGAATCAAAAATTGGGGAAAAATTCAGCAAAGATGGCAAATTCAAATCGCAAAAAATTCACTCATCTCTAATGAGGCAAACGGTCTTATATGTTAGACTAAGATCGGATCGCAAGCCATCAGCTCTCCCGACCCGAGCGTGACAGCTCCGATTTATACCAACGTCTAATTGTGCCCTAATAGTTATCCAATCATATAAATAGGTGCCATGCAATACCAAATTTCTCCAGCAGTGGCCACTGCAGAATAAAAGTGTGGCCACTCGCAGCTTATTTGGCGATAACAGCTGATCATTATGATTGTAGCTGCTGGATCGCTAGCGAGTCCTTAAAAAAACAAAGGGGGTTGTTGGAGGCGGCCATTGGAGCAACTTTGAGGACCATTAAGACTCATGTAAGCTCGACCATACCTTCACGAGATAGTACATTTTTTCTGTATTGCCCCTTATAATTGCATACCATCCCTTTTCTCTCCAATAGGGGGCAGCATTTTGACTTTATCCATGAGATTTTGCTTTTTTTTTTTTTTTTTTTTATATCATTGACCAACATGAAAAATAGCAATAATTGGTACAGCAGCTACTTGACCATACGTTCCAACAAATGAAACCACTGAAGCCTGTTACATTATGCAATTCCTATTTTCTGCAGACTTTTTTCACTACACGCATCAACAAATTGGTAGCAGAAAGTACAAAAAGGCAAAGTGCATTAGACATATTTTGTAATTTGCGCGATATGCTGTGAAAAGGCCCGAAGATATTTTATCTATTAAACAAGATGAGGGTCATTACACAGAACCATCGACTGTATCCTATTTAAAGCATCACATGAGTAACCGGCTCCATAAAACATTGGATCTGCTCCTCTCTCCAATACAGCTTGTTCCTATAATTAAGTTCTATAATATCCTTTAACCAGAAATATTAATCCAACGGGCAATGACGCTTTAATATGACTCTTGTCTCTATATCTACCACGGACGCAAGATAAATATTCTTTGGTCTTTTTTTCTTGATATTCAGCTTTAAATGCAATTATTACATAGGAAGATTTATCATTTTTAACCTGCCGGCATGTAAAGGAGTTTTCTCAACAGATTTAGAACTTTAGATTCAGCAACGAATTTACAGAGTGACATGGACCCCAATATATCTGGCTCATATACACTATTAAGGCCATAAAGACAGGAGGTGACTTCGCAAGATGAACCCCTTTAAGAAAATTCTATCATGAAGGTGTTCATTATAGTTTATTTTTTAATTAAAAGTTTGATCGTAAAAAAAAAAAAAAAAATTACTCTTTCAGGTCATTTTGAGAGTCCTCCACTCAGAACCACCATGTATTTTTTGAAGTCGTAATACAAGGAGCATCTTTTTTTCCTCTCTGGAGGACCCAGCACGATCCTACGGTACATGGATAGCCCACTGGTTCCAACAACCACAATGTAATTCCTTTTTTCACCTGCGGAGGCACTGCAGGGAAATGAAATACACAAACACAGGACAACTATCTACTTTTCACTCTTTCAATATAATGGGGTGATACAAGCGGCTATGCACTTTATAAGCTTTTCGGCAGCTTTACCTTTACCCATGGGGTAAATCTACGTATGTAAAGGAGTTGCCTCATCAAATACTGCCCATTTTAGCAGCAACAATGAACTGTGTCTAAGTCACTCTGCATAAGGTTAATATTCACTACTAAGGCCATACGGATTAGTGGGTGACTTCACAAGATGACCCCCTTTATGGAAATTCTACAATGAAGTTGTTCATTATAATTTATTTTTTTAATTAAAGTAGTTTGATCTTAAAAAAACCCAAAAAACTCTATAAGAGCATTTGGGGTTAATTTAGTGAAGTCCTCAGTTTAGAACCACCATGAATTAGCTGAAGCCTTAATACAAGAAGCCATTTCTCTCTCTGGAGGACCCAGCATAATCATGCGCTAAATGGACAACCCACGGATTTCAACAGCCACAATGTAGTTCCTTTTATCACCTGCGGAGGCACTGCAGGGGAATGAAATACTAGTTGCCAGGCTGTGATCAGACAGGTCTTAGCAGAAACTACGAATTAGCCACAGTCTATGGGATAATTCATAAACTACTTTAACGATCACTTTGCCATGGTGATTTTTCAATCATGGATCTATAAAACACTACGGATAAAAAAAAACATACAGGTCCAAAACAATATTGAAGTGTCTACCAATCCATTTTTTTTTTGCATATTCAATTATCAATCGTCTTTTCTCCAGCCACTTCTCCATGTAAAACTTTCTCTCTGAAACAAGAGAACTAATATTTTAACAGCCATGCGCTTTTAACTAATACACGACGCATTCCGGCTCCAGCATTCTGCCGAGATGTAAAAAGCTTTTATAGAGATTTTAAGAGATGAAGAACGGGAAAAAAAACCACTTATTCCCCTCAGATATAAAGAAAAACATAAAAATAAATAAAAATGAAAAGCTCTTGAAATTGAATAGCAGAACAATTCAGAACACTGTGTGTTGCTAGGAACTGGTGAAGGTTACTTAATAATTGCTCTACACAAATAATATTATTTGGCCTAGATAAGTAAATGAATGGTAATGTGGTCCTTTCACCATCATCTACTTCAAAATTTACACTTGTGTCTAATATTAAAAGTAATATCACAGCTAATTAACTATTAACCCGGATTATGGATGCTCTAATGAACGCCTCTATCAGAATTGCCTGAATGTCAAATGTGAGTGGTCTCTTATCCATCCCCTCAGCTCCGAAAAATCTCTCTGGTGTTACTTATTACATGGTCCAATAATAACAAAACCAAATGATATTTAATCAAATCATCTTGACTAAGATCAAGAAATGTCTTGGATGTCCATGTGTCCCAAACTGTGGGAAAAAAACCCTCAAAACAAACTGGGGAGTGGGGGATTTTTTTTATGTCCCCGATGACTTTAATAATGGGAGCATGTAGACCCAATGTAACACAACATCCAAGAATGGTTAGATGCGCATAGCCATTTTACCAACCCAACGTTTTGGGGAAAAAATTCCCACTTCCATCCAGCAATTCAAGCTGGATTAAGGGAGGCGGTCTAACTATTACTTCTGGGATCTATCGGGAACTATCTTTCCTGATTTCCTCATACACATGCAGGATCCACAAGAGTAAACCACTGTGATGGTGGTTTAACTATAAAGGCAACAAAAGTAACTGGTTTTGGAAGTCAAAATTCCTGACCCTTTTCTCACCCTACACCATCTGGAGAATTGGGCTGCCACCTTGCACATTAGACAGTTGGCCATTAGTGATGAGCAAGTGTACTCGTTGCTCAGGTGGTCTCTGAGTATTTGTTAGTGTTCGGAGATTTAGTTTTCATCACCTCAGCTGAATGATTTACAGCTATTACCCAGCCTGAGTACATGTGGGGGTTGCCTGGTTGCTAGGGAATCCGCACATGTAATCAAGCTGACTAGTAGCTGTAAATCTTTCAGCTGTGGCAAGGAAAACTAAATCTCCGAGCAGTCATAAATACTCGGAGACCACCCGAGCGTGCTCAGGAAAACCCAAGCAACGAGTACACTCGCTCATCACTATTGGCCAGTACCGATGTTGTCGCAGAAGGGTTGGTGATCGTACTCTCATGTGTGTATGGTGGCCTTAACAGGGTTGTGCACTACTCGGACAACCCTGTCATAAGTGCGAAAGCCTCCGATGTGAGATAAAAACACCCTATACTCATTTCCCATATCGACAGCAATCCAGTGATGTTAGTGCTGGGTCTTTTGGGGCTCACGTGTCATTGTTATGTCACGAGAACCTTGCAGACAATGTTTTGTGAGCCCCAGGAGTTCCATCATTGACGTGACAAGCTTTGGTTAGCTGCAGTGATCACGTCAACAACTCAAAACTTATCAGTAGAGTTGAACAAATATGTTCGGAATCGGTCGCCAAATCTGAATTTGGCATATTTGTGCCATATTGGTACCCTATTCGTGCCGAATTTATGTTTGATGATCGGCTCCGAACATATTCGGTCAATTCTACTCTCATTGACTCCAATGACATTCGGCTATGTTTGGCGAATATTGCAAAAACAATATTCGCCGCCTATCGTATTCGGACCTCCATGAAACCAGGCCTCTTCAAACTCTTTGACAGATATTCATGGTCAAGACTGAAAATCTATTTTGAAAGACCCTTTTTACAATACTTTAATGGCATATAGGTACAAAGAAAATTCAATAGTTACCATCCCCAGGAATGATGCGGAGAGTTACAGTGTTTCCAGCTTCTTTGATTAAGTTGACGATGTCTGAATGCGACTTGTTGGTGATTGAACATCCATTAACGGCCAGTATCCGGTCTCCGACTTTGAGCTTGCCACATCGGTCTGCTGGGCTTCCTTCTATTATCCGACCTATTTTATGGGGCATGGCCACACATGCATTTCCGGCTTTTTTTTTTATTTATTTATTTTTTTTTTAATGTCACAATTTTTGTTAAAAGTGACAAGACATCGAAGGGTATAGAAGAGAAAGATTGAGAAAAGGAAACAGAAGGTTGAGGGTTAATAATGCATTAAGCAAACGCTATTAGATGAGCTGTGCTGCTCACGTGAACAAAAACATTGGCAAGACAACCAGCTCGGTGGCATATTGAGAAAAAAAATGGCGAAGCTGCTGAATTTCGCATATTTGTTTATATTGCTGAGAGCAAATGTAAATCCTAGATGTGGACCCATCGTCAGTATTCTTCAGAATGACTTTATAGAACTGCGAAAAGCCAACTGGCCCTTGCTATAGGATCCTATTTTAAATACCGCTCCTTGTACCTTGGATATAAATAATTTTCTGAACGTCTAGAAATTGTGATTTATGGCGATGTAGGACTTGTAAGAGTCCCTGATGCCTACTGGCTTTAGTGAAACTGTATGGAGGGTATTTAGGAGAACCAGTTTCAGATGATGGCCATCAAAAATTCAATTTCTCCATAAGTCGGACAAAATGATGGAAGCCAGACAAGTGACATAGCGCTGCAATCAGGGTCTCTGACTCTACATCATCCTGTTATCATATTAGGTAGCAAAACTCTAGAGACAGAGTCCCCTTAAGGTTAGATAAATGAAGCAGAACATTAGCTTGATAGTGGAATATACTCCTTTGGTCTACCGGCTGTGGCAAAGATAGAAATATGACCGCTCCAGCATCAAAACTATGGTGAGATCATGTTATCTCGCTACTGAGTCCAACATGGGTGAAATTACCATATTTACTTATGGGCACTGCATGAGGGACCCTGACCTTAGTCAGCTACAGGTGTCCTTAACGTGGATCTGCCACCAGATTTCATATTACATACTGCAAAAATTCTGAAAAAGATCGTAGACCTGATGGGTTCACTGTCCTCACTCTGAAAATTCCAATTCACAATTAAAATATAATCCTTTGTGAAAGTTTAAACTCAGTTGCTGCTCAACTAGTCTGATTGACAGCTCCTCAGTGTCCCTCCTCCTTGCTGATGCTGAATCGCCACCAAGTTAGCCTCATTGACCTTCCTCCCTGCTGATGCGGAATTTCCACCAAACTAGCTTCATGGACAGTTTCACAGTGACCCTCCTCCTCATTGATGCCGACTCTCCACCAACCTAGCCTTACTGTCAGTTGCTCCGTTTTTTTATCTCCCTGCTGAGATCTCACACTACTTTGTACAAGCTGCAGCTGTTAGACAGGCTGTGCGGGCAAAGACTGAAAACCCATTGAGTCATGAGCTCCCTTATCCTTTCGCTGGACTCATAAAATGCTCATCTTAGTGTCAGGATTATGCAGCCATGGAGCCAGTCTGGCATAGATTTTCAGAGTAAATATATCAGCCTCGTTAGGTCTAGGGAATCTATGTAATAATGTATGCAGCTTATATTGTGAAATCTAGTGAGAGATCCATTTTGAATTGGGTATTTCAACAGGGAACATTTACGGTACATCCCTACGATATTGTGACTCAAGCTTGCACTTTTGAGTCCGGTGGCCCTCAAGGTAGAGTTGAAACGCCGGCATTTGAGCTGTAGTTTACTTAATCCATAAATGTAATTTGTTATCCTAAACCAAGTGTCTATTGGCTCTAATGGTTGGTAAGAGGCCAAACACTTCAGTTCTTTGGGGCTCAAGCTACTCTCAGTCCTCGGCTGGTCGAAGATCAATTTTTTTATTAGCGATTTCATAGAAGTTCTTGGCTGCCTATTTAATACCGTATTCGAGAGAAACCAGCCGGTGCATTTACTAGGAGCGGAGGAGTGTGACTTGGCACTTCCTTCTTCACCAATTCTCATCAACTTTTTGGCAGGATTCTAGTTAGCCGAGCCTCCGGTATCTGCTGCCAGTGAAAGAACCAAGAAAGCAGAAGAAAGTCCTTTTGTAATGTTCACCATTGAATTCTGAAGAATAATGAGATGATCCATCCCAATCGCATAAAAAATAAGCAAAGAAAAAAAATATGGAAAAAAGTTTTTCATACGCCAAAAAAGCCGGTAATGTAAGCAGAATATTCAAGAGGATAAACGAGGTTAGTACAATAGTAGGATGGCAAAAACTTAGAAAGAGTATTACTATGGTTGGCTCATTTGCCTCCATACCACTTCCCTCTCTCTGTTCTGGACCCGGTACCCCCATAACAATACAGGTTAGTGATCCGCTTGTAATTGCCAATGTTCTTTTCACCATTAGATGAGAATGATAATCATTAAATGAATGTAAAAAAAAAAAATCATTCCCCACCTCCCCCCTCCACCGCAGACGTTCAGCCAGTTAAACCACAGGAATTGTGTTTACCATGGAGAGAAGCACGTCAAGCAGAAGCCAATAGACACCTGACACAGGGACACCGTGCAAGACAAAGGGTAGAGGCAAGAAAGCAAAATGTGCACCACTACTAAGGCAAACACCGAAGCCCAGAAGAAACGCACGTCTACTTTTTAGCGTTCGTTCTGGCCTAAGAGGTGGGAAATGAGCAAACAATAAAGCCAAAAGTATTCATTAGCCAGGCAGCCGTTGTGTGGCATTACATAGGAAAACAGCCTCTAGTGTTCAATATTATTCATTATTTATTGTGATTGACCAAAAACTGGCCACCACAATGGCAGATGGCAAATGTGACTATGTCATCATTCTCCTAAACTCTAAAAGGTTATTCCCAAGATATTAAAGAAGTTTTCCCACTTTTAGTAAAATGGAACCCAAAAACTCTAAAATAACAAACAGGACAGTTACTCACCATTCCCGGGTCCAGTGTGAGCTCCCTGACGCCGCTCAGGTCTTGGTGTTTAGGCTGCAGTACTGAGGTCACGTCAACAGGAAGCATCACTGCTGCAGACAATCACTGAGCTCAGCGGCTTGTGCCTTCTATTTGAGCTCAGTGTTCGGCTGCAGCAGTGATGCGCATTGTCAAAGTGATATCACCACAGCAACCAAGAACCACAGCAGCGAAGAGGACCCGAGGAGGGCGAGTACCATCTCAGTTTCTTATTTTAGAGCAGTGTTTCCCGAACTCCAGTCCTCATGGCCCCAAAAGGTCATTTTCTCTCACCTGTGCAATACTAAGGAAATCATAAAAACCTGATGTGTTGGGGCCGTGAGAAGGGGTTTGAAGATCAACATTTTAGAGCATTTGGGGACCATTTTACTAAAAATAGGAAATCCCTTAAAGGTATCCCCATCAGTATAATCGGGGATAACTTACCGATCACTGGTGATCTGACTGCTAAGACCCCCCCGAGACCTCGACATTGGTTCTCTGGAACCCGGTAGTCCAATCCTGAATGCAGTGGAGGTTCATATCCTCAAACTCCGCTTCATTTATTGTCTATGAGACTGCCAACACAGCCAAGTAAGGGGGATAACTTACTATTTTGGGAATAACCCTTTAAAAGATTGTCTCAAATTCTAAAAAAGGGTCTGATTTTATTCTGGAAACAACGCCATTCTTGACTATGGTCTGTGTGTGGTACTGCAGTTCTGCTCTTTTCAGGGGAAGAGAGACAATACCACCCATAGACATGAACGGTGATGCCTCAGGAATAAGAAAAAGCAAACCATTTTTTTCCCCCAAATATCAAAAATGACCATTCGGGAAGAAAGACATTTTTATTTTTATTTTATTACATTTTAGTATTATTATTTATTTTATTTTTTTTAGCAAATTCCTCGATGTTGCCCAGATATTCGGTAAAAAAAAATATAAAAATAAAATAAGAGTTAAAAACTATTTTTGAAATGAAAATAAAATCACTACTCATGATAATTAAGTGTCTGGGGTTCGGAGGTACACAAGGTACTACATTATTTTTAATTATCTAGTACACTTTTTATTAACCGAATCGCTCATGCTACAAGCAGTAATTTACAGATGGCAAAGAGCAGCCGGAGCGGGAAAAATATTCCCTGTAACTTCACAGCCAGCGGCACATAAACCGGCAACGCACTGCTAATATGTGTCAGCGTATAGACCGCTATCAGTGATATATTGACCGGCTCCAGGTTTCTGCTGGGAGTTTGTTTTCCCCACAGTTGCTATTTACTAGCCCTTTGTAGAAGGAGTTATTGAGTTTATTGGGTTGTTGCAGGTTGGTTAAAGCCAGGATATAATTTGTTTTATACAAAAAAAAAAAATATGGCGGACTATTGACCGGCTCCAGGGTACATCCGGGAATTTGTTTTCCCCGCAGCTGCAATTCACGATCTGTAGAAGGGGCCAATTCTAGTTTATTGGGTAATTTCAGGTTGGTCAATGCCAGAATATAATCAGTGCTCAATGGAAAAAACTATAGGGGGTTGATTGACGATTCGGCCGTAGGAGCAGTGATATATTAGATAAATGCAACGTAAAGAGATTATGCTAAACCTATGGAAGTGTATTATAAACTATACTGGTTGGTAAGGGGACAAGACTATTTCTCAGGGGCTCAGGCCCTTCTCAGTCCTCCCGTGACTGGTTTTCTATCCAGATCCTCTCAACTGCAAGGACTTTGCTCTCCCTGCGGCTGTCATTCACTAGCTGCTTGTAGCAGGTGCAAATCACGTTATTACCAAATGGTAGAAGCCATTTCTAAATATACTAAAGGGGTGTTCTCAAGATTAAAAGATATTCCCTATCTACAGGATAACTTTCCGATCGTCGGGTTCCTGACTACCGAGGCCTACAACCATTTCCAAGAAGTGGGACTCCATGTGACACTGCGCGAACTGCGAAGATTCTCCAGTGTCGGCAGCGTAGCGCGCATGACTGCAAGTATGCGATTTACATACACGTGGTCACATGCCGACTGGACGTGCGTAGCCTCCCTCAATGCAAGTGTATTGAGCAAGACCGAATACGTCTAGTCGGAATGTGATCGGAAGTATGCAAATCACAAATTTGGGGTCACACGCTCCCTATGCCAGAGAATATTCACAGCGCACAGTTCGCATGATGTGAGGATTCACAAGTAAAGAGTGACTGCGCACTTGTACCCCAAGACCAAACAACGACTTTAATGAGAGCACAGGAGATTACCTAGCACGGCACACAACCGATCTTCAGTGATAGTTTTAGAATAGATGGAGAAGCAGTGAGCATGATCGACCTCCGTTCCATTCAACTTCTCGGGATCGCTAAGGACCACGGCAGTCAGACCCACAGCGATCGGCAAGTTATCCCCAATTCTTGGGGGGAGAACACCCTTTTAAGGTACAAGGGTATCTACAAATCAGATGTAGACTCCCAATGCCCAACCATCTTGTGGAAGTATCTATGCGTTTGACTATGATATAACAGGAGTACCATGACAGCTTTACTGAATGTTGCGTTAGTAATTGTGTTTTATACCCTGAATCCACCCACCTTTATTAAAAAAGTCACTTTGATTTTGTGTTTCAAGTCAAAGCCAACAAAATGTTTCACCGGGAACTTAGATATATTTCATTTAGAACCGACGCCAGTGTGTTGATTAAAGCTCCTATCCGCATCTTATGCAGAATAGAAGTGATTTTACTGCTCCCTAAACACTAGGACTGAGCCATAAACCTAGAGAATCGCACTGAAGATTTGCTAATAATTACGGATTTTACGGTCATCTGGGGCTTAGGATGACGGCTGCTTTTCTTTAATGGAGTAAAACAAACGGCAGAGAAAAATCTGAAAGCATAATTTGTCGAATTGTCGAAATTATCAGAGAGGCAGAATATGTAGGCCCTCTGAAAAAATGGTCTCTAGACTCTCTCAGTCCAATTTTAATGGGTGGAAAGAATCTGCACGGAACTCTCCTCCCCAGAGGAACTGCTTGGTTAGCAAATAAAGGATGGAAAATTGACCGACGAGAATGAAACAAAGACTAAGCCCAAACCGGAGACCCATAAGTGCACTTACCAAACGTAGTTCCAGCTTCTGGCCTGCTGACAGAAGACACGATGACAAATCCAAAGCCTTCGTTTTCGCCACGACGAATTTCTACATCATATGGCTGAATCACGGTGCTGACTAATCCACTGCCACCACCGCCTCCGCCGCTGCCAATACCACTGGTAGAACCACTTCCGGAGCTGACCGTATTTAAAGAGTTTTGGCTGCCTTGCGGTGTGCGTTTCTCCTCTGTTAAAGAGGCAGGTTGGGTACTGCTGTGGTGGGAAGACGCTGGTGAAGCAGGGACATCGTTTTCTGTCTTGGGGACTGGAAGGTAATAAAAAAAATAGGTTGGTTTGTTATAAATAAACTAAATTGTCGAACAATACAAAGAAGGTATCAGAGGTAGAGCATTGCCCGAAAAACAATATTGAGACCTAATGTAAAGCAATGGTCTCCAAGCTATGGCTTGTTGGAGGATACACGAGCTACAGGCTTATACTAAGAAAATCGTGTGCTGTTTTAATTGTTGGCATTTGTTAATACTATAAGGGTTTATATGTGTCAATGTTTTCTTGTATTTTCCATGTTGTGAGGATACAGTTAATGGTTGCTCTATGTTCCAATCAGCTCCTTCACCCACAATGGCTGAGCACTTAATGATGGACTGCCGAAAAATATCCTGTGAAACGTTCAGGAATTGAATCCGGTTTTTTTTATTTTTTTTATTTTAATCCTCCTCATTTCAGGGGCTCAAAAGTAGTTGGACAAAATGACTATACCATAAATAAAATGTTCATTTGTACAGAATCCTTTGCAGGCAATGACTGACTGAAGTCTGGAGGCCATGGACGTTACCAAATGATGGATTTCCTCCTTTCTGAAACTTTGACAAGCCTTTATTGCAGCTGACGTCAGTTGCTACTTGTTTGTGGGTCTTTCTGCCTTAAGTTTTGTCTTAAATGCATGCTCAATGGGGTTAGGATCTGTTGATTTACTTGACCATTGCAGAATATTCCACTTCTTTGCCTTAAACTCCTGATTTGCTTTCGCAGTATGTTTTGAGTCACTGTCCATCTGTATTGTGAAGCGTCGTCCAATCAACCTTGCTGCACTTGGTTGAATCCGAATATAAAGTATCACCCTGTACACTTCAGATTCACCTGGTTGTTTCTGTCTTCAATCGCGTCATTAACAAACACTAGAGACCCGGTGCCATTGAATGTCATACCATCACACTGCCTCCACCATGTTTTACAGAGGATGGGTTGTGCTTTGGATCATGAGCCGTTCTAAGCTTTCTCCATACTTTCTTGTTCCCATCATTCTGGTACAGGTAATCTTTGCTTCATTTGTCCAGAGAATGCTTTTCAAGAACTGGGCTGACTTCTTCATATGTTTTTTTGGCAAATTCTAACCTGGTCTTTATAGTTTTATGGCTGATTAATGGTTTGCACCTTGTGGTGAACCCTCTGTATTTTCTCTTATGAAGTCTTCTCCTTATGGTTGACTTGGATACTTTAACACCTACTTCCTGAAGAGCGTTCTTCACTTGAGTGTATGTTGTGAAGGGGTTTTTCTTCACCATGTGAAGGATTCCGCCATAATCCATCCCTATTGTCTGCCATGGACATCCAGGCTTTTTGAGATCGCAAGCTCAACAGTGCGCTCTTTTTTTGACGAATGCACCAAACTGTTGATTTGGCCACTCTAACATTTTTGATCTCTCACTAATGGATTTCTAATTTTTTCAGTCTTCCATTGAGAGCTCCTGTGACTTCATGTTGTGGGTTCACAGCAATGGCTTCCACATACTACAAAAGTCATACCTGGAATCAGCTCCAGACCTTTCACCTGCTTAGTTGATGATAGATTGACTAGGAAAAAGCCCGAGCAGCCTATGGAAGAACTATTGAAATAACTGTCCAATTACCTTTGGTCCTTTGAAAAAGCACCTACATATTAAAGAGTTGTAATTCCTAAAAACCTTACACCAATTAAGATGTGAATACCCTCAAATTAAAGCTGAGAGTGTGCATTTTTAAGCCCATATTGATTATATAACTGTACCTCAAATAAGTTTTGGTACACCGTTAAAATGCAAAATCTTATGTGTCACTTTCCAAATATTTCTGGACCTAACTGAATATACTGGTCATCCTGTACAATATAGCTATGGAAGATGCAACAATCCCAGCATCATCTAACTAACGTGGAGAGCTTTTCCCCCCCATTCCACCGATTGTAATTTACTTAATATTTAAATGAGGACCTAAAATGTTGGTGAGGCTACCTGTGGGATCGCTGATTAGATGGGAAAGATTATCTGTCTTTAAAGCAAAAGGGATCAGTTCAACGTACCTGGATAAACTACTTTGCGCCTAATGGTTAAATTGACGTGACCTTGTTTGGCTGCCTGCTGCATTAGCTGAACTACAAGTTGATGTGACTTTCCAACCACAGCCGTCCCATCCACACATATAAGTTCATCTCCCGACCTCAGCCGGCCATCCGCATCAGCTGATCCCAGAGGCACAATATGACCTATGAATATCTGCGAAAAGAGCGAATGGTGTTAGGCAATACATTGCGAGGATTACAC
This sequence comes from Ranitomeya variabilis, assembly GCF_051348905.1. NCBI lineage: Eukaryota > Metazoa > Chordata > Amphibia > Anura > Dendrobatidae > Ranitomeya > Ranitomeya variabilis. The sequence goes on from NC_135239.1 coordinate 196,714,955, forward strand.
TGCAGTTCGAAGAATATTGGCTTTTCGAATAGATCAACTACAGTCATGGTAGAGCTATAAACAAATATGCCATTTTTTAGTAATGCTAGCTGAAGAAACTGATCGTATTATCTATGTCCTGTAGTGGAGATTAAGAACAAGAAAACCTTTTTCTAGATAAGGTCAAACGTTGACATTTTGAAACTTCACCAAGAGTTCTGCTTTATTTCCTTTCCAACTGTACTATGCTTTCTTGCAGAAAATACTTACCAACAGGTAGAGCAATGCTCTAAGGAAATAAAATATATACAAAATCGGTAAGAAGAAAATCAATGTCCAATCTTTCGAAGTCAATGACATCCATTAGGAATTGTTGGGATTCATTCCAAGAAAAATCCATCATGGATAACGTGAAAATCTTTGTCATGGTGCCTTTGATTACGGTTTTCTTAGTTGTCATGTTTATAAAGATCCATGAAAAAAGCTAAAGTATCGGAAGTTCAGTAATGATGCCAGATGATTTCTCCAGAGTCACTGTCTTCTATACCTCAGTTGAAATCCTAAGTGACTTGACGATCCACAGCTGAAAGTCTAAATTATTAACCTTACTTGCTAAACCATTATTACAAAGCTTTACAATTATAATCATGAACATTTCACATCATCATCTCTTCCTACGGCACTTACTGGTTCCCCTGGCTCGTTTCCTCCAAGAATTCTGAAGCCAAAGCCAGTCTCTTTCCTCCATAAAAATATATCATGCTCTTGAAAATCTGGAACTATACAAGAAAATGCAAAAAATGATTATTTTGTATTTTGCCAACATGTGCAGAATGTATTCAATTAATTAAATTAAAATGGTCTTTTATATTTCTCAAGGGGTTGTTCATAATTAGAAAAAACAAAGCCATATTAATCAGTTGATGTCATTGGAGTTGTGCTACAAAACCAGACCTAACCCCTTCTTTGAACCTTGTGGTAATTTCTCCCTCTATTATTGAAGAACATTGCAATAATGATAGGACCAAAACTTCACCCAGTGGCCTTCTTACTTTATAGGGACCTCAATAATCTAATAGTATGAAGGCCCTTGGGTAGGTCTAACATGAAACAGGCCCTCATTTCCACTAGTGCTATAGTCTTAGTGAAAAACTAAAGGTACCTTCACACGAAGCGACGCTGCAGCGATAGCGACAACGATGCCGATCGCTGCAGCGTCGCTGTTTGATCGCTGGGGAGCTGTCACACAGACCGCTCTCCAGCGACCAACGATGCCGAGGTCCCCGGGTAACCAGGGTAAACATCGGGTTGCTAAGCGCGGCAGTAACCCGATGTTTACCCTGGTTACCAGCGTAAAAGTAAAAAAAACAAACAGTACATACTCACCTGCGCGTCCCCCAGCGTCTGCTTCCTGACACTGACTGAGCTCCGGCCCTAACAGCACAGCGGTGACGTCACCGCTGTGCTTTCACTTTCACTTTAGGGCCGGCGCTCAGTGTCAGGAAGCAGACGCTGGGGGACGCGAAGGTGAGCATGTACTGTTTGTTTTTTTTACTTTTACGCTGGTAACCAGGGTAAACATCGGGTTACTAAGCGCGGCCCTGCGCTTGGTAACCCGATGTTTACCCTGGTTACCAGTGTAAAACATCGCTGGTATCGTTGCTTTTGCTGTCAAACACAACGATACACGGCGATCGGACGACCAAATAAAGTTCTGGACTTTATTCAGCGACCAGCGACATCACAGCAGGATCCTGATCGCTGCTGCGTGTCAAACGAAACGATATCGCTAGCCAGGACGCTGCAACGTCACGGATCGCTAGCAATGTCGTTTCGTGTGAAGGTACCTTAAGCTGGCCATAGTGCTCTATCTCCAGTGGCTACAAAGGATTGTTGAAATCCAACATGACTTAATCCTTCTTTACCCTCAAGATCTGTTGTTGGGGAATTGTTGGAGGCCTTCCTATTGATGACACCAGATTTGGCAAATATTTGCCTCTTGTGTAGAGGTACCCTTGAGTTTTATCTCAACAGGTATCACATGCACCAAGAGAAGTCGCTTGAGATCTCGATGGTGGATTACACTTTGAGCATATCCAGGAATCCGGTGTGGAATATGGGTCCAAAATGAAGTATCTTCTGCCATGCCTTAGACTCTTCTTATACATCTTTACGTTTTTTAAAGAAACTTTATGGACCTGAGTCTTTTTTCAACCTATGTAATATTAAGACTAAGTCAATCCTACAGTTTATTTATCGGAGCCTCTAGCTGTAAGGGAAGATTTGAGTAAAACATTCGTAACTTCTAGAAAATAAAATTTTATGGGTCCAAAACTGAAATGTCATTGGCCTACAATTAATAACTCCAGTTCTTTTCAGAGCATTCCCGGTAAAGTCGTTTGCCAGATGACTCGGATGCAGCCAAGTATGAAACTTGATCTTATGTATCATCATGAATTAATCACAGTGTTTCCCCCTTTTAACTAGTGAACAGCTTTGTGTTTCGCAAGATACATGTTGGCGTCCTCTCATCCCTTCTATTGTATGATGACAATCCCGAAACAATTATGCCAGCTGATATCATAAATCATCTGGTGGAACAGAAATAAAAAAAAAATTAATCCTCATAATAATGTCGCTGAATTCAATAGTTCCAATTCCAAATGTTCCAATGGGACCTGAACATATTGAAGGTGGATATTTTGCATGCAAAAAAACCTTTTTCTTAGTCCTCAACCTAACCAAGCAGAATTGAATCCAACGTTACCTCCAATACGAACCGATCTAAAATCTTCAATTATAAATTCTACTTAAGAAGTTCTTCCGAGAAACAATTTTGTACAGGTGCAAACTAAGCAACTTCACAATAATGAAAGAAAAAAGGAAAAACAAATCAAAAAGATGCAAAAATATGCAACCTTAGTCTTCAAATTAAGTAGAAAAGATGGTGGTAACAATCAAATGCCCCATGCAGAGAGCTCAAACATCTAAAGAATAAGTGATTTGTTCATTTTACTAATAACTTCCAACAGACGGTTACAACACATCTCAGGGAGTTATTTACTTTTTCTCAAAAATTACGGAAGCAGAATGATGCCACCAAACTTTTAAAGAATAAAATGGCACCAAAAATATGTCCTCCTAGAACCACTCCCAAAGTAGTAGAAGTCACGAGACCAGCTAATAGAAATCCTTCATGTCACGAAGTTCTTCCATGTCTTGACAACTGGTTATCATGGACCTCATGCCATTGTAGCATGTAGTTAATGTTCACATCGTCTACCAAGATGGCGAGTGTCGCTCGTAACGCTCACTTTCTAGATTGACAGATCTTCTAGATGTCATTTTTATACAAAATCATATTCTGGGGTTATTGCAATTTGTATCTAATACCCATCTTTACATATTACAAACTGCTAAAAAAATAATTATTTATTTGCTTGCATGAATTAGAAAACTCCCATTGTTGAAGTGATCCTAAGGGAGTCATTTTTTGACAGCACTTTACACTTCAAAAGTCTGATGTCAACAGCCTACCTACATTCGGTTTCCTGTGAATGTAATAAAGAGGACCTGGCTCCCGGAAACGTGATTTTTCTTTGAAGTTATTAATAAATTGAACAATCCACTTGCATGTGGGACTTGGCTTCCATTGTTGACCACAACTGGCCATTTTTCCACTACCAAACCCAAAAAGATCTAAACACTGATAGCATTCTTCCATTTATTGCTGCATGCTACTGAATGAGTACAATCTACTAAGGAAAGCACCTATCCACACCTTCTTTCCATTTCTTTTATCTCGGGTCTAAATGTACTAACCCAATGTGGTGCCGACATCTTTCTCTTTTGTTCATGCCACAAATCACCACTTATTAAAGTAGCTGCATACACTAGATGCAAATTTACTAATAGGACTTTGTTATATTTAAAATGAAAATTCTCCATGCAAATAATTATTTTTAGTCCTTCCTTATCCTTAAGTTGAATCCAATGTTGCGTCCAATACAAACAAATCTTAATTAGAATTTATAGTTGGAAATTTAGAAGTTCTTCCATGATACAATTTTACAGGCAAATAAACAAAGCAACTTCACCATAATTAAACAGAAAGTGAAAAAATAAGCACGATGTTCAATTCCCTACTTGTAATCTGACCCATGGGGATTCTGATAAGACATACTTTTTATTCAACACTATATATTATCAACACAAAATAGGTTTGACCCAGTAGGTGACACCACCACCCAAGGTTGCACCATGAAACGCACACAATTAATGACACAATTAGAGGTATGAGGTCATGTTGTTCTAGAGATTAGAATAAAGAACAATGTATATACGTTGAGAATAGTTGGGTAGAGAGATGCCTGAGATACAGAACACCTGAAGTTGGTAATGGTTATAGATGAAAAAATGTATATATTTTATTACTGGCCCGATCTCGAGCCATGGCGATTTGATGGATGAATGTTCTGTAGGAAGATCGATATTGTGTAAGCCTAGATAGGTCCACCGGGGTCTTCTCTACCGTTATCTTGATAGTATCAAGCCATCAAGTTCCTGGTCTTCCTCTTCACCTTGTTCCTTCTATTCTTCCGACCATGACGTCCTTCTCCAGTTCTCTCTCCATTTGATGTGTCCAAAGTAGGCAAATCAAGCTTGGGGATCCTTGCTTCCAGTTACATATCAGTCTTGATTTTTTTCAAAATTGATTTGTTTGTTCTTCTTGCCATCCATCCATGATATTGATAACGATTTATCGTGACTACATATGTGCAGAAAGATAGCAGGAAAAGGTCTACAGCGTGAGTAAAGACACATCCGGTCATATATTGGGGCATAGGACCTAAAGCAACACTACACCTAAAAGCCACAGCCCTTTTTCAATAAATTTGGTCTACTGACTCAGTAGTGTTGCCCATTTTGCTATGTAATTTCTTGAGTTTGATATATAAATATCAAAAAGAATACCAAAAAGGTTTTTATTTGGGAATGCAACTGACAAAAACGTGTTTCCATCAAGGTTGCGATCCCTTATGTAGTTGATTTTGCTCAACATTAGCAGGGTAGGAAAGCTGAGTAAGGCAATCTGAAAGACGAGAATACATCAATTAAATGTCATTTTGGTGCCCAGTGGAGCATTACCGGAAAACTGTTTCTGATCCTTAGCGGATCTTCGCTTCTATTGATTTATAGTGGTGGTCTCCACAAGTCAATACCATTAAGTGAGTCAAGTAGGTAAGGTAATATAAGGACTTTTCTTTAAATAAAAAAAAAAAAAAAAAAGATCAATATAATTAGGGGAAGGCGCTACTTGTGGTTAATTCAGAGGCTTGTATCGGGAGAACGGTCTATTTGGGATGTAAGCCAGATTTTTGTTCTTCTCATGCTGCAGATTAAAATAGATTGATTGGTTGCAATTGAATAAATGATAAAAGTATGATGTGACCAATTTGTCAGGTACACCACCAAGGAACTATTTTACTTGGGACTTTTTGTGAGTAAGTCATGCTATTTTCTTTTTTTGCAATAAAAAATAATATTTGAGAAAAGTGGCCAACGTACTTATATAGATCAATATGAAAGTACAATGAGAAGAACTAAAATTCTTCATTTAGTTGAGGATAAAGTACAGAACCCTCTGCCAACTTATCTGCACCAGAAAGGACAATGCCATCACCCTGAAGAACATACCAAAGTTGCTTGGAAGCCATTCAAAAAGAAGTCAAATCAAAATAGGCACATGGTCCAATGTTAATAAGTTGGAAGACCCAAGAACCACCAACAAGAGGCAAATAATCAATTCCAATAATTTCCCTACTTTTTATCTTGGGTACAAACGTTGGTGTTGGTGAAATCTTGATATCAAAACCATTAAAATTGCAAGTTGTAGGACATCCATGAATAGGCAACATCCCATACAATTCTGTACTAGATCTGCTATTACAACGCACAAGGTCACAGAGCTAGTCTTATATTGAATAATCCCGTGTGCAGTAAATTCTGGGGTTCTGTCAGTAATGGGTTTCTGTCAATGGTCGCCTCGCAGATCAAAAAAGGCTACCACAAACCGGCTTTGCGCAAGCTACTCAGTTTCCCAGAGCACTAGGGTTGCTCTGGCCTTCACCCTTTAACCCCTATATAGGAATATTGGATTACACAGGGGGGCCCTGGGAAAGCGCCACAGAGTCAGCTGCTGTTTGGTGGCGCAAGCTGTCAAGAAGGATAGTCAGGTAGCCAGGTCAAAACCAGGAAGGCAACAAAGGTATAAAATCATTAGGCAGGAGAAAGATCAATAAACAAGCCGAGGTAAAAGCAGGAAAACACAATACTAAAATGGAACAGAAATCACAGACCTTAATCAGGGGACAAGGGAAGTACAAAGCTGTATCTGGCAGCTTCCAGCAGTAAGCTGGAGCAGTGAGCTGATAAATCCAGTTGGACAGCATATACTGACAGACTGGACAGCACTACAAGTTCCACCCAAATCTAAGTGGCTGAACAGAGCCTGTTCAGTCCAGAGCTTCTGGTTCTAATGTCTCTTCTATCACGAGCACAGCCCACCAAATGAATACAGTGGCACCTGGCAATAGAAGCAGAAGTGGCAGGAGCATGTCCTGGTGAAGATGTGACACCTATATGCCTGCAAATAATATGGCTGTAAAGTGCCCATATAAGAATGTTAAATTAATAAATTAGGGAATGAGGCTTGATCATGGTGCTCAGAACATCAAGGTCAGTAGAGACCCTTTCAATAGTGCCAAGTAAAGTGCTTTGTGAAAATGCACAGGTTGCACACCTATAAATCTACCCCCCTTTTGATGTTAGTCTCACTCTCATAGTCTGATAGAGTACATCAAATTCTGCACTCATTTTATGCCCATCATCATCCTGTCCTCTCAAGTCCCCTAAACAATGCAAACGTGAGCTACAGCTTTATCTTTTGGGCAGCAAGACGGATGACGAGTAAAGCATAGGGTGAATACAGACAACAAGCAAAGACTGCTAAATAATTATTATAATTATTTTGGGCTTAATGAAAAAAAATATTTTGGTAATTTGTATTCATGAGCTTTCTGATTAATATTTGAAAGATCAGTCGCTTCTAAAATACCAATCTTAAAAAAAAAAAAGTTGACAAGCAAAAAAAAAAAATTATAGGTTTTCAAGAAGAACGAATTAATGATCCTCTGAAGAATAAGCAAACATTTTCAGTTAAGGTTTTTAAGTCAATAACGCAATTAGTGGAGTCTTTCTTGTATTTCCAGCTCTTTAGCTTAAGTGGTAATTTACCTTAATCAAGATTAAATACCCATAAAAAACTAAACAAAATATCAATAGCCATCAAAAGTATGTTATCCCTGTGTCTATCTTTGTCATGCTGCACTAATAGAAAACTTTGTTACTTCTCTTTTTCAACCTGGGACTGTCAAACCGGTAACTGGCGCTCAACCCAAAATCAACCGGTTATAAAGATTACACGGTGGGTAGACGTCTTCTTGGTCTGTACAGTGGCTGGTCCCAATATTTTACAGCTGTAGCGGCAAGGATTACCTTTTTTTTTTTTAAGGCATAATGCGGAGTTTCTGTTGATTTTACGTCTCACAGAAACAAGTAATTGGTTTTAACGGCTTAAGAAGAATTATGGATTCAAGTCTTCGGGTTAAGACTTCATTATGGAACTCTACTAAGAGATGCGTGATAAAGATTAGTGTGTTACAAGGGAAGTATAAGATTAAAATTTTTAAAAAAAGGTTAGATTTTAAATTCTTTTCCAGGAAGACCCCAATGACCTGTGTCTTGTATCATTTACTAGTACTATGCTGCAATACCAGACACAGCCCACGCACATACGGTACCTTTAACCCATTATCTACCAAAGTCCTTTTTTTGGGACGCCTAATCTTTAGCTTCTAGCGACTAAGATTTTATCATTTTTATAATTAGGTCCAATTTTTTGTGTTGTGTTTGTAAAACGAATGTTTTCGAAATAGGAAATCATGTCATTGTCATTTTTAATTGAATATCGGGACGCCCTTTTCTGAAAAATCCGTACTTGTAAAAATTTTAATTTGGCAAGTAATGGGTTGAAAATTTACTTGAAAGTGGGTTATAATCCCTCTCGCAAAGGTGTCCAATTATTAGGTATCTTCATTAGACTACTTAAGCTCAAGTATTTTTTCTAATCTTACCTATCCTTTCAAATATGCATTTGTCTTGCTCAGGTTTCCCCTTTTGCGATCGATTAATTATAAAAACATGTCAAAGTCGACCAATTTGAGTTGCGTTTCCAACTTTGCTTGACCTATCAAATTTACAGAAACGGAATGCAGTGGTCCACAATCAAGCATATGCTTTTCGACAGTGTTTTTCATGCTTTTTTTTCTAGTTTTTCACATTTTGTTTTCTAAGGAATCACAGGTGATAGTCATTTTCAGCACACGTGTAAGTTATCTACCTATATACTGGGGTTTGCCATGAACATATTCTAAATCGCTGACAATATAATGTCTACTCTGCCGCACCAGCCAAGTCTAAGAAGCCAATCATTCTGCAGGAGTACACATATTACACACTGAATAAATCCCACTACGTGCGTGGTCCATTTACTTCCGATCTATAAAAACATACTAGGCCGTTAACAGTGGTGCCAAGGTTACATACATGCTGATCCGTGCAGTCATATCGCCAAGAAATCTGCATCAATCAGTCTGATGTCCCGGGATTCCTCTGCTTATTGCTCATTGAGGAGGAAAAATAACTGCTTCAAGGGAAATTGACATTCACAGCGCGCACTACCTAGACCGGCCATGACGTGAGATATAATACAATAATGTAACAATGATCTTATCTAAAGCTCTAATAGCATTACATGTGCTTTACGACCAGATAAAGGAAATGGGATTTATTTGTAGCGCGATGGCCCCAAGTGCACCTTTTCCATCATCTCTACTCTGCATACTGCATGTAACTTGACATACATGGGCCTCAAAATGTAAAATCTGTACCCAAACTAGAATGCATCCTTTCAGTATGGACCAGGTTGGCAAAAAGGACCTTTAGGACCCCATTAGACTGCAAAGCCCAAAGACAACTGGAAAAGAGGTTCAGTGGTTTGGGCCAAATTTATGTATGAAAAGGCCAATGTGGAAATTCAGCTTATACTCTAGCTATGGACGAGTTTCCTTCTAGATTTGAAAAAGTATGATGAAAGGGCTAATTGGCTTATTATAAAAGTCTGCTAACACTGGAGGACAAATTATTTTTACATTATACAGCCTAGACCATTGATTTAAAAAAAAATGGGTAATACTTCATTTTTCCTGTGGAGGTGCTGCAGAGGAATCGAACACATACTTCTGCTTCCTGTTCCGATCACAGCTGATCACTTGGGTTCACAGACGCAACATTAAATTTTAATCAGATCCTAAAAGGGCTGACCTGTAAAATTGGATTGTTCAAAGTGGACTCTCCCTTAAAGGAGATACTTGTCATAAATATGTAATTCCTTTTTACCTGGTGTAAATGCTGCTGTTCTCCTGAATCCGAAGTGGTTTTTCTTTTGTTCCGGTGCCTCTCTGTTCTCGAGATATGGCCTCCTCTTTCTGGTGTGTAAATCTAGTGTTCTTAGTTAAGTGGGCGTGATCTTGAACTCTACTCTGGCCATATTCTTGAGGACCATGCCCAGTTGGCTAATAAGATTAGATTTATATACAAAAAAGAGAGGGCCATATCTCAGGAACGGAGAGGAGCAGGAACAAAAGAAAAACAACGCCGGATTCAGGAGAACATCGGCATTTACGACAGGTAAAAAAACAACAACACATTTTTATAGCAAGTGACCGGAACTCTAAGTTTTTACATTTGCATTTTCTAAAATATTGTTGTGAAATGAACGTATCTTTTGTAAAGAACTAGTGCCGGAACAGAATATATACTTACGTCTGCTTTCATACATGCTCCTGGACTGGGCCCAGATTTTAAATGGATCAGGCTTTTTCTGTCCTGAGCCGTCTCCTTGGTCCACAGATGGTGCCTCGCTGGTTGGATAGTCAGGAACAATAGGGCCGCTACGGAGGGGTGAGGCGGTGTGCCCACTGTGATGACTGGATACACTGTGCTGGGAACTGTTTTGGCTGTCTTTCCTTTCAAGTTGTGGTTGCTGTTTAAAAAAAGAAGCAGACAATTTTTAATGTGACATTTTTTATTTAATCCTATCCAGTAGAATTTTCGAGAATATCATTATTTTCCCTTAAAAGAATCTATTCTGATTGTCCGCACAGATCTTATATGTGAACAAAAGATTTGGAAGGTTTATTTTCTAAGACTGGGAGGCAGCTCGCTGTAGCAGAAACCTCCACCATTTGTCTAACATCAATGGAGACTAGGCAGAGTCATATCTCACCCATGTACTTTGCACAATTCTAGAACTTTATGGAGACCACCAAAAGGAGAATCACCTTACTGATTTCCCAATTCTAAAGATGTTGTCCAGATAAATGAAGGCACAGTGGGGAACTCAATGCATCCATCAAATTCTTTGGACCGCCCATTGTTTCAGAAGAATGGACGACTCAACACATCCATAAAATATATGGACAGCCTTTCATTTCAATCGGCACCATGGAGGACCCAACATGTCCATAAATTATATGGACAGCCCTTTCATTTCAGTGGGCACCATGGAGGACCCAACACATCCATAAATTATATGGACAGCCCCCTTTCATTTCAATCAGTGCCATGGACGACCAAACGCATCCATAAATTATATCGACAGCGAGTTGATATCCACAGACACCACTGAGGACTCGACACATCCATAAATTACATGGATAGCTCATTGATTTCAATCAGCATCATGGAGGACCCAAAGCATCCATAAAATATTTGGACAGACCTTTGATTTCTATAGGCAACCTGGAGGACCCAATACATCCATAAAATTTGGTGGATAGCTCATTCATTTCAATTGGCACCATGGAGGACACAACACATCCATAAATTATATGAACAGCCAATGGATTTCAGTTGATACCACTGAGGACCTAATGCATCCATAAATTAAATAGCTAGCCCATAATCAAAACTGGCACTGATTAGGACCCTACACATCCATAAATTACAATGATTTCAATAGGCATCAATGTACTTTATTTCACCTGTGGGGGTGCTGCAGTGGAATTGAGCACTTCCTCCTGGATTATCCCACAGATTACAGCTGCTTCCTGGTGGTTCTAGCAGCAAGATACTCTGTAATCAGCTTATAACTGGAGAAACCTTCTGTTACAAAGGTATTATCCAAAGCAATTAACCCTTTTAATTATTTTTTCCATCTTAGGTTTACAATTCTCAACAAGATCAGCCTACCGCTCAGTCAACTTTACAAAAGCAAAAAATCATGCAGATATAAAACAGGGGAAAAAAATGTTCCCGTAACTTTTTATATGCAGCTGCCGATAACTTAGTACGCGCTTCACCCATTATGTGTCAATTATGAAAATGCGAGTTAGATTGAGTACATAATAAGATTTGTGACTAATGGCTTTAAGCAAACTAATGGCTTTGCGAATAATGGCCATCAGCAAGGTTTTTATTCAAAGCAGAGAATAAAACGATATACACAGATCTCTACGTCTGAAAAAAACGAGCATTCGCTTTCACTCGTGCCAGAGGGGACTGTCAGCACATCGCACTGGAAAGTGATGAGTTAAATGATCAGAAGAAATTAAAGAACAGGCAGTAAGGTTCGCCCCAGAGATGAAGAGGTACCAATTTCCTGCTCGAGTGCTCTTCGCTTCCCTGAAGGAGAATTGGAGACGTGTGTTTCAGTAATAATCTGTAAAGAACCATCTTGTTAACAATGTAGATTGGGAGACAGTTATTTCCCCCTCTTCTTCTACTGTTAAGTCCTTCCTTCGAAAAACCGTATTTACCAAGCACATCACTGAGCAAAAATTGGAAAATAGGCAAAAAATAAAGATAGTGAAGCAACACTATTGAGCTTTGTTCTTGTGGTAGAACAAATACAAAACATCTAAAAAGCAGAGTTGAGAAAAAAGATGTGTGCTGCCCTAGTCTAGTGTCCAGTCCGGTCCTCCGTTGTGACATCTAAAAAGTGGAGTTGAGCAAAAAGATGTGTGCTGCCCTAGTCTGGTGTCCAGTCCTGTCCTCCATTGTGACATCTAAAAAGTAGAGTTGAGCAAAAAGATGTGTGCTGCCGTAGTCTGGTGTCCAGTCCAGTCCTCCATTGTGGAAGCTGGACCCCTCTTCACATCTGTGGCCGGCGTCCTTAGCCCGGCATAATGGGCACCTCTTATACTTACAAGGCTTCGTGCAACATCATGGGGCCAACTGAGTGCATGAGGTGCCCAGTATCTGAGGGCAACTAAGCCGGCCACATGAGTGAAGACTGCGTGGGTTTAACTGCCATGGAGGACTGGACCAAGTCAGCGTAGTTGGTTTTGCTCCAATTGAATACCAATTATTCTTTAAGACCTAACTAATCTCTTATGAGTAGTATCCAAACTGATTCATAGACATCAGCGGTGGTCAGTCTCTTAGCATACATAATCATGATAATTAAAGGGGTTGCACTATTATGATCATCTAAAGGGGATGTTCAGCGAAAATTAGTTATCACCTACCACATAACAGGTGATAACTTACAGGCTAGTGTCGATCCCGCACCGATCGGCAAAACAGGACACTTTTGTCCCCGTTAGAATGGACTAAGGGTGTGCATGCCCCAAAGCTGCTCCATTCATACCCCATGCTGCTACCAACTATGGAGCACCAGTCAAGCATTCTCATGATCGGTGAAGGTTCCTATAGTCAGACTGCCACCGATCTTTAAGTTATCACTTTTTCTGCAGATAGGAGATCATTTATATTCACTGAAAAACCCCTTTATTTATCACCTAGCCAAAGATGACGCGATATAAGTCCGATTGTTGGATGTGTAAAGACTGGAATCTGCATTGATCACTAGAATGAAACTCCTAAGCCTGCTGTTCCTCCTCTTGATCGTCAGGAGGTGGGAGTTTAAATAAAGCACATCATGCCACTACATCCTGTGGATTGGTGGTAAAGGATCATTGTGGACAATCCTTTTAAGGCCTCATTCAGATGTCCGAATATGTTCTATCAGCGGTTTTCACATAAGAGAACACTTTCCCATTATAGATACAATGTAAAGAAGATTGGGCACTCGCCACTTAGCATTAACCTATTACTTTACTGGGGTTTCCATAAAACAAAGAATGTGGAGACAATATGGGTAATAGCCGGTGAAAGTCACCCTTCCTCTGAGCCGCATGTGAAATGGCTGTTAGCCATATCGTCTCCACATTCTCTGTTCTATAGAAACCGCAATAAAGTGTTATTTTAAGTGGTGAGAGTCCCACTCTTCCTTAAACTGTATTTACAAGCGGACTCTTCTCTTGGTGAGCACCATCGGACAGTTTATTTGCTACAACTCAGTCTGTTATACCGAACAGGATTACCGCTTAATTGTGCAAAATGTGAATGGTTAGCAGTGTTAGATCCTTGTTTTTCTACAATTGAATACTAGGGGACAGGATTGCGGTTTATTATCATCGCGTTTCGAAGTTATCAGACTTCATCAGAAACATTTTTTGTGTTTTTTATCCTGATGAAGTTGGGTGACTTCGAAACGCATTGATAAGGGTAGGTTCACATTGCGTTAGGGCAATCCGTTAAGCGCATAGCGCTAGCGGATTGCGCTAACGCAATGTATCTATAGGGATCGCGTTTGCCAATCCCACTAGCGCAGATCCCCGATCTGCGCTAGCGAGGAACGGACCTCGGGCGCACCTCGGACGCTGCAAGCAGCGTCCGAGGTCCGTCAGGAAATAATGGCACATCACTAGCGCGTGCCAAAAATGGCATGCGCTAGAGATCAGAATCACATTGCCGTCAATGGGTGCGCTAACGGACCCGTTGCATGGCGTTAATTGCGACTATTTCACCATGCAATGCAGTCCGTTAGCGTTAACCCATTAACGCAATGTGAACCTAGCCTAAGACTTCGAAACGCATTGATAACAAACATGGCTACCAATTCTGTCTCCCGGAAACTTAAGAGTTTATGGGTCCGTAAAAGTCACAGACAAGACATATTGCAATCTGTGTGTTGTCCGTTTTTAACACTAATGGGTAGTAGAAGCTTTGCAAATTTTATTTTTTTTTGCATATGAGAAAATCACCGATGGAACACTAATGATCATAGCTGATACACTGACCAAAAACCGATGAGCGCTTTGACTGTGTTTTGCTTAAAAAACGGTTTCTTCGTTCTTTAATGGATATACAAAACCCCAGTAAAAAGACGGCCAAAGAACTTGGGAGAAAAAAAAGGTCCAAAAACAGTTTTTAGGAAACTATCAGAAAAAGCTAGAAAAAAAAAAAAGTTCTGTTGGAAAAGCTATTGTTTCAGACTGCCAGAAAAAGCCCTGTGTGAGCCAGCCGATCAACAGGCAACAGGATAACGGAAAGGGATTAGACGCTCAATCCTCCCTTACACCTGAGATAGAGCACAAGTTGTGATTGTACTCGTCCACCCATCCACAGAACATTATGCCATCCCACTCATTAACGACACATTAACGACTATAGGCATGGGAAATTAATGAAGGTTCCTATTGCAATTGTTCACAGCCCGTTGACTAGTTGCCTCTTTCTTCGTGAGAAATAGCCCAGGTTGTGATTGTACTTGTAGTCCACTCAACCTGAAAACATCTCTAAAATCCATACATGGTTGACTACCATAGGTGTTGACCATCATAGATGGTTCCCACAATTCACAATCCACTGCTTTGCTCATAAATGCTACATAGACATAAATCTTATGAAGTCCTAAAAATAAGGAGCAAATAACAATTTGGGGGAATGTTTGAACCCCGATCATGTTTCATACAACCTTGCTCAGGCTGTCGAGTGAACAATATAAAGACTTGAACCACAGCAGCAAGGAAAGAGACAGAACAGTGAGTGATGAAGAATTAGCGATGCAGCGAGAACGACTCGGGGAGGAGGATGCGGAGCTCAAGGCTTCGCTATTGGGAATAGATTTCCATAAATTATTGAGCGTTGTCATGACAAGGTGTACTTATGTTGCATAACAACTTTTCTAACTTCTTGACCCTACACATGCTGTCACTCCATTAGAAAGTAATGTATTAATGTACCACCACCGTGCTGCTGTAATTCTGAATAGTTGCGAAAATGGAACATTTAGGAACAATGATGAATCGAGCACGCTTGGCATCGTTCTTGCACCCTTCTGCATTCCATTTTTCTGCTTCTGTTGTGCTTTTATATTAAGTGGTGTATATTTATTGCCTTTGGATGAAATGTAACCCTTTTTGTTTCTCCAAATATTGCCGTAGTGAATGCAAAATATATCTTGAAAGAGTCCGATAAACAAACTCGCTTTATGATATGAATCCGTTGGCTGAAAAGCACAAATTAAAATTAAAACCAGTTCAAGAGGTGAGGGCGAGCCAATAAATTAAACACGGCTAGATATGTAGAAGCCCTTTAAGAAAGTTTTAAGTGTTTTTATGTTCTAAATCAATTAACTGCTCCTGTTTAATGGACCTTTTATGAGTACTCATAGAATTTCCTTTTGCAATTCAATGCTCGGAATTTACCCTATTATGTTTATTTTTTCAAGTGGTCCCGCCTTTTGTATTTTTTATTGGAATCGGAACTGGAATTTCACCAAATTCCCTGCTCAGGGAGTTAGAATTGATAATGATTAAAATTCTGACTCCCTGTAGCCACCACTAGGGGGAGCATATTAGCATATGGTTCCCACTGAGTGCAATGGTACATTAATCTTTACTGATCAGCTAATCTCCCTCTAGCTTATCACCTTTTTTCATAAATATTGGGACAGAATACAAAATTCTATAATAGTCCAAAAAAATGTGCCAATCCGGCATCCAACAGGTTCCATAATAACCGGATAAAATGAAAAATTAAACACAGGAGTTAATTTCCTACTCATCAGTTCCAGCCTCGGCAGGTAGGTGGCAAAGGCTCAGTACGATATTAGTCAATTGGCAGGGATTAATGATCTAGGTGTAGAGGGGGAGGCTCCTGCTGCAGATAGCTCTCTTACAGCCAGGCACAAGACAATGAGGACTTGTCTGATCTCTGGAGACACAAAAAGAAAATTTCAATAAATATCGGTTTGAGACAAAAAGATCAAAGAAAAGGAGGTTGTCTAAACTTTTTTTTTTTCAGGGGTGCAGAACTCCTCTACCTTCTGGCATCCTGCTTGCTGAGGGCCTGGGTACTCCTAAAAATTATGCTTTGAAGACTTCAAATAAAGATATCTCAACACTTGCTGTATTATCACCATCCTTTATCTCCCGCAACATAGATTGCATTTAACCTGCTCAGTTCCTGAACGGGTAAGAATTTGGTGCTGCCTCCCGCTCCATAGGTGAGTGTTTGCATCCCTCACACCACCAGTCACTTACCCCATAGTGCCATCATAACTTTTTCTTCTGGTTTGCATGGTGGTGTTCTCTGATGTGCTGCTTGCAGAGGTAAGTTTGCCTCTGCAGCATCGGAGGAGCACAAGGGCAATAAACTTTTCTAGCATGCTCACCTTGCTCGGGAAACTAGCTAACTCTAATAGACTGCAAAGCTGACTAGTTACCTAGATAATGAGCAGTAAACTATGATATTAAAATATAAAAAATCCCTCCATTAACGAGAACAGAGAGGATTTTTAATAAGCAGTAAGTTGCAAGTTCTTGTTTTTACGGGCACTTTGCAATTTTACTCGTTTAAGTAGTTGAGATAACCACTTTTAAGAGAGGATGTTTTTTTCGAGCATTTTCAGAAAGAATTCCCAGATGTATATAATTAAATTGAAAAAAGCCTAAAGATGTTAGTATTATTTTGAAAAGCTATGTGGATTGTTTCCATTTCACATATTTTATGGCCGAATATAAAGCACCACCAGGTAGAACGAGGCACTCCCTATATCAGGGGTGGGGAACCTCAGGACCCAGGGCCATTTACGGCCCTCGATGACCTTTTAGCAGATTCTCATGGACCGCATTCTTGGGCAAGGAGCTGTATTTTGATTGCCACCAGGCTCATTAATTTCTTCTTGCTTTGTTAGCACACACACACATGCAGTGTTCACTAATGATCACTGAAGGGCATGCAATGAAAGATTACGTCCTGAAACCAGTGCCAGAGTCAGGATGTACTTTGTGCGCGTAGTTTGTACGGCCCCTGAAGGATGGTAGAAATATCCAAATGGCCCTTGGCAGAAAAAAAGATTCCCTACCCCTGCCCTATATTGTTGCACCATGTGACCTCACGTCCGGTGTCGGCAATGTTGAGTGCGCTCTATAGTTTCTGCATTGGATTTTGACCCATAATTGGCTGCTAGTTTAATTATAATGATACAATATTCTCGGATCTGTCGTACGTAGTGAGCGTGCATGAAAGAATTCAGTGGAGTGCGAGCTCCTCTAGGATCCTGGAGGCTTCGTTACACAATGAGACAGAGAAGATTGCCAAACACTCTCTGGTTATTTCCACAAATAATGACCTTACCCGTTGCCAAGCAACACCGCAAATGCTTATCACATACGCTTTAACATGAAGTCCAATGGGAAAAGGGAATGAAGGCATGACTTTCAGTGAAAATCTGTGCTCTAGTTAAAAAAAAAAAAAAAAAAGGAATTTACAGAAGCATTCTTTGAAATATAGACTTAAATTAGATATAGGCCTGAAAATCACAATTTTCTGTCTCCATACACATTAGACTAACGTCGGCCAAACCTGCCAATAATGACGGCGTAATGTGTATGGGGACCCCCCCGACAGATAATGTCAGAGGAGTTAAGGATCTGGCATTCCCGATTTCAGATTTCCGATCCTTTTGTTCTCCCTTGGACAAGACGTTAGCAGAGATATCTGGTGATGGCTCTTTCTTAGAGTACACAGGCGATCTCGACAAATCGAGTTTTCTTGTGTATGGTTGGGCCAGCTGAGATAGCTGCCGACTGAACCGTCGTTCGTCTGACATATATAAAGTTCTTTGTGGTGCCAACCTTAAAGGGGTTGTGCAGGATTAAAAACCACAATCTTCTTTTAGAAAGAAAACAAACAACAACGCTACCCCTACCAACTTTTTAAAACCTTCTAGTAGGCGAACAGCTTACACTTATAAATATTTTTTTTAAACACCCATTTACGGACCACATCTAGTTTCCTGCCCCCCAAAATGCACATCTGGACAGAGGGGTTCAGTTTGATTACGAATCTTGGAGATTTGCCAACTCTTTTGGGAGGTCTCGCCTTTTTCTCAAGGACCTCCAGATATCTAGTCTTGAGGTCTTACCCAATCCAATTAAATAGGGCTGAGCTATAAGAAGAGTTGATCGGTTTCTGGAAAAAGACCCTTTCTAGACCTTAATTCCTTAAAACATATCTTTACTACTAGAATAATGGTGTACAGAAAATATAATCTATGCGTACTTGTCAAGAATTTGCCCGGATATCATTAGGATCTACACTTCCCTACTGGAAAAAAAAGCAGCCATTTTGAAAATAGAGCCTACAACAAAGTACCAGTTTAGCACTTTGTATATTTCTATGCTTCGCATGCAGATTCAACCCACTATATATCTCCCTCTGCAAAAACTTTCTGAAGGCCTGAATTTAACGGAATCTAAAAACAAATTGGGTAATGCAAAAAATTAATAATATTCAGATAATTAATAATATTAATAACACAGCTCTCACTGATTGACTCTATGGACTCAAATTTAGATTTTGATGGAAACCGATGTGCATCTAGAGACATTTTAACTCAATTGGGTCAACTGGTTGCCTCTTTTGTCCCAGACCAGATCAATCAAAAGGGGTTGTCTGGGACTTTAACATAGATGGCCTATCTTTAGAATATGTCAACAATGTCTGATTGGTGGGGCTGCGAGACCCAGAACCTCCGCCCATCAACTGTTCCCGATGTCAGCGGCGGCCAGAACTGCTCAGTTGCGGAGCTGCACAGCACAGCAACATTGACAGAACAGTGGCTGCAGCTGGGTATTGCACATCCAAACTATTCAAATCAATTGTGGGTGGATATGCAGGACCCGGCTTCGGCCACTGTTCCATTGATGGATCTGTGCAGCTCCACTCCATAACTGAGCATTTGTGGGTGCCACCAACACCGAGATCAACTGATCGGTGGCAGTGCTGGGAGTCGCACCCGTATCAGACATTGATAACATCTAGTGATGAGCGAGTATACTCGTTGCTCGGGTGGTCTCCGAGTATTTAAGACTGCTTGGAGATCTACTTTTCCTTGCCACAGCTGGATGATTTACGGCTGCTAGCCAGCCTGAGTACATGTGGGGGTTGCCTGGTTGCTAGAGAATCCCCACAAGCTGTCTAGTAGCCGCAAATCATCCAGCTGCGGCAAGGAAAACGAAATCTCCGAGCAGTCATAAATACTCGGAGACCACCCGAGCAACGAGTATACTCGCTCATCACTAATAACATCCTAAAGATAGGCCATCAGTGCTAAAGTCCCAGACAACTTCCTTAAAATGGAGACGTGAACAAAGTCACATGAATATTAGTATTAAAGGGAACATGTCACATTGCTTATGCAGTCCAATCTGTCGACAGAGCAGTATAAAGAAGGAGAAGCTGACCAGAATGCGATATGGGTTTGTTGGAAAAGATTTAGTATAATTTGTATTTTATTTATCAAAATCCCTTGTGTTTTTATGTATACAAGTACAAATGGCAGTCTTACTCCGTGATTGATACAAGGAAAACTGCCAATCACTAAGTAGGGCCGCCCACTGGACTCATACATGTACAAACACCAGAGATTTCAGTTTATAAAATGTACGTTTTAACTAATCTTTTGCCAAAAAAACCCCAAATCAATCTGATCAGTTCCTCCTGCTCTATAGCATCCTGTCTGCAGATTAGAAACTATTTTCAACATAACAGGTTCCCTTTCAAGAGAACCTGTCATCGGGATTTTATACTCGCAACTAATGTTATGTATGTAAAGGTACTGTAATGCGGATTAAATCTTTACCTTCCTTGTAGAAATTCAACTGTAGGAATCCATTGTTGACATTGCATACTAATGAGCTGCAAGTGCACTGGGCGAGCGCTGCACTTACAGCTCTCCTGCTTCTCTGCCTTTTCCCCGCCCACTTCCTGCCTCTATGTCTATGACTGATAGGTCACTGAACCATGAGTGACCTGTCAGTCAGAGACAGGAGGCAGGAAGTGGGCGGAGAATAGGGAGAGGGACAGGAGCGCTATATGAGTGCAGCGCTCGTTCACTGAACTTGCAGCTCATTGGTATACAATTGAAAAAATTTGATTTCTCTAAAACAATAAAACACATTTCTACATGAGAGGTAAGGATTTAATCGGCACCCTTATATACATATGCCATTAGTTTGTGGCATAAAATGCTTATGACAGGTTCTCTTTAAATATTAATTTATAAATAAGATTCTAACATTTAGATAATAATATTACAAGAATAATTCTGAAATAACTTAAAAAAATAATAAAGAAATTGTGCAAAGAAATAATACTAAACTAATACTTCAATAGTGCCTGATGAGTTGAATAAAAATAAGAATATTTCATATACAATAATGATGCAATGATAGTAAATTCTAATAATATGATCTACCCTTAGATTTGTATAGTATCCTGTAGGTGTGACCATTAAGCTGCTGACAATGAATAGATTTTATTTCTCTGCAGTCAGTAAAGTTTCAATGAGAGCAAGTAGGAGGGGATGAGAGAGCACGGCCTTTCAGAGGCTGCACAATGACAGTTCTAGGAGGGGATGAGAGAGCACAGATCACAGCCATTCAGAGTCTGCACAATGACAGTTCTCAGCTCCCTCTTTTATTGATCTCTTTACCTATAGACAACTTGCAAAGGTAATAAAGAAGAACAGAACTCAAAAATAAACAATAAATGTGTAGGTCAAACAGGCAGGGAACATCCATAGGCACTGCTTCCCTTTTACAAAAAAAAAAAAACTTATTGGGGCTGTCTATAAAGAAAAAAATCACGAGTTAAGATACTTGGTTGTACTGTAGTCTATAATTTGATTTCAAATTTTTTCATTGTTTATTTTATGTTTCAAAACTTAATTATTTTTTTTTTGTTTTTTTTTTGCTTCACTGGGCTTTAAAAAGGTACTTGTCATTTTGGAAATGATATCTGATCTGCAGGTAGAATGTTATAGAGCAGGAGTTGATCAGGTTGATTTACATTTCTGGAGGAAAAGTATTCATATAGATTACATTTTATTCATTGAAATCCCTGATGTTTGTATGCTTGAGTCCAGTGGGCGGTCCTACTTAGTGATTGACAGTCTTGCCTGTATGACTGGGCCAAAGAGATAGTCATCACTCATTAGTAGGACTTATATTTTACCCATTGAAATCCCTGGTGTCTATGCATATGAATCCAGAGGGCGGTCAGACTAGGTGGTTGACTGCTATCTCTGCAGGCCCAGTCATACAGTGAAGACTGTCAATCACTGAGTAGGACCGCCCAGTGGACTGATATATGTCCAGACACCAGGGATTCCAATGGATAAAGTACCAGTCAAGTGGGCGGTCCTACTCAGTAATTGCCAGCTATCTCTACAGGCCCCGTCATACAGGGAAGACTGAGTAGGACCACTCACTGGATTGGTATGCATACAAACACCGGAAATTTTAATGGACACAATAGGAGTCCAGTTCACAGTCTAACTAGTGATTGACAGTCTTCCCTGTATGACTGCATAAGCAGTGATAGCTGTCACTAGTAGGACCAACCACCGGACTGATATTGTATCCATTGAAATCCCTGGTGTCTGTATGTACATCAGTCCAGTGGGTGGTGCTACTCAGGGAATGACAGTTATCTCTGCAGGCCTAGTCATACAGGGAAGGCTGTCAATCACAGAATAGGACCGCCCACTTGAGTCATCTGCATACAAACACCAAGAATTTCAATGGATAAAATATCAGTCCAGTGAGCGGTCCTACTCAGTGATTAACAGATATCTCTGCAGGCCCAGTCATACAGGGAAGGCTGTCAATCACAGAGTAGGACCGCCCCCTGGACTCATACTACTAAAAAAGGGCTTAAATAAACATATTAAAATGAGGGAAAGGAGGTGGGAAAAAAACCTAAATGCAAATTTAGTGTGTATCGATACTACACAATCCAACTCATTTGCATACAGCTGTGAGTGCCACAGAGGATACTGTATTTGGTGAGTAACATTCTTGCTTATAAAAAATAACTATACAAAAATTGGAACAAATGAGAGAATTATCAAAAAAATTGGACTACCTCTTAAAAAAAACATTTTGGATTATATCTCTTTTTGACTTATTAATTTGCCCAATTTAAAAAAAAAAGACAAACCCCTATAAATTTTGTGACATTGTATTGTATGATCTTGTTGACATTTGTAGATATTAAAAAAAATCATTTTTTATTGAGAAAAATTCTTTATGTCTTGGTTATTCAACAACTATATGTCAGTCGGTGGGGGGGGGGGGAAATGAAAATCATTAATTACACATGGCATTAAGCACCCTAGAACAGTTCTCGTAAAGGAGCTTAACAATAAGACCGAAGGATTTATCTTGCCTTGAAAATCACAAATTAAAAGTCCGGTATTTATTTATTTATTCATTCAAATGACAGATGTGCAAATAAGATTAAAAAAATAAGTTAAAAGGCAAATAGTTCAAATTTCAAATCGAAATCATTAAAAATGGAAAAAAAAACCCCACAAAACTTAAATTTCAATTCGAAACAATAAAAGGTTAAATTTCAAATAAAAATAGTTTAAAATTAGCTAAAAAAACGGTTAAACTTCAAATCGAAACAATAAAAAAAGCTGAAATTTCAAATAAAAATAATTTCAAATTAACAACAAAAGTTAAACTTCAAATTCAAACAATAAAAAAGGTGAAATTTCAAATAAAAATACCGTAATTTAAAATTAACCAAATAAAACGGTTAAACTTAAAATCAAAACAATAAAAAAGGTGAAATTTCAAATTGAAAACATTTGAAATTTAAAAAAACAAAAACTGTTGCAAAAAAAAACAAAAACAAAACAAAAAAAAAAAACTGACACCAAAAATGTGATTAAAACTACACAGGACCAAGGTTACAGTTATTTCAAAAGCGACTCTTGTCACCGGGGGCTAAATTATTTCTGACGATGGTGCAGAACTCTAAGCATAGACTTTGACATTTTTGTGATTGGGCTGTGAGCACAAACGAAGCCTCTCTCTCTTTGCGTTAATATAAACTGACAACGGTTCGGGCCTAAGGTCACGTGACTGCCCAGAAATGCCTCCAGCCATCAGAATCATATCATTTATTGTAGTGATTACACTAAATTCACGATCCTTTTTCCATTCTCCTCCTAGAGAGAGTGTTATTTCAGCAGGGATGTCTCCGGGGTTCCTGCAATCTAATTTTAATCCAAAACGGAATGTTTATCACTTGCGCCATAATTTAGGATAATAAAAAGTTAATTTTGAAATCACAAACAATTTTTCTCTAAATGCCTTATAAGGTAGCCGCATTCATAAATGTATCTTTTTTTTTTTATATTGGTGCAAAAAAGAAAAATTAATAAATCACAAACAAGCTATATATATATATATATATATATATATATATATATATATATATATATATATATATATATATAACCACTAAGAAATAAAATAAAAATCATGCCCAGAAACAGAAGGGAACGGGCTGAAAAAAAAAAATTAAAAAAAATCAGAGGATCCAGACCATCAATTAGCTCCAGCTAGTGAATTATTTATACGTCCTCTGAAATAATGTGCAAGCTATTTTTACAGAAACCACTTTGTGGGCTCTTGAAGAAAGACTCTGACTAGTGCTGCATCTGGAAGGAAAAATCCTAATAATGATGTGTGTATGGGGGGGAGGGGGGGCGGACAGGGGGTCCCAAACCTGCAGGTTGCTGCGGTCTATAATTTGAGTGACGGATTGAGAAAAAAAAAATAATAAAAAAAACAACATCTGCCCCCTGATTAAATTTAATATAAAAAAAGGGGGTCCCCAAACTGTAGTATAAAGTATAGACGGTCCTTAAGGACTACATAATAGAGAAAAGAAGGTGGAGTCTCTTTTTTTTTTTTTTTTTATCAAATGGAGAGTGCCCCCTCCTCAGCCCCCGTCTTCTACCTCCTCTCGAATTTAAGTGCCACAAAAAAAAAATGAAGAAGTCACCTACCCAGATTAATAGGTGCGATAAGGAGCAGCCTGGTCATTCGGATGAACGCGGGGGCTGCAAGGTTGTCTGCATACGGCTCTTTAATCATGCAGTGCTAGAACGAGCGCGGTATCAATATACAGTACACCCTTCACCATGCATAAAACAGCGCTAACGACCTCTCCGATAGCCTAGCCAACAGACAACAAAAACAACATATCCCCCCCCAAAAAACAACATAAAATAAATAAAAATATGAATGTATAAAATAAAAAAAATAGGTAAAAAATGAAATAAAGACTCACCGACTTTGGGCTCTTCTTTGGGACCGGCAGTCCTGCAAAACGGCAACAAGGGAGAGATCAACATTAGAATACGAATGTCACGTTCATCTAAGATAAATCCCAAGGTATATCATTCTAATGTAGCCATCTGCACGGCGGAAAAAAAAAAACCAGGATTCTCTCCAGCATCGGAGTTATCAGTCTGTTTATAACGAATCAAAGCGGAGTGCGAGAGAAAGCAAAAAAAAAAAAAAAAGCCACACACAAGAGAAGGAGAGGAGGAGAAAGAGAGCGAGAGCGAGAAAAAAAAGGGGGGAATGAGAAAGAGAGAGGGACAGAAATCTATCTGCATTAGCGATGCTGCAGCAGCCGCCTGGAGGCTGGGGAGAACAGACCTCGGCGGCCTGGGAAAACTAAGCACTTGGGCAGAATCGCAAATGCTTCCTCTGGATTAAGAGCGACTTGGCCAACAATTAAACCCAGATATTTGCTTTTTGACGCGAGCTGCTTGTCAATTGTATTGGACCAATGGAAGCTGAACAACAGATACAAGCTCCCGCTAAAAGGGTTTCTGTACAGCAAGTGAGAAGACGAGGATTTTTTTTGTTCGGAGGGTGGGGGGTGTTATTCCATCAAGGTTAATAAACATGTGGCAGGCAGCTCCATTAGAGCAAGGATGGTGAACCTCCGGGGTTCACCGGTGCAGATGGGTAGCGAGCACAACAGCACAATACATCAGGGGGGCTTGTATCAGGATTTATTTGTGATGGATGGATGGATAGATAACAGATAATAGATAGATAGATAATAGATAGATGATAGATAGATAGATACATAGATAGATAGATAGATAGATAGATAGATAATAGATGATAGATAGATAGATAGATAGATAGATAGATAATAGATAGATAGATAATAGATAGATAATAGATGATAGATAATAGATAGATGATAGATAATAAATAGATGATAGAGAGATAATAGATAGAGAGATGATAGATGATAGATAGATATAGATGATAGATAACAGATAGATAATAGATAGATAATAGATAATAAATAGATAGATAATAGTAGATGGATAGATAATAGATAACAGATAGATAATAGATAGATAGATGATAGATAGATAATAGATAGATAGATAGATAATATATAACAGATAGATAATAGATAGATGATAGATAGATGATAGAGAGATAATAGATAGATAGATAGATAATAGATAACAGATAGATAATAGATAGATAGATAGATAGATAGATAGATAGATAGATAGATAGATAGATGATAGATAGAGAGATAATAGATAGATAGATAGAGATAGATAGATAATAGATCGATATATAGAGAGATAATAGATAGAGAGATAATAGATAGAGAGATAGATATAATAGATGATAGATAATAGATAGAAAATAGATAGATTAGAGATAGATAAGATAGATTGATGATAGATAATATAGATGATAGATAGATTAATAGATAGATAATAGATAAACAGATAATAGATAATAAATAGATAAATAGACAGATATCATAATGTGTGTATGGTACAGGGAGTTATTTTTATATCTGATACAAGACACCATGATAAGATAACGAGATGACGTGCAGATAGTAGAGTAAACATCAGCAAAAAAAAGTGAAGCGGCCATCCCCACACCATTAGGAGGAGCTGCACATTCCCCTATGAAAACCATTTGCATCCTATACACAATAGCGATCACTCCTCTCATCTCATGGTGGCCATAGGCAAATAGCAATGGTAGTGCCATTATTAGTTTGGGCAGCTGCCCAGCATCCAGCCAAGGTGACCAGACAGATTCCGCATGGGGTTGTACAGCTTCCATATTACTGTCTTTTTAAAGAAAACCATGGAGTAGATGTCCATTGTTCTAGAAGCAGAAACTACACAGATGCGACCATTGTTGTTCTCACCACCTGGAATGATCAGATTGCAGCAAATTTACATAATTTGCATGCCACCATTTTTATACACAAATGCTTTATGGTGCCGGTACATCAGGCTGTTGAAATATTGCCAGTATCGGGGGGCCTTCCCTAACCAACGCTAACCTAAAATGAATTCATCAATGTAACCATGAGCGGTGTAATGCCTCATCTCTCCTGTGGGGGTGCTGCAGAGAAACTGAACAATTGTTGTTGAGCTCAGTCAACAAATGATCAGCTTATCATCAGAGAACCCTTCCAACAGAAAGGGATTGTCAAAAGTGGGACATCCCTTTAATGGAACTGTATCATCAGAAAATGACCCGTTGTGTAAATCAAAATTTTATGTCTTTTTTTTTTTTTAAAGAAAACTTTGTAATATTTGTATTTTTTATATTCTGATCTGTATAAAAAAATAAAAATCTTGACGCATCTAATGAACGTGTGCAAAAGATATTGTGATAGAACGGTGACCCGGAGGAGATGTGACATCATCTACTGTGATTGGGGGACCCAGTCTTCTCAGTTATGTAAAGGTGTTACCTGTCATTGTAATCCTGCCTGCGATGATAGAGACATTTCTGAAAAGTCTTCTGTACAGAGGACCGGTCACCAGATTACAAGTGGCCAGTAGGTTCTCTTGTTTTATTCCCGCTGCTCCCCTGAGTACTCCAGTCTTTGTTTTTTTTTAAATCTGCCATATGTTTCCAAAGATATGGGCCTTTTACTAGAGGGGATACTCAGTATGATTTTTATTAAGTGGGCGTTGCTTAGAATGTAATTATGCAGGGCACCTAAAGACACGCCCCAGAGGATCCCGTAAGATATGCCCCCAAAGATCATATCTCAGGAACCATATGGCGGATTTGAAAAAAATAAATAAATAAAAATGAAATACTCAGGGAACAGTGGGAATAAAATAAAGATTAAAAACTGGCCACTTTTGTCTGGTGACAAGTCCTCTTTAAATCGCCCTGGGGGCCAGTTTGAAAATTGCATGATTTTCAAATTTTTTTTTGTTTTTTAATAACACATTGCTAAATGATGATATATTCCCTTTTAATTGTAGATACACCTGTATGTTAAGAGTTTTATATGATTTTCATTTTTATTTTTTCAAGCTTAAATTGAAAAATTACGAAGAACTTTTAATCATATTTTTTGCCCTCATCCAAGTTATGGGGAAAAAAAATATTTTTCAATTATTTGCATATAAAGATCATTCCAATTAGGCACACATTATAACATTTTTGTTTAAGCTAAATACATTTTATAAGAAATGACATAAAAGAAGGAAGACAAAGATCAGCATTATCTTTATCATATCTCCACTGCAAATTAAATAGACATTTTTACTTAAATTCTTTATCATTTCACCAAATCCCAGTTTGAATCCCAGCCTCAGAACAGTGTCAGCAAAATTACGAAGTGGAAAGACAAAAAAAACAAAAAACATCCATCTACCAGCTAATGATTAGCAACTCCTTAAGAGAGATTTCCTTTCATCAACTAAAAAAAATAAAAGACTTCTGTTTATAAACACCAGAATTTACCGTCTACATCATTAGAATGCAGCGTTTAATTGACTAAATCATCAGTTCTAATTGCTCTTGTCAATGCAATACACCAAGATTAAAAAATTATGGGTCACGGAGCATCCAAAGCATTAATTTAACAAGGCAATATGAAAATATAAAAATTCTAAAAAAAAAATAGAAACAAAATTTTATAACAAATAGCAATTCTGTATCAAAAGGTTAGAGAAATATATGAGCAAAACATTAAAAATATTTTAAGAAAATTATATGATATTACGCAGACGAACAAAAGGATAACAATGTTTTGAACTTTTGACTTTCGGGCTCCACATCTCACCATCCTCTACTGCTTCGAACTTGAGTCTACCATCATTTTATAGACAATCATCTTGACTATCTCATATGTAAATATGACCTGCAGCTATTTAGCATATGAGTAATTATACAGATTATTGTTATTGTCACTGCATTTTACTGTTTTGCTCCTAAAAATGTAAATTTTAAGTAGTTAGTATTTCGTAAATCCACCGTTGGCTTTCAGCGCTGCCTGAATCCTTCTGCTCTCGGTCATGTCTAGACCGAAATCTGGTCCCAGGTCTTTTCTACACATTCCCATAGTTGGTGCATACTGGTTGACTCACTTGGGTATGTATACAGCTTTTTCTTCAACTCTACCCACAAGTGTTGGATTGGGTTGAGGTCTGGGGACTGTGAGGGCAAATACAGCCCCTCTACATCATTGTCATTGAATCATTCCTTTGCCAATCTCGCTGTATGCTTTGGGTTGTTGTCCTGCTGGAACACTATGTCGTCCTTGTCATACCCACAGTACTCGAATGTACAAAGTAACTCATGTTGCAGGATACTCACATATAGCTCAGCACTGAGACTACCATCGATCTTGGTCAAGTATCCAACGCCTTTGTCTGTGAAATAACCCCATATCATCAGGCTTTCTCCACTAAACTTGACAATTCCTTCAATTTCTCAATCCGTTAGCCCCTTTTTCCCTTGTTTCTTCCAGACCTATTTGAACTCGTTAGAGTCTAGTCTATTGACTTTCGTCTCATCCCTCGAAATCACCGTTTCCAATTTTCTAATGTCCACTTTTCGTACTTTATTTCCAAACTAGAGCCAACGCTTCTTATGATGATATTGAGGTCGAGGCTTCTTCAACTATTTTCGAGCCACCATTCCAGACTTGTGTATCATGCGTCAAACGGTGCTTTCATGGACATCTGTGATCTCATTATTACGAAGCATACGAACCTCCACTGCCGTGTTTGTCACACCACAACTGATAGACCTTGTCATGAGTTAACTTGTTGACTGATATTTTGCCCATATGTTCACCTCTTGGCTTTCGAATGGATGGACGGACTTCATTTCGTATTCTTCCAGCTGTCATGGCGCTCACATGATGCAGTCTGGCACTTTTCATGGCCAAGAGACCGCTATCGATGAGTTGGATGATGAGGTTCCTCTTTTCTTGGGATATATTTTTCATTCCCAATGACCTTTCTCTTGGGAATTGACCTAATAACACACTGAGCTATTAGGGAATGTGAGAACAGGTTGTGACTTGTAGTATTCAGGAACAAAAAGATTCTTCCACCATCAGGAGCAAAACAGTAACAATGCAGTGACATTCCGAGATTCTGCATAACTAACCATATGCTAAATAGTTGTAAGTCAAATTTATGTATGAGATAGCCAAAATGATTGTCTATAAAATGATGGCAGTCTCATGTTCGAAGCTGAAGATATGGAGTCTGAAAGTGAAAAGTTCAAAACATTGTTTCCCTTTTGCTCGTCAGTGTATTAAATACAAATGTACAAGAACATACCAAATATAAAAACAACAAGACTATCAAAATATCTATTAAAAAAGGCAAAAAGCATTAAGACTATAAATACACAAAAGAACAAAATAAATATATATATGTATGAAAAAATATGTAATAAAAACCATTTAACAAAACTATCAAAACATCAAAAAACAAATATAAAAATAAACAATATTGACTGAGTGTCCACCAAATCTTGTTGCCGTAATTCTCATTATGTGTATTACATGCTGTACGATCATTATTTTCTATTCCCCACCACACCAAGTACCATGAATCATAAAATGTCATTTCATTCATTCCAATGTTTGCTGCGAAACCTTCGGTAATCGACTTAAGAAACAAGGTTGTAGGAGCTTGTATAAAATGTCAAGAGCTCTTGAGGGAAAAGTGAAGAACGCCGTCGAAAAATGTTCAAAAGGTAAGTTTCATAAAATTAAATTAGAATTAAGGTGTCTGTACAGACCGGAGACATGTAGGCTTCATGTAATGGGTACGCTAAAGCGGCGGTGTACCGGCCATAAATGCAGGACTTACAGCTTGTGTGAGGCCAACGAAGAACTAGAATAGGTTATTACTTATGTATGTTCTAAAATTAATCATGGAAGGGTCCATTTGGGCTCATATTTGTTTTTTTGCTGCTGTTGTAGAGATGCACAACCGGCCGCAAGGGTAGACTACAGTGCCCCCTATAATACTTGGTAGCTTAGATTCAGGGGTTCTTCCATTTCTATTCATTTTATTCATTTAAAAATAATTATATTATTAATTATCATAAATGAGTTATTTAAACAGAGAAAATTCAACAATTTCAACTAATAGATACTGTAGAAAAATCATAGACAACACTGCCCCTAGTGGCCAAATTATATACTACATTGAGTGAAATTAATCTTTTTGAGGGGCTTTTCTCCATTTATAAAAAAAAATATAAGAATTATTGTTTTTCCTAAATGCCAGGAACTTTACTTCCTATGGTGCCCTGCCGCAGTGAGGTCAATATTTTATGCTTTTTAATGAATCATTTACTTTTAATTACATACAATATGATATGCAAAGCCGACCATGCTGCATTCTCTTTAGTTACATCAATTACGCAGCCGGTGTCCGGTCCATACCATCTAAATCAGATACTAATCAGTACTAGCCCAACATATCCACTCCCACGTCTGCCTTATTAGGAATTTCTTCCCTATACGGGAAGGCAAAAAAGGTCAAGTGCTTATTCAAGTTAATGTGCAGCCATCTACGCAAATGAAGATCAATGAGATGCCACCAATAATTTATGAATGCATTGATTAAACACCAACATCTTGAAAGAATTGAAGATTATCTGAATGAAAGTATCAGATGCCTAGAAGATTGGAGGGACTGTAATAGAAGTTAATGCTGTATAAATATTTCATATAATATCCATAGGAAATCCAAAGGACGAGACATAATGGCCCAAAACTGGGGCGGTTGTTGCCCAATTTTATGCTTTTCTCATGAGCAGATGCGGTGGAGGGTAGCCATAGACTAACTGGCCCAATAACGTAAGGACGATTGCAAGTCATCGCATTTATGCATGTGACTACAAGGGCTTGTGCCGCCGACTTGCCAACTCTACGAGGCTGCTGGACGAGTTGGGAACTCTCCTGTCATGCTGCTGCAGTGCAGTATATCGCAACCTCCACCAGGGGGAGCTGGAGAGGGAAGTGAGACTGCACACACAGAGAGGCAGCACAGACGCCACCAAGTGGCGAGAGAGTGGTCAGACAAGCAGAGCCAAAAAACAGAAGCAGAAGTACCAAAAGTAGCAGCAGTATATGTGGTCAGGAACAAGCCAGGGGGTTCAGCAACGGTCAGAAGCGGATTAGACAACGATAGAAGGCAGAAGCGAGTCCGAATACAAGCCAAGTCAAAAACCAGAGAATCAAATCAACAAACAGGGAAACACTGGGGAAAGGGCAGACAGAGGAAGTCAATAGACACTGGGCAAGTCAGGGATCACAGCAGGACAAATCAAGAGCTACCAGAGTCAGGTTCACACGCCGAAGGCAGAACTATAGCGGACACTGCCAGCAGGATGCATTGGAGTTAAATAGCAAACCTGAACCCAGAATGAGGCAGAGCAAAGTTAACCCTTGACATGATCAGCCCAGAAAAAGGGCAGACAGGATTAAATCCTGGAACATCATAGTACACTCCTCTCAAGGCGGGGCCACCGGACCCCCAGGCTTCCCAGGATAATGTGTGTGAAATGCCGAACCAATTGATCAGCGTGGACAGATCGTGCCGGGACCCATGATCGATCCTCAGGACCATAACCCCTCCAATGGACCTAATACTGAAGTGACCTACGGACCATGCGAGAACCCACAATTCGTTCCACTTCATACTCGGTCTGACCATCCACAGAGACAGGAGTCGAAGGGGATGGAGGCCCAGCAGATGGTACAAATGACTTAAGGGATTTATGGAACACATTGGGGATCCAAAGCGACGGAGGAAGGCGTAAGCAAAAGGCAACTGGATTGACCACCTCAATGATCTTGTAAGGACCAATAAACCTGGGACCTAACTTAGCAGAAGGAACCTTAAGACGAATGTTCTTGGCAGACAACCACAGTTTATCTCCTACCAGGAATATAGGTCCTACAGACCTTCGCTTATCGGCAAAAAGTTTATGTTTGCCCTGAGCCTCCCCAATGTTCTTCTAGACCTCTCTCCACACCTCCCCCAATCGTTGAACTGCCGTATCAGCCCATGGACATCCTGAATCCAGACTAGAAAATTTGCCAAAATGGGGGTGAAAACCATAGTTACACAAGAATGGAGAGGTGCCCGTGGACTGGTTAATCCGATTGTTAAATGCAAACTCAGCCACGGGCAACGAAGAACACCAATCATCCTGCTGATTTCTTGTCTGTTCTCTGTGTGTCATATTGTTTTTCGATCCCTTAAGAAGAGACGGTTAAGGGTCTTCTGCCGGAGAAAGAAGAGGAGGAAGCGCAGGGGGGAGAAAGCAAACCTACCGAGTCCTCCATCGTGGGTCTAAGCGAAGTCCAATGAGATTCAGGCTCTGATGAGACACAACCCCATGAAGAACATGTTGTTGCCAAATAAGCGAAGACAATAATATTGCAAAACATGACCGTGACTTCTCTGCTGTTTTGTTGCCTTCCTTACAAAGAGAAGGTGTGTCCTTTGTATTATCTGCATGTAGCTTCCCCCAGTTCAAGCTCTGAAGTGCATATCTGTCATGCTGCTGCAGTGCAGTATAGCGCAACCTCCACCAGGGGGAGCTTGCGAGAGAAGTGAGACTGCATACACACAGGGCAGCAGCACAGACGCCACCAAGTGGCGAGAGAGTGGTCAGACAAGCAGAGTCAAAAAACAGTCAGAAGCAGAACTACCAAAAGAATCAGCAGTATACGTGGTCAGGAACAAGCCAGGGAGTTCAGCAACGGTCAGAGGCGGATAAGACAGAAGGCAGAAGCGAGTCCGAATACGAGCCAAGTCAAAAACCAGAGAATCAAACCAACAACCAGGGAAACACTGGGAAAAGGGCAGACAGAGGGAGTCAACAGACACGGGGCAAGTCAGGGATCACAGCAGGACAAATCAAGAGCTACCAGAGTCAGGTTCCCACGCCAAAGGCAGAACTATAGCTGACACCGCCAGCAGGATGCATCGGAGCTAAATAGCAAACCTGAACCCAGGATGAGGCAGAGCAAAGTTAACCCTTGACATGATACGCCAGGAAAAAGGGCAGACAGGATTAAACCCTGGAATGGATCATGACATCTCCCAGGTGTTACAGAAAAATCCAGGAAAGCATTGCTTTAAGAAGGCTTCTTGGGTATGACAGCTGGGATGATCCATAGTTGGGCTTAGCCACTGTTTGGGAAAGCAAAATTAGGGGGCATGAAAGAAGTGTATTGGGGATATGGTCGAAAAAGGGTTTTTTCTTTAGGTAAAATCTCAATGCCATGATTGGTACTCTCCTGGAAGGGATGAACTCTGCAATGTTCAGAAGGTAGAGAAAATATGGCTGCAGCATGACAGTAACCAAGGACAGGTAGAAGAAATATGGCTGCAGGACTGACAGTATCGAGGGATAGACAGAGGAAATATGGCTGCAGCACTGACAGAAACCAGGGATAGGGGGAGGAAACATGGCTGCAGCACTGACAGTAACCAGGGATAGGGGGAGGAAACATGGCTGCAGGACTGACAGCAACCAGGGATAGGCAGAGGAAATATGGCTGCAGCACTGACAGTAACCAGGGATAGGCGGAGGAAATATGGCTGCAGCACTGACAGTAACCAGGGATAGGGGGAGGAAACATGGCTGCAGGACTGACAGCAACCAGGGATAGGCAGAGGAAATATGGCTGCAGCACTGACAGTAACCAGGGATAGGCGGAGGAAATATGGCTGCAGCACTGACAGTAACCAGGGATAGGGGGAGGAAATATGGCTGCAGCGCTGACAGTAACCAGGGTTAGGCAGAGGAAATATGGCTGCAGCACTGACAGTAACCAGGGATAGGCAGAGGAAATATGGCTGCAGCACTGACAGTAACCAGGGATAGGCAGAGGAAATATGGCTGCAGCACTGACAGTAACCAGGGATAGGTGGAGGAAATATGGCTGCAGCGCTGACAGTAACCAGGGATAGGCGGAGGAAATACGGCTGCAGCACTGACAGGAACCAGGGATAGGTAGAGGAAATACAGCTGCAGGACTGACAGTAACCAGGGATAGGCGGAGGAAATATGGCTGCAGCACTGACAGTAACCAGGGATAGGTAGTGGAAATATTGCTGCAGCACTGACAGTAACCAGGGATAGGTGGAGGAAATATGGCTGCAGCACTGACAGTAACCAGGGATAGGTAGAGGAAATATGGCTGCAGGACTGACAGTAACCAGGGATAGGTGGAGGAAATATGGCTGCAGCGCTGACAGTAACCAGGGATAGGCGGAGGAAATATGGCTGCAGCGCTGACAGTAACCAGGGATAGGTAGAGGAAATATGGCTGCAGCGCTGACAGGAACCAGGGATAGGTGGAGGAAATATGGCTGCAGCGCTGACAGGAACCAGGGATAGGTGGAGGAAATATGGCTGCAGCGCTGACAGTAACCAGGGATAGGTGGAGGAAATATGGCTGCAGCGCTGACAGTAACCAGGGATAGGTGGAGGAAATATGGCTGCAGCGCTGACAGTAACCAGGGATAGGCGGAGGAAATATGGCTGCAGCGCTGACAGTAACCAGGGATAGGTGGAGGAAATATGGCTGCAGCGCTGACAGTAACCAGGGATAGGTGGAGGAAATATGGCTGCAGCGCTGACAGTAACCAGGGATAGGTAGAGGAAATATGGCTGCAGCGCTGATAGGAACCAGGGATAGGTGGAGGAAATATGGCTGCAGCGCTGACAGTAACCAGAGATAGGTGGAGGAAATATGGCTGCAGCGCTGACAGTAACCAGGGATAGGTGGAGGAAATATGGCTGCAGCGCTGACAGTAACCAGAGATAGGTGGAGGAAATATGGCTGCAGCGCTGACAGTAACCAGGGATAGGTGGAGGAAATATGGCTGCAGCGCTGATAGGAACCAGGGATAGGTGGAGGAAATATGGCTGCAGCGCTGACAGTAACCAGAGATAGGTGGAGGAAATATGGCTGCAGCGCTGACAGTAACCAGGGATAGGTAGAGGAAATATGGCTGCAGCACTGACAGTAACCAGGGATAGGGGGAGGAAGTAGGGCAATATATACAGATATAAAAGTACATCAAATCCATCTCTGTTGACAAATATTTCTACATCTTTGTTCTCACGTCTCATGAAAATTATCCCCCCCCCCAAGAAAAAGAAACAATGAAAAAGAAAAATCCGTTGACTTTTTATTTTTCCAGGACGCTGCACTGCAATACCATTGTGAATGATTTCTTCGTGAATAACTTTGCATCTAAATCATTTATCTGTCAAAGAGAATGGGGCAAGGTCTGTTTAGAGAACAGTCTTAATGATGACTGAAAAAAAAGAAATCAGACTTTTGAAAAGACAAGTGAAGAAATTTCAGGATGGCAAATCACAGAACAAGTCAAAAATGATTCAGAACCATCTTTGATACACGTCCTTTTGATTGGGAATGAATTGTTAATTCACGGTGTCTCTAGAACAAGTGCTGCTCGTTAATTAATTTAATGACAGTAGTGATGATGAGCTTTAGACTTTGTTTATGCTTTAAAGAAGTGGAACTTTTTGAAAGATGCACCTTGGTGTTGCATCTGTATGCCAATATGCGTCCTAAGCATGTGGGGGCGCTACTACAGAACATCTGGGACTCATGCCCCGGATTTTTAGCCTGGGGCAAGCTACATTTTGAAATGTATTTCCCTTGACCCAAATCATGCCATTTATTCTCCTTGAGACATCAAAGCCTAATTTGAGGTGTCAGTGGCCTGGCACAGGAGGCCTTTTAACATCACACATGAAATATTCCGCATTTACCATCTTCCTGGCAGCACAAGCTGTCACCGACTCATCATGCACAGAGTAATAGTATTTTTTAGGAGCATGAAAGATTACAACAGTATTACTGTTTATGGGAACATTGGTGGGCATTATTACTGTGTAGGGGAATAAAGGGGACATTATTACTGCATAGGGGAATAAAGAGGGCACTATTATTGCATAGGAGAACAAAGGGGACATTATTACTGCATAGGAGAACAAAGGGGGCAATATTACTGCGTAGGGGAACAAAGGGGGCATTATTACTGCATGGGGAACAAAGGAGGCATTATTACTGCATAGGGGAGTAAAGAGGGCACTATTATTGCATAGGAGAACAAAGGGGACATTATTACTGCATAGGAGAACAAAGGGGGCAATATTACTACGTAGGGGAACAAAGGGCGCATTATTACTGCATGGGGAACAAAGGGGGCATTATTACTGCATGGGGAACAGAGGGGGCATTATTACTGCATGGGGAACAGAGGGGGCATTATTATGACATAGGGGAACAAAGAGGGCATTATTACTGCATAGAAAAACAGAGGGCATTATTACTGCATAGGAGAACAAAGGGGGCATTATTACTACGTAGGGGAACAAAGGAGGCATTATTACGACATAGGGGAACAAAGGAGGCATTATTACTCCATAGAAAACAAAGGGGGCATTATTACTGCATATGAGAACAAAAGGGGCATTATTATTGCGTAGGGGAACAAATGAGGCATTATTACTGCACAGGGGAACAAAGGGGGCATTATTATGGTGTAGGAGAACAAAAGGGGCATTATTACTGCACCGGGGAACAAAGGGGGCATTATTACTACGTAGGGGAACAAAGGAGGCATTATTACGACATAGGGGAACAAAGGAGGCATTATTACTCCATAGAAAACAAAGGGGGCATTATTACTGCATAGGAGAACAAAGGGGGCATTATTACTGCATATGAGAACAAAAGGGGCATTATTATTGCGTAGGGGAACAAATGAGGCATTATTACTGCACAGGGGAACAAAGGAGGCATTATTATGGTGTAGGAGAACAAAAGGGGCATTATTACTGCATAGGGGAACAAAGGGGGCATTATGACATAGAAAAACAGAGGGCATTATTACTGCATAGGAGAACAAAGGGGGCATTATTACTGCGTATGAGAACAAAAGGGGCATTATTATTGCGTAGGAGAACAAATGAGGCATTATTACTGCACAGGGGAACAAAGGGGCATTATTATGGTGTAGGAGAACAAAAGGGGCATTATTACTGCACAGGGGAACAAAGGGGGCATTATTATGGTGTAGGAGAACAAAAGGGGCATTATTACTGCGTAAGGGAACAAAGGGGCATTATTATGACATAGGGGAACAAAGACGGCATTATTACTCTATAGAAAAAAAAGGGGCATCATTACTGCGTAGGGGAACAAAAGGGGAAGAATTACTGCATAGGAAAACAGAGGGGGCATGATTTCTGCATAGAGGAACTATTACTGCGTGGGGCATAAGAGGGCATTATCAATGTGTGGTGCAAAGAAAATCCAATAAGACTCACTAAACGGGCCTGTTGGAATATTCCTTGATGAATACTCTTGATAAGCCCATACGCCAACATGCACCCAAAGCATCCCAAAACTGTCTTTTTTTACGTATGGTGGGCAAGGATGCCTCAGCATGCTTTCTTTTTCACTAAACGGAAAAATCTGGTCTACTATGATGTACAGTAATTTATATATAGGAGGTACTTTGCTGACAAACACCAAGCATCACCGCCTGGTACTGCTGCCAGCCCCGTCCTAGATGACAGCTCGGATCAATGTCTATGGAAATAATTCCTGGCACAGGCAGCGTAACTTATAGATGAATCCCAGGATCCGTTCTTGCGGTCGGAGGTTCCTATCGGTGTCTCTTTCCTGGAATCCCTTCCCCGAGCACTTACTCTCTTCCTGGAATAAATTCTAATCGTGTTTTAGTAATATGATAAGTGAACGATCTGCCAATTTGGAAACTGCTGGAAACAAGAGCACTTACCAGCCTGAGTGTTTATTTGGTGCTTACAGCTTTTTTCTGAAGTCGACACATGAGGCTACCGAAATCGAGAAGATAGATTTCACAAAAAAAACGAAAAAAAAAAAACGACTGTTAGAAAATTGCTATTGAGAGCGGGCACCAGACAAACTTTATCTTCTTTGTGCAGGAGCCAGATAAGAATTTGCAAAGTGGAGGACAGGTAGATAGACTTAACACTGGAGAAAGTCTCCGGTGGAAACAGACGAATACTCCATGCTGTGAAAGGCTTTACAACCTTTCCCAAAATCTGATTTGAAGCCATTTACAGGTGAACGCTCTCTGATTAGATGACAGACTGGATCCTCTAAGGATTGGGCTGCATAGGGAGCGCACGCTGAATACTGGCTGCATGGACAGATGCGAGATGCGCCGACACTGAATTTCTCAGCTTGAAGTCTCCGCACGCCTTGATTTTGTGCGCTATGATGTACTGGAGGCAAAGGGAATGGTAAATAGCTCATGTTGGTGGATATCATTTTGGATCTGGAAGGGTTAAAGAAGGTTTCTCCTTGAGTGACTTCTCATAGTGATCAGATTGATGGGGGATCTGAGACCCTTACCAATATGACAATGGTTTTTGGCTCAGAGATGTCTAAGCATGTGTAACCTCACCTTTGGAAATAGGAAAAGGGATAAATTAGAAAGCCATATGCCTTACTAAAGGATGGCTCCCCCAAAAAACAAGCAAGATAGTGGAAAACGTACTGATTGTTTATTGATCCGACCGCTTGATCCCAAGATTTCGGTCTGG
The DNA here is from genome assembly GCF_051348905.1 of Ranitomeya variabilis. Classification (NCBI taxonomy): domain Eukaryota; kingdom Metazoa; phylum Chordata; class Amphibia; order Anura; family Dendrobatidae; genus Ranitomeya; species Ranitomeya variabilis. The sequence continues at coordinate 196,754,212 of NC_135239.1, forward strand.
AACAGCCAGAGAATCCATATTTAATGGAGCAGAGGGCTTGTCCTCCATCCAGTCGATGGTAAACGGACTACTGGAAATTGCAGAAAGCAGCGCTACTCAGTCCCATAGACAATAAATGGAGTTGAGGTCAAGCATGAGCACCCCCGATGCGTTAGAATCGCGCCACCATCTAGTAGACAATAAATGGAGTTGAGGTCAAGCATGCGCACCTCTGAGTCATTCAAGAAAGGGGTGCACAATATGGGTTACAAAGCCCCGATGTCAAATGGCCTGCAGAAATCAGCAAATCATCCCCTATTCAATAGATAGGATAAAAACTGTTATTTGGGAATAATTAAGATTCATATACGCTTTGTAAACTGGACTCTAATTGAACGTATGATCAGGATTTTATCAAAAAGACCTTAAAACACAGGGATTGTTCGAAAAGAATAATGCCTTAAAATGGATTATCTAGTTTAGGGGATCCATCTTGAATGAATAGTGTAGAATCCTCTATTCTCCCCATTCAGAATTATCTATATAGCCGTAGCCCCCCAAAAACTATAAAGAACATTTCTTGCCCTGGAGGACCCCTAACGTGTATGCATTAATTACATGGACAGCTCACGGATTTGATAGTGTAATGCTTTAATTCTCCTGCGGGGATGCTGCAGGGAACTGGAAACGCTTCCTTCCACAGTACAGTTGATACTTAGGGATTTTGTAAATTAGTTTGTGCGTTGTCTAGTTAAGGGATCCCATTTTCAAATAAATTTTTAGGAAATTCTGAGTTGATAGAGGAGGATCTTTATTCAGGATTAATATCCGTTACCCAAGAGAGGAGAACAACTCCAGAGAGTGTCTCCCACTCTGGAGGACCCCACGTGACTATGTATTACATGGACAGCCTCAAAGTGCAATGCTTCGATTTCCATGTGGGAACTTGATCGCGGATGGTCAGGTTGGATCATAAAACTTAGATTACCGAAGGCTGAACGTGATGAAACCAATGGATTCAGGTTGATCGTCTAATGCCTCGGACAGAAGATATCGGGGAAGATAAACATCTGGCTTGGATAATTTTGGACTTGCGATCCTTTTGTAGATGGGAGCGGTCACTACAGATGATGGGTAGCTCTCTCGCGTAGATAACACAAGAGCGTGTCTGTGTATGGGTAACATGGCCAAGATCACTGCCAGCCAAATGGTCGGCCGAACCATCATTCAGCCCACAATTATCTATAGTTTATGGGGGGTCTTAAGACCCTTAAAACAAAATGGGATTGTCCAAAGCGATTATGTAGAGATAAATCACTTGAATGATGTCTGATCAAGAACGTAAATTTAGTAATCCATACAAGCCACCCAGTCAGAGGCACGAATAAACATTTCATATACCAGCAAGGCATTTTGTTCCATGAAATAAATATAAAGCCGACTTAAAGGTAATTTAATGAATCTGAGCTTGTGGCGCTCGTGTAAAATCTGCTATTTAACAATCAAAAGTCTACAGATGACTTTTGATTAAAGCGGGTATGGGGTGTCTATTTCACGACTGCTCGGTGCGACACGCTGCTCGAATAAAAGAAGGCTGCGCAGCTGGACGGATCCAGCAAACAGTGCTGCTCTTTCATGTCCGGGATGTGCTGCGGCACGGTGATAAATCACTGAAGTGTTTAAGTAGGGAAGAAAGCAGCATGTGCCACAATAATTTGCACACTTAGCTCCATTGCAAACTACATCAAACGGGAAAAAATACTTTCTTAAATTAAGAAATTGCTGTTAAGAACTATATTAAAAAAAAAGGGGCTGTCCATCTTTGGGGACTTTTTATCGTTTGCTAAATGTACGTGATTGGGCTAAAACTAATTTTGGTCTTTGTGCGTCATTACAAATTTTGCACCGTTTGACTTTTACACGCTTTTCGTTTCGCTGCACATTCAACGTCGGTGTGGTCTGCGGTCACAAAACAGCTGAGAGGGGCTCAGAAAGAGCCAAATAAAGGAGCGACAAATAGTGATGAATTTGTTAAATTTCAGTGTCTGATCATTTTGTTATTGCCAGTGTAGAAAGTCGCCACCAAAAGTATCTGGCATTAGCTTTCTTCCTTCTCCACATTAGGCCCAAATGCATTTTCGGCCATCGGTTATCTGAAAGGTATAGCCGGCTTAAAGGGGTGTCTACAATTATAATATCAACGATCTAGCTATACAATAGGTAATTAATATCAAAGAGGTGGAGGTCCTGCACCCCCACTGATCATCTGTTTCCACCTCCAGCATCAGCTGCATTAGAGAGCACTGCTCCTTCTCATGCTGATCTGCAGTACCCAAGCAATGCTTCTTCTCATGCTGATCTGCAGTACCTAAGCAATGCTTCTTCTCATGCTGATCTGAAGTACCCGAGAACTGCTTCTTCTATGCTGATCTGCAGTACCTGAGTACTGCTCTTTCTCATGCTGATCTACAGTACCCGAGTACTGCTCCTTCTATGCTGATCTACAGTACCCGAGTACTGCTCCTTCTATGCTGATCTACAGTACCCGAGTACTGCTCCTTCTATGCTGATCTGCAGTACCTGAGTACTGCTTCTTCTCATGCTGATCTGAAGTACCTGAGTACTGCTTCTTCTCATGCTGATCTGCAGTACCCGAGAACGGCTTCGTCTCAGGCTGATCTGCAGTACCCAAGAACTGCTCCTTCTTATGTTGATCTGCAGTACTCGAGAACTGCTCCTTTTCATGCTGATCTAAAGTTACTGAGAACGGCTTCTTCTCATGCTGATCTGCAGTACCCCAACACTACTTCTTCTCATGCTAATCTACAGTACTCGAGAATGGCTTCTTCTCATGCTGATCTGCAGTACCCGAGAACTGCTTCTTCTCATGCTGATCTGCAGTACCCGAGAACTGCTCCTTCTCATGGTGATCTGCAGTACCCCAACACTACTACTTCTCATGCTAATCTGCGGTACGCGAGAACGACTTATTCTCATGCTGATCTGCAGTACTCGAGAACTGCTTCTTCTCATGCTGATCTACAGTACCCGAGAACGGCTTCTTCTCATGGTGATCTGCAGTACCCCAACACTACTACTTCTCATGCTAATCTGCGGTATGCGAGAACGACTTATTCTCATGCTGATCTGCAGTACTCGAGAACTGCTTCTTCTCATGCTGATCTGCAGTACCCGAGAACTGCTCCTTCTCATGCTGATCTGCAGTACCTGAGCACTGCTCCTTCTCATGCTGATCTGCAGTACCTAAGCACTGCTTCTTCTCATGCTGATCTGCAGTACTCGAGAACTGCTCCTTTTCATGCTGATCTGCAGTACCCGAGCACTGCTCCTTCTCATGCTGATCTGCAGTACCTAAGCACTGCTTCTTCTCATGCTGATCTGTAGTACTCGAGAACTGCTCCTTCTCATGCTGATCTGAAGTTACCAAGAACGGCTTCTTCTCATGGTGATCTGCAGTACCCCAACACTACTACTTATCATGCTAATCTGCGGTACGCGAGAACGACTTATTCTCATGCTGATCTGCAGTACTCGAGAACTGCTTCTTCTCATGCTGATCTGCAGTACCCGAGAACTGTTCCTTCTCATGCTGATCTGCAGTACCTGAGCACTGCTTCTTCTCATGCTGATCTGCAGTACCCGAGCACTGCTCCTTCTCATGCTGATCTGCAGTACCTAAGCACTGCTTCTTCTCATGCTAATTTGCAGTACCCAAGAACGACTCCTTATGCTGATCTGCAGTACCCGAGAACTGCTTCTTCTCATGCTGATCTGCAGTACCTGAGCACTGCTTCTTCTCATGCTGATCTGCAGTACCCGAGCACTGCTCCTTCTCATGCTGATCTGCAGTACCTGAACACTGCTCCTTCTCAAGCTGATCTGAAGTACCTGAGAACTGCTTCTTCTGATCTGCCGTACCCGAGAACTGCTTCTTCTCATGCTGATCTGCAGTACCCGAGAACGACTCCTTATGCTGATCTGCAGTACCCGAGAACTGCTTCTTCTCATGCTGATCTGCAGTACCAGAGAACTGCTTCTTCTCATGCTGATCTGCAGTACCCGAGAACTGCTTCTTCTCATGCTGATCTGCAGTACCTGAGCACTGCTTCTTCTCATGCTAATCTGCAGTACCTTACGGAAGTTGCATCATGATTTTTTGGGGGGCACTAAACTTTATCAGCATGCGCAAAGGACAACAAAAACATAGCAAAAGACTCAGCAAAACCAGCTTTTTGTAAGCAGCTTCTTTACTGCCAAGAGAGCAAGTTTTGCCTGCAGAAAAAAACGCAATGTGTGAACATAGCCTAAGTCAGGATTCTATCGTTCAATAGAATATGAGACAAAAATAAACTGGCACTTGTGACACATTCAATGAAGAGGAAACGCCACCTTTGGAAAAACTGAGCTTATTTTTGGGGTATAGGCCGCATCGAGCAATTTTTATTATTTAAAAGAAAATATGTAAAGCGTTTTCTAGGTGAGATGCACTTATAAAACAGGTAACTTTCCCAAATACTTCATTATCTCGCCACCCCTATTCATGTCCCCCTAAAATTCCCCTGATTATATTGGTGGGACGCAGCGACACAAGGCGATGCTGCAGGAGGTTACATGGCTTTCTGGCAGGAGACGGCTTCAGGTTATTGTAGTTGACAATATGGAAAAGTCCAATGATGGACATGTGAAAGGTGCAGCAGGGGTGGAAGCAAGGAACTGATAAATTAAGTCTCGATATGTATATTTAGACAGTACGATGTCTTGATTTGGCTTCCTGGCGTACATTAACGTCTATATTTACCAGAGACATATTGCTCATTTTCTGGCCCATTGCTCCCAGTGCTGAAAACCCATTCTCAGCTTTACCACCATTTACACTAATCCAATTAACTACTAATGTTTCATTTCCATTCAGTCAATATTCAAAATACCGGCAATAAAGTAAAAAGCATTTTCAATAAACCTGCCAAATAACAGAATGGCCTAGAAAACTGAAAGCTTGCATTTATTCATATACTTTAATTAAACTCTTGTGTTTAAGGTCATAAGCAAACTGTCTATGGCAGGAGAGGCCAAAAAATTAAAGGGTTTGTCCAGATTTATAAAAAAGGATCTATTTTTCTTTTCCCCAGAAACAGAACCACTTTTGTCTATGGGCTGTTCCCGAGTACTGCAGATGAGGTCTATTCGTGAGGCCCCATCACTGTGCCGATGAGAGATCTCAGACCTCCAATGATCACACATTGAGGTCCTATCCTGATGTTTTTTCCAATAACTAATTTTTCAGCTGGTGAATAAGGCCATGAATCTCCCATGTTTGAGGAGATGTCAACAACTTCCATTGACTACTAGAGTTTGAGATAGAGAAGATATTCCAACAAATTTACCATTGTAATTATGATTCAGAAGGCCAACTCTACCCTATTCTCTGCCGGACACTTGGAAGCATTCTTCTGGAGATTTAAGAACCCATTGAACCTGGCCAATAATTGGGAATGAGCTTGTTTACCTGTAGTCAGACTGTCCAACTAGATCGGCAATCACCTGATGAACGGGCAAAATGCTTGTTTGAAGGGTGAAATGATTTTTAAGCTCGCAGTTCCTTGGACAAAGAAGTTGAGATATATAAATGACCAAACTATCCAACATCTTGGATGGGAATTATAGAGATCATAAAAACAGTTACCTCGGTTGGGCAACCAATGTGGAAGCTCCATGGTCTATAAGTGAGTTTTCTTTAGGGTGTACTGGCCGATTACAGTGACCGAGAATTCTTGATAATCAACCAGTCCAAACAGGCCGGCAATCACCCGATAAACAGGCAAAACTGATGCTACGTCGAGTGAAATTATTTTTAAGCTTGCTTAAAATTATTGTTCTCAGAAGCAAATTGCCCTGTGCTGCCGAGAACAATGTTATTCTATGCACACAGTACGATCATTCTATGCACAAGGAAATGCAATACCACCGTTTATTAAACAATTGCCGATCAGCTTTCATGTAGTCCTGTAATGACCACAGTCGGTCTAAGTACAGCTCTCAACATTGGTCGGCTCTTTTTGGCTGAGCTCAAAGTGTTAACACAGGAGAGAGCAAAGAAAGCCACTGCCAGACATCTCTGGAGGCAGTTAATCTCCCATGTATTCGAAAGCATTGAATGTACCCAATCCTTCTTTCGCTGACATCATCTGTCACTGGAGGGACTCATTAGGTGGTTGGCCAGCTTCGCCAACATTGACCAAACACGCATTGGTCGAAGCCTTTCATTTTCTTGTGTATAGCAACCATAAGACCTTTCAAAAAGACTAATAAAATCTGCATTAACGTCCTTCACAAATGTGTAAGTATAATTTACATAGAATCGATGCAAAGTCAACAACTCTTACCTCCTCTTTGCACCAACAGAGTAACTTCACTCCCCTTTGGACATTCGATCAGTAAATCCACAACTTGATTATGTGTAAGAGTCTGCACATTCTTCTTATTTACTTCCACAATGAGATCTCCTTCTTTAAGTCCACGGCAACGGGGACTGTCTACAATCTGTTTCACTCTCTGGCCACCACCGCCAGGACTATCTGCTATAGTGAAGCCAAATCCCATTGGCCCTTTAACTATATGCACCGTAATGAGTTCGGGTTGCGTTGCTATAGAGGAAGCCAAAGAGACAGTGTCATTTGGGTAACCATGGGACCCATTTGAAGACACCTCCACGGGGCTGCTTGGCCTTGGCTCCTTCAAGTTATTGGCTTTTCTAGTTTTACTGCTGTTGCTGGATGGAGAGTCATACGTTTCTTGTCCATTGACTATGATAGGGTCTTTATCCAATATGGCCACCGATGTCACCAGACTTGTGTTGGGATCATCAGGGTCGAATGGAAGTGGATACCCTCTACAAAGTTCAAGGTCAACGCTTTCACCGATGGGTATAGACTGGAAGATCTTTACAACTTGAGCGTGGGTATATCCCAGTACGCAGGTCTCATTTACACTGACAATAACATCACCTGTGATAAAGGAGATGGCAAAAATTACAATTCCCTCGGATATTACACAGAAATACCCAAAATTGGCAGACCCAATTAATTTCATAATATTCATACCCGTTTCCATCTTGCCGTCTAGTGCTGCGGGGCCGTCAAGAACCAAGCTTTTTATCTGAAGAAACTCATCCGGCTCATCTCCGCCAACCACAGTGAATCCAAAACCTCGGGTGCTTTTCCTCAGTTTTGTGTTAATGAACTTTCCTTTTAGCTCGGATGGATTTCTCGTGAAGAATGGTTTCGCTGAAACGATAATTAAGAAAAGATCGCAAAGTAATAAGAATAAAAAATCCAAAACAGAGCCACCATTACCCATCTGCCATTAATAATAGTGGGGCAGAGGGTCATTTTGGGGCCAACCAGAGTGCAATGTTAGGGGCACAATGTCAACGATACTCTATATAATCCTTGTATTTTCCATATTTTAGAATTACCGTGGTTGGAAGGGTCTCTTGGTGGTTCCTTCTTTTTTGGTGTGAGGTTGTTGGGAAGAGTAATGGGTGGAGGCGCGAGTGGCGGAGGTTCTCCTGTCCACTCTGTGGATATAAAAGGAGGATGAAATATAAGCATCCATGTTCAACAGATAAAACTTAAAGGAACACTCCACTTAGATCTTTGCTTATACGGCACAGAAATGACATCCAGTAGCCAATCACCGTCCCTAAGCAAGACCATGAGTATGGACGGCATAACGTGTCACATCCATCACTTAGCATGGATCGGTAAAGAAGAAACATGGGAAAACCTAAAGTTATTTTTTTTATTATGAGCTTTGGAAAAAGTTTTAAAGGGGTTTGTCCTTAAAAACGTGAATTAAAAAAATACCGCTCTAAAAAAGTTAAAAGAAAAATCATATTCACCTTACCAATTCTTTGTGGTTTCCCTTCACAGATCCCTCACAAGTGATTGATCTTCCTGCCGGGACAGACTTGTGACCACTGCAGGCCAATCAATGATTAGTTGTACAGACATGTGACCTCTGCAGCCAATAACTGGCCACAGCGG